>NC_135237.1:431111060-432356893 GCF_051348905.1 Ranitomeya variabilis | reverse complement strand
ACTTTACAGTCTAAGTTTATTCTATCTGTGACCCTGATTTGTTCTTTATCATCTATTACCGCGGATGCCTATGTCGACTCTGGCGCCGCTTTGAGTCTTATGGATTGGTCCTTTGCCAAACGCTGTGGGTATGATTTGGAGCCTCTTGAAACTCCTATACCTCTGAAGGGGATTGACTCCACCCCATTGGCTAGCAATAAACCACAATACTGGACACAAGTAACTATGCGGATTAATCCGGATCACCAGGAGATTATTCGCTTTCTTGTGCTGTATAACCTACATGATGTGTTGGTGCTTGGATTGCCATGGCTGCAATCTCATAACCCAGTCCTTGACTGGAAAGCTATGTCTGTGTTAAGCTGGGGATGTAAGGGGACGCATGGGGACGTACCTGTGGTTTCCATTTCATCATCTATTCCCTCTGAGATTCCTGAATTCTTGACTGAATATCGTGACGTTTTTGAAGAACCTAAACTTGGTTCATTACCTCCGCACCGGGAGTGCGATTGTGCCATAGATTTGATTCCGGGTAGTAAATACCCTAAGGGTCGTTTATTTAATCTGTCTGTGCCTGAACATGCTGCTATGCGAGAATATATAAAGGAGTCCTTGGAAAAGGGACATATTCGTCCTTCGTCATCTCCCTTAGGAGCCGTTTTTTTCTTTGTGGCTAAGAAAGATGGCTCTTTGAGGCCGTGCATTGATTATCGGCTTTTGAATAAAATCACGGTTAAATATCAATATCCGTTGCCACTGCTGACTGATTTGTTTGCTCGCATAAAGGGGGCCAAGTGGTTCTCTAAGATAGATCTTCGTGGGGCGTATAATTTGGTGCAAATTAAGCAGGGGGATGAGTGGAAAACCGCATTTAATACGCCCGAGGGCCACTTTGAGTATTTGGTGATGCCTTTTGGTCTTTCAAATGCCCCTTCAGTCTTTCAGTCCTTTATGCATGACATTTTCCGTGATTATTTGGATAAATTTATGATTGTGTATCTGGATGATATTTTGATTTTTTCGGATGACTGGGTCTCTCATGTCCAGCAGGTCAGGAGGGTTTTTCAGGTTTTGCGGTCTAATTCCTTGTGTGTGAAGGGTTCTAAGTGCGTTTTTGGGGTTCAAAAGATTTCCTTTTTGGGATATATTTTTTCCCCCTCTTCCATCGAGATGGATCCTGTCAAGGTTCAGGCTATTTGTGATTGGACGCAACCCTCTTCTCTTAAGAGTCTTCAGAAATTTTTGGGCTTTGCTAACTTTTATCGTCGATTTATTGCTGGTTTTTCTGATGTTGTTAAACCATTGACTGATTTGACTAAGAAGGGTGCTGATGTTGCTGATTGGTCCCCTGCTGCTGTGGAGGCCTTTCGGGAGCTTAAGCGCCGCTTTTCTTCCGCCCCTGTGTTGCGTCAGCCTGATGTTGCTCTTCCTTTTCAGGTTGAGGTCGACGCTTCTGAAATCGGAGCTGGGGCGGTTTTGTCGCAGAGAAGTTCCGATTGCTCCGTGATGAGATCTTGTGCTTTTTTCTCGCGTAAATTTTCGCCCGCCGAGCGGAATTATGATGTTGGGAATCGGGAGCTTTTGGCCATGAAGTGGGCTTTTGAGGAGTGGCGTCATTGGCTTGAGGGGGCTAGACATCAGGTGGTGGTATTGACTGACCACAAAAATCTAATTTATCTTGAGTCCGCCAGACGCCTGAATCCTAGACAGGCGCGCTGGTCGTTGTTTTTCTCTCGGTTTAATTTTGTGGTGTCCTACCTGCCGGGTTCTAAGAATGTTAAGGCGGATGCCCTTTCTAGGAGTTTTGAGCCTGACTCCCCTGGTAATTCTGAACCTACAGGTATCCTTAAGGATGGAGTGATATTGTCTGCCGTTTCTCCAGACCTGCGGCGGGCCTTGCAGGAGTTTCAGGCGGATAGACCTGATCGTTGCCCACCTGGTAGACTGTTTGTTCCTGATGATTGGACCAGTAAAGTCATTTCTGAGGTTCATTCTTCTGCGTTGGCAGGTCATCCTGGAATCTTTGGTACCAGGGATTTGGTGGCAAGGTCCTTCTGGTGGCCTTCCCTGTCTCGAGATGTGCGAGGCTTCGTGCAGTCTTGTGACGTTTGTGCTCGGGCCAAGCCTTGTTGTTCTCGGGCTAGTGGATTGTTGTTGCCCTTGCCTATCCCGAAGAGGCCCTGGATGCACATCTCGATGGATTTTATTTCGGATCTTCCTGTTTCTCAGAAGATGTCTGTCATCTGGGTGGTGTGTGATCGTTTCTCTAAGATGGTCCATTTGGTTCCCCTGCCTAAGTTGCCTTCTTCTTCCGAGTTGGTTCCTCTGTTTTTTCAAAATGTGGTCCGTTTGCATGGTATTCCGGAGAATATCGTTTCTGACAGAGGTACCCAATTCGTGTCTAGATTTTGGCGAGCATTCTGTGCTAGGATGGGCATATATTTGTCTTTCTCGTCTGCTTTCCATCCTCAGGCTAATGGCCAGACCGAGCGGACGAATCAGACCTTGGAGACATATTTGAGGTGTTTTGTGTCTGCAGATCAGGATGATTGGGTTGCTTTTTTGCCTTTAGCGGAGTTTGCCCTCAATAATCGGGCCAGCTCTGCCACCTTGGTGTCTCCCTTTTTCTGTAATTCGGGGTTTCATCCTCGATTTTCTTCTGGTCAGGTGGAATCTTCGGATTGTCCTGGAGTGGATGCTGTGGTGGAGAGGTTGCATCAGATTTGGGGGCAGGTAGTGGACAATTTGAAGTTGTCCCAGGAGAAGACTCAGCTTTTTGCCAACCGCCGGCGTCGGGTTGGTCCTCGGCTTTGTGTTGGGGACTTGGTGTGGTTGTCTTCTCGTTTTGTCCCTATGAGGGTTTCTTCTCCCAAGTTTAAGCCTCGGTTCATCGGCCCGTACAAGATATTGGAGATTCTTAACCCTGTGTCCTTCCGTTTGGACCTCCCTGCATCTTTTTCTATTCATAATGTTTTTCATCGGTCATTATTGCGCAGGTATGAGGTACCGGTTGTGCCTTCCGTTGAGCCTCCTGCTCCGGTGCTGGTTGAGGGCGAGTTGGAGTACGTTGTGGAAAAAATCTTGGACTCCCGTGTTTCCAGACGGAAACTCCAGTATCTGGTCAAATGGAAGGGATACGGTCAGGAGGATAATTCTTGGGTGACTGCCTCTGATGTTCATGCCTCCGATTTGGTCCGTGCCTTTCATAGGGCTCATCCTGATCGCCCTGGTGGTTCTGGTGAGGGTTCGGTGCCCCCTCCTTGAGGGGGGGGTACTGTTGTGAAATTGGATTTTGGGCTCCCCCGGTGGCCACTGGTGGAATTGAACTGGTGTGCATCATCCTCTCTGTTCACCTGTTTCCATCAGGATGTGGGAGTCGCTATTTAGCCTTGCTCCTCTGTCACTTCCATGCCGGTCAACATTGTAATCAGAAGCCTTTCTGTGCATGTTCCTGCTGCTAGACAACTCCCAGCTAAGTTGGACTTAGTCCTTGTTTGTTTTTGCATTTTGTTCCAGTTCACAGCTATAGTTTCGTTTCTGTGTCTGGAAAGCTCTTGTGATCTGAAATTGCCACTCTGATGTTATGAGTTAATACTAGAGTCTTAAAGTAATTTCAGGATGGTATTTTGATAGGGTTTTCAGCTGACCATGAAAGTGCCCTTTCTGTCTTCCTGCTATCTAGTAAGCGGACCTCAATTTTGCTAAACCTATTTTCATACTACGTTTGTCATTTCATCTAAAATCACCGCCAATATTTGTGGGGGCCTCTGTCTGCCTTTCGGGGAAATTTCTCTAGAGGTGAGCCAGGACTATATTTTCCTCTGCCAGGATTAGTTAGTCCTCCGGCCGGCGCTGGGCGTCTAGGGATAAAACGCAGGCTACGCTACCCGGCTACTGTTAGTTGTGCGGCAGGTTTAGTTCATGGTCAGTTTAGTTTCCATCCTTCCAAGAGCTAGTTCTTATGTTTGCTGGGCTATGTTCTCTTGCCATTGAGAACCATAACAGACTGGTAAATGGCCATGGATATTGACCCCCCCAGCCTAAAAATAGCAACCCACAGCCGCAAAGAAAAGGTGCATCTATTAAATGAGCCAATTCTGGCGATTTGCCCAACTCTTCCCAATTGCCCTGTAGCAGTGGCAAGTGGGGTTCATACTTGTGGGGTTTATGTCACCTTTGTATTGTCAGGTGACATCAAGCCCATGGATTAGTAATGGAGAAGTGTGTATAAGACTCCTGTCAATTATTAATACTATAGCTATATGGTAAATAAAGACACAGCCAGAATAAAGTCTTTTATTCGAAATAAAACAAAACACACTTACTTTTTTATATAAATATAGCAAACACAGTTATACTCACCTAATGCCCATTCCACCAAAGTCCTCATCTTCTGTAATAAAACAAAAATAAAAAAAAGAACAATATCCCTAAACTGTCCGTCATTCTGTCCCATGCAGTAATCCATGTCTGGGGGATATACAGTTTTCAACCTGGACAGTGCCAAGATGCGACCGTCCAGGCTGAGAACCACTCGTGAATGAGCTGCTGCCAGTGCAGCATCAGTGACCAGCAGTAACATCATAGAGGTTACTGATGGCCACAAAGCCTGCATTCCTAACCAAGCTGAACTGCAGTGACCTCTGCGAGATCCCCGCTAGCCCCGTGAGAAAGTCTTACGGTGCAGAGCCAGTTCACCGCAGTGAAATTCTACGGTGACAGTTTGGTAAATCACATTTCCACTAATGCTTTTGTTATGAATTTGGCTAGGATAGTGGTGCTGTATGATTAGCGGGGAAGATGGGGGACATGTTTGGTGAGGGGAGGGGGTTTGTCTAGGTCAGGAGCTGTAGAGTGTGTGTTTATTTTTTAGTAACTTACCATATATACTCGTGTATAAGCCGAAATTTTAAGCACTATTTTTGTGCTGAAAATGCCCCCCCTCAACTTATACATGAGTCATTGTCCAGAAAGCCAGCAGGGATGAATGGCGGAGAAGAGACAGAAGCCGGCGGCTGTGGCACACTGACAGCTGCAGCCATTGGCTTCCAGATGACATCATACTCACCCTCCTCGCGCCGTCGCTGCATGTCCGTCCCTGCATCTTCATTGTCCCAGCATTGGCAGCTCTTTCTGTGCTTAGCGGTCACATGGTACCACTCATTAAGGTAATGAATATGCACACATCTCCAGTCCCATAGGCATGGAGTTCATATTCATTACCTTAATGAGCGGTACAACGTGACAGAACAGGAGATCGGCTGGTGCCGGGACAACAGAGATGCAACAATGGCGCGAGGAGGGAGAGTAGGATGGCGGAGGGTGAGCCATGCTTACAATGATGGGATGGGGTGAACTATGCACACAGTGACGGGGGAGCCGAGCAATGCATACAACGACTGGGGGAGCTGAGTCATGCATTCAATGATCGGGGGAGCCATGCACAAAACAGGGGGAGCCACACATACCAGGTCAGGATGGTGGGAGCCACACATAGCAGGACAGGACAGGGGAGCCACACATACCAGGACAGGATGGGGAGCCACACATACCAGGACAGCACGGGAGAGCCACACATACCAGGAAAGAATGGGGGAGCCACATGCTAGGACAGGACAGGAGGAGCCACGCATAGCAGGACAGGGATGAGGGGACAATGCATACCTGGCTTTTACTCAAGTAAATAAGCTTAACTAGTTTTCCGTGGCAAAATTAGATGCCTCAGTTTATACTCGAGTCGGCTGATACTCGAATATATACAGCAATATGTGTACATTCCGCCAGCCAATCAGGGTGCAGAAACCATCCACAACCTCATGAAACAAGGTCTTCTGTGGTTAGCTGTTGAAGTCACATGTCCCTGTCCATATAAAAAGTGGCCATCTTGTTTTGCTGGCACCATTTTCTCAGTGTCACAGTGCAGAGAGGCCAGCTCCTGCTAGTGCTGCTGCTGAAGAAAGTGAACCTGTCAGTTAGCTAGATTGGATCCTGTCCTTTTGAAATCAATCTTCCAGCATCTAACTAGATTAAGACAAATCTGTGTTGCAGTCTCAGGAGGCCTCATTTGCTAATCCAAATTGTTTGTGATAAAACTGTTTCATTGAGAAATCAGAAGGACAGTTTTCTACTTAAAAATCATTAGACCTAATATTGAGGTGCAGCCAGGGGGCCCAATTTTCTAATCCAAATTGTTTGAGATAAAACTGTGCTGCAGTAAGTAAACAGGAGGCCACATTTGCTCAACAAAATAGTTACAACAGCAGAAAAAACTCAGCACCACTTAACTGCCCAGGTCTTTGAACAAAAGCATTGCAGGATGCAGCCAGCCCCTATAGCAAGATGTGGGCAACACAAGTGCAAATACTAAATAGACAGCCACTCACCACCTACCCATTCATGGAGGGGGTAACTGCTTAGTATAGATTTGCACAATAAAGGCCTGTATAGGATGCTATTCACATGAAGGAAATGCATAGTGTTTGGTTCTCAGCCTATTAGTCACACCCCCAACATTCGATTAGGCAGGCTGGCCAGCACTCTCTCAATGCATCCCAGTGTGAACACCCCTGTAAACAAGACCATGGTGCAGTAATTTACCACAGACATGTGGACAAGTTCTCATGGACAGGGTCACTACATTTCCCAAATGGCACACTGGCTGAATCTGGTGGAGTCTAGGATAGAGTCAAAGGCTGGGACATCACACATAACACCCACACCAAGAATAGCGGTCTCAACTTCCATCAGGGTTTCAATCTGCTCATATTACAGTTCCTGTCTCACCTCCTCACCCTCACTGAAAGTAGCCTATCCATCACTCCCTAGCTGGGAGGTCTGCAGCATTGCCTTGGCAAAGAGGCAGCACGCTCTGCTGAAGCACATCTGTTTAGGTGATAAAGCTCACAACACAGCCGAGCTGTTGAAGGCGATAAAAGAACAGACTGATCTGTGACTCTCCCCGCTGAACCTCCAACCACATCTGGTTGTATGTGATAATGGGCGTAACTTGGTGGTGGATTTAAAGCTCAGCAAGCTGGTAAAAGACATTCAATGCATGGCCCACATGCTGAACTTGGTTGTACAGCGTTTTTTAAAAACACACCAGCGCACATTTCCGAAAGTCATCTCAGGCTTTTAGATTACCAACTATGCTGCAGCAGCACTTTAATTTGCCTAGTCGTCGACTGATTTGTGACCTGCCCACATGCTATAATTCGACCAATAATAATAATAATAATTTAATTTCCAACATTTGGAAACAGCGCTTTACATTTTAGAGGGGACTTGTACAGACAATAAAAGACTTTACAAAATATCAATAATCACATAAACAACAGATACCAAGAGGAATGAGGGCCCTGCTCACAAGCTTCTAATCTATGAGGATATAGGGGAGACACGAACTGTGGATGGTAACAATTGTTCTGACCAACCATAATGTAAGAAATCGGGTGTTCATGTAATGCTGCGTGAACCGGTTACCAACCAGTATGTGTAAAAGTACAGACACAGAAGGCTATTAAAATGCATAAAGTGTGTGAGAACAAGATACAAGGATCTTGGCTATGAAGAAAATTTTGAATGGGCAACACCAGGGATAGTGTCTGAATTCCAGCTTCTCAATGCCCGCCAGAGTAACACTCAGCCGTCACACATAACAACTGCTGAGTGGGAGTGGATCGATGACATTTCTGAGGTTCTTCAAAACTTTGAGTACTGCACCAAGATGTGAGCGCTGATGATGCTATTGTCAGTGTAACCATACCACTGCTCTGTCAATTAAATCCTTCACTGTAGAATCTCAAAGAGGAAGCTTTGAATGCCGAGCAGGTGGCTATGGAGCAAGATTTTACAGTGGCTGTTAGCACACAAGCCCAGCGTCACACAATATTATCAAGCCTTATTGGGTGATGACAAGGATCAGGAGGAGGTGGAAAGAAGTTTTTGGTCTGTGCTACAGAGCTTCATGCCTGTCCGGCATGGATGTCCTGAAGAGAAAGAGGAGGAGGAGGCTATGTGTCATGAGAAAGAGAAGATGGTTAGTGTTCTTCCTGGTGAGGACACTGAACTTTTGACGCTTTGTAGTCTGCCACACATGGCAGTGTTCATGTCCAAGTGCCTTTCATAAGACCCTTGCATGAAAAACATTTTGCCCAACATGATATACCGGCTGTGCACCTTTGTTGACCCATGGTACAAGGAGAAATTTGCTTCGAACATGTTGGAGACAGACGTGCAATTTTGAATGCATGTATGCCAGAGGGCTGTTGTGGATGACTTACTAAAAAGATTACCCTCAGACAACGCTGCTGGCATAGGTACCGGCTTTTTTTCACCCACAAGTTTTACAGGAGAGGGCCATTCACACCAGGTGCAACTCAGAGGGAGGGGAAATGTCTACCAACTGAAACATTTTCATGGGACCGTCACATCAGCAAGGGCTATCTGTGGGTGTAACTATTATGAGGAGGGAGATGTTGACTAAGAAGGTGAAGGGCTACTTTAGTGACCATACCACCTTCCTTCCTTATTCTTCAGTGCCTTTTAACTATTGATTGTCCAAGCTCCATATTTGGCCTGACCTTTCCTTCTACACCTTGGAGGTGGTACCATGTCCTGCTGCAAGTGTGTTGTCTGAGTGGGTTTTTATTATTTATTTATTATTTTGGCTGGTGCAATCATAGCGTATAGGTGCACAAGCCTGACAATCGAAAATGTAGACAGGCTGATACTACTAAAATTGAACATAGGCTGGATTTCCGATGACTTTGTAAGTCCTACAGATGACAGCAACGTAATGTAAAAGCAGCCCAAAATGTTTTGCTTAGGAAGTTGTCTTCACATCCATTCCTTACCATCCAAACCCATTTTATTCATAAAATCACCTCCTTCTCCTCCTGCTTCTACAACAGTTACTTAGTGGTCATGTATGTATACCCCATGTTGCTAATGTTTTGTACTTTGTGAAAACTTGGCGCATTGTGCAATGGTGAAACTTGTAAACCCTATCAATTCCCTTGCTGACACACTACAAATGCGGAGTAATGAAGATTATTGCCCCTGATAAATTGTCACATACTATTATCTGTATCTGGATGGCGCCAGTCTTTCAACTGCTAGATAAATATATGCTATTTTTTAAAACAATAGAACATTAAGATTTTTTTTTTAATCGGGTTGCTATAACACTGCAAATGCGGAGTAATGAAGATTACTGCCCCTGCTAAATTGTCGCGTATGATTATCTGTACCCAGATAGCGCCAGACGCACAACTCCTAAACAAATATTAGGTATTTTAAGTGGAAAATAGCAGAGAGCTTCAGCATGTACTTGCAATGATCAGAACATCCAGGTGCCTGCCTGTCACCCACCCACCCTTCCTCTCTCCCTCCTATTAAATCTCTCGCTACTAAATCCCCACATAACAAACAAAAACAAGTAACCTTGACAGTCGTCAGCTCTTAAAAGAGCTTTTTGGAATAAATAACGCTCACTATAACTTTCTAGCACTGTCCTTACGCTCCTTTCACTCTCCCTACGTTCACACTATGCTCTCAATATGCTGTTTCCGTCTGTAATGTGCGCAAGATGGAGCCGGGAGCATTTAAATAGTCCGTATGATGCTGGAAGGCCAGCCAGTCACAGTAATGTCACAGAAAAGATGGGGCCGGCATTACTGTGATTGGCAAGTCAGCCCAGCATGTTCATTGGCTGCAAATAAAGAGCCAAATATGCTGGGCAGGTCACTCAAATAACCAGAGGAGAGTACGTAATTACTTGCCAAGTAATAAATAGTGAGTAACGAATAGTGCTGAATTTACTTTCTCATCACTAGTAATATCTCCTGCTGAGTAGTGTTACAGTATATCCTTTTGGTTATGTATGTATGTCATTTTATTATAGAAGGGGCATTCATAAAACATTTCCCCTGACCCATTTCCTGTGGACTGAGAGCAATAAAACTTGGCACAGTTATTAGTCGTTCAATACATAGGTGCCACCTAGGGACACACATGTCTCCCATCTCTTTAAGCAACTGTAAACACCAGCTTATAAAAGTCGACAGATTGCTCCACAAGCCATGTTGTGACTTTGGAAATCAGAGTCTCATCATCTGGAAAATGTTTGCCCTTCAAAAATAACGTAATTGTTGGAAAGTGGTGGAAGTACGATGGTGCAAGGCCGGGTGAATAAGGGGGATGTGGTAGAATTTCAAAGCCACAGGAGCATGCTTCCATTTGGGCAACATGTGAGTTGTGAACTGGTGCATTGTCTTGCAGGAGGCGGACACCTTTGGTGAGCACTCCACGTCTCTTGGTTTTGATGGCCTCCTGCAATTTCTGCAGCAGTGAAGCATAGTATTCCCCAGTGATTATGGTACCCTTTGCTAGGAAATCCATCAATACTACTCCATGCTGGTCCCAAAATACTGTGAGCATGACCTTGCCTGCCGGGGTTGGGTACGTGCCTTCTTTGGAGGTGGTGAATCATGATGTTTCCATTATATTGACTGGAGTTTAGCCTCAGGATCATAGTGATGGACCTAGATTATATCCAGTGTGATCAGTAGTGTTGAGCGATACCGTCCGATACTTGAAAGTATCGATATCGGATAGTATCGGCCGATACCCGAAAAGTATCGGATATCGCCGATACCGATACCCGATACCAATACAAGTCAATGGGACACCAAGTATCGGAAGGTATCCTGATGGTTCCCAGGGTCTGAAGGAGAGGAAACTCCCCTTCAGGCCCTGGGATCCATATTAATGTGTAAAATAAAGAATAAAAATAAAAAATATTGATATACTCACCCTCTGACGCGCCCTGGTTGTAACCGCCAGCCTCCGTTCATAAGAATGAGCGCTTGAAAGTCCTTAGATGATGTCGCGGCCTGTGATTGGTCGCGGAGCGGTCACGTGACCGCAATACGACCAATCACAAGCCGTGATGTCATCTAAGGTCTTTCAAGAGCTTGAAAGTCCTTAGATGACATCGCGGCCTGTGATTGGTCGCGGAGCGGTCACGTGATCGCCGTACGGATGCCATGCGGATTACATACGGAGGATGCCATGCGCAAAATACGCTGACACACCCTGCCTATGGATGACATACGGATCACTATTTTGGGAACATTTCTCCGTATTACGGCTGTAAAAAATGGACCGTATTGTCTTACGCTGAGTGTGACGCCGGCCTTAGAGACTTATTTCATTAAACATGTGCAGTTTCAGCATCCTGTGATAAATAGAAGCGGGTCAGGGGAAATATTTAATGAACTCCCCCTTGTACATGTAACAATAGATCTGCAACATATTCTCAAAAAGCCACAACATTGATACCAGTAAGTAATAACTCCAAAGCTTACAAGTCTATAGGAAATACAGTACATTCCAAAATAAAGCTTTGAACAGTATGTCGCTGGCTGATGGTATGACACAGTAGAGCTAAACAGAGGATTATTCTTATCTTTGAAAATCTTTTGCTAAAACAAAATTTTGGTGGTAAAAATGTAGTTATTTTGTCCTCACTGCCCAATGGTATCAAATTGTGTGACACACCCATGGTGTCAATATGATCACTGCACCCCTAGATTAATTCATTGAGAGGTGTAGTTCACCCAATTGGGTCAATTATGAGGAGTTCTTCTGTTCTGAGTTCATGTGCTCTCCCAGTGGGTCATAGCACCTGCAAACCATAACAGTAAAATCTGGCACTCCTTCCTTTCTGAGCTCTGCCATGCGCCCAAAAAGTGGTTTATCCCCACATATAGGGTATCAGTGTACTCAGGACAAATTTCACAATAACTTTTGGGGTCCAATTTCTTCTGTTACCCTTGCAAAAATAAAAAATTGGGGCAAAATATCATTTCTGTGAAAAAAAAATGATTTTTTATTTTTACTGCTCTATGTTATAAACTTCTGTGAATCACTTGGGGGTTCAAAGTTCTCACCACACATCTAGATAAGTTCCTTAGGGGATCTAGTTTCTAAACTGTTTAGGCACATCAGGGGCTCTCCAAACACAACATGGCGTCCGATCTTAATTCCAGCCAATTTTGAGTTGAAAAAGTAAAACAGCGCTCCTTCCCTACCGATCTCTGCCATGCGCCCAAACAGTGGTTTACCCCCACATATAAGGTATCAGTGTACTCAGGACAAATTGCACAATAACGTTTGGTGTCCAATTTCTCCTGTTACCCTTGGTAAAATAAATAATTGGGAGCAAAAAGATCACATCAGGCGCTCTACAAACACGACATGGCGTCCGATCTCAATTCCTGCCAATTTTGCATTGAAAAGTCAAACGGCACTCCTTCCCTTCCAAGCTCTGCCATGCGCACAGACAGTAGCTTTCCTGCACAAACTGGGTATCAGTGTACTCAGGACAAATTACACAACAACTTTTGGGGTCCGATTTGTTACCCTTTTAAAATATAACAATTTTGGTCGGAATTAAATTTTTTATGAAAAAAAGTTAAATGTTCATTTTTTCATTCCAAAAATTCCTGTGAAGCATCTGAATGGTTATTAAACATCTTGAATGTGATTTTGAGCACCGTGAGGGGTGCTGTTTCTAGAATGGTGTCACTTTTGGATATTTTCTATCATATAGACCACTCAAAGTGACTTCAAATGTGAGGTGGTCCATAAAAAATGGTTTTGTAAAAATGAGAAATCGCTGTTTAACTTTTAACTCTTATAACTTCCTAACAAAAAAAACTTTGGTTCCAAAATTGTACTGATGTAAAGTCAACATGTGGGAAATGTTACTTATTAAGTATTTTGTGTGACATATCTCTGTGATTTAATGGCATGAAAATTCAAAGTTGGAAAATTGCAACATTTTTAAAATTTTTGCGAAATTTCAGTTTTTTTCACAAATATTCACAAATCATATCAAAGAAATTTTACAACTAACATGAAGTACAATATGACACGAAAAAACTATGTCAGAATCACTGGGATCCATTGAAGCGTTCCAGAGTTATTACCTCATAAAATGACAGTTGTCAGAATTGTAAAAATTGGCTTGGTCATTAACATGCAAACCACCCTCGGGGTTAAAGGGGTTTAACACATCCAATTGTGGTACTTATTATTATTATTATTCCAAGATACATTAATTAAAATGAACTTTTATTCATAGGAAAACCCCAGCAACTCACCAAATAACATGCTGTTTAAGTCCACTGCTCCTGTTGTCACCACTAGAGTTGAGCGACTTTTACTTTTTTCGGATCGAGTCGGGTTTCGCGAAAACCCGACATTGTTAAAAGTCAGGTCGGGTGAAATCGGCCAATTATTGCGTAAAGTCGGGGGCACACTGAAACGCGAAACCCAATGCAAGTCAATAGGGAATCAAATGACAGAAAAAAGACTGGCACTTCCAAACTAGTGCGAATAGGTGCATACCAGGAGCAGCTACCTTCATACATAAATATACAAAAAATGTTGCACTCTATCGTGCCAAAGCATGATCAAATAGTGTGAGCCCATCAACCATCGTCAAGGTGGTCTCATAAAACTGATGGGTCCCTGACCTCCCTGTCCAAATGTGAACACTTACCGAAGGCCAATGTCTGTATGCCTGGGTGAATGTGGACACCTCTGTTCAGCAAAGCCTACATATGGGTTGGCTGGGACCAAGTGTGATGAGATGCAATTAAAAACCACATGGTGATGGGAGGAGTGCTCAGTCAGTCAGCTAACATAGAAATGACAGAAAAAAGACTGGCACTTCCAAACTAGTGTGAATAGGTGCATAACAGGAGCAGCTACCTCCATACATAAATATACAAAAAAAGGTTGCACTCTATCGTGCCAAAGCATGTCTAATATGAAATACATGAAATATGAATAGCAAAATGGCTTTTGAACATTAGGAAAATATTTAAGAGACGCTTTGCACAGAATTTGATGTAATCAAATAGTGTGAGCCCATCAATCATCATCAAGGTGGTCTCATAAAACTGATGGGTCCCTGACCTCCCTGTCCAAATGTGAACACTTACCGAAGGCCAATGTCTGTATGCCTGGGTGAATGTGGACACCTCTGTTCAGCAAAGCCTACATATGGGTTGGCCGGGACCAAGTGTGATGAGATGTGTTGTGGATTCTGTTTGCGGGCTCCCTCTGGTGGTTACTGCTGGTACTGGGTGACTTTGGTGGGTTGCGGCCTTTGGTTTCCATCTGTCCATCAGAGGCTGGGTGTTTCCTATTTTACCTGGCCTTTCTGTCATTTCCCTTGCCGGCTATCAATGTGTTCAGATATGCTCTGTTTGGTTCCTGCCTACCTGTTCCCAGATCTTTCAGGATAAGCTAAGTGCTGTTTTTCAGTTGTTTGGTTTTTTGTCCAGCTTGCTTAGAATGTCTCTTTGTTAGCTGGTTGCTCTAGTGGACTGAGGTTCTCCCCATGTGCCATGAGTTGGAACATGGGTTCTTGTAATCTCAGGATGGTTTTTTGATTAGGGTTTTTTGCTGACCGCTCAGTCCCCTTTTGTGTCATTCTGCTTTCTAGTTTTCAGCGGGCCTCTATTTGCTAAAGCTATATACATCATCTCTATGTGTGTGCCTTCCTCTCATTTCACCGTCAATACATGTGGGGGGCAACTATATCTTTGGGGTTAATTCCTCTGGAGGCAAGTGAGGTCTTTGTTTTCTCTGCAGTACTAGTTAGCTCTTAGGCTGGTGCGTGGCGTCTAGAACCAACGTAGGCACGCTCCCTGGCTATCTCTAGTTGCGTTTGTCAGGCGTAGGGCAGCGGTCAGCCCAGGTTCCATCACCCTAGAGCTCGTCCGATATTTATTATACTTTGCTTGTCCTGTGCTATCCCTAGCCATTGGGGATTCATGACAGTATAGCCGGCCCACAAAGTGTTAATTGTTTGGGCTGAAGCAGGAGAAAAAGAAGTGTTCAAGGGAAATTTTTTTTTTTTTCCTTCAGAGTTTTGCTGCCTAGCCCTTAATTGCTGTCTAGCTGCTTCTTACCTCCTCTTAACCCTTGAATGGCTCTGATCTTAGCTGTTTATCATGGATGTCCAGAGTTTGGCTTACAGCCTGAGTAATCTCGCGGCAAAGGTTCAAAACATACAGGATTTCGTTGTTCACACTCCCATGTCTGAACCTAGAATTCCTATTCCAGAGTTTTTTTCTGGAGATAGATCTACCTTCCTGAATTTCAGGAACAATTGTAAATTGTTTCTCTCTTTGAAATCTCGCTCCTCTGGAGACCCTGCTCAACAGGTCAAGATTGTTATATCATTCCTACGGGGCGACCCTCAGAATTGGGCATTTGCATTGGCACCAGGGGATCCTGCATTGCTCAGTGTGGATGCGTTTTTTCTGGCATTGGGATTGCTCTATGAGGAACCTAACCTAGAGATTCAGGCTGAAAAGGCTTTATTAGCCCTCTCTCAGGGGCATGATGAAGCGGAAATATATTGTCAAAAATTTCGGAAATGGTCGGTGCTTACTCAGTGGAATGAGTGCGCCCTAGCTGCAAACTTCAGAAATGGTCTTTCTGAGGCCATTAAGGATATTATGGTGGGGTTCCCTGCGCCTACAGGTCTGAATGAGTCTATGGCTATGGCCATTCAGATTGATCGGCGTTTACAGGAGCGCAAACCCGTGCACCAGTTGGCGGTGTCTTCTGAACAGGCACCTGAGACTATGCAATGTGATAGAATTCAGTCCAGAAGTGAACGGCAAAATTATAGGCGGAAAAATGGTTTGTGTTTTTATTGTGGTGATTCAGCTCATGTTATATCAGCATGCTCTAAACGCACAAAAAGGGTTGATAAATCTTTTGCCATTGATACTCTGCAGTCTAAGTTCATTTTGTCTGTGACTCTGATTTTTTCACTGTCTTCCATTTCCGTCGATGCCTATGTGGATTCAGGCGCTGCCCTGAGTCTTATGGATTGGTCATTTGCTAAACGCTGCGGTTTTAGTCTAGAGCCTCTGGAAGTTCCTATTCCTTTGAAAGGAATTGATTCTACACCATTGGCTATGAATAAACCGCAGTATTGGACACAAGTGACCATGCGCATGACTCCCGTTCATCAGGAGGTGATTCGCTTCCTTGTACTGTATAATTTACATGATGTACTAGTGCTTGGTCTGCCATGGTTGCAAACTCATAATCATGTCCTGGACTGGAAAACAATGTCTGTGCTAAGCTGGGGATGTCAGGGGGTTCATGATGATGCACCTCCGATTTCTATCGCTTCATCTACGCCTTCGGAGATCCCTGCGTTTTTGTCGGATTATAGGGATGTTTTTGAGGAGCCTAAGCTCAATTCGCTCCCTCCCCATAGAGAGTGTGACTGTGCTATAGAATTGATTCCTGGCAGTAAGTTCCCTAAGGGTCGTTTATTTAATCTGTCACTGCCAGAGCATACTGCTATGCGGAATTATATTAAGGAGTCCTTGGAAAAGGGACATATTCGTCCATCTTCGTCCCCTCTGGGAGCAGGTTTTTTTTTTCGTGGCAAAAAAAGATGGTTCCCTGAGGCCTTGTATAGATTATCGCCTTCTGAATAAGATTACAGTCAAATACCAGTATCCATTGCCATTATTTACTGATTTGTTTGCTCGCATTAAGGGGGCTAGGTGGTTCACTAAAATAGATCTTCGTGGTGCGTATAATCTGGTGCGGATAAAACAGGGTGATGAGTGGAAAACCGCATTTAATACGCCTGAGGGCCATTTTGAGTATTTGGTAATGCCTTTTGGACTCTCCAATGCTCCGTCAGTCTTTCAGTCCTTTATGCACAATATTTTCCGTGAATATCTGGATAAGTTTATGATTGTGTATTTGGATGATATTTTGGTGTTTTCTGATGACTGGGAGTCTCATGTTCTACAGGTCAGGAAGGTGTTTCAGGTTTTGCGGGCCAATTCTCTGTTTGTGAAGGGCTCAAAGTGTCTCTTCGGAGTCCAGAAGATTTCTTTTTTGGGGTACATTTTTTCTCCTTCTACTATTGAGATGGATCCCGTTAAGGTTCAGGCTATTTGTGACTGGACACAGCCTACATCTGTTAAGAGCCTTCAGAAGTTCTTGGGGTTTGCTAATTTTTATCGTCGGTTCATTTTTAATTTTTCCAGTATTGTTAAACCTTTGACTGATTTGACTAAAAAGGGTGCTGATGTTGCTGATTGGTCTCCTGCGGCCGTGGAGGCCTTTCGGGAACTTAAGCGCCGGTTTTCTTCTGCTCCTGTGTTGTGTCAACCAGATGTTTCACTTCCTTTCCAGGTGGAGGTTGATGCTTCCGAGATTGGAGCGGGGGCGGTTTTGTCACAGAGAAGTTCTAATGGCTCATTGATGAAGCCATGTGCTTTTTTCTCTAGAAAATTCTCACCCGCCGAGCGCAATTATGATGTGGGTAATCGGGAGCTTTTGGCCATGAAGTGGGCATTTGAGGAGTGGCGTCATTGGCTTGAGGGTGCTAAACATCGCGTGGTGGTCTTGACTGATCACAAGAATCTCATTTACCTTGAGTCTGCCAGGCGTTTGAATCCTAGACAGGCTCGTTGGTCGTTATTTTTTTCTCGTTTCAATTTCGTGGTTTCATTCCTGCCAGGTTCAAAGAATGTGAAGGCAGATGCTCTTTCCAGGAGTTTTGTGCCTGACTCTCCTGGAGACACTGGGCCTGCTGGTATCCTTAGGGATGGGGTAATATTGTCCGCCGTATCCCCAGACTTGCGACGCGCATTGCAGGAGTTTCAGGTGGATAAACCGGATCGATGTCCACCAGAAAGACTGTTTGTTCCGGATGATTGGACCAGTAGAGTCATCTCCGAGGTCCATTCTTCTGTGTTGGCTGGTCATCCTGGAATATTTGGTACAAGAGACTTGGTGGCCAGGTCTTTTTGGTGGCCTTCCTTGTCTAGGGATGTGCGTACCTTTGTGCAGTCTTGTGAAGTGTGTGCTCGAGCTAAGCCTTGCTGTTCACGGGCTAGTGGGTTGTTGTTATCCTTGCCCATCCCGAAGAGGCCTTGGACGCACATTTCCATGGATTTTATTTCTGATCTCCCGGTTTCACAGAAAATGTCCGTTATCTGGGTTGTGTGTGACCGCTTTTCTAAGATGGTTCATTTGGTGCCCTTGCCTAAGTTGCCCTCCTCCTCTGAGTTGGTTCCTTTGTTTTTTCAGAACGTGGTTCGTTTGCATGGGATTCCGGAGAATATCGTTTCTGACAGGGGATCCCAGTTTGTGTCTAGATTTTGGCGGACGTTTTGTGCCAAGATGGGCATTGATTTGTCTTTCTCGTCTGCATTCCATCCTCAGACGAATGGCCAGACGGAGCGAACTAATCAGACCTTGGAAACTTATTTGAGGTGTTTTGTTTCTGCTGATCAGGATGACTGGGTTGCTTTTTTGCCACTGGCCGAATTTGCTCTTAATAATCGGGCTAGTTCGGCCACGTTGGTCTCTCCTTTTTTTTGTAATTCGGGGTTTCATCCTCGTTTTTCCTCTGGTCAGGTGGAGTCTTCGGATTGTCCTGGAGTGGACGTGGTGGTGGACAGGCTACATCACATTTGGAATCAGGTGGTGGACAATTTGAAGTTATCTCAGGAGAAGACTCAGCAGTTTGCTAATCGCCGTCGCCGCGTGGGTCCCCGACTTCTTGTTGGGGACTTGGTGTGGTTGTCTTCTCGTTTTGTCCCTATGAAGGTCTCTTCTCCTAAGTTCAAGCCTCGGTTCATCGGTCCTTATAGGATCTCGGAGATTCTTAACCCTGTATCTTTCCGTTTGGATCTCCCAGCATCGTTCACTATTCATAATGTGTTCCATCGGTCGTTGTTGCGGAGGTATGAGGTGCCTGTTGTTCCTTCGGTCGAGCCTCCTGCTCCGGTGCTGGTGGAGGGAGAATTGGAGTATGTTGTTGAAAAGATCTTGGATTCTCGTGTTTCCAGACGCAAACTCCAGTATTTGGTTAAGTGGAAGGGTTATGGTCAGGAGGACAATTCCTGGGTGGTCGCCTCCGATGTTCATGCGACTGATTTGGTCCGCGCCTTCCATAGAGCTCACCCTGATCGCCCTGGGGGTTCTCGTGAGGGTTCGGTGACCCCTCCTCAAGGGGGGGGTACTGTTGTGGATTCTGTTTGCGGGCTCCCTCTGGTGGTTACTGCTGGTACTGGGTGACTTTGGTGGGTTGCGGCCTTTGGTTTCCATCTGTCCATCAGAGGCTGGGTGTTTCCTATTTTACCTGGCCTTTCTGTCATTTCCCTTGCCGGCTATCAATGTGTTCAGATGTGCTCTGTTTGGTTCCTGCCTACCTGTTCCCAGATCTTTCAGGATAAGCTAAGTGCTGTTTTTCAGTTGTTTGGTTTTTTGTCCAGCTTGCTTAGAATGTCTCTTTGTTAGCTGGTTGCTCTAGTGGACTGAGGTTCTCCCCATGTGCCATGAGTTGGCACATGGGTTCTTGTAATCTCAGGATGGTTTTTTGATTAGGGTTTTTTGCTGACCGCTCAGTCCCCTTTTGTGTCATTCTGCTTTCTAGTTTTCAGCGGGCCTCTATTTGCTAAAGCTATATACATCATCTCTATGTGTGTGCCTTCCTCTCATTTCACCGTCAATACATGTGGGGGGCAACTATATCTTTGGGGTTAATTCCTCTGGAGGCAAGTGAGGTCTTTGTTTTCTCTGCAGTACTAGTTAGCTCTTAGGCTGGTGCGTGGCGTCTAGAACCAACGTAGGCACGCTCCCTGGCTATCTCTAGTTGCGTTTGTCAGGCGTAGGGCAGCGGTCAGCCCAGGTTCCATCACCCTAGAGCTCGTCCGATATTTATTATACTTTGCTTGTCCTGTGCTATCCCTAGCCATTGGGGATTCATGACAGAGATGCAATTAAAAACCACATGGTGATGGGAGGAGTGCTCAGTCAGTCAGATAACATAGAAATGAAAGAAAAAAGTCTGGCACTTCCAAACTAGTGTGAATAGGTGCATACCAGGAGCAGCTACCTCCATACATAAATATACAAAAAAAGGTTGCACTCTATCATGCCAAAGCATGTCTAATATGAAATACATGAAATATGAATAGCAAAATGGCTTTTGAACATTAGGAAAATATTTAAGAGATGCTTTGCACAGAATTTGATGTAATCAAATAGTTTGAGCCCATCAACCATCGTCAAGGTGGTCTCATAAAACTGATTGGACCCTGACCTCCCTGTCCAAATGTGAACACTTACCCAAGGCCAATGTCTGTATGCCTGGGTGAATGTGGACACCTCTGTTCAGCAAAGCCTACATATGGGTTGGCCGGGACCAAGTGTGATGAGATGCAATTAAAAACCACATGTTGATGGGAGGAGTGCTCAGTCAGTCAGCTAACACAGAAATGACAGAAAAAAGACTGGCACTTCCAAACTAGTGTGAATAGGTGCATAACAGGAGCAGCTACCTCCATACATAAATATACAAAAAAGGTTGCACTCTATCGTGCCAAAGCATGTCTAATATGAAATACATGAAATATGAATAGCAAAATGGCTTTTGAACATTAGGAAAATATTTAAGAGACGCTTTGCACAGAATTTGATGTAATCAAATAGTGTGAGCCCATCAACCATCGTCAAGGTGGTCTCATAAAACTGATGGGTCCCTGACCTCCCTGTCCAAATGTGAACACTTACCGAAGGCCAATGTCTGTATGCCTGGGTGAATGTGGACACCTCTGTTCAGCAAAGCCTACATATGGGTTGGCCGGGACCAAGTGTAATGAGATGCAATTAAAAACCACATGGTGATGGGAGGAGTGCTCATTCAGTCAGCTAACATAGAAATGACAGAAAAAAGACTGGCACTTCCAAACTAGTGTGAATAGGTGCATACCAGGAGCAGCTACCTCCATACATAAATATACAAAAAAGGTTGCACTCTATCGTGCCAAAGCATGTCTAATATGAAATACATGAAATATAAATAGCAAAATGACTGACCCATCAGTTTTATGAGACCACCTTGACGATGGTTGATGGGCTCACACTATTTGATTATATCAAATTCTGTGCAAAGCGTCTCTTAAATATTTTCCTAATGTTCAAAAGCCATTTTGCTATTCATATTTCATGTATTTCATATTAGACATGCTTTGGCACGATAGAGTGCAACCTTTTTTGTATATTTATGTATGGAGGTAGCTGCTCCTGGTATGCACCTATTCACACTAGTTTGGAAGTGCCAGTCTTTTTTCTGTCATTTCTGTGTTAGCTGACTGACTGAGCACTCCTCCCATCACCATGTAGTTTTTAATTGCATCTCATAACACTTGGTTCCGGGCAACCCATATGTAGGCTTTGCTGAACAGAGGTGTCCACATTCACCCAGGCATACAGACATTGGCCTTCGGTAAGTGTTCACATTTGGACAGGGAGGTCAGGGACCCATCAGTTTTATGAAACCAAATTGACGATGGTTGATGGGCTCACACTATTTGATTATATCAAATTCTGTGCAAAGGGTCTCTTAAATATTTTCCTAATGTTCAAAAGCCATTTTGCTATTCATATTTCATGTATTTCATATTAGACATGCTTTGGCACGATAGAGTGCAACCTTTTTTGCATATTTATGAATGGGGAATCAAAGTCGGCAGTGAGTGGAGGACAGGAAAACACCTTCAGTGCCCATTTTAATGCCAAAAACATCAATTCTTAATACTGAAGCTTGTCAATCTTAATTTACTTTATAATAATAGTTAGGCATTGAAAACTGGGGGTCATTTGGCTAAAGTTGTGGGGGGGTAGGGCTGGCTCAAGTTTTTCGTGGGCCCAGGAAACGCGGAATACGTCACGGCGGTGCAGCAGGGAGAGGTAAGTATTTCAACTTTGCAAGTGCTGTGATCCTGAGCAAGCAGAGGGGGCCCACTCGTTGGCATAGGCACTGGCACAGGGCCCCTCATAGTACGGCGGTGTGTTTGACGGCGGGTGGCGGCTCCCACCGGCAGAGACACTTTTGCATACTATGAGGTGCCCTGTGCCAGTGATGTCGCCAACGAGTATGCCCCCCCACCTGATGAAGGAACCTGCGCTTTCATCTGCACCTTCCTCTTTGTCCCTGTGTAAGGTGGTATAGTATGCGGGAAGGGGAACCTGACTTTCAACAGGGTCAGATTCTGGCTGTGTAGAGTGCCAGGGGAATGTAGTGGTCTGGGTCAATGTACCAGCAGACTCATCTAGCAGTGGCTGGGCAATGGGCAGGATGAGGAGGAAATACAGATATAGGCCCAAATAATAAAGTGGGCTAAATGCAGTTCAAAATTGTAACAGGACTAACCAGGCGGCATTGCTTTGTTTAGCAGAGGACAACTGTAAGGAGTGGCTGACACAGTGAGTAGTCCCAAATAAGTAAGTAGGCTAAATGCAGTTCAAAATTGGTAACAGGACTAACCAGGCGACATTGCTTTATTCAGTGGAGGACAACTGTAATGAGAGGCTGACACAGTGAGTAGGCCCAAATAAGTAAGTAGGCTAAATGCAGTTCAAAATTGGCAACAGGACTAACCAGGTGGCATTTCTTTGTTCATTGGAGGACAACTGTAATGACAGGCTGACACAGTGAGTAGGCCCAAATAAGTAAGTAGGCTAAATGCAGTTCAAGATTGGTAACAGGATTAAACTGGCGGCATTGCTTTGTTCAGCAGCGGACAAATGTAATGAGAGGCTGACACAGTGAGTAGGCCCAAATAAGTAAGTAGGCTAAATGCAGTTCAAAATTGGTAACAGGACTAACCAGGCGGCATTGCTTTGTTCAGCGCAGGACAACTGTAAGGAGTGGCTGACACAGTGAGTAGGCCCAAATAAGTAAGTAGGCTAAATGTCTGCCAAAAATCTTTTCATAAATAAACAGGTGGCATAGCTAGGTACATGGGTGGGCTCCTCTGCTGAGTAGCAGACAGTGGTAGTGGGCGCAAAGTATTAACTGGTCTAAATGGAGGCCAGGGCCCTGTATATTTTAACTATCATCTATCATTTCAACAAATTTGTATTGGCAGTGCCATTGAAGGATTTAACAGCACAGACTACACAGTGGTGGAGCAGGGACAGGTAAGTTTTGCACGTGGTAGAGCACTGTTCGAGCTGGGGGGGATTACTCTCTCGTGGGCGGAGGTACTGGCACAGGGCCCCTCATATTACGATGGTGTGTCTGATGTTGGTTGTGCACCACCACCGTCAGAGACACTTCATTGTACTATGAAGGACTCTGTGCCAGTGCCGTCGCCCAAGAGTGGGCACACCCACCTGTCCAGGCAAATGGCACTCGCACAGGGACTTGCGCCAGGTGGTGACCACGGCCCTGTGGTGGGAGTCAGCCCATTTAGGGAGGTATAAAAATGGCCTATGGTGGACATTCAGCAGCTGCAAATGGAGGAATTGGAGAAGTCAGTAAGAGGAGGCCAAAAGCAAGACATTTTTCAGGCAAGCTACGTGTCAGCAGGGGAAGGTGGGGCCAAATAATTTGAAATCCATGATTGGTTCATTTTAATGAAGGTTAGATCATCAACATTTCAGGTAGCCAGACGTGTCCTTTTTTCGGTCAGTATTGAACCAGCAGCACTGAATACTCTTTCTGATAGCACACTAGCAGCAGGGCATGCGAGCTCCTGTAATGCATATTCTGCCAATTCAGGCCAGGTGTCTATTTTAGATGCCAGTAATCAAAGGGGAATGACCTGTGAGGGAGAACATCGATAAGGGCGGAAAAGTAGTTCGTAACCATACTGGAAAAATGCTGTCTCCTGTCACTTTGAATCGATGCAGCAGTACCTGTCGTGTTCACGGTCATTGCGAAATCATTCCACAACCTGGTCATAAAACCCCTCTGTCCAACGCCACTTTGGATTTGTGCACCTCTAACACCTCTGCCATGTTGCCCACTACAGCTCGTGTGAGAACCATCACCGCCGCTGTGTGCTGGGAATGCCTGAACCAAACGGTCTACAAGAGTTGCTTGTTTAGTTATATAGTTATTAAGGTTGAAGGAAGACTTTAAGTCCATCTAGTACAACCCATAGCCTAACCTAACATGCCCTAACATGTTGATCCAGAGGAAGGCAAAAAAAAACCCATGTGGCAAAGAGTAAGCTCCACATTGGGGAAAAAAATTCCTTCCCGACTCCACATACGGCAGTCAGACTAGTTCCCTGGATCAACGCCCTATCAAGGAATCTAGTGTATATACCCTGTAACATTATACTTTTCCAGAAAGGTATCCAGTCCCCTCTTAAATTTAAGTAATGAATCACTCATTACAACATCATACGGCAGAGAGTTCCATAGTCTCACTGCTCTTACAGTAAAGAATCCACGTCTGTTATTATGCTTAAACCTTCTTTCCTCCAGACGTAGAGGATGCCCCCTTGTCCCTGTCTCAGGTCTATGATTAAAAAGATCATCAGAAAGGTCTTTGTACTGTCCCCTCATATATTTATACATTAAAATAAGATCACCCCTTAGTCTTCATTTTTCCAAACTAAATAGCCCCAAGTGTAATAACCTATCTTGGTGTTGCAGACCCCCCAGTCCTATAATAACCTTGGTCGCTCTTCTCTGCACCCGCTGTAGTTCAGCTATGTCTTTCTTATACACCGGAGACCAGAACTGTGCACAGTATTCTAAGTGTGGTCGAACTAGTGACTTGTATAGAGGTAAAATTATGTTCTCCTCATGAGCATCTATGCCTCTTTTAATACATCCCATTATTTTATTTGCCTTTGTAGCAGCTGCCTGACACTGGCCACTGAATATGAGTTTGTCATCCACCCATACACCCAGGTCTTTTTCATTGACGGTTTTGCCCAGAGTTTTAGAATTAAGCACATAGTTATACATCTTATTACTTCTACCCAAGTGCATGACCTTACATTTATCCCCATTAAAGCTCATTTGCCATTTATCAGCCCAAGCTTCTAGTTTATATAAATCATCCTGTAATATTAAATTGTCCTCCCCTGTATTGATTACCCTGCAGAGTTTAGTGTCATCTGCAAATATTGAAATTCTACTCTGAATGCCCCCTACAAGGTCATTGGTCATTAATAAATATGTTAAAAAGAAGAGGGTCCAATACTGACCCCTGTGGTACCCCACTGCTAACCTCGACCCAGTCCGAGTGTGCTCCATTAATAACCACCCTTTGTTTCCTATTCCTGAGCCAGCTCTCAACCCACTTACACATATTTTCCCCTATCCCCATTTTTCTCATTTTATGTATCAACCTTTTGTGTGGCACCATATCAAAAGCTTTTGAAAAGTCCATATATACTACATCTACTGGGTTCCCTTGGTCCAGTCCGGACCTTACCTCTTCATAGAAATAGATCAGATTAGTCTGACATGAACGGTCCCTAGTAAACCCATGTTGATATTGGATCATGAGTAGTGTTGAGCATTCCGATACCCGATACTTGCGGGTATCGGAATTCCGAGATCCGATACTTTTGTGGTATCGGGTATCGGTATCGAAACAACATTAATGTAAAAATGTGTAAAAGAGAGAATTAAAATTAAAAAAATATTGCTATACTCACCTCTCCGACGCAGCCTGGACCTCAGCGAGGGAACCGGCAGCGTTGTTTGCTTAAAATTCGCGCTTTTCCCTCCTTACGTGAAGTCCCGGCTTGTGATTGGTCGCGTGCCGCCCATGTGGCCGCGACGCGACCAATCACAGCAAGCCGTGACGTAATTTTAGGTCCTTCAGGATTTTAAAATTACGTTCTGGCTTGTGATTGGTCGCGTCGCGGTCACATGGGCGACGCGACCAATCACAAGCCGGGACTTCACGTAAGGAAGGAAAAGCGCGCATTTTAAGCAAACAACGCTGCCGGTTCCCTCGGTGAGGTCCAGGCTGCGTCGGAGAGGTGAGTATAGCAATATTTTTTATTTTAATTCTTTCTTTTACACATTAATATGGATCCCAGGGCCTGATGGAGAGTTTCCTCTCCTTCAGACCCTGGGAACCATCAGGAATACCGTCCGATACTTGAGTCCCATTGACTTGTATTGGTATCGGGTATCGGTATCGGATTGGATCCGATACTTTGCCGGTATCGGCCGATACTTTCCGATACCGATACTTTCAAGTATCGGACGGTATCGCTCAACACTAATCATGAGGTTATTCCTCTTCAGACACTCCAGTACAGCATCTCTTAGAATGCCCTCCAGGATTTTACCCACAGTAGAGGTTAAGCTTACTGGCCTATAATTTCCGAGTTCAGCTTTTGTCCCCTTTTTGAATATTGGCACCACATTTGCTATAAACCAGTCCTGTGGTACAGACCCTGTTATTATGGACTCTTTAAAGATTAAAAATAATGGTCTATCAATGACTGTACTTAATTCCTGCAGTACTCAGGGGTGTATCCCATCCGGGCCCGGAGATTTATCAATTTTAGTGATTTTTAGACGCCGCCGTACTTCCTGCTGGTTTAAGCAGGTGACATTTAATGGGGAATTTTTGTTATCACTGATCATATTGTCTGCCATGGGATTTTCTTGTGTAAATACTGATGAAAAAAAGTCATTTAACATATTGGCTTTTTCCTCATCCTCATCCATCATTTCACCCAGACTATTTTTAAGGGGGCTAACACTATCATTTTTTAGTTTCTTACTATTTATGTAGTTAAAGAATATTTTGGGATTATTTTTACTCTCTCTGGCAATGAGTCTCTCTGTCTCAATTTTTGCTGCCTTGATTTGCTTCTTACAGAATTTATTTAATTTTCTGTATTTATTTAATGCCTCATCACTACCTACTTCCTTTAATTCTCTAAATGCTTTCTTTTTGTCACTTATTGTGCCCCTTACAGCTCTATTTAGCCATATTGGTTTCCTCCTATTTCTAGTATGTTTATTCCCATACGGTATATACTGTGCACAGGTCCTATCCAGGATGCTAATAAACGTCTCCCATTTTCTTTGTGTATTTTTATGTCTCAGGATATCATCCCAGTTAATTGCACCAATATCCTCTCTCATCCGTTGGAAATTTGCCCTCCTGAAGTTTAGTGTCCTTGTAACCCCTCTGCTACACATCTTATTAAATGATACATGAAAACTTATTATTTTATGATCACTATTCCCCAAGTGACCCCCAACCCTTATATTTGATATGCGGTCTGGCCTATTGGTTAATATTAGGTCTAGCAGTGCTCCCCTTCTTTTTGGGTCCTAAACCAGTTGTGAAAGGTAATTGTCTCTCATAGTTGTCAAAAACTGATTACCTTTGCTGGAACTGCAGGTTTCTGTTCCCCAATCTATTTCAGGGTAGTTGAAGTCCCCCATAATAATGACTTCTCCTTGAGTCGCAGCTTCATCTATTTGCTTTACGAGGATATTCTCCATTGCTTCCATTATTTTTGGAGATTTATAACAAACCCCTATCAGTAATTTATTATTTTTTCCCCCTCCCCTTATCTCCACCCACAGGGACTCTACATTTTCATTAAATTCACCTATATTATCATGCCGGATGGGTTTTAAGGACGATTTAACATACAGACACACCCCTCCCCCTCGCTTATCTGTACGGTCATTTCTGAAAAGGCTATATCCCTGCAAGTTAACAGCCCAGTCATGGCTCTCATCCAGCCATGTTTCAGATATCTCCACGTCATAATTATGCTCCAACAACATTAATTCTAATTCATCCATTTTGTTGGCGAGGCTTCTGGCTTTAGTATACATGCACTTGATGTTCCTCTCTGTACCTATTCTTTCTTAAATTATTAACTGTTCTAACCCCACCCCCCATGCCACCCCCAACTTCCTTATTTGTGCCCAGGTCTCTATCTGCACTATCTTCCCCTACTATAAATTGAATACCCTCCCCCCTAATCCCTAGTTTAAATACTCCTCCAACCTTCTAGCCATTTTCACCCCAAGCACAGCTGCACCTTCCCCATTGAAGTGCAGCCCGTCCCTAGCGTAGAGCCTCTAGCCCATTGAGAAGACGGCCCAGTTCTGCAGGAACCCAAACCCCTCCTTCCTACACCAATTCTTGAGCCACTTATTAACCTCCCTAATCTCCCTTGCCTCTCTGGCGTGGCACGTGGTACAGGCAGTATTTCGGAAAATAACACGTTGGAGGTCCTTGCTTTCAGCTTGCAGCGTAATTCCCTGAAATCATCTTTAAGGACCTTCCACCTAGCACTAACTTTGTCATTTGTGCCAATGTGCACCATGACCGCTGGGTCCTCACCAGCCCCTCCCAGTAATCTGTCCACCCGATCAGTGATGTGTCGGACTCGAGCGCCAGGTAGGCAGCACACCGTCCGACGATCCCTGTCTTTGTGACAGATTGCCCTATCTGTTCCCCTAATAATTGAGTCCCCCACTACCAGCACCTGTCTGGCCTGCCCTGCTCTCCTATTTCCCTCCTTACTGTAGCAGTCACTCCTCCGGCTTTCAGAGGACATGCCTGGCTGCAGCAGTGCTATTCCTGTACTGGCACCCCCCTCATCTGCCAACTTAGCAAACTTATTGGGGTGTGCCAGATCAGGACTAGCCTCCCTGGCACTCTTCCCTCTACCCCGCTTTCTGAATGTCACCCAGCTAGCTACTTCACTGTCCTGCAGCTCCATCCTACCATCCCCCCTCATCTATCCCATTGAGCGTCTGCTCAGTGAGCAGAAGACTCCTCTCCATATTGTCTATGGATCTCAGTGTTGCCAGCTGCACATTTAGATCCAGAATCTGGGCTTCCAAATGCTCAACGTGCTCACATCTCATACAGCAGTATGCACCCTCGACCGGCTGATCAAGGACTGCACACATGTGGCAAGATGTGCACTGGATGGCATTAACAATAGTGGAGCACATTTCCTAATGGGGATTGCACCAGACAGAAACGTTAAATAAAAATAAATACAAAGTATTAATAAAATACAGACAGCAATTCAGCAATTCCTCCCTTGGAAACTCCCTGAATCACAAGTCACACTTACCGCCGTTCATACTTACGCTCAGGTCACACTCAGCTCGCTCACACTCGCTAAGCTGCAGATTTAAAGATTTTTTTTATGTCCCCTCAGCAACAATCCACCTTGCTGTTTAATGCTCTACCAAAAAGGACTTGAGTCCCAAACAGCTGCCCCTTATAACCCCTTAATTATGACCCCCCACCCTAAGTTAACCCCTTGTGAATATAGCTACTCCCAATTCAACAACTCACACCAATTCACACAGGTATTTGTTAAAGGCTTTCCAAATACCTCTTCACTGAATCACAAGTCACACTTACCGCCATTCACACTTATGCTCAGGTCATACTCAGCTCGCTCACACTCGCTAAGCTGAAGATTTAAAGATTTTTTTTTTCCCCTCAGCAACAATCCACTTTGCTGTTCAATGCAATTTGGTAGCCAATATTTGCTCAAGGTTCTCATGTGGCATGATATTTTGTAATTTTCCTTTATATTGTGGATCCAGGAGGCAGGCCAACCAGTAATCGTCATCGGTCATCATTTTGATAATGCGGGGGTCCCTTTTTAGGATACGCAAGGCATACACAGCCATGTAAGCCAATGTTCCAGGTGTAAATTCACTGCTTGTGCTGGGTTGAGGAGCACTTTCTTGCAAATCGACATCACTTGTGTCCCACAAAAACCCTGTAACTGACCTTGCAACGCCACCAGTTTCTATTGCCCCCTGAGAAGCATCCTCCTCCCATAAATATTCATCCCCTTCATCCTCCTCCTTCTTCTCTTTGTCCGCCACCTCGTCCAGGAGAGTTCCCTGAGCTGACAATGGCTGACTGTCATCAAGGCTTCCCTCCTCTTCGGCTGCAGACGCCTGCTCCTTAATGTGCGTCAAACTTTGAATCAGCAGACGCATTAGTGGGATGCTCGTGCTTATGATGGCATCGTCTGCACTTACCAGCCGTGTGCATTCCTCATAGCACTGAAAGACTTGACAGAGGTCTTGTAACTTCGACCACTGCACACCAGACAACTCCATGTCTGCCACCCAAGTGCCTGCCCGTGTATGTGTATCCTCCCACAAATGCATTACAGCACGCCTCTGTTCACACAGCCTCTGAAGTATGTGCAGTGTGGAGTTCCACCTTGTTGCAACGTCGATTTTTAGGCGGTGCTGGGGAAGATTCAGCAATCGCTGATGGTCCAGCATATGGCTGGAGTGTACGGGCGACTGGCGGATGTGCGAGCAAAGTCTTCGCACCTACAAGAGCAGGGCTGATAACCCAGGATAATTTTTCAGGAAGCACTGCCCCACCAGGTTCAAGGTGTGAGCCAGGCAAGGTATGTGTTTCAGTTCTGAAAGGGCTATGGCAGCCATAAAATTCCTTCCGTTATCACTGACTACCTTGCCTGCCTCAAGATGTACACTGCCCAGCCATGACTGAGTTTCTTGCTGCAAGTACTCGGCCAGTACTTCCCTGGTGTGTCTGTTGTCGTCCAAACACTTCATTTGTAACACAGCCTGCTGACGCTTACCACTAGCTGTTCGATAATGGGACACCTCGTGTGCAACACTGGCAGCTGTGGATGGAGTGGTCATGCGACTGCGCTCTGTGGACGAGCTTTCGCTTCTGGTAGAGGAGGAGGAGGAGGGGTGGCGAACGCCTACAGCCAATTGTTTCCTAGACTGTGGGCTAGGCAGAACTGTCCCACTATGGCTGTCCCCTGTGGACCCTGCATCCACCACATTAACCCAGTGCTCCGTGATGGACACGTAACGTCCCTGGCCATGCCTACTGGTCCATGCATCTGTTGTGAGGTGCACCTTTCCACTGACTGATTGCCTCAGTGCATGGACAATGCGGTCTTTGACATGCTGGTGGAGGGCTGGGATGGCTTTTCTCGCAAAGAAGTGCCGACTGGGTAGGTCATAGCGTGGTACTGCGTAGGCCATCAGGTCTTTGAAATCTTTGCGTTCAAACCCTGTGTACGCGGATTAGAGGATGAGTACTTTCTTTTCCTAATGAGAGTCTCTTGTAGGGTGAGCTGGACTGGAGAGCTGCATATGGTGGAACTAGCTGTGGTGGTGGTGGTGGACATGGCGGATTGAGAGAGGGTTGGTGATGGTATTCTTGATGTTGGCCGACATACAGTGTTTCCTACCAATAACCTTGCGATTCCCTGACTGCTTTGGCCTTGCGACGATACCTCCACATTTGCTGCTGGTGGTGTCCTAACCGGTGGGCTTACAGTGAGGGAAGCAATGTAGCGTTGCTGACTACCTTCATTCTGAGCAGGTGCACCAACGGTACGTGACATTTGGTAGTTAGTCCAGGCTTGCAAGTGCATGCTGGTTAAATGTCTACGCATGCACGTTGTATTTAAATTTTGAAGATTCTTCCCTTTGCTAAAGGTCTTTGAGCATTTCTTACAGATAACTTTTGACTGATCATTCTGATCTTGGTTAAAAAATTGCTACACTACACTCTTCCTACTATCGAAAACCTTTTCAGGCATTGTGCGCTGTGCTACTTTCACCGAATGGCCACGCTCTCCTAAAACTGTTTTTGTTTTTCGCAAACATTTTTGGCCTGATACGGGCCTGCCAGATGACAGCTGTTGCAATGTAGATGGCTTCTGCGGATCAACCTCCTCTGCTTCTGAGCTAGTGGCAGCGGCACCCTCTTCCCCCAATGGCTGCCAATCTGGGTCAACAACTGGGTCATCTATCACCTCCTCCTCAATGTTATGTGCACCTTCCTCAGTGTCACCGTGTAAGGTGCTATAGCGTTCGGGACAGGGCACCATAGTCTCATCAGGGTCACATTCTGGCTCAGTAAACTGCGAGGGCAATGTAGTGATCAGAGTCAATGGAACAGCATCACAATCTAGCTGTGGCTGTGCATCAGTGCACTCCATGTCCGATTTTTCTTGTAATTGGCAGTGTACAATTTCACTTTCTAACCCAGGCACGGTATGTGTAAAGAGCTCCATGGAGTAACCTGTAGTGTCGCCTGATGCATCCTTCACTTTTGGTTTGGGAGAAGGACACAAGGAAACGTCTTTTTCCTGACCGGGAGCATCCACTGACGACTGGCTGCTCTTACATTTAGAACTTTGGGAAGAGGAGGCGAAAGAGCTAGAGGGTGAGTCAGCAAGGAAAGACAACACTTTTTCCTGCTTCTCCGGCTTTAACCCCTTCACCCCAAAGCCTGTTTTCACCTAAGTGACACGGCCAATTTTTACAATTCTGACCACTGTCACTTTATGAGGTCATAACTCTGAAACGCTTCAACGGATCCTGGTGATTCTGAGATTGTTTTCTCGTGACATATTGTACTTTATGATAGTGGTAAAACTTCTTCGATATGACTTGCATTTATTTGTGAAAAAAACAGAAATTTGTCGAAAAATATGAAAATTTAGCAATTTTTAAATTTTTCGTTTTTATGCCCTTAAATTAGAGAGTTATATCACATAATATAGTTAATAAACAACATTTCCCACATGTCTGCTTTACATCAGCACAATTTTGGAAACATAATTTTTTTTTGTTAGGGAGTTATAAGGGTTAAAAGTTGACCAGCGATTTCTCATTTTTGCAACAAAATTTGCAAAACCATTTTTTTTACGGACCACCTCACACTTGAAGTGACTTTGAGGGGTCTATATGACAGAAAATGCCCAAAAGTGACACCATTCTAAAAACTGCACCCCTCAGGGTACTCAAAACCACATTCAAAAAGTTTATTAACCCTTCAGGTGCTTCACAGGAATTTTTGGAATGTTTAAAAAAAATTGAACATTTAACTTTTTTTTCACAAAATTTTTACTTCAGATCCAATTTGTTTTATTTTACCAAGGGTAACAGGAGAAATTGGACCAAAAAAGTTGTTGTACAATTTGTCCTGAGTACGCCGATACCCCACATGTTGGGGTAAACCATTGATTGGGCACATGGCAGAGCTCGGAAGGGAAGGAGCGCCATTTGACTTTTCAATGCAAAATTGGCTGGAATTGAGATCGGAAACCCATGTCGTGTTTGGAGAGCCCCTGACGTGCCTAAACAGTGGAAACCCCCACAAGTGACACCATTTTGGAAAGTAGACCCTCTAAGGAACTAATCTAGATGTGTGGTGAGCACTTTGAACCTCCAAGTGCTTCACAGAAGTTTATAATGTAGAGCCGTAAAAAAAAATAATATTAATTTTCACAAAAAATGATCTTTTTGCCCCAAATTTTTTATTTTCCCAAGGGTAACAGGATAAATTGGACCCCAAAAGTTGTTGTGCAATTTGTCCTGAGTACGCTGATACTTCATATATGGGGATAAACCACTGTTTGGGCGCATGGCAGAGCTCGGAAGGGAAGGAGCGCCATTTGACTTTTCAATGCAAAATTGGCTGGAATTGAGATCGGAACACATGTCGTGTTTGGAGAGCCCCTGACGTGCCTAAACAGTGGAAACCCCCACAAGTGACACCATTTTGGAAAGAAGACCCCCTAAGGAACTTATCTAGATGTGTGGTGAGCACTTTTAACCCCCAGCTGTTTCACTAAAGTTTAGAATGTAGCGCTGTGAAAATTAAAAAATCATTTTTTCTTTCCACAAAATGATGTTTTAGCCCGCAATTTTTTTTCCCCAAGGGTAACAGGAGAAATTGGACCACAAAAGTTATTGTCCAATTTGTCCTGAGTACGCTGATACCCCATACATTGGGGGAAACCACTGTTTGGGCGCACGGCAGAGCTCGGAAGGGAAGGAGCGCCGTTTGAAATGCAGACTTAGATGGATTGGTCTGCAGGTGTCATGTTGCATTTGCAGAGCCCCTGATGTACCTAAACAGTAGAAACCCCCCACAAGTGACCCCATATTGGAAACTAGACCCCCCCACGGAACTTATCTAGATGTGTTGTGAGAACTTTGAACCAACAAGTGTTTCACTACAGTTTATCACGCAGAGCCGTGAAAATAACAAATATTTTTTTTTCCACGAAAATTATATTTTAGCCCCCACATTTTTATTTTCCCAAGGGTAACAGGAGAAATTGGACTACAAAAGTTGTTGTCCAATTTGTCCTGAGTACGCTGATACCCCATATATGGGGGAACCACTGTTTGTGCGCACGGCAGAGCTCGGAAGGGAAGGAGCGCCGTTTGAAATGCAGACTTAGATGGATTGGTCTGCAGGTGTCATGTTGCATTTGCAGAGCCCCTGATGCACCTAAACAGTAGAAACCCCCACAAGTGACCCCATATTGGAAACTAGACCCCCCATGGAACTTATCTAGATGTGTTGTGAGAACTTTGAACCCCCAAGTGCTTCACTACAGTTTATAACGCAGAGCCGCGAAAATAAAAAATATATTTTTTTCCACGAAAATTATATTTTATCCCTCATGTTTTTATTTTCCCAAGGGTAAGGCTGGTTTCACACTTGCGTTTTTATCTGCATGCATTTTTTAAAAAAACGCATGTGTGAAAAAACGCATGTAAACGCGGTAAAACGCATGCATTTTTTAGATGCATGCGTTTTTATAGAAAAACACAAGAAAACAAGAAAAAAACAAAAAACCCTAACCCTACCCCTAACCCTAACCTGAAATACGTGGCACTGAAATACGTGGCACTGAAATACATGGCACTGAAATACGTTTATATACGTATATACGTATATAAGTGCCACAATATTTCAGTGGCCACGTATATAAGTGCCACGTATATAAGTGCCACGTATATAAGTGCCACGTATATAAGTGCCACGTATTTCACGTAAATGCCACGATATTTCAGTGGCCACGTATATAAGTGCCACGTATATAAGTGCCATGTATGTCACGTAAATGCCACGCTATTTCAGTGCCACGTATTTCACTGAAATATCGTGGCACTTAAATACGTGGCACTGAAATATCGTGGCACTGAAATATCGTGGCACTGAAAGACGTGGCACTGAAATATCGTGGCACTGAAATATCGTGGCACTGAAATATCGTGGCACTGAAAGACGTGGCACTGAAATACGTGGCACTGAAATACGTGGCACTGAAATACGTGGCACTGAAATACGTGGCACTATGACTGTCAGAAAATGTTCATTAAACGGTTAGGGGTGAGTTTAGGGGTAGGGTTAGGGTTTGGATCCCTTTATCGCCTTGATGGTGGTGGGTGACTTTTCAGTGTGTGTTCTGTTTTTTTTCTATAAAAACGCATGCGTTTTTAACGCAAACAAAAGCGTTGAGATCGGACGCCATGTCGCGTTTGGAGAGCCCCTGATGTGCCTAAACAGTGAAAACTCCCCAATTCTAACTGAAACCCTAACCCCAACCCTAACCCCAGCCCTAACCCTAGCCCTAACGCCAACCCTAACCCTAGCCCTAACCCTAGTCCTAACCCTAGCGCTACTTTCACACTAGCGTTTTTTTGCATACGTCGCAATGCGTCGTTTTGGCGAAAAAACGCATCCTGCAAAGTCATCTGCAGGATGCTTTTTTTCCCCATAGACTAACATTAGCGACGTATTGACACACGTCGCAAGCGTCGTGCGATGGTTGCGTCGTGTTGTGGTGGACCGCCGGCAGCAAAAAACATTACATGTAACTTTTTTTGTGCCGACGGTCCACCATTTCCGACCGCGCATGCGCGGCTGGAACTCTGCCCCCACCTCCCCGCACCTCACAATGGGGCAGCGGATGCGTGGAAAAACAGCATCCGCTGCCGCCGTTGTGCGGCGCTTGCACAGTATGCGTCGGTATGTCGGGCCGACGCAGCGCGACTGCCCCGTACCGACGCTAGTGTGAAAGTAGCCTAACGGGAAAATGGAAATAAATATATTTTTTTACATTTTATTATTTTTCCCTAACTAAGGGGGTGATGAAGGGGGATTTGATTTACTTTTATAGCGTTTTTTGGGCGGATTTTTATGGTTGGCAGCCATCACACACTAAAAGACGCTTTTTATTGCAAAAAATAGTTTTTGCATCACCACATTTTGAGAGCTATAATTTTTCCATATTTTGGTCCACAGAGTCATGTGAGATCTTGTTTTTTGCAGGACGAGTTGACGTTTTTACTGGTACCATTTTCGGGTACATGACATTTTTTGATCGATTTTTATTCTGATTTTTGGGAGGCGGAATGAACAAAAACCAGCAATTCCTGAAATTCTTTAGGGGGGGCGTTTATACCATTCCGCGTTTGGTAAAAAGGATAAAGCAGTTTTATTCTTCGGGTCAGTACGATTACAGCGATACCTCATTTAGGTAATTTTTTTATGTTTTGGCTCTTTTACACAATAAAAACTATTTTATATAAAAAAATAATTGTTTTTGCATCGCTTTATTCTGAGGACTATAACTTTTTTATTTTTCGCTGATGATGCTGTATGGTGGCTTTTTTTTGCGGGACAAGATGACGTTTTCAGCGGTACCATGGTTATTTATATCCGTCTTTTTGATCGTGTGTTATTCCACTTTTTGTTTGGCGGTGTGAGAATAAAGCGTTGTTTTTTGTCTCGTTTTTTTTTTTTTTTTACGGTGTTCACTGAAGGGGTTAACTAGTGATATAGGTTTATAGGTGGGGTCGTTACGGACGTGGCGATACTAAATATGTGTACTTTTATTATGTGTTTTTTTTTTATTTAGATAAAGAAATTTATTTATGGGAATATTTTTTTTTTTTTCTTTATTTAGGAATTTATTTTTTTTTTTTTTTTTACACATGTGGAAAATTTTTTTTTTTACTTTTTTACTTCGTCCCAGGGGGGATATCACAGATCGGTGATCTGACAGTGTGCACAGCACTCTGTCAGATCACCGATGTGACAGGCAAGGGCAGAGGCTTGCCGGCGCCTGCTATGAGGAATTCTCAGCAGACGCCGGCAAGCAGGGTCATCTCATGACCCGGAAGGAGTCCCATGGCCATCTTGGATCCGGGGACTCCTTCCAGGTCACCGGAGCAGCGCGATCTCATCGCGTTGCTCCAGTGGGCGAGCGCAGGGAGCCCCCGTCCCTGCGCGATCCCCCTCTATGCCGCTGTCACTATTGACAGCGGCATCAGAGGGGTTAAATGCCCGCGATCGGCGACAGCGCCGATCGTGGGCATTGCTGCGGGGTGTCAGCTGTCATATACAGCTGACACCCACACCCGATCACTGCGGCGCTCAGCGCGAGACCGCGGTGATCGGGGCGCCGTACTAGTACTGCGCCTGGCACTAATGCAGTGCCGGCAGCGCCGTACTAGTACGGCACATGGCACGAAGGGGTTAAAAGCTGTTTTCCTACTCCCAGGTAAGGGAGCCTTCGAGGCCTTGTGTAGCCAGACGATGACGCAGGCTGAACACCTCCAGCCTTAGGTGCTACTGTGCTTTTGCCACTACCACGAGATGCAGCACCAGCACCATCAGTACCAGCTGGCAACCCCCGCCCACGGCCTCTTCCACCAGACTTCCTCATTTTTTGGGGGGAGACACTGAACCACAATTCATATTACACCGTCGTAATATGAGGGGCCCTGTGCCAGTACCGCCGCCCACGAGAGAGTGTTCCCCCCCAGCTTGAACAGTGCTCTACCACTTGCAATACTACCTCTCCCAGCTCCACCACTGTGTAGTCTGTGCGGTTAAAACCTTAAATGGCACTGCCAATACGAATTATTTGAAATGATAGATGATAGTTAAAATATACAGGGGCCCTGGCCTCCATTTAACCCTGCTGTTCTGTTAGGTCAAAAATGACCGTTTTTGAAATTCTATAATGTTATAAAAATTCAGCGTGTGATTCTGAGACTTGAGGCTCCCTGACTTTTCGTCATTAGGGGGGTACTCTCTGTGGGAATTTTTTTTTTTTTTAATTTTTGTTTACTTTATTTGGTACAATTTTTTTTACACTTGTATTGTTCGGTCAAAAATGACCGATAGGCCTTTATTCAGCTCTCCAGACAATTTTTGACAAAAATAAAGGTGCTATCACCTCATTTTGAACTATATATTGCATCTACTACTATTTATCAATGTATCTGACTACTTTTGGTCAGAACAGATTTACACATACCAACATTTTCAAGTTGCGATACAGCCGACGGATTCGCTTCCAGTATAGCTATGCGCAATTTATTTCACTGGTTTTTATTTACCCTGCTGTTCATATAGATCTAGTTCCATTCAGTTGTCAACATTTCATATTGTAAATCATGATTTTCTGATTTTCCATGTGTTTGCTGGTTGTACAGTATTACACTGTACATAAATGTTAATTTATTTGATTCAAAAAATAAAAGTTTTTGATTTAATTTTTCATCTGATTATTGAAAACCATGTTCACATACAGTAAAACAATGCAACAGGTAATCAAATAACACTTGAATTAGGTACAAATCACAACTTTGTTAGGTCCGGTCAAAAATGACCGGGAACAGTATGTGTATAAAAAACAACGTTTTTTGGCATTTTATAGAGAAAAAAGCTTTTTTTTTTTTTTTTTTTTTGCCTTTGAAAAAAGTATATCTACATAATGTTTGATATTATTACTTATAGTTAACATTTAGATCAAGATTTTTTTTTTATCTGCAAAAATAATCAATTTTTACAAAAATCGAAAAAATACCATGTTCCCTTTTGGATATAAAACAAATATAAAACAAGCTTTGTATTTATATTTTTTTCTGGTATTTGAACAACCATCTTCACAAGCAATATAATAGTGCAAAAACTGTTTAAAAAAACCACTTAGATTAGCTAAAAATGATTATTTTATAAGGACGGTCAAAAATGACCGGGAACAGTACAAGTGTATGTGAAATCTAAACAGAACAGCAGGGTTAATTCTTTGCGCCTACTACCACTGTCTTTATTATTTGGGCATAATAACGGTGTCTGTCGCTGCTTCTTTTTTTTCCTTCACTGAACAAAGCTGAACTTCAACTGCTGTCCCGTTTCAAATATTAAACTGCATTTGGCCTACTTGTTGGTTTGGGGCCTACTAACGGTTTCTGCCGCTCCTTGGTGTTCTGGTTTATTTTTCTTGCGCTTCAATCTTCAGGCTTTTGTTTAAATATTTTTTTATATTAAACTGCATTTGGCCTACTTGTTGGGTTGGGCCTAGTAACATTGTCTGCTGCCGCCTCTTGTTTTCCTCTACTAAACAAAGCTGAGCTTGAAGCTTCAGGCTTTCGGCCTGTAACAACAATATGAAACTACATTTGGCCTAGTTCTTGGTTTGGGCCTAGTAACGTTGTCTGCTGCCTCTTGTTTTCCTCTACTACACAAAGCTGAGCTTCAATCTTCAGGCTTTCAGCCTATATTTAGAATATGAAACTGAATTTGGCCTACTTGTTTGGTTGAGCCTACTAACGGTGTCTGCCGCTAATTGTTGTTCTCCTCCACTGAACAAACCAATGCCGCCTGTTTACTCCTCTTACCAATTTTTAACAGCTTTTAGCCTACTTTTTTATTTTGGGCCTATAACTGTGTTTCCTCCTCATTCCTGCCCATTGCCCAGCCACTGCTAGATGAGTCTGCTGGTACATTGACACAGACCACTACATTCCCCTTGCACTCTACACAGCCTGAATCTGACCCTGCTGAAACTCAGGTTCCCCTTCCCGCATACTATACCACCTTACATGGGGACAAAGAGGAAGGTGCAGATTAAAGTGCAGGTTCCTTCAACAGGTGGGGGGGCATACTCATTGGCGACGTCACTGGCACAGGGCCCCTCATAGTATGCAAAAGTGTCTCTGCCGGTGGGAGGCGCCCCCGCCGTCAATCACAACTCCGTACTCTGAGGGGCCCTGTGCCAGTGGCAATGCGAACAAGTGTGCCCCCCTGTTTGCGCAGGATCACAGCACTTACAAAGTTGAAATACTTACCTCTCCCTGCTCCACCGCCGTGACGTAGTCCGCGTTTCCTGGGCCCACGAAAAACTTGAGCCAGCCCTACTCCCCCCACAACTGTTGCCAAATGACCAACAAATTTTCAATGGCTAACTATTATTATAAGGTAAATTAAGATTGACAAGCTTAAGTAACAAGGATTTATGTTTTTGGCATTAAAATGGGCTCTGTTGGTGTATTCCTGTCCTCCACTCACTGCCGACTTAGATTCTCCATTGACTTGCATTGGGTTTTGTGTTTCGGACGGATCCCCGACTTTTCGCAATAATCGGCCGATTTCACCCGACCCAACTTTTGACAAAGTCGGGTTTCGCGAAACCCGACTCGATCCTGAAAAAGTAAAAGTCGCTCAACCCTAGTTAAAAAAATAACTTTTGAATTTTTCTGTTGATAGAGCTGTGTGTCTTGTTTTTTGAATGGAAAGCTGACATTTTTATTGATATCATTTTTTGGTACAATGTTTTGTCACTTTTTATTGCATTCTTGGGGGAGATGTGGAGACTGAAAAACATCAATTCTGAAATTTAGGTTTTTTTTGTTTTATGATGTCTGCTATATGGGTTAAATAATTTTGTAGTGTGAAAAATCGGACTTTTAAGAAAATGGTGAAGCTGAAAATGTTTTTCTGTTTTATTCTAATATTTCTATTTTACTTTTCTGTACTGTGCCTTGCAGGAAGTGGTTCAAATAGTAAATACTGTGAAATAATATTCAGTTGAAAAATGCAAACATTTTGGGCAATTATCAGTCTGAACCGAAACATAAAAAATTTCCTTACTCATGTCTTACTTGGTCTCAGGAGTTGAATTACTGTGTCTCACCAACTATCTGCAGCTTTAAAATGGTTGTGCACTACTAGGACAACCCCTTCTCAATCTGAATGTTTGGCACCTATGAAGTACCTCCTGTGCCGGCGCCGTTCCAGTGATGTCGTGAAGTTGGTATGACACGTGAGCCCAGCTGCTGCGGTTGCTCTCTGATTTCCTCTTGATGTTCAATTTGTCTGGAGGCAGGGACAGTGACACCAGCGCTGATTTGGAGCAGGGCTCACATGTCATAACAACCACCCAAGAGCCCCGGGAATGCGAGTGCCAACACCATTGAAACTGTGAGGTGAGTATAAGTGTATTTATTTTATCGGTGCCAAACATGGACATCAAGAAGGGTTTGTCCTAGCAGTGGACAACCCCTTTAACTTGACCAGTTTTTATAATGTATGTTTTATATCACTGGCAGTGTAAACTAAATAGAGACCATGTGCACAAAGCATTTCTGCAAAAAGATGTGGCTCTCCTTTAATAACAAAACTGTACAAATCAGATGATCCTATCTGAGTCTTGCACTACTTTGTCCCTTACCCCGGTGGATGATCCGTCAAGCAGGTTACTAATGAGATGCAGAATTCAGGAGAACATCACTTCTTCAATACCTTAGCCAACATTTCTAGGACTATCATGCTTAATATGACGACCAGAGCTCTTCTGGACCTTCTCAAAAATTTCCACCAGAAATACCACTTTGCACTTTCAATTCCTTCTTTGATGAGTGACATGATCATAACGCACTTATTTACTTTTATTTATTATACTCTCTTATACAGCACAATTAGTTCCACAGCACATTTTCATCACTGCCCCATTGGGGCTCTAAATCTAAATTCTCTATCACTATATCTTATATGTATTTAATATGTTGTGATTGTGACATATTTATGACTATTTGAGTCTTTTTTGATAAATCTGTCACAACACCCTTCCCCTTCATTAATCTTTACACTAAAATGAAAGCATAGGTATAAGGTCTGTTTGGGGGATGAAAATTTTTGCCTCATTTAAAAAAAAACGGCACCAAATGATTCAATAGAATACTAATGCCGCATTTCATTTTCAGAATGTTAGTTAACATTTATGAAGAGACGTGTTTTATTTAGTAAACTTAATGCACACTTCCCCGAGTTCTCTTTACTAACAATAATAAATTACAAACTATAATAAATACCAGTCTTAGTAAATTATTTCATTTAAAGTGTACTAATGTCATGGTGCTGTATATACTAGAAAGGTACAAACGGGGTTTACAGAATCTAGTGCGGGTATTACAATACATAGGTAACTAACAGCATGTGAAAAAAGCAAAATGAACATGTAATTAACTGCCATATTGATATTTTAGGGCTTGCAAAGTAATAAAGGTAGTCATGTACTTATTTTGAATTGCATTACAAATTTACAGGTAGGTAGGCATGTTTTGCCTCTTACAGGGGCGCAATATTGTTGTGCCAATCATAGTTGCTTTGCTTACAGCTTATATGGTTTAATAAAAAAAAATCCTTATGTCCGCCATAAGATTCCTAGACCTAATTAATCTGATGTTTAAACAGTGGCCTTGAATAAAGAAACGGCTTCTTATTTATATCCATCTGTACATTTATTATTTTGTAAGTTCAATCAAAACAATTAATGTCAGACAACATTAACAATAACATAACCTTCATATAATATTTATATATGCAACTTCATAGAGCATAATCATTTGCTGCAAACTATTATGCATTCAGATATTGTTCAGAAACATTATTTCAATTATGATAATTCATGCCTTACAATGACTGATATAGTTTATTGCATAGTTTATATTGAAATGTAACATAATTCAACATAATACACAACTCCTTTAATATTTACATTGACTTGGGTAAGTACTGACATTGTATTTTATAATTAAAATCTAACAATATATGATACATTTATGTTTTCATTATAGCCTGTTTTGCAAAATGACATTCACTTTAGTTCCTTTAATTGGATTCAAATGAACAAAACAAATCAGTATCTATTGTTGTTCTCATTCCACTGTGAATCTGAATGTGAATTTAAAATTGTATCGTTTTTAATATCGTGTTTTGCCTTTAATGAGAAAAGTTTAATAGTTTTAATGATATAAAATAAGTCATTTAGAGGCAAGAAAATAACTTGTTGACCTAGACAATTGTTCTCTGGTTGTCTCCTTATACTTTAGGATAAGAAGGGGCTACTTCCCGTGAAATTAACCATTATGAAGCTGGTTTTGTTTTCCACCAGAGATGAGTGGATCTTTTGAAATTCAAATTATCTGCTTTTGCCAAATTTTCCCTCAACTTTTGGTTTGAGGTGAATCCCAATATTGAAGAGCTTGTAATTGATAAGGTAATATAAGGTAACATATAATAAATAATAATGCATAAGAAAGATAAGCGACCAAGCGCAATAAGGTCTGATCCAGTGAAAAGTTGTATGGGGGAAGGTTAAAAAGCTTCTCACCTTTTGGAGTTGCGCAACTCACAACTACGAAACAAAACAAATGGATAGCTGTTGCATCACACTTAGCTCAGGAAACCCATCTTGTACCTCAAGTATTGGAGGATAGGAGTGGCGATCTGTGATGATGTTAGAATTCCCATAGAAGTCCAGAAGGCGTTGCGTAGTAAGGAAAAATGTGATTTATTCTCAATGAGCTTCAAAGATTGAGTAACTTCTTCATCAGGAGAACCATTGTAATAGTATAGAATAAAGGAAATAGACTTAGGCCAGAGTCAAATGCAACGTATGAAAAATCGGTCCGATTCTCTCTCCCGAAAATTGCAGCAATGTTCTCCGTATGGTGATCCGTATGTAATCAGCTTGCAATGCAATGATGCGATTTTCTCACACCTATGTATCCGTATGATGTCCGTATGGCTTTACATTTCCCACTGCTTTTCCCAAATGATTTTAATGTTTCAATGGGCTGAAATGAGGAAAATGTGTGCATATTTCTCACAAGTCACACTGATAGTCCGTGTCGTGTCCGATTTTTTTTCTCTCACCCATAGACCTGCATTGGCGAATCTCGGCCAATAGATGCGTAAAATCGCAGCATGCTGCGACTTCACTCGCATGTAGAATACGCCCCAGAAAAAAACGGTGATGTGAGCTTCCCCATAGATTAACACTGGTCCGAGTGATATGCGATGTTTTCTCCCATAACACTGGTCCTTATTATATACTAGTGTGAGTCAGGCCTTAAACTTGGTCTTCGTTGGGGGGGCTGGAGGAAACCTAAGCAAAACGTGCATCAGGGCTGCTGGCATGGTATCCCACATGGGGAAATATGGGTAAAAGATTATTTTGTTTTTTGTGGATGCAGTATGTACTGAGGTATATGCAGTCCAGCACTTTGCTTGTTTATAGCTAAGGCTGGTTTCACACTTGCGTTTTGATCTGCAGCGTTTTTAAAAAAACCGCATGTGGTGAAAAAACGCATGTAAACGCGGCAAAACGCCGCGTTTTTTAGACGTATGCGTTATTGCATGCAGAAAAAAAAACACGGCGTTTTGCCGCGATTACATGCGTTTTTTCCAGCGTTTGCGTTTTTTAAACGCATGCTGAGAAGTGTGTGACAGCTGCCAATCATCAAAATCAACTAGAAAACCCACTATAAACAGAAATAGCTAGGGTTAGGGTTAGGGTTAGGGTTAGGATTAGGGTTGAGCGAAACGGATCGTTCATTTTCATAAGTCGCCGACTTTTGGCAAAGTCGGCGTCTCATGAAACCAAGCCGATCCCTGTGTGGGGTCTGCCATGCGGTACGCGACTTTCGCGCCAAAGTCGCGTTTCAATGACGCTAAAAGCACCATTTCTCAGCCAATGAAGGTGGACGCAGAGTGTGGGCAGCGTGATGACATAGATCTCAGTCCCCACCATCTTAGAGAAGGGCATTGCAGTGATTGGCTTGCTTTCTGCGGCGTCACAGGGGCTATAAAGGGGCGTTCCCGCCGACCGCCATCTTACTGCTGCTGATCTGAGCGTAGGGAGAGGTTGCTGCAGCTTCTTCGGAAGCAGGGATAGTGATAGGCAGGGTACATAAAGCCACAAACTGCTTGTGCTGTAGCGATTTCCACTGTCCAATACCACCTTTTGTTTGCAGGACAGTGGAAGCTACATTTTTTTTCCTCAGCGCTGTAGCTCATTGGGCTGCCCTAGAAGGCTCCCTGATAGCTGCGTTGCTTTGTGTGTACGCCGCTGTGTAAACCAAATGCTTTTTTCAAAGCACAAATCCTGTTTTTCCTTCCTTTCTGCACAGCTATCTTGTGTGTTTGTCCACACTTTTGTGTGCAGCAGTCCTTTTACAGCTGCCTGCCATACTTTTCTGAGATAACTGCAGGGAGATAAATATTGGCAAGTCTGCCTCCGTGCCATTGCTGTGTGTGGCATCTCTCTCTCATTGTGTGGCACCGAAAACACTGTGTAATACTTGTCCTTTTTTTTTCTTTTCTAAATTCTCCCTTTTCCAAAAAAAAAATTAGTGGGAGATAAATATTGTCAAGTCTGCCTCCGTGCCATTGCTGTGTGTGGCATCTCTCTCTCATTGTGTGCCACTGAAAACACTGTGTAATACTTGGCCATTTTTTTTGGGGGGGGTACATTCTCCCTTTTCAAAAAAAGAAAAATTATTGGGAGATAAATATTGGCAAGTCTGCCTCCGTGCCATTGCTGTGTGTGGCATCTCTCTCTCATTGTGTGCCACTGAAAACACTGTGTAATACTTGGCCATTTTTTTTGGGGGGGGTACATTCTCCCTTTAAAAAAAAAAAAAAATTATTGGGAGATAAATATTGACAAATCTGCCTCCGTGCCATTGCTGTGTGTGGCAGCTCTCTCTCATTGTGTGGCACTGAAAACACTGTGTAATACTTGGCCTTTTTTTTTTTTTTCTAAATTCTCCCTTTTCCAAAAAAAAAATTAGTGGGAGATAAATATTGTCAAGTCTGCCTCCGTGCCATTGCTGTGTGTGGCATCTCTCTCTCATTGTGTGCCACTGAGAACACTGTGTAATACTTGCCCATTTTTTTGGGGGGGGGGTACATTCTCCCTTTCCAAAAAAAAAAAATTATTGAGAGATAAATATTGGCAAGTCTGCCTCCGTGCCATTGCTGTGTGTGGCATCTCTCTCTCATTGTGTGCCACTGAAAACACTGTGTAATACTTGGCCATTTTTTTTGGGGGGGGGTACATTCTCCCTTTTCAAAAAAAAAAAAATTATTGGGAGATAAATATTGTCAAGTCTGACTCCGTGCCATTGCTGTGTGTGGCATCTCTCTCTCATTGTGTGCCACTGAAAACACTGTGTAATACTTGGCCATTTTTTTTTGGGGGGGTACATTCTCCCTTTTCAAAAAAAAAAAAATTATTGGGAGATAAATATTGGCAAGTCTGCCTCCGTGCCATTGCTGTGTGTGGCATCTCTCTCTCATTGTGTGCCACTGAAAACACTGTGTAATACTTGGCCATTTTTTTTGGGGGGGGTACATTCTCCCTTTTCAAAAAAAAAAATTATTGGGAGATAAATATTGGCAAGTCTGCCTCCATGCCATTGCTGTGTGTGGCATCTCTCTCTCATTGTGTGCCACTGAAAACACTGTGTAATACTTGGCCATTTTTTTTGGGGGGGTACATTCTCCCTTTTCAAAAAAAAAAAAATTATTGGGAGATAAATATTGGCAAGTCTGCCTCCGTGCCATTGCTGTGTGTGGCATCTCTCTCTCATTGTGTGGCACTGAAAACACTGTGTAATACTTGTCCTTTTTTTTTTTTTTTTCTAAATTCTCCCTTTTCCAAAAAAAAAATTAGTGGGAGATAAATATTGTCAAGTCTGCCTCCGTGCCATTGCTGTGTGTGGCATCTCTCTCTCATTGTGTGGCACTGAAAACACTGTAATACTTGTCCTTTTTTTTTTTTTTCTAAATTCTCCCTTTTCCCAAAAAAAAATTAGTGGGAGATAAATATTGGCAAGTCTGCCTCCGTGCCATTGCTGTGTGTGGCATCTCTCTCTCATTGTGTGGCACCGAAAACACTGTGTAATACTTGGCCTTTTTTTTTTTTCTAAATTCTCCCTTTTCCAAAAAAAAAATTAGTGGGAGATAAATATTGTCAAGTCTGCCTCCGTGCCATTGCTGTGTGTGGCATCTCTCTCTCATTGTGTGCCACTGAAAACACTGTGTAATACTGGGCCTTTTTTTTTTTTTTTAGGGTAAATTGTCCCAGAAAAAAAAAAAAAAATTGTGGGAGATTAAGATTGGCATTTCTGCTTGAGTGCTGGGCCTGTGTGTGCCATCTGTCTCAAATTATTGGGCCACAGAAAACCTAGTGTGTAACATTGGGCCTGATTTTCCTTTTAGTGTCAGGCACCTATAAAGGTATATATAAATCCTACAGAAGTTTGAGTTCACCTTATAAGTTGTTTTACAGTAACAAATAGTGTTAATATGGTTACGTTTTGCAAGCAATGAGGAAGTCTAGTGGAAGAGGTCCTGGCCGTGGGCGGTCATTGTCAGCTGGTAATGATAGTAGTGGTGGAGCATCAGGTGGTCGAGGTAAAAGCAGTACAGCACCTAAGTCTCGAGTTGTTGAGCCAGGTTCCTTGTCTGGCTACACAAGGCCTCGAACGCTCTCTTTTCTGGGAGTAGGAAAACCACTTTTGAAGCCAGAGCAGCAGGAACAAGTATTGGCTTTCATTGCTGACTCTGCCTCTAGCTCTTTCGCCTCCTCCTCGGAAAGTGCCAAATGTCAGAGCAGTGCATTGTCAGTGGATGCTCCCGGTCAGGGACAAGTCGCTTCCTTGTCTTCTTCACCCAGAACAGGAGAGAAGGATGCGTCAGGAGACACAACGGATTACTCCATGGAGCTCTTTACACATACCGTTCCTGGGTTAGACAGTGAAACAGTTAACAGGCCATGTCCAAGTTGAATCGGACATGGAGTGCACAGATGCACAGCCACAGCCAGATTACTATGCTGTTCCTTTAACTCAGACCAGAACATTGCCCTCGCAGTGTACTGAGGCAGAATCAAACCCAGCGGAGACTATGGTGCCCCGTCACGGACGCTATACCACCGGCTTACACGGTGACACAGACGAAATCGCACACGACATAGAAGAGGAGGTCATAGATGACCCAGTTGTGGACCCCGATTGGCAGCCATTGGGGGTACAGGGTGCAGGCGGCAGTAGTTCTGAAGCGGAGGAGGAGGAGCCGCAGCAGGCATCAACATCACAACAGGTTCCATCTACCGGGCCCGTATCTGGCCAAAAACGCGTGGCAAAACCAAAACCAGTTGGAGGACAGCGTGGCCATCCGGTTAAAGAAGCTCAGTCTGCAATGCCTGAAAAGGTATTCGATAGTAGAAAGAGTGCAGTCTGGCATTTTTTTAAACAACATCCAAATGATCAGCGCAAAGTCATCTGTCAAAAATGTTCAACAACCTTAAGCAGAGGTCAGAATCTTAAAAGTCTAAATACAAGTTGCATGCATAGACATTTATCCACCATGCATTTGCAAGCCTGGACTAACTACCAAACGTCCCTAAAGGTTGCAGCACCCTCGGCCAATGAAGCTAGTCAGCAACGCTACATCCCTTCCCTCCCTGTAAGCCGACCTTTTCCCACACCACCTGCAGTATCTGTGCAGCTTTCGTGGCCAGGCCAAAGCAGTCAGGGAATCACCAGGTTAGTAGTAGGAAACACTGCATGTAGGGCACCGGCAAGAATACCATCTCCAACCCTCTCTCAGTCACCCATGTCCACCGGCACCACCGCTAGTTCCACGATCTCCAGCTCTCCAGTCCAGCTCATCCTACATGAGACTCTTGTTAGGAAAAGGAAGTACTCATCCTCGCATCCGCGTACACATGGTTTGAACGCCCACATTGCTAGACTAATCTCATTAGAGATGATGCCCTACTGGTTAGTTGAAAGCGAAGCTTTCAAAGCGCTGATGGACTACGCTGTACCACGCTACGAACTACCCAGTCGGCACTTCTTTTCTAGAAAAGCCATCCCAGCCCTCCAACAGCATGTTAAAGACCGCATCGTCCATGCACTCAGGCAGTCTGTGACTACAAAGGTGCACCTGACAACAGATGCATGGACCAGTAGGCATGGCCAGGGACGTTACGTGTCCATCACGGCACACTGGGTGACTGTGGTGGATGCAGGGTCCACAGGGGACAGCAATATTGGGACAGTTTTGCCTAGTCCACGGTCAAGGAAAGAGTTGGCTGTAGGTGTTCGCCCCCCCTCCTCCTCTTCCTCCTCCTCATGCAGAAGCGAGAGCTCGTCCACACACCGCAGTCGCACATCCATTCCATCCACAGCTGCCACTGTTGCACACCAGGTGTGCCATTATGTGACAGCTAGTGGCAAGCGTCAGCAGGCTGTATTGGCAATGAAGTGTTTGGGCGACAACAGACACACCGCGGAAGTTCTGTCCGAGTTCTTGCAGAATGAAACTCAGTCATGGCTGGGCACTGTACATCTTGAGGCAGGCAAGGTAGTGAGTGATAACGGAAGGAATTTCATGGCTGCCATAGCCCTTTCCCAACTGAAACACATTCCTTGCCTGGCTCACACCTTAAACCTGGTGGTGCAGTGCTTCCTGAAAAGTTATCCGGGGTTACCCGACCTGCTCCTCAAAGTGCGCAGACTTTGCTCGCATATCCGCCGTTCGCCCGTACACTCCAGCCGTATGCAGAACTATCAGCGGTCTTTGAACCTTCCCCAGCATCGCCTAATCATCGACATTTCAACAAGGTGGAACTCCACACTGCACATGCTTCAGAGACTGTGCGAACAGAGGCGTGCTGTTATGTTTTTGTGGGAGGATACACATACACGGGCAGGCAGTTGGATGGCAGACATGGAGTTGTCAGGTGTGCAGTGGTCGAAGCTACAAGACCTGTGTCAAGTCCTTCAGTGTTTTGAGGAATGCACATGGCTGGTTAGTGCAGACAACGCCATAATAAGCATGAGCATCCCCCTAATGCGTCTGCTGATGCAAAGTTTGACGCACATAAAGGAGCAGGCGTCTGCAGCCGAGGAAGAGGAAAGCCTTGATGACAGTCAGCCATTGTCTGGTCAGGGCCGTGTAGAGGACGCGGTAGCGGGTGAAGAGGAGGAGGAGGACGAGGAGGATGATGGGGATGAGTACTTTTAAAATGAGGAAGATTCTCCTGGGCCAACAGAAATTAGTGGCGTTGCAAGGCCGGGTTCTGTTTTTTTAAGGGAGACAAGTGACGTAGATTTGCCTGTAACTGCCCCTCAAACCAGCACAACCGCAGATTTGCCAACAGGAACTTTGGCCCACATGGCGGATTATGCCTTACGTATCCTCAAAAAGGACCCACGCATTACTAAAATGATGAGCGATGACGATTACTGGTTGGCCTGCATCCTTGACCCTCGCTATAAAGGCAAATTGCAAAATATTATGCCACATGAGAACCTCGAACAAATCTTAGCAACCAAACAAGCTACTCTTGTAGACCGTTTGATTCAGGCATTCCCAGCACACAGCGCCGGTGATGGTTCTCACACAAGCTGCAGGGGGCTACATGGCAGAGGTGTTAGGGGTGCACAGATCAGAAGTGGCGTTGGACAGAGGGGTTTTCTGACCAGGTTGTGGAGTGATTTCGCAATGACCGCAGACAGGACAGGTACTGCAGCATCTATTCAAAGTGACAGGAGACAACATTTGTCCAGTATGGTTACTAACTATTTTTCTTCCCTTATCGATGTTCTCCCTCAACCGTCATTCCCATTTGATTACTGGGCATCAAAATTAGACACCTGGCCTGAATTGGCAGAATATGCGTTGCAGGAGCTTGCTTGCCCAGCAGCTAGTGTGCTATCAGAAAGAGTATTCAGTGCTGCTGGTTCAATATTAACCGAAAAAAGGACTCGTCTGGCTACCTAAAAAGGTGGATGATCTCACCTTCATTAAAATGAACCACTCCTGGATTTCAAATTATTTTGCCCCACCTTTCCCGGCTGACACCTAGCTTTCCTATAAAAAGGTCTTGCTTGTGGACTGGTCTTACTGAGTGTTCCAATCTGTTAATTTGCAGCAGCTGTTTGTCCAGCATACGACATGTTTACACCTCCCCCAATGGGAAAAATCCCCCCACGGGGCCGTTGTCTCGCCACTTGGCGCAAGCACCCGTTACAGTGCTGATTGTCTGAAGAGGCGGGTGTGCCCGCTTTTGGTCGACGGCATTGCCACTGGGTCCCTCATAGTACAATGTAGTGTCTCAGGCGGTGGTGGTGCGCACCCAACGTCAGACACACCGTTGTAACATGAGGGGCCCTGGGGCAGTACCGCCGGCCACAAGAGAGTTCCCCCCCCAGCTCAAACTGTGCTCTACCACGTGCAAAATTATCTCGCACAGCTCCACCAATGTTTAGTCTATGCACTGACATCATTCAATGCCTGGCACTGACAAACAATACCAATTTGTTTGCATCTATGATGCTAGTTAAAGTAGTCTGGGTCAGTGTCCTATATTGACACCAGTAAATACTAATTTACTGCCAAATTACTTTGTCATAAACTCTGCAGATGAGCCCACCCCTGTACCTAAGCATGCCACCCTTTTTTTTACTTATAGTTGTTTTGCGAGACATTAACATCTATTTATTTTTTTGGAGTACTAACTGTGTCAGACACTCCTTGCAATACTCCTCCACTGACCACAATGCTGCCTGCCTGTGTATCCATGTAACCGATGTAAAACTGCCATGACTGCCTACTGTTTGTTATTTTAGGCCTTTGTGAGCCTGTCTGCGGCCCCTACTTGCAATACTCCTCCACTGACCACAATGCTGCCTGCCTGTGTATCCATGTAACCGATGTAAAACTGCCATGACTGCCTACTGTTTGTTATTTTAGGCCTTTGTGAGCCTGTCTGCGGCCCCTACTTGCAATACTCCTCCACTGACCACAATGCTGCCTGCCTGTGTATCCATGTAACCGATGTAAAACTGCCATGACTGCCTACTGTTTGTTATTTTAGGCCTTTGTGAGCCTGTCTGCCGTCCCTACTTGCATTACTCCTCCACTGACCACAATGCTGTCTGCCTGTGTATCCATGTAACCGATGTAAAACTGCCATGGCTGCCTACTGTTTGTTATTTTAGGCCTTTGTGAGCCTGTCTGCCGTCCCTACTTGCAATACTCCTCCACTGACCACAATGCTGCCTGGAGTGCCTGCCTGTGTATCCATGTAACTGATGTAAAACTGCCATGACTGCCTACTGTTTGTTATGTTAGGCATTTGTGAGCCTGTCTGTGGCCCCTACTTGCAATACTCCTCCACTGACCACAATGCTGCCTGCCTGTGTATCCTTCTAACCGATTTCAAACTGCCATGACTGCCTACTGTTTGTTATTTTAGGCCTTTGTGAGCCTGTCTGCGGCCCCTACTTGCAATACTCCTCCACTGACCACAATGCTGCCTGGAGTGCCTGCCTGTGTATCCATGTAACCGATGTAAAACTGCCATGACTGCCTACTGTTTGTTATTTTAGGCCTTTGTGAGCCTGTCTGCCATCCCTACTTGCAATACTCCTCCACTGACCACACCAATGCTGCCCGTGTACCCCTGGAACCTATTTAAAAGTTCATAGAGCCTAGTTATATATTTTATTTACTATTAATAAGGCCATGATGGACTACGCTGTACCACGCTACAAGCTAACCAGTCGACACTTCTTTTGCGAGAAAAGCCATCCCAACCCTCCACCAGCATGTAAAAGACCGCATTGTCCATGCACTCTCGCAATCTGTGAGTACAAAGGTGCACCTGACAACAGACGCATGGACCTGTAGGCATGGCCACGGAAGATTACGTGTCCATTACGGCGCAATGGGTTAATGTGTTGGATGCATGGTCCACAGGGGACAGCCTACTTAGTCTGTCTGCAGTCCCTAATTCAAATTGTCCTCCACTGTCTAAATCGGAGCTTCCACCTTCTGGCTTTCGGCCTATAGTATCAGAAATTAAACTGCATTTGGCCTTCAACTTTGGTTACGGCCTACTAACAGTGTCTGCCCCTGCCTGGTGTTTGTCCTCAACTGAATAAAGCTGAGCTTCATCCTTCTGGCTCTCATTAAGTGCTGTGTTTTTAAAAATTTGTGGTTAGGGCCTACTAACGGTGTCTGCCCCTCCCTGGTGTTTTTCCTCAACTGAATAAAGCTGAGCTTCAACCTTCTGGCTCTCATTAAGTGCTGTGTTTTTAAAAATTGGTGGTTAGGGCCTACTAACGGTGTCTGCCCCTCCCTGGTGTTTGCCCTCAACTGAATAAAGCTGAGCTTCAACCTTCTGGCATTGGGCCTATAGTATCAGATATTAAACTGCATTTGGCCTTCAACTTTGGTTACGGCCTACTAACGGTGTCTGCCCCTCCCTGGTGTTTTTCCTCAACTGAATAAAGCTGAGCTTCAACCTTCTGGCTTTCGGCCTATAGTATCAGAAATTAAACTGCATTTGGCCTTCAACTTTGGTTACGGCCTACTAATGGTGTCTTCCCCTGCCTGGTGTTTTTCCTCAACTGAATAAAGCTGAGCTTCAACCTTCTGGCTCTGATTAAGTGCTGTTATTTTAAAAATTGGTGGTTAGGGCCTACTAACGGTGTCTGCCCCTCCCTGGTGTTTGCCCTCAACTGAATAAAGCTGAGCTTCAACCTTCTGGCTTTGGGCCTATAGTATCAGATATTAAACTGCATTTGGCCTTCAACTTTGGTTACGGCCTACTAACGGTGTCTGCCCCTCCCTGGTGTTTTTCCTCAACTGAATAAAGCTGAGCTTCAACCTTCTGGCTCTCATTAAGTGCTGTTATTTTAAAAATTGGTGGTTAGGGCCTACTAACGGTGTCTGCCCCTGCCTGGTGTTTGTCCTCAACTGAATAAAGCTGAGCTTCATCCTTCTGGCTCTCATTAAGTGCTGTGTTTTTAAAAATTGGTGGTTAGGACCTACTAACGGTGTCTGCCCCTCCCTGGTGTTTGTCCTCAACTGAATAAAGCTGAGCTTCATCCTTCTGGCTCTCATTAAGTGCTGTGTTTTCAAAAATTGGTGGATAGGGCCTACTAACGGTGTCTGCCCCTCCCTGGTGTTTGTCCTCAACTGAATAAAGCTGAGCTTCATCCTTCTGGCTCTCATTAAGTGCTGTGTTTTCAAAAATTGGTCGTTAGGGCCTACTAACGGTGTCTGCCCCTCCCTGGTGTTTGCCCTCAACTGAATAAAGCTGAGCTTCAACCTTCTGGCTTTGGGCCTATAGTATCAGATATTAAACTGCATTTGGCCTTCAACTTTGGTTACGGCCTACTAATGGTGTCTGCCCCTGTCTGGTGTTTTTCCTCAACTGAATAAAACTGAGCTTCAACCTTCTGGCTCTCATTAAGTGCTGTTATTTTAAAAATTGGTGGTTAGGGCCTACTAACGGTGTCTGCCCCTCCCTGGTGTTTGTTTTTCCTCAACTGAATAAAGCTGAGCTTCAACCTTCTGGCTTTCGGCCTATAGTATCAGATATTAAACTGCATTTGGCCTTCAACTTTGGTTACGGCCTACTAACGGTGTCTGCCCCTCCCTGGTGTTTGTCCTCAACTGAATAAAGCTGAGCTTCAACCTTCTGGCTTTCGGCCTATAGTATCAGATATTAAACTGCATTTGGCCTTCAACTTTGGTTACGGCCTACTAACGGTGTCTGCCCCTCCCTGGTGTTAGTCCTCAACTGAAAAAAGCTGAGCTTCAACCTTCTGGCTTTTGGCCTACAGTAGCAGATAATATACTGCATTTGGCCTACTAGTGTGGTTGGGCCCTTAAAACAGTGTCTGCTGCTCCTGGGTTTGCTACTCCACTGAACAAAGCAACGCCACCTGTTTAGTCCTGTTACCAATTTTGAACTGCATTTAGCCTACTTTATTCTTTGGCCCTATATCTGTTTCCTCCTCATCCTGCCCATTGCCCAGCCACTGCTAGATGAGTCTGCTGGTACATTGACCTAGACCACTACATTCCCCTTGCACTCTACACAGCCAGAATCTGACCCTGCTGAAAGTAAGGTTCCCCTTCTCGCATGTTATACCACCTTACACAGGGACAAAGAGGAAGGTGCAGATGAAAGTGCAGGTTCCTTCATCAGGTGGGGGGGCATACTCGTTGGCGACGTCACTGGCACAGGGCCCCTCAGAGTACGCAAAAGTGTCGCTGCTGGTGGGAGGCGCCCCCGCCGTGCAAACACACCGCTGTACTTTGAGGGGCCCTGTGCCAGTGCCAATGCGAACAAGTGTGCCCCCCTGCTTGCTCAGGATCACAGCCCTTGCAACGTTGAAATACTTTCCTCTCCCTGCTCCACCGCCGTGACGTAGTCCACGATTCCTGGGCCCACTAAAACCTTGAACCAGCCCAACCCCCACAAATTTGCCAAATGACCCCCAAGTTCCATTGAACAACTATTATTATAAAGTTAATTAAGATTGACAAGCTTCAGAAACAAGAATGGATGTTTTTGGCATTAAAATGGGCACTGTAGGTGTTTTCCTGGCCTCCACTCACTGCCGACTATGCTTCCCCATTGACTTGCATTGGGTTTCGTGTTTCGGTCGATCCCCAACTTTTAGCGATAATCGGCCGACTGCACTCGACTCGACTCTGGACAAAGTCGGGTTTCACAAAACCCGACTCGATCTTAAAAAAATGAAAGTCGCTGAACCCTAGTTAGGATCTCTAGTAACCCTGGGGATCCTAACCCTAACCCCTAACTCTAACCCTGACAAGCCACCCCCCACCATCAAGGTGATAAAGGCATCCAAACCCTAACCCTAACCCTACCCCTAACCCTAACCCTGACAAGCCACCCCCCACCATCAAGGTGATAAAGGCATCCAAACCCTAACCCTACCCCTAACCCTAACCCTAGGGATCCTAGGGATCCATAGGAATTGGCTATTATGTTGACCTGGTGACCAGGACATTCTTCTAATAAAAAGCTTTGTTTAATGTGGACACCCCAAGATATACGGTATTGCTATAGAGTACTAAAAATATAAACTCGTAGAGTATTGACTGTCATATAGGGTTAGGGTTAGGGGTGGGGTTAGGGTTAGGGTTAGGGTTAGGGTTTGGATCCCTTTATCACCTTGATGGTGGGGGGTGGCTTGTCAGGGTTAGGGTTAGGGGTAGAGTTAGGGTTGGGGTAGGGTTAGGGTTTTCTTGTTTTTTCTTGTGTTTAGGGTTAGGGTTTTCTTGTTTTTTCTTCTGTTTTCTTGTGTTTTTCTATAAAAACGCATGCGTTTTTAACGCAAGCAAACGCATGTGCTTAAAAACGCATGCGTTTATATAGACAGCAATGCATTTTTTTGCCGCGAATAAACGCATGCGTTTTTTTGCGGCAAAAAAACGCCGCTAGAAATTACTACATGTTGCATTTCTGCAAATGAACGCACGCATCACAAAACACATGCGTTGCCGAAAATGAGTCAAAACGCACGCTAAAAATTGCATGCGTTTTTTAATGTTAAGTATAGAAAAAAAACGCATGCGTTTTTTAGCGCTAAAACGCAGCGGACAAAAACGCAAGTGTGAAACCAGCCTAAGCCAACATTGTCATAAACTGATGACTGATACATATTAAATTGTCACATGTCTTATTAGTTTTTATGCATTCAGCATTTACTAATATATTATTATCTAAAAACTAGCAATTTATAATTCTCATACTCAATTTCATTTATGGACTATTGACTCAACGTCTTCAGTGTTTAATTCCATGTTAGGAGTGTCCATTTTTGCTTACTTGATATGCCCCCTTATTTGAGGCATAGGGCCTTTGCCACAATTTTGTATGCAATATGTTTTCTGTTGTGATGACACTGTTTCAATAGGTGTCATAGCTGCAGTGCATTATGGGGAAGGCCATTGAGGCACAGATGGACACATCCTTCCTCTAGCAACTACATGTTAGGGCTGGTGGAACGCACCAAATTATAAGAGAAATGGTATAGGTGCGTTCACAGCCCGGGGTCCACCGTGCAGAGATGGAACCTGCTGCTGAGTAATGATGGACTATATGGTGGTACAATCTGGATACCCACACGGGTTAACTTCACCCAGTGTGAAGGAAGCGAACCCTGTTGCGTCACAGGGCCGCGGTACCACACCAAGAGCGCAAACAAGGAGTCTCAGGACTCTATCCCTAGACACAGTATTAGAATATGTTCAGACCACTTGCGCTCGACACTGCAACTGTGGTGTCAGAGTAACTGAAAATATAACGTAAATGCACAAGAGTGCGTGCTGTGCTGCTCTGGCAGACGCCACTAACCACCCAGACTTAGGATAGGAAAGCGCTCTAATAGCGCACAGCGCCACACTGGCGGTCACAGCAATTAGACGCTGTTTTGTGTGTTTAATGCTGATAGCTCAGCCGGGCGCTAGATAGCAGACATCCACCTTACGCGATCAGTCATACACAAGGGAGGGGATGTTTAAAGAACGACTTGCACTCATCAACACACACGTTTTCAAATGTATACTAGCGCATGGCTAAGCGGCCATGCAAACCTTTTATAGCGGAAGTGGTACAAGACATTCCAGATGAACCAATAGGAGCCACAACAGGACCTGAGCATGTGACCCCCGACCTCCAATGGGAGGTCGTCCCGTGGGCATGCTCAGTATGGGAAAAGAAGGACTTAGACCCCAGAAAGACCTGCTCGCTGCAGAACATTGCTGGCTACAAGGACAGAGCCTGGAAGGGCAGTAGTAACCAGTCATCCAGTGTCAGCCTGAGCCAGATGCTGGGACTGACATCTCCGCTGAGCAGACTCCACTGCGGCTGGAGAAGAATGGGAGACTGCAGCAGAGATGGTTCGAGATTCCCCCTGTGCTGAGGCGGGAACTCGACACCTAACACTACAGTTTAGAAAACCCTAATAGTCTATGTAAATTTGTCTTTAAAATGATATATATTTTACTATGTATAAATCATATCATGCACAGAATGGAGAAGGAAAATAACCCAGTGCAGGATATTCCACAGAGAACCATCTGTGTAAAAAATTTTATGCCATTTTATTTTATTTATTTATTTTTTCATTTTTTTCAGCCTACAAAATTGAACTTAAGCCTTATATTACAGTATGATGCATGCAGTAAGTCAAACCTATACAAAGAAATATGCTATGCCCTAACAGAATATTGTGACAGATATTCTTGGGGATATTTATGTGGTTCCAGGCTGTAGCATGACCACATTTACAATTATTTCTTGCAATGTCTCAATGTAAACTTTTGATCTTGGTGTCTTGTTACCAAAGTTACTAACTATGTCTTAACTCTGCGATTCTATTCATTGCTATTTTAGATTTTCGAATAGGTTGAATGTATTATCTGAAGCAAAGCATGAAATAGAGCTTGTTGATATAGGATGATCACTCTGTGTCTGTTGCTATGTAACTTATGCAACAGGTTTTTGCTGTATCATAATCATTTCTGCATGAATTAGAAGTAAGCCTTTACACAGGCCAAAAATTGGCCAACGAGCACTCATAAGGAAGCTTGCTCCCCATCATTGGCTTGTGCAAACTCCCTGTCAATCAGCCTGAAAACAACCAAAACTTTCCTTTGATGGCCGATTGAATGTTTTATGCCCTCATTATTGTTGGCAGCACATAGCATCATGTAAACAGGAGATGTGCTGTCAATAATGTGCATACTTCATAGGGGTAGGACAATTGTTTTCAACACAGTTTTCATTGGCCATGTGCATGGGCCTGTAAATAAGCATAAATCTCCTTGTAAATAATTGCTGCTCATTTATGGGCACAAATCTGCTAGTCTTTAGGCTGGTGAATGACTCTTATTTTCTATTGGTCCAATCTATAAATTTATATTATAGTCTGGAAAATAAAACACAACAAAAGATTTCCCAGCCACAGCACTCATGAACTGTTGAATTATATCTGTAGAAAGGGGATTGACTACCAGATAAAATCTGCTCTCGTTTCTCAAATAAAATTATTTTTCCTTCTATCTTGACCCTCGCTGCTGGGAGAAAATTAACTTTATTCATCCCGGCAGCATTAGGCGTTCAGTCATAAGGGTGGGTCGGCACTGTTTCAGTCATTGCTCTGTGAATAGTGAGCGGCAGCTGTAACCACTCCCCTGGCACTGACTGACAACTGCTCAGCATTAGTGCCGCCTGTCAGTCAGTGTCGGGAGTGCGGTTATAGCCACCACTCACTGAGCGGTGACTGAAACCATGACGGCCCACCCATATGACTGAACGCTGACAGGGGGGATAAAATTAATTTCCTCTCTGCAGCAGGGGTGTCAGTGCGGGCACAGCAAGGTCTCAGAATTCTATTAACCTGCAGATTAACCCCGTATCTGCAGGTTAATAGTGTTATTCTACACGCCAGGTTCCCTTTAATATTAATATCAGCAATTGTAATAACATTCATGAAACTGTTGGGAGAAATAGAGTCCATCCAACCACAGAAATTAATATCAGCAATCTTTATATAGTAGTTAGGGGTGGTATAAGTAGATTAGCCTGTGGTTAGGTGCTGGTTGCCAACAAGCCACTTTTCTTTGGCCATGATATTTGAAAATAGAAGTATGAAAGGCATCAGATTCTTTGCTCCAAGTGAAGAACCCTATAAAAGTGTTGGAGAGGTCTAGGCATAAAAATGCCCAGTGATAAATAGTGGTAGCATGAATGCTCTTGTCAATCAAATGTGGGGGCATTTGTAGGCGATGGAGCTAGCGAGCTTCCAACAGTTTGTTATTTAGTTTAACAAAACAGCAATCTACTTAAACTGTTTTTCAATAACTGCTCACCTTCAGAAGTCAAGGTTTTCTTAATGCACACTTATTCTCGCTTATTTCATGTTATATAATTATAACTCCATTTCATGCTCTTCTGTATTGAATTCAAGCTCTGGTGTACTGATAATTCAGTGCCATAGACTGACCTTAACCCTTCAATCATTCCTTCTAAGACAGCTATTAATAACTTCTAAATCTCTTTAGTTAATTTCGTTGCAGGGATTTTCATCTATTCTAAGATGAATGGACCTATACCCAGAAATGTATAAATGTGAAGGGTTTATATGTGATTCTTTTTTGTAGATGTAAGAAGCAGTACATCAATCTTCAATATATGATATAATAGGCAAATACAATATATAGGACTTTAAATGTAGTTCATGAAATTTAATAACACAAGTAGAGACGAAGTCATGTCTGATTCCTGCAGTTCTTTTTCCTTATGTGGGTATCCGTAGAATATATTAGGTTACTGCTAAAATATCTATATATTACTTAAAACATATTTTACACATTAAGGCATTTCCCAGAATTGTAAAATGTGTAGAAACTACAGTGTCCCTAAGCAGTCAGTTCTCATGAGTGACAAGCTCGATCCTGAATCAACATTTTCAGTTCAGTAGAAAATAGGAAATACCAGTCGGATGCCCACTATGCTATTTTGACCTTTAACCACAGTGATTTATAGAGATCTATGACTGACAGAATATTCTGCACAATATTACTGCACAATGGACAAATATTAAAAAATACATCCATCAAATGGATGTCAACCATACCTTGTACTTGATGGATCCGTTTGACTTTTTAAATAAAAAAGTATACCCTTGTTGGACATCTGCATATTTGTTAGATGGTATACTTAATCAAAAAGGCAAATTTCTACAAAAAACAACAACAAGTCTTTAATTAGATATACTGGTTCCAATTTGTCATTTACGTCACTTTTCTTTTTTATTTAGTGTTTTATGTGCCAAAGTTTTCAAAATGGTGCATACAATTCATTATTGGGGATGAAGAAATAGTCTTTGACATAGTTTGCAACATTTAAACACAAAAAGTTGCACATTTTAACTGGTGTACATAAAATCACTCATTAAAAAACTGGAGTACATTTTCAACTAATTTGTGATTTTTATTTTTTTTTTAAAGTTGCACTTGATCAAGGAGTCAAAATTAAATCGAAGCCCCAAACTTCAGCCATACTAGCAAACATAAGAAAAAACAGGCTATTTAACATAAACTTTTTGAAAAAGGTACAAATTAAAAGAATTAGGTGTAAATGAAAATCCAATGAAAAATACCAGAAAGTAAACAATAAACAGATGTATATGCTATAATGAATCAGACCCATTGTCTTTATGCTTATGCTCTAGGCATATAAATGTTATGTATACCAGGTTTCCCAAAAATAAGACAGGGTCTTATATTATTTTTTGCTCCAAAAGATGAGTTAGTGCTTATTTTCAGGGGATGTCTTTTTTATTTTCTCTGTGAACAACAATCCACATTTATTTTTGAACAAAAAAATAATATTTTTTTAAAATATAATCATGTCAACACACATACACACTGCACATACACATGTGTAAACACACATCACACACAGTACACAGGTATATATACACATGCACTGGACATATATTACATATCAGCCCAGTTCCTCTACACTCACATAGTTAAAGGACCTTTGGTGACATCATGGCCGCATGACCTTGATGTCACCAAAGGTCTTTCAGCAGTCTTATCTTCGGGACAGAAAAGCTTGGAGCCCCTAAGATAATGTTGGCTCTGGACTTACATTTCAAACTTACTCCAAAATTCTGTAAAATCATGCTGGGGCATTTTTTGGGCTAGGTCTTTTTTTCTGGGATACATGATATAAGTATTCTATGCACTGGAATAAAAAACACCCTCCTAAGAATAACTACTATAAAACATTCTACCAAAAAACTGAATACACCTCAAAGATATAGCCCCAAAGATTGTATAAAATGGAGTATACTGCAAAATAGGTGGATAAGCAGTATCCAAACAAGTAAATAATACATTGGAAATTAATTATGGCTCTGGATCCCTTCAGATGCCTGGAACTAGAAAAAACACCACTGTAAGATAAGAATGATTGCAGTATTCATAAATGATGTATGGTATTAAATCCTGACCTCTGAAGCAGTAGCGTAGCTACTGAGGGGGCCATCGCCTCGGACCCCACACTCTGAGGGGGACCACCCAGAGCTATGCTACTGTAACTGTATCGGCATGTGCACAGGGCACAGATACAGTTACATTCTGTGGCAGAGCAGGGAGAATCAATCTCCCTGCTCTGCCGCCTGGCCGCTATGTGGCCCCTGAGCAGGTGGGGGGCCCATTGCCAGCAGTGGGCCCCCCACCTGTCATCGCAGGTTCGGCTGTATTGGCTGTATGCCGATACAGCTGAATGCACTGACGAGAGAAGAAGCGCTACTCTTACTCTCCCGTCATCACCCTGTCAGTGTCTGACTCAGACACTGACAGCAGGCGCAATGACGTCACTACCCAGTGCCTGCTGTCAGGAGAGGAGTGGGCGCTTGGAGCAGCGGAGGAGCCAAGAAGAAGAGAGTTGAGTATTTATTTATTTTGATGGGGCTGCCTTATACTATAGAGTCTTCCTATGGGGGGTCTGCCTTATGCTACAGAGTCTGCCTATGGGGGGTTCTGCCTTATACTACAGAGTCTGCCTATGGGGGTTCTGCCTTATACTGCAGAGTCTGCCTATGGGGGGCTTTCTAATACTACAGAGTCTGCCTATGGGTGTGGCCTTGTGCTATGGGGCTGCCTTATGCTATAGAGTCTGCATATGGGGGCTGCCTTATGCTATAGAGTCTGCCTATGGGGCTGCCTTATACAATATAGAGTAAGCCTATGGGGAGTGCATTAGACTATATGAAGGCCTATGGGGAGTGCATTATACTATATGAAGGCCTATGGGGAGTGCATTATACTATATTGAGAACTATCTGGTGCATTATACTAAGTGGAGGCGTATGGGTAGTGCATTATACTATATTGAGGACTATCCTGTCCATTATACTATATGGAGGTTATCTAGGGTGCCATCATACAGTGTGGAGATTACAGTGAGGGGGTCATCATACAGTGTTGGAGCCATCAAACAGTTTGGGGGCTACTAAGGGGTCAGTATACTGTGTAGGGGGTACTATACAGTGAGGGGGCATTATACTGTGCATAAGAGAGCATCATACTGTGTATAGGGGAGCTGTACAGGGGGGAGACTCAGCACATTATTAAATGTAAAGTGGGCACTAATTGTTATAGGGTAACTCAGGTTACTGTGACTGTCAGAGGGGCACACAGGGTAATATTACTTTCTAGGGGACAAAATATGGGCACTGTTTTCTAGGGCACTTGCACCCGGCATTACTATATTATAGAGGGGTGCTTTAGAATTTAGAGGGCACAGAGAACCACACAGCAGGTGCAGTAATAGGGACACATTTGGCAGCAGAGGCTCAGTATTGGGGTATCAGCTGGATGAGGAGTTTGTGCAAATTGGGAATAGATGATGATGGGGCTGGAATATGAGAAGTGAAATATGTGTTTGTTGTATTCTCTGCAGCCGAGTCAAGACTGGAAGAAGTTGTCATGTCAGTCTGGGCCAGATGGAAAAGACGGGAAAAATGAACGATTCCATCAGAAAGAACATCAGCAGTAAGTTATTATCTGTACCTGTGCTGTGATCTCTTATATGTTCTGTAGGACTGATATCTACCACTGACCATATGGCGGTAATATCCATGTTGGTCTTTGTATAGAGATTATTTTCAGCAATATCACTGTCATCTGCTGAGATTCTCCTCCACTAGTAGGATGCATCACTGAGTTGTAATCAAGGGTACCTGGTTAGGGGCCCACTCAAAAGCTTGGCCCCCCCTGAACCAAAACCCTAGCTACGCCTCTGCTCTGAAGACAAATGCTGATGCCATAATATTTTAAGTTAATCCAGTTCAGGAAACTGTATGGTCTGTAGCAATAGCAGGTGTGAATGATATGTTTTTCTAGACTTTGCTTCTGGCTGATATCAATTCAGTGGAAGGTTGTTCACGTTTGATGTCAAAGCCATTACAATACCACTATCTAGTGTCCAGAATCCAGTAAAGCTCAAACGTGTTCTGGAACATTTTGACTTCCTTTATCAAGGATTTTGAAGCCAAAGTCTTCCTAAAGACATAGGAGCAATAGCAGATTTTGAACATTAGAAATGCCACTATCAGCTCAGCTGTGTTGTCACACACCAAGGAAGCTCCACTTTGGGGGGCGTGGCGATGTAGTGGAGCTGTGAGGACGCGTCTGGCTGGAACTCCCATAATCCTGCTCTAAATCCTTGCTTATACTTACCCAGGAGGGTCTTTTTCAGCACCTCTGTGCTCCCTTGGGTGCCTGGAGGCGCCCGGCTTCAGAGGAGGCGTGGAGAGCGGCTCTGGTCGGGTGAGCTTCGGGAGAGCCTGCACGGAGGACAGAGCCAATGAGAGGCGGCGGCCATTTTACTAGCCGCACGCGCTGGAGGCAGGGAGCGCGAAGCGTGCCTTGCGGTGCATGAGGGAGCTGGCTGGATTCTGGCGCAGCTTTACAAGGTACGGGAGGGGGTTGTGTGGTGTGAGCCCTGAGAAACGGGCCCCGTGCTCCCCCTCGTTAATACCGCATACCGCCATATAGCGCTGACTGGCCATGGCGCCTGCAACACTGGGACTTCTCCTCTGCCCTGCTACCTTTACTGAGAGTACTGGGTCTGCTATGGTTTACTAACAGCCAGCTATTGTGTCCATATCCTGCAGCTGTTTGGGGACAAAATCTATATTTATCACAGACACTGTGCCCTATCTGTTACTGGAGTTGCTCCCGGGATCCTTCTCACCTCTGAGATTATAACGGGAGGGCTGCAATATACCGCTGGTTTTGCGGTACACAGCTGTGAGGGCCTTACAAGCTGTAAGTGCATTGTGATATACTGGTGCATTATCCGGGCAGTGATTATATCATACTGAAGTGCCTATTAGACTTAACAATAATTAACTATGCATCGCACCAAAACTCAAAGCGCAGCTGATAAGCTAAAAAAATATGCACGGTCTGATCCCCCTGATACTCTGCACTCAAAAAAGAATAATACCTCACCTGAGGGCAAATCTGAGACCCAGTCAAAAAATCGTGCATCCGATAGTGAGGAGGATGGAGGTCAGGAGGATTTAACTTTGAAACAAGCATCAGAACAATTTATGCAAGCTATATCTCTTACTAGGACTTCTTTAACTGGGAAAATAGAGGAGGTGCACTCTGAGGTGGGGCGCCTCTGACAGGATATGCAATCCATGAGGGGTCGTATTACGGAAGTTAAATCACGGGTATCTCGCCTGGAAGATAATTCTACACCCATAGAAGCTAAATTGACTAAAGTGGCTGCTTCTATAAATGCTTGGAAACAGAAGGCGGATGATCTTGAGAACAGACTACGCCAGAATAATATTTGCATTATTGGCCTCCCAGAATGCTTGGAGGGCCAACATCCTGAAAAATTTTTGGAGGGCTGGCTCAAAGGTACCCTGGGGGATGAATTCTCCCCCACTTTTTCTGTGGAAAGGGCCCATAGGGTCCCAACAAAGCCTCTTCCGCCGGGCGCCCCGCCAAGACCCTTTTTGGCGCGTCTCCTTAACTGTAGAGACAGGGACACTGCCCTTCGTGCGGAGAGGCAAAAAAGTCCTATCAAATACAACAACGCCGTTATCTCAATATTCCCAGATTTTTCCATGGACCTACAAAAACAACGGGCTCAGTTCATGGAGATAAAGAAGCAACTCAGAGAGAAGAACATCCTATATTCAATGCTTTATCCTGCCAGACTTAGGGTCGTTTATAAAGGCCCTACCTCCTTCTTTGCAACTCCGGCGGATGCTGAGGAGTAGTTGTGGTCATGTGTGGGAGCTGGCGGGGGAGGAGAAAAATCCTAAGTTGTCTGCCGCCTTTATATACATGGATATACAGAAGTTGGAACTCTCTCATCTGGTCTTTTTCCTTTGTTACTCTCCCTATTGATGATAGGAGCTCTTTCTGCCAAAGTCCAGGAAAACATCTCTACTGGACTCTGTGTTCAGAGTTGGTACCCTCTTTTTTGGACTGGTATAGGAGCATGGTACTTTGCTCCTCATTGAAATGTTTTTTGTTTCATGTTGTTTTAACAGTGTTAGTTGTTAGTTATTTAGAATTTGCTGCCATGATTCTATCCATCATATGCCAGAAGGGTAATTGGCGTGACGAGGTGCATCATATGTGGATGAAGAGGTATGGCATCTGACCTTACGTGTATGACCTGGAATGTGAGGGGCCTTGGTCACCCCGAAAGAGAGTTAAAGTATTCTCCCAAATACGGCGATACCACCCTCATATTGTGGCTCTGGTAGAAACACACCTGACTAGGGATTCGGCTCGGTACTTGCAGAAACCATGGGTACAATGGTCTGTACATGCATTCCATACTAGTTATTCTAGAGGGGTCTCTCTTTTGATACATAGAGATGTCAGATGGGAGGTCAGAGAGGTGCGAAGAGACCCTGAGGGCCGATTTATCTTTGTACATGCATGGGTAAATTCAAGAGATTATGTAGTAATGTGTTTATATAATCCCCCCCCCCCAGCTAATATGTCAATTATAAAAAAAAGTGGTGAGTTTTGCCTTGAACTACCCAGATGCACATATTATGTGTATGGGAGACTTTAACCTAGTGATGGACGATATTATTGACAGACTTAGATTGGATGGTGGTGGTTCTGGGGTCATCCCCCCCTTCATCTCGCCTATCAGCATTTATGGAAGGATGTGGATGATTGGACTTATGGAGATTACGTCACCCTAATGAAAGAGAATATACCTGTCACTCATCTGTTAAACGTACTCTGTCCTGCCTGGATTACATATTTGGTTCCAGGAATTTAGCGATATGGGTGTTGGAGATAGTACATGGAAATAGGGGTATCTCAGACCATAGCCCGGTAGTTCTCAAGCTTAGGTTCGGTCGGGCTAGACAAAATGTAATCTGGAAATTGAATCCCTTTTGGTTAAAGTTGATAGATTCTAATGCTAGAACTCTGGACCAGTTAAATTGTTTCATAGCGTCCGATCCAGAACCACAAAATATCAACATGTTTTGGATGCCCTTAAAGCGTACCTGCGAGGCTGTTTGCTACAATTTCTTTTATTAAGCAGGTGACTGCACAAGAAGATGAGGATATGGAGAGACGCATGAAAAACTCAGAAGCAGCTTACATATCTAACCAAACCAATGAGAATAGGGCTGAGTGGTTACAATCCCATAGATTATATACTCAATATATAGATACTAAGTCTAAACGTAAACTGTTCTTCACTAGGCAAACATATTTTGAGTTAGGGAATCAATCTAGTAAACTCTTAGCATTTATGGTACGACAGCATAATACGTCCAACATGCTTAAAATCCGGAAATTAGATGGTACAATAGTGACCTCGACAGACGACATACTTCATTGCTTTTATAATCATTATAAAGATCTATACAGTTCCAAAGGGGACTCTGATACCTCAGGTTGTCTGGATTATCTCTCAGATATTGAATTTCCCACCCTAAGCCCTGCGCAACAAGCCTCTTTGGATGCAGATTTTACTCTGGATGAGATCAATGCGGCCATAGCCGATATGGCCTCTGGAAAGGCGCCAGGCCTAGATGGGTTTCCCATAGAAATGTATAGAAAGTATTGGGACATTTTAGCACCTTGTCTCTTGAAAGTATTCCAGGGGGTATGGGAGGGAGGCTCTCTACCAGATTCCTATTACGACGCAAATATTATAGTCCTTAGAAAAGAAGGAAAGGACCCTTTGGATTGTGGATCGTACTGTCCCATCTCGCTGGTCAATGTTGACTACAAAATCTTTACTAAGGTATTGGCCACTAGACTAAATGCGATAATCCTGGAAATAGTACATTCGGACCAGACCGGTTTTATGCTAGGTAAAAGTACGTCTATTAATATTAGGAGAGTTCAGTCAGTAGCTCAATATAGTACATTGGTATTGGAGAATAGGTGGGCCATGGCCTCGCTGGACGCGGCCAAGGCATTTGACTCTCTTGAATGACCTTTCCTACTTGCATGTTTAGAGAAATATCAATTTGGCCCTAAATTCCAAAAGTGGATCGGTGCAATCTACATGAAACCCAGAGCCCGGATAATTATAAATAATTCTATGTCTGAGATCTTCTCCCTAAAAAGAGGGACCCGTCAGGGTTGCCCTCTCTCTCCAGCCCTATTTGCTCTTGCAATTGAAGCATTAGCAATACGTGTGAGATCCACTCCATCTATTAAGGGCATCACGATAGCAGACCGTAAGGATACTATTGGTCTGTATGCGGATGACATGGTAATATTCATGGATAATGTAGAGAAGACACTGCCACAGGTGGTCAAAACTATAAATGGGTTTAGTAAATACTCAGGGTTGTACATTAATTGGGATAAGTCTACATTGATGCCTCTTTCCCACAGTTTGACAGACCACCTTGAGGAGTTATCCCCATTACCAGTGGTGTCCAGCTTTAAATATCTAGGGATAATTATACCAAAACATAGTAAGTTTGATTTACAACTTAAATTTTTTCCGCTTATAGATCTGGTTAAACATAAATTTGCAATGTGGAGTAAACTACCATTATCTGTCTCAGGGCACATAAACTTAATTAAGATGATATTGCTCCTGAAGCTTAATTACTCCCTTCAACATAGGGCTGTTCCTGTTCCTAAATCCTTTTTTTCAAAACTAAACTCTTTAACTTCATCCATTATATGGGGGGGAGCTAGACGTAAACTTAAATTGACCACTCTACGTAGATCTAAGCAAATGGGAGGAGCGGCATTACCTGATTTTTTTATGTATTATTTGGCCGGACAGGTTAGAGCCCTGAGTACATGTATGCCTGGAAGTTATTTACCAAGCTCAGAGTGTCATCTAATTCAAGCTGCAAAGATTAATTGTCCGCTAGGTTTTTGTGGAAATGGATAGGCCCCATATATCCGGATTGTTACCACTACTCCGATTAGCGAGGTTGACTTGGAAACAAGTAAAGAGGGTGACTCGCTTTGACGGTGTCGTCGCCGAGATGCCGCTGTGGAATAACATATACTTCTCGGGGTTGGTTGATCACCCATCCACACAGTTCTGGATCTCGTATGGTGTTGTTTCAGTTAATAATCTATATGAACAAAACACTTTAATGTCATTTGAACAAATTCAAACTAAATATAACATTCCGAGGTCCCAGTTTTTCTGCTTTTTACAACTTAGATCGGCAATACAATCGCACCTACGTGGAGTACATACTGGGCAAATGATATCATCCTTCCCATTAATAGGAATCCTTAAATCCCAGGGACCCCATGGTCTTATTTCTGCATTGTACACACATATGTTATCTGTAGGTACTGACTCCACTGTATTGGCAGTAAGGGGAAAATAGAGAGCCCTAATCCCCGATCTCCAAGAGGAGGACTGGGAGATGGTTCTGGAGTTCCCACTGGAGGTGTCTCCCTCGACCAATAATAGAATGATTCAATTGTATATATTACATCAATCATACTTAACACTGACATGATTATTCAAAATGGGATGGTCAACATCCTCGGAATGTCTAAGATGCCATGCTGTGGAGGCTAATTTTATACATATGATTTGGGAATGTCCAATCATCCAATCCTTCTGGACTGAGGTAACCTCGTTATTGACCTCCCTTGTACATATGCCTGTTCCCCTAAATCCACTGGTTTGCTTATTTGGGGTGATGGAGGAAGAGACATGGGGACACCATACCCGAATCTTTTTAAGGGAGACACTTTTTATGGCACGGAAGGTAATAGCTTTGTGCTGGATGGGGGGCACTCACCCGTCTCTCAGGGCCTGGATTGATTTAATAAATTCAATTATACCTTATGAACGAACTTTATACCAAAATAGGGGCTGTCTAGGAAAGTTTAATAGGATCTGGGATGTTTGGAATTCATCATATTCCACTATGTCGATACGTGTCAGATAACTTGCTTCCGTCATGATAAGTGGTGTGGGGTGAAACATGCATTGACTCGCTCCTTGATTCATTATCAAATAATTGCTGTGGTGGGGATGGTTATTGGCAGCAAGTTAAGGTTTTGTGGTCCCTTTTGTTTTGTTTTTTCTTTTATTTAGGTTTTATAAGGTTTTAATGCAAATATTCGAAACATAACATAATAGTTTAAGTTTTATTAGACCGGGCCTAAATAACTAAATAACTAGTTTTGCACCATAAGGAAAATGTTTCCCCATTTTTTTGTATACATTTGTGTTTTCTTTATTAATATGACATGGTGTAATTGTGTTGGCTTGGCTATATGTAAAGAATGTGTGTTTCATCTTTTTCCTGCTGTTTAATAAATTTTAAAAAAAAGGAAGCACCACTTTAGAATCGCTTTTCCGGCTGGATCATGAGAGTAGCAGAGCATTTCATTATGACCTGCAAGTGCTTTGGACCATACAGTTTCCAGATCTGGATAAAATATTACATCATCATTCCACTTCATCCACCATCAGGATTTAATGCTAAACATCTTCTATGAGTAGTGAAATCAGTCTTATCTTATATTGGCAATTTTTTTTGTTCCAAATGCCTGGAGGAATACAGGGCCAAATTTAATTTCCAATGTATTATCCCTGTCCTACATTGCTTTCCTACCTTTACAGCAGTATACTCAATGCTCCACTTTATACTGAGGCTATAACATCAAGATAGATTCAGTTTCTTGCGTGGATTATTGAAGCTTTTCTTATGGGAGAATGTGCAGCACATAGAATTATTTTATAAATAATTTTTAGATTTTTTGAGAGAAGGAGCAGTTACTCATTTAAATAAACACTCCCTTCAAAACTTTTATCCTCTTAATATGAAGCAATTATCATATTATATCACACTGTGTATGACAGAAAAAAGACTCGCACATCCAAACTAGTGTGAATAGGTGAATACCAGGAGCAGCTACCTCCATACATAAATATACAAAATAGGTTGCACTCTATCGTGCCAAAGCATGTCTAATATGAAATACATGAAATATGAATAGCAAAATGGCTTTTGAACATTAGGAAAATATTTAAGAGACGCTTTGCACAGAATTTGATATAATCAAATAGTGTGAGCCCATCAACCGTCGTCAAGGTGGTCTCATAAAACTGATGGGTCCCTGACCTCCCTGCCCAAATGTGAACACTTACCGAAGGCCAATGTCTGTATGCCTGGGTGAATGTGGACACCTCTGTTCAGCAAAGCCTACATATGAGTTGGCCGGGACCAAGTGTGATGAGATGCAATTAAAAACCACATGGTGATGGGAGGAGTGCTCAGTCAGTCAGCTAACATAGAAATGACAGAAAAAAGACTCGCACATCCAAACTAGTGTGAATAGGTGCATACCAGGAGCAGCTACCTCCATACATAAATATATAAAATAGGTTGCACTCTATCGTGCCAAAGCATGTCTAATATGAAATACATGAAATATGAATAGCAAAATGGCTTTTGAACATTAGGAAAATATTTAAGAGACACTTTGCACAGAATCAACCGTCGTCAAGGTGGTCTCATAAAAACCACACACTGTAATTACAGTTTGTGTAACACTGTGTAATTACAGTTTCTCATTTTACTTTTCTACTCAGTTCATTCTTCTTTTTTTCCATTAGGATTATGACTAGTGATGAGCGAACGTGCTCGTCATTCCTCGTCACTCGCCCGAGTATCACTGTGCTCGGTGTACTCGACGAGCACTGAGCATTGCAGGGATTACTCGGGGGAAACTTGGGTCTCTGCCCTGCATTTTTGGAGGTCTTTAGAGACCCACTCAATATGCAGGGATTGTCTGCCAGGCACTGTAACACCGCAGCCATCTTTGTTGTGGTCTTGCAGTGATTGGCTGGCTGCACAGCATCATCAGGGGTATAAGAGACAGGACGAAGCCCTGCTCCGTTATCAGACAGTGTAGGTAGAGCTGCTGCTGAGATAGGGTCAGATTTGGGGATTTCTTAGTCAGTGTGGGGTCTACCATCCTAAACTACTCAAATCCAGCTAAACCAACAGTCCTTCTGAGGACTAATTCCAGAGTATATAGGTTGCAGTGTTAGGTAGGCAGGGGAGTGTACCTCGCTCTATACATATCAGTGCAAGGCCTGCAGACATTGTATGTGTGTATATAGATATCATTGCATACATCAAGAGGGTCCATTCCATTAGTGTCTGCTGCTGCTTCTGCTACCTGTAGCATATATTGACCGTATACAACTAGCCCCAGGTATAATTAGCTAGGAAATTTTTTTTGCCAGGTTAATAGAGATTATTTTATTGCAAAGCAATCCAGAGCCCTTTTTTTTCTCCATTTGCTTTTTGAAACTGCACAATACAGCCAGATCCTTTTCCTAGCACAACGTGAAAATTCAGCAATTTTAAAGGGGTCACAAAAATCAATTATGAGTGCACAGAAAAATCTTTCATTTTTTTGTGGTACGGTAGAGTAGAATTTTATTGGGGTGTCTTACACAATTTCTTGACACCATTTTGCTGAACCCCCCCAAAAAATACATACAGGCCATATGTTTTACCGTGTGGTATATCTGAGACACGCCTCATACATCCGTGTGCTAAAAATTTGGGCATTTTAGGCCTAAATTCCTTTTTTTTGCTGTCTGTTACTCTAGTTATATACAGCACTATTTTGCAGACCCCCTAAAAATTACAGGACACATATTTGGCAGTGTGGTATCTCCGTGACAGGCCTCATTTACCTGCGTGCTCCAAGTTTAGGCATTTTAGGCCAGTATTCCAGTGTTTTTCCTGTCTGTTACTTTAGTTATATACAGCACTATTTTGCATTAAAAAAAGTAAAAAACACAGGCAACATATTTGGCAGTGTGGTATCTCCGTGACAGGCCTCATATATCTGTGTGCTCCAAGTTTGGGCATTTTAGGCTGGTTTTCCAGTGTTTTTCCTGTCTGTTACTCTAGTTATATACAGCATTTTTTAGCAAACCTCAAAAAAAAATACAGGCCACATATTTGGCAGTGTGGTATCTCCGTGACATGCCTCATATATCTGTGTGCTCCAAGTTTAAGCATTTTAGGCTGGTATTCCAGTGTTTTTCCTTTCTGTTACTTTAGTTATATACAGCACTATTTTGCATTAAAAAAAAAAATACAGGCCACATATTTGGCAGTGTGGTATCTCCGTGACAGCCCTCATCTATCTGTGCTAAAAATTTGGCCATTTTAGGCCTACATATTCTAGTGTTTTTGCTGTCTGTTACCCTACTTATTAACACCAATTTGATAACCAAAAAAACATTTTTAACTACAGTCCAGATAATTTAAAGTGTGTTTTTTTTCCGCACACATATCACATACAAGTTTGCTCACAATGCAGCCATTTGTAGTGAACATGTAAAATATTCTAGTCCATTTACAATGGGCAAGACGCGTGTCAAGGGACTGTGAAGTGAACATGATGGTGATGGTTCATGCAGAGGTCGAGGCCATGGGCAAGCTGAAATTGGACCACTAAAAAAAAAAACTCACGTCTTCTCGCTGGACCTTAGTGTCCAAAGTCCTAGGGGACCCCAGCAAGACAGCACTATTGAAGCCAGAGCAGAGTGAAAAGGTTGTTGGTTGGATAGCGGATAATACTTCTAATTACTTGGCCACCACCACCAGCAACCTGTCTTCCACATGGTCAAGTCTGATTAGCCGTGAATCAGGACCGCATATTACTCACCCTGATCCTTCTTCCTCCCATCATGCTCAGTGCCCTGAGACAACAGATCCCACACTCGGACACTCCGAAGAGCTGTTCACTTTTCCATTTATAGATTCGGGCCTCTCGCCTGGTCCACTTGAAGCGGGGCAAGATGAGATTCCATGTAGAGATGACCAAATATTTGAGCAGCCATGGTTACAAGAGGTGATGATGAGACACAATTGCCAGAAAGTCAGGAGGAGGACCAGGGTGTCATGGTTTACTAGGTTCTCAGGTTAGGTAGTTGCAGGGTTAACTCAGATGGCATCTTTCTGGGTCCTGGGAGGCTTTTTATAGCTTCACTATGAGGTCAGTCCTTGTCATTTATACTCTGACCCTTGGCTGAGTGTGTCCTACCCTGGTGCACCTCTGCTTTGTGCATGTGCTATTGTTTGTCTGTTTGGTTTCTGATCTGGTTCCATCCCTGTTGTGATTCTTGCCTGCCATTTCTGTACCGTCTATTGCCTGTTCTGGTTTACTGATCTCTTGCTATGTCCTGACAATTCTTCTGACTGCCCCTGCGTACTGCGCCGACCTCTCTGTGTATGACCTTGGCTTGTGTGACTAAGTTTTTTCCTATCACCCCTTTTAACTTCCTTGGGGGTTCCTCTCCTTCTTTTACTTTCTTCCAGAGCTGCTGCAGCCCAGGCTCAAACAGCAGCGCTAAGCTCCGCCCACCCCTCTGACACACGGTCACGTGACCGCGGGTCCTGTCTGCCTTCTCTGGAGAGCAGCTAGCCCTGCAGCACCACTGCTACTGCTCTTGTTCACAGCTCAATGCTGCTCTTGGCACCAGACATCCAGGCTAGCCTCCTGCGCTGTCGCCATTGAGTGCCGATCAGGTAGCTGGTCCTGACATTATAAACGACCATTACAGTTTTTTTGTTTTTTTTAGGGGGGAGATTAAGGAGTGTTATCTACATGGATCCTATGCAGGCATTAACGGATGAGGTGAAACACCTGATGCAAATGTTCGAGAAATAGAATGCGGAGCAGCGCACTATGGCTTAGAGCTAGCAGCAGCTGGTAGACACCGCACAGAGGGCTGTCGCTGCGGGGTCTCTGGGTACTGGTGGTAGAGATGTATCATTAGTATCTCCTGAATCTCCAGTAAAACTGCCCGACCCCTTCTCAGGGGATAAAAAGGAGTTCTGAGCCTTCAGGGTGCGGTGTAAACTTTTTTCTCCCTGGGGCCTCGTTCTTCTGGGGATGAGTTTCAGAGGGTGGGGTTCATTATTTCCACTTCCGGGGGCTCCACAAGCCTGGGCTTTTTCTCTCTCTCCTTCTGCTCCTGAGAGGATGACTGTTGATACCTTTTTTGGTGCTCTGGGCCACATCTATGATGAGCCTGACAGGGTCTGTATGGCTGAGGACATGTTGAGTGTTGAGTGTTCCGCAGAGCAAACATTCAGCTGAGTGGTTCTGTTCGGAGTTTCGATGTTGGGCTGCAGAGGTGTCCTGGGATGATGCTGCCCTTCGAGGGCTATTCTGCAGAGGCCTGTCTGAACGCCTACAGGACGATCTGGCCCTTCATCCTCTACCTGACACTTTGGAGGATGCCATAACCCAGGCCATACAAATGGACCGCAGGTTACATGCCAGGGGTTTCATGCAGTGTGAAACTTCACTGTTTGCTGGCAGCAAAGAGACTGGGGCTGCTCCTTAGGCCATGGAAATCGGTGTTACCTTGCTAGAAGAGAAGGAGAGAAGACATCGCCGGGAGAAACAACTATGTTTCTATTGCGGAAAGCCTGGACAATGGAGAAAAGATTGCCCCTCCTGTCCATCATCCTCTAAGACAACGGGAAGCGACTAGGTCTGGGTAGCGATCAAGGAGGCTGCCCAGACCTTCAGGTACTGTTTTCCTTGTGTACTAAAGTTTTTTTAAAGGTGGAACTGTGGGTAGACAACTATCGTGTTTTCTCTACAGCATTGGTGGACAGTGATTCATCTCTCAACCTGGTCAGTTTCTGTGTCATCTTCCAACACAAGATAGGAACAGTCAGGCTGGAGACGCCACTTAAAATTGTGGCCATCGACTCTTCCCCTCTTACCCGTACAGGGATTCTTTATGTCTCCAAAAGGTTTTCTTTACAAATCGGTCCTTCCCACAAAGAAGAGATGGAATGTTTTGTTATGGACAATTTGCAAGCAGAGCTAGTGCTGGGCATGCCATGGCTTCAATGCCATTGACTGGGAAACCGGGGAGATTATTAAATGGGGATCCAAATGTGTCGATTGTTGCCATAAACCTGTTTGTTGTCTGAAACTTGCAAAACCTGTCTCGGTGTCTTCTGTTAGTCTGGAGGGTATTCCGGTGTACCTAAAAGACTTTGAGGACGTGTTCTCTGAAAGTGAGGCTGTGGCACTGTTCGCGAATTACTATCGTAGGTTTATCAAAGGTTTTTCTCAGATTGTAAAACCCCTCACGGATCTCACATGTAAAGGGGCAGATGTCAGGAATTGGTCCACGTCAGCCAAACAACCTTTTTTAACTTTGAAAAACTGTTTCACATCTGCTCCTGTTCTGGTGCAACCTGACTTATCCAAGCCGTTTGTGGTTGAAGTTGACGCTTCGGAGGTTGGGGTGGGGCAGTGTTGTCACAGAGACCTGCTTCTCTGACTAACCTCAAACCTTGTGCCTATTTCTCGAAAAAATTTTCCCAGGCTCAGAGGAATTATGATGTTGGTAATAGAGAACTCTTAGCAATTAGGTTGGCGTTTGAAGGAATAGAGGCATTTTTTGGAGGGGGCGGCTCACCCCATCAAGGTCATCACCGACCACCAGAACCTAGAGTATATCTGCTAAAAGACTGACTCCTAGGCAGGCCCGTTAGTCACTTTTTTTTCCTGATTCCAATTCTCAATAACATTTCGTCCAGGGTCTAAAAACGTGAAAGCTGATGCTTTATCATGTAGTTTTGAGCCACTATCCGCCCCTGATCCGTCGTCCTCATTCTTCAACCCAATATCGTTATAGCCGAAGTGTCATCAGAATTGGAGCGGGAGATTGCGGGGGCTCAATCTTTAGCTCCAAGGTCCAAACCCGAAAGTTAATTGTTTGTTTCTCAGCAATTACTTACCAAGCTCCTGCGAGAGTTCCATGATTCAAAACTGAGTGATCACCCGGGCATTACTGCCATGCGAGAGGCAGTAGTTAGAGTCTTTTGATGGCTTCAGATATTAAGAAGCATGCTGCTGTGTGTGGGGTATGCACCCGTTCTAAGAGCTCTCATTGCTGGCCGGCTGGGGAATTGATGCCTTTATCAATTCCAGGAAGACCATGGACTCACTTGTCCATGGACTTCATTACCAACCTTCCTGCATCCCGGGGTAAAACAGTAATTTGGGTAGTCATAGACAGGTTTTCTAAGTTAGCGCATTTTGTACCTATGGCAAGTCTACCTTCAGCAGAAACTCTCGCTAAGCATTTCCTTGCACAAATTGTACAGTTACATGGTGTTCCTATGGTTGGAAAAAAAAATTTCCTTTCTTGGCGCTTCCGGAAGACAAGGATAGTTTGGAGGTTGAGATAATTTGCTCAGTACCAAATTTATTAGGACACTTTAATAAGAACAAAACAACGTGTTTCAGCCCACAACGGCCTTCATCAGGTATTATATGTGCTTATAAAATTTTACTGTGGGGAGCAAGTGTTTTTCTTGGAATGCTGTGTTTTTTTGCCGCCATGCATAATGCCTTTTTGTATGACCAAACAACTCAATCTTGGTTTCATCAGTCCACAGGACCTTCTTCCAAAAATAAATTGGCTTCTCCAAATGTGCTTTTGCATACCTCAGCCGACTCTGTTTGTGGCATGCTTGCTTGGCTTCTTTCGCATCACTCTCCCATACAGCTTCTCCTTGTGCAAAGTGCATGTATAGTTGACCGATGCACAGTGACACCATCTGCAGCAACTTGATGCTGCAGCTCTCTGGAGGTGGTCTGAGGATTGTCCTTGACTGATCTCACCATTCTTCTTCTCTGCCTTTCTGATGTTTTTCTTGGCCTGCCACTTCTGGCCTTAACAAGAACTGTACCTGTGTTTTTCCATTTCCTTACTATGGTCCTCACAGTGGAAATTGACAGGTTAAATCTCTTAGACAGCTTTTTGTATCCTTCCCCTGAACAACTATGTTGAAAAATCTTTGTTTTCAGATCATTTGACAGTTGTTTTAAGGAGCCCATGATGCCACTCTTCAGAGGAGATTCAAACAGGAGAACAACTTGCAAGTGGTCAATTTAAGTAGCTTTTCTCATGATTGCATACACCTGGCTATGAAGTTCAAAGCTCAATGAGGTTACAAAACCAAAAAAAGTGCTTTAGTAAGTCAGTAAAAAGTAGGTAGGAGTATTTAAAACAAGAAAATGATAAGGGTGCCCATACTTATGCACCTGTCAAATTTTGTTTGAATGCAGATTGCACATTTTCTGTTAGTACAATAAACCTCATTTCAAGGCAAAAACGTTACTGTGTCCAACAGTTATTACATATATGAAACTGAAATAGCTGTTTATAAAAATTGGTTTTTTTTGCAAACATTTAGCTTAAGATTAATAGGGGTGCCCAAACTTTTACATATAACTGTACATACAAGACATCCAAAGGGTGAGTGCAATAATATATATTTCTTGCTGTGAATATACACCTACACTTAGACTCTGTGCCCCTTGTCTCCCATTTTATATCTCCTTCCGATATCCTTGTGATGGTGTTCCTATGAACATTGTATCTGATAGAGGGGCACAATTTGTGGCTAAATTTTGGCGTTTTTTTTGCAAAAGGTTGGTGATATCTTTGTCTTTTTCCTCAGCTTACCACCCGGAAAATAACGGGCAGACAGAGCATACCAACCAGTCGCATGAAAAAATTCTTTGATGTTTGACTTCTGCTCTGCAAAGCGACTGGTGTGATGCCCTACCGTTAGCAGAGTTTGCCTTCAACAACCGTACCAATCAATCAACCAGTAGGTCACCGTTTTTATTAATTATTGTCTGAACCCCCATTTTGGTGAATTCTCGCGATTTGATTCGGGCTGTCTAGGAGCTGAGGACTGTGTCAACCGAATCAGGGAGTTATGGTCAAAAGTTCGGCTAAATATTTCCAGGGCTCAGGAGAATTATAAGCGTTTTGCGGATAAAAAAAGGACTCTGCTCAGGTTTTGCAGTGTGGGGACAAGGTGTGGCTCTCTACACAGAACATAAGTCTCCATTTGCCCTCCACCAAACTGGGGCCTAAGTTCATCGGTCCCTACAAGATCATCGAGGTAGTTGATCCAGTGGCATATTGTCTTCGCCTCCCTCACGCTTTGAAACTCCATAACGTATTCCATAGATCCTTACTTAAACCCTTGGGATCAGTGGTAGAAGATCCAGGTGCTGCTCCTTCCCCAGTCTTGGTCAATGGGCATATGGAATTTGAGGTAGAACATATTGTAGACTCCCGGAGGTACATCTTTACTGTACCTGGTACATTGGAGGGGGTACGGGCTGGATGACTGGTCTTGAATGCCAGCCAGATCGATACACACTGACCGTCTGGTTTGGGCATTCTATGCTCGGAATCCTGAGAAACCTGGGGGTCCAGATGCCCCCCATTGAGTAGAGGGTACTGTCATGGTTTACTGGGTTCTCGGGTCAGGTAGTTGCAGGGTTAACTCTGATGGCCTCTTTCTGTGTCCTGGGATGCTTTTTATAGCCTCACTGTGAGGTTAATCCTTGTCGCTTATACTCTGACCCTTGGCTGAGTGTGTCTGACCCTGGTGTGCCTCTGCTTTTTGCATGTACTATTGTTTGTCTGTATGGTTACTTATCTGGTTCCGTCACTGTTGTGATTCTTGCCTGCCATTTCTGTACCGTCTATTGCCCGTTCTGGTTTACTGATCTCTTGCTACGTCCTGACTATTTTTCTGACTGCCCCTGTGTACTGTGCCGACCTCTATGTGTATGACCTTGGCTTGTGTGACTACGTTTTTTCCTGTCACCCCTTTTAACATCCTTGGGGGATCCACTCCTTCTTACACTTTCTCCCAGAGCCGCTGCAGCCCCACACTGAAGGCTCAAACAGCAGCGCTAAGCTCCACCCCCTCTGACATACGATCACGTGACCGCAGGTCCAGTCTGCCTTCTCTGGAGAGTGGCTAGCCATGCAGCTCCTTCGTGTCTCAGGCTGTCCCTAGCACCAGACGTCCAGGCTAGTCTCCTGCGCTGCCGCCGGTGAGTGCCCGTCAGGTAGCTGGTCCTGACACAGGGTGCGGAAGTGGAAGATGAGGTGGTGGATGATATAATAACTGACCCAACCTGGCAGGAGGACATGCAGAGTGAGGACAGCAACACACAGGGGGAGGGAGGCATAGCACCCCTTCAGACAGGAAGAAGCAGTGTGGTGGCTGCAGACAGAAGGCGGGCAACCGTCCCCGTAACACCAACATGGCGGAAGTTGCCAGTCCAACTCTTAGGTCTTCCCAAATCTGATTATTTCTTAAAGACTCTGCCGGTAACCACAAACAGGCAATTTGCAACACATGTCATGCCAGCATCAGCAGGGGTAGCAAAACTACCAGCCTTACCACCACCAGCATGATCAGGCATATGGCAGCAAAGCACACGACTTTGTGGGCCCAACCCCAGGCTCCAGGAACAGTGTCTGCGGGTGACACCACTGCTTCTTCCACTGTTGTGCGTGCAAACCAATCCCCTTTCCTAGGTGCATGCGAAGATGACTTCTGCTCTGCACCTACCATTGCCCACACTCAAATAGAACCATCATCAAGCACGTCTACATCCTTGTCCCAGCGCAGCCTTCAGTTGTCCATATCCCAGTCATTGGATTGCAAGAGGAAATATGCAGCCAACGCGCCACAGGCCACAGTACTAAATTCACACATTTCTGGTCTGCATGCACTGGAAATGTTGCCTTTTAGGCTTGTGGAGATGGAATCTTTCTGCAACCTGATGGTGGCAGCCGTACCAAGGTACTCGGTTCCAGCCGCCACTATTTCTCCCGCTGTGCCATCCCGGCATTACAAAAGCACGTGTCCCACATTACCCGTGCCATCAACAATGCAGCTACTGGGAAAGTACACCTAATCATGGACACGTGGACAAGTGTTTGTGGTCAGGAATGTTACATCTCTCTGACGGCTCACTGGGTAAACATAGTGGAAGCTGGGACCCAGTCAGACCTTGGGATGGAACACGTCCTCCTGATGCCAAGGATTGTTGGCCCTATGTCAATCAGGGTTGCCCCCACAGTCTAAGCTCCTGCACCTCCTCCTCCTCTTCAGCCTCCATCTCTGAAATGAGCACATCAGTCTCAAGCTGGAAGCACTGCAGCACTGCAAAATCCAAACAGCAACAGGCTGTGCTGAAGATAATATGCTTAGGTGACAAACCGCACAATGCTAAAGAGTTGTGGACACATCTGAAAGAGCAGGCTGACACCACTGAACCTCCAGTAAGACATGGTTGTGTGTGACAATGGCAGGAAACTGGTGGTGGCTCTGAGGTGAGGCAAACTGACACACATACCATGCCTGGCCCATGTGCTTAACCTCTTATTTCAATGGTTTCTAAAAAGCTACCCGGAGCTGTTGGATCTGCTTGTGAAAGTACACCGCCTGTGTACCCATTTTAGAAAGTCAGCTACAGTTTCAGCTGCCCTTGCCATGCTTCAGCAGCGATTGCAGCTTCCGGCTCACAGACTGGTGTGTGATGTCCCCACGCATTGAAACTCTACACTGCAGATGTTGGAAAGGATTTGTGAGCAGAAGAGGGCAGTTGTTGAATACCAGCATCAACAAGGCCATCGATATTCAGGTCAGACTCCACACATAAGTATTTCAGACATATGTAACATCCTCCAAAACTTTGAGGAGTCCACCAAGATGGTGAGCGGCAATGACGCCATAATTAGCATCACCATCTCACTTCTCTGCATTCTGAAAAGCACTCTGCTCACAATGAAAGAAGATGCTTTGCAGGCAGAGCAGGAGGACATGGAGCAAGGAACTATACAGGGTGATTACACACAGCCCTGCCTCATGTCATCCCAACATGGATTGTTTGACAATGAGCAAGAGGAGGAGAAAGAAAACAGGAGCTACTTTCAAGCACTGTAGACGGTACTATAAGCGCAAATGTCATACCGTCTGTTCAGCGTGGATAGCCTGAAAACAGGGTGGAGGAGGAGGACACCTTGGTCAGTCGTCCTGTTGGTGAAGAAAATGAAGGCTTGCCTGTTACCAGTCTGGCATGCATGGCTGACTTTACGCTGCGCTGTTTTTCCCGTGACCCTCATATTGTAAAAATTTTGCGTGACAGTCATTACTGGGCAGTGACACTTTTAGAACCATGCTACAAAGAGAACTTTCAATCTCTTCTTCCAGAGGCAGACAGGTGTACTAAAATGGTGCAGGTGAGAGAGACACATCTCCAATCCATCAGAGGCAGGGGAACACTGGCAAAGTTCTGGGACAGTTTTCTCAGACTCTCCCATTGCCATGGCCCTGAGGCGCGGGGTAATGTCACAAGGAATGGAATGTTTTCTAAGATGCTGAAGGAGTACCTTGCTGATCGTACCAACATCCTCTGTGATTCCTCTGTGCCTTTTAATTATTGGGTATCCAAGCTGGACACGTGGCATGAACTGTCTCTCTACACCTTGAAGGTCCTAGCCTGCCCTGCTGCTAGCGTTTTGTCAGAGCGGGTTTTTAATGCCGCTGGTGGAATTATCACAGATTCGTCTGTCAATGGAAAATGCAGACAGGTTGACTCATAAAAATGAACAAGGGCTGGATTGGGCCATACTTCTCTACACCATCAAATGACAGCGAAACATAACCTCCAATACAGTGTCTATTTAGGAGGTGTATTCTCATGCACCTTTTCACACCCACACATGGGTATGCGCTTCTTGATTTTGGCTATTTGGTGTACTCCTCCTCCTTGTCCTCATCCTCTTCATCCTCCACCACTAGAACACCAGGGTGAATGTGTTCTATGCTGCTACAGCCAGTCAATTTTTTGGCAAGGGTGTCTATGATCCCCATAAAAAAATTAAAAAATGTACCCCAAAAGGGGAAATATTTGTTAGCCCATGCACTTAGTGTATGGGCATTCCAAGTATAGGAGACCCTCTCCTTTAAATTGGGCCTATTTTTTTTAATGAGGCCTTCCTCCACGTCTCATCATCCACTGCCACTAGATCACCAGGGTTAACATGTTCCATGCTGCTACAGCCACTCTAGTTTTTTACAAGGGTGTTTATGATGTCCGTAAACAATTTTTTCTTAAAAATGTACCCCCCATGGGGAAATGTTTGTCAGCCCATACACTTAGTGTATGGGCATTCCCAGTATAGGAGACCTGCTCCTTTAGGCTGCCGTCACACTAGCAGTATTTGGTCAGTATTTTACATCAGTATTTGTAAGCCAAACCAGGAGTGGAACAATTAGAGGAAAAGTATAATAGAAACATATGCACCACTTCTGCATTTATCACCCACTCCTGGTTTTGGCTTACAGATACTGAGGTAAAATACTGACCAAATACTGCTAGTGTGACGGCAGCCTTAAATTGGGCCTATTTTTTAATGAGGCCTTCCTCCACATCTCATCATCTACCGCAACTAGATCACCAGGGTTGACGTGTTCCTTGCTGCTACAGCCACTACAGTTTTTTGCAAGGGTGTTTATGATGCCCGTAATAAAAATATTTACACAGTATGTTGATGTGTACCCACCAGGAGAAAACTTAGTGTAAGGGCATTACAAGTCTAGGAGACCCACTCCTTTGTAATGGGACAGTTTTTTCATGAGGCCCTTCTCCATGTTTCTTCCAAGTGGGGATTGGGGTGCATGCAAATTTGGGTCAAGACAGCCCTTGCATTCAATGCATAAGGAAACAGTATGGCAGGACCAACTGAAGAATGTGAGGTCGGTTTTCCTGTGGCTATCCAGTACCTGGGTTCAAAGGCTTCTTGGGGTGCATATGACTTGGTAGCAGGACAGGCCTTGCAGTCAATACATAACAAAACAGTACGGGAGCACAAAATGAATAATGTGAAGTGGATTTGGCTGTGGCCATCCAGTATGTGGTTTCAAAGGCTTATTGGGGTGCATATGACTTGGTATCAGGGCAGGCCTTGCAGTCAATGCATAAGAAAACAGTATGGGGGTACAAAATGAATAATGTGAAGTGGGTTTTCCTGTGGCCATCCAGTACCTGAGTTAAAAGGCTTCTTGGGGTGCATATGACTTGATAGCAGGGCAGGCCTTGCATTCAATGCAACATGTTTCACCTCTCGTGAAAGGGGTATTGGGGTGCGTCGTAATTCTTGGCAGCCCAGCCATTCACTGCATAGGCAATAACAGCATAGGAGAACCACTGTTTAATAATGGCCCTTTAATGCCGCCTGATGCCCCTCTAAAAATAGGCTTTGTGACTTTAAGAGTCCCTCCTTCATAAATGAAGCAAGATGTGTCTCCTTATGTGTTACACACCACATGGCCAGCTAGGGTTGTTAAATGTTACAATGACATTTCCCAGTGAATTAATTTCTATTGGTTGAAAGCAATGTTAAAGTTGAAAAACGCATCAAAACCGCTGCGTGTGAACATAGCCCAAGTGCTGTAGGAACATTTTGGTCTGGGCTTAATTATTTTGCCTTATATACAAGTCATTACCCTGGAAAGGATCTACCTTAACATATTTCCCAGCAAAATCTATTTTGGTTTCGTTTTTGTATGTTTTTTGGTGCACCTGTAAAAATGGCATGAAACTCTGACAACATTGTTTACAGCTGTGACCTAGGAGACAGACATGCTTCAAGGCACGATCCAAATGATGTTCCCGTGTCATTTAAACAGTGTTTCCATCATTTTCAGATGTTTTTAGACCTTAAAAGGACCCCCGGGGGGATCGCGGTAAAAATGCTCCCATAGACTTAACATTTGGCTCGTTGTTCTGCCAGAGTACCCGAGTATTCCAATTTGCTTGACATAAGCAATGATCACCCAAGCATTTTAGTGCTCGCTCATCACTAATTATGACATCACATAATTAACAACAGACTAGCTGTTACCCACGGACATGAGTAAGTCCAACTAACGACTCAGCATACAAATGCGACTGGAAGGAAAATGGTAGGGAGTGGGAGATGGAACACCTCCTGACACCAACCTATGCCTGTCTCTAAGCTTCCCTAATGCCCTAAGTGGGTCGTTCCAATCGCTACAATCACATGCCTAGTCCTTGACTATCACATCAATGTACTCTGGCTAGTGCACTGGCCAGGCAAGGATGTTAGCCTCACCACTGAAGATGGTAATACACAGGGGAAGAGACAAAAACAGGACAGACAAAAAGGGAAATACTCAGCTCCGGCACTACTGCTAAGCTCTAAGGCAGCTGATAAAGCAGCACCATGATAACAATACTCCAACAGCGAAACTACCACAGTCAGACACGAGAACACACACCAAGCTGGTCTGCATAGAACAAAAACTCTATATCCCATGAGCAGCTGATGGGTCCTGTGGCTATTTAAAGGGAGGTGGGAATGGTTACAAAACAACAACAGCTGACCATTCTAAAAGAACTCCCAACAAGAGATTGACATTAACACTTGCTGGACCAAAAGGAAAAAATAACGTTTAAATTTCAGCAGACCCAGAGCTGCCACTAATCCCTTAATGATTCTTAGCTGTATCCTTCAAAGCTCTGTGAAGAAACAGGAAGTCTGTTTCCCTGGATGAGTCTTCATGGCAAAAGTCCCTGACAGGGGATGGAGCAGAGCAGCTGAGTCAGGAGTTGAGAAGGGGGATGACTCATACAGGGAAAACAAACTTCCTGTTTCTAAATAGAGCAGAGAAAAGAGAAGAATTAAAGGAGTAGAACAGTAAAATAAGCAATTGGAAGCTATATAATATGATTATAATATATTAAGAGGATTAGTCCATGAGCCAAGAACCAAATTTGACGATATCGGTACCAAGCGGAGTGACTAATTCTCTTTGGTATTTTTAGGTAGATGCATGTCTGTAGTTTATTTTTTTATATGATAGCCCTTACATATACGTAGCTTATTAACCCCTTCAGCCCTAGGCCTATTTGTACCCAAGTGCCTAAGCCAATCTGACCTGTGCCACTTCATGGGCTAATAACTTTGGAACGCTTTCACCTATCCAAGCCATTCTGAGATTGTTTTCTCGTGACATATTGTACTTCACGTCAGTGCTAAATGGGAGTCAATATATTTTACCTTTCTATATAAAAAAATGCTAAATATTCGGAAATTTTGGAAAAATCGGCAATTTTTTAACTTTGAAATTCTCTGCTTTTTACAAAAATACTGATACCCCCCATAATAGTTATTAATTTACACTCCCCACATGTTTACTTCATATTGGCATCATTTTGAAAATGAAACCTTATTGTTTTACGACGTAATAGGGCTTATAGTTTTATGCGCAATTTTTCACATTTACAGCAAAACCCACTTTTCAAAGGACCAAGTCACTTCTGAAGTCACTTTAAGGGGCTTACATAACAGAAACCACCCATAAATTACCCCATTTTGCAAACTACACCCCTCAAGCTGTTCAAAACTCATTTTTAAAAACTGTTAACCCTTTAGGTGTTCCACAGGAATTTTAGCATGAGCCAAGAACCAAATATGACGATATCGGTACCACCCGGAGTGACTAGATGTAGTATTTGTAACAAAATTTAATCCAAGTTATGTAAATACACACTGAACATGTCATGTGCATATATATATATATATATATATATATATATATATATATATATATATATATATATATATATATATGTTACTCCATAATATCTTCAACATCGGACTCTGAATCTGACTGTTGTTCTACTGGCTCGTCTTCAGTACCCTTGTTCTGGCATGTCTGTAATCTGCACATGTCTGTGCACTTCAGGCCATTGCTGAGGCAAGTACACTGAGGAAGTTCACATGACCGCACACACTTGCAGGACAGTAGCTGTATAATAGCTTCTGGTGCTGGTGCCCCTTGCATCCACTTGACAACAAGCTTTCCGTCGTTATCTATCATCCAACCGCAGTCTGTTGGGTTTGCAACCCATGGCTGGCTCTGCAGACTTCTCCTCCAGATCGCAGCCTGGTAGTTTGCACGCAGTGCATGCATGAAAAGGCAGTCCTGGCAAGGAGGGAGTTGACTTGACTCTACCACTCCACGTCTGGCACAGAACAGCTGATAACGGAGCCTGTTTACCTCAGTTGTTTGGGTAGTTGGCAGGTACATGTGGCAGGTGATTTCCTGTAACTTCTCAAAAAGTTCGGTAGACACTTCCCATGAACGACCAACTTCCTGAAAGGCATCCTGGTATGTCTTGTTCATCTTCAACTGCTTGAGTGTCGTCATCTTCCCACGGCCAGCGAATGCACTGACGGTGTCACAGCCTGTAAATGCATGCATACCAATCAATGAATCACATACGCTGCCTCCCAATGTTCGGCTCAGAGTGGTGATATCCAGGAATCTTGTCCGGTTCTGTGTACCGCATTTCTGGAACAGGTGGGATGGGATTTTGTGGCACATGCCCAGACACAGGACCATGACATCAGTATCCTCCGAAGTGATGATGACCGACTTGTAACCAGATTCTGCTGCATGAAGAGCATGGAGAAGGAGGCGTGTGTCTGCTTCTTCTTGATTTGACTTAAGGTCAGCAGCCTCTTCCCACTGTTCTTTGGTGATCTTAAAGCAGAGCTGCTCACATGTGACATACAGCTCCTTCTCCTCAAGCTTCTCCCTGTGGTGTTTCGCCTTCCATTCTTCTACCAGAAACTTTATGAGACTTGCCTTGTTGGAGGAACTACTTAGAAGCTTTTTCCACTGCTGGATGTTGTGCCCATGTTGAATGTTCTTGAAATGGATCCCTGTGCCTTCATATCTGTTGACTCTTTCTGTATCTTTGATGGATGTCTCCTTGTAGACGTCAAAGACAATATCAATGCGCTTGCTCTTAGCACCCTCATGGATAGCGCGACTCATTGCTGTGCCTGCTAGCTGGCCAAATGTTGCATTGTTTCCCTTCAGTTTCTGAACCAGGCTCATCCCATCAATGATGGTTGCAGAGGGCTCGGGGATCACTTCTGCAGGACGAGCATTCCTCTCCAACTCCCTTGCGAGGGCAGCCTTGTTGGTCTTGCGGATAGACCCATCACCATTGGCAAGTGCCCATGGCAATGGACCCAGGGGATGAGTCAAGACATCACTCATTTGTAGCTTTCTGTTCTCAGCTACAAGTATCATCTGGCCAAATAGGTTTCTGTCAGCCTTCAAAATTACCTCCTTGCCAAGACCTTGTCTGCGTGTCTTCATTTGGATGTTAGAGAACGTTTTAAGTTTGTTCTTCGTCATCTTGTCATGAAACAATGTAGTTGGCTTATCGGTACCCAAACGCTCATCCTTGAATGTTTGATATGCATCCTCTCCTATACTGTATGCCCCTTGAAGGTCTTTGGCTACATCTGGTGGTGCTACAGTCGCTGTTGACAAACTGATAAGTTCACCATTATGCTCTTTGTTGAAGGGGTTCACCCAACCTGTCTCCAGCAGTTGAACGAAAGATTGGACATCGGCTTCATCTCTTCTAATCCTAGACACCTGTAGGTCTGAATGGCTGAAGTCAGTATATTGTTGGCCTACCAGGGCCCTCAGCTGCCTCAAGTACATACTGCGGTACTCTGATGTCAGGTAGAACCTGGAAACAGCTCCAACTTTGAGGCTGAAGCCTTTTGTGCCCCCTGGTGTCTGGGTGTCTTTGTTGATTGTCTCTTCAATGGTCTGGTCCACAGGAATTCGTCCAAAAGGATTCTTGCTACCGATCTGGACCGAAAAGCCACCTTGCATGAAGTATTCATGGACCTCTGGGTGTTCTATGGGCAGCCGAGACATTGTGGCATAGTAATAGGTTAGGTATCGGGCATAGTTGACCTTGTCATAGGCAAAACACCATGGTATCATCTGTCGGATTGCTCCTAGGTGAAGCATCCAGTTGCCTTCTCTTGAAGCTCGAACCAGGGCCAGCATGGTCTCGACCATGTCCAAGTATGACATCCAGAATGCTGAGAGTTGTTCATTTCTGAGGGTCTCAAGATAAACTTGAAAGAGCTTCAGGGTAAGTGTGCAAGATTCATTATCCAAGAGCTTTTCGAAGGATCCCTGCGACACACTGATGCGAAAGTTTGTGATGTTCTTCAGTGTTTCATCCAGATGGTGAAGGTCCCTTGCATGGTTTTCTTCTAGCCATGGAAGGAAGTTTTTCCATGCAAGCCTCATAAGTGCTTCATAGACCAGCTTGTGTAGTCTCACTGCTCTGTTGTACCTCCGGCCGTCCATCACTCCAGACACTGATCCTTCAGCGATTACACCGGATTCAACACACAGATCTCTAAGGCCTGCATCCTGAAATCTGTTCCCTATGATAGAGAGGAGATTACAGATTGTGTGGAAGACACCCATTCTAATTATAATGTTCTTGAACTTCTCCTGTTTCCAGATAACCTCGGCAGCTTTGGCATAGAGTGCTTGATCAAACACACACACAATTCTGTTAAGCTTCAGGGTCTGCATGATGGCATGTGTTTGCTCCAAGACTTCATTCACAGTGGACATGGCTGTTGCAGGAGCATTGATAGTGGGCAGGTAGCTTACAGTGTCCTGGGCCACTACAATGTCGCTGCGGATTTTTATGTTGAACCCAGTCCAACTGCTGGTGGTCTGATCCTCATGGTCTGACATTCTAGCCAGAAGCCAGATATGGTTTTTGGTTTTTGAATCCTGGACCTCCTTGGTAGTGTTAACATTCGAAGTCTCAATCCTGGGTGGCTCTCCCCGCTGCCCAACATTGTATATCGGTAGCATTAATTCTGTCAGAGTTATGCTTCTTTTCTTCGACTTGGTTACATCTGGCAGGACTTTCTTTGTCACAGAGCATGCAACATTGGACTGAACAGCAATGCCATTGACTCTATGAGATGTACCTGCTCCACTTAGTGTCTCCTCAAGTCTGTCAATGTTATCCCAGGCCAGGGTTGTGAACACACCTGGGTAGATACTTGCTGGCATTGGGATGTCATCCTTTGAACATTCCAACTTCTGGATACAAAGGGCTGTATCGATCTCCTCAGCCATTGAATATGACACACAGTGGCCAAGACGATTCAGAGTTCGAATCAGTTCTGTATTGCCGGTCAAAGACTTAACTGCAAAGGATAGCAGTACGTGCTTTGGTGGCTTTGTCTTTCCATTGGTAACAGCAAAAACCAAGTCACTGCCGAAGGATGTGGCAAGACGTTGAGCTCTTTCACAGGTAGTTTGGCACTCACAATCTCCTGTAAGCAGGGTTTGCAGGAATTGAGTGACTAATGCAGGAACGACATTCTGATCTGTATTGGGAGGCCATGGCTGACTCACATCTTGCTTCTTGATCTCATTCCTTAGCTGCATTGCTGCTTTGGTTACGATATCTCCAGAGTTAGCAGCTCTTGCTTCTTGCAGATCTTTTGTCATGCTGTGTACTTGCCGGACAAGGTCGTCCATTGATAGGCTACATGGATAGACTAGAAGCTTACCTTTCTCATCTGAGAGAAAGCGGAGTGATTCCCCAATCTCTGTTTCAAGTTTTCGTCGAACATGTTTCTTTGTCGATGGTTTCAGTTGGATGATACCACGGGATATCATTAATCTCTCAAGCCTAGATGTGAGGTTTATCATAGGCAGTACTTCTGGGTTTGGGAACAATTTAGTCCTTATATACAAGAAGAGTTCTTCAAGGGCCTCTTTCTCTGCCTCTTCGTAGCGTACTTCCTCGCTTTCGACCTGATTTTCAGCTGCACTAGACCTACAGGCCACTTGGGAATCATCTTTTGTGAATAGTTTGTAGCACGACTTGTGGTAGTGCCCCTCTGCAGCAACAAGGTCTCTGCTAAGTAAACCAAGTATTCTCTGTGTGCCTTTCCTTATCGCTGCTCTGCGGATCGTCTCATCTGCTCGTAGCTCAACACACTGGACAATTGGCTCCCTTGTTTGTTTTCCTTTTAGGTACTTGCTTGACTTCTCACAGAAGATACATACTTTGGCATACACCCTGCTATCACTGGGGGCACCCCTCGGTAGCTTCCTCATGGAGATTTTGCTTGCTGTTTCGACATTGACACCCTTGCCAAGGATAGAATCCAGTGACTTCTTCATTGTAAAGATACTACGACATTTACGGTGATATTGTATGTGTGGTATTTCTCCTTCTTCAAGGCCCTTAGCTGCTACCAGGACTGATTCATGCTGCCTGATCTCTGCAGCCCTAAGCAATGTTTTCCAGGAGTCCAAATCCTTAAGGGACGCCAGATCATCGCTGTCATCATTAGAGCAGTGTATGATACAGTCGATCCGTGATTTCTTCCTTGCTGGTACTTCCATCATGCCGTTAGATAGTCAGTAAACACCTGCAAACACAAAGAAAAACATTAAAATTTTATTTACCGTATTTCCTGGCGTATAAGACGACTTTTTAGCCATGAAAAACATGGCTCCAAGAGGGCGGTTGTCTTATACGCCGAATACAGCCGCCGGGGGGAAAGGCCGCCGCGCAGGGAAGGAGGAGGCAGGGGCCCACCTTCATGAGGCGCTCGTTCTTAGAGCTGGGAGCGCTGGTGCTAGGTGACTGTTCCCCCTCTCTCCACAAGTTCCTTACCAGCAGCAGCACACAGTACAGGACTACAGGACCTGTGGTGATGTCACGGCCATGTGATCAGTCACAAGCCTGGGAGGTGTCAGCCTCTACAGAGGGAGATAGGAGCTCTGCAGAGAAGACCGGAGAGTCCTGTTCAGCACAGAACGTGTATGTGTCAGTGTGTGTGCGTGTGTTGGGGCACCTCAGGGTGTCTTCAAATGTGACATAGCCCCCTAGATTTCTTCCAGTAAAATTTGCACTCCAAAAGTCATTTGGCGCTCCTTCCCTTCCGAGGCCTGCCGTTCCCCAATACTGCAGTGTACGACAACATATCGGGTGTTGTTGTGTTCGGGAGAGATTGGTGAACAAATAGTGGGGTGCATTTTTTGCTGGTACACCTCTTAAAAATAAAAAAATGAGCCTAAAATGACACCTTCATGTAAAAAATGCACTTTTTCCATTTTCTCAACCAAGTGTTTCCAACTACTGTGAAACACTGGTTGGGTCAAAGTGGTCACTATACCCCCTAAAAGATTCCTTGGGGGTGTAGTTTCCAAAATAGGGTCACTTTTTGGGGTTTCCACTGTGGGGGTACCTCAGGCAGCCTTCAAATGTGACATGGCCCCCTAGATTTCTTCCAGTGAATCCGCCACCCAAAAACCACATAGCGCTCCTTCCGTGTTGAGCTGTGCTGTGTGCCCATACTTTAGTTTACGAGTACATGTGGGGTGTTTCTATAAACTGCAGAATTAGGGTAACCAAGTTTGGGTTTGCCGTTAACCCTTGCTAGGTTGCAGGTAAAATTGGATTACAATGTAATATCTGGAAAAAAAATGAAATTTTGAAATTTCGCCTTCATTCTGCTAAAATTCCTGTGGAACACCTAAAGGGTTAACAGTTTTTAAAAATGAGTTTTGAACAGCTTGAGGGGTGTAGTTTGCAAAATGGGGTAATTTATGGGTGGTTTCTGTTATGTAAGCCCCTTAAAGTGACTTCAGAAGTGACTTGGTCCTTTGAAAAGTGGGTTTTGCTGTAAATGTGAAAAATTGCGCATAAAACTATAAGCCCTATTACGTCGTAAAACAATAAGGTTTCATTTTCAAAATGATGCCAATATGAAGTAAACATGTGGGGAGTGTAAATTAATAACTATTATGGGGGGTATCAGTATTTTTGTAAAAAGCAGAGAATTTCAAAGTTAAAAAATTGCCGATTTTTCCAAAATTTCCGAATATTTAGCATTTTTTTATATAGAAAGGTAAAATATATTGACTCCCATTTAGCACTGACGTGAAGTACAATATGTCACGAGAAAACAATCTCAGAATGGCTTGGATAGGTGAAAGCGTTCCAAAGTTATTAGCCCATGAAGTGGCACAGGTCAGATTGGCTTAGGCACTTGGGTACAAATAGGCCTAGGGCTGAAGGGGTTAATAAGCTACGTATATGTAAGGGCTATCATATCAAAAAATAAACTACAGACATGCATCTACCTAAAAATACCAAAGAAAATTAGTCACTCCGGGTGGTACCGATATCTGGCCCGGCTCATGGACTAGATTAAAACGTTGATGGGAGGAGCGCTTCTCTAATCTCCTGCAGCGGGGACCCTAGTATTCCTTCTAGGGAAGCACTTGTGTTTTCACTTAATTATATATAAATGTTGTACATCCTTATACTGTACCTGTTCTTTCAGGTAACTTTTCATTTCAAGCGGTCATGTGATTGTACATGAGGAATAACACTGTATATTGTCATTTTATGACTTGTATCTTGCATTTTCCCTGCTCTTCTATCGCTGTAGCACAGGGACAGTAGCAGAAGCATTGAAGACACTATACAATAGTCCAGAGTGTAGCTGTGAATGCAGTACTAAAGTGAATTCCATTTGCTGAAAGCTGCAGCACAATCTGCCTGTGTCTACTTGGTCTCTCACTGTGCTAAGTTCTCTTCTCTTCTCCCTACTGCATAAAGTTTAATGGGAGACAATTTGACCACAATAAAATGAAGCTGTTTTTTCAGTGTGGATGGTGAGTTTAGGAAGAAGAGGAGAGGGTAAGAAGTGGCTTATATGGGGAGAAAAAAAAGCATATTTCTCTGATGATATATATTTCAAAGTGTCTTTTATTAGATTATACCATTGATTTATGCAGTTTGATGAAGCAACATTCAAAGAGGTGGTACAGAGTAAGAAAAACTGTCTGCTTTCTAACAAAATCAACATTACAGGTTACATATGGTATTGGACCTCATCTTACTTGAGTTTAATGGAACTGAACTACAAGACCACACACAGCACAATGATATATGTTGCTCTGTTTCAGGAAGAATAAAGTCATAAATTAGAATGATCATACAGTCTTTTTAAACAATTAGTGATACTGAATGGTACTGCCACGTTTGAAAAGGCATAAAATACAGTACAAGGGAGGGGAGGGAGCAACCATAAAAGGTAAAAAATGTGATACTGACTAATCTGGTTAGGTATGTATTGGTACAGTAAAAAAATACTACAACAGTAATACAAAACTGGCTAAACAGGCAAAAAATCATTAGCATGTAAAATATAAATAACCATGAATGATAGTCCATCTGCACACACAGTTAGTAGAGCTGGTACATTGCAACTAACTTAAAATGACAATGGACCTGCTGTACTAGTTGTATGTGCACATGGATTGCCAGCTTCTAGTATTCTCCTCCTTCCATTCCCTTAGGCTCTAGTGTTTTTTATATCCACATTTCCCAATTTACTCTTAATGTGGTTCATTTGGTGTGATATACGTATGGTAATTTCCAAACAGAATTATTGATTGTCTCACTGTTGGATTAGTTCCCACTAGAATATAATAATTCTATCTTTTATATAAGCAAAATCATCCCGCAGTTCAATGGCCTGCTGTACTCTACACCATTGATGATCCTGAGACATGAAAAACATTTCAGACTCATCTCACTACTCCCTAGGCAGATAAAATTTCCATGCAACCATGGTGCAGTCATTGATAATAGCGGAGCTCTAATGGAACAGAGCTGAAAAGCAGCTAACGCTGTGGAAAATCAGTAGCAGGTAACAATTGCCCTTGGGTAATGGCATAAATATAATTTTTCAGACCTCGATTCGATTCCTTTGTAATTTAACGATCATTTTATGATCATCTTTAGCTCGGTACAATATTGGATCTCAGTGCTTACCTAAGCTGCATTTCAACACTAAGGTCATTACTTTAATTACCTCATCTACTACATAAGGTTTATATTGTCGCATTAGTTTACTTCAAACACACTTTCTTTTCCCAATCAAAAAGAGAAAAAAAACACTAGCAGACTAATTGATTTCCAAGAAAACTGCTATTAGCTTGCTAATGTAAGTAGGAGTTTGGATACATAGTAGCAGTGTAAATGCAATTATGGCCCATTGTTTAAAGGGCTTTTCCAAATATATTTATTTATCACATCTCAGCAGAATGGAGGTCCCAAAGTGTCTCCTGTGAATGAATTGGTGATGTGCATGTTTGACCACAGCAATACAGTATTTACTTTTTATGGGACTGGGTCTCATAAAAGTGAAAAGAGCAATGACGGAACATTGATCGACATTCAAATACCCCTTCTTTGGAGCTGGAAAAACTTACTTGTGAATCTAGATTTAGAAAGATTATTTTGTAAATAGTTCCACTAGGTCTGTGACTATTGAATTGTTATGTCATTGTCAATATGCTAAGACTCTTTCAGAAAAATTGCTCCTAATCAACTCACCGGACCAAGTCCAGTGGCCCTGTTTCACTGGATGGGAGCTTTGACATCATGCCAGGCTTCAAGATGCCCAAAGGAAGCAGGTGGTTGTCAGTGTTCCCACATAGGGGTCAAAGATTACCGTCGTGGTTGATGGACTGGGTCCTGCTAATCGACTCACACCAACTCTACCATAAAGTGTGTCCAGTACCGGTGGTCACTCATTCAATAACTCAGTCCTACTGCCCTGATCCTTTTGCATATGGCGGCAGTGACTGTCACTATTAAACAGCCAGCCAATAAGAATCAATGCAAAAGAAGAGGCTTCTGCTCTCCAGCACTGCACATATAGGTGGATATTATTTGAGGGAAAAGAACATCAGACAGCGCTATTACAAGTATGTAATAGCAATATCTATACAGTTGAACGTTTCATATTTAAATATTGTACTATTTTGTAAGTCCTAACAGAAAAATGTCATTCTTTTGTTCTTGCAACAACTGTTTTAATGGCAGAGCCAAGCTCTCCAAATAATTAATTTCTTGTCTTTATAGCTTTCCATGGACAGACCTTTAAACAGCCAGGCCTGAGCACTGCTCTGCCCTTATCTATTTTGAGGCCTCTTGGCACATACCAAGGTGGGATATTAGAGTTAGGGACCATCCTGATTGGGCACACCATGTCACGGTGGGATAGCTTTTGGCATTTTTTTATTAAACTAGTACTGCATATGCTAAGTGCCCTATGTTATTTACATGTGAGTCGCCTGTCAGGGTCGTGGGGTACTCGGTACCAGGTCCGTTACTTAAAGGGATGTGTCACGGCGGTGGCGACCTGGTCCGTGGCCCTGGGTGCCCATATTAAAGAGACGGTCTTTAAAGGTGTTGTGGAAATAAGGAAAGTTCTCGGTCAGAGGTTACTGACGCTGCTTAAAGGGGTCCTCTGGGGGCGATGGTGCTGCAGAAAAGATGTTGTCGCTTCCCACATGTGAAGCGGTGTCCCCAGGGCTCCTGGTGTATTTGGCAGGAATGGTAAATGCCGCAAATAATTGGAGGACACAGGGTTGCAGTCTTTACCTAGTTTACTGAGATGGTATTCAGCCTCAGTCCATGGTACCGGTAACAGGTGTAGCTGGAGTCTAGGCAGCCTGAAGACAGGTGGAAATCCTCTTGACAGGTCAGTTTGGGAGCCTTCCACTATGCGCTGGTCTGTGGTCCCTTGCTGCCTGTAGCTCTCTAACAAGGGACTCTTCCCTGTCCAGGGACAGTACCTGCAAGGTAGGCAACTTGAGCTGTCTCTTTTGGGTCTTTGTTCACGGTGACTCCGGACTCTGATTGCTGCTGTACCTCAGGTATTATGTGGGGAAGTCCCTTTTAGTTTCCTGCCCTCCTGTTCTGCCGTGGGGCTTGCAGTCCCCCTCAGCCTCGGCTCTCAGTACCCGGTTTCTGCGCTCAGCTTAGAGAGGCCCAGTAGCAGTCTTTCTCTAGCTCCTAAGTACCTCTGTGCTCCTTCACTGTCTGCTACCAACTGTCAACTGTCTGCTTGTCTGCCTAGCAACTACCCAGCAACTGACTCATCCTCCCAACCAGAGAGAGCAGCTCCCCTCAAGCCGGGTGTAGAGCTCCACCTTCTGGCCTGGAGTCAGAATGTGTTGCATGTAAGGTTACCTGCCAAAGGGATTCCTCCTGTCTCCAGGCATGGCATTACCCTCCCTGAGAGGAAGGCAATACCACTGCGGTACCTGAACTCCTGGGGTGCCACACATGTACTATTACTATTTAGTTATTTACTTACTGCTGGGTATCTGCTCATTGTTTTTATACCAGGTTTTGTTTGTTAATGTCCGCAGTATAATTGTGCACCTTCATATTGCACTTACACCTTGCACTTTGAAAAAATTATTTTGTTAGAGATTTTAGTTATGTGTCTATGCATCAAACGAGTCAGGCTCTAACGCTCATTAGTCATTTACCTGGTTCACAAGACCTCCCATAGGCATGAGCTTCAATGGGTAAATGTAAAATTAACTTGAGCAGCGCTGTTTATGAAAAAGCACTTTCTATGTGATTTCTTTGTACACTGTCTCTTTATCCAGGAATGATATTTAAAAAAATCAAAAGGTAAATTTTATTGTCACTGTTTTTTGTGTATTATTATATAAAATATCAATTTCATTAGATATATAAAGGCTATAGTAGACCCCTACTAAGCCATCCTTCTTGATTTAATCTTGTTGGGAGCTGCAAGCATTGACTTTATTTGGAAATTGTTATTTTACCCTTTACAACTTTTAATGAGTACAGCAAAAGAACACACAAGTAGTAAAATGAATCAATACATCTGAGAAATCACTTTTACTGCAAATGCACATTCAGAATAAATGTGATTTATTGATCAAAACAAGCAAAGCAAATTAAAAACATCCATAAAGCCTCTTTTGTGTGATACCAAAATAGCATGAAGATTTTTGCTTCCCACTGTGACTAGCTATCTTTTTTCATATAGTGAATACTTTTTTTGACATATGTATTAATATTAGAGATTTAACTCAAATCCCCCTTCCCCAAAATTTAGATTTTCTTTTTTGTAATTCACTTCCACAAGGATTTAGCAAAATAGTGGCCACTGGGCACTATATACTGAACCTTATAAGGCCATGAAAATATTAGAAAAAAACCCAAAACATTATACTCATCTCTCCAGCCTCTCCGTTAGTTGCCACTACCAGTCTGGTCCTGCTCGCATCTTAAAATTAGGAGTGCTGAAATACCTCAAGGCTTCCGGGTTTGCTGGGCCCAGGAAGATTCTGTGCATGTGCCCAAAACGGTACCAGGGACCCAGAGCATAATAGGGGACACTAAATTCACAAATTAAATTTCCAGGGAAAAATCACTTGAACAGCCGAATTTGACATTTGCCTGATCCACAAACCTCTAATAAATATGTGTACGTGTACTTTATTTAGACATGTACAATAAATTCACAAATGGTTGCACCAATGATATTTTGTAAATAAGTGAAGAGAAACTGTACCACCATAGAGGTTTACCTTATTGGCACCAGTACAGTACATATACACCATATATAGAACCACATAGCAGTTTTTCTAAAGTGTACACACTGTGTTTGGCACAACCATGGTATGCTGGTGATTAAAAGGCTGTTGCACTAGTTTTAAATGGATTATCTAATCCAGGGATAAGTCATCAATATCAAATTGGTGGGGGTCCAATACCTAGTATCTATTCTCAGCACCAATAGTGGCTGGATGTTAGTAGTTGTGAAGGTGAACTGAACAGCTCCATAAACTTTGTAGTGGCCACTGGCGGATGCTGCAAATTTGCCTCTATTGAAATAGATCTACAGTATTCGGTAGCAACCAATAAACAGCTGACAGAGCGGTGTGATGAGTTCCGCAGTTAATATCAACACATTCCTGTATATTGTCAATGAGTAAAGGGCACTTCAATTAAATACAAAAAACAACAAAAAAAGTAGAATTCCCAGAGATAAAATCAATAATTTTTTCTTGAATAAAAAAAAAAAAAATATATATATATATATATATATATATATATATACAGTCATGGCCAAAATTTTTGAGAATGACACCAAAATGATATTTTCACATGATCTGCTGCCCTCTGGTTTTTATTAGTGTTTGTCTGATGTTTATATCACATACAGAAATATAATTGCAATCATATTATGAGTACCAATAGGTTATATTGACAGTTAGAATGAGTTAATGCAGCAAGTCAATATTTGCAGCGTTGACCCTTCTTCTTCAAGACCTCTGCATTTCTCCCTGGCATGCTCTCAATCAACTTCTGGACCAAATCCTGACTGATAGCAGTCCATTCTTGCATAATCAATGCTTGCATTTTGCCAGAATTTGTTGGTTTTTGTTTGTCCACCCGTCTCTTGATGATTGACCACAAGTAGTGTTGAGCGATACCGTCCGATACTTGAAAGTATCGGTATCGGAAAGTATCGGCCGATACCGGCAAAGTATCGGATCCAATCCGATACCGATACCCGATACCAATACAAGTCAATGGGACTCATGTATCGGACGGTATCCCTGATGGTTCCCAGGGTCTGAAGGAGAGGAAACTCTCCTTCAGGCCCTGGGAACCATATTAATGTGTAAAAGAAAGAATTAAAATAAAAAATATTGCTATACTCACCTCTCCGACGCAGCCTGCACCTTACCGAGGGAAGCGGCAGCGTTCTTTGTTTAAAATTCGCGCTTTTCTTTCCTTTACGTGAAGTCCTGGCTTGTGATTGGTCGTGTGCCGCCCATGTGGCCGGGACGCAACCAATCACAGCAAGCCGTGACGTAATTTCAGGTCCTTCAGGATTTTAAAATTACGTCCCGGCTTTGTGATTGGTTGCGTCGCGGTCAACCAATCACAAGCCGGGAGGCTGGACACGCGCGCATTTTAAAATGCGCGCTTGTCCAGCCTCCCGTGAGGTCCCGGCTTGTGATTGGTTGCGTCGCGATCAACCAATCACAAGCCGGGAGGCTGGACACGCGCGCATTTTAAAATGCGCGCTTGTCCAGCCTCCCGTGACGTCCCGGCTTGTGATTGGTTGTGTCGCGATCAACCAATCACAAGCCGGGAGGCTGGACACGCGCGCATTTTAAAATGCGCGCGTGTCCAGCCTCCCGGCTTGTGATTGGTTGATCGCGACGCAACCAATCACAAGCCGGGACGTCACGGGAGGCTGGACAAGCGCGCATTTTAAAATGCGCGCGTGTCCAGCCTCCCGTGACGTCACGGCTTGTGATTGGTTGCGTCGCCCATGTGACTGCGACGCAACCAATCACAAAGCCGGGACGTAATTTTAAAATCCTTAAGGACCTGAAATTACGTCACGGCTTGCTGTGATTGGTTGCGTCGCCCATGTGACTGCGACGCAACCAATCACAAAGCCGGGACTTCACGTAAGGAAAGAAAAGCGCGAATTTTAAACAAAGAATGCTGCCGCTTCCCTCGGTAAGGTGCAGGCTGCGTCGGAGAGGTGAGTATAGCAATATTTTTTATTTTAATTCTCTCTTTTACACATTTTTACATTAATGTTGTTTCGATACCGATACCCGATACCACAAAAGTATCGGATCTCGGTATCGGAATTCCGATACAGCAAATATCGGCCGATACCCGATACTTGCGGTATCGGAATGCTCAACACTAACCACAAGTTCTCAATGGGATTAAGATCTGGGGAGTTTCCAGGCCATGGACCCAAAATCTCTATGTTTTGTTCCATGAGCCATTTAGTTATCACCTTTGCTTTATGGCAAGGTGCTCCATCATGCTGGAAAAGGCATTGTTGGGCGCCAAACTGCTCTTGGACGGTTGGGAGAAGTTGCTCTTGGAGGACATTCTGGTACCATTCTTTATTCATGGCTGTGTTTTTAGGCAAGACTGTGAGTGAGCTGATTCCCTTGGCTGAGAAGCAACCCCACACATGAATGGTTTCAGGATGCTTTACAGTTGGCATGAGACAAGACTGGTGGTAGCGCTCACCTCTTCTTCTCCGAATAAGCTGTTTTCCAGATGTCCCAAACAATCGAAAAGGGGATTCATCAGAGAAAATGACTTTGCCCCAGTCCTCAGCAGTCCACTCCCTTTTCCTTTTGCAGAATATCAGTCGGTCCCTGATGTTTTTTCTGGAGAGAAGTGGCTTCTTTGCTGCCCTCCTTGAAACCAGGCCTTGCTCAAAGTGTCTCCGCCTCACAGTGCGTGCAGAAGCACTCACACCAGCCTGCTGCCATTCCTGAGCAAGCTCCGCACTGCTGGGAGTCCGATCCCGCAGCTGAAACAGTTTTAAGATACGGTCCTGGCGCTTGCTGGTCTTTCTTGGGCGCCCTGGAGCCTTTTTGACAAAAATGGAAGCTCTCTCCTTGAAGTTCTTGATGATGCGATAGATTGTTGACTGAGGTGCAATCTTTGTAGCTGCGATACTCTTCCCTGTTAGGCCATTTTTGTGCAGTGCAACGATGGCTGCTCGTGTTTCTTTAGAGATAACCATGGTTAACTGAAGAGAAACAATGATACCAAGCACCAGCCTCCTTTTAAAGTGTCCAGTGATGTCATTCTTACTTAATCATGACTGATTGATCGCCAGCCCTGTCCTCATCAACACCCACACCTGTGTTAATGGATCAATCACTAAAACGATGTTAGCTGCTCCTTTTAAGGCAGGACTGCAATGATGTTGAAATGTGTTTTGGGGGTTAAAGTTCATTTTCTGGGCAAATATTGACTTTGCAAGTACAGTAATTGCTGTTAAGCTGATCACTCTGACATTCAGGAGTATATGCAAATTGCCATTAGAAAAAATGAAGCAGTAGACTTTGGAAAAATTAATATTTGTCTCATTCTCAAAACTTTTGTCCATGACTGTATATGCTTTCTAGCCTTCCATTAATTTTTTCATAGACAGCCATTATACACTGCTCAAAAAAATAAAGGGAACACTAAAATCCCACATCCTAGATATCACTGAATGAAATATTCCAGTTGTAAATCTTTATTCATTACATAGTGGAATGTGTTGAGAACAATAAAACCTAAAAATTATCAAGGTAAATCACAACTAATATCCCACAGAGGTCTGGAGTTGGAATGATCCTCAAAATCAAAGTGGAAAATGAAGTTACAAGCTGATCCAACTTCAATGGAAATGCCTCAAGATAAGGAAATGATGCTCAGTAGTGTGTGTGGCCTCCATGTGCCTGTATGACCTCCCTACAATGGCTTGGCATGCTCCTGATGAGGCGGCAGATGGTCTCCTGAGGGATCTCCTCCCAGACGGGACTAAAGCATCCACCAACTCCTGGACAGTCTGTGATGCAGCGTGACCTTGGTGGTGGGTGGTGCGAGACATGATGTCCCAGATGTGTTCAATTGGATTCAAGTCTGGGGAACGGGTGGACCAATTCATAGCTTCAGTTGCTTCATCTTGCAGGAACTGCTGACACACTCCAGCCATATGAGGTCTGGAATTGTCCTGCATTAGGAAGAACCCAGGGCCAACCGCACCAGCATATGGTCTTACAAGGGGTCTGAGGATCTCATCTCAGTACCTAATGGCAGGCAGGCTACCTCTGGTGAGCACTTGGAGGGCTGTGCGGCAAAGAAATGCCACCCCACACCATTACTGACCCACTTCCAAACCGGTCATGCTGAAGGATGTTGCAGGCAGCAGATCGCTCTCCATGGAGTCTCCAGACACTGTCACGTTTGTCACATGTGCTCAGTGTGAACCTGCTTTCATCTGTGAAGAGCACAGGGCGCCAGTGGCCAATTTGCCATCCTGGTGTTCTGTGGCAAATGCCAAGCATCCTGCATGGTGTTGGACTGTGAGCACATCACCCATCTGTGGACATTGGGCTCTCAGTCCATCCTCATGGAGTCGATTTTTAACCGTTTGTACAGAGACATGCACATTTGTGGCCTGCTGGAAGTCATTTTTCAGGGCTCTGGCAGTGCTCCTCCTGTTCCTTCTTGCACAAAGGCTGAGGTAGCAGTCCTGCTGCTGGGTTGTTGCCCTCCTACGGCCCCCTCCAAGTATCCTGGTGTACTGGCCTGTCTCCTGGTAGCACTTCCAGCCTCTTGACATTACGCTGACAGACACAGCAAACCTTGCCACAGCTCGTATTGATGTGCCATCCTAGAGTCCGTCTCATGCTACCACGAGTGTGAAAGCACAACCAACATACAATTTCCTAGTCATGGCCACCGCCCTCCTCAAGCGGGTATATTTCAGAAAGAAATGTTCGCAATTAAATTCAAGATATGTGTCATACAGGGAATGTGAGTTACTTTGCCCAACTATAAGACAATCAGAAAGTTCTTGACACTGTTGCTCATGACAATTCGGAGTTGAAGTTAAAGTGAAGCCAGCCATAATGAAAAATGCCACATGATACTCAGCAGCAACTCAACCACTGTATGGATTTTGTTTTCCTAGCTTAAAAGCTATATAACTGCTTGACAGGAATTTATCTTGTATGAAAGAAATGAGTGAGGTCAGTGTATAAATTTCACACAGGGGGTCAGGAAACTCATTTATTGTTCCTGTCCATAGTTCCTGTTTAAAGAGAAACTGAAACTAGGTTTTTGCTACCTCATCTGAGAGCTGCATAATGTAGGAAAAGAGACCCTGAATACAATGATGTGTGTCTTCATCTACTGGGTGCAACAGTTATGGCACAATCAGACTTCTTAGATATAGAATAAAACAAAGCTCAGAAAGTTCATTCTGCACCACACCAAGATATCTAGGTCCAAAGTCTATAGACAGTGATCTGCATATCACAGGAGGGGGCATGATAAGACTAGATCTCATATGCTGCTGTAGCTTCTGTAGTCCGAGCATTGATAAGGTCCTGGTGATAAAACCTTCATTATAATTAAACAATAGCACAGAGCTTGATAAGTGACACATCACTGAATTCAGTGTTTTAATCCCTATTTCTTGTTATCTTCAGATTACATAGCTAAAATCTGCTTACAGTGTCCTTCTAAGGTCTCTTCAGTACAATGCACTTTGATGCTAAAAGATGAGTCAAGAGAATGGCCTACATTCTACAACATGTGAGAGTAGAGAAAGGGCACCATTTTCTGTGAGAAATAATGGTGGCTGGGTATCTTCTAGCACAGCAGAGGTACATCATCATTGCTCAGCAGACAGCTGACTCTACAAGGTGGTAACTGCATCACCATTAAGTTAACCAGGTGAGAATTTAGCTGACAAACCAAAAGGATGTCTTGGATTATATGCCTGTTTCATTGACACACAATCAGTGATGGATATTTGCTTTTGATATGGAGAAGGAAGGAGGATTCATCATCGGAGTAAGACAAGCAGTAATAGTGAGTGACCATGCTAAAAGTGGTAATGACACCGACCACGTACTACACGAGAGTGTAACCTGTCTGACAAAAAGACAAGCGTATACATATTGTAGAGGAGGACAACTTGAGGTTTGATCTGCCTGCTGGTCTATGCGAACCAGGATATCTTTGGCTTATTTTCCTCCTGCAGAGACTTTAGAATTGCCTGGCTACAGCATGCAGAAGAACTTGCACTCACAAGATTCCTGCAAGTACAACTCGCCACTGCAGCCAACAGACCATTCACATACTGTTAAACATTCTCCATCAACAGCATGTGCAGCATCACCTGCTCCAGAGCTGACCGTAGAATTTGTGGATTTTGTTACTGCAGATCTTTGAGATCATTTAGTACCTGCCCTGTGTTGTGTATCGCTGAAGACAATACCCTGCTCTTCTGATGTCATCATCGTCTTGACACCTCTGTATCCCAGAGTCAGCAACCAGTTGTCTCTGTGTGGGAAATGGCATGAGCTCCTTTTTCCCACCAGCTGAACTCCCAACCTAATGATTTTCCCTATCTCAGAGTGCTACCACCACTGCCAGTCTCCCTACTATTGATATAGAAGGGTTAATGTTTTGCCTCTCTGTTCTAGTCAAGGATTTTATACTTATTATCTCACATGCAATGCTTTTAAGATTCTGAAAAAAAACATGTTATGAGTACATGGTAAATAAAGTCATCATGGCCTGGGAAACAGGGAAAGAGGGGGACCTACATGAGTTACATTGAGTTAAATTGCTGTAAATGGTATAAGAGACAACCTTCTTGTGTAAATAAACAGAAATTGACTTGCTCACAACAAGTGTGCATTCTTTTTTCCGAGCACTCGTTATTTTGTGGGCCTAATCTATTAATTGATCCAGCATATCTGACTGGGTCAGAACAAAAACAGTTAGAACACTATCATGGCTCAAAGAGTCAGCAACGTATCTTTTTGTAAGAATTGGGTCCTACATCGTCTCCGGCACTATGTCTTATAAGTACAAATGCAGACTATGTATCTCTTCCAGTACATCAACCAGAAGAAGTTGTCAGATAGTTACATAGTTTTTTGTATGTTAAAAACAGACATAGGTCTATCAAATTCAGAAAAAGGAGGAAGTTACAGCTTCTGGTAAAATATCAAATGTCTTTATTCCTTCAAAGTTAAAAAAAAATCAAAGACAGGATGGTCAGCAAGCAACATGTTTCGAACACAATTGTTCTTTGTCAAGCATAGTTAGAAATAACCAAACAGCAGTCTTATACACAGGTGACGTGAAATCAACACACATAAAAAATAATTAAACAATTAAGACCAACATGTAATGCGAAAAATAAATCAAAAGAAAAGAATGAAAATAAAAGAGGTTGAATCATAGAAATCGGATTGGTATCAAACACTTATTTTCGCCACTGTATATATATATTTATACAGTCATATGAAAAAGTTTGGGCACCCCTATTAATCTTAAGCTTAATGTTTTATAAAAATTGTTTTTTTTGCAACAGCTATTTCAGTTTCATATATCTAATAACTGTTGGACACAGTAATGTTTCTGGCTTGAAATTAGGTTTATTGTACTAACAGAAAATGTGCAATCTGCCTTCAAACAAAATTTGACAGGTGCATAAGTATGGGCACCCTTATCATTTTCTTGTTTTAAATACTCCTACCTACTTTTTACTGACTTACTAAAGCACTTTTTTTGGTTTTGTAACCTCATTGAGCTTTGAACTTCATAGCTAGGTGTATGCAATCATGAGAAAAGCTACTTAAAGTGGCCACTTGCAAGTTGTTCTCCTGTTTGAATCTCCTATGAAGAGTGGCATCATGGGCTCCTCAAAACAACTGTCAAATGATCTGAAAACAAAGATTATTCAACATAGTTGTTCAGGGGAAGGATACAAAAAGCTGTCTCAGAGATTTAACCTGTCAATTTCCACTGTGAGGAACATAGTAAGGAAATGGAAGAACACAGGTACAGTTCTTGTTAAGGCCAGAAGTGGCAGGCCAAGAAAAACATCAGAAAGGCAGAGAAGAATGGTGAGATCAGTCAAGGACAATCCTCAGACCACCTCCAGAGAGCTGCAGCATCAACTTGCTGCAGATGGTGTCACTGTGCATCGGTCAACTATACAACGCACTTTGCACAAAGAGAAGCTGTATGGGAGAGTGATGCGAAAGAAGCCGTTTCTGCAAGCACGCCACAAACAGAGTCGGCTGAGGTATGCAAACGCACATTTGGAGAAGCCAATTTCTATTTGGAAGAAGGTCCTGTGGACTGATGAAACTAAGGTTGAGTTGTTTCTTAATACAAAAAGGCGTTATGCATGGCGGCAAAAAAACACAGTGCGTTGTATAGTTGACCGATGCACAGTGACACCATCTGCAGCAAGTTGATGCTGCAGCTCTCTGGAGGTGGTCTGAGGATTGTCCTTGACTGATCTCATCATTCTTCTTCTCTGCCTTTCTGATGTTTTTCTTGGCCTGCCACTTCTGGCCTTAACAAGAACTGTACCTGTGTTCTTCCATTTCCTTACTATGTTCCTCACAGTGGAAAGTGACAGGTTAAATCTCTGAGACAGCTTTTTTGTATCCTTCCCCTGAACAACTATGTTGAATAATCTTTGTTTTCAGATCATTTGACAGTTGTTTTGAGGAGCCCATGATGCCACTCTTCAGAGGAGATTCAAACAGGAGAACAACTTGCAAGTGGCCACTTTAAGTAGCTTTTCTCATGATTGCATACACCTAGCTATGAAGTTCAAAGCTCAATGAGGTTACAAAACTAAAAAAAGTGTTTTAGTAAGTCTGTAAAAAGTAGGTAGGAGTATTTAAAACAAGAAAATGATAAGGGTGCCCATACTTATGCACCTGTCAAATTTTGTTTGAAGGCAGATTGCACATTTTCTGTTAGTACAATAAACCTCATTTCAAGGCAGAAAGGTTACTGTGTCCAACAGTTATTAGATATATGAAACTGAAATAGCTGTTGCAAAAAAAACAATTTTTATAAAACATTAAGCTTAAGATTAATAGGGGTGCCCAAACTTTTTCATATGACTGTATATACCGTATATATATATATACGAATACACGTGTGAAATCTTAACCTTTTTAGTTTTTGTGGTTTTTTATATTTAATTTTTTTTTGTAAAGTTATCTAGCTCCCTTGAATTAACCATGCAAAGTATATATTCCAAAATGTATGTAGTTTCACGCTTGGAAATATTTGAGAGCACCATGCAAAATGGTTTTATGGTGTACAGTTGATTAAATTGGATTATTAAAGCAGGTTTCCAAAATTAAAATGTGTCAGTGATATAAAAGAGTTAAAAAAAATAAATTTGGACTCATGGTACTTTCCAAAAAAAAGAACAGGACTAGAAGTGCCGTTAGATTTGCATCCCAAAAGAGAGCTCTGGCTGTTGTATTTGGAAAGTGTGCACACATCTAATATTGGACTAGTGCAACAAAGAAGTGTGCAAAAACAAAAGGAACATTTTTAACAACATGCATACTTTGTGAGGTAGACAGCTGATTTTACATAAAACCAAAAATATTCCTCTAAATCTACTATATAATTGTCTAAGGGTCAATTCCATCTGTCCTTCTGTCTGTCTGTCTGTCTGTCACGGATATTCATTGGTCGTGGCCTCTGTCTGTAATGGAATCCAAGTCGCTGATTGGTCATTGCAAAATGCCCACGACCATTGCCACGACCAATCAGCGACGCGCACAGTCCGGAAGAAAATGGCCGCTCTTTACTCCCTGCACTCACTGCCCGGTGCCCGCATACTCCCCTCCGGTCACCGCTCACACAGGGTTAATGCCGGCGGTAATGGACCGCGTTATGCCGCGGGTAACGCACTCCTAACCGCTGCTATTAACCCTGTGTGTCCCAATTTTTTACTATTGAGGCTGCCTATGCGGCATCAATAGTAAAAAAATGAATGTTAAAAATAATAAAAAAACAAAAAACCTGCTATACTCACACTTCGTAGTCCGCCAAGCCGCTCGCACCGGCCGCCATCTTACGTTCCCAGCGATTCATTGCGAAATTACCCAGAAGACTTAGCGGTCTCACGAGACCGCTAAGTCTTCTGGGTAATTTCGCAATGCATCCTGGGAACGGAAGATGGCGGCCGGCGCGAGCGGCTCGGCGGAGCTTCGGTGGATCCCAAGCGTCGGTAACCACTTCCTGGATCCAGGCGCCAACGGAAGGTGAGTATATAACTATTTTTTTATTTTAATTCTTTTTTTTTTAACAGGGATATCATGCCCACATTGCTATATACGTGGGCTGCGCAATATACGACGTGGGCTGCGCAATATACAACGTGGGCTGCGCAATATACAACGTGGGCTGGGCAGTATACTACGTGGGCTGCGCAATATACTACATGGGCTGCGCAATGTACTACGTTGGGTGCGCAATGTACAACTTGGGCTGCGCAATGTACAACTTGGGCTGCGCAATATACAACGTGGGCTGCGCAATATACAACGTGGGCTGCACAATATACAACGTGGGCTGCGCAATTTACTACATTGGGCTGCGTAATGTACAACGTGGGCTGCGAAATATACTACGTGGGCTGCGCAATATACTATGTGGGCTGCGCAATATACTACGCGGGCTGCGCAATGTACAACGTGGGCTGCGCAATATACCACGTGGGCTGCGCAATATACAATGTGGGCTGCACAATGTACTACATGGGCTGCGCAATGTACTACAAGGGCTGCGCAATGTACTACGTGGGCTGCGCAATATACTACATGGGCTGCACAATATACTACGTGGGCTGCGCAATGTACTGCGTTGGCTACGCAATGTACTGCGTTGGCTGCGCAATGTACTGCGTGGGCTGTGCAATGTACTGCGTGGGCTGCACAATGTACTGCATGGGCTGCGCAATGCACTGTGTGGGCTGCGCAATGTACTGCATGGCTGTGCAATATATTACATGGGCTGTGCTATACACTACTCATACATATTCTAGAATACCCAATGCATTAGAATCGGGCCACCATCTAGTGATATATAAAGAGCCATTCAAATCAAAGAACTCAACATACAGTGACCAAGAAGGAACAATATGATCCAGAGTGTAAAACCATAACAACTGTTATTAATAAATATAAAGATACATTATAAGTAGAACACAATATGAAAACTATTGATGTAATAAAACCAATACTTGATAAAGGACAGCCATACGCCCTGTAACAATCACATATATTAAAGAATGAGTAATATGCAGATTTATCATGGGAGCCGTGTAGCTATATGCCACAAAATTACAATGTTATAATATGATGAATGATGATTCTATGCCAACCATATCTATATTGAATACAGTATCAAGCCATGTCTAACCATATAAACAGATACTGTATATAGTATGTACCTAAAGTAGATAACTAAATACTCCCATATAATGTAAATGGGTATGGCACCACCATGTGACCACGTAAGTAGAAGGTATATACAATATGCTCAAATCCCTATTAATATAGATGACCTGTGGCCATAGTGCAAATAATAAACGGGCTGCTGCACAACAGCCGCCTGTGGTTTCATGATCTGAATTCTGGAAAATTGTGATTTATATTTAAAAAAATGCTTTCCTGCCTGACACACAAGTATAAGTTTCAGGATTCTTCTTTACTAGCAAAATTAGGACACAAGGTACTAGACTGCGCTCCTGGTTTGCAATTGCAGTGTATGAAAATGTGAAAAGATGTTTTTCAGGTGCTATTCTGTTACAGCATTATATCACAAATTAATGAATTCACAGTCACACAAATTACACAGATACAGTACAGCACCTCTCTGTCTCACATAAATCATTGGATTATATTACACTGGGTAACAATTTTGAACATAATTTTGGTTGAGTAATTTTTTTTGCTGATTTAGACTAAATTAGGCATGCTGATTTTAAAACAGATTAGTTTTCTTCTATCACGTTAGTTTGTTTCTCTACAGCTTATCATAAAGCGATTACTTTAGGCTGGATCGAAGGTAGCACTAGTGGTCTCCTATTGGCCAAGATCAAACCACCCTTCGAGTAGGGAGTGGGGTAGAATGACTTTGGAAACCAGCAATAGGTTTTTACAGTTGTGCTCAAAAGTTTACATACCTAGGCAGAATTTTTGCTTTCTTGGCCTTTTTTAAGAGAACATGAATGATAGCACCGAAACCACTCATGGTCAGTGGTTGGGTGAAGCCATTTATTGTCACACTACTGTGTTTTCTCTTTTTAAATCATAATGACAACCCAAAACATCCACTAACCATGAGTGAAGAAAAAGTTTTGGTGTTATCATTCATATTCTCTGAAAAAAGGCCAAGAAAGCAAAAATTATTTCGGGGTTTGTAAACTTCTGAGCACAACTGTGTTTGTCCAGGCTATTCAGTTACACATGAAGCAGTGCAACAAAAGGTTGTGTGCTTCTCTATATAGTGAAATGTATTCTGAAAGTCTGTATACGAGGAGTTAGAAGAATTTATATTTTTATTTACACATTTATTTCCTTTCAGATCATGTCTGTGTTAGGGCTGGCGGAACGCACCTACTAAATATTGAGATAATATAGGTGAGTTCGCAGCCCGCGGTCCACCGTGCAGGAGTGGAACCTGCTGCTAGTATATGGCGGCACTATATGGCGGTACAACGCCTGAATAGACACGGGTTCAGTCACCCGGTCTATATAAGAGCGAGCTCTGTTGCTTCACAGAGTCGCCTGGATTAGGATAACGCTGTGCCCTGCTAACCTCACAGAGGATCACAGCTAACTAACAGAGCAGGTAGCATACAGTGGTCATACAGTCAGCATAGCACACAAACAACTCCTCTCCGGAGGTGCCAGAATTCTAGTGGCTATAAGCCAGCCCTAAATTCACATACACAAACTCCTCTCCGGAGGTGCCGGAATTCTAGTGGCTATACAGCTGACCTTGAACACATGCAGACACAGACCACAAGGTAGCTAAGCTCATAAATATAAGTTGATACTAGCACATGGCCGTGCGGCCATGTAAACCTTTTATAGAGAACGCACTCCAGGACCTTCCTAGTGGTCCAATAGGAACTGCTTCTGGACCTGAGCATGTGACCCCTGACCTCCAATGAGATTTTGTCCCCTGGGCATGCTCAGTAGCGGAAAAGCAGGACTTAGTCCCAGGAGCATCTGCTCACCTCAGAACAGTGCTGGTTACAATGGCTGAGCCTGGAAGATCAGCAGTAAACAAGAGCACAATATCTGCCCGTGCCAGACACTGGGACCGATGTCTCCGCTGAGCAGGCTCCACTGCGGCTGAAGAAAAATGGGAGACCGCAGCAGAGGTGGCTTGAGATTCCCCCTGTGCAGTGGCAGGAACTCAACACCTAACAGTCTGCCTCTGAGATTTCTCATTGTAAGTGCCTAAACAGCCCTGATTCCTTATATTTTATCTGTGGAAATTGCACCATTCCCAGTCAAAGAATTAACCTCAGCATATTTTTAAAGCAAGCCTATTTTGCACATTACAAAGCAAAACTTGGTGATCAAGATAAGTCTTGGGCCCCTCACAAAGTGTGCAAGCAGTGTGTCGAGAGTTTACAGATGTAGACGAAGGAAACACGTGATGCCATATAGTGTACCTATAGTCTGGTGAGAGCCAAGAGAATTTTCCAGTGACCGTTACTTTTGTAAAGTGAAAACTTCAGGGTATAGCAAGAAAAATAAATCTAAAATAGGGTATCCTAGGCTACCATCAGCTATATGTCCAGTGCCTCATTCAGCTGAAATCCTATTGCCAGTTTTCCTTTAACTACCCTCTTTTCAAGAACAGCATTATGATGAAGAACAAAGTGACAGCAATGATGAAAGTTTTGAAATTGAAGATGTCTTAGTTCGTAAAGGATTTAACCAGCATGAGTTGAACAATTTGGCACAAGATTTGGGACTATCAAAAAAGGATTCAGAACTTCTAGTATCAAGCCTGCATGGGAAAAACTCGCTTGAATTAGGAGCAAAAGTATCCTACTTTCCATCCAGAGAAAGTGTATTTCTGTATTGCCGTAGCATAAATGGTTTAATTGAGGAATTAGGAATTCCAATATATAGCTCAAATGAATGGCGACTGTTCATTGATAAATCAAAGCAGAGCTGAAAGTGTGTCCTCCTTCATAATGGCAAATTATGGGTGCAGTCCCAATTGGCTATTCAGTTTCTCTTCGTGAATAATAACGAGATATAAAAAGAGTCACTGATTTGTTGCAATATCACAAACACAGTTCGATAATCTTTGTTGACCTTAAAACTGTATACCTGTTTCTTGGTCAGCAGCGCAGATACATCAAGTATCTTTGTTTTTGTGCACATGGGGCAGCAGAGCTCATAAGAATTGTTGGGAGCAGAGGAAGATCTGACCTCAAACCTGGTGAGTGATCCAAACAATCTACATGAGCCACTTGATGACAGAAAGTATATTATATTCCCGCCTCTACACATGAAACTGGTTCTCATGAAGCAATTCATTAAAGCTTTGCCAACTGAGCAAGGCTGTTTCAAGTACTTCACTTTAACATTTCCTTGCCTGTCATTTGAAAAAATAAAGGCCGGTGTGTTTGAAGATCCACAGATGCGGCAGCTCATTAAAGATGAACATTTCATTGAGACAATGTTAGAATTCCAAAAGAATGGTTGGTTATCATTCAAAGACCTTGTCAAGGACTTTTTGGAAATACACAAGCAAACAATTACATCAAAATTGTCCAGAAACTCTGGAGGGCTACAAAAAGATAAGGTGCAGCATGAGCGTAAAGGTACATTTTCTGCAAAGCTATTTTGCTTACTTCCCTGCCAACCTTGGTGCAGTCAGTGATGAGCAAGGTGAACAATTCCACCAAGATTTGAAGGTCATGGAAGACGGTATCACGGTAGATGGGATATACATACAATGTGATGGCTGACTATTATTGGATAGATCAGGATAGATTGTCCACAGATTCAACACTCCATGGAAAGCTATAAGCGTAATTTTTTATCTTAACTGCTACCTAACTTTACTGCTTGCACACAATTTGACTTGCAGCAACAATGTATTCTTTGTATGAACAAAATAGCTTTAAATAAACATTACATTCAGGTTATTTTTACACTCTTTTCCATTGTATAGACATTTTGTATGGTTTTGAAGACAACGAGAGGGTATCCTGTATCTTAAAAATTATTGTGATAGAGAAAAACTGGGATCACTTTTGGATTTAGAAGTCGTTAGTCAAAAAACAAGTGTTACATCAAACGCAAAAGTAAAACAAAAATTGTGTTCACAAGTGATACACAGACTGACTACAACTCTCATTTTCAATGTGTTTCAACACTAGTGCAGAAATACAACGCAATCCAATTTTGTTCTTTCTATCCCTATTTGGAATGACCTGCGCGCTCTTAACTCTTATCTCTACCCTGCTAAAGCATAAAATGGTTCTTTTGACAGGTCCTCATCTTTTATGCTAGCTGTAATATTCCACCCTTATTGGCTGCAATAGACCATCAGATGGTTGAACCTTACAACATTAGTGTACTCTGATTCTTCATCAAGGGGGTGAAATGGCGCTAGGCATTTCTTGGTCAATCCACATGAATCAACGCACAAATTGTTGAATTTCATAGAAAATTGCACATTTCAAGAAATTTGACTTAAATTTAATTCTCCGAAGATTGATTTGTTCATTTCTACTCTTAACTTACCTGTATAAAATATGTGATCTAAATTATGTAGACAGAGGTCCACTAGGGTCAACTGTTATTTTAATAGTATCAAGCCATCGGCTTGCTGGTCTTATGACTTGCCTTGTTCCTTCTATTCTTACGACCATGATGTCCTTCTAGAGTAATTGCTAAAAAGCATCTAATTGTAGGAAGATTGATCTTGTGTAAGCCTAGATAGGTCCACAAGGGTCTTCACAATTGTTATTTTGATAGTATCAAGCCATCAGGTTGCTGGTCTTACTCTTTTCCTTGTTCCTTCTATTCTTATGACCATGATGTCCTTCTAGAGTAATTGCTCTCTTCGTATGACGTGTCCAAAATAGGCAAGTCGCAGTCTGTTGATCTATGCTTTGGGTGACATGTTTGGCTTGATTTGATCCTAAATTGATTAATTTGTTCTTCTTGCCATCCATATTGGAAATAGCTATAAGTAAATCATGTAAAAAGCAGAATAATGCTTTACATAAAGTGAGGACATGCCAAGGCTTCCATTGTGTTGCAATTTACTGTAAACTGTATGTAGGTTATACAGCATATAGAAAAACTTAAACGTAATAAATTTATAAATGTAATATTATATAACCATATCTTCAAGAAATTACATTATCCCACATAAACCCGCTTGTGGGTGAAAAACTATCTAGTAATACACGAAAGAAACTCACCACAACAAATAAAATATATTGAATAGATAAATTGCTAACAACGAAAATATTTTTTATCTATATGTAGTATATGGCTTGTAATATATAAAATCGATAATACAAGCCTGACATCCCTAATTCTACCTCACAGCTATCAGGGACACGGCTGATCTGTATGTGATGAAAAATATTGTGGCTGTTTGCATTAGTCCTAAATCACGCAGTAGTACTTCATATCTGCGCATCATTTCGCCTCCATGATTACACTGTGAGCATTCTGTATATTTACCATTTACATATAAATTATATAGATAAAATATATTACAGTAAAATCTGTAACCTTTTAAAATGCTAGATCTTGTATTGGTTCTATACTGATTCTTGCAGCATATGTTGTGGGATAGATTTTAGGTATATTAATAAAATAATATTTTTGCAGGTTTGCAGCAAAGTTTCATAGATAACCAGGTGTATATATAGAGAGATATGCAATCTATTTGCATTTTAGATAAGCTAACAGGATTCTGTGCAAACACCAATATAGAGTATTTGTTGTACTTGCTGTGATTCTGGGCATCCATACACTACTGCTTCCTGTATATAAATGATTTCTGCTCTCATTCTCTATGCTTAGGGTGTAGCCTAGTGGTGAAAAACAGTTTGTGAAAGAACACAAATCTTACTCTGACTGTAAATGTCAGCAATGTTGTGGCATAACCTGCATTAATAACAATATATCGCATCTACGGCAATGCATTTCAATCTAAACTACATATTTTATTTCCAGTGATGTTGATGCATAGTGTTAGTCATAAAAAAACACGAACTTTTTATAAATAACAAAGGAGGATAAGATGTATGCAATGTGGATTTCTGTTACAGGTTTTGGACTTTACCGTATATTATGTAAGGATTCATCCCTAGGGTGAAGTGGATTGCTATGTAAGGGTACGCTATGATGTGGACTTGCACACTGTACACACCAGGAGAAATTTACCAACTAAAATCCGTCAACCTTTTGTCTCAACCTGTGGCAGAATTCTGACATTCATGCTAAATGTCTCATATGTTAAAGGGTTAAATACTTTTTGTATTTCATTAGACACTGTTAGAAAATATTTCACAAAAGGAGTGTGTCTCTGTGGTTGTAAAATTTATTAAGGTTGTTTTGGGCTAAAAAAAAGTGGTCTAAATGTAATCCAACTGGTACATGAAGTGAAGAGATTAGACAGCCAAAATGCTCAAGATTTATTATCCAGCATTAGTCACTGTGATATATTTTACTTTAAATTTATACAGTCTGATTATTACACAAGATTGGTAAATCTGCCCCACTGTATCAGCTTTTACCCAATGTTGTACAGCACACTGATTAGCACAAGATGACCACAATACAATTTATATTATTAGAGGGTAGCTGTCCGCTGCCATAATGGTTAATGTGATAACTTGCAAATCCCTTGAATTAATAATTGTAACTTAATCTAAAGATATGCAGGAAAAGGACTTATACATATTCTTAGCATTCACAGTAGAAAGTTCTGATGTTTTCTTTCCCCCTCTAATTCCTTTTCAAGACCATCCATGCTCTTTTCCTCCAAACCAATAGGTGCAGAGGTAGTGTCAACCATAACAGAGAGCTTCTCAACTATGGTTCCATAGTTGCAGTATGGCTGCTTCTACATTATGGTTTGGTACCAGTACGCTCACCACATTAAATTACCAGCAGAATCATAAAATAATATTATGCAAAATTACCAAGAGGCTTGTTGTTTTGTTTCAGCTATGGCAAAATAAATGAAAACCATCAAATTAAATATTCTTATTTTTTAGATTTTAGTGTTTAGAATTTCTGCTGGTTTCACTGTGAAAGTTCTCTAAAGATTCGCAATTTGACATAAGTGTATCTTTTCAAATTCTAATTTTCTCGGTTTTATAAGTTATTCCCAAAAACTTGATTTGCAACTAATCAATTCACTAGGAATCGAAATACTGCAAAGTCTCCAATTGCCCAGAAATTATATGTGCTGGTTAGCACTCTGCGGTCAATTAGGATTGTATCCATCTCCTCTTTAGCACAGCAGTAATAATGACCAAATAACCTCAATAAACAGGTGCTTCTCACAACATTTGAATATCATCAAAAAGTTAATTTATTTCAAGTTCTTCAATACAAAAAGTGAAACTCATATAGTATGTAGAGTCACTACAAACAGAGTGATCTACTTCAAGTGTTTATTTCTGTTAATATTGATGATTTTGGCTTGCAGCCAATGAAAACACAGGTAAGAGATTAGAAACAGATATAAATAGGAAAGCAGCCACATAACTGGGTACATTAGGAATCAATTCAGATTGACTGTGCTAAATGTGATATTTTATGAAAAAGAAATCATATTAAATGGCCACCATAAACTGGGACAAGCAAATCCAAATATCATATGACGTGTATCAATTTAGTACAAAAAGCTTTTATCTCATAGCCACAGTTAAGACCCTTGGGTTTCATGGTCTGTAATTCATGGATTCAAAATTCTTCTCTTCTCTTAAGGGTTCAGAAGTGATTGCCGCCTATGCGATGTACAGGAACATGTTCAAAAACTTGATATTTGAATTGTGATACCTGGTGTCCCTTTAAATTAAAATTATATGCAACAGTAAGTAACAGATTATTGCACCTAAGTTGTGAATTGTGTTTGGAAATGCATTCTCGGATATGCTGTGTAGTTGTACCAATACATCATAGACTGCATCGACATTTAATCAAATAGACCACGAAGCTTAAATCGCAAATAAAAAAAATCCCATATGGGCTAAACCTTCCCAGTAAAAGAGTGATAAAAATGATTCCTTGTTTGAATCTTATTGCCCAGATTACAATGGGGGTATGTAAAAATTATTATTGTGATAATAATTTAAAGGGACACTCATCAGCGGGTACCAGCTTATCCCTCAAATTAGAGAGGCTGCGGAAACATGGTAAAAATGATACACCAAACTCACGTATATTCAGATAACTTATCTACAGCATACTCCTGTGACAGCAGATGCTCTTATGAATCCTGAAAGAAAATAGATGGTAGGTATGTGTGAAAGGCATACAGAATTCATTGAATTTATTCTGGATTGTTACAGACATTGATTTTTGACTAGTAGCAGAGTGTATTTTAGTGGGAAAACTATCCTGAAATTTATTTTCCATCTCATCCAGATGTTTTAAGCTTAACATCCCATCAGTGATGATACGATTGACTCATTGATATTGAGAGATGGGTAGGGCCTTTTTAGTGGAGGAGGATTGGCAGGTAGTGAAGTGCAGGATATTCTTAACGTCAGAGTTTTTAATGAACAATTCCAAGACCAGAGAGCTACATTTTCCCTTCCTAATCAGAGTGTCTATGAAACTTATTTAATTCAAAGTGAATAGTGAATTGCAATTCAGGGAGAATGGAGTTCAGGCAAGAATAAAATTCTTGTAGACAATTATGTGACCCTGTGCAGTTACAAAGTACATAATCTATGTACGATGTTGAGTAATGTTGAATAAATAGGGGGTATGAATAGATATATGTACTTTATCTTCAAACCAAGACATAAAGTTATTAGCATATGGAGGCACCAAGTTCGACCCCATTGCAGTCCCTTGAACTCGTAGAAAGAATGTGTCTTGGAACAAGAAAAAGATCTCTGACAGGACCATTTCAAGTAGTTCTAGGAAAAAATCATTGTGCTGCTCTATCTATCGTAAGTGGATTTGCTGAGTATTCCTTTTACTGCTTGTATGCCTTGTTGGCATTTGATGGTCATATAGAGGCTGTTAATGTCGACTGTTGTGGATTCTGTTTGTGGGCTCCCTCTGGTGGTTACTGCTGGTACTGGGTGACTTTGGTGGGTTGCGGCCTTTGGTTTCCACCTGTCCATCAGAGGCTGGGTGTTTCCTATTTTACCTGGCCTTTCTGTCATTCCCTTGCCGGCTATCAATGTATTCAGATGTGCTCTGTTTGGTTCCTGCCTACCTGCTCCCAGATCTTTCAGGATAAGCTAAGTGCTGATTTTCAGTTGTTTGGTTTTTTGTCCAGCTTGCTTATGATGTCTCTATGCTAGCTGGTAGCTCTAGTGGACTGAGGTTCTCCCCATGTGCCATGAGTTGGCACATGGGTACTTGTAATCTCAGGATGGTTTTTTGATTAGGGTTTTTTGCTGACCGCTCAGACCCCTTTTGTATCGTTCTGCTTTCTAGTTTACAGCGGGCCTCAATTTGCTGAACCTATATATCATCTCTATGTGTGTGCCTTCCTCTCATTTCACCGTCAATACATGTGGGGGGCAACTATACCTTTTGGGGTTCATTCCTCTGGAGGCAAGTGAGGTCTTTATTTTCTCTGCAGTACTAGTTAGCTCTTAGGCTGGTGCGTGGCGTCTAGAACCAATGTAGGCACGCTCCCTGGCTATCTCTAGTTGCGTTTGTCAGGCGTAGGGCAGCGGTCAGCCCAGGTTCCATCACCCTAGAGCTCGTCCGATATTTTGTATTACTTTGCTTGTCCCTTGCTATACCTAGCCATTGGGAATCATGACAGTATAGCCGGCCCACAAAGTGTTAATTGTTTGGGCTGAAGCAGGAGAAAAAGAAGTGTTTAAGGGAAATTTTTTATTTTTTTTTTTTCCCTTCAGAGTTTTGCTGCCTAGCCCTTAATTGCTGTCTAGCTGCTTCTTACCTCCTCTTAACCCTTGAATGGCTCTGATCTTAGCTGTTTAACATGGATGTCCAGAGTTTGGCTTCCAGCCTGAGTAATCTCGCAGCAAAAGTTCAAAACATACAGGATTTTGTTGTTCACACTCCCATGTCTGAACCTAGAATTCCTATTCCAGAGTTCTTTTCTGGAGATAGATCTACCTTCCTGAATTTCAGGAACAATTGTAAATTGTTTCTTTCTTTAAAATCTCGCTCCTCTGGAGACCCTGCTCAACAGGTCAGGATTGTAATATCTTTCCTGCGGGGCGACCCTCAGAATTGGGCATTTGCATTGGCACCAGGGGATCCTGCATTGCTCAGTGTGGATGCGTTTTTTCTGGCATTGGGATTGCTCTATGAGGAACCTAACCTAGAGATTCAGGCTGAAAAGGCTTTGTTGGCCCTCTCTCAGGGGCATGATGAAGCGGAAATATATTGTCAAAAATTTCGGAAATGGTCGGTGCTTACTCAGTGGAATGAGTGCGCCCTGGCTGCAAACTTCAGAAATGGTCTTTCTGAGGCCATTAAGGATATTATGGTGGGGTTCCCTACGCCTACAGGTCTGAATGAGTCTATGGCTATGGCCATTCAGATTGATCGGCGTTTACGGGAGCGCAAACCCGTGCACCAGTTGGCGGTGTCTTCTGAACAGGCACCTGAGACTATGCAATGTGATAGAATTCAGTCCAGAAGTGAACGGCAAAATTATAGGTGGAAAAATGGATTGTGTTTTTATTGTGGTGATTCAGCTCATGTTATATCAGCATGCTCTAAACGCACAAAAAGGGTTGATAAATCTTTTGCCATTGGTACTCTGCAGCCTAAGTTCATTTTGTCTGTGACTCTGATTTTTTCACTGTCTTCCATTTCCATCGATGCCTATAGGGTTGAGCGAAACGGGTCGATCATTTTCAAAAGTCGCCGACTTTTGGCTAAGTCGGCGTCTCATGAAACCCGATCCGACCCCTGTGCTTGTCGGCCATGCGGTACGCGACTTTCGCGCCAAAGTCGCGTTTCAATGACGCGAAAAGCGCCATTTCTCAGCCAATGAAGGTGAACGCAGAGTGTGGGCAGCGTGATGACATAGATCCTGGTCCCCACCATCTTAGAGAAGGGCATTGCAGTGATTGGCTTGCTGTCTGCGGCGTCACAGGGGCTATAAAGGGGCGTTCCCGCCGACCGCCATCTTACTGCTGCTGATCTGAGCTTAGGGAGAGGTTGCTGCCGCTTCGTCAGAAGCAGGGAGAGCGTTAGGCAGGGTCCACTAACCACCAAACCGCTTGTGCTGCAGCGATTTCCACTGTCCAACACCACCTTCGGTGTGCAGGGACTGTGGAAGCTATTTTTTTTTTTTTCCCCTCAGCGCTGTAGCTCATTGGGCTGCCCTAGAAGGCTCCGTGATAGCTGTATTGCTGTGTGTACGCCACTGTGGAAACCAACTGCTTTTTTCAAAGCACATATCCTCTTGTTCCTTCCTTTCTGCACAGCTATCTTTTTTGTTTGTCCACACTTTTTATTTAATTTGTGCATCAGTCCACTCCTATTGCTGCCTGCCATACCTGGCTTAGATTACTGCAGGGAGATAGTAATTGTAGGACAGTCCCTGTTTTTTTTTTGTTTTTTTTTGTGGGAGATTAAGATTGGCATTTCTGCTACAGTGCCATCCCTGTGTGTGCCATCTCTCACTGAGTGGGCCATAGAAAGCCTATTTATTTTTTCCGTGATTTGTGTTCTAAATTCTACCTCAACACAAAAACACTACATCAATCAGAGGGAGAAAAATATTGGCCTCAGTCAGGGCTTGTGTGCCACTGCTGTGTGTGCTATCTCTCATTCAGTGGGCTATAGAAAGCCTATTTATTTATTTTTTTTTTAATATTATTTGGTTTCTAAAGTCTCCCTGAAAAAAAAAACAATACCTAAAAAAACAGTGGGAGAGTAATATTGCCCTTTCAGCTTGTGTGCCAGTCTTGACTCCTGGGTGTGCCACCTCTCTCTAATTGTGGGCCATAGAAAGCCTATTTATTTTTTCCGTGATTTGTGTTCTAAATTCTACCTCAACACAAAAACACTACATCAATCAGTGGGAGAAAAATATTGGCCTCAGTCAGGGCTTGTGTGCCACTGCTGTGTGTGCTATCTCTCATTCAGTGGGCTATAGAAAGCCTATTTATTTTTATTTTTTTTTTAATATTATTTGGTTTCTAAAGTCTCCCTGAAAAAAAAAAAAAACCTAAAAAAACAGTGGGAGAGTAATATTGCCCTTTCAGCTTGTGTGCCAGTCTTGACTCCTGGGTGTGCCACCTCTCTCTCTCATTCAGTGGGCCATAGAAAGGCTATTTTTTTTTTGTTTTTTTTTAATATTATTTGGTTTCTAAAGTCTCCCTGAAAAAAAAAAAAAAACATAAAAAAACAGTGGGAGAGTAATATTGCCCTTTCAGCTTGTGTGCCAGTCTTGACTCCTGGGTGTGCCACCTCTCTCTCTCATTCAGTGGGCCATAGAAAGGCTATTTTATTTTTTGGTTTTTTTAATATTATTTGGTTTCTAAAGTCTCCCTGAAAAAAAAAAAAAACATAAAAAAACAGTGGGAGAGTAATATTGCCCTTTCAGCTTGTGTGCCAGTCTTGACTCCTGGGTGTGCCACCTCTCTCCCTCTCATTCAGTGGGCCATAGAAAGCCTATTTATTTTTTTTTAAAATATTATTGGGTTTCTAAAGTCTCCCTTAAAAAACAAAAAATACATAAAAAAACAGTGGGAGAGTAATATTGCCCTTTCAGCTTGTGTGCCAGTCTTGACTCCTGGGTGTGCCACCTCTCTCTCTCATTCAGTGGGCCATAGAAAGGCTATTTTTTTTTTTTGGTTTTTTTAATATTATTTGGTTTCTAAAGTCTCCCTGAAAAAAAAAAAAAAACATAAAAAAACAGTGGGAGAGTAATATTGCCCTTTCAGCTTGTGTGCCAGTCTTGACTCCTGGGTGTGCCACCTCTCTCTCTCATTCAGTGGGCCATAGAAAGGCTATTTTTTTTTTTGGTTTTTTTAATATTATTTGGTTTCTAAAGTCTCCCTGAAAAAAAAAAAAAAAACATAAAAAAACAGTGGGAGAGTAATATTGCCCTTTCAGCTTGTGTGCCAGTCTTGACTCCTGGGTGTGCCACCTCTCTCCCTCTCATTCAGTGGGCCATAGAAAGCCTATTTATTTTTTTTTTTAAATATTATTGGGTTTCTAAAGTCTCCCTTAAAAAACAAAAAATACATAAAAAAACAGTGGGAGAGTAATATTGCCCTTTCAGCTTGTGTGCCAGTCTTGACTCCTGGGTGTGCCACCTCTCTCCCTCTCATTCAGTGGGCCATAGAAAGCCTATTTATTTTTTTAAAAAAATATTATTGGGTTTCTAAAGTCTCCCTTAAAAAACAAAAAATACATAAAAAAAACAGTGGGAGAGTAATATTGCCCTTTCAGCTTGTGTGCCAGTCTTGACTCCTGGGTGTGCCACCTCTCTCTCATTCAGTGGGCCATAAAAAAGCATTTTTTTGTTTTTTCCTTGATTTGTGTTCTAAAATCTACCTCAACACAAAAACACTACATCAATCAGTGGGAGAAAAATATTGGCCTCAGTCAGGGCTTGTGTGCCACTGCTGTGTGTGCTATCTCTCATTCAGTGGGCTATAGAAAGCCTATTTATTTTTTTTTATTTTTTTATATTATTTGGTTTCTAAAGTCTCCCTGAAAAAAAAAAAAAACCTAAAAAAACAGTGGGAGAGTAATATTGCCCTTTCAGCTTGTGTGCCAGTCTTGACTCCTGGGTGTGCCACCTCTCTCTAATTGTGGGCCATAGAAAGCCTATTTATTTTTTCTGTGATTTGTGTTCTAAATTCTACCTCAACACAAAAACACTACATCAATCAGTGGGAGAAAAATATTGGCCTCAGTCAGGGCTTGTGTGCCACTGCTGTGTGTGCTATCTCTCATTCAGTGGGCTATAGAAAGCCTATTTATTTATTTTTTTTTTTTAATATTATTTGGTTTCTAAAGTCTCCCTGAAAAAAAAAAAAACCTAAAAAAACAGTGGGAGAGTAATATTGCCCTTTCAGCTTGTGTGCCAGTCTTGACTCCTGGGTGTGCCACCTCTCTCTAATTGTGGGCCATAGAAAGCCTATTTATTTTTTCCGTGATTTGTGTTCTAAATTCTACCTCAACACAAAAACACTACATCAATCAGTGGGAGAAAAATATTGGCCTCAGTCAGGGCTTGTGTGCCACTGCTGTGTGTGCTATCTCTCATTCAGTGGGCTATAGAAAGCCTATTTATTTTTATTTTTTTTTTAATATTATTTGGTTTCTAAAGTCTCCCTGAAAAAAAAAAAATACCTAAAAAAACAGTGGGAGAGTAATATTGCCCTTTCAGCTTGTGTGCCAGTCTTGACTCCTGGGTGTGCCACCTCTCTCCCTCTCATTCAGTGGGCCATAGAAAGCCTATTTATTTTTTTAAAAATATTATTGGGTTTCTAAAGTCTCCCTTAAAAAAAAAAAAACATAAAAAAACAGTGGGAGAGTAATATTGCCCTTTCAGCTTGTGTGCCAGTCTTGACTCCTGGGTGTGCCACCTCTCTCCCTCTCATTCAGTGGGCCATAGAAAGCCTATTTATTTTTTTTTTAAAATATTATTGGGTTTCTAAAGTCTCCCTTAAAAAACAAAAAATACATAAAAAAACAGTGGGAGAGTAATATTGCCCTTTCAGCTTGTGTGCCAGTCTTGACTCCTGGGTGTGCCACCTCTCTCTCATTCAGTGGGCCATAGAAAGCCTATTTATTTTTTCCGTGATTTGTGTTCTAAATTCTACCTCAACACAAAAACACTACATCAATCAGTGGGAGAAAAATTTTGGCCTCAGTCAGGGCTTGTGTGCCACTGCTGTGTGTGCTATCTCTCATTCAGTGGGCTATAGAAAGCCTATTTATTTATTTATTTTTTTTCTTATTATTTGGTTTCTAAAGTCTCCCTGAAAAAAAAAAAAAAAACATTAAAAAACCGTGGGAGAGTAATATTGCCCTTTCAGCTTGTGTGCCAGTCTTGACTCCTGGGTGTGCCACCTCTCTCTCTCATTCAGTGGGCCATAGAAAGGCTATTTTTTTTTTTGGTTTTTTTAATATTATTTGGTTTCTAAAGTCTCCCTGAAATAAAAAAAAAACTTAAAAAAACAGTGGGAGAGTAATATTGCCCTTTCAGCTTGTGCGCCAGTCTTGACTCCTGGGTGTGCCACCTCTCTCTCTCTAATTGTGGGCCATAGAAAGCCTTTTTTTTTTTTTTTTTTTTAATATTATTTGGTTTCTAAAGTCTCCCTGAGAAAAAAAAATAAATAAATTAGGTGGGAGATTAATATTGACATTAGTGCTTGAGTGACAGTCCTGCGTGTGTGTCATCTCTGTGATTTTGTGCCACAGAAAACAGAGTGTGTACCATTGTGCCTGATTTTCCTTGTGGTCTCACCAACCTGTTAAGGGATATTGAAATCATACTGAAGTTATAGCTCACCGTGTAAGTTGTTTGACAGCAACAAATAAAGTTACTTTGGTTAAGATTTTAAAACAATGAGGAAGTCTGGTGCAAGAGGTCGTCGTGGGCGTTCATTGTCAGCTGGTAATGATGGTAGTGGTAGTGGAGCATCAGGTGGTCGTGGGGATAAAAATATTCCACCTAAGTCTGGAGCTGTGGAGCCAGTTTCGTCGTCAGGCTACACAAGGCCTCGAACGCTCTCTTTTCTGGGAGTAGGAAAACCGCTTTTAAAGGCGGAGCAGCAACAGCAAGTTTTGGCTTACATTGCAGACTCAGCCTCTAGCTCTTTTGCCTCCTCTTCCGAAACTGGTAAATGTAAAAGCAGCGCGTCGCTTGTGGATGTTCTCGGTCAGGGACAAGTCGCTTCCTTGTCCTCCTCAGCAAAAACTACAACAAGAGAGAAGGATGCAGCAGGCGACACAACGGGTTACTCCATGGAGCTCTTTACACATACCGTCCCTGGCTTACAAAGTGAAACACTTAACAGGCCATGCCCATTACAAGTATATTCTGACATGGAGTGCACTGATGCACAGCCACAGCCAGAGTACTATGCTGCTCCTTTGACTCAGACCACCACATTGCCCTCTCAGGGTACAGATCCACAATCAGACCCTGATGAGACTATGTTGCCCCGCCACGAACGCTATACCACCGACCGACACAGTGACACAGACGAAGTTGCACACGAGCTCGAAGAGGAGGTAATAGATGACCCAGTTATTGACCCCGATTGGCAGCCATTGGGGGAACAGGGTGCAGGCGGCAGTAGTTCAGAAGCGGAGGTGGAGGAGGGGCCGCAGCAGGCATCAACATCGCAACAGGTTCCATCTGCCGGGCCCGTATCTGGCCCAAAACGCGTGTCAAAGCCAAAACCTGTTGGAGCACAGCGTTGCCATCCGGTTAAAGCTCAGTCTGCAATCCCTGAAAAGGGATCCGAGTCTAGGAAGAGTGCAGTCTGGCATTTTTTTAAACAACATCCAACTGATCAGCGCAAAGTCATCTGTCAAAAATGTTCAACTAGCTTAAGCAGAGGTCAGAATCTGAAAAGTCTAAATACTAGTTGCATGCATAGACACTTAACCACCATGCATTTTCAAGCCTGGACTAACTACCAAACGTCCCTCAAGGTTGTAGCACCCTCGGCCAATGAAGCTAGTCAGCAACGCAACATCCCTTCCGTCACTGTAAGGCCACCATTTTCCGCACCACCGGCAGTATCTGTGCAGGTTTCTTTGCCAGCCAAAAGCAGTCAGGGTCAGGGAATCACCAGTTTTGTAGGAGGAAATATTGCATCTAGGGCACCGGCGGAAACAATACCGTCTCCAACCGTCTCTCAGTCTGCCATGTACACCGGCACACCCGAAAGTTCCACGATCTCCAGCTCTCCAGTCCAGCTCACCCTACATGAGACTCTGGTTAGAAAAAGGAAGTACTTATCCTCGCATCCGCGTACACAGTGTTTTAACGCCCACATAGCTAGACTAATCTCGTTAGAGATGATGCCCTACCGGTTAGTTGAAAGCGAAGCTTTCAAAGCCCTGATGGAGTACGCTGAACCACGATACGAGCTACCCAGTCGACACTTTTTTTCCAGAAAAGCCATCCCAGCCCTGCACCAGCATGTTAAACAGCGCATCGTCCATGCACTCAGGCAATCTGTGAGTACAAAGGTGCACCTGACTACAGATGCATGGACCAGTAGGCATGGCCAGGGACGTTATGTGTCCATCACGGCACACTGGGTGAATGTGGTGGATGCAGGGTTCACAGGCGACATCAATTTAGGGACAGTTGTGCCTAGCCCACGGTCTAGGAAACAGTTGGCTGTAGGCGTTCGCACCCCCTCCTCCTCCTCCTCCTCGTCCTCCTGCAGAAGCTACAGCTCTTCCACAGAACACAGTCTGCCAACCACTCCATCGGCAGATGACACTGTTGCACACCAGTTGTCCCATTATGGGCCAGCTACTGCCAAGCGTCAGCAGGCTGTATTGGCTATGAAGTGCTTGGGCGACAACAGACACACCGCGGAAGTTCTGTCCGAGTTCTTGCAACAAGAAACGCAGTCGTGGCTGGGCACAGTAGATCTTGAGGCAGGCAAGGTAGTGAGTGATAACGGAAGGAATTTCATGGCTGCCATCTCCCTTTCCCAACTGAAACACATTCCTTGCCTGGCTCACACCTTAAACCTGGTGGTGCAGTGCTTATTGAAAACTTATCCTGGGTTCTCCGACCTGCTCCTCAAAGTGCGTGCACTTTGCTCACATATCCGACGTTCGCCTGTACACGCCAGCCGTATGCAGACCTATCAGCGGTCTTTGAACCTTCCCCAGCATCGCCTAATCATAGACGTTGCAACAAGGTGGAACTCAACACTGCACATGCTTCAGAGACTGTGCGAACAGAGGCGTGCTGTTATTTATTTGTGGGAGGATACACGGGCAGGCAGTAGGATGGCAGACATGGAGTTGTCAGGTGTGCAGTGGTCTAAGATACAAGACATGTGTCAAGTCCTTCAGTGTTTTGAGGAATGCACACGGCTGGTTAGTGCAGACAACGCCGTAATAAGCATGAGCATCCCCCTAATGCGTCTGCTGATGCAAAGTTTGACGCACATAAAGGAGCAGGCGTCTGCACCAGAGGAAGAGGAAAGCCTTGATGACAGTCAGCCATTGTCTGGTCAGGGCAGTGTACAGGACGAGGTAGCGGGCGAAGAGGAGGTGGAGGACGAGGAGGATGATGGGGATGAGTATATTTTTAATGCCGAACCTTTCCCGGGGGCACAGGAAATTGGTTGCGTGTCACGGCCGGGTTCTGGTTTTTTGAGGGACACAAGTGACGTAGATTTGCCTGCAACTGCCCCTCAACCAATCACAACCGGAGATTTGACAACTGGAACTTTGGCCCACATGGCGGATTATGCCTTACGTATCCTAAAAAGGGACACACGCATTACGAAAATGATGAACGATGACGATTACTGGTTGGCCTGCCTCCTTGATCCACGCTATAAAGGCAAATTGCAAAATATTATGCCACATGACAACTTGGAACTAATATTAGCAACCAAACAATCAACTCTTGTTGACCGTTTGCTTCAGGCATTCCCAGCACACAGCGCACGTGATCGTTCTCACACGAGCTCCAGGGGGCAGCAGACTAGGAGTGTTAGGGGTGCACACATCAGAAGTGGCGTTGGACAGAGGGGTTTTCTGACCAGGTTGTGGAGTGATTTTGCTATGACCGCAGACAGGACAGGTACTGCTGCATCAATTGAAAGTGACAGGAGACAACATTTGTCCAGTATGGTTACTAACTATTTTTCATCCCTTATCGATGTTCTCCCTCAACCGTCATTCCCATTTGATTACTGGGCCTCCAAATTAGACACCTGGCCAGAATTGGCAGAATATGCATTGCAGGAGCTTGCTTGCCCGGCAGCAAGTGTCCTATCAGAAAGAGTATTCAGTGCTGCAGGTTCAATATTAACCGAAAAAAGGACTCGTCTGGCTACCCAAAATGTTGACGATCTAACATTCATTAAAATGAACCACAACTGGATTTCGAAATCTTTTGCCCCACCTTGCCCGGCCGACACCTAGCTTTCCTATGAAAAGCTCTTGCCTGTGAATTACTTTTCTAATGTCTAATTTGCTGCAGCTGATTGTACAGCATACGACATGTTTACACCTCCCTAAATGGCAAAACTCCCCACACGGGGCCGTGGTATCGCGACTTGGCACAAGCACCCGTGAGACTGCTGTTTGTCTGAAGAGGTGGGTGTGCTCGCTTTTGGTTGACGGCATTGCTACTGGGTCCCTCATAGTACAATGTAGTGTCTCTGGCGGTGGTGGTGCGCACCCAACGTCAGACACACCGTTGTAACATGAGGGGCCCTGGGGCGGTCCCGCCGGCCTCAAGAGAGTTCCCCCCTACCCCAGCTCAAAATGTGCTCTACCACGTGCAAAATTATGTCGCACAGCTCCACCAATCTTTAGTCTATTCGCTGACATCATTCAATGTCTGGCACTGACAATACAAATTTGTAGACATCTATGATGCAACTTAAAGTAGTCTGTGTCTGTGTCCTATATTAGCACCATTAAATAGTTACTGCCAAATTACTATGTCAGAAACTCAGCAGATGAGCCCACCCCTGTACCTAAGTATGCCACCTTTTTTTTTGTTTTGGTTGTTTTGCGAGACATTAACATCTATTTATATTTTGGGAGTACTGGGACAGACACTCCTTGCACTACTCCTCCACTCACCACCAAGCTGCCCGTGTATCCATGTAACCGCTGTAAAACTGCCATGAGCCTATTGTTTGTTATTTTAGGCCTTTGAAGCCTGTCTGCGGTCCCTCCTTCCACTAGTCCTCCACTGACCAGACCACTGCTGCCCGTGTACCCCTGGAACCAATTATAAAGTGCCTACAGCCAGCCCATTTTCTTATGTTAGGCCTTTGAAGCCTGTCTGCGGTCCCTACTTTAAATACTCCTCCACTCACCACCAAGCTGCCTGCCCGTGTATCCATGTAACCGCTGTAAAACTGCCATGAGCCTATTGTTTGTTATGTTAGGCCTTTGATAGCCTGTCTGCGGTCCCTACTTTAAATACTCCTCCACTCACCACCAAGCTGCCTGCCCGTCTATCCATGTAACCGCTGTAAAACTGCCATGAGCCTATTGTTTGTTATGTTAGGCCTTTGATAGCCTGTCTGCGGTCCTTAATTTAAATACTCCTCCACTCACCACCTAGCTGCCTGTGTATCCATGTAACCGATGTAAAACTGCCATGACTGCCTACTGTTTGTTATTTTAGGCCTTTGATAGCCTGTCTGCGGCCCCTACTTGCAATACTCCTCCACTGACCACAATGCTGCCTGGAGTGCCTGCCTGTGTATCCATGTAACCGATGTAAAACTGCCATGACTGCCTACTGTTTGTTATTTTAGGCCTTTGATAGCCTGTCTGCGGCCCCTACTTGCAATACTCCTCCACTGACCACAATGCTGCCTGGAGTGCCTGCCTGTGTATCCATGTAACCGATGTAAAACTGCCATGACTGCCTACTGTTTGTTATTTTAGGCCTTTGATAGCCTGTCTGCGGCCCCTACTTGCAATACTCCTCCACTGACCACAATGCTGCCTGGAGTGCCTGCCTGTGTATCCATGTAACCGATGTAAAACTGCCATGACTGCCTACTGTTTGTTATTTTAGGCCTTTGATAGCCTGTCTGCGGCCCCTACTTGCAATACTCCTCCACTGACCACAATGCTGCCTGGAGTGCCTGCCTGTGTATCCATGTAACCGATGTAAAACTGCCATGACTGCCTACTGTTTGTTATTTTAGGCCTTTGATAGCCTGTCTGCGGCCCCTACTTGCAATACTCCTCCACTGACCACAATGCTGCCTGGAGTGCCTGCCTGTGTATCCATGTAACCGATGTAAAACTGCCATGACTGCCTACTGTTTGTTATTTTAGGCCTTTGATAGCCTGTCTGCGGCCCCTACTTGCAATACTCCTCCACTGACCACAATGCTGCCTGGAGTGCCTGCCTGTGTATCCATGTAACCGATGTAAAACTGCCATGAGTGCCTACTGTTTGGTATTTTAGGCCTTTGATAGCCTGTCTGCAGCCCCTACTTGCAATACTCCTCCACTGACCACACCAATGCTGCCCGTGTACCCCTGGAACCTATTTAAAAGTTCATAGAGCCTAGTTATATATTTTATTTACTATTAATAAGGCCATGATGGACTACGCTGTACCACGCTACAAGCTAACCAGTCGACACTTCTTTTGCGAGAAAAGCCATCCCAACCCTCCACCAGCATGTAGAAGACCGCATTGTCCATGCACTCTGGCAATCTGTGAGTACAAAGGTGCACCTGACAACAGACGCATGGACCTGTAGGCATGGCCACGGAAGATTACGTGTCCATTACGGCGCAATGGGTTAATGTGGTGGATGCATGGTCCACAGGGGACAGCCTACTAAGTCTGTCTGCAGTCCCTAATTCAAATTGTCCTCCACTGTCTAAATTGGAGCTTCCACCTTCTGGCTTTCGGCCTATAGTATCAGAAATTAAACTGCATTTGGCCTTCAACTTTGGTTAGGGCCTACTAACGGCTTCTGCCCCTCCCTGGTGTTGCCCTCAACTAAATAAAGCTGAGCTTCAACCTTCCGGCTCTCATTAAGTGGTTTTTAAAAAAAAAAATGGTGGTTAGGGCCTACTAACGGCTTCTGCCCCTCCCTGGTGTTGCCCTCAACTAAATAAAGCTGAGCTTCAACCTTCTGCTCCAAATTACCATTTTAAAAAATGCAATAGGCTTTTCCGGCCTACTAAAGGTGTCTGTCTGTGTGCCCCTGCCTGGTGTTGTCCTCAACTAAATAAAGCTGAGCTTCAACCTTCTGCTCCAAATTACCATTTTAAAAAATGCAATAGGCTTTTCCGGCCTACTAAAGGTGTCTGTCTGTGTGCCCCTGCCTGGTGTTGTCCTCAACTAAATAAAGCTGAGCTTCAACCTTCTGCTCCAAATTACCATTTTAAAAAATGCAATAGGCTTTTCCGGCCTACTAAAGGTGTCTGTCTGTGTTCCCCTGCCTGGTGTTGTCCTCAACTAAATAAAGCTGAGCTTCAACCTTCCGGCTCTCATTAAGTGGTTTTTAAAAAAAAAAATGGTGGTTAGGGCCTACTAACGGCTTCTGCCCCTCCCTGGTGTTGCCCTCAACTAAATAAAGCTGAGCTTCAACCTTCTGCTCCAAATTACCATTTTAAAAAATGCAATAGGCTTTTCCGGCCTACTAAAGGTGTCTGTCTGTGTGCCCCTGCCTGGTGTTGCCCTCAACTAAATAAAGCTGCTTCAACCTTCTGCTCCAAATTACCATTTTAAAAAATGCAATAGGCTTTTCCGGCCTACTAAAGGTGTCTGTCTGTGTGCCCCTGCCTGGTGTTGTCCTCAACTAAATAAAGCTGAGCTTCAACCTTCTGCTCCAAATTACCATTTTAAAAAATGCAATAGGCTTTTCCGGCCTACTAAAGGTGTCTGTCTGTGTTCCCCTGCCTGGTGTTGTCCTCAACTAAATAAAGCTGAGCTTCAACCTTCCGGCTCTCATTAAGTGGTTTTTAAAAAAAAAAATGGTGGTTAGGGCCTACTAACGGCTTCTGCCCCTCCCTGGTGTTGCCCTCAACTAAATAAAGCTGAGCTTCAACCTTCTGCTCCAAATTACCATTTTAAAAAATGCAATAGGCTTTTCCGGCCTACTAAAGGTGTCTGTCTGTGTGCCCCTGCCTGGTGTTGCCCTCAACTAAATAAAGCTGCTTCAACCTTCTGCTCCAAATTACCATTTTAAAAAATGCAATAGGCTTTTCCGGCCTACTAAAGGTGTCTGTCTGTGTGCCCCTGCCTGGTGTTGTCCTCAACTAAATAAAGCTGAGCTTCAACCTTCTGCTCCAAATTACCATTTTAAAAAATGCAATAGGCTTTTCCGGCCTACTAAAGGTGTCTGTCTGTGTGCCCCTGCCTGGTGTTGCCCTCAACTAAATAAAGCTGAGCTTCAACCTTCTGCTCCAAATTACCATTTTAAAAAATGCAATAGGCTTTTCCGGCCTACTAAAGGTGTCTGTCTGTGTTCCCCTGCCTGGTGTTGTCCTCAACTAAATAAAGCTGAGCTTCAACCTTCTGCTCCAAATTACCATTTTAAAAAATGCAATAGGCTTTTCCGGCCTACTAAAGGTGTCTGTCTGTGTTCCCCTGCCTGGTGTTGTCCTCAACTAAATAAAGCTGAGCTTCAACCTTCTGCTCCAAATTACCATTTTAAAAAATGCAATAGGCTTTTCCGGCCTACTAAAGGTGTCTGTCTGTGTGCCCCTGCCTGGTGTTGTCCTCAACTAAATAAAGCTGAGCTTCAACCTTCTGCTCCAAATTACCATTTAAAAAAATGCAATAGGCTTTTCCGGCCTACTAAAGGTGTCTGTCTGTGTTCCCCTGCCTGGTGTTGTCCTCAACTAAATAAAGCTGAGCTTCAACCTTCTGCTCCAAATTACCATTTTAAAAAATGCAATAGGCTTTTCCGGCCTACTAAAGGTGTCTGTCTGTGTGCCCCTGCCTGGTGTTGCCCTCAACTAAATAAAGCTGAGCTTCAACCTTCTGCTCCAAATTACCATTTTAAAAAATGCAATAGGCTTTTCCGGCCTACTAAAGGTGTCTGTCTGTGTGCCCCTGCCTGGTGTTGTCCTCAACTAAATAAAGCTGAGCTTCAACCTTCCGGCTCTCATTAAGTGGTTTTTAAAAAAAAAAATGGTGGTTAGGGCCTACTAACGGCTTCTGCCCCTCCCTGGTGTTGCCCTCAACTAAATAAAGCTGAGCTTCAACCTTCTGCTCCAAATTACCATTTTAAAAAATGCAATAGGCTTTTCCGGCCTACTAAAGGTGTCTGTCTGTGTGCCCCTGCCTGGTGTTGCCCTCAACTAAATAAAGCTGAGCTTCAACCTTCTGCTCCAAATTACCATTTTAAAAAATGCAATAGGCTTTTCCGGCCTACTAAAGGTGTCTGTCTGTGTGCCCCTGCCTGGTGTTGCCCTCAACTAAATAAAGCTGAGCTTCAACCTTCTGCTCCAAATTACCATTTTAAAAAATGCAATAGGCTTTTCCGGCCTACTAAAGGTGTCTGTCTGTGTGCCCCTGCCTGGTGTTGTCCTCAACTAAATAAAGCTGAGCTTCAACCTTCCGGCTCTCATTAAGTGGTTTTTAAAAAAAAAAATGGTGGTTAGGGCCTACTAACGGCTTCTGCCCCTCCCTGGTGTTGCCCTCAACTAAATAAAGCTGAGCTTCAACCTTCTGCTCCAAATTACCATTTTAAAAAATGCAATAGGCTTTTCCGGCCTACTAAAGGTGTCTGTCTGTGTGCCCCTGCCTGGTGTTGTCCTCAACTAAATAAAGCTGAGCTTCAACCTTCTGCTCCAAATTACCATTTTAAAAAATGCAATAGGCTTTTCCGGCCTACTAAAGGTGTCTGTCTGTGTGCCCCTGCCTGGTGTTGCCCTCAACTAAATAAAGCTGAGCTTCAACCTTCTGCTCCAAATTACCATTTTAAAAAATGCAATAGGCTTTTCCAGCCTACTAAAGGTGTCTGTCTGTGTGCCCCTGCCTGGTGTTGTCCTCAACTAAATAAAGCTGAGCTTCAACCTTCCGGCTCTCATTAAGTGGTTTTAAAAAAAAAAAATGGTGGTTAGGGCCTACTAACGACTTCTGCCCCTCCCTGGTGTTGTCCTCAACTGAACAAAGCTGAGCTTCCACATTCTGGCTTTCGCCCTATACTATCAGATATTAAACTGCATTTGGCCTACTAGTGTGGTTATGCCCTTGAAACAGTGTCTGCTGCTCTTGGGTTTGCTACTCCACTGAACAAAGCAATGCCGCCTGTTTAGTCCTGTTACCAATTTTGAACTGCATTTAGCCTACTTTATTCTTTGGCCCTATATCTGTTTCCTCCTCATCCTGCCCATTGCCCAGCCACTGCTAAATGAGTCTGCTGGTACATTGACCTAGACCACTACATTCCCCTTGTACTCTACACAGCCAGAATCTGACCCTGCTGAAAGTAAGGTTCCCCTTCCCGCATGTTATACCACCTTACACAGGGACAAAGAGGAAGGTGCAGATGAAAGTGCAGGTTCCTTCATCAGGTGGGGGGGCATACTCGTTGGCGACATCACTGGCACAGGGCCCCTCAGAGTACGCAAAAGTGTCGCTGCTGGTGGGAGGCGCCCCCGCCATGCAAACACACCGCCGTACTTTGAGGGGCCCTGTGCCAGTGCCAATGCGAACGAGTGGGCCCCCCCCTGCTTGCTCAGGATCACAGCACTTGCAACGTTTAAATACTTACCTTTCCCTGCAACACCGCCGTGACGTAGTCCGCATTTCCTGGGCCCACGAAAAACTTGAGCCAGCCCTACTCCCCCCACAACTTTCCCCCAATTCCCTATGCCCAACTATTATTATACAGTTAATTAAGATTGGCAAGCTTCAGAAACAAGAATGGATGTTTTTGGCATTAAAATGGGCACTGTAGGTGTTTTCCTGGCCTCCACTCACTGCCGACTATGCTTCCCCATTGACTTGCATTGGGTTTCGTGTTTCGGTCGATCCCCGACTTTTAGCGATAATCGGCCGACTGCACTCGACTCGACTCTGGACAAAATCGGGTTTCCCAAAACCCTACTCGATCTTAAAAAAATGAAAGTCGCTCAACCCTAGATGCCTATGTGGATTCGGGCGCTGCCCTGAGTCTTATGGATTGGTCATTTGCTAAACGCTGCGGTTTTAGTCTGGAACCTCTGGAAGTTCCTATTCCTCTGAAGGGAATTGACTCTACACCATTGGCTATGAATAAGCCGCAGTATTGGACACAAGTGACCATGCACATGACTCCCGTTCATCAGGAGGTGATTCGCTTCCTTGTACTGTATAATTTACATGATGTACTAGTGCTTGGTCTGCCATGGTTACAAACTCATAATCCTGTCCTGGACTGGAAAACAATGTCTGTGTCAAGCTGGGGATGTCAGGGGGTTCATGATGATGCACCTCCGATTTCAATCGCTTCATCTACTCCTTCTGAGATCCCTGCGTTTTTGTCTGACTATAGGGATGTTTTTGAGGAGCCTAAGCTCAATTCGCTCCCTCCCCATAGAGATTGTGACTGTGTTATAGAATTGATTCCTGGCAGTAAGTTCCCTAAGGGTCGTTTATTTAATCTGTCACTGCCAGAGCATACTGCTATGCGGAATTATATTAAGGAGTCCTTGGAAAAGGGACATATTCGTCCATCTTTGTCCCCTCTGGGAGCGGGTTTTTTTTTCGTGGCAAAAAAGGATGGTTCCCTGAGGCCTTGTATAGATTATCACCTACTGAATAAGATTACAGTTAAATATCAGTATCCATTGCCATTATTGACTGATTTGTTTGCTCGCATTAAGGGGGCTAGGTGGTTCACTAAGATAGATCTTCGCGGTGCGTACAATCTGGTGCGGATAAAACAGGGTGATGAGTGGAAAACCGCATTTAATACGCCTGAGGGCCATTTTGAGTATTTGGTAATGCCTTTTGGACTCTCCAATGCTCCGTCAGTCTTTCAGTCCTTTATGCACAATATTTTCCGTGAATATCTGGATAAGTTTATGATTGTGTATTTGGATGATATTTTGGTGTTTTCTGATGACTGGGAGTCTCATGTTTTACAGGTCAGGAGGATAATTCCTGGGTGGTCGCCTCCGATGTTCATGCGACTGATTTGGTCCGCGCCTTCCATAGAGCTCACCCTGATCGCCCTGGGGGTTCTCGTGAGGGTTCGGTGACCCCTCCTCAAGGGGGGGGTACTGTTGTGGATTCTGTTTGTGGGCTCCCTCTGGTGGTTACTGCTGGTACTGGGTGACTTTGGTGGGTTGCGGCCTTTGGTTTCCACCTGTCCATCAGAGGCTGGGTGTTTCCTATTTTACCTGGCCTTTCTGTCATTCCCTTGCCGGCTATCAATGTATTCAGATGTGCTCTGTTTGGTTCCTGCCTACCTGCTCCCAGATCTTTCAGGATAAGCTAAGTGCTGATTTTCAGTTGTTTGGTTTTTTGTCCAGCTTGCTTATGATGTCTCTATGCTAGCTGGTAGCTCTAGTGGACTGAGGTTCTCCCCATGTGCCATGAGTTGGCACATGGGTACTTGTAATCTCAGGATGGTTTTTTGATTAGGGTTTTTTGCTGACCGCTCAGACCCCTTTTGTATCGTTCTGCTTTCTAGTTTACAGCGGGCCTCAATTTGCTGAACCTATATATCATCTCTATGTGTGTGCTTTCCTCTCATTTCACCGTCAATACATGTGGGGGGCAACTATACCTTTTGGGGTTCATTCCTCTGGAGGCAAGTGAGGTCTTTATTTTCTCTGCAGTACTAGTTAGCTCTTAGGCTGGTGCGTGGCGTCTAGAACCAACGTAGGCACGCTCCCTGGCTATCTCTAGTTGCGTTTGTCAGGCGTAGGGCAGCGGTCAGCCCAGGTTCCATCACCCTAGAGCTCGTCCGATATTTTGTATTATTTTGCTTGTCCCTTGCTATCCCTAGCCATTGGGAATCATGACAGTCGACAGTAACAAATATGGCCTCCCTGTCTACATTCCCCAATTTGGTAATGATTTTGGTAAAATGGTTGGCATCCAGTAAAAAATATCTATTAGTCCTAACAAGGGAGTTCAACATGCATACATACTTCATGAGTTAATCTAAGGTCTGGCAATCAAGAGGTGAAAGATTAGAGTTACTATGCAGTAGGCCTTGTTCTATATCAGTTCTAAATTAATCAAAATTGTGTTGTATGAGGTAAATAAATGTCTCAACCACAGGAGACCCCTCAAGTCCAGATCTGATATCTTAATAGAACAGAGATTACCTTGTGTTGTCTAATTGTATGCAGGGGCATTAGAAAAGAGTACCTTCAATCACAGATTCTGAAATCTATACGGTATTACATCTTCTTGTGTACATTTTGTTGCTATAAAAGGCTCTAAAAAAGAGTTCAAAATGTATCGGTATCATAATGATCACCCATAGAGTATTATATCTTCTTGGGTACAATTAATTGCTATAAAATGCTCAAAAAACTTGTTTCAAATTTATTGGTATCATATTACTCCCTTAGAGGATATTACATCTTCTTGGATACATTTATTTGCTATATAAGCCTCAAAATACCTGTTTCAAGTTAATCGTTATCATACTGCTCACCCATAGGGTATTACATCTTCTTGAGTACATCTTGTTGTTATAAAAGGCTAAAAAACACTTCTTCAATATTTATTGACATTGTATTGTTCACTTATAGACTATTTTGTGGTATGGAGGCTCAAAAAACTTGTGCAAAAATGTATCAGTATTATATTGCTCATCCATAGGGTATTACATCTTGTGCTTTGTGCTGGTGGGGCGGCGCAGTCTGGAGACATGGGGACTCTGTCTTGCAGCATGGGTGCTGTGGGGCAACAGGCCGTCTGCCTTGCTGGTGCATTGCCGCTGTGGCGGTGGTCGCCACACGGCTCCACTCAGTTAGGGTGGTAGGACCCACTACGAGGTTTGCCGTGACGTGGCAGTGGGCTTCATACAGTCTGATCAGAATGTTAAAGTGAAAACCTCATGTTCAGTTATATCAATTTTTGCCTAGCGGCTTTAGATCAACGTATGATTTTTGGATATGCGGTTCATGCTCCTTTTTTTCTTTTTTGCAAAGCATGTTCTAGTCTCTTTCTTGGACCAGCACTCCTCCCATTTGGCACAGGGTGATTTTAATTAGCAGGTTTTTGCATTTGCTGAGTATTTTTTCACCTACCTTTACATCCCCCCTTGAGAAACATAGAATCTTATGAATTATATATTAACTACTGTTGTTTGCTATGTAAATGTATTGTCACTGTGCAGTCTAATTATTGTAACCATCATGTTCAATTATACTGTGGTCTGATTATTTATGGTTCACATACAATTATAGACTGGTGCTTGGCCAACTCCTCTGGTACTTGGAGGCTCCCCCCCTTTTTTGTCTTTATTATGTACAAATATATTTTAAATTTATTTATAAATAAATATTTATTTTATTGAGTATACCTTTTCACTTCCTTCTTTTATGGTACCTGCCACATCAGATTATGCTATTGATCTTTCCAGAAGCTGCAGCACCTTTCGTAGCTGCACGCCTCTCTCTTTCCTCTCTGTCTGGCACTCACTCCCCTGACTCTCCGACTAACTTTCCCTTCAGACCAGAATATATACAGTATATAGGGGAGCCACCCACAAGCTGGATCAGAGCTCCCCCTTCTGGCCTGGAGTATGAAAATGTTGCATGCTTGTGATTGCCTGCTAAAAGATATCCTTCCTCGCTTCCAATGGTGACATCACTCTCCCCATGAGGAATACAATGCCACTGTAACAACCAGGAACCTGGGGTTTTATACATGTACTAGAAATCAGGAAAAAATACAAGTGATGTGAAATTGCAAACAAAGTGCAATCCCACACTTGTTTTTTGTCTGGCTTTTTAACTAGGTTCACTAAATGCTAAAACTGACCTTAATGATTCTTCAGCTCATTTTGAATTCATAGACACCAAACATGTCTAGGCTCTTTTTTATATAAGTAGTGAAAAAAATTCCAAAACTTTCTTGTAAAAAAATTGAAAAAAATTGAGCAATTTTCAGATACCCGTAGCGTCTCCATTTTTTGTGATCTCGGGTTGGTGAGGGCTTATTTTGTGCACACCAAGCTGATGTTTTTGATGATACCATTTTGGTGCAGATACAATCTTTTGATCACCCATTATTGCATTTTAATGCAATGTCGCGGCAACCAAAAAACGTAATTCTGGCGTTTTTACTTTTTTCTTGCTATGCGTGGGCCTCTCTGACCTTTCCCGGCACCTGCGCACTGCAATACTTTGCTCTGCCCTCAACAGGGCAGACAAAGTACGCCTGCGCCGGAGCCGCAGCGTGAAGACCAGAAGAGGACGTCATCTGATGAAGATGGGAGGCGCCGGACCCGGACCAGCAGCGGGACCGCCCCTGGGTGAGTATAATCTAACGTCTTTTTCTCATCTTTTAGGATACATCGGGAGCTTATCTACAGCATTACAGAATGCTGTAGATAAGCCCCTGATGCCGGTGGGCTTACCTCACCCGCTATTTTGGGGGTTACAGATTCCCTTTAACTATTTTGTTCTCCTGGAATGTCCTTTTAACACAGTAAATTGTAATTGTCTTTGTCTTTATGTACATCATTTTTAGATTCAACTTAGGTCATGCATATTAAAATGTTAGCCAACTAGAGATCTCATCCTTGCCACCTTCATATAATTTGCACTTTATATTTTCATCATCTTCTGGGCTAGACAAATTCAGCAAGTAAAATGTGTCTTTTCCTTGTTCCGCTATTCTAAACATCAAGATGGATGTTTTTAGGTGAAATATAAACATATATTTTTTATTTCTTCTATTTCTATAAACTAAATATCTAAAACAGGAAATTAAACTTCTGAAACCATGAACAACCTATTTGACTTCATGTGGTTACTGTGTGGCTGAGCAGAAAGACTGGACTGTTATACAATGGACTTGGCAGCATTACATGAATTAATCAAGACTCACTAAGGGCTGTCCCACACGTCCAGATAATTCCGGTACCGGAATAAATCGGTACCGGAGTTATCCGTGTCCGTGTGCCTGGGAACTCACGGAGGCCATACCTGCGGCACACGTGTGCCGCCCGTATGGTGAGTGGGTACCACACGGAGCGTGTGGTACCCACTCTGCATGGTGCTGAAGCTGCGATTCATATCATCCCTGCAGCAACGTTTGCTGCAGGGAAAATATGAAGAATAGTGTTTAAAATAAAGATCCATGTGTCCGCCGCCCCCCCACCCCCTGTGCGCCCCCCCCACCCCCTGTGCGCCCCCCCCGCTGGTCAGAAAATACTCACCCGGATCCCCCGTCGGCAGTCGCTCCTTCCTGGTCTGGCCGCGGCTTACTGTATGCGGTCACGTGGGGCCGCTCATTTACACTCATGAATAGGCGGCTCCGCCCCTATTGGAGGTGGAGCCACATATTCATGAGTGTAATCGGCCGCATACAGTAGGAGGCGCGGCCAGACCAGGAAGGAGCGACAGCCGACGGGGGACCCGGATAAGTATTTTCTGACCAGCGGGGGGGGCGCACAGGGGGTGGGGGGGCGGCGGACACATGGATCTTTAGTTTAAACACTATCATTCATATTTTCTCTATAGCAAACGCTGCTACAGGGAACATATGAATGGCGGCTTCAGCACCATGTGGGGGGGGACAGCGCTTACTGTAGCGCTGTCTCCGGCACGCCACACGGACCCCAGACGGAGAATGTCCGTGTGAGGTGCGTGTTTTACACGGACCCATTGACTCTATTGGGTCCGTGTAATCCGTGCGCTCCCACGAACACTGACATGTCTCCGTGTTTGGCACACGGAGACACGGTCCGCACACGGTCCGCACAAAATCAATGACATCTGAACAGATGCATTGATTTTTATGGGTCTACGTGTGTCAGTGTCTCCGGTACGGGAGGAAACTGTCACCTCACGTACCGGAGCCACTGACGTGTGAAACCGGCCTAATACTGTTTTGTATGAACAGAATTTATTGAAGAAAATGCTGATGGCCTTCAATACAGATCTTCTGTTTCTTCTTTGCTCATTATTGTGCATTGTTGCATTGTTTATTCAGATCAACCTTAATCTATATGACCCTTGAAACCTCATTCTAGCCTTGTTTTCTTACAAGTATTTAATGTCATGGTTTTGAAACCGTCTGAAATTGCCCAAATGTTCATCTTGTTTGTGTTTTGTTTTTGCAACATATTTGGCAATTAACAAGATGTCGCCCAACTGGCGCCAGCTCCAAAAAAAGCACTGTTTATATATTTCTAACGTATTTTATAAATTGCAATATGGTTGTATTTTTTATCAGTTGAAAATTCATTCATTTTTCACTTGATCATTTATGTATTTTTTGTTGCTTACACAGAGCCAACATACTGTAATCTACGTTGATATTGCTAACATCAATGTGGAATACAGTATTTTGGCTCCATGTAAGCAACTTATTCCAGAATACAGAGATTATCATTCACATGATATTAGATATACTATAACATTTCTCATCATTTGGCTGGAATCATCCTAAATCATGTGGCAAGTCTTGTTAAAGGGTCAATATTTACTTTTTAAGATTGTTACTCTGAATAGGTAGCAATAAAGTTTAAGGCCATGTGCACACGTTCAGGATTTTTAGCGTTTTTTTCGCGTTTTTTCGCTATAAAAACGTGATAAAAACGCGAAAAAAACGCTAACATATGCCTGCTATTATTTACAAGGTATTCCGCATTTTTTGTGCAAATGTTGCGATTTTTTCCGCGAAAAAATCGCATAGCGGAAAAAAAAGCAACATGTTCATTAAAAATGCGGAATTGCAGGGATTCCGCACACCTAGGAGTGCATTGATCTGCTTACTTCCCGCACGGGGCTGTGCACACCATGCGGGAAGTAAGCAGATTATGTGCGGTTGGTACCCAGGGTGGAGGAGAGGAGACTCTCCTCCACGCACTGGGCACCATATAACTGGTCAAAAAATAAGAAATAAAATAAAAAACAGTCCTATACTCACCCTCGATGTCCCGCGCAGTGTTCCCGCCTCACCGCTGCACGCTGCCGTTCGGTTCCTGTAGCTGGTGTGCGGCGAAGGACCTTGCCGATGACGTCACTGTCCTGTGATTGGTCGTGAGCGGTCATGTGACCGCTCTCGTGAGCGGTCATGTGACCGCTCACGTGACCGTGACGTCACGGAAGGCCCTGTGCGCACAGACCAGCTATAGGAAGAGGAGCCGGACGCCGCTTATGAGATGTCTGGGTGAGTATAAGCATTTTTTTATTTTTTTTATTATTTTTAAACATTCTATCTTTTACTATAGATGCTGCATAGGCTGCATCTATAGTAAAAAGTTGGTCACACTTGTCAAACAGTATGTTTGACAAGTGTGACCAACTTGTCAGTCAGTTTTCCAAGCGATGCTACAGATCGCTTGGAAAACTTTAGCATTCTGCAAGCTAATTACGCTTGCAGAATGCTAAAAAAAACGCGAAAAAAACGGAAAAAAAACGCAAAAAAAAAAATGCGGATTTCTTGCAGAAAATTTCCGGTTTTCTTCAGGAAATTTCTGCAAGAAATCCGCAACGTGTGCACATACCCTAAGGGTATGTGCACACGTCAGGATTTCTTGCAGAAATTTCCTGAATAAAACCGGAAATTTTCTGCAAGAAATCTGCATGTTTCTTTTTGCATTTTTTTCCCCTTTTTTTCGCGTTTTTTTTAGCATTTTGCAAGCGTAATTAGCTTGCAGAATGCTAAAGTTTTCCAAGCGATCTGTAGCATCGCTTGGAAAACTGATTGACAGGTTGGCCACACTTGTCAAACATACTGTTTGACAAGTGTGACCAACTTTTTACTATAGATGCTGCCTATGCAGTATCAATAGTAAAAAGATATCATGTTAAAAATAATTACAAAAATTAAAAAAAGGTTATACTCACCCTCAGATTGATGGCCCCCGATCTCCTCAGCTGTTGCTCTGTGTGTAGGACCTGCGATGACGTCACGGTCACATGACCGCGACGTCACGGTCACATGACAGCGACGTCATCGCAGGTCCTACACACAGAGCATCTATAGGAACGGAAGAGAGAGCATGCACTGATGAGAGGCGGGAAGACTGCGGGGGCCATCAAAGGTGAGTATATCACTATTTTTTATTTTAATTCTTATTTTTTTTACCAATTATATGGTGCCCAGTCCGCGGAGGAGAGTCTCCTCTCCTCCACCCTGGGTACCAACCGCACATGATCCGCTTACTTCCCGCATGGTGGGCATAGCCCCGTGCGGGAAGTAAGCAGATCAATGCATTCCTAGGTGTGCGGAATCCCCGCGATTCCACAAATTTAATGAACATGTTGCTTCTCTTCCGCGATGCGATTTTTTCGCGGAAAAAAATGCAACATTTGCACAGGATATACAGAATACACTGAAAATAATGGGAGGCATATGTAAGCGTTTTTTTCGCGTTTTTATCACGTTTTTATAGCGAAAAAACGCGAAAAATACTGAACGTGTGCACATGGCCTAAGTCCTCTCTCTTGCTGAAGAGTTTAACCTCTTGGCATCACAGCCAATTTTGTCCTTTATAACAGAACTTTTTTTTTTACTTTTCAATTGTTGTGTTCCAGCAGCCCTAACTTTTTTTTCAGCATCATAGTCCAATATGGACATGTTTATTTGGGATGAGCTGTGTTTGTGAATGGCATAATTTTGGAGTACATATAATTTAGCAACAAACTTTTATTAACTTTCTATGGCAAGGCATATAAACAAAATAACAATTCTGTAACTATTTGTTGTTTTTTTTTGCATTTTAACCCCTTAACGACCAGAGGTGTTTTTGGTTTTGCATTTTTATTTTTTGCTTCCCAGAGCCATAACTTTCTTATTTTTTGGTCAAAATGGCCATGTGAGGGCTTGTTTTTTTGCAGGACAAGTTGTACTTTTGAATGACACCATTGATTTTACCATGTTGCATACTAGAAAACAGAAAAAAAAATTCCAAGTGCAGTGAAATTTAAAAAAGAAAGTGCAATCCCACACTGGTGTTTTGTTTGGCTTTGTTACTAAAATTGACCAGCCATTATGTTTCTCCAGGTCATTACGTGTTTATAGACATCAAACATGTCTGGGTTCTTTTTCATTTAAGTGGTGAAAAAAAAATTACAAACTTTGTTAAAAAAAAATTCCGCAATTTTTCCGATACCCATAGTGTCCCCATTTTTCACGATCTCAGGTTGGCTGAGGGCTTATCTTTTGCGTGCCGAGCTGCTGTTGTTAATGATGCCATTTTGGTGCAGATACGATCTTTTAATTGACCGTTATTGCATTTTACTGCAATGTCGTGAGGACCAAAAACAGATAATTCTGGGAATTTATTCCCATACCTTTTTGGATAACACACCAGTGATCTGGGGGTTGGGATGCATTATTATATGCTTTCCCAATGCGGCACACTTGTGACAGCAATCGTGTGCATATATGCTATGTAAGGTGTATTGTATTCACTATACATACTTTTGTGGTCACATTATTTTTGGGATGTTGTATGGCTTGCCACTAATATTTGCATGTGCTTACTGACTAGACCCATATTATGGTGTACATGGTCCATTATTGAGCTTTTTATAAATATAACATTGATTATTTCATTTGTTTCACTCTATGCCTAATTGGCCTAGTTCTTTGGGGGTGATGGTTTATTGGTCATGTTATATGTATTTTACATGTCTTTAAATGTTGTTTTGTCTTGAGGTGCAAAAATGTTTTTTTCTTATATTTTACTATGTGGATGTGCATACCATTATTGGTGTAGTCTTTTTCTCTTCTCTCGTAGATATCCAATACAGACTAGGTGCTGCACCCCATTTTTGCAATTTATATGATGATATATTTGTGATAGCAGTGCACCCCTGATTCCTCTTGCAACTGGGAAGAGCACAACATTTTTGCTATCTCCTGTCATGAGACATAACTGTATATGCCCTTTTGCAGTAAATCACTTGTAATTAGCACTCACAGTGACGCCCATGTGCTGGAAGGGCTTAAAGCGTAACCAAGATTTTTATTTTTAACAAGAAATGGACTTGAAGAAAAAGAAAATAAATTAAGAAATGTCTCAAAAAATAGAATTAACCAGTTTTGCGATAAAATTTTTTATCAGATTATACTTAAGAAACTAAAGAAAAGGGGGTACATACAAGACAGACAAATAGGCAGGGGGAGGGGATGACTAAAAGGTCTAGGGGCTAAAGAGGGAGAGGAAATATATGGCCCAGTGAATAAGGTTTTATAAACAATCAGAGGTACCAAAAAGGTGTCCCAAGAGGATCGTCAGTTTAACTTTTAAGTAATAAAGGAATAGTACACATGAAAATAAGCAGCTTTGTAATATATCTTATCAGAGAAATTAGCTTCTTTATTCTTATTTAGTAAGGACAGATTTCCATATTCCAGAGATAGGGGTTACTGAGTTGGTGCTTTTAAAATTCTATGCAGAGGGGAGGTGGGAGGAGCTAGAGGCAGGCACAGACTGCTGCACGTTCTCCTGAAACGCCAGTTACAATTCTCCATAGAATTTTATGAGCACCAACTGAAACTTCCTTTCTCAGTAATGGGAAAATCTATATTTACTGAAGACAGATTTTATCCATGAATTGAGAATTTTGAGAATAAATGATCAATACAGGAGGATAAAGAAGGGGATTTCTCCTTTAAGATATATGATAAAGTTCCTTGTTTTCAAGTGTACAATTGATTTGTGAAATAAAAAATAAAACAACAATAAGGCTGTGTGCACACACGTGTTTTTTTCGTGTTTTTTTGCTATAAAAATGCTATAAAACCACGAAAACAACGAAAAAAACACACACATTAAGCATCCTATTTAATAGAATGCAATCTGCATTTTTTGTGCACATGCTGCATTAATTTCCTGAGCGGAATCGCATTCCAGAAAAAAACACAGCATGTTCATTAAATTTGCAGAATCGCGGGGATTCCGCACACCTAGGAATGCATTGATCTGCTTACTTCCCACATGGGGCTATGCCCACCATGCGGGAAGTAAGCAGATCATGTGCAGTTGGTACCGAGGGTGGAGGAGAGGGGCTCTCCTCCAGGCCCTGGGAACCATATAATTGGTAAAAAAAAAAGAATTAAAATAAAAAATCGTGATATACTCACCTTCGATGGCCCCTGAAAGTCTTCCCGCCTCTCAGCGGTGCGCGTGGCCGCTTCCGTTCCCAGCGATGCTGTGTGTGAAGGACCTGCGATGACGTCGCGGTCACGTCACTGCGACATCATTGAAGGTCCTGCACACAAAGCATCTATAGGAACGGAAGCCGCTGAGGAGATCGGTTGCCTTCGGAAGATGAGAATAACCTTTTTTTTATTTTTTTATTATTTTTAACATTCTATCTTTTACTATTGATGCTGCATAGGCTGCATCAATAGTAAAAAGTTGGTCACACTTGTCAAGCACTATGTTTGACAAGTGTGACCAACCTGTCAATCAGTTTTCCAAGCGATGCTACAGATCGCTTGGAAAATGCTAGCATTCTGCAAGCTAATTATGCTTGCAAAACGCTAGTTTTTAGTGGGAATATGCATGCTGTAATGCTCGCGCCAAGACTGGTTGGCGTGGGCGCCTGGGGGTGTGGCCCCACTGGACCACAGACCAAACTTCCCTGGAAGGGGCTAAAATAAGTAGCGTCGTAGGTGTTCGCTGGAGCCTCTGATGGTGAGGTCAGACTTGTGCAATAGGAAGCTACCAGGTACCACTCCAGGGTGGAGTCGGACTGTGGATGTTGATCCTACTGGGGACAAGACACAGGCAGGCAGGCATGGCTGGCACTGGCAGACAGGGCTGATACTCTGGTAGGAACTGGTATACAGGCGGATGTATGGAAACAGGTAAGAACCTGTTCAGACTGGTGAAAATAATGAAACAGGTAGAGACCCGTACGGCAAGTTGCTGAATAAAGGCAGAGCAAGAGTGGATGCAAAGCAGAATCACAGGAGGCGGAGTAAGAGCAGGAGGTGGAGCTAAGAGTAGAGAAAGAGAAGGCAGAGCTAAGAGCAGAGAAGGAGAAGGCAGAGCCAAGAAATGAGCCGCAGGGGGCGGAGCCAAGAGCGGAGATGCTGGAGGCGGAGCCAAGAGCAGAGACGCTGTAGGCGGAGCCAAGAGCAGAGACACTGGAGGCGGAGCCAAGAGTGGAGACGCTGGAGGCAGAGCCAAGAGCCAGAGAGTGCAGAACCACAGGTTGTGGCGAGGAGAGCTGAGAGGCACAGAACCACAGGTTGTGGCAGAACTGAGCAGAGAGATGCAGAACCACTGATAGTGGCAAGCAGAGCAGAAATATAAGGCGGAAGTACACTCAGCAGAGTGGGAAATGACAAATGGAAAAGAAGGAACAGGAACGGACATAGACCAGAGTACAGACAGGAATGGACACGGATACACAAACAGAACACAGATGAAGGCCTGCTAATTGCAGCCCTCTGAGACAGGAAACAGACACGACCTGGCAGCTCAGTAGCAAGTGCTAACTGAGGAAAATAGTTTGCTCAGGCATCCTCCAATGGGTGAGGATGCCTTAAGTATCAAAGGCCTCTAGGCCATTGGCCAGGAACACCTTAGGGAGGTGCACACAGTCTCAATAAGAATCTGGACTGGCTGGCACCGCCCCCCTATGCACACAGCCAGGAAGTATACACAGAGCAAGCGGCCATGAAGCACATGGCATGGAGCCGGCAGCAGACAGATCTCACAGCATGGCACTGGGTGAGTGAGTTGATGTAACAGGCAGGTGGGGAATGGAAGGCCATGCAGTGATGCCGGCAGGGTTGACTGTTATTTCTGTGCAGTGCAAGTGCAAGGATTCAATAAGCATAAGAAACGAAAATGGGAGTAACATGGAATCTGCAAGAAGGCCTGTCCCTCATTGTGAAGATGTGCCTGTACCTGTGTTTACCATAAATAACAGTCATCATGATGATTTTTTGGCTCTCTCCACACCATTGGAACACCAAATTTGAAGCTTTTTCTTTGTCCTTTGCTCCATTTTCGTAATAATTCGATACATGCTTTGCACACTATGTGTGGCGCCCAAAACTTGTCTTGGTCCCCAAGCATAACCCCAAAAGAGGCAAAATACACTTTTTTTACGAAGTCTGTTATGTTTCTTCTATGTTTTGGCAGTGTGTATTCACCACAAATGTAACAGAATGAGTCTGGATCGTTAAGACAACTTCTTCTTGATGAGTTCATGCTTTTCACTGGAAAACAGACAACAACATAAAGTTAGTGCAAAAATCAAGCTATGAACAAACTTTTAGAACACTAATTAACACAAAACTATATTGAGAACTGCTCAGTTCAAGTACTAATCCAAAGAAATTAATGAGATGATGCGTCGCATTTACCAACAAGTGCTATAAATAAGATACCAAAAATCTCAAAAACTTGAGCCAATCTGGCAAAACTGATGACATATTCAGAATCAGCACCCCAAAAATACCCTAAATTCGATGAAATATCTTTGGCACCAAAAATGCTGTTGACCAGTGTAATATATGGACTCATATAAAGGTGCACTTGATAAACTTGATAATATACTGTAGTTTACCTGACAAACATGGTGGGAGTCCCATAATATCTTTAGAAGAATATTTATTGTTTTTATTACAATATTTCTTATTTTCATATTAAAAAAATGCTAAATGTTTTATAAGGTAATTAATATTTTAGTGAACTTTTACGATACTGTTTGTGCAAGAGAATTAATTGTCTTGCAATATTTGACTTACAAATATGTAGGATAGTGTTTATACATTTTTAGCATTGCAAATAAAGTTTAATATTTTCAAAGACTATAAATTACCAAACCAGAAGCAAATGTATTCTAAACTTGACTGACTTAAGATTACAGAGCTGCTGATTATGAGTGAATTGCCACAATTGTGTGCTGGTATTGCCACAAGAGGGCAACAATCAGTCAAGAAAGTACAGCCGAGACGTTTTCCTACATGTAAGTATACTCGATTGTGTATGTTGTGCACATATTTACTTTCTATTATAGAACTATCCTATAATCACATATCATTTAATTCAAAATATTGGATAATCTGGCAGTCTATTCAATAATCTGGATTATTACATTTTATCTTATTTTTCATTTTTAATTCAAGTTGATCATTAATTCACATGTAGCCGTATAGATGTATAGATAAGAAACACTGTCTATATATCTCTGCATGTTAAAAAGTCAAAACATGGAAAATGTTACCAAATATTATCTACTAGATGGTGGCCCGATTCTAATGCATCGGGTATTCTAGAATATGTATGTATGTATGTATGTATGTATGTATATAGCAGCCACATAGTATATAGCACAGGCCACATAGTATATAAGAGTCATGTAGTATGTAGCAGACAAACAGTACATGGCCTGTGCTATATACTATGTGGCTGCTATATACATACATACATATTGTAGAATACCCGATGCGTTAATACAGGCCACGCAATATATAACAGTGGCCACGCAGTATATAACACAGCCGAAACAGTATATAACACAGCCCAAGTACTATATAACACAGCCCACGCAGTATATAGCAGCCACGCAGTATATAACACTGGCCACGTAGTATATAACACAGCCCACGCAGTATATAATACTGCCCTCGTAATATATAGCAGAGCCCACGCAGTACAAAACACAGGCCACATAGTATCTAACACTGGGCACGTAGTATACAGCAGCCACACGGTATATAACACAGCCCACGTAGTATATAGCAGTGTGGGCACCATATCCCTGTTAAAAAAAATTAAAATAAAAAATAGTTATATACTCACCCACTGGGATCCAGCGAAGCTCTGGCGATGCGCGCGCGGCTGCCGCCATCTTCCGTTCCCAGGATGCATTGCAAAATTACCCAGATGACTTAGCGGTCTCGCGAGACCGCTAAGTCTTTTGGGCAATTTCGCAATGCATCTCTGGGAAGGGAAGCTGGCGGCAGCCGCGTGCACCTCGACGGAAGGTGAGAATAAGAGGGTTTTTTTTATTATTATTTTTAACATTACATCTTTTTACTATTGATGCTGCATAGGCAGCTGTTGTGAATTCTGCTCTTGGGCTCCCTCCGGTGGTTGTAAGTGGTAGCGCTGCTGTCTCTGAATCACAGCATTTATCAGGTGTGTTCACTTCTTGCAATTTTGACTGGGCTATTTAGTCTTGCTTCACCCTTTAGTCAGTGCCAGTTGTCCATTGTTCCTGGAGGATTCACATCCCTGCCTAGTCTCTTCTGCTTTGCAGTTTGTTTCAACAAAGATAAGTTCTGGACTTGATTTTGCTGTCCACATGCTGTGGTCTTTTTGTTCAGTTCTTTTCTATGTTTTGTCTTGTCCAGCTTGGTCTGTATAAGGATTTTTTTAGACAAGCTGGTATCTCTGGAGATGCAGATAAACCTCCATATCTTTAGTTAGCTGTGGAGATTTTCTATTTTCTGTGGTAGATATTTTCTAGTGTTTTAATACTGACCGCATAGTACTCTGTCCTATCCTTTCTATTTAGCTAGAAGTGGCCTCCTTTGCTAAATTCTCATTTCAGTCTGTGTATGTTTTTTCCCTCTTCTCTCACAGTCAATATTTGTGGGGGCTGCCTATCCTTTGGGGATTTTCTCTGAGGCAAGATAGTTTTCCCTTTTCTATCTCTAGGGGTAATTAGTCCTCCAGCTGTGTCGAGATGTCTAGGGAGCGCTAGGTACATTCCACGGCTACTTCTAGTTGCGGTGTCAGGTTCAGGGTCTGCGGTCAGTACAGGTACCACCTTCTCCAGAGTACGTCTCATGCTGCTCTTAGGCCACCAGATCATAACAGGCAGCATCAATAGTAAAAAGTTGGGGACACACAGGGTTAATAGCGATAATGGAGTGCGTTACCCGCTTCATAACGCGGTCCGTTACCGCTGGCATTAACCCTGTGTGAGCGGTGACTGGAGGGGAGTATGCAGGCGCTGGGCACTGACTGCAGGCAAGTAGGGAGGGACTAATTGGACTGTGCCCGTCGCTGATTGGTCGCGGCAGCCATGACAGGCAGATGGCGAGACCAATCAGCGACGCGGTTTTTCTGGGACAGACAGACGGAAGTACCCCTTAGACAATTATATATATAGATGTAAAATGATAAGTGAAACAAAGAAAAATAAATATGCACACAGAAGGGATCACCTGATAAATATTTATTAATCAAAAAAGTACATGCAAGCCACATAGACCATAGACAGATCAGAATACCCAAAATAAGACAGTGGTCCTCCCTAATTAATCAATTTAATGCATGCAATATGCTTCAGCAAAGGTACATTGCAAAAACATTACACATTATCTCCAGACAATAAAAGCAATATGCTGCCAGTTCAATAATAGAGCTTTGGTGTATAATAAAGGGCTCAAAGAGCCATATATGTATATAAAGACAAATGCTGAATTACTATTTAAAGTCCCTAAATCATGGTAAAAAGAGCAAAGTCTGCCAAAGAAGAATACTACTTAGCAACCCATAATATCCTAGGACCTTTGCCAGCATCAGATTGAGAAAGGGAGTATAGACATCGAAAGCACGGTATAGGAAAGGACACGTGTCCATAGCACTCATGCGATGGCCCACCCGCGGGAGCACATGCCGCAAAACATAGAAGACCCAACAGAGAGATGTGATGTGACCTGCAATAAGAATGTGAAGAATTGTCCAAGAGAGCATAACGCATAAAAAAGCAGGCAAACTGCACCTAAGTCTATCAATAAAGATTTTTAAAGCGAAATACCAGGTAATACCAAAGCAAAGCAGCTTTATTTAAAGCATGACTCACCAAAAAGAGACAAAAGCAGCAAGATCAAAAATGCAATAAAAAGGCATGTAAAAAAATGCAATGAAAAACGCAAAAAATCTAATTTACTTAATAGTTGCAGAAATGGTGCAAAAATCTGCAACATCAAAAGCTCACCAAATACAGTAGGAATGTAACCTTAATGTCACAACAAAAAATGGCAATTTTAACCATACACACTACGACCATTGCTACCTTATTATGAATTCTAAGAACAAAGATTCCAACAGCATAAATAAATACTCCTAGCTAGAAGCATTGCTATGCCTGCTTCCCCATTAGTTATTTTGAAAAATCAAAAAATAGTGGACACATCAATATATCACCAAAAGATGAGTAACAAGTACTCATAGACCAATATAACACTATCAATGTAAAATCAATAAAGTTTATTGAAAATATTAAAAACATATCCTGACATATGAGGATCTCCAAAGACTCAGTCAAATTCATGTATGGCAAGATACAGCTGCACAGAACACCCCGACGCGCGTTTCGCCCACGTGCTTTCTCAAGGGGAGTGTCAAGCACGTGGGCAAAACGTGCGGTATCTTGATTCAAAATGGGTAAGCATTGATTATTATCTTTATAAGGATTTCCCTAATGTTTAGTTCCTATCATCCGGGCATTTGTACATGAGATTGTGGCCTTTAGAGGATGTATTGTGAACCTCATACGGTATTATGAATTACATACATATATTATACAATGCTATGTGATATGTGCTGATATATTACCGCTGCCATACATGAATTTGACTGAGTCTTTGGAGATCCTCATATGTCAGGATATGTTTTTAATATTATTTTTCAATAAACTTTATTGCTTTTACATTGATAGTGTTATAGTGGTCTATGAGTACTTGTTATTTATCTTTTGGTGACTTATTATGAATTCGATTCTAATACAGCTTGGTGCAGCATCGCCTCCAATAGCAGTGGATATATTTATAATTTCTAATAGTGATTAGGTAGTCATCATCACATATTAGAAGCTATTCCAATATTCTGCTTAAATTAATACCTAGGTAATAGAACATTTAAAAATAAACCCCGCAAGCACGAGCCATGACTGATATACTGAACACCTGTTAAAGTTCTTCCATAGACGTAATGATTTACTGTGAATACTTTGCATTAAAAACCCATGTTGTGCTATAAATAACACGTTACCTGGCATCTAGATAGACCCCAAGACTTTGCCAGATGGCCTTAGTGACAGTAGTGAACTACCCAAAAGAGGCGTAGAGAGGTAAGCTGAGTATTCCAGTGGGGATATCACAGCCAGGCTTCTCTACTTGCGCCAAGAGCAGAACCTTTCATTTACATTTCAACCTTCTTTGCAATGAGAACTGTATATTTCATACAATCCCCCCTATGTCGTGCATTTGATATTGTAGATTTACGTTCGCATTTATTTGAACTAAAATGACAGGTCCAGGGTTCCAGCTGCACTCAGGTCATGGAGTCTGCATGTTGCCAACTGAACATAGTTGAAGCAGTGACCTGATCTCCCTCTGTTCAGTGCCAAGAAGAGATCTCTGATTATAAGACTGCTGAGAGCTTCAAGCAGTTCTTTATGTAATGATGTAATTCCATTGATATAATGGGAATAATAATGTTTATGATCACAACTACATAAGTTATGATGTAATAGTTTGCAGAACAATAAAGTAAATATTATTTCAGTTTTTCAGAAAATTGGAAATGACTATACACATGAAATCCCTTAGCTCACACATCTCTCTGTGTTTATTTATATGATGTTTAGATATTACCATTTTTTTTTTACTTTGCTTAAGAGGTTTAGACCTACAGCAAACCAAAGGAGGCAAAATGAACATTGAATGCTTTATTATTATAGCAAATAACATTTTACCGAGCTGAAAGGCAGACAGGGGTTTACCAGACGAAAATCCATATAATAATATGACCTACCGTACTTGGTAATGGAGGCATTTTCAGGTCCTTTTTAACTTTGTTTCAATTATTATAAAACAAATCTGCTTTAAAGGTAATGTAATATGCAAATTGTGTCTTCAGAGAGGAAGAGGACTTAAACTATAGTGCCACCTATTGGAAGTAGCAATCCTACAAGTGCAACTTCCAATAGAGTTCAAGTCCTTGTCCTCTCTTAAGAGACAATTTGCATATTTAATTTACCAAAGGAGCATGCAAGGCATTTACTTCTCATACTGATATGCCAGACCTGGCTTGTCACTCTCCACAAGGAGAACACTTACCCCTTTACCACCAAGGGTGGTTTGCACGTTAATGACCGGGCCAATTGTTATAATTCTGACCACTGTTCCTTTATGAGGTAATAACTCTGGAACACTTCCATAGATCCCGGTGTTTCTGAGATTTTTTTGGGACATATTGTACTTCATAATAGTGGTGATTTTTTTTTATATATGACTTGGATCTATTTGTGAAAAAACAGAAATTTGGCGAAAATTTCGCAATTTTCTGACTTTGAATTTTCATGCCCTTAAATCAGAGCTATATCACACAAAATACGTAATAAGTAACATTTCCCACATGTCTACTTTACATCAGCACAATTTTGGAACTTTTTTTTGTTAGGAAGTTATAAGGGTTAAAAGTTGAATTTTTACACCATTTTTTAGGGACATCACATTCAAAGTCATTTTGAGGGGTCTATATGATAGAAGATACCCAAAAGTGACACCATTCTAAAAACTGCACCCCTCAAGGTGCTCAAAACCACATTCAAGAACTTTATTAACCTTTATGGTGCTTCACAGGAATTTTTGGAATGTTTAAAAAAATGAACATTTAAGTTTTGCTCACACAAAAAAATGACTTCACATCCAAACTTTTTTAGTTTCCCAAGGGTAACAGGAGAAATTGGACCCAAAAATTTGTTGTGCAATTTGTTCTGAGTATGCTGATACCCCATATGTGGGGTTATACCATTGTTTGGGCACATGGCAGAGCTCGAAAAGGAAGGAGTGCCTTTTGACTTTTTCAACGTAAAATTGGCTGGATTGAGATCGGACACCATGTTGCATTTGGAGAGCACCTGATATGCCTAAACAGTGGAAACCCCCCATTAGTGACACCATTTTGGAAGTTAGACCCCACAAGGAACTTATCCCGATGTGTGGTGAGCACTTTGAACCTCCAGGTTCTTCACAGAAGTTTATAATGTTGAGCTGTGAAAATAATAAAATCACATTTTCCTCACAAAATTTTTTATTTTAAATCCAAATTTTGCATTTTCAGAAGGGTAACAAGAGAAATTGCACCATAAAATTTGTTGTGCAATTTCTCTTTAGTATGCTGATACCACATACCGTATTTTTTGGCATATAAGATGCACCGTACTATAAGACGCACCCCAAATTTGGGGTGAAAAATGCAGAAAAAAAGATTTTTTATAAGATGGGGGTCCGTCTTATTGTCCGAATTTAAGATCTCTTACCTGAGGGCAGGCAGTGGCAGAGCAGGGTCACAGGAGGCATGGTGGTGGCAGAGATGAGGTGATGCTGAGGTGCGGTGGGCGGAACGGCGTGCACCTGAGCAGGGTCCCATCCTGCTTAGGTGGGCGACGCCATGGCCTGGTGTCCATGGGGAGGTTGCTGTGGCGGTGGCAGACGTGCGGTCACTTCCTCAGGTGGCAGCGGCCAGGGTCCCTTCCACATTTGAGGTGACGCCACAGCAGTAGTGAAGGAGAGAAGCAGAGCTGGGTGGTTTTCCTGGTGGCGGCAGGCTTACCGGCATTGTGGCAGCGACAGAGGTGCAGGCATGATGTGGCACGGTGAGCTGTATGGCGTGAGCAGGTCCCATCCATATTTGAGGTGAATCCGCGGCCCGGTATTGATGGAGAGCAGCAGCGCTGGTGAGTTACGGTATTTTCCGGAGGCGGCGGCCATCTTGCTGAGGCCGCGCGTGCGCAGATTCCCAGGGCTTCAGGAAAATGGCCGCCGCGATCTCCATCTATGCACGCGTGGCCTCCCGTGGCCATTTTCCTGAAGCCCTGGGATGCAGAGTAGTGAATCTGCGCACGCGCGGCCTCAGCAAGATGGCCGCCGCCACCGGAAAATACCGTAACTCACCAGCGCTGCTGCTCTCCATCAATACCGGGCCGCGGATTCACCTCAAATATGGATGGGACCTGCTCACGCCATACAGCTCACCGTGCCACATCATGCCCGCACCTCTGTCACCACCACAATGCCGGTAAGCCTGCGTTCCGAATATAAGACGCACCCCCCATTTTCCTCACAATTTTTTTGGGGAAAAAGTGCATCTTATATGCCAAAAAATACGGTATGTAGGGGAATACTACTTTTGAGGCACAGTGCAAAGCTCAGAATGGAACTGGCACCATATTGGAGTTCAGATTTTGCTGGAATGGTTTGAGGATGCCATGTCACATTGGCAGAGCCCCTGAGATGCCCGAACAGCAGAAACCCCTGTATGTGAACTTATTTTACAAACTACACTCCCAAATGAATTAATCTAGGGGAGCAGTGATCATATTGACACCAAATGTGCCTCACAGAATTTTATACCACTGTGCGGTGAAGAAAGAATAAATTATGTTTTTACCATTAAAATGTTGTTTTAGCCCCAAGTTTTTAATTTTTCTAAGGGCTAGTAGGACATTTTTTACAAAAAACTAAGGTAAATTTTTTCCTGAGTGTGCCATTACCCCACATGTAATCAGGAAATATTTTTCAGGCACAGTGCAAAGCTCAGAAACCAAGGAGCATCAGATTTTACTGTTATGGTTTGCAGGTGCCATGACCCACTAGGAGAGCCTATGAGGTACCAGAACATAAAAAAACATAAGTGACCCTATTTTACGAAATATACCTCTCAATAAATTCATCTAGGGATGCAATGATCATATTGACACAATGGGTGTGTCCGAATTTTATACCAAAGATACAGCAGGCGGCGACTGATGGGACTATTAATCCCATCAGCCTACCCCTGCTGCCACTAATAACAGAGCAAATAAATCCATGAAAAATCGGCATGGGTTCCCATGTATTTTCTATAACCAGTCAGGAAAAACACTCAGCTGGGGGCTGCAACCCTCAGCTGTCAGCTTCAGCAAGGCAGGTTATGAAGAACAGAGCGGTCTCCATGCTTTTTTAAATTTATTTAAATAAATAATTTTAAAAAATGGCATGTGGTCCCCCCATTTTAGACAACTAGCCTTGCTAAAGCTCACAGCTGGGGGCTGATATTCACAGGCTGGTAAGGGGCCATGGATATTGACCCCCCCAGCCTAAAAATAGGAGCCCACAGCCATCCAGAAAAGGTACATCTATTAGATGCGCTAATTCTGGTGCTTTGCCTGGCTCCTCCCACTTAGCCTGTAGAGGTGGCAAGTGGAGTTCATATTGGTGGGGTTGATGTCACCTTTGCATTGTTTCTGTTTTTATTGGTACCTTTTTCGGGCATATGACACTTTTTGATCACTTTCTATTCCTATTGTTGGAGGCAGAATGAACAAAAACCAGCAATCCATGAATTTCTTTTTTGGGGGGTGAGTTTCTGCTGCTCTGTATGTGATAAAATTGATAAGGCAGTTTTATTCTTTGGGTCAGTACAATTACAGCGATACCTCATTTATTTTTTTTTATGTTTTTGCGCTTTTATACAATAAAAACTATTTTATGGAAAAAAATAATTATTTTTTCACTTTATTCAGAGAGCTTTTTTGGGTGATGAAGTTGTATAGCAGCTTGTTTTCTGCAGGATAAGATGACTTTTTCAGCAGTATCATGTGTATTTACATCCATCTTTTTGATCTCGTGTTATTCCACTTTTTGTTTGGCGGCATGATGATAAAGCATTGTTTTTTGCCTTGTTTTTTTTATTGTGTTCACTAAAGGGGTTAGCTAGTGGGACAATTTTATAGATCGGGTCATTCCGGATGCGGCAATGCCAAATATGTGTCCTTTTATTGTTTGTATTTTTTTTTTCATTCAAATATTTATTTAGACATAGAATATATTTTTATTTTTTATTACTATTTTTGATTTTTTTTTTTAACAAAATATTTTTACAATTATTTAAAAAAAAAAAAAAAAATCGGCTTCCGGAATGCTGCAGGGGTTAAAGTGCCAGGAGTGGTCAGAATCAGCTGACACCCACACACCCCCATGTGCACAGGCGATCGCAATGACGTGATATTCCATCCGTGGTCAAATAGGCTCAGGTCACATGGATAGAATATTACGTCTAATGTCAGAAAGTTGTTAACGTTAATGTGTAATCTTAAAATTACCTTGTGTTTAGCTCCTTAAAAATGGTTGAAGGATATATTCTGGGGGGTTTCCTTCCAGTTCAAATAAATAATTATCCCTTGTGTTAATCTAAAAAATGATTACTCCATCTAATAGGTATAATTATTAAACGTTTATTGAGGTTGAGACAAAAGAAAATCATTTTAATTAATGTCATTCTTGAGCAGCATGGTAAACACTTCCAGATATTAACTTTTATTCTAATTATTTTGGATCAAATCATCAATATTTAATCTGCCATACTTCTAGGGAGAACAATAAATACATTTCCCAAGATACTCAAAGTGACTATCCTTTTCAATAACTTTAAACTAATATTTTATAGAATACACTTATACCAATTAATATTTATTAATGAAACACTTAAAAATCTATCAAAATAGTCAATGTGTAAGGTTCACATTGTGACGTGAAGCCACTAACATCCAGGTCCAGGTAGGTAAATGAACTCTGGGCTTTGGTGCAGCTGGTAATGGCACATGGGCAGTTTGGACGTGGCATACAGCAGTATGAACAAAGAGAGGTCAATAAGGCAGCAGAAATTTAAGCAGGTTACCATGAAGTGAACAGGAGCTGGAAAATAATACTAAAAAACTGGAGACTTGAATAACTTTCTGAAGACACAGGTGTGATTCCTGGTGGCCCTTAAAAGACCTAGGGTGATGATGTCAAACGCTGAGCAATCTGCAAAGTCCTGCCACGGGAAAGGTGTGTAACAGCACCCCCCTTCTTAGGGCCCTTCCCAGATAAATCAATAACAGTAGAAAGCTGACACTTAGAGTGAAATCTTTATGTATAAAATAGGAGCATTTATGTTCTTTTTTAGCACCAAACATCTCTCCTCATGACCATACCCCTTGATTTTATGAATGATGTTAGTAATTATTTTTATTAATCTAGCCAATTCTAACCAAAATATTAGAAAGAATTTTAACATCTGAGTTTAGAAATAAAGAAATTGATCTATATTAATTGACTTTTAAAGGATATTTCCATGGTTTCAAGATCAATGCTATATCAGTTTCTTGCATAGAAAGATGAAGATTACCTATTTCTAGTACATTATTTAGAACCAACCAGTGAAGCCCCCAACTCCCGCTCTTTAACTCCCTATACAACACATAGGCACGGTAATTTCATTGGTAACAGAGACCTTATTGCTGGATAACATATCTAAAGCCTCCTTTAATGTCTCCTTTTTTAGTACTGCAGTGCGCAGGCGCCGGGAAAGGTCAGAGAGGCCCAGCGCCAGTGTACTGCAGTACTTTATTCTGCCCTCAACAGGGCAGATTAGTATGCCTGCGTAGGAGCGCGGCTTGAAGCAAGCAGGATGACGACATCACATGAAGATGGGAGGTGCCGGATGCGGAACCTGCGAACCCATCAGACTGGACCGCCCTGGGTGAGTAAAACTTGTTTTTCTTCTCTTTAAAGTCGGACTGGGGGCTTATCTACAGCATTATAGAATGTAGATAAGCCCCGAAAAGGAGTGGCCATATCTTATAGCGGCAAAACAAGGCGACAGGTTCCCTTTAAACATGGTCTTATTTATATCTATTGAATTATGTCATAATAATGTCATAATTATTTTGAGCCTTTATCCAGTGTTCTCTATTTATAAAAGATAGATGATTTACATATATTTTTTTCCTTTATCTAAAACTTCTGTTCAGCCTTTTATTTTCTCTTCCCTGAAAGATAGTTTTTGTTTAATTTCTTAATGAGAAACCTAGTAAAAAAAGGCCTTAAAAATCTACTAAACCCAAGACAAAGTAGTTGAATCTAAATTAATTTCAAGATAGTTATTAATTGCACTAGATATTTGGGACTGGTTGCCAAGAATATTTAACCAATGAGGATTGATTTTGATTTCTCTAGAATGGAGAAATAGCCTCAGGAACATAACTGAAAGTAAAGCATTATCTAATATTTAAATAGCATGATAGTAACATAGTTAGTAAGGCCAAAAAAAGACATTTGTCCATCCAGTTCAGCCTATATTCCATCATAATAAATCCCCAGATCTACGTCCTTCTACAGAACCTAATAATTGTATGATACAATATTGTTCTGCTCCAGGAAGACATCCAGGCCTCTCTTGAACCCCTCGACTGAGTTCGCCATCACCACCTCCTCAGGCAAGCAATTCCAGATTCTCACTGCCCTAACAGTAAAGAATCCTCTTCTATGTTGGTGGAAAAACCTTCTCTCCTCCAGATGCAAAGAATGCCCCCTTGTGCCCGTCACCTTCCTTGGTATAAACAGATCCTCAGCGAGATATTTGTATTGTCCCCTTATATACTTATACATGGTTATTAGATCGCCCCTCAGTCGTCTTTTTTCTAGACTAAATAATCCTAATTTCACTAATCTATCTGGGTATTGTAGTTCTCCCATCCCCTTTATTAATTTTGTTGCCCTCCTTTGTACTCTCTCTAGTTCCATTATATCCTTCCTGAGCACCGGTGCCCAAAACTGGACACAGTACTCCATGTGCGGTCTAACTAGGGATTTGTACAGAGGGTGTATCCAGACCTCTTTTAATGCACCCCATGATCCTGTTTGCCTTGGCAGCTGCTGCCTGGCACTGGCTGCTCCAGGTAAGTTTATCATTAACTAGGATCCCTGTTGTGAACTGTGTTTCTGGGCTCCCTCTGGTGGTCACTAACGGTATTGTGTTAGGCATGTCTTGTTGCAGGCCTGAGCTCCAGCTGTATCGTTAAGCAGCGGGTGTTCCCTATTTAAGTCTCTTCTGGACTCAGTCTCTTGCCTGGCATCGTTGTATCCAGACCTATTTGGTCTCCTCCGGATTCCTTTCAGTCTGCCTCATGCAACAAAAGCTAAGTCCATTTTGAATACTTTGGATCATTTGCATTTTCCTGTGTTTTTGTCCAGCTTGCTTGATATTGGATTTTCTGGCTCGCTGGAAGCTCTAGTGGGCTGATATTCTCCCCCCGCACCGTCAGTCGGTGTGGGGGTTCTTGAATGTTCAGCGTGGATGTTTTTGTAGGGTTTTCTGCTGACCGCATAGTCCACTGTCTATTTTCTGCCTATCTAGACTAGTGGGCCTCACTTTGCTGAATCTAGTTCATCTCTACGTTTGTGTTTTCCTCTTGCCTCACCGTTATTATTTGTTGGGGGCTTTCTATATCTTTGGGGTTCAATTTCTCTGGAGGCAAGTGAGGTCTTATTTTCCCTCTAGGGGTAGTCAGTTCTCCGGCTGGCTCGAGACGTCTAGAACCATCGTAGGCACGTTCACCGGCTGCTTCTAGTTGTGTGTGTTAGGATCAGGTTTGCGGTTAGTCCAGTTTCCACCTCCCTAGAGCAGTATTTTTGTTTTTGCTATCTTGCCGGAATATCAGAGATCCTCTACCACTAGGATCATAACAGTATGCCAGGCCAAAAGAAAATGTTTATTGCATCGCAGAAGCGGGATTAAAAAGAAGTTCTGAGTTTTTTTGGTTTTTTTTGTGTTGCTGCAGTTTGCCTAGCTTCTTCCATCCCCTTTTTCTCTGAGTGGCTGGAACTCAGCTGCAGATATGAATGTCCAGACTCTGACTTCTAGTGTGGATCAGCTTGCTGCTAGGGTGCAAAGCATTCAGGATTTTGTTATCCATAGCCCTATGTCTAAACCAAAAATACCTATTCCTGAGCCGTTTTTTGGTGATAGATCTAAGTTCCTGAATTTTAGGAATAATTGCAGATTGTTTCTGTCTCTGAAACCTCGTTCCTCTGGTGATTCCGCTCAGCAAGTTAAGATTGTTATTTCCTTCTTGCGCGGCGACCCTCAGGATTGGGCCTTCTCTCTGGCGCCAGGAGATCCTGCATTGGTGAATGTGGATGCGTTTTTCCTGGCACTTGGTTTGCTTTATGAGGAGCCTAATCTTGAAAATCAGGCTGAAAAGATGTTGCTGGCTATCTCTCAGGATCAGGATGAAGCTGAGGTATATTGTCAAAAATTTCGGAAATGGTCCGTGCTTACTCACTGGAATGAGTGTGCACTGGCCGCAAATTTCAGAAATGGTCTTTCTGAAGCCATTAAAGATGTGATGGTGGGGTTTCCTATCCCTACAGGTCTGAATGATTCAATGGCTCTGGCCATTCAAATTGATCGACGTTTGCGGGAGCGCAAATCTGTTAATCCTTTGGCGGTGCTGTCTGAACGGTCACCTGATTCTATGCAATGTGACAGAATTCTGACCAGAGTCGAGCGACAAAATCATAGACGTCAAAATGGGTTGTGTTTCTACTGTGGTAACTCAACACATGTTATCTCAGCATGCTCTAAACGCTTTAAAAAAATTGTTAATCCTGTCGCCATTGGTACTTTTCAGCCTAAGTTTATTTTGTCTGTGACTTTAATTTGTTCATTATCTTCTTACTCAGTTATGGCTTTTGTGGATTCTGGTGCTGCTTTAAGTCTGATGGATTTGTCGTTTGCCAAGCGTTGCGGTTTTGTCCTGGAGCCTTTGGAAAATCCTATTCCTCTTAGAGGAATTGATTCTACGCCATTGGCAGAGGATAAGCCTCAGTATTGGACGCAAGTGACCATGTGCATGACTCCTGTGCATCAGGAGGTGATTCATTTTCTGGTACTGCATAAAATGCATGATGTTGTCGTTTTGGGTCTGCCATGGTTACAGGCCCATAATCCAGTTTTAGATTGGAAAGCTATGACTGTGTCTAGTTGGGGGTGTCAGGGGATTCATGGCGATTCTCCATTAGTGTCTATTGCTTCTTCTACTCCTTCTGAGATCCCTGAGTTTTTGTCAGACTTTCAGGATGTATTTAATGAGGCCAGTTCCAGTGCCCTTCCCCCTCATAGGGACTGCGATTGTGCTATAGATTTGATTCCTGGTAGTAAATTTCCTAAGGGACGACTCTTTAATTTATCTGTGCCAGAGCATGCCGCGATGCGGAGCTATATAAAGGAGTCTTTGGAGAAGGGACATATTCGCCCATCCTCTTCTCCCCTTGGTGCAGGATTTTTTTTGTGGGCAAGAAAGACGGGTCTTTGAGACCTTGTATAGATTATCGTCTTCTAAATAAGATCACGGTTAAATTTCAGTATCCTTTGCCATTGTTGTCTGATTTGTTTGCTCGGATTAAGGGTGCCAGTTGGTTCACCAAGATAGATCTTCGTGGTGCGTATAACCTTGTGCGTATAAAGCAGGGAGATGAATGGAAAACGGCATTTAATACGCCTGAGGGTCATTTTGAGTACCTGGTGATGCCTTTTGGACTAACTAATGCCCCTTCTGTGATTCAGTCCTTCATGCATGACATCTTCCGGAAATATCTGGATAAATTTATGATTATTTATCTGGATGATATTTTGTTTTTTTCTGATGATTGGGAGTCCCATGTGAACCAGGTCAGGATGGTGTTTCAGGTTCTGCGTGAAAACTCTCTATTTGTGAAGGGCTCAAAATGTATCTTTGGGGTACAGAAGGTTTCTTTTTTGGGTTTTATTTTTTCCCCTTCAACTGTGGAGATGGACCCAGTCAAGGTCCGTGCCATTCATGACTGGACTCAGCCCACGTCTGTTAAGAGCCTGCAGAAGTTCTTGGGCTTTGCTAATTTTTACTGTCGTTTTATCGCTAATTTTTCTAGCGTGGTTAAACCTTTGACGGATATGACCAAGAAGGGTTCTGATGTTGCTAATTGGTCTCCTGCGGCCGTGGAGGCCTTTCGGGAGCTGAAGCGTCGGTTTACTTCAGCGCCAGTCTTGTGCCAGCCGGATGTCTCTCTTCCCTTCCAGGTTGAGGTTGATGTTTCTGAGATTGGTGCAGGGGCCGTTTTGTCGCAAAAAAGTTCTGATGGCTCCGTGATGAGGCCATGCGCCTTCTTTTCAAGAAAATTTTCGCCTGCTGAGCGGAACTATGATGTTGGTAATCGGGAGTTATTGGCTATGAAGTGGGCATTTGAGGAGTGGCGTCATTGGCTCGAGGGAGCTAGACATCGTGTGGTGGTCTTGACTGATCATAAAAATCTAATTTACCTCGAGTCTGCCAAACGCCTGAATCCTAGACAGGCTCGTTGGTCGTTGTTTTTCTCCCGTTTTAACTTTGTGGTCTCGTTCCTGCCTGGTTCAAAGAACGTGAAGGCTGATGCACTTTCTAGGAGTTTTGTGCCTGACTCTCCGGGAGTCTCGGAGCCGGCTGGTATTCTCAGAGAGGGAGTGATTTTGTCTGCCATTTCCCCAGATTTGCGACGAGTGCTGCAGAAGTTTCAGGCTGATAGACCTGATCGTTGCCCACCGGAGAGACTATTTGTCCCTGACAGATGGACCAGCAGAGTTATTTCTGAGGTTCATTCTTCGGTGTTGGCGGGGCATCCTGGGATTTTCGGTACCAGAGATTTGGTGGCTAGGTCCTTTTGGTGGCCTTCCTTGTCACGGGATGTGCGTTCCTTTGTGCAGTCCTGTGGGATTTGTGCTCGGGCTAAGCCTTGTTGCTCTCGTGCCAGCGGGTTGCATTTGCCCTTGCCTATCCCGAAGAGGCCTTGGACGCACATTTCCATGGATTTCATTTTGGATCTTCCGGTATCTCGGAAGATGTCTGTCATCTGGGTGGCGTGCGACCGTTTCTCTAAAATGGTCCATTTGGTGCCCTTGCCTAAGCTGCCTTCCTCCTCTGATTTGGTTCCTTTGTTCTTTCAGAATGTGGTTCGGTTGCACGGCATCCCTGAGAATATTGTGTCTGACAGAGGATCCCAGTTTGTGTCCAGATTCTGGCGATCCTTTTGTCCTAAGATGGGTATTGATTTGTCTTTTTCATCGGCTTTTCATCCTCAGACTAATGGCCAGACCGAGCGAACTAATCAGACGTTGGAGACCTATTTGAGATGTTTTGTTTCTGCTGATCAGGACGATTGGGTTACCTTTTTGCCACTGGCCGAGTTTGCCCTTAATAATCGGGCTAGTTCTGCCACTTTGGTTTCGCCCTTTTTCTGCAACTCTGGTTTTCATCCTCGTATCTCCTCTGGCCAGGTTGAACGTTCTGACTGTCCTGGGGTCGATTCTGTGGTGGATAGGTTGCAGCGGATTTGGAACCATGTGGTGGACAATTTGAAATTGTCACAAGACAAGGCCCAGCGTTTTGCCAACCGCCGCCGCGGTGTGGGTCCCCGACTTCGTGTTGGGGATTTGGTTTGGTTGTCTTCTCGGCATGTTCCTTTGAAGGTCTCCTCTCCTAAGTTCAAGCCTCACTTTATCGGTCCTTATAAGATTTTTGAAATCCTTAACCCGGCGTCTTTCCGCTTGGACCTTCCAGCGTCATTCGCCATTCATAATGTGTTCCATAGGTCCTTGTTGCGGCGGTACGTGGTGCCTGTGGTTCCTGCTGTTGAGCCTCCTGCCCCGGTTTTGGTTGAGGGCGAGTTGGAGTACGTGGTGGAGAAGATTTTGGATTCTCGTATCTCTAGACGGAAACTCCAGTATTTAGTTAAGTGGAAAGGCTATGGTCAGGAGGATAATTCCTGGGTTGTCGCCTCTGATGTTCATGCGGCTGATTTGGTTCATGCCTTTCACGCTGCTCATCCTGATCGCCCTGGGGGTCTTGGTGAGGGTTCGGTGACCCCTCCTCAAGGGGGGGTACTGTTGTGAACTGTGTTTCTGGGCTCCCTCTGGTGGTCACTAACGGTATTGTGTTAGGCATGTCTTGTTGCAGGCCTGAGCTCCAGCTGTATCGTTAAGCAGCGGGTGTTCCCTATTTAAGTCTCTTCTGGACTCAGTCTCTTGCCTGGCATCGTTGTATCCAGACCTATTTGGTCTCCTCCGGATTCCTTTCAGTCTGCCTCATGCAACAAAAGCTAAGTCCGTTTTGAATACTTTGGATCATTTGCATTTTCCTGTGTTTTTGTCCAGCTTGCTTGATATTGGATTTTCTGGCTCGCTGGAAGCTCTAGTGGGCTGATATTCTCCCCCCGCACCGTCAGTCGGTGTGGGGGTTCTTGAATGTTCAGCGTGGATGTTTTTGTAGGGTTTTCTGCTGACCGCATAGTCCACTGTCTATTTTCTGCCTATCTAGACTAGTGGGCCTCACTTTGTTGAATCTAGTTCATCTCTACGTTTGTGTTTTCCTCTTGCCTCACCGTTATTATTTGTTGGGGGCTTTCTATATCTTTGGGGTTCAATTTCTCTGGAGGCAAGTGAGGTCTTATTTTCCCTCTAGGGGTAGTCAGTTCTCCGGCTGGCTCGAGACGTCTAGAACCATCGTAGGCACGTTCACCGGCTGCTTCTAGTTGTGTGTGTTAGGATCAGGTTTGCGGTTAGTCCAGTTTCCACCTCCCTAGAGCAGTATTTTTGTTTTTGCTATCTTGCCGGAATATCAGAGATCCTCTACCACTAGGATCATAACAGATCCCCAAGTCCTTCTCCCTGTCAGATTTACCCAGTGGTTTCCCGTTCAGTGTGTAATGGTGATATTGATTCCTTCTTCCCATGTGTATAACCTTACATTTATCATTGTTAAACCTCATCTGCCACCTTTCAGCCCAAGTTTCCAACTTATCCAGATCCATCTGTAGCAGAATACAATCTTCTCTTGTATTAACTGCTTTACATAGTTTTGTATCATCTGCAAATATCAATATTTTACTGTGCAAACCTTCTACCAGATCATTAATGAATATGTTGAAGAGAACAGGTCCCAATACCGACCCCTGCGGTACCCCACTGGTCACAGCGACCCAGTTAGAGACTATACCATTTATAACCACCCTCTGCTTTCTATCACTAAGCCAGTTACTAACCCATTTACACACATTTTCCCCCAGACCAAGCATTATCATTTTGTGTACCAACCTCTTGTGCGGCACGGTATCAAACGCTTTGGAAAAATCGAGATATACGACGTCCAATGACTCACCGTGGTCCAGCCTATAGCTTACCTCTTCATAAAAACTGATTAGATTGGTTTGACAGGAGCGATTTCTCATAAACCCATGCTGATATTTAGTTAAACAGTTATTCTCATTGAGATAATCCAGAATAACATCCTTCAGAAACCCTTCAAATATTTTACCAACAGTAGAGGTTAGACTTACTGGCCTATAATTTCCAGGTTCACTTTTAGAGCCCTTTTTGAATATTGGCACCACATTTGCTATGCGCCAGTCCTGCGGAACAGACCCCGTCACTATAGAGTCCCTAAAAATAAGAAATAATGGTTTATCTATTACATTACTTAGTTCTCTTAGTACTCGTGGGTGTATGCCATCCGGACCCGGAGATTTATCTATTTTAATCTTATTTAGCCGGTTTCGCACCTCTTCTTAGGTTAGATTGGTGACCCTTAATATAGGGTTTTCATTGTTTCTTGGGATTTCACCTAGCATTTCATTTTCCACCGTAAATACCGTGGAGAAGAAGGTGTTTAATATGTTAGCCTTTTCCTCATCATCTACAACCATTCTTTCGTCACTATTTTTTAAGGGGCCTACATTTTCAGTTTTTATTCTTTTACTATTGATATAGTTGAAGAACAGTTTGGGATTAGTTTAACTCTCCTTAGCAATGTGCTTCTCTGTTTCCTTTTTGGCAGCTTTAATTAGTTTTTTAGATAAAGTATTTTTCTCCCTATAGTTTTTTAGAGCTTCAATGGTGCCATCCTGCTTTAGTAGTGCAAATGCTTTCTTTTTACTGTTAATTGCCTGTCTTACTTCTTTGTTTAGCCACATTGGGTTTTTCCTATTTCTAGTCCTTTTATTCCCACAAGGTATAAACCGCTTACAGTGCCTATTTAGGATGTTCTTAAACATTTTCTATTTATTATCTGTATTCTTATTTCTGAGGATATTGTCCCAGTCTACCAGATTAAGGGCATCTCTAAGCTGGTCAAACTTTGCCTTCCTGAAGTTCAGTGTTTTTGTGACTCCCTGACAAGTCCCCCTAGTGAAAGACAGGTGAAACTGTACAATATTGTGGTCGCTATTTCCTAGATGCCCGACCACCTGCAGATTTGTTATTCTGTCAGGTCTATTAGATAGTATTAGGTCTAAAAGTGCTGCTCCTCTGGTTGGATTCTGCACCAATTGTGAAAGATAATTTTTCTTGATTATTAGCAGAAACCTGTTGCCTTTATGGGTTTCACAGGTTTCTGTTTCCCAGTTAATATCTGGGTAGTTAAAGTCCCCCATAACCAGGACCTCATTATAGGTTGCAGCTTCATCTATCTGCTTTAGAAGTAGACTTTCCATGATTTCTGTTATATTTGGGGGTTTGTAACAGACCCCAATGAGAATTTTGTTACCATTTTTCCCTCCATGAATTTAGACCCATATGGACTCGACATCCTCATTCCCTTCGCTAATATCCTCCCTTAAAGTGGACTTTAGACAAGACTTTACATAGAGACAAACCCCTCCTCCTCTCCGATTTTTACGATCCTTTCTAAACAGACTGTAACCCTGTAAGTTAACTGCCCAGTCATAGCTTTCATCTAACCATGTCTCGGTTATTCCCACTATGTCAAAGTTACCTGTAGATATTTCTGCTTCTAGTTCTCCCATCTTGTTTGTCAGGCTTCTGGCGTTTGCGAGCATGCAGTTTAGAGGATTTTGTTTTGTTCCAATCTCCTCACTGTGGATTGTTTTAGAAATGTTCTTACCTCCCTTCTGAGTATGTTTACCTGGGTCTTCTTTGTTCGAGTCTAATGTTTTTCTTCCCGTCCCCTCTTCTTCTAGTTTAACGCCCTCCTGATGAGTGTAGCGAGTCTTCTGGCGAATGTGTGTTTCCCAGGTTTATTGAGGTGTAGTCCGTCTCTGGCGAGGAGTCCATCGTACAAGTAATTCACACCGTGGTCCAGGAATCCGAATCCTTGTTGTCTGCACCATCGTCTTAGCCAGTTGTTCACATCAAGGATCCTGTTCCATCTCCTGGTGCCATGCCCGTCTACTGGAAGGATAGAAGAAAAAACTACCTGTGCATCCAGTTCCTTTACTTTCTTCCCCAACTCTTCAAAGTCCTTGCAGATTGTCGGTAGGTCCTTCCTTGCCGTGTCATTGGTGCCAACATGTATCAGAAGAATACTTAATACTTATATTTAACATTTAACATGACATTTCACTGAATCAATTTTTGTGCCACCAAATCATTAGCAAGGGCAAGTTTTTTCCTAGAAAAAGCAATTACAGGCTTTAAAGTAATGAGAATACAGATTAAGAAAAGGGCTTTTTCTCCTCCAGTTATCTATAAACCCCAGTTCTGTAATTTAATTAATTATTGGAGTTGGCCCTGAATTTTCAGCCATTTTGTCCATTCTTAGTCTGTCAAGGCCATTATCTTGAATATTATTAAAATCACCTAATAACAGAACAGGATCTGTTTTCCCATAAGATAAAAATGTCTTGAGATCAAACAGAATTCTGGAAGGAAACGGAGGTGGAATATAAACTGAAGCTACTACTCAAGTGACCCCATTAGGGGCATAATGATCGTTGTCGCAGAGAAGGCGACTTGACCAAGCATGTGAGGGAGGGAGGCCCGCCGACGACAGTAAATATTTCAGGACACATATACAGCTTAACCCCTTCCCGACCTGTGACACCACGTAGGCGTCATGAAAGTCGGTGCCAATCCGACCTGTAACGCCTATCTGGCATCATGGCAGGATCGCGTTCCTGCAGATCGGGCGAAAGGGTTAACTAAGATTTCACCCGACCTGCAGGGACAGGGGGAGTGGTACTTCAGCCCAGGGGGGTTGGGAAAATAATGAAATAAAGAAAATATTTTTATTTTTCCACTAGGTTTAGGGTTAGGGTTGCAATTAGGGGTAGTGTTAGAATTAGGGTTAGGGTTGCAATTAGGGTTAGGGTTAGAATTAGGGTTAGGGTTAGAATTAGGGTTAGGGTTAGAATTAGGCTATGTGCACACAGTGCGGATTGGCCGCTGCGGATTTGTGGCATGTTTCCATTACGTTTACAGTACCATGTAAACCTATGGAAAACCAAATCCACTGTGCCCATGGTGTGGAAAATACTGTGCGGAAATGCTGTTAGGGCTAGCGGAATGCACCAAATTATAAGAGAGATGGTATAAGGTGCGTTTGCAGCCCAGGGTCCACCGTGCAGAGATGGAACCTGCTGCTGAGTAATGACGGACTATATGGTGGTACAATGTGGATACACACACGGGTTAACTTCACCCTGTGTGAAGGAAGCAAACCCTGTTGCGTAACAGGGCCACGGTACCGCACCAAGAGCACAAGCAAGGAGTCTCAAGACTCTATCCCAAGACACAGGATTAGAGTACGTTCAGACGACTTGCGCTCGACACCGCAACTGGGGTGTCAAAGTAACAGGAAATATAACTTAAAGCACAAGAGTGCGTGCTGTGCCACTTTGGCGGACGCCACTAACCACACAGACTTGGGATAGGAAAGCATACGCTTTATATGCACACGGCGCCGCACTGGCGGTTACAGCAATAGATGCTGTATCGTGTGTCTTTATGTTGACAGCTTAGTCGGGCGCTAGACAGCAAGGATCAACCTTTTGCGAACAGTCATACACAAGGGAGGGGATTTTAAAGAACGACTTACACTCATCAACACACACACGATTCCAAATGTACACTAGCGCATGGCCGTACAGCCAAGCGAACCTTTTATAGCTGCAGCAAGAACAGGACCTTCCCAGAAGGACCAATGGGAGTCAGCGACAGAAGAAGAACACCTTCAGGACCTTCCTAAAGGACCAATGGGATTTGCTGCAGTATCTAAGCATGTGACCCTTGATCTCCAATGAGAGATCTTGCCCTGGGCATGCTCAGAAAGGAAAGAGCAGGACTTCGTCCCAAACACATCTGCTCACCGTTGCCCAGTACTGGCTACAATGGCAGAAGCTGGAAAGGCAGCAGTAACAAGTCGTCCAGTATCAGCCTGAGCTAGACGCTGGGACTGACGTCTCCGCTGAGCAGACTCCACTGCGGCTGGAGAAGAATGGGAGACCGCAGCGGAGATGGTTCGAGATCCCCCCTGTGCGGAGGCGGGATCTCGACACCTAACAAATGCTGCGTTGTATTTTCCACAGCATGTCAATTCTTTGTGTGGATTCCGCACAGCTTAGCAGTCTATAGGAAACTTCAGAGGAAAATGCAATCAAGCAGAAAGTCTATGAAGCACAGTTATTCTTGAGGATACTTGACACTAATAAATCCTTGTCTTAGTCCAAACACAGATAGATAAGCTTATAAGGCAGTTCAAATCATATCTTTGCTTATCCACGGAGGCCTGGTTAATAGTCTCAGGTTTTTGCAGAGCAGCAAAGCTTACATGTCCAGCAAATGCAGATGGAAGTAAACACAAGCAGCAGATGAAGGAGGATTACTGGAAACTGGTGTATGCAGCAGGAACTCAGAGCAGAGTAGCAGGATCACCACACAGGTTCACAGGAGCAGGTATATAGCCAGGGAGTAATCAGAGGTCAGGAGCTGGATACAAGGCAGAATACTCTAGCACAGACTGAAGGCTGGGGTGGAGTTCTGGCACCGCCCCCCTATGCACACAGCCAGGAAGCATGCAGAGAGCAGGCAGAACGCAAGAGACACAGAGAATAGAGCCAGCAGCAGACAGAGACCACAACATGACCTAGAGCAGTGGGTAAGATGGTGTGTGAGGGATGGGAGGCCATGCAGTGATGCCGGCAGAGTTGTTTCACCTAACTTTAGCCCAACCCCAAACCTAGCTTTAGCCCAACCTTAACTTTAGCCCAATGCTACCTTTAGCCCAACTCTATTTTTATCCCAACTCTAACCCTAATGGAAAAATGGAAATAAATATATATTTTTTATTTTATTACTTTTCCCTAACTAAGGGGGTGATAAAGGTGGTTTTATCTACTATTTTTTTATTCTGATCACTCTGATAGGGTCTATCACAGTGATCAAAATGAACCAACAGGGAAAATTTCCTACTGTTGCCAGATGCACATGCGCCCACCATTTTCTTCCCAGAAAAAGACGCCGGTGGTTGCAGAGACATTGGAGGTACCAGGGGGGGAATTGGGGGACCCCTTTTCTCTATCCTCTGATGTGCAATCACATCAGAGGAGAGAGAAATTAAATGGGAAATCTGACTTTTTTTTGCGGTCTCCGGTATTCTATTAATAACAGCAATTGCAACACTGGAGTTGGTAAAAACCGACCCAAATCATGTTCTATGGGGTCTCAGCTACCCCCTGTAGCTGAGACCCAGGAGAAATTCCAACTCTGTAGGGTGCTATACACTTATTTCTCATCGTCGTTAATAAGCGGTGCTGTGGCATAAGTACCCGTAATTGCCACAGTTAAAAGGAGTATTGTGGTCGTTAAGGGGTTAATGCCTCATTTGTATATTTATTAAAATACAAATTTTGCCAGAATTCAGCAACAGAAAGAAGATATATAGGTGTTGATGGATTTATATTTCTAAGTCCTGCATGCCCTTGTATGCGGTTTTGAGGAGATGGGGCTGATCTTACTGACAAGTTACCTTTAATGTGTACAATATTTCACCTCCAGTAGAAAAAATAAGATGAAACATATCATATTACAAAATAATCAGACAGCAAGGAAAGCTTGCCAACAAGCAATCTGTGCTACCTTTGTAGAGTATTTTCTTTGCATGGTTTGTATAATGTAGTTTGTATATTGTTATTTCATCTGGTCATAAATTTTGATTGTGGAACATTATCTGGTCATATTAAATTTGGCAGATATGCAGTACATCAATACATTTTTCATCTTTATTGCTAAACCTTGGTTGTTGTCAAGATTAAATAGACCCTAGAATGAGATAAGAAATGTGATTACAACTTTACATCGGTTTTGATTTGACTGTATTTTGCAAGTGCTTTGCTCCAAATATAATGGGGTTAATAATTGACCACAATATGAGACTTACAGACCTACAAAATAATATCTTGCAAGACTTAAAAGTCAACCAAAGAATTAACTGCAGACAGAGCCATGCTGTGTTCTAATAGATGGCCGCCAGCTTAATGCCTGCAGATGTAATAACCAAGATTACATTCTGATAGTAGTGGATGGCTTATAGCTGAGGTATCGGATCTGATGCAATCTGTAAAATAGTGTAATAACGTGTTTTTTTATTGCTTTTACTAGACTACTGTATCTTCTAAACATTCTACCTATTCACCTTCTTGCTTCAGTTATATGATCTATATATACTTATGCATAACTATGAGGTGCAGAAATAATATTTTAAACATTGTTATCTGACCTAAGTAAACCATCAGTAATTATATCATCTATATAATATTTTAACAAGTGCACCCTGGGGTTCATATCTTCTGCTTCCAAGTACATGAGATACTGAAAGGGTTACTGTTAGAGATGAGCGGCTTAAGCAAAATTCAAATTCACCTGTTTTTTTTCCCCGGAAATTTGATTCTCTGAAAAGCTATTTTATGCAAATTTAATGTCCCTTATTATCCTGTGGGGTCCATCTAGACCCCAGATCATAATAAATGTAATATGTAAAAAAAAACTATTTTCATACTCATCTCACCACTTACCTTTCTGGCCTCCCCACTTCTCAACATGACCTGTCCAGTCCTCATTGAATATTTTTTTAGATCGCCATCGGCCGCTCTGAAATCCCCAAGCTGTTATTGCTAGGTCCAGGATTCTGGGTTTGCTATGATGCCATTGTTACGGCTGCAATCACAGATGCGGCCGAGCCGACGTCTCCACGTCGCCACACATGACGACGTGGGGTGAGCGTCCCTAGTGGGAACGGAATGTGGACCCACTGGACCACATAGAGTTACCTGGACCTACCCAGACTAGGTAAGGGCAGCAAGCAGGGTCTGTGGCAGCTGAGCATGTGGACAAGATGGCGATATGCAGAACTAGATTACACCACACAACTTCAGGTATGAAGAAATAAAGTTTACTTAAATGAAAACACAGTACATAACAAAACATAATGATGTCAGGATCCTGATTTCACACATCAAAGTAGGGTACACGTCTCAGAATAACAGACGAAGGCAGGAGGACATCACGGGTTGATGAAGTCCAGGGTTATCTGGCACGGGCATACTAGGACAGCCTCACTCTCAGGCCACAGGTGCAGCATAGGCTCAGCAGGAGAACATCAGACACCGACCTTGGATGGACTTCAGATGATGGCAGGGGTCATCATGGGTTGATGCAGTCCAGGGTCATCTGGCACGGGCTTACTAGGACGACCCCTATCTCAGGCCTCAGGCGCAGCACAGGCTCAGCAGGAGAACATCAGTCACCGACCTTGGACAGATGTCAGACGATGGCAGGAGTCATCACAGGTTGATGAAGTCCAGGGTTATCTGGCACGGGCATACTAGGATGACCTCTCTCGACTTATCATTTTTGACCAGACAACCCCTTTAATGAATTGATTTTCAAAATTACTCGTCAGTCAAATGATTCCCCTGACTAATGGGAGAGGGTAGGCAGAGCATTTTCACCATGCGTTAGTTGCCAGTGTGATCCCGAAAAGCCAATACTCCTTATTCAGCATATGTACAGTAGATGCAGAGCCTAGGTGAGGGATAGCCAAGCTACAGCACAAAATTTCTCCAAAATCTACTTTTAGTACCTTGTAGTTTCAAAGACTACGTGGGAGAGAGAGAAACTGTAGCTGTGATCCCTCCTACTTGTCTTATACTTACTTTTAGATGGATACGCTTTCTAAAGTGCAAGAAGTTGAAAGTTGAAAAGGTCGGTCAGACAATCAGTGACAAGTTACTTTTCATGTTGTGGTCCCAATAGTCTGAGGTCCCAATAGTATTTTCTCACCTAAAACTTTGCATTCAAGTGGAAACTGGAAACAAACATAGTCATTAAAATAGGAGGAAAATGCTAGAAATACTAAAGTATTAATATTATTTGTTTATAATTATGAGCAAAAGGGACTGTATGTATTGTAAAAATTATATTAACTGATTTATCAGCTTAATTATGGAAATCCCGCTTTCTGCATTTAGTCTGCATTAATACTGTAATTGTATTGCCATTACAGTAATCACTTAAGTAAACAGTGTTGCAATAAAGACTTTTATCTTTTACATGCCATGCCAGTTAATCAAATCTTGCCAAATACACCAAGTTTGAAGCCAGGCCTGAAGGGGAGAGATATAAAACAGGAACAAGTATGAACTTGCCGTGTTGATTTACATTTCAGTATTGAACAATGAATGCTAATTATGATTTATGAAAGTATTACAACTGACGTAAATATCATTATTGACAGGCCTTCTCGTTCTGCATCTAGTTTAAATAGTTAAAAAAACTAAGCAAGTTAGGTTTCACAAGTATAATATAAAAGTCTATGTGGTAGATTTCCACCTAATCACTGCATAAAACTAATTATAAGAACACCAACGTTTCAGATCAGCCTTAAAAGCTACTGTGACAGATAACACCTCTACCGCCAGCAGTTATGTATTAATTAGAACTTTCTTTTCCTTCGCTAGTAATATTCCACTAAATATAGTATATTTTTGTACTTGAGGGAGCATTAATTGTTCAAAACTACTACAGTAGTGTATGGAGGTTGATACTTGTTATTTTATACACATTATTTTAGCAGCTTTATTTATATTGTTTTCTAATGACTTTGTGTTATGGTGGAAATGGATAACATAGAAGATGAAGTGCCCCACTGTGAGACTGACCACAGAGCTGCTATCAAAAAATAGTTTTTTACTTTGGAGTAATTGGACTGTTTTTATATTATATGGTCAGCCATTCATTTGAGTAGCCAGCTAGTAACCCCCAGTTAAAATAATTATAGTGAAATAATATTATTTGGCATCAAATTTCAAAGTTACAAACAGTTTATTTCTGTGCAGATTATGTCTTTCTGTTTCTACTTAGCTACTAACAAATCACACACATAAATAGGCTTAATCTTAAAGGAAACTTATCAAGAAACTTTTGTACCTTATAGGGGGTGTTCAATCTAAAACTACAGGACTGTTTTTGGCCTCTCTCAATACACTTGCATTGAGCAAGGCCATATAGTCGGGTTTTGTATTGTGTATCAATGATCTCAAGGTTACAAGTCCATCTCCAGTGATCTTGATGTTCCTTTATCCACGGTGCGCAACATAATCAAGAGGTTTGTAAACCATGGCACTGTAGCTAATATCTCTTTACATGGAAGGCAGAGATAATTGATGAAAGGTTGCAATGCAGGATAGTCCAGATGGTAGATAAGCAGACCCCAATCAAGTTCCAAAGAAATTCAAGCTGTCCTGCAGGCTCAGGGTGCATCAGGGTCAGTGCAAACTATCCATCGACATTTGATTGAAATGAAGTGCATGCTGATATGGAGACCTAAAAAAGCTAGAGTGCAGTTTGCAAAATGTATGTAAGTAAGCCATAGAAAGCAGAAAGCATCTTGTGGACAGATGAGACCAAGATAGAGATATTTGGTAAAGCACATCATAATGATTACAATAGGAGGAAGACCTTCAAAAGCTCAGACTTTAAGGTTGGACTTAAAGTCAGACTTTAATGAACTCAGAAAGAGGGTAAGTAAGGTCCAGGTGATGGCAGGATGTCCTAAAGGACAGAAATAGCCAAGAAGGATGGGAGATTTTGCTAAATGAAGTGATGAAATGATGGATAAAGACAGAACTTAGACACTTGCTAAAAGGAAAAAAGAAATGTATATAAAATGGAAAGAGTGGGGCATATCTAAAGAAGAATATAATGCTGTTTGCAGGGAATGCAGGGCTAAAGCCAGTAATGAAGTGGGGCTTGCAAGAGAGACCAAAAGCAATAAAAATAATTTTGGTGGTATGTCATAAGCAAAAGAAAATTCAAAGATGCTATACGATTTTTACAAGATGAAAAGGGTGAAGTGGTCAAAAATGAAGTTAAGAAGGCCAAACTTTTAAATTCCTATTTTGAATCTGTGTTGTCCAAGAAAAAAGTAATTCTCCCAGAAAATTATTGCAATGACGCAAGTTTTGTTATACACATATTTATTTCCTTTGTGTGTATTTGAACAATATAAAAAAAACAAAAATGGGCCAGACAAAATTGTTGGCACCATGAACTTAACCCCTTCATGACCTTGGGATTTTCAGTTTTTCCGTGTTCGTTTTTCGCTCCCCTCTTTCCCAGAGCCATAACTTTTTTTATTTTTCCGTCAATTTTGCCATGTGAGAGCTTATTTTTTGCGGGACGAGTTGTAGATTTGAACGACATCATTGGTTTTACCATGTCGTGTACTAGAAAACGGGAAAAAATTTCCAAATGCGGTGAAATTGCAAAAAAAGTGCAGTCCCACACTTGTTTTTGTTTGGCTTTTTTGCTAGGTTAACTAAATGCTAAAACTGACCTGCCATTATGATTCTACAGGTCAGTACGAGTTCATAGACACCTAACATGACTAGGTTATTTTTTATCTAAGTGGTGAAAAAAAAATTCAAAACTTTGCTAAAAAAATTAAAAATGGTGCCAATTTCCGATATGCGTAGCGTCTCCATTTTTTATGATCTGGGATCAGTTGAGGGCTTATTTTTTGTGTGCCGAGCTGGCGTTTTTAATGATACCATTTCGGTGCAGATACATTCTTTTTATCATCCGTTATTGCATTTTAATGCAATGTCGAGGCGATCCAAAAAACGTAATTCTGGCGTTTTGAATTTTTTTCTCGCTACACCGTTTAGCGATCAGGTTAATGCTTATTTTTATTGATACATCTGGTGATTCTGAATCCGGCAATACAAAATATGTGTAGGTTTGATTTTTTTTTATTGATTCATTTTGATTGGGGCGAAAGGGGGGTGATTTAAACTTTTATATATTTTTTTTTCACATTTTTTTAAACTTTTTTTTCTACTTTTGCCATGCTTCAATAGCCTCCATGGGAGGCTAGAAGCTGGCACAACTTGATCGGCTCTGCTACATAGCAGCGATCATTAGATCGCTGCTATGCAGCAGAAATGCAGGTGTGCTGTGAGCGCCGACCACAGGGTGGCACTCACAGCTACCGGCGATCAGTAGCCATAGAGGTCTCAAGGACCTCAATGGTTACAATGCTGAAGCATCGCCGACCTCCGATCATGTGACGGGGGTCGGCGATGCGCTCATTTCCGGCCGCCCGGCCGTAAGCGCTGGTTAAATGCCGCTGTCTGCATTTGACAGCGGCATTTAACTAGTTAATAGCGGCGGGTGAATCGCGATTTCACCTGCCGCTATTAAGGGCACATGTCAGCTGTTCAAAACAGCTGACATGTCCCGGCTTTGTGCGGGCTCACCGCCGGAGCCCTGCATCAAAGAGGGGGATCTGACCTCGGACGTACTATCCCGTCCGAGGTCAGAAAGGGGTTAATATTTGGTTACACACCCTTTGGATAAATAACTGCAATCAATTGCTTCCTATAAGTATCAACAAGCTTTTTACACCTCTCAAATGGAATTTTGGACAACTCTTTTGCAAACTGCTTTTACATCATCACCAGACATCGTCACCACCTCTGACAGAGATCAGGTATTTGGGTAATAAGTAGCATTATCCATAGTTGCCTTAACCTGGTCAGGTACATTCATCTGCAAGCTCAATTCCAAAACAGTTGGAACGCCTTGTAAAATATAAAGAAAACAAGAATGCCATGATTTAGAAATCTCTTATAGTCACATTTCTGAACAAACATCATGGATTTAAAGTTAGATATTTTTCCATTTCATTTGAAAAAAATTAACTCATTTAGAAATTGATGGCAGCAACGTATCTCCAAAAAGTTGGAACAGGGTTAAGAAAAAGCTGAAAAAGCGACACTAATGAAAAACAGTTGGACAGTCAATTTTCAATGAAGTCACATGTATGTGTATAAAAAGAGCCTGTTAGAGAGGCAGAGTATCTCAGAAGTAAAGTAGGTCAGAGGTTCACCAATCTGTGAACAATTATTAAATAATTTCTGGAGAAATCCATGTGAACAAGAGACAAGACTGACAGTCAATATTGAATGAATCACCATGTATGGGCCCTTAGATGGCACTGAATTAGGGTTAAGCGACTTTTATTTTTATAGGATCGGGTCGGGTTTCACGAAACCCGACTTTCTCAAAAGTCGGGTCGAGTGAAATCGGCCGATCCTATAAAAAAGTCGGGGTCGGGGTCGGCCGAAACACGAAACCCAATGCAGTGCAATGGGATACTATGGTTCCCAGGGTCTGAAGGAGAGGAAACTCTCCTTCAGGCCCTGGGATCCATATTAATGTGTAAAATAAAGAATCAAAATAAAAAATATTGATATACTCACCCTCGGATGCGCCCTGGTACTAACCGGCAGCCTTCCTTCCTAAGAATGAGCACGTGAATGACCTGCGGTGACGTCGCAGCTTGTGATTGGTCGCGAGCGGTCACATGGGCGGTCATGCGACCAATCACAAGCCGCGACGTCATCTAAGGTCCTTCATGCGCTCATTCTTAGGAAGGAAGGCTGCCGGAAAGAAGCAGGGCGCGTCCGAGGGTGAGTATATTCCTATTAGGTATATACTCACCCTCGGACGTGCCCTGCTTCTTTCCGGCAGCCTTCCTTCCTAAGAATGAGCACGTGAAGGACCTTAGATGACGTCGCAGCTTGTGATTGGTCGCGTGACCGCCCATGTGACCGCTAGCGACCAATCACAAGCCGCGACGTCACCGCAGGTCATTCACGCGCTCATTTTTAAGAAGGAAGGCTGCCGGTTAGTACCAGGGCGTGTCCGAGGGTGAGTATATCAATATTTTTAATTTTGATTCTTTATTTAACACTTAAATATGGATTCCGATACCGATTCCCGATATCGCAAACATATCGGAACTCGGTATCGGAATTCCGATACCAGATTCAGAAGATCGCCGACCTCATGGCCGACCCCACGCAGGGGTCGGGTTTCATGAAACCCGACTTTGCCAAAAGTCGGCGACTTCTGAAAATGGCCGACCCGTTTCGCTCAACCCTACACTGAATTAAAATCAGGCATGATTTGGTAATTCAAATCACTCCATGGACTCATGAATACTTCCAGAAATCATTGCCTGTCAACACAGTTTGCTGTGTAGTTCACAAAATTAAGTTAATCTCTATCAATGCAATACACAAACATTGCCAAGCTTACTTAGCTAAAGTTTATTTAAAATGCACTGAAGCAAAATGCAAAACTGTTCAGTGGTCAGCCCAGACCTTTCTCAAGTAGAAAACAATTGCCTCATTATGAAATGAAAAAAACCCAGTAAATAAGACCCAGGACTGTTGAGCAGCTAGAACCCTATATGTCATGACTCTGTAGTCAGGTTTCCTGGGACCAGAGGCTCCTTCCCTGTCCCTAATGCTAGGGGGCACCCAAGCTCGCCCTGCTCCCTGGATTACTCCTGATGGCGAAGACACCGGGGCCATGTACCTTGATTAACTTCTGAATCTACTCTCCATCTGTACTCTTCCCTCACCCAGGGAAGAGGGAGGAAGTAGTGTACTGTAATACACCAACCAGACTTAACAAGGTAATGCGAACAGGGGTAATGGAAAATACCAAACATACAAATATACACGCACATATAACAGAGGTATGCAACTGGAGTGGAGGATGGGGTTAAGCCAAAGTAGAAGAAGAAATGAAATTGTCACACACTCAAAACCAAGCAACAATCACAGATAAATCCACCAAACGCCTACTCAAATAACCACCAAAACACCCTCCAAGCCATGCAGCATAAAGCTTTTGATGATGTGTGTTAGGGTACCATCTCACAGTGGCACTTTGGTCGCTACGACGGCACGATCCGTGACGTTCCAGCGATATACTTATGATCTCGCTGTGTCTGACACGCTACTGCGATCAGGGACCCCGCTGAGAATCGTACATTGTAGCAGATCGTTTGATACTTTATTTCGTCACTGGATCACCCGCTGTCATCGCTGGATCGGCGTGTGTGACGCTGATCCAGCGATGTGTTCGCTTGTAACCAGGGTAAATATCGGGTTACTAAGCGCAGGGCCTCGCTTAGTAACCCGATATTTACCCTGGTTACAATTGTAAAAGTAAAAAAAAAACACTACATACTCACCTTCTGATGTCTGTCACGTCCCCCGCCGGCGGCTTCCCTGCACTGACTGTGAGCGCCGGCCATGAAGTAAAAGCAGAGCACAGCGGTGATGTCACCGCTGTGCTGTGCTTTACGGCCGGCACTGACACAGTCAGTGCGGGAAGCTGACGGCGAGGGACGTGACAGTCACCGGAATGTGAGTATGTAGTGTTTTTGTTTTTTTTACATTTACAATGGTAACCAGGGTAAACATCGGGTTACTAAGCTCGGCCCTGCGCTTAGTAACCCGATGTTTACCCTGGTTACCCGGGGACTTCGGCATCATTGGTCGCTGGAGAGCTGTCTGTGTGACAGCTCCCCAGCTACCACACAACGACTTACCAACGATCACGGCCAGGTCGTATCGCTGGTCGTGATCGTTGGTAAATCGTTTAGTGTAACGGTACCCTTAGCCAGGACCCAGATTATATAGGAAATGGGAGTGGCTAACAGTGAACAAATGAGAGCCTCAGATACAAGAGCTCTCAACAGAGCAGATTAACCCCTGCACTGCCCAAATAACTTGTCCCAATTTTTTTAGATTTGTTGATGCTATCGATTTCTAAATGAGTTACTTTTTTCAAATTAAAGGGAATCTGGCAGCAGGTTTTTTATGTAACATGAGCATAGCATAACATAGGGCAAGAAAGCCTAATTTCAGGGATGTATATTTACTGGTCTGCTTGGTGTAGTTTTCATAGAATACCTGTTTTGTCTGCTGTAGATGTAGCAGAGCTAAGAGTTAAACTGTATATATAACCGAACCCTGGGCAATTTTACACACTATTTCATTATTTATTTAAATTGGGTTTTACTTCACTCGGCTGTGCTCCAGACATACATCTATCTGCTACTCTTGATTTCCATGCTTAAAGGGAACCTGTCACCCCCAAAATGGAAGTTGAGGTAAGCCCACCAGCATCAGGGGCTTATCTACAGCATTCTGGAATGCTGTGGATAAGCCCCCGATGTAACCTGAAAGATGAGAAAAAGAGGTTAGATTATACTCACCCAGGGGCGGTCCCGCTGCGGTCTGGTCCGATGGGGATCGCGGTCCGGTCTGGGGCCTCCCATCTTCATAGGATGATGTCCTCTTCTTGTCTTCACGCTGCGGCTCCGGCGCAGGCGTACTTTGTCTGCCCTGTTGAGGGCAGAGAAAAGTACTGCAGTGCGCAGGCGCCGGGCCTCTCTGACCTTTCCCGGTGCCTGCGCACTGCAGTACTTTGCTCTGCCCTCAACAAGGCAGACAAAGTACACCTGCACCGGAGCTGCGGCATGAAGACAAGAAGTGGACGTGATCGTAAGAAGATGGGAGGCCCCGGACCGGACCGCGACGCCCACTGCAGCAGGACCGCCCCTGGGTGAGTATAATCTAACCTCTTTTTCTCATCTTTCGGGTTACATCGGGGGCTTATATAAGCTCCTGATGCCGGTGGGCTTAGCTCAACTTCCATTTTGGGGGTGACAGGTTCCCTTTAAAATAATAGCATTATTTCCAAGCTCAGTCCAACTTACCAGGTGCTGTCCACCCAATCATCTCAGAATGTGAATTATAAATTCCTCACAACTATTCTATTCACACCTGGCCTCTGTTATCAAGGTGACACATTTTTCAAACCTGCATTTACTTATCTGATACATCACTGCTATTAACTATTGCACTGCTTGAAGATACCCATCTGCATTTACTTTAGTTATTCTTGTGTTTTGCTGTCAAAAGATTCTAGACTGCTTTCCTGTAATTGTTTCCCTACAAAAAGATACCAGTATCTTATATAGTTGCTGTAGCCTCAGACCAGGTTTTGCTTTATCTGTGCTACCTTATATGCTTGTTTGCCTTCTGTCCTGCATACCTTGCTGTCCTGGTCCATGCTTATCCACATAACATCTGTCAATAACTGCTCTGATCTATCAGTCAATTTTATGCCCAACATTGTTTTAGGAAAACATTTTCGGTTTAGTTTTGATTTCTGCATTTAGTGCAGGTAAGGGTGTGGCCCTAATAGTAGAGGTTAGGACCATCCCGAATTTGGGTACACCTTGACGTTGGCGGGATCTTTTTTATGATTTTTTTTTTAACAAAAACGATGTTTACTAAGTACCCAATTTATTTATATGCGCTATTGCTTTGACTTATTTACTTACAGCAGGGTATTTTTTCATTTTGTTTCTGTCTTGGTTTTTTTCTGCTTACTTCCAGTGTAAACATGCTCCTATTTTGCATGCATACCAACTTGTACTCCAGTTCATTTTTATTTTGGATTACATATACGTTTGTTTGCCTGTTGTCCTGCATTCCTTGCTGTTGTGTTCCATGCTTGTCCACATGTCATCTGTCAAGAACTGGTCTGATCTACCATTCAATTTTATGATCAAGATTCGTTTAGAAAAACTTATTAGGAAAGTGTTTTACATTATAAATATTAGAAACTAATGAAGAGAGTGGAGTTAAAGGGGTTTTCCACTTTCAGAAAAGTGAACCTCAAGTGCTTACAGGCATATATTACACAAAAACAAGATGGTACTCACCCTTTCCCATGCCAGTGTTGGCTCTCGCTGTTACAGTAATTGTGTTTTGGATGCAGTTGGGATGTCACATCGACGTCGCACATCAATCACTGAGACCAGTGGCTCTGCACATGTATATGGAACTGATGAGTTCTGTCAACAATCACAGACATCACACTTCTGCAACCAAAACTCAATCCTGAAGCAGCAGCAAGGAAACAGCACTGGGAGGGTGAATACTATGAAAATGGAAAATCCCTTGACTTTTTTTGCCTGCAATTGGTCAGTTTTTCTTGCCTCTTCTTTAATGCAGTTTTAGTTATTGCAAGCAGGGAAATGCTGCAAAATAACTTTAGTATTTGGAATAAGGGATGACACTGGGGAGTTTGTGCAATATGAGCAAAATTTAAATAGATCATATTTATATAAATATTTATTAGCAGAAGTGAAAAAGTATTCCGACAGTAAGATTAGTTAAGTGAATCCCTCATCTGAAAAAGCCCAGAGGTTGTATTAATTGGAAACTAACAGTACTAATTTATAATTATAATACCCTTCATGCATCTTCAGGCATACAAATTCTAGTGAAATCATAATTTGTTTAACTTTAATTTTCTATACACATATATTTATTTGGGGATAGACTATTGTAGCCCCATAGGGATTGGCATAGGGACTGTCATCCCATCAATAACCGGCTATTCGTCTGACTGGGGAATACTCGGTGCTCCGTTTGCCTGCCTTATTGGATTGGTGAGACCGTTCCTTTTTTCTAATAGTTACAGTGATTACATCTTACAAATGTTTATTACGGTCTATTATGATCATATGCGTCTGTACATTTAGGGTCAGTGGCTGAATTATATGAATTTTTGTACAGCTACTTCATGTACCCTATTTCAGATTGGTCCCGCATTTACTGTCGGGAACTTTTTATCCTGGTCAGGGCCTGTTACTTTTTCAGAGAGTCCATTATATATGGCAGTAACTTGGCCCCGCTACATGTTCACTTGGGTGATGATTAGTTTTTAATGACTTTAGAATATTAAAAGTTATGTTTTATTTTCCACTTTTTTGCTTTATTATGGTTAATTAATAGTGGGATTATCTGTAGGACTTGCATTCCACATACAGATATTGTTTTATCATTATACACATATATTTATTTAGAAAATACCTGACGCAAAGAGATCATTCACTGTCTAAAAACACTTTCCTTTATTCCACTGCAGTAAAAATAGTAGGAAGCGCTAAAGCAAGGGAAAGATCAGATCCCTCCATTGCTATGCCTCTTTCTATTTTTTATTACAATGGAATAAAGGAAAGCTTTTAAGATGGTGAATGTCCCCTCTTCCTCATGTATTTTCTATATGCTACGTGCTTTTTAATCAGCGTTAGCATACCACCATTTTTCCTCCCTTACACCATATACTGTAACCTCTACAATCAGCTCCTCTAGGATGAGCAATGCCGATATGCTTTGACTTTTTATTTTTTATATATTTATAGATGACCACCGTATACTCCTATTATATAAAAAATATCCTTCACCTAAACCGCAGGGATAACTAGTTTATGTATAACTTAACAGCTATTCAACCTGATGAGTTCTCACACATCGCTAACATTCTGTTTCAATACTTTAGAAACTTTTCAACTTACTTTCAGACTTCTACAGAAAAAAAGAAGCTGGAAAAATATCCCCAAAGCATCTCTACAGGAAGGGTTAGTAGTCGAATAACTGTGGGAATCCATCTGTATTTGCCGGATCCTTTTGAGTTATGCAGATTTTTTTTCCTGTGTCCATAATTTATAACTTTGTATAAAACTATAAGGGGGATACTTTGCTAGTCTGACTTCATTGACGTGAACGCTATGTATTATTGTCCTTATAATGTACTACAGCAGATATATTTATACACAGAGGTCACTGCAATAATTGCAGGATAAAAGCTGAAATATTTTTGTTGATGAAACAATATGTGCAAATAGATTTTGCATTCAGTATTGATATATGTAATTGTATTTAAGCATCAATTAAAGACTGCTCTTATCCACTTAGTGCACTCAGCTCTCATGCTCATTTCATAGTTACTATGGCTACTGATGAAGTACGCAGAAGTGAAATGCTGCTGGAAAGTGTTTGAATTGTGAATAATTGAGAAAATGACAATTATATAAAGAAACCGTTTCCTAGCAAACATATTCTTTGTCCAGTAAGCTTCAAAAACTGAGCATAAAAGGGTCAATACAATAGTATTGTCTATAGACAGTTTTCAATAACTCATACCTATAGTGAAATGCTTGAAATGTTTTAGGCCAAGGACATTTATGTAAAGTAGAAACACAAGCTTTGTGACAACTAATGGTAAGCTTTATTCTCTGTACACTCACTGACACTTCATTATGCAGCTATAGAAAAATCTTGGCATGTTACTGCTTCTCCCCGTCTCAGCAGTAAGTTCGAAATAACGTACTGTGAATGACTGGTAGTTACAGTGAGAAAGTGTTGTCCGAGTAGTGGACAACCCCTTTAAAACAGCATATTTGCCCCCCCGTAAAATCATAACACTTATAATCACCTTCGGTGATGGCGCTAATCCAGCAGTGTTGGCCACTGGCTCTCCCCTTGGCTCACATGACACAGTTATGACATTTGGGCCTTGCACCCAATCGGTGCTGGCATCACTGTCCCCGCCTCCAAATGTATCAGATATCAAAAGGAAGTGAGTTGCCAGCCGCAGCTCTGACTTCCTCTTGATGTCTGAATAAGGGTCACGTGACAAAATAATGGCACATGTTCCCGACGAGAGCATGTGCTTAGACAACTGAAACAGCGCAGGTACCTAAGGTGAGAATTAATGCTGTTATTTTAAGGGGGCTAATATTCTGGTTGAGAAGTGGTTGTCCTTTAAGTTAAAAACCGGTATCATTGGGTCTGAAAGAAATATATATACACAAAGAAAAAATAATAAACATATTTGGTATTATTTATGACTTCTTTAAGAGTCGTAACTTTTAAAATACAACCCCAATTTAAAAAAAAAAAACTTGAGATGCCATGTAATATGTAAAGAAAACAAAAATGCAATAATCTGGAAATGGTTTATAGTCATATTTTATTCACAACAGAACTTAGAAGTCAAATCGGAAGGTAAAAATTTTACATTTTTCAATTTCATTTGAAAACATTAACTCATTTAGAAATTGATAGTAGGAACACATCTCCAAAAGGTAGGGCAGAATTAGCAAAAAGCTGGAAAAGTAAGTGATACTATTGAAAAACAGCTGGAGGGTAAATTTTCAGCTAAGTCTTATAACTTTATAAAAAGAGCATGCTAGAGAGGCAGAGTCTCTCAGAAATAAATAATAATAATTAATAATAATAATTTTATTTATATAGCGCAAACATATTCCGCAGCGCTTTACAATTATAGAGGGGATTTGTACAGACAATAGACTTTACAGCATAACAAAAATCACAGTTCAAAATAGATACCAAGAGGAACAAAATTTTATTTAAATGTAGCAAAACTTATGGCATTTTCTTGAAGTAAGTCCACTGGTGCTGGTAGAAAATGTTCAATTCCTGTCCAAGCAGATGTCTGTGCATAGTATTATGCATAGACTTAGTATATTAACATGAACGAATGTCAGTACAATGATCCCTCAATTTACAATGTCCTCAGGTTACATCTATCTATATAATCGTCTAAGGCTATTTTCACACTAGCGTCGTACGACGCACGTCGCAAAGCGATGTTGCGACGTACCGACGCATACTGTGCAAGCGCCACACAATGGGGGCAGCGGATGCAGTTTTTCAAGGCATCCGCTGTCCCATTGTGAGGTGCGGGCAGGCGGGGGCGGAGTTCTGGCTGCGCATGCGCGGTCAGAAAAGACAGTCACGACGCACCAAAAAACGTTACATGCAACGTTTTTTGGTGGCGACAGACCGACGCAACACGACGCAACCGTTGAACGACGGTTGCGACGTGTGTCAATGTGTCGCACTGCGTCGCTAATGCAAGTCTATGGAGAAAAAACGCATCCTGCAAGCACTTTTGCAGGATGCGTTTTTTCTACAAAATGACGCATAGCGACGTGCAGTGCACGACGCTAGTGTGAAAGTAGCCTAAGGGGTACTTCCGTCTGTTTGTCTGTCTGTCAGTTTGTTTGTAAGGGAAATCCCACATCGCTGATTGGTCACGGCCGGTAGGCCGTGACCAATCAGCGACAGGCTTAGTCCAGCTGCGAATTGGCCCCTCCCTACTCTCCTCAAGTCAGTGCCCTCTCCCTACTCTCCTCCAGTCAGTGCCAGTGTGTCACCCCATCTCGGACCAACTTTTTACTATTGATGCTGCCTATGCAGCATCAATAGTAAAAAGATATAATGTTAAAAATAATAAATGATGACCGCTAAGTCATCTGGGTAATTTCACAATACATCACTGCGAACGGAAGCTGGCAGCAGCATCGCGCGCATCAGGACACCTTCGGTGGATGCCAGAGGATGAGTATATAACTATTTTTTATTTTTACTTTTTTTTAACAGGGATATGGTGCTCACACTGCTTTATACTATGTGGGCTGAGGTATACACAGCATGGGCTGTGTTATATACTGCGTCGGCTGTGCTATATATTATGTGGGCTGTGTTATATACTGCCTGGCTGCTATATACTATGTGGGCAGTGTTATATACTGCGTAGGTTGTGTAATATACTACGTGGCCTGTGTTATATACTGTGTGGGCTGTGCTATATGTTACGTAGGCTGTGTTATATACTACGTGGCTGCTATATACTACGTGGCTGCTATATACTATATGGCTGTGCTACATACTACGTGGCTGTCTGTGTTACTTGGGCTGTGCTATATACTATGTGGCTGCTATATATATATGTAATGGAAATCCCACGTGCCAGATTGGTCATGGCCGGCCAATCAGCGTCGGGCACAGTCCGGCCATGAATTCACCCTTTCCTACTCCCCTCCAGTCAGTGCCCCCTCCCTACCGCCCAGTCAGTGCCCCCATAGCGGTTTAGCAGTCCAATAAATGGACTGCGTTACACTGCAGCATAATACAGTGAAACACAGTCTGTTAACGCTGCTATTTACCCTGTGTGACCTATGCAGCATCAATAGTAAAAAGATCTAATGTTAAATATAATAAAAAAATAAAAATCATATTCTCACCTTCTGGCGCCTTTCCCGCTCCTTGTGATGCTCCGGTCCCAAGAATGCATTGCGGCAATGACCGGAGATGATGTAGCGGTCTCGCGAGATAATGACGTGTTATTGCCGCAATGCATTCTTGGGACCGGAGCGTGGCTAAACACCTGGGCTGGATCCGGGGGCCGCTGGAAGGTGAGTATGTAACTATTTTTTATTTTAAGTCTTTTTTTAACAGGGATATGGTGCCCACATTGCTATATACTACGTGGACTGTGTTATATACTACGTGGGCTGTGTTATATACTGCATGGGCTGTGTTATATATTGCATGGCCTGTGTTATATACTATGTCTCTGTGCTATATACTACATGGGCTGTGCTATATACTACATGGCTGTGCAATATACTACGTGGGCTGTGTTATATACTGCATGGGCTGTGTTATATACTGCGTGGCCTGTGTTATATACTACGTCTTTGTGCTATATACTACATGGGCTGCGCTATATGCTACGTGGGCTGTGTTATATACATGTGGCTGTGCTATATACTACGTGGCTGTGCTATATACTATGTCACTGTGCTATATACTATGTGGCTATGCAATATACTACGTGGCTATGCAATATACTACGTGGCTGGGCAATGTACTATGTGGCTGGGCAATATACTACTTGGCCTTTGTTATATACTACATGGGCTGTGTTATATACTATGTGGGCTGTGTTATATACTGCATGGGCTGTGCTATATGCTACTATACATATTCTAGAATACCTGATGCGTTAGAATCGGGCCACCATCTAGTTTTCAATAACTGTCTTTCCGGTGTCATTGTAACTGAAAACCACGTTTAACAAATTGTATGATACAATGTTATAGACAATAAATAATGCAAAATAATGATGCTGGAGTTTGGTGAGAAGATACAGGCAATCAGCACCAGTATTTGAGTGGTTAAACACATTTACTCTTAGGCACTGATTGGTTGTCCAGCAGCTCGTTCTAGCTCCTATTCTGCATATAAAGACTTGCTGCATATCTGCTCTACTTGTTTGTGCTTATTTTAGGATAACACTTAGGGTACACAAAAATATCATAAAAAGGTGTAGGAATGCACAGATTTAAAAGGAAAAATGATTTTCTCATATAACCACTATCTCCTATCCTCCCAGCCATGCACCATGAGCTAGCTCTGATGAAGTGTTTCAGTCAGGAGTCAGGACTAAGATTATATAGGGATAGCAGTGCCCCGGTGAGAGTACTAGCTCTCAGAGCCCTCAACATGGCCGAATAACCCCTGTACGGCCAAAAGAAATTTACACCATTTAAAAAGAAGGTGAAGTGCTTCTTTTCAGCGCAGGAGCAGGAACAATCAGATGCTGCGGTCTTATGGCTCCTCTCTGTCGCGGTAACCCATTGACAAGTAAATTATCATTATAAAACAAAAATATTTACAGTACGGCCCCAATATAACTCATTAATGAAACATCCATTGCGTTGTATATGTGTTTTAGGGAACTTTTATACATCAACGGGTTCTTTTTATATGCTCCAAAATGCTATTTCTCCTTTATAGGTTGTTTTGCCTTTCCTTTTAGTACTTTAGGCAGGTCTTCTTGACCTTCCTCTAAGGCCGGCCTTACACTCAGCGTATCAAAAGTCCCCAAAATAGTGATCCGTATGTCATCCGTAGGCAGGGTGTGTCAGCGTATTTTGCGCATGGCATCCTCCGTATGTAATCCGTATGGTATCCGTACTGCGATATTTTCTCGCAGGCTTGCAAAACCGACATCTAATGGATTTATGTGCTCAAATGTTCGGTAAAACATATATACAGTATATATATATATATATATATATATATATATATATATATATATGTCATTGAGACACATATATATATATATATTCTGTATTTATATTTAATTCAGCGCGATGTATGTGAAAAGCCGATAATTCAATTGCCGGCTTTTCATTTCTCCTTCCCAAACCCGACATGATATGAGACATGGTTTACATACAGTAAACCATCTCATATCCCTTTTTTTTTTGCATATTCCACACTACTAATGTTAGTAGTGTGTATGTGCAAAATTTGGCCGCTGTAGCTGCTAAAATAAAGGGTTAAATGGTGGAAAAAATTGGCGTGGGCTCCCGCGCAATTTTCTCCGCCAGAGTGGTAAAGCCAGTGACCGAGGGCAGATATTAATAGCCTAGAGAGGGTCCATGGTTATTGGCCCCCCGGCTACAAACATCTGCCCCCAGCCACCCCAGAAAAGGCACATCTTTCCATTCCCATGTAGCGGTGGGATATGGGGTAATGAAGGGTTAATGTCACCTTGCTATTGTAAGGTGACATTAACCCCTTCATGACCCAGCCTTTTTTGGCCTTAATGACCTTGCCGTTTTTTGCAATTCTGACCAGTGTCCCTTTATGAGGTAATAACTCAGGAACGCTTGAACGGATCCTAGCGATTCTGAGATTGTTTTTTCGTGACATATTGGGCTTCATGATAGTCATAAATTTAGGTCGATAATTTTTGAGTTTATTTGTGAAAAAAAACGGAAATTTGGCAAAAAGTTTGAAAATTTCGCAATTTTCACATTTTGAATTTTTATTCTGTTAAACCAGAGTTATGTGACCCAAAATAGTTAATAAATAACATTTCCCACATGTCTACTTTACATCAGCACAATTTTGGAAACAAATTTTTTTTTTGCTAGGAAGTTATAAGGGTTAAAATTTGACCAGTGATTTCTCATTTTTACAAGAAAATTTACAAAACCATTTTTTTTAGGGACCACCTCACATTTGAAGTCAGTTTGAGGGTTCTATATGGCTGAAAATACCCAAAAGTGACACCATTCTAAAAACTGCACCCCTCAAGGTGCTCAAAACCAAATTCAAGAAGTTTATTAACCCTTCAGGTGTTTCACAGCAGCAGAAGCAACATGGAAGTAAAAAATGAACATTTAACTTTTTAGTCACAAAAATGATCTTTTAGTGAAAATTTTTTTATTTTCCCAAGGGTAAAAGGAGAAACTGGTCCACGAACTTTGTTGTCCAATTTGTCCTGAGTATGCTGATACCTCATATGTGGGGGTAAACCACTGTTTGGGCGCACGGCAGGGCTCGGAAGGGAAGGAGCGCCATTTGACTTTTTGAATGAAAAATTGGCTCCAATCTTTAGCGGACACCATGTCGCGTTTGGAGAGCCCCCGTGTGCCTAAACATTGGAGCTCCCCCACAAGTGACCCCATTTTGGAAACTAGACCCCCCAAGGAACTTATCTAGAAGCATAGTGAGCACTTTAAACCCCCAGGTGCTTCACAAATTGATCCGTAAAAATGAAACAGTACTTTTTTTTCACAAAAAAATTATTTTAGCCTCAGTTTTTTCATTTTCACATGGGCAACAGGATAAAATGGATCCTAAAATTTGTTGGACAATTTCTCCTGAGTACACCGATACCTCACATGTGGGGGTAAACCACTGTTTGGGCACATGGTAAGGCTTGGAAGGGAAGGAGCGCCATTTGACTTTTTGAATGAAAAATTATCTCCATCGCTAGCAGACACCATGTCATGTTTGGAGAGCCCCTGTGTGCCTAAACATTGGAGCTCCCCTACAAGTGACCCCATTTTGGAAACTAGACCCCCCAAGGAACTTATCTAGATGCATAGTGAGCACTTATAACACCCAAGTGCTTCACAGAAGTTTATAACGCAGAGCCGTCAAAATAAAAAATAATTTTTCTTTCCTCAAAAATGATTTTTAGTCCAGAATTTTTTATTTTCCCAAGGGTAATAGGAGAAATTGGACCCCAAATGTTGTTGTCCAGTTTGTCCTGAGTACGATGATACCCCATATGTAGGGGTAAACCACTGTTTGGGTGCACCGCAGGGCTCGGAAGGGAAGGCACGCCATTTGGCTTTTTGAATGGAAAATTAGCTCCAATCATTAGCGGACACCATGTCGCGTTTGGAGAGCCCCTGTGTGCCTAAATATTAGAGCTCCCGCACAAGTTTGGCACTGTTTTGGCACACGTCGGGGTTTGGAAAGGAAGTAGTGATGTTTTGAAATGCAGACTTTGATGGAATGCTCTGCGGGCGTCAGGTTGCGTTTGCAGAGCCCCTGATGTGCCTAAACAGTAGGAACTCCCCACAAGTGACTCCATTTTGGAAACTAGACCCCCAAGGGAACTTATCTAGATGTGTGGTGAGCACTTTGAACCCCCAAGTGCTTCACAGAAGTTTATAACGCAGAGCCATGAAAATAATAAATGTGTTTCCTTTCCTCAAAAATATTTTTTTAGCCCAGAATTTTTTATTTTTGCAAGGGTAACATTACCCTTGCAACCCCATATGTGGGGGTAAACCACTGTTTGGGCACATGCCGGGGCTCGTAAGGGAAGTAGTGACGTTTTGGAATGCAGACTGTTATGACCCCAATGGCGAGGGTCTCAGAGATATCAGCAAGTCTGTGAAGTACAAAAATCCAGCTCATAGGGCAGTGGTAACTGGGTTGACCATATATCTACTCCTAACGCCAACACTAGAAGTAGCCGGGGAACATGCCTATGTTGGTCGCTAGATGTCTCGCGCCAGCCGGAGGTCTAACTACCCCTAGAAGAGGAAAACAAAGACCTCTCTTGCCTCCAGAGAAAAGACCCCAAAAGCAGGATACAAGCCCCCCACAAATAATAGCGGTGAGGTAAGAGGAAATGACAAACACAAGATGAACTAGGTTTAGCAAAGAGAGGCCCACTTACTAATAGCAGAATGTAGTAAGATAACTTATATGGTCAACAAAAACCCTAAAAAATCCACACTGGAGATTCAAGAACCCCCGAACCGTCTAACGGCCCGGGGGGAGAACTCCAGCCTCCCTAGAGCTTCCAGCAAGGATAGGATACAGATTATGAACAAGCTGGACAAAAATGCAAACAAAAACAAATAGCAAAAAGCAAGAAAGCAGACTTAGCTTAATCAAGCAGGAACCAGGATCAGTAGACAAGAGCACTACAGATTAGCTCTGATATCAACGTTGCCAGGCATTGAACTGAAGGTCCAGGGAGCTTATATAGCAACACCCCTGACCTAACGACCCAGGTGAGCATACAAGGGATGATAGACATACCCAGAGTAAAATCACTAGTAGCCACTAGAGGGAGCCAAAAGGTAAATTCACAACAGTACCCCCCCCTTAGTGAGGGGTCACCGAACCCTCACCAAGACCACCAGGGCGATCAGGATGAGCGGCGTGAAAGGACGAACTAAATCGGCTGCATGCACATCAGAGGCGACCACCCAGGAATTATCTTCCTGACCATAGCCCTTCCACTTGACCAGGTACTGAAGCCTCCGCCTGGAGAGACGAGAATCTAAGATCTTCTCCACCACGTACTCCAACTCGCCCTCAACCAACACCGGAGCAGGAGGCTCAGCAGAAGGAACCACAGGCACAACGTACCGCCGCAACAAGGACCTATGAAATACGTTGTGAATGGCAAACGACACCGGAAGATCCAGGCGAAAGGATACAGGATTAAGGATCTCCAATATCTTGTAAGGACCAATGAATCGAGGCTTAAATTTGGGAGAGGAGACCTTCATAGGAACAAATCGAGAAGACAGCCATACCAAATCCCCAACACGAAGTCGGGGACCCACACCGCGGCGGCGGTTGGCAAAACGCTGAGCCTTCTCCTGTGACAACTTCAAGTTGTCCACCACATGATTCCAGATCCGCTGCAACCTATCCACCACAGAATCCACTCCAGGACAGTCAGAAGGCTCCACATGTCCCGAGGAAAAACGAGGATGGAAACCGGAGTTGCAGAAAAATGGCGAAACCAAGGTGGCAGAACTAGCCCGATTATTAAGGGCAAATTCAGCCAACGGCAAGAAGGTCACCCAATCATCCTGATCAGAAGAGACAAAACACCTCAAATACGCCTCCAGAGTCTGATTAGTTCGTTCCGTTTGTCCGTTAGTCTGTGGATGAAAAGCGGACGAAAACGACAAATCAATGCCCATCCGACCACAAAAGGATCGCCAGAACCTGGAAACAAACTGGGATCCTCTGTCCGACACAATATTCTCAGGAATGCCGTGCAAACGAACCACGTTCTGGAAGAACACAGGAACCAGATCAGAAGAGGAAGGCAGCTTAGGCAAAGGAACCAGATGGACCATCTTGGAGAAACGATCACATATCACCCAGATGACAGACATGCCCTTAGACACCGGAAGATCCGAAATGAAATCCATAGAGATGTGTGTCCAAGGTCTCTTCGGGACAGGCAAGGGCAAGAGCAACCCGCTGGCACGAGAACAGCAAGGCTTAGCTCGAGCACAAGTACCACAGGACTGCACAAATGACCGCACATCCCTTGACAAGGAAGGCCACCAAAAGGACCTGGCCACCAGATCTCTGGTGCCAAAAATTCCCGGGTGCCCTGCCAACACTGAGGAATGAACCTCGGAAATGACTCTGCTGGTCCATTTAGCAGGCACAAACAATCTGTCAGGTGAACAAGAGTCAGGCCTACCAGCCTGAAATCTCTGCAACACACGTCGCAGATCTGGAGAAATAGCTGACAAGATAACTCCTTCCTTAAGAATACCCTCAGGTTCAGCGACTCCAGGAGCATCAGGCACAAAGCTCCTAGACAGAGCATCGGCCTTCACATTCTTAGAACCTGGTAAATACGAGACCACAAAGTCAAAACGGGAGAAAAACAATGACCAACGGGCCTGTCTAGGATTCAGGCGCTTAGCAGACTCGAGATACATCAAATTCTTGTGATCAGTCAAGACCACCACACGATGCTTAGCACCCTCGAGCCAATGACGCCACTCCTCAAATGCCCACTTCATGGCCAACAACTCCCGATTGCCCACATCATAATTTCGCTCTGCCGGCGAAAACTTCCTAGAGAAAAAGGCACAAGGTCTCATAGTAGAGCAACCAGGGCCTCTCTGCGACAAAACGGCCCCTGCCCCAATCTCCGAAGCATCCACCTCAACCTGAAAGGGAAGTGAGACGTCAGGCTGGCACAAAACAGGCGCCGAAGTAAACCGGCGTTTCAACTCCTGGAAAGCCTCCACGGCAGCAGGAGCCCAGTTAGCTACATCAGAGCCTTTCTTGGTCATATCCGTCAGCGGTTTAACAACGCTAGAGAAATTTGCGATAAAACGACGGTAGAAGTTAGCAAAACCCAAGAACTTCTGAAGACTCTTAACTGACGAGGGTTGAGTCCAATCATGAATAGCTCGGACCTTGACTGGATCCATCTCCACAGCAGAAGGGGAAAAAATGAATCCCAAAAAGGGAACCTTCTGTACACCAAAGAGACACTTTGAGCCTTTTACAAACAAAGAATTTTCACGCAGAATCTCAAAAACCATCCTGACCTGCTCCACATGCGAGTCCCAATCATCAGAAAAAACCAGAATATCATCCAGATAAACAATCAAAAATCTATCCAGATACTTCCGGAAAATGTCATGCATGAAGGACTGAAAAACTGAAGGTGCATTAGAGAGCCCAAATGGCATCACCAAGTACTCAAAATGACCTTCGGGCGTATTGAATGCGGTTTTCCATTCATCGCCCTGCCTAATGCACACAAGGTTGTACGCACCACGAAGGTCTATCTTGGTGAACCACTTGGCACCTTTAATCCGGGCAAACAAATCTGACAACAGCGGCAAAGGATACTGAAATTTGACAGTGATCTTATTTAAAAGCCGATAGTCAATACAAGGCCTCAAAGATCCGTCCTTTTTGGCCACAAAAAAGAATCCCGCACCAAGAGGGGAAGAAGAAGGACGGATATGCCCCTTCTCAAGAGACTCCTTGATATATGAACGCATCGCGGTATGTTCAGGTACCGACAGATTAAACAGTCTCCCCTTAGGAAACTTACTGCCAGGAATCAAATCTATTGCACAGTCACATTCCCTATGAGGAGGCAGTGCACTGGACTTAGACTCGCTGAAGACATCCTGATAATCAGACAAATACGCCGGAACTTCCGAAGGCGTAGAAGAAGCAATAGACAAGGGCAGGGAATCTCCATGAATTCCATGGCAGCCCCAACTAGACACTGACATAGCCTTCCAGTCCAAGACTGGATTATGGGTCTGTAACCATGGCAAACCCAAAACAACCAAATCATGCATTTTATGCAGAACAAGAAAACGTATTACCTCCCGATGTTCGGGAGTCATGCACATGGTAACCTGTGTCCAAAACTGCGGTTTATTTTTTGCCAATGGCGTAGAATCAATACCCCTAAGAGGAATAGGATTTTCCAATGGCTCAAGAGCAAATCCGCAGCGCTTGGCAAATGACAGATCCATAAGGCTCAGGGCCGCACCTGAGTCCACAAACGCCATGACAGGATACGATGACAGTGAGCAAATCAAAGTTACAGACAGAATAAATTTAGGTTGCAAATTACCAATGGCGACCGGACTAACAACCTTAGTAAGACGTTTAGAGCATGCTGAGATAACATGTGTAGAATCACCACAGTAGTAACACAAGCCATTCTGGCGTCTATGAATTTTCCGCTCATTTCTAGTCAGGATTCTATCACATTGCATTAAATCAGGTGCCTGTTCAGACAACACCATGAGGGAATTTGCGGTTTTGCGCTCCCGCAACCGCCGGTCGATTTGAATAGCCAGGGCCATAGAATCATTCAGACCTGTGGGAATGGGAAAACCCACCATCACATTCTTAATGGCTTCAGAAAGGCCATTCCTAAAATTTGCAGCCAATGCACACTCGTTCCAATGGGTCAGCACGGACCATTTCCGAAATTTTTGGCAATACACTTCAGCCTCGTCCTGGCCCTGAGACATCGCCAGCAAGGCTTTTTCTGCCTGAATCTCAAGATTGGGTTCCTCATAAAGCAAACCGAGCGCCAGAAAAAACGCATCAATGTCAGCCAATGCCGGATCTCCTGGCGCCAGCGAGAAGGCCCAATCCTGAGGGTCGCCCCGTAAAAAAGAAATAACAATTTTTACTTGCTGAGCGGAGTCTCCAGATGAACAGGGTCTCAGGGACAAAAACAATTTACAATTATTCCTGAAATTTCTAAATTTAAATCGGTCTCCGGAAAACGGTTCAGGAATCGGTATCTTAGGTTCTGACATAGGATTTCTGATAACATAATCTTGTATGCCCTGCACACGAGCAGCAAGCTGGTCCACACTTGTAATCAAGGTCTGGACATTCATGTCTGCAGCAAACACAAGCCACTCAGAGGTAAAGGGGAAAAGAAAAAAAAAATGAGAGAGAGAAAAAAAAACTCAGAACTTTCTTTCTTATAATCCCGCTTCTGCAATGCATTTAACATTTAATACTGGCCTGGAAAACTGTTATGACCCCAATGGCGAGGGTCTCAGAGATATCAGCAAGTCTGTGAAGTACAAAAATCCAGCTCATAGGGCAGTGGTAACTGGGTTGACCATATATCTACTCCTAACGCCAACACTAGAAGTAGCCGGGGAACATGCCTACGTTGGTCGCTAGATGTCTCGCGCCAGCCGGAGGTCTAACTACCCCTAGAAGAGGAAAACAAAGACCTCTCTTGCCTCCAGAGAAAAGACCCCAAAAGCAGGATACAAGCCCCCCACAAATAATAACGGTGAGGTAAGAGGAAATGACAAACACAGAGATGAACTAGGTTTAGCAAAGAGAGGCCCACTTACTAATAGCAGAATGTAGTAAGATAACTTATATGGTCAACAAAAACCCTAAAAAATCCACACTGGAGATTCAAGAACCCCCGAACCGTCTAACGGCCCGGGGGGAGAACTCCAGCCTCCCTAGAGCTTCCAGCAAGGATAGGATACAGATTATGAACAAGCTGGACAAAAATGCAAACAAAAACAAATAGCAAAAAGCAAGAAAGCAGACTTAGCTTAATCAAGCAGGAACCAGGATCAGTAGACAAGAGCACTACAGATTAGCTCTGATATCAACGTTGCCAGGCATTGAACTGAAGGTCCAGGGAGCTTATATAGCAACACCCCTGACCTAACGACCCAGGTGAGCATACAAGGGATGATAGACATACCCAGAGTAAAATCACTAGTAGCCACTAGAGGGAGCCAAAAGGTAAATTCACAACAGCAGACTTTGATGGAATGGTCTGCGGGCATCATGTTACGTTTGCAGAGCCCCTGATATGCCTAAACAGTAGAAACCCCCCACAAGTGACCCCATTTTGGAAACTAGACCCCCCAAGGAACTTATCTAGATGTGTGGTGAACACGTTCAACCCCCAAGAGCTTCACAGAAGTTTACAACGCAGAGCCGTGAAAATAAAAAATCATTTTTCTTTCCTCAAAAAAGATGTTTTAGCAAGCAATTTTTTATTTTCACAAGGGTAACAGGAGAAATTGGGCCCCAATATTTGTTGCCCAGTTTGTTGTGAGTGTGCTGGTACCCCATATGTGGGGGTAAACCACTGTTTGGGCGCACGTCAGGGCTCGGAAGGGAAGTAGTGACATTTGAAATGCAGACTTTGATGGAATGGTCTGCGGGCATCACGTTGCATTTGCAGAGCCCCTGATGTGCCTAAATAGTAGAAACACCCCACAAGTGACCCCAGTTTGGAAACTAGACCCCTGAAGGAACTTATCTAGATGTGTGGTGAGCACTTTCAACCCCCAAGTGCTTCACAGAAGTTAATAACGCAGAGCCGTGAAAATAAAAAATAATTGTTCTTTCCTCAAAAATTATGTTTTAGCAAGTAATTTTTTATTTTTGCAAGGGTAACAGGAGAAATTGGACACCAAAGGTTGTTGCCCAGTTTGTCCTGAGTACGCTGGTACCCCAAATGTGGGGGTACACCACTGTTTGGGCGCACGTCGGGGCTTGGAAGGGAGGGAGCACCATTTGACTTTTTGAACGCAAGATTGGCTGGAATCAATGGTGGCGCCATGTTGCGTTTGGAGACCCCTGATGTGCCTAAACAGTGGAAACCCCTCAATTCTAACTTTAACACTAACCCCAACACACCTCTAATCCTAATCCCAACTGTAGCCATAACCCTAATCACAACCCTAACCCCAACACACCCCTAACCACAACCCTAACCCCAACACACCCGTAACCCTAATTCCAACCCTAACCCTAATCCTAACCCTAATCCCAACCCTAACCCTAATCCCAACCATAACCACAACTGTAACCCCAACACACCCCTAACCCTATCCGTAACCCTAACCACAAGCCTAATCTTAACCCTATTTCCAACCCTAGCCCTAATTCCAACCCTAACTCTAATTCCAACCCTAACCCTAAGGCTATGTGCCCACGTTGCGGATTCGTGTGAGATTTTTCCGCACGATTTTTGAAAAATCTGCAGGTAAAAGGCACTGCGTTTTACCTGCGGATTTACAGCAGATTTCCAGTGTTTTTTTGTGCGGATTTCACCTGCGGATTCCTATTGAGGAACAGGTGTAAAACGCTGCGGAATCCTCACAAAGAATTGACATGCTGCGGAAAATACAACGCAGCATTTCTGCACGGAATTTTCCGCACCATGGGCACAGCGAATTTGGTTTTCCATAGGTGTACATGGTACTGTAAACCTGATGGAAAACTGCTACGAATTCGAAGCGGCCAATCCGCTGTGGATCCGTGGCCAAATCCACACTGTGTGCACATGCCATAACCCTAACCCTAACCCTACCCCTAACCCTAACCCTAACCCTACCCCTAGTTCTAACCCTAGTTCTAACCCTAACCCTAGTGGAAAAAGAAAAAAAATATATTTTCTTTATTTTATTATTGTCCCTACCTATGGGGGTGATAAAGGGGGGGGCCGGCAGATTCGGCGGGCGCACTGAGCATGCGCCCGCCATTTTGGAAGATGGCGGCGCCCAGGGAGAAGACGGACCGACTTCGGGAGGCTCGGTAAGTATGAGGGGGTGGTGGGGGGGTGGATCGGAGCACGGGGGGGGATCAGAGGATGGGGGGAGCGGACAGGAGCACGGGGGAGCGGACAGGGGGACGGAGGGGTGTACCGGACAGAACGGAGGACTGGGGAGGCGATCGGGGGCGGTGGGGGGGCAGAACATGATTTCCAGCCATGGCAGATGCTATTGCAGCATCGGCCATGGCTGGATTGCAATATTTCACCATTTTCATAGGTGAAATATTGCAAATTGCTCTGATTGGCTGTTGCACTTTCAACAGCCAATCAGAGCGATCGTAGCCACGTGGGGGCAAAGCCACCCCCCTGGGCTGAAGTACAACTCCCCCTCTCCCTGCAGATCGGGTGAAATAGGAGTTAACCCTTTCACCCGATCTGCAGGGACGCGATCATTCCATGACGCCACATAGGTGTCATGGGTCGGATTGGCACCGACTTTCATGACGCCTACGTGGCGTCAAAGGTCGGGAAGGGGTTAAGCCAGATTAATAATGGAGAGGCATCAATTATGACACCTATCCATTATTAATCCAATAGTACGAAATGGTTAATAAAACACACACATAATTACAAAGTCCTTTAATCAAATAAAGACACAGGTTGTTGTAATATTTTATTATTCTCTTAATCCACCAGAAGACCCTCGTTCTGTAACAAAGTAAACATAAAAAATCAACAATATCTCATACCTTCCGATGAGCAGTCACGTCCCACGAAGTAAATCCATCTGAAGGGGTTAAATCATTTTACAGCCAGGAGCTGTGCTAATGCACTCGCTCCTGCCTGTAAACCCCGGGTACTGAATGGAAAGCAGAGTGATCTGTACTTACATTGAGTCGCGGTGAGGCACCCTCTGCTGGATGAACTCATATGAACTCGAGCGTGAGAACTTTTCCAAGGCTCCAGTTCATGAGGACATCCAGCAGAGGGCGCCTCACCGCGACTCAATGTAAGTACAGATCACTCTGCTTTCCATTCAGTACCCAGGGTTTACAGGCAGGAGCGAGTGCATTAGCACAGCTCCTGGCTGAAAAATGATTTAACCCCTTCAGATGGATTTACTTTGTGGGATATAACGACGGAAGGTATGGAATATTGTTGTTTGTTTTGTTAACTTTGTTTCAGGATGATTGTCTTCAGGTGGATTAAGAGTCTAATAAAATATTACAACACCCTGTGTCTTTATTTCATTAAAATACTTTGTAATTATGTGCGTGTGTTTTATTAACCATTTAGTACTATTGGATTAATAATGGATAGGTGTCATAATTGACGCCTCTCCATTATTAATCTGGCTTAATGTCACCTTACAATAGCAAGGTGACATTAACCCTTCATTACCCCATATCCCACCGCTACACGGGAGTGGGAAGAGAGTGGCCAAGTGCCAGAATAGGCGCATCTTCCAGATGTGCCTTTTCTGGGGTGGCTGGGGGCAGATGTTTGTAGCTAGGGGGCCAATAACCATGGACCCCTCTCTAGGCTATTAATATCTGCCCTCAGTCACTGGCTTTACCACTCTGGCAGAGAAAATTGCGCGGGAGCCCACGCCAATTTTTTCTGCGATTTAACCCTTTATTTTACAAGCTACAGCACCCAAATTTTGCACATACACACTACTAACATTAGTAGTGTGGAATATGCAAAAAAAAAATGATTATGAGATGGTTTACTGTATGTAAACCATGTCTCATATCATGTCGGGTTTGTGATGGAGAAATGAAAAGCCGGCAATTGAATTACCGGCTTTTCACTAACACCGCTGCGTATTTCTCGCAAGTCACACCGCTGGTCCGTGTGGAATCCGTATTTTTCTCACCCCCATAGACTTTCATTGGCGATATTTTTGCACAATACGGTGACAAACGCAGCATGCTGCGATTTTCTACGGCCGTACAAGACCGTATAATACGGATCAGTAAAATACGGCTGATAGGAGCTGGGACATAGGGAATCATTGGGCCGTGTGTTATGCGTATTTTACGGGTGTATTTTCTGCGCTCATACGTCCGTAAAACTCGCCAGTGTGAGGCCGGTCTAACACTTATGTACATCTTGCTGGTGATTGCACTTTACTGCTAGGAACATTCTATCTTACTTATGTGCTTACTATCATACTTTATTTCTTCATTTTGCAGCATGTCTGGTTCACTTGACATTTATCGCTGTTGCCTTTGTGGCTGGATATTTGTTCTGCTTTTAGACCCTAAGGGTATGTGTCCACGTTCAGTTTTGCTTCAGGCTTTGGTCAGGATTTTATGCAGGTAAAATCCTGACCAAAACTGCACCTGAGGTCACTGGCAGGTCACCTGCGGTGTACCTGCGTGTTTTGCTCATAGTAGCAACATGCTGCGTTTTGAAAAAACGCACCGCGCATGCGTTTTCGCGTCAAAAACGCATGCGTTTTTTAACGCATAGTGGAGTCGGGATTTCATGAAATCCCCTCCACTATGCTGTAACATCTGGACGCTGCGTTTTTGACGCTGCGGAAAAACGCAGCGTCAAAAACGCAGCGTTTCCTGAACGTGGACACATACCCTTACTGACATCCACCATACATGTATGGTCCAAGTCATTAGCAGCAGATACTCGACCGGTATAAGGCAAATAATGGCTGTGGCACACAGCCAAGACCTTCCACCAACAGCTAAATGTGCAGCCGAGCTCCACCTACAACTGTTAACCTGTTATATGCCACACTGACAGCAATAATAGGGGGGCATGGAGACACGTCATTCTGTGTGTTGATTGGTATCCCCGTGAAACGGTTGCGGGACACTGCTTATTTAATATACTGGCCAGGGTTCTGTTGAAGACCTACATACCAACTATCAACTATGTCATTGTTGAGTTCCTTTGAAACCTAGCCAATTCCCTAATTAAAAATAAAAATAGTAAAAAATACACATATGCGGTGTCGCCACGTCCATTAAAGTCCAATCTATCAAAGTATAAAATTAAATAACCCTGTCGGTAAACAGAAAAAGCAAAATGGCAAATTTGTTTTTTTCTGCTAGGCAGAACACCTGAAAAAATGCTGTAAGAAGAGTTTACATTATCATATTTATCCAGGAATGGGATCATTAAAAACATTGTCTCGTCCCACAAAAAATAAGCCCTCACACAGCTCCATAGCTTGAAAAATAAAAAATATTTCAGGTTCAGAAAATGGTGACTCAATTCCCTGCAATTTTTTTTTTTCAAAATTTCTGACTTTTTTTTCACTAGTAAAGTAATAAACAAACCTGGACATGTTTAGTATTGCCGCAATCATCCTGATGAAGAGAATCACATTGCCAGGTCATTTTTACCACACAATATCCGCCATAAACAAAATCTCCAAAAACGCACTCTAACAATTGTGTTGTTTTTTTTTAATTTCACCACACAATTTGTTTTTTTGTTTTTCCAGTACACTATGTTGTAAAACTTAACAGCTTCAGAAGTTTTCATTAGTGTTGAGCATTCCGATACCGCAAGTATCGGGTATCGGCCGATATTTGCGGTATCGGAATTCCGATACTGAGTTCCGATATTTTCAGTATATCAGATACCGGAATCGGAAGTTCCCACAATTCAAAGTGCCCGAATTCAGCCAATGAGGAATGATTAGAAGTGTGGGCACATCCTTTTCTGCATGGTGGGCATGTAAGTACTGGCATGGCTGTGATTGGCTGATGAAATGATGTCATGATGCACTATAAAAGTCACTGCCGCCATTTTGGGCTCACTCTTCTGTGAATTCAGTTAGGGACAGGACGCTGTGTTCTGACTGAGGGCCAGTTTAGAGATAGCGATTTGCTTCATTGTGCTTTACCCAGGCTAATTTAGCAACCGCTGTGTGAAATCCTTGCTTTTGCCTTGCAGCTCTGTTCACAGCTGTCTGCAAAGTCTCTGTGTGTGTGCGTGCAGCTCACTCTGTAGTCTGTCCACAGCCACAGCCGGTTGTAGTGAGCTCAGGGTGCATCACTGCCTCATACTGTTCTATCCATTGTCCTTTTTTGCAATTAATGCAGCCTGCTGCACATTTTTTAAAATATTTCCTATTAGTGGCTTTCCATCTGTATCCAGCAAAATTGTGGAAAAACATTACATAGGATAACATAGAGAAGGTTTTTTTGGCCTTTCAGCGCCGTTTACTGCTGTCTGCACGGTCTCTGTGTGAGTGCACATCGCTCTGTAGTCTGTCCGCAGCCACAGCTGGTGGTAGTCAGCTCAGGGTGCGTCACTGCCTCATACCGTTCAATCCATTGTCCTTTTTTGCAATTAGAGCAGCCTGCGGCACATTTTTTCAAATATTTCCTATTAGTGGCTTTCCATCCGTATCCAGCTAAATTGTGGAAAACCACTACATAAGATTACATAGAGGTGTTTTTTTTGGCCTTGCAGCGCCGTTTACAGCTGTCTGCATGGTCTCTGTGTGAGTGCACATCGCACTGTAGTCTGTCCACAGCCACAGCCGGTTGTAGTCAGCTCAGGGTGTGTCACTGCCTCATACCGTTCAATCCATTGTCCTTTTTTGCAATTAGTGCAGCCTGCTGCACATTTTTTCAAATATTTCCTATTAGTGGCTTTCCATCCGTATCCAGCTAAATTGTGGAAAAACACTACATAGGATTACATAGAGGAGCTTTTTTTGGCCTTGCAGCGCCATTTACTGGCGGTGTTGGAGCCCAGGGAATGCAGGAGGAGCAGGCTAGAGTTATTGCCGCAACACAGCAGGGGAGCAGCTGGCGTTACTGAACCCCAATAACAGAGGAGCAACTGTTGACTATGCAGACAGCACTTCCAGACAGCAACTGGCGGTGTTGGAGCCCAGGGAATGCAGGAGGAGCAGGCTAGATTTATTGCCGCAACACAGCAGGGGAGCAGCTGGCATTACTGAACCCCAATAACAGAGGAGCAACTGTTGACTGTGCAGACAGCACTTCCGGATGGCAACTGGCGGTGTTGGAGCCCAGGGAATGCAGGAGAAGCAGAGTGTAGGCCGAGGCCTAATTAGAGCACGTTGAAAGGGAACCTTTAACCGCCCCAGGCGTTTGTAGCTGAAAGAGCCACCTTGTGCAGCACTAATGATGCAAAAGGAAAAGGTGGCTCTTTTAATTATGCTCCTTGCAAACGCAGAGCTAAACACTTATAAAATGTGTCCCCTGATACCGTGAAACTGTCCCGGAGGTGAGACTTTCCTTCAAAATGGGACGCAGCACAACCATCATTCCTACCCCCTTGGTGCCGTGCGAAGCCTCCTCAGCGTTGTTTGATTCTGTCCCGGAGCCTGCGCTGTTATGTTATCCCTTGGCCATGCGCAGTTAGCGCTGCCCGTCTTCTGACATCATTTGTTGTCAGGCTGGCTGCGCCTGCCTGAGATCCCGCCTCGCAGTTTTGTCTAATGTAATCACACTGCGGGCCTGGGATCCATAGGCATGCGCAGTGCATATCTTCGCCTCTCACTCCCCTCCTTCTGGCTTCTTCAGACTGTGCGGCGTCACGGCCGTGGCATGCTATTAGGGATCAGCTGACAGTGCACAGTCTGAAGAAGGCGGAGGGAGATGAGTGAGAGCCTGAGGTGAAGATATGCACTGCACATGCCCATGGATCCCAGGCACACAGTGTGATTAAATCAGAAGAGACTGCGAGGTGGGATCTCGGGCAGCGAGGCCGCACAGGCGCAGCCAGCCTGACAACAAATGATGTCAGAAAATGGGCAGCGCTAACAGCGCATGGCCAAGGTTGAACATAACAGCGCAGGCTATGGGACAGATTCAAACAACGCTGAGGAGGCTTCGCACTGCGCCAAGGGGTGTTATGGTTCTCAATGGCAAGAGAACATAGCCCAGCATACATAGGAACTAGCTCTTGGAAGGATGGAAACTTAAACTGACCATGAACTAAACCTGCCGCACAACTAACAGTAGCCGGGTAGCGTAGCCTGCGTTTTATCCCTAGACGCCCAGCGCCGGCCGGAGGACTAACTAATCCTGGCAGAGGAAAATATAGTCCTGGCTCACCTCTAGAGAAATTTCCCCGAAAGGCAGACAGAGGCCCCCACATATATTGGCGGTGATTTAAGATGAAAATGACAAACGTAGTATGAAAATAGGTTTAGCAAAATCGAGGTCCGCTTACTAGATAGCAGGAAGACAGAAAGGGTACTTTCATGGTCAGCTGAAAACCCTATCAATACACCATCCTGAAATTACTTTAAGACTCTAGTATTAACTCATAACATCAGAGTGGCAATTTCAGATCACAAGAGCTTTCCAGACACAGAAACGAAACTGCAGCTGTGAACTGGAACAAAATGCAAAAAACAAACAAGGACAAAAGTCCGACTTAGCTGGAAGTTGTCTGGTAGCAGGAACATGCACAGAAAGGCTTCTGATTACAATGTTGACCGGCATGGAAGTGACAGAGGAGCAAGGTTAAATAGCGACTCCCACATCCTGATGGGAACAGGTGAACAGAGGGGATGATGCACACAAGTTCAATTCCACCAGTGGCCACCGGGGGAGCCCAAAATCCAATTTCACAACAGTACCCCCCCCTCAAGGAGGGGGCACCGAACCCTCACCAGAACCACCAGGGCGATCAGGATGAGCCCTATGAAAGGCACGGACCAAATCGGAGGCATGAACATCAGAGGCAGTCACCCAAGAATTATCCTCCTGACCGTATCCCTTCCATTTGACCAGATACTGGAGTTTCCGTCTGGAAACACGGGAGTCCAAGATTTTTTCCACAACGTACTCCAACTCGCCCTCAACCAACACCGGAGCAGGAGGCTCAACGGAAGGCACAACCGGTACCTCATACCTGCGCAACAATGACCGATGAAAAACATTATGAATAGAAAAAGATGCAGGGAGGTCCAAACGGAAGGACACAGGGTTAAGAATCTCCAATATCTTGTACGGGCCGATGAACCGAGGCTTAAACTTAGGAGAAGAAACCCTCATAGGGACAAAACGAGAAGACAACCACACCAAGTCCCCGACACAAAGCCGAGGACCAACCCGACGCCGGCGGTTGGCAAAAAGCTGAGTCTTCTCCTGGGACAACTTCAAATTGTCCACCACCTGCCCCCAAATCTGATGCAACCTCTCCACCACAGCATCCACTCCAGGACAATCCGAAGATTCCACCTGACCGGAGGAAAATCGAGGATGAAACCCCGAATTACAGAAAAAAGGAGACACCAAGGTGACAGAGCTGGCCCGATTATTGAGGGCAAACTCCGCTAAAGGCAAAAAAGCAACCCAATCATCCTGATCTGCAGACACAAAACACCTCAAATATGTCTCCAAAGTCTGATTCGTCCGCTCGGTCTGGCCATTAGTCTGAGGATGGAAAGCAGACGAGAAAGACAAATCTATGCCCATCCTAGCACAGAATGCCCGCCAAAATCTAGACACGAATTGGGTTCCTCTGTCAGAAACTATATTCTCCGGAATACCATGCAAACGAACCACATTTTGAAAAAACAGAGGAACCAACTCGGAAGAAGAAGGCAACTTAGGCAGGGGAACCAAATGGACCATCTTAGAGAAACGGTCACACACCACCCAGATGACAGACATCTTCTGAGAAACAGGAAGATCCGAAATAAAATCCATCGAGATGTGCGTCCAAGGCCTCTTCGGGATAGGCAAGGGCAACAACAATCCACTAGCCCGAGAACAACAAGGCTTGGCCCGAGCACAAACGTCACAAGACTGCACAAAGCCTCGTACATCTCGTGACAGGGAAGGCCACCAGAAGGACCTTGCCACCAAATCCCTGGTACCAAAGATTCCAGGATGACCTGCCAACGCAGAAGAATGAACCTCAGAAATGACTTTACTGGTCCAATCATCAGGAACAAACAGTCTACCAGGTGGGCAACGATCAGGTCTATCCGCCTGAAAATCCTGCAAGGCCCGCCGCAGGTCTGGAGAAACGGCAGACAATATCACTCCATCCTTAAGGATACCTGTAGGTTCAGAATTACCAGGGGAGTCAGGCTCAAAACTCCTAGAAAGGGCATCCGCCTTAACATTCTTAGAACCCGGTAGGTATGACACCACAAAATTAAACCGAGAGAAAAACAACGACCAGCGCGCCTGTCTAGGATTCAGGCGTCTGGCGGACTCAAGATAAATTAAATTTTTGTGGTCGGTCAATACCACCACCTGATGTCTAGCCCCCTCAAGCCAATGACGCCACTCCTCAAAAGCCCACTTCATGGCCAAAAGCTCCCGATTCCCAATATCATAATTCCGCTCGGCGGGCGAAAATTTACGAGAAAAAAAAGCACAAGGTTTCATCACGGAGCAGTCGGAACTTCTTTGCGACAAAACCGCCCCAGCTCCGATTTCAGAAGCGTCGACCTCAACCTGAAAAGGAAGAGCAACATCAGGCTGACGCAACACAGGGGCGGAAGAAAAGCGGCGCTTAAGCTCCCGAAAGGCCTCCACAGCAGCAGGGGACCAATCAGCAACATCAGCACCCTTCTTAGTCAAATCAGTCAATGGTTTAACAACATCAGAAAAACCAGCAATAAATCGACGATAAAAGTTAGCAAAGCCCAAAAATTTCTGAAGACTCTTAAGAGAAGAGGGTTGCGTCCAATCACAAATAGCCCGAACCTTGACAGGATCCATCTCGATGGAAGAGGGGGAAAAAATGTATCCCAAGAAGGAAATCTTTTGAACCCCAAAAACGCACTTAGAACCCTTCACACACAAGGAATTAGACCGCAAAACCTGAAAAACCCTCCTGACCTGCTGGACATGAGAGTCCCAGTCATCCGAAAAAATCAGAATATCATCCAGATACACGATCATAAATTTATCCAAATAATCACGGAAAATGTCATGCATAAAGGACTGAAAGACTGAAGGGGCATTTGAAAGGCCAAAAGGCATCACCAAATACTCAAAGTGGCCCTCGGGCGTATTAAATGCGGTTTTCCACTCATCCCCCTGCTTAATTCGCACCAAATTATACGCCCCACGGAGATCTATCTTAGAGAACCACTTGGCCCCCTTTATGCGAGCAAACAAATCAGTCAGCAGTGGCAACGGATATTGATATTTAACCGTGATTTTATTCAAAAGCCGATAATCAATACACGGCCTCAAAGAGCCATCTTTCTTAGACACAAAGAAAAAACCGGCTCCTAAGGGAGATGACGAAGGACGAATATGTCCCTTTTCCAAGGACTCCTTTATATATTCTCGCATAGCAGCATGTTCAGGCACAGACAGATTAAATAAACGACCCTTAGGGTATTTACTACCCGGAATCAAATCTATGGCACAATCGCACTCCCGGTGCGGAGGTAATGAACCAAGCTTAGGTTCTTCAAAAACGTCACGATAGTCAGACAAGAATTCAGGAATCTCAGAGGGAATAGATGATGAAATGGAAACCAAAGGTACGTCCCCATGCATCCCCTTACATCCCCAGCTTAACACAGACATAGCGTTCCAGTCGAGGACTGGGTTATGAGATTGCAGCCATGGCAATCCAAGCACCAACACATCATGTAGATTATACAGCACAAGAAAGCGAATAATCTCCTGATGATCCGGATTAATTCGCATAGTTACTTGTGTCCAGTATTGTGGTTTATTACTAGCCAATGGGGTGGAGTCAATCCCCTTCAGAGGTATAGGAGTTTCAAGAGGCTCTAAATCATACCCACAGCGTTTGGCAAAGGACCAATCCATAAGACTCAAAGCGGCGCCAGAGTCGACATAGGCATCCGCGGTAATAGATGATAAAGAACAAATCAGGGTCACAGATAGAATAAACTTAGACTGAAAAGTGCCAATTGAAACTGACTTATCAAGCTTCTTAGTACGCTTAGAGCATGCTGATATAACATGAGTTGAATCACCACAATAAAAGCACAACCCATTTTTTCATCTAAAATTCTGCCGTTCGCTTCTGGACAGAATTCTATCACATTGCATATTCTCTGGCGTCTTCTCAGTAGACACCGCCAAATGGTGCACAGGTTTGCGCTCCCGCAGACGTCTATCGATCTGGATAGCCATTGTCATGGACTCATTCAGACCCGCAGGCACAGGGAACCCCACCATAACATCCTTAACGGCATCAGAGAGACCCTCTCTGAAATTCGCCGCCAGGGCGCACTCATTCCACTGAGTAAGCACAGACCATTTACGGAATTTTTGGCAGTATATTTCAACTTCATCTTGCCCCTGAGATAGGGACATCAAGGCTTTTTCCGCCTGAAGCTCTAAATGAGGTTCCTCATAAAGCAACCCCAAGGCCAGAAAAAACGCATCCACATTGAGCAACGCAGGATCCCCTGGAGCCAATGCAAAAGCCCAATCTTGAGGGTCACCCCGGAGCAAGGAAATCACAATCCTGACCTGCTGAGCAGGATCTCCAGCAGAGCGAGATTTCAGGGACAAAAACAACTTGCAATTATTTTTGAAATTTTGAAAGCAAGATCTATTCCCCGAGAAAAATTCAGGCAAAGGAATTCTAGGTTCAGATATAGGAACATGAACAACAAAATCTTGTAAATTTTGAACTTTCGTGGTGAGATTATTCAAACCTGCAGCTAAACTCTGAATATCCATTTTAAACAGGTGAACACAGAGCCATTCCAGGATTAGAAGGAGAGAGAGAGAGGAAGGCTGCAATATAGGCAGACTTGCAAGTGATTCAATTGAAAGCACACTCAGAACTGAAGGAAAAAAAAAAAAAAAAAATTTTTCAGCAGACTTCTTTTTTCTCTCCTTTCTCTGCCAATTAATTTAACCCTTTGTGGGCCGGTCAAACTGTTATGGTTCTCAATGGCAAGAGAACATAGCCCAGCATACATAGGAACTAGCTCTTGGAAGGATGGAAACTTAAACTGACCATGAACTAAACCTGCCGCACAACTAACAGTAGCCGGGTAGCGTAGCCTGCGTTTTATCCCTAGACGCCCAGCGCCGGCCGGAGGACTAACTAATCCTGGCAGAGGAAAATATAGTCCTGGCTCACCTCTAGAGAAATTTCCCCGAAAGGCAGACAGAGGCCCCCACATATATTGGCGGTGATTTAAGATGAAAATGACAAACGTAGTATGAAAATAGGTTTAGCAAAATCGAGGTCCGCTTACTAGATAGCAGGAAGACAGAAAGGGTACTTTCATGGTCAGCTGAAAACCCTATCAATACACCATCCTGAAATTACTTTAAGACTCTAGTATTAACTCATAACATCAGAGTGGCAATTTCAGATCACAAGAGCTTTCCAGACACAGAAACGAAACTGCAGCTGTGAACTGGAACAAAATGCAAAAAACAAACAAGGACAAAAGTCCGACTTAGCTGGAAGTTGTCTGGTAGCAGGAACATGCACAGAAAGGCTTCTGATTACAATGTTGACCGGCATGGAAGTGACAGAGGAGCAAGGTTAAATAGCGACTCCCACATCCTGATGGGAACAGGTGAACAGAGGGGATGATGCACACAAGTTCAATTCCACCAGTGGCCACCGGGGGAGCCCAAAATCCAATTTCACAACAAAGGGGGTAGGAAAGACGGTTGTGCTGCATCCCATTACAAAGGAAAGTCCCACCTCCGGGACAGTTTCATGGTATCAGGGGACACATTTTATAAGTGTCTAGTTCTGCGTTTGCAAGGAGCATAATTAAAAGAGCCACCTTTTCCTTTTGCAGCATTAGTGCTGTACAAGATGGCTCTTTCAGCTACAAACGCCTGGGGGGGTTAAAGGTTCCCTTTCAACTTGCTCCAATTAGGCCTCGGCCTACACTCAGCTCCTCCTGTTGTCCCTGGGCTCTAACACCGCCAGTTGGTGCTTGGAAGTGCTGGCTGCACAGAGAAAAACACTCGCCACTGTGTCAGTGGGGTTCAGTAACGCCAGCTGGTTCCGGGCAGAGGCTTTGGCTTAGGTGCCTCCTTCTGGGTATCCAAGTTTCACCAACGTCAGGTGGTCCTTGGTAGTGCTTTCTGGCACGGGTACCTCCTGCTAAGTAACCAAGTTCCAGTAACATCAGCTGGTCCTCGGTAGTTCCATTGGCTCTTGTACCTTCGGCTACCCATCCGGGTTCCAGTACCATCAGCTGGTTCTCGGCAGTGTCTTTTGCTCTTGTAACTTCTGCTCCCCATCCTGGTTCCAGTACCGCCAGCTGGTTCAAGGCAGAGCTTTTGGCTTAGGTGCCTCCTTCTGGTTATCCGAGTTCCACCAACGTCAGGTGGTCCATGCTAGTGCTCTCTGGCACGGGTACCTCCTGCTTAGTAACCGGGTTCCAGTAACGTCAGCTGGTCCTCAGTAGTTCCATTGGCTCTTGGACCTTCGGGTAGCCATCCGGGTTCCAGTTCCATCAGCTGGTTCTCTGCATTTTCTCAGCCTTCTTGTACCTTCTGCTACATTTCCAAGTTCAAGACCCTAAAGACAACGACCCTGAAGACCACCCCTAAGATGACGACATCAGAGACGACAACCCCTGAGACGACGACCCTGGAGACGATGACCCTGAAGACCACCCCGATGACGACGACAACCCCGGAGACGACGACCCTGGAGACGACGACCCGGAAGACCGAGAAGCAGAAGAACAAGAAGCTGCAGAACAAAGAGCAGAAGAACATTAAGCATAAGACTAAACATCAGAGCAAAATATATTATCTAAATTATAAGCAGAAGAAGACTAAGCAGTGTATGGGGTTGAGTCCGTTCCTTCTCGTGGTGCCCCTGGATGAAGCCTGCTGCTGCAGGCCAAACTGAACGCGGACAAATCCTTTTGTAACTCTTTTGTGACAGGCAGAACGGAAGGTGTAATCTTCAATCTTTTATAGATAACAACTACAGGAATGCCTGTCACAAATAAGAATATGATGAAAAAGTAGAATATGAAGAAGAATAATAGTTTAATAAAAAGAATATGAAGAATGTAACAAAAAAGAATAATAGGAACAAGGTGAAGAAGAAGATGAATAAGGTGAAGAAGAAGTTGATGTAAAAGATGTAGCTGCTGAGGATGATGAAGAAAATAGTGTCGGAGAAGTAAAAAAGAAGGTGAAGAGCATGGAATTAGTGAAACATCAATATCTGACAAACTATAAAAAATCTTAACATAGTCAATATCTTTGTAACTCCGAATGTCATAAAAAAAAAATGAATTCCTGCTATTCCATTTGATTGGGCTAAACCTCTATGCCTTTAATGTCTCCTCCACCTCCCCCAATACATCCTGCATTATTCTTAGTTGTTTTCCTTCATGTAGAAAGAACCTACAAGGAAAGAAAGGGTTTATTTTATTTCCAATATTTTGGTCCCATTGACTTGCATTGGTATCGGGTATCGGTATCGGCGATATCCGATATTTTTCAAATATCGGCCGATCCAATCAGATACCGATACTTTTGGATATCGGAAGGTATAGCTCAACACTAGTTTTCATACATCTATGTGGTCCTAAAAATAAAGAAAGAACTAAAATGCTAAATTGGCCATGTTGGGAAGAGGTAAAATAATATTTGGTTTTTTTTTCTGTAATGTAGTATGGTACTATATATATTTTCATACTTTGTGCCCTGCACGTTCCTGATTTGCACTGTATTCCCTTGTAGCATTTTTTTGCACGTTGCTGTGGGTGATAATTGTGGGTTTAAAAAAATATTTATGAATTAAACTTTAAGCATGCACTGAAAAATAATAAAGTATATTAAAAGGCGACATAAAAAGGTATAGGAATGAACAGACTTAAAAGAAAAAAATCTTCCAATTCCTAAGGCTAAATTTGTAAGTTATTTAAAACTGAGCACATGTAAACCAATGCATTCATCTTCACTGCTTTGAAAGCTTGTGGAGAGCGAAGGGGTAGAGGGACAAATTAGTTTATTGTATTTTACAGAGGAGATGATTAATACCTTACATTCCTTAGTGGTTAAGAGGGCTTGCAGCCTTGCTGAATGGCCCACAACACTTTCTGGCATGGAAGCTGCAGCTGAATTAGTGCTATGTTTCATATGCTCATATTACGGTAGATATCTCACACTAGCTCTTATAAAATTATACTGGCTACTAAGGAGATGGAAGATAAACATAAATAAGTGTGTATTTTTGGATTATCTAACTAAAACAGAAAATATTTGAAATTGATAATGTAGTTTTACACTAATTTAGATTTAAATTTTTGAGTTTATATATGATAAATATCAGGTTCTCATAGCCTTGCATTGAAAAGTGACCTACAGCTCGCTCTAGCAAACACTTGAAGGATTCGGCAGGTAGAAACCTGCAGGATAAGAAAGTCCAACAAGAAGATCCATCAAGTTTAAATAGAACCTGTCAGATCCCCCAAACTCTCCAACACACCACTATTCACTTATGTATCAGTAAGCTGCCTGCCTAACCATCCCTGAATAACGTTTTTACTTAAAAATTAGGTTTAAAAAAGCATTTAGGTTGTCCCCGTTTTTTATGATAATTAGGGATTTGACTAGTCGATGGAGTGTTATTTGTCTCAGACGAGTCAGCCCTCTTTCCATGTTCTCACGCCCCTGTGGGCTTGTTAATATAATTTGTGAGAGCTGTCGTCATCACCAGCCCTTGCAAATCTTGCGCATGCATGCCGTTCATTTCAGCAGCTTCACTGTGTCTCTGAAGCCAGCTGCACCTCACTGGAATTTCATAAGATGGTTTCTGGTCATGTGCAGTGCACCTCTGAGGCCGGAGAACCGTACACAAAGCTTGTGAGGCACACCACACATGGCCGGACGTTCAGAAGATGGCTTCCTTTCATGTGCAGCGCTTCTCTGAAGCCAGGAAGCGTACACCCGGCAGCAGAAGTGCAGTGATGCTGCCGAAATGTGAGGTGTGTGTGTGCAAGCTATGCAGAGGTTGGCGATGATGACAGCTCCTGCAAATTATGTTATCATGCCCACAACGGCATGCTAACATGGAAGGAGGGCTGACTAGTCTGAGGACACTAACACCCCATCAACTAGGCAAAGGACTAATTAGCATGGAAAAAAAGGATATAAATGCTTTTTCAAACCTAATTTTTTCCTAAAAACATTATACAGAAATAGTTAGGAATGGAATTTACTGATACATAAGTGAATGGTGCTGGGTTGGAGGGCATGGGATACTTGAGAGGTTCCCTTTAAAAAATATAATACTTTGTATACAATATTTATATTATGTAAAAAAGGATGCTATGCCAAAAACCTTGGATAAAGTGAAAAAAAGTTCTCGTAATCCTTATTACCACACAGTACTTTATACAGTATTATGGGCATGACATAGCCCTTCATACAGTATTATGGCCACTACACTGTTTTCCAAATTATTATGCAAATTGGATTTAAGTGTCATAAAGATTTAATTGTTTTGCTTTTCAAATAAACTCATGGATGTTATTGTGTCTCATGGCTCAATGGATCACTGAAATCAATCTTAAACACATGTGATAATTAGTTTTCCAGGTGATTCTAATTAAAGGAAAACTACTTAAAAATGATGTTTCACATTTTTAAGCAGGCCACAGTTTTCAAGTAACATGGGAAAGAAAAAGGATCTCTCTGCTGCTGAAAAGCATCAAATAGTGCAATGCCTTGGTCAAGGGATAAAAACATTAGATATTTCATGAAAACTTAAGCGTGATCTTCGTACTGTTAAGAGATTTGTGGCTGAATCTGAGCACAGACGTGTTCGTGCTGATAAAGGCATAATGAGGAAGGTTTCTGCCAAGCAAGTTCATCGGATTAAGAGAGCAGTTGCTAAAAAGCCATTACAAACCAGCAAACAGATATTTGAAGCTGCTGGTACCTCTGGAGTCCCTTGAACCTCAAGGTGTAGGATCCTTCAAAGGCTTGCTTTGGTTCATAAACCTACTATTCAGCCACACCTAAACAGTGTTCACAAACAGAAACGGTTGCAGTGGACCCAGACATACATGAAGTCTAATTTTCAAACAGTATTGTTTACTGATGAGTGTCGAGCAACCCTGGATGGTCCAGATGGACAGAGTAGTGGATAGTTGGTGGACGGCCACCAAGTCCCAACAAGGCTGCAATGTCAGCAAGGATGTGGAGGAGTCATGTTTTAGGCCAGAATCATGAGGAAACAGCTGGTAGGGCCCTTAAGGTTCCTGAAGGTGTGAAAATGACCTCTGCAAAGTATATAGAGTTTCTGACTGACAACTTTCTTCCATGGTATAAAAAGCAGAAACGTACCTTCAGGAGCAAAATCATCTTCATGCATGACAATGCACCATCTCATGCTGCAAAGAATACCTCTGAGTCATTGGCTGCTATGGGCATAAAAGGAGATAAACTCATGGTGTGGCCACCATCTTCCCCTGACCTCAACCCTATAGAGAACCTTTGGAGTATCATCAAGCAAAAGATCTATGACTGATAGTACTGATATGGAAATTTGGTTTGGATAAATTTATCCCTGTGTGTGCTGCGGCCGTTCCCAATAAGACTGAGTATTTTGAGCACTCATCAAGAATGGACTGTACACCATTGTGACAGAAAAGCATTCCATCAATACTGATACTTTATTGTGCATAGATAGTTTTATAATTGCATATAGAAAGGAGTGGTTAGGGGTTGTTAGGGGTGGTTAGTTAATTACCATATTGTCTAGCTATTATTTCATTGGCTGACTGAGTACATAATGTATTTAACTGAGTACATGGCATATTCTGACTGAGGTCTACCTGGCAACAAGCTGATTTAGCACTCTTGGACGTAGCTGTCACCCTTATCCTGCTATTTCAGCAAGACTTAGCGATATTCTAGACATTACTTCAGGACATCTGGCCTAAGTTCCTGTTTTTTGCCTGGAAAACCCCATACAGTTTGTCTGGCTTATATCAGTTTATGTCAGCCATTTTAAGCCATTGATTATAATGTACATATTAGATGTGAGTATATGAGTATATATGATTATAGAGCAGTATACATGCAAGTGAGATCTACATAATATATATATTTCTATCACAGTACCACATAGTCCTCCATACAGTATTATGGCCACCACATAGCCCTTCATCTGTAACAAACTATAACTTTATTGTTGAAGTACTCTGACATTAAAAAACTACAAACTGCTTTTGTAAAATTCCTATGGCAAGGTAAAAGGCCGATAATATCTTATAATTGTTTCTGAAGAAACAAGTGGGTGGAATTCAGGTGCTCCTAACTAGCATTTATAATCTAGCAGCACTAACCAGACATATCAAAGATTGTGTTAACGGGACAATGTATTTTTCTAATACGACACTAAAAAGTGAACTAGTCGTACCATATGACTTAAGAACAATATTATATATGAAAATCAGGGAAGATCCCATCATTTGTTAAATTAAATTGTCTATTGAGAGACACTATAGACATTTGGAAGGCAATCAGAGAGCTATACAAGCTTCCGTATAGTCCCTTAGGCCTCTTTCACACTTCCGTCGGAATGTGAACGTCCCATTGCGTTGTTCTGTGAAAAAAACGCATCCTGCAAAGATGCCCGCTGGATGTGTTTTTTCACATAGACTTGTATTACCGACGCATCGCGACGTATGGACACACGTTCCATACATCGTGCACTGGATGCGTCGGTATTTGGCGGCCCGTCGTTACGAAAAAATGTTCAATGTAACGTTTTTTTTCGTCCGTTGAAACCGTGATTTCTGACAGCGCATGCGTGGGCGGAACTCCGCCCCCTCCCCGGAATTCACAATGGGCAGCGGATGTGTCTGAAAACTGCATCCGCTGACCATGTTGTGCACAATTGTGCACAAAGTCTGTCGGTACGTGGGGCCGACGGTTTGCGATGGCCCCGTACTGACGGAAATGTGAAAGAGGCCTTAGTGATGGAGACAATTTGCAGCTTAATGACCAGGCCAATTTTTACAATTCTGACCACTGTCAATTTATGAGGTTATAACTCTGGAATGCTTTAATGGATCCCGCTGATTCTGAGTTTGTTTAATCAAGACATATGGTACTTCATATTAGTGGCAACATTTATTTGATATTACTTGTGTTTATTTATGAAAATAATGGAAATATGGGAAAAATAAATAAAATTTTGCAATTTTCAAAGTCTCAATTTTGGAAAAAAAAATGTTTGACGTTAAAAGAAGTTGACCAACGATTTCTCATTTTTACAACACAATTTAAAAAAACATTTCTTTAGGGACCATTTCACATATAAAGTCACTTTGAGGGGTGTACATGACAGAAAGTACCTAAAAGTCACACCATTCTAAAAACTACACCCCTCAAGGTGGTCAAAACCACATTCAAGAAGTTTATTAACTCTTTACGTGCTTCACAGGAACTGAAGCAATGTGGAAGGAAAAAATTAACATTCAACTTCTTTTTACAAACATTTTACTTCAGAACCAATTTTTTTTTATTTTCACAAGTGTAAAAAGAGAAAATGAACTACAACATTGGTGGTGCAATTTCTCCTAAATACGCCGATACCCCATATATGGGGGTAAACCACTGTTTCGGCACATGGCAGAGCTTGGACGAGAAGGAGTGCCATTTGACTTTTTCAATGCAGAATTGGCTGGAATTGAGATCAGACGCCATGTCGCGTTTGGAGAGCCCCTGATGTGCCTAAACAGTGGAAACCCCCCACACAAGTGACACCAGTTTTGAAACTAGCCTCATTAAGGAACTTATCTAGATGTGTGGCACTTTGAACCCCAAAGTGCTTCACAGAAGTTTTTAGCGTAAAGCCGTGAAAATAAAAAATCTTATTTTTTCCCACAAAAATGATCTTATTGCCCCCAAATTTTTAGTTTCACAAGGGTAACAGGAGAAATTAGGCCATCAAAGTTTTTGTGCAATTTCTCCTGAGTATGAAAATTTTCCATATGTGGGGGTAAACCACTGTTTGGACGTCACAGCACGAACACTGCTGGAAAAACTTGAAGACTGCCGAGTGCAGTTAATACCACGAGAAGGTAATAAGCGGCCCCTGAAGCAGATGCTGCCAAGAGACAGCAGAACGGGGGGACATGTCGCTAAAAAGGTAAGTATAATATTTATAATGTTTAGTATTAATTTTATTCTTTCTTTTACAGGCCCTGGACCTGAACTGGACCTGAACTGTAACACGGATTTCCCATGGAAACCCGTGTTCGGGACCTTGTGACCGAACACTATGTGTTCGGTACAGGTCCAGAACTTTACAGTTCGGGTTCACCCATCCCTAGTTACAATGTCAAGAACTGTGTATGTGAAGATGCTGCTAAACTGTGATTTTTTTTCTCTATAGGCTTCTACGGGGTACCTGAAAAACCTGCATGTAAAAAGCCAGATGATGGGTTTCAATGCTATTCTGTTCTGAGCCTGGTACCCTAACAGAGCCTTGTGCAGTGTGCCCTAACAGAGCCCGGTGCAGAGTGCTCTAAAAGCCTGATGCAGAGTACCCTAAAAGAGCCTGGTGCAGAGTGCCCTAACAGAGCCTGGTCCAGAGTACCCTAACAGAGACTGGTGCAGAGTATCCTAACAGAGCCTGGTGCAGAGTACCCTAACAGAGCATGGTGCAGAGTACCCTAACATAGCCTTGTGCAAAGTGCCCTAACAGAACCTGATGCAGAGTACCCTAACAGAGCCTGGTGCAGAGTGCCCTAACAGAGCCTGGTGCAAAGTGCCCTAACAGAGCCTGGTACAGAGTGCCCTAACAGAGCCTGGTGCAGATTGCCTTGTGCAGAGTGTCCCAACAGAGCCTGGTGCAGAGTGCTCTAAAAGCCTGTTGCAAAGTATCCTAACAGAACCTGGTGCAGAGTACCCTAACAGAGCCTGGTGCGGAGTGTCCTAACAGAGCCTGGTGCGGAGTGCCCTAACAGAGCCTAATCCAGAGTACCATAATAGTGAAATATTCTGATTGGCACTTTCTCTTTCATCTATTGTGCACTTTTTTGGAGTGCAAAAAATAAGGAGAGCATCAACTAGGGTATGTGGATGTAGGTGTGGTGGTGGTGTAGCTGCTGCAGGGAGAGGACATGGCCAATCTGTGCCTTCTACATGCCTGAATGAAACACCTTGGTCTGGTGCATGCAGGCGAGAGGACGTTCTGAGTAATTTTGTAAACCCAAGTACCGCTGGATGAATTGAGAGGCCAAAACATGTAGAGGTGGTTTTAGATTGGATGGCTGAGAGTGTCTCGAGTTCCTTTGCGCTTTCAGCAGAGGATCGGGTGGAAAACAATGCATAGTAGGCACTAGGGTTGAGCGAAACGGGTCGATCATTTTCAAAAGTCGCCGACTTTTGGCTAAGTCGGCGTCTCATGAAACCCGATCCGACCCCTGTGCTTGTCGGCCATGCGGTACGCGACTTTCGCGCCAAAGTCGCGTTTCAATGACGCGAAAAGCGCCATTTCTCAGCCAATGAAGGTGAACGCAGAGTGTGGGCAGCGTGATGACATAGATCCTGGTCCCCACCATCTTAGAGAAGGGCATTGCAGTGATTGGCTTGCTGTCTGCGGCGTCACAGGGGCTATAAAGGGGCGTTCCCGCCGACCGCCATCTTACTGCTGCTGATCTGAGCTTAGGGACAGGTTGCTGCCGCTTCATCAGAAGCAGGGAGAGCGTTAGGCAGGGTCCACTAACCACCAAACCGCTTGTGCTGCAGCGATTTCCACTGTCCAACACCACCTTCGGTGTGCAGGAACAGTGGAAGCTATTTTTTTTTTTTTTTCCCCTCAGCGCTGTAGCTCATTGGGCTGCCCTAGAAGGCTCCGTGATAGCTGTATTGCTGTGTGTACGCCACTGTGGAAACCAACTGCTTTTTTCAAAGCACATATCCTCTTGTTCCTTCCTTTCTGCACAGCTATCTTTTTTGTTTGTCCACACTTTTTATTTAATTTGTGCATCAGTCCACTCCTATTGCTGCCTGCCATACCTGGCTTACATTACTGCAGGGAGATAGTAATTGTAGGACAGTTTTTTTTTTTTTTTTGTTTTTTTTTTGTGGGAGATTAAGATTGGCATTTCTGCTACAGTGCCATCCCTGTGTGTGCCATCTCTCACTGAGTGGGCCATAGAAAGCCTATTTATTTTTTCCGTGATTTGTGTTCTAAAATCTACCTCAACACAGAAACACTACATCAATCAGTGGGAGAAAAATATTGGCCTCAGTCAGGGCTTGTGTGCCACTGCTGTGTGTGCGCTATCTCTCATTCAGTGGGCTATAGCAAGCCTATATTGTTTTTTTTTTTTTTTTTTTTTTAATATTATTTGGTTTCAAAAGTCTCCCTGAAAAAAAAAAAAAACCTAAAAAAACAGTGGGAGAGTAATATTGCCCTTTCAGCTTGTGTGCCAGTCTTGACTCCTGGGTGTGCCACCTCTCTCCCTCTCATTCAGTGGGCCATAGAAAGCCTATTTATTTTTTTTTTTAAATATTATTGGGTTTCTAAAGTCTCCCTGAAAAAAACAAAAAATACATAAAAAAACAGTGGGAGAGTAATATTGCCCTTTCAGCTTGTGTGCCAGTCTTGACTCCTGGGTGTGCCACCTCTCTCCCTTTCATTCAGTGGGCCATAGAAAGCCTATTTATTTTTTTTTTTAAATATTATTGGGTTTCTAAAGTCTCCCTGAAAAAACAAAAAAAACCTAAAAAAACAGTGGGAGAGTAATATTGCCCTTTCAGCTTGTGTGCCAGTCTTGACTCCTGGGTGTGCCACCTCTCTCCCTCTCATTCAGTGGGCCATAGAAAGCCTATTTATTTTTTTTTTTAAATATTATTGGGTTTCTAAAGTCTCCCTGAAAAAAACAAAAAATACATAAAAAAACAGTGGGAGAGTAATATTGCCCTTTCAGCTTGTGTGCCAGTCTTGACTCCTGGTTGTGCCACCTCTCTCTCTCTAATTGTGGGCCATAGAAAGCCTTTTTTTTTTTTTAAAATATTATTGGGTTTCTAAAGTCTCCCTGAAAAAACAAAAAAAACCTAAAAAAACAGTGGGAGAGTAATATTGCCCTTTCAGCTTGTGCGCCAGTCTTGACTCCTGGTTGTGCCACCTCTCTCTCTCTAATTGTGGGCCATAGAAAGCCTTTTTTTTTTTTTAAAATATTATTGGGTTTCTAAAGTCTCCCTGAAAAAACAAAAAAAACCTAAAAAAACAGTGGGAGAGTAATATTGCCCTTTCAGCTTGTGTGCCAGTCTTGACTCCTGGGTGTGCCACCTCTCTCCCTCTCATTCAGTGGGCCATAGAAAGCCTATTTATTTTTTTTTTTAAATATTATTGGGTTTCTAAAGTCTCCCTGAAAAAAACAAAAAATACATAAAAAAACAGTGGGAGAGTAATATTGCCCTTTCAGCTTGTGTGCCAGTCTTGACTCCTGGGTGTGCCACCTCTCTCCCTCTCATTCAGTGGGCCATAGAAAGCCTTTTTTTTTTTTGGTTTTTTTAATATTATTTGGTTTCTAAAGTCTCCCTGAAAAAAACAAAAAAAACATAAAAAACAGTGGGAGAGTAATATTGCCCTTTCAGCTTGTGCGCCAGTCTTGACTCCTGGTTGTGCCACCTCTCTCTCTCTAATTGTGGGCCATAGCAAGCCTTTTTTTTTTTTTAAAATATTATTGGGTTTCTAAAGTCTCCCTGAAAAAACAAAAAAAACCTAAAAAAACAGTGGGAGAGTAATATTGCCCTTTCAGCTTGTGTGCCAGTCTTGACTCCTGGGTGTGCCACCTCTCTCCCTCTCATTCAGTGGGCCATAGAAAGCCTATTTATTTTTTTTTTTAAATATTATTGGGTTTCTAAAGTCTCCCTGAAAAAAACAAAAAATACATAAAAAAACAGTGGGAGAGTAATATTGCCCTTTCAGCTTGTGTGCCAGTCTTGACTCCTGGGTGTGCCACCTCTCTCCCTCTCATTCAGTGGGCCATAGAAAGCCTTTTTTTTTTTTGGTTTTTTTAATATTATTTGGTTTCTAAAGTCTCCCTGAAAAAAACAAAAAAAACATAAAAAACAGTGGGAGAGTAATATTGCCCTTTCAGCTTGTGCGCCAGTCTTGACTCCTGGTTGTGCCACCTCTCTCTCTCTAATTGTGGGCCATAGAAAGCCTTTTTTTTTTTTTAAAATATTATTGGGTTTCTAAAGTCTCCCTGAAAAAACAAAAAATACATAAAAAAACAGTGGGAGAGTAATATTGCCCTTTCAGCTTGTGTGCCAGTCTTGACTCCTGGGTGTGCCACCTCTCTCCCTTTCATTCAGTGGGCCATAGAAAGCCTATTTATTTTTTCCGTGATTTGTGTTCTAAATTCTACCTCAACACAAAAACACTACATCAATCAGTGGGAGAAAAATATTGGCCTCAGTCAGGGCTTGTGTGCCACTGCTGTGTGTGCTATCTCTCATTCAGTGGGCTATAGCAAGCCTATTTTTTTTTTTTTTTTTTTTTTTTTAATATTATTTGGTTTCTAAAGTCTCCCTGAAAAAAAAAAAAAACCTAAAAAAACAGTGGGAGAGTAATATTGCCCTTTCAGCTTGTGTGCCAGTCTTGACTCCTGGGTGTGCCACCTCTCTCCCTCTCATTCAGTGGGCCATAGAAAGCCTATTTATTTTTTTTTTTAAATATTATTGGGTTTCTAAAGTCTCCCTGAAAAAACAAAAAATACATAAAAAAACAGTGGGAGAGTAATATTGCCCTTTCAGCTTGTGTGCCAGTCTTGACTCCTGGGTGTGCCACCTCTCTCCCTTTCATTCAGTGGGCCATAGAAAGCCTATTTTTTTTTTTTTTAATATTATTTGGTTTCTAATTCTCCCTGAAAAAAAAAAAAAAACCTAAAAAAAACAGTGGGAGAGTAATATTGCCCTTTCAGCTTGTGTGCCAGTCTTGACTCCTGGGTGTGCCACCTCTCTCCCTCTCATTCAGTGGGCCATAGAAAGCCTATTTATTTTTTTTTTTAAATATTATTGGGTTTCTAAAGTCTCCCTGAAAAAACAAAAAATACATAAAAAAACAGTGGGAGAGTAATATTGCCCTTTCAGCTTGTGTGCCAGTCTTGACTCCTGGGTGTGCCACCTCTCTCCCTTTCATTCAGTGGGCCATAGAAAGCCTATTTTTTTTTTTTTTAATATTATTTGGTTTCTAATTCTCCCTGAAAAAAAAAAAAAAACCTAAAAAAACAGTGGGAGAGTAATATTGCCCTTTCAGCTTGTGTGCCAGTCTTGACTCCTGGGTGTGCCACCTCTCTCCCTCTCATTCAGTGGGCCATAGAAAGCCTATTTATTTTTTTTTTTAAATATTATTGGGTTTCTAAAGTCTCCCTGAAAAAACAAAAAATACATAAAAAAACAGTGGGAGAGTAATATTGCCCTTTCAGCTTGTGTGCCAGTCTTGACTCCTGGGTGTGCCACCTCTCTCCCTTTCATTCAGTGGGCCATAGAAAGCCTATTTTTTTTTTTTTTAATATTATTTGGTTTCTAATTCTCCCTGAAAAAAAAAAAAAAACCTAAAAAAACAGTGGGAGAGTAATATTGCCCTTTCAGCTTGTGTGCCAGTCTTGACTCCTGGGTGTGCCACCTCTCTCCCTCTCATTCAGTGGGCCATAGAAAGCCTATTTATTTTTTTTTTTAAATATTATTGGGTTTCTAAAGTCTCCCTGAAAAAACAAAAAATACATAAAAAAACAGTGGGAGAGTAATATTGCCCTTTCAGCTTGTGTGCCAGTCTTGACTCCTGGGTGTGCCACCTCTCTCCCTTTCATTCAGTGGGCCATAGAAAGCCTATTTTTTTTTTTTTTTAATATTATTTGGTTTCTAATTCTCCCTGAAAAAAAAAAAAAAACCTAAAAAAACAGTGGGAGAGTAATATTGCCCTTTCAGCTTGTGTGCCAGTCTTGACTCCTGGGTGTGTCACCTCTCTCCCTCTCATTCAGTGGGCCATAGAAAGCCTATTTATTTTTTTTTTTAAATATTATTGGGTTTCTAAAGTCTCCCTGAAAAAACAAAAAATACATAAAAAAACAGTGGGAGAGTAATATTGCCCTTTCAGCTTGTGTGCCAGTCTTGACTCCTGGGTGTGCCACCTCTCTCCCTCTCATTCAGTGGGCCATAGAAAGCCTTTTTTTTTTTTGGTTTTTTTAATATTATTTGGTTTCTAAAGTCTCCCTGAAAAAAACAAAAAAAACATAAAAAACAGTGGGAGAGTAATATTGCCCTTTCAGCTTGTGCGCCAGTCTTGACTCCTGGTTGTGCCACCTCTCTCTCTCTAATTGTGGGCCATAGAAAGCCTTTTTTTTTTTTTTTTTTAATATTATTTGGTTTCTAAAGTCTCCCTGAGAAAAAAAAATAAATAAATTAGGTGGGAGATTAATATTGACATTAGTGCTTGAGTGACAGTCCTGCGTGTGTGTCATCTCTGTGATTTTGTGCCACAGAAAACAGAGTGTGTAACATTGTGCCTGATTTTCCTTGTGGTCTCACCAACCTGTTAAGGGATATTGAAATCATACTGAAGTTATAGCTCACCGTGTAAGTTGTTTGATAGCAACAAATAAAGTTACTTTGGTTAAGATTTTAAAACAATGAGGAAGTCTGGTGCAAGAGGTCGTCGTGGGCGTTCATTGTCAGCTGGTAATGATGGTAGTGGTAGTGGAGCATCAGGTGGTCGTGGGGATAAAAATATTCCACCTAAGTCTGGAGCTGTGGAGCCAGTTTCGTCGTCAGGCTACACAAGGCCTCGAACGCTCTCTTTTCTGGGAGTAGGAAAACCGCTTTTAAAGGCGGAGCAGCAACAGCAAGTTTTGGCTTACATTGCAGACTCAGCCTCTAGCTCTTTTGCCTCCTCTTCCGAAACTGGTAAATGTAAAAGCAGCGCGTCGCTTGTGGATGTTCACGGTCAGGGACAAGTCGCTTCCTTGTCCTCCTCAGCAAAAACTACAACAAGAGAGAAGGATGCAGCAGGCGACACAACGGGTCACTCCATGGAGCTCTTTACACATACCGTCCCTGGCTTAGAAAGTGAAACATTTAACAGGCCATGCCCATTACAAGTATATTCTGACATGGAGTGCACTGATGCACAGCCACAGCCAGAGTACTATGCTGCTCCTTTGACTCAGACCACCACATTGCCCTCTCAGGGTACAGATCCACAATCAGACCCTGATGAGACTATGTTGCCCCGCCACGAACGCTATACCACCGACCGACACAGTGACACAGACGAAGTTGCACACGAGCTCGAAGAGGAGGTAATAGATGACCCAGTTATTGACCCCGATTGGCAGCCATTGGGGGAACAGGGTGCAGGCGGCAGTAGTTCAGAAGCGGAGGTGGAGGAGGGGCCGCAGCAGGCATCAACATCGCAACAGGTTCCATCTGCCGGGCCCGTATCTGGACCAAAACGCGTGTCAAAGCCAAAACCTGTTGGAGCACAGCGTTGCCATCCGGTTAAAGCTCAGTCTGCAATCCCTGAAAAGGGATCAGAGTCTAGGAAGAGTGCAGTCTGGCATTTTTTTAAACAACATCCAACTGATCAGCGCAAAGTCATCTGTCAAAAATGTTCAACTAGCTTAAGCAGAGGTCAGAATCTGAAAAGTCTAAATACTAGTTGCATGCATAGACACTTAACCACCATGCATTCTCAAGCCTGGACTAACTACCAAACGTCCCTCAAGGTTGTAGCACCCTCGGCCAATGAAGCTAGTCAGCAACGCAACATCCCTTCCGTCACTGTAAGGCCACCATTTTCCGCACCACCGGCAGTATCTGTGCAGGTTTCTTTGCCAGCCAAAAGCAGTCAGGGTCAGGGAATCACCAGTTTTGTAGGAGGAAATATTGCATGTAGGGCACCGGCGGAAACAATACCGTCTCCAACCGTCTCTCAGTCTGCCATGTCCACCGGCACACCCGAAAGTTCCACGATCTACAGCTCTCCAGTCCAGCTCACCCTACATGAGACTCTGGTTAGAAAAAGGAAGTACTTATCCTCGCATCCGCGTACACAGGGTTTTAACGGCCACATAGCTAGACTAATCTCGTTAGAGATGATGCCCTACCGGTTAGTTGAAAGCGAAGCTTTCAAAGCCCTGATGGAGTACGCTGAACCACGATACGAGCTACCCAGTCGACACTTTTTTTCCAGAAAAGCCATCCCAGCCCTGCACCAGCATGTTAAACAGCGCATCGTCCATGCACTCAGGCAATCTGTGAGTACAAAGGTGCACCTGACTACAGATGCATGGACCAGTAGGCATGGCCAGGGACGTTATGTGTCCATCACGGCACACTGGGTGAATGTGGTGGATGCAGGGTCCACAGGCGACATCAATTTAGGGACAGTTGTGCCTAGCCCACGGTCTAGGAAACAGTTGGCTGTAGGCGTTCGCACCCCCTCCTCCTCCTCCTCGTCCTCCTGCAGAAGCTACAGCTCTTCCACAGAACGCAGTCGGCCAACCACTCCATCGGCAGATGACACTGTTGCACACCAGTTGTCCCATTATGGGCCAGCTACTGCCAAGCGTCAGCAGGCTGTATTGGCTATGAAGTGTTTGGGCGACAACAGACACACCGCGGAAGTTCTGTCCGAGTTCTTGCAACAAGAAACGCAGTCGTGGCTGGGCACAGTAGATCTTGAGGCAGGCAAGGTAGTGAGTGATAACGGAAGGAATTTCATGGCTGCCATCTCCCTTTCCCAACTGAAACACATTCCTTGCCTGGCTCACACCTTAAACCTGGTGGTGCAGTGCTTATTGAAAACTTATCCTGGGTTCTCCGACCTGCTCCTCAAAGTGCGTGCACTTTGCTCACATATCCGACGTTCGCCTGTACACGCCAGCCGTATGCAGACCTATCAGCGGTCTTTGAACCTTCCCCAGCATCGCCTAATCATAGACGTTGCAACAAGGTGGAACTCAACACTGCACATGCTTCAGAGACTGTGCGAACAGAGGCGTGCTGTTATTTATTTGTGGGAGGATACACGGGCAGGCAGTAGGATGGCAGACATGGAGTTGTCAGGTGTGCAGTGGTCGAAGATACAAGACATGTGTCAAGTCCTTCAGTGTTTTGAGGAATGCACACGGCTGGTTAGTGCAGACAACGCCGTAATAAGCATGAGCATCCCCCTAATGCGTCTGCTGATGCAAAGTTTGACGCACATAAAGGAGCAGGCGTCTGCACCAGAGGAAGAGGGAAGCCTTGATGACAGTCAGCCATTGTCTGGTCAGGGCAGTGTACAGGACGAGGTAGCGGGCGAAGAGGAGGTGGAGGACGAGGAGGATGATGGGGATGAGTATATTTTTAATGCGGAAACTTTCACGGGGGCACAGGAAATTGGTTGCGTGTCACGGCCGGGTTCTGGTTTTTTGAGGGACACAAGTGACGTAGATTTGCCTGCAACTGCCCCTCAACCAATCACAACCGGAGATTTGACAAGTGGAACTTTGGCCCACATGGCGGATTATGCCTTACGTATCCTACAAAGGGACACACGCATTACGAAAATGATGAACGATGACGATTACTGGTTGGCCTGCCTCCTTGATCCACGCTATAAAGGCAAATTGCAAAATATTATGCCACATGAGAACTTGGAACTAATATTAGCAACCAAACAATCAACTCTTGTTGACCGTTTGCTTCAGGCATTCCCAGCACACAGCGCACGTGATCGTTCTCACACGAGCTCCAGGGGGCAGCAGACTAGGAGTGTTAGGGGTGCACACATCAGAAGTGGCGTTGGACAGAGGGGTTTTCTGACCAGGTTGTGGAGTGATTTTGCTATGACCGCAGACAGGACAGGTACTGCTGCATCAATTGAAAGTGACAGGAGACAACATTTGTCCAGTATGGTTACTAACTATTTTTCATCCCTTATCGATGTTCTCCCTCAACCGTCATTCCCATTTGATTACTGGGCCTCCAAATTAGACACCTGGCCAGAATTGGCAGAATATGCATTGCAGGAGCTTGCTTGCCCGGCAGCAAGTGTCCTATCAGAAAGAGTATTCAGTGCTGCAGGGTCAATATTAACCGAAAAAAGGACTCGTCTGGCTACCCAAAATGTTGACGATCTAACATTCATTAAAATGAACCACAACTGGATTTCAAAATCTTTTGCCCCACCTTGCCCGGCCGACACCTAGCTTTCCTATGAAAAGCTCTTGCCTGTGAATTACTTTTCTAATGTCTAATTTGCTGCTGCAGATTGTACAGCATACGACATGTTTACACCTCCCTAAATGGCCAAACTCCCCACACGGGGCCGTGGTATCGCGACTTGGCGCAAGCACCCGTGAGACTGCTGTTTGTCTGAAGAGGTGGGTGTGCTCGCTTTTGGTTGACGGCATTGCTACTGGGTCCCTCATAGTACAATGTAGTGTCTCTGGCGGTGGTGGTGCGCACCCAACGTCAGACACACCGTTGTAACATGAGTGGCCCTGGGGCGGTCCCGCCGGCCTCAAGAGAGTTCCCCCCTACCCCAGCTCAAACTGGGCTCTACTACGTGCAAAATTATGTCGCACAGCTCCACCAATCTTTAGTCTATTCGCTGACATCATTCAATGTCTGGCACTGACAATACAAATTTGTAGACATCTATGATGCAACTTAAAGTAGTCTGTGTCTGTGTCCTATATTGGCACCATTAAATAGTTACTGCCAAATTACTATGTCAGAAACACAGCAGATGAGCCCACCCCTGTACCTAAGTATGCCATCTTTTTTTTTGTTTTGGTTGTTTTGCGAGACATTAACATCTATTTATATTTTGGGAGTACTGGGACAGACACTCCTTGCACTACTCCTCCACTCAGCACCAAGCTGCCTGCCCGTGTATCCATGTAACCGCTGTAAAACTGCCATGAGCCTATTGTTTGTTATTTTAGGCCTTTGATAGCCTGTCTGCGGTCCCTACTCCTCCACTGACCACCAAGCTGCCTGCCCGTGTATCCATGTAACCGCTGTAAAACTGCCATGAGCCTATTGTTTGTTATTTTAGGCCTTTGAAGCCTTTCTGCGCTCCCTCCTTCCACTAGTCCTCCACTGACCAGACCACTGCTGCCCGTGTACCCCTGGAACCAATTTTAAAGTGCCTACAGCCAGCCCATTTTATTGTGTTAGGCCTTCGAAGCCTGTCTGCGGTCCCTCCTTCCACTAGGCCTCCACTGACCAGACCACTGCTGCCCGTGTACCCCTGGAACCAATTTTAAAGTGCCTACAGCCAGCCCATTTTATTGTGTTAGGCCTTCGAAGCCTGTCTGCGGTCCATACTTTAAATACTCCTCCACTCAGCACCAAGCTGCCTGCCCGTGTATCCATGTAACCGCTGTAAAACTGCCATGAGCCTATTGTTTGTTATGTTAGGCCTTTGATAGCCTGTCTGCGGTCCCTACTTTAAATACTCCTCCACTCACCACCACCAAGCTGCCTGCCCGTGTATCCATGTAACCGCTGTGAAACTGCCATGAGCCTATTGTTTTTTTATGTTAGGCCTTTGATAGCCTGTCTGCGGTCCCTACTTTAAATACTCCTCCACTCACCACCACCAAGCTGCCTGCCCGTGTATCCATGTAACCGCTGTAAAACTGCCATGAGCCTATTGTTTGTTATGTTAGGCCTTTGAAGCCTTTCTGCGCTCCCTCCTTCCACTAGTCCTCCACTGACCAGACCACTGCTGCCCGTGTACCCCTGGAACCAATTTTAAAGTGCCTACAGCCAGCCCATTTTATTGTGTTAGGCCTTCGAAGCCTGTCTGCGGTCCATACTTTAAATACTCCTCCACTCAGCACCAAGCTGCCTGCCCGTGTATCCATGTAACCGCTGTAAAACTGCCATGAGCCTATTGTTTGTTATGTTAGGCCTTTGATAGCCTGTCTGCGGTCCCTACTTTAAATACTCCTCCACTCACCACCACCAAGCTGCCTGCCCGTGTATCCATGTAACCGCTGTGAAACTGCCATGAGCCTATTGTTTTTTTATGTTAGGCCTTTGATAGCCTGTCTGCGGTCCCTACTTTAAATACTCCTCCACTCACCACCACCAAGCTGCCTGCCCGTGTATCCATGTAACCGCTGTAAAACTGCCATGAGCCTATTGTTTGTTATGTTAGGCCTTTGAAGCCTTTCTGCGCTCCCTCCTTCCACTAGTCCTCCACTGACCAGACCACTGCTGCCCGTGTACCCCTGGAACCAATTTTAAAGTGCCTACAGCCAGCCCATTTTATTGTGTTAGGCCTTCGAAGCCTGTCTGCGGTCCATACTTCCACTAGTCCTCCACTGACCAGACCACTGCTGCCCGTGTACCCCTGGAACCAATTTTAAAGTGCCTACAGTCAGCCCATTTTATTGTGTTAGGCCTTCGAAGCCTGTCTGCGGTCCATACTTCCACTAGGCCTCCACTGACCAGACCACTGCTGCCCGTGTACCCCTGGAACCAATTTTAAAGTGCCTACAGCCAGCCCATTTTATTGTGTTAGGCCTTCGAAGCCTGTCTGCGGTCCATACTTCCACTAGTCCTCCACTGACCAGACCACTGCTGCCCGTGTACCCCTGGAACCAATTTTAAAGTGCCTACAGTCAGCCCATTTTATTGTGTTAGGCCTTCGAAGCCTGTCTGCGGTCCATACTTCCACTAGGCCTCCACTGACCAGACCACTGCTGCCCGTGTACCCCTGGAACCAATTTTAAAGTGCCTACAGCCAGCCCATTTTATTGTGTTAGGCCTTCGAAGCCTGTCTGCGGTCCATACTTTAAATACTCCTCCACTCACCACCAAGCTGCCTGCCCGTGTATCCATGTAACCGCTGTAAAACTGCCATGAGCCTATTGTTTGTTATGTTAGGCCTTTGATAGCCTGTCTGCGGTCCTTACTTTAAATACTCCTCCACTCACCACCTAGCTGCCTGTGTATCCATGTAACCGATGTAAAACTGCCATGACTGCCTACTGTTTGTTATTTTAGGCCTTTGATAGCCTGTCTGCGGCCCCTACTTGCAATACTCCTCCACTGACCACAATGCTGCCTGGAGTGCCTGCCTGTGTATCCATGTAACCGATGTAAAACTGCCATGACTGCCTACTGTTTGTTATTTTAGGCCTTTGATAGCCTGTCTGCGGCCCCTACTTGCAATACTCCTCCACTGAGCACAATGCTGCCTGGAGTGCCTGCCTGTGTATCCATGTAACCGATGTAAAACTGCCATGACTGCCTACTGTTTGTTATTTTAGGCCTTTGATAGCCTGTCTGCAGCCCCTACTTGCAATACTCCTCCACTGACCACACCAATGCTGCCCGTGTACCCCTGGAACCTATTTAAAAGTTCATAGAGCCTAGTTATATATTTTATTTACTATTAATAAGGCCATGATGGACTACGCTGTACCACGCTACAAGCTAACCAGTCGACACTTCTTTTGCGAGAAAAGCCATCCCAACCCTCCACCAGCATGTAGAAGACCGCATTGTCCATGCACTCTGGCAATCTGTGAGTACAAAGGTGCACCTGACAACAGACGCATGGACCTGTAGGCATGGCCACGGAAGATTACGTGTCCATTACGGCGCAATGGGTTAATGTGGTGGATGCATGGTCCACAGGGGACAGCCTACTAAGTCTGTCTCCAGTCCCTAATTCAAATTGTCCTCCACTGTCTAAATCGGAACTTCCACCTTCTGGCTTTCGGCCTATAGTATCAGAAATTAAACTGCATTTGGCCTTCAACTTTGGTTAGGGCCTACTAACGGCTTCTGCCCCTCCCTGGTGTTGCCCTCAACTAAATAAAGCTGAGCTTCAACCTTCCGGCTCTCATTATGTGGTTTTAAAAAAAAAAATGGTGGTTAGGGCCTACTAACGGCTTCTGCCCCTCCCTGGTGTTGTCCTCAACTAAATAAAGCTGAGCTTCAACCTTCCGGCTCTCATTATGTGGTTTTAAAAAAAAAAATGGTGGTTAGGGCCTACTAACGGCTTCTGCCCCTCCCTGGTGTTGTCCTCAACTAAATAAAGCTGAGCTTCAACCTTCCGGCTCTCATTATGTGGTTTTAAAAAAAAAAATGGTGGTTAGGGCCTACTAACGGCTTCTGCCCCTCCCTGGTGTTGTCCTCAACTAAATAAAGCTGAGCTTCAACCTTCCGGCTCTCATTATGTGGTTTTAAAAAAAAAAATGGTGGTTAGGGCCTACTAACGGCTTCTGCCCCTCCCTGGTGTTGTCCTCAACTAAATAAAGCTGAGCTTCAACCTTCCGGCTCTCATTATGTGGTTTTAAAAAAAAAAAAAATGGTGGTTAGGGCCTACTAACGGCTTCTGCCCCTCCCTGGTGTTGTCCTCAACTAAATAAAGCTGAGCTTCAACCTTCCGGCTCTCATTAAGTGGTTTTAAAAAAAAAATGGTGGTTAGGGCCTACTAACGGCTTCTGCCCCTCCCTGGTGTTGTCCTCAACTAAATAAAGCTGAGCTTCAACCTTCCGGCTCTCATTATGTGGTTTTAAAAAAAAAATGGTGGTTAGGGCCTACTAACGGCTTCTGCCCCTCCCTGGTGTTGTCCTCAACTAAATAAAGCTGAGCTTCAACCTTCCGGCTCTCATTATGTGGTTTTAAAAAAAAAAAAAATGGTGGTTAGGGCCTACTAACGGCTTCTGCCCCTCCCTGGTGTTGTCCTCAACTAAATAAAGCTGAGCTTCAACCTTCCGGCTCTCATTAAGTGGTTTTAAAAAAAAAATGGTGGTTAGGGCCTACTAACGGCTTCTGCCCCTCCCTGGTGTTGTCCTCAACTAAATAAAGCTGAGCTTCAACCTTCCGGCTCTCATTATGTGGTTTTAAAAAAAAAATGGTGGTTAGGGCCTACTAACGGCTTCTGCCCCTCCCTGGTGTTGTCCTCAACTAAATAAAGCTGAGCTTCAACCTTCCGGCTCTCATTAAGTGGTTTTAAAAAAAAAAAAAATGGTGGTTAGGGCCTACTAACGGCTTCTGCCCCTCCCTGGTGTTGCCCTCAACTAAATAAAGCTGAGCTTCAACCTTCTGCTCCAAATTACCATTTTAAAAAATGCAATAGGCTTTTCCGGCCTACTAAAGGTGTCTGCCCCTCCCTGGTGTTGTCCTCAACTGAACAAAGCTGAGCTTCCACATTCTGGCTTTCGCCCTATACTATCAGATATTAAACTGCATTTGGCCTACTAGTGTGGTTAGGCCCTTGAAACAGTGTCTGCTGCTCTTGGGTTTGCTACTCCACTGAACAAAGCAATGCCGCCTGTTTAGTCCTGTTACCAATTTTGAACTGCATGTAGCCTACTTTATTCTTTGGCCCTATATCTGTTTCCTCCTCATCCTGCCCATTGCCCAGCCACTGCTAAATGAGTCTGCTGGTACATTGACCTAGACCACTACATTCCCCTTGTACTCTACACAGCCAGAATCTGTCCCTGCTGAAAGTAAGGTTCCCCTTCCCGCATGTTATACCACCTTACACAGGGACAAAGAGGAAGGTGCAGATGAAAGTGCAGGTTCCTTCATCAGGTGGGGGGGCATACTCGTTGGCGACGTCACTGGCACAGGGCCCCTCAGAGTACGCAAAAGTGTCGCTGCTGGTGGGAGGCGCCCCCGCCATGCAAACACACCGCCGTACTTTGAGGGGCCCTGTGCCAGTGGCAATGCGAACGAGTGGGCCCCCCCTGCTTGCTCAGGATCACAGCACTTGCAACTTTTAAATACTTACCTTTCCCTGCAACACCGCCGTGACGTAGTCCGCATTTCCTGGGCCCACGAAAAACTTGAGCCAGCCCTACTCCCCCCACAACTTTCCCCCAATTCCCTATGCCCAACTATTATTATACAGTTAATTAAGATTGGCAAGCTTCAGAAACAAGAATGGATGTTTTTGGCATTAAAATGGGCACTGTAGGTGTTTTCCTGGCCTCCACTCACTGCCGACTATGCTTCCCCATTGACTTGCATTGGGTTTCGTGTTTCGGTCGATCCCCGACTTTTAGCGATAATCGGCCGACTGCACTCGACTCGACTCTGGACAAAATCGGGTTTCCCAAAACCCTACTCGATCTTAAAAAAATGAAAGTCGCTCAACCCTAGTAGGCACCTGCAGACCATGGACATCTGACTTCCACCTTACTACCTTGTAAATCGGCCTTGCAGTCTTAGCCCTAAGTCATGCAGCTGTCACTTTTGCTTATTGATGAGTCTGTTGGCTGGGGTTTTGTGACCCATCAACTGGCACTGCCCTATAAGTGAAAGAGATTGAGTGCGCTGATGCCCAACCACTTGTTCTGTTGGAGGATGAGTGAGTATGTGGGAGGGTTATTGCATGTACAAGGTCAGCCAATTACTGCAACACATCTCTGATAATGATGATGATGAAACACAGATGCCAACTGTTGTGGCTTTCTGTGGTGTGCAGACCGGAAAGGATGGCAGAGGTGAGAAGTGGGTGGAAGATGATGCGGCGGATGATGAGGTCCTCGACCCCACATGGACTGGAGGCCATTCGAGTGACATGCACAGTTCGGAGGAAGAGAAGCTGATCAAGCTGCACCAGCTACACAGCCAAAGCGGGAGGAGGGTGCAAAAGCACAGTGGCCAGCTTCTAGCCAGTATGTTGACTGCTACTACCCACTGAAAAGACAAACTGAGCACACCAAAGCCATCCCAAAGGAGTTCCCTGGCATAACATTTCTTCAGGCAATGTGCTGACAAAGAGAAAAGTGGTTTACATGCTGTGACTTCTGAGTCTGAAGTGAGGCATAAATGTTCTTAATCTGAGCATGAGGAGGCATGTGAATTCAAAGCATGAGCTTCAGTGGAGTATGACACCTTATCAACCCCCTACCCACCCACGAGTCATGGCCATGAATTACAGTATTTCAAAATTCCTGGCCTTCGAAATGCTGCCATTTTGGCTGGTGGAGATGGACAGTTTTAAAAACTGATGTCTGTGGCTGTCCTGCAGTACATGCTTACCAGATGCCACTACGTTTCCAGGCAGGCCATCTTTGCCTTGCACAAACGTATTGTGTACAAAATCATATGTCCACTGTGCAACACCATCAGTGGCAAGGTCGCCATAATCACCAATAATCACCAATACATGGAATAGTAAGCACAGGCAGGGATGTTGTATCTCCCTATCTTCCCACTGGGTAAATATAGTCACAGCTGGGACAGAAGGGGACGGTGTCTAGTGCATGTACTACCACCACTGAGGATTGCTGAATGTTTCTCTGTCCATGTTGCCTCCTCTTCCTCCATGTCCTCTACTGCCTCCTCATCTGGTCACCGTAACACCTGCACCACCAACTTCAGCACATCCAGGGGGAAAAGACCAGAGGCTGTTCTAAAACTCATCTGTTTGTGGGAAAGATATCACGCCGCACAGGGGCTGTGGATGGTGATCTAACAACTGACCAATGAGTGTTAGGTGCTGCTAAACCTTGAGCCCGGTCCATTGAAAAGGGATGGTTAGCCTGGCTGAAATGTGGAAAACATGCCACAACATCCGGCACCACAATCTGATCCTGTCCGTATTAGCAGAAGCAAGCATTTCAACAACATGCTGGAAGAGTACGTGTCCACAAGTCTCCATGTACTGAGTGATGTGTCTGCCCCAATTAACTTCTGGGTCTTCAAATTGGACACATGGCCTGATCTTGCCCTTTTAAGCTTTGAAGGTGCTGGCCTGCCCTGTGGCAAGTGTATTGTCTGAACGTGTGTTTAGCACGGCAGGGGATGTGTTCACAGTCAACATGAGTAAGCTCACATTCCTTAAGGTACCTTCACACTAAAGGTACCTTCACACGAAACGATATCGCTAGCGATCCGTGACGTTGCAGCGTCCTGGCTAGCGATATCGTTTCGTTTGACACGCAGCAGCGATCAGGATCCTGCTGTGATGTCGCTGGTCGCTGAATAAAGTCCAGAACTTTATTTGGTCGTCCGATCGCCGTGTATCGTTGTGTTTGAAAGCAAAAGCAACGATACCAGCGATATTTTACACTGGTAACCAGGGTAAACATCGGGTTGCTAAGCACAGGGCCGCGCTTAGTAACCCGATGTTTACCCTGGTTACCAGCGTAAAAGTAAAAAAAACAAACAGCACATACTCACCTGCGCGTCCTCCAGCGTCTGCTTCCTGACACTTACTAAGCGCCGGCCCTAAAGTGAAAGTGAAAGCACAGCGGTGACGTCACCGCTGTGCTGTTAGGGCCGGAGCTCAGTCAGTGTCAGGAAGCAGACGCCGGGGGATGCATGTAAGTATGTAGTGTTTGTTTTTTTTACTTTTACGCTGGTAACCAGGGTAAACATCGGGTTACTAAGCGCGGCCCTGCGCTTAGCAACCCAATGTTTACCCTGGTTACCCGGGGACCTCGGCATCGTTGGTCGCTGGAGAGCAGTCTGTGTGACAGCTCCCCAGCGATCAAACAGCGACGCTGCAGCGATACAGACAACGATCCCGATCGCTGCAGCGTCGCTGTTTGGTCGCTGGAGAGCTGTCACACAGACCGCTCTCCAGCGACCAACGATGCCGAGGTCCCTGGGTAACCAGGGTAAACATCGGGTTGCTAAGCGCAGGGCCGCACTTAGTAACCCGATGTTTACCCTGGTTACCAGTGTAAAATGTAAAAAAAACAAACAGTACATACTCACTTTCGCGTCCCCCGGCGTCCGCTTCCTGCACTGACACAAAAGTTTGTGTCAGGGTCTAGTTCTGACATACAAACCGAATTTTGAGCTAAAGTTCGACAGAACCCGACGAACCCAAACATCCACAGGTCTGCTCATCCCTAGTTATTATGGGTATTATCCATTAAAATTACTGATAGAACACAAAAGTGAAAAATAGATGTCTGAATGAGGCTTAAGATTAAACTTTACAATGAACATAATTTTCCTGGTATCCATTTGAGCAAATATACATTTTTCTATTATGCAGCTATGTCTGATAACTAATAAAATAAGAGAAAGCACTCCTATAAATGGTCAGCTCAATTATTCTTCCACCAGCCAAGCATTTTTAAACTCTTAAGCCCCGAGGGTGGTTTGCACGTTAATGACCGGGCCAATTTTTACAATTCTGACCACTGTCCCTTTATGAGGTTATAACTCTGGAACGCTTCAATGGATCCCGGGGATTCTGACAGGGTTTTCTCGAGACATATTGTACTTCATGATAGTGGTAAAATTTCATTGATATTACCTGCTCTTATTTGTGAAAAAAACGGAAATTTGGCACACAAAATACTTAATAAGTAACATTTCCCACATGTCTACTTTACATCAGCACAATTTTTGAAACAATTTTTTTTTTTGTTAAGGAGTTATAAGGGTTAAAATTGACCAGCAATTTCACATTTTTACAACACCACACACATTTGAAGTCATTTTGAGGGGTCTATATGATATAAAATAACCATGTGTGACACCATTCTAAAAACTGCACCCCTCAAGGTACTCAAAACCACATTCAAGAAGTTTATTAACCCTTCAGGTGCTTCACAGGAATTTTTGGAATGTTTAAAAAAATGAACATTTAATTTTTTTTCATAAAAAATTTATTTCAGCTCCAATTTGTGTTATTTTACCAAGGGTTATGGAGAAAATGGACCCCAAAAGTTGTTGTACAATTTGTCCTGAGTACCCTGATACCCCATATGTGGGGGTAAATCACTGTTTGGGCGCATGGCAGAGCTCAGAAGGGAAGGAGTGCCATTTGACATTTCAATGCAAAATTGGCTGGAATTGAGATGAGACGCCATGTTGCATTTGGAGAGCCACTAATGTGCCTAAACATTGAAACCCCCCACAAGTGACACCACTTTGAAAAGTAGACCCCCTAAGGAACTTAACTAGATGTGTGGTGAGTAGTGTTGAGCGATACCGTCCGATACTTGAAAGTATCGGTATCGGAAAGTATCGGCCGATACCGGCAAAGTATCGGATCTAATCCGATACCGATACCCGATACCAATACAAGTCAATGGGACTCATGTATCGGACGGTATTCCTGATGGTTCCCAGGGTCTGAAGGAGAGGAAACTCTCCTTCAGGCCCTGGGAACCATATTAATGTGTAAAATAAAGAATTAAAATAAAAAATATTGCTATACTCACCTCTCCGACGCAGCCTGCACCTTACCGAGGGAAGCGGCAGCGTTGTTTGCTTAAAATTTGCGCTTTAACTTCCTTATGCGAAGTCCCGGCTTGTGATTGGTCGCGCGCCGCCCATGTGGCCGGGACGCAACCAATCACAGCAAGCCGTGACGTAATTTCAGGTCCTTCAGGATTTTAAAATTACGTTCCGGCGTTGTGATTGGTTGCGTCGCGGTCACATGGGCGACGCGACCAATCACAAGCCGTGACGTCACGGGAGGCTGGACACGCGCGCATTTTAAAATGCGCGCGTCTCCTGCCTCCCGTGACGTCACGGCTTGTGATTGGTCGCGTCGCCCATGTGACCGTGACGCAACCAATCACAACGCCGGAACGTAATTTTAAAATCCTGAAGGACCTGAAATTACGTCACGGCTTGCTGTGATTGGTTGCGTCCCGGCCACATGGGCGGCGCGCGACCAATCACAAGCCGGGACTTCGCGTAAGGAAGTTAAAGCGCGAATTTTAAGCAAACAACGCTGCCGGTTCCCTCGGTAAGGTGCAGGCTGCGTCGGAGAGGTGAGTATAGCAATATTTTTTATTTTAATTCTTTATTTTACACATTAATGTTGTTTCGATACCGATACCCGATACCACAAAAGTATCGGATCTCGGTATCGGAATTCCGATACAGCAAATATCGGCCGATACCCGATACTTGCGGTATCGGAATGCTCAACACTAGTGGTGAGCACTTTGACCCACCAAGTGCTTTACAGAAGTTTATAATGTAGAGCCGTAAAAATAAAAAATATTTTTTCACAAAAATGAACTTTTCGCCCCCCCCCCACAATTTTTTAGTTTCTTAAGGTTTCCAGAAGAAATTGCACCCCAAACATTGTTGTGCAATTTGTCCTGAGTACGCTGATACCCCATATGTGGGGTAAACCACTGTTTGGGTGCATGGCAGATCTCAGAAGGGAAAGAGCGCCATTTGACTTTTCAATGCAAAATTGGCTGGAATTGAGATGGGATGCCAAGTTGCATTGGGGAGCCCCTGATGTGCCTAAACATTTAAACCCCCCACAAGTGACACCATTTTGGAAAGTAGACCCCGTAAGGAATTTGTCTAGATGTGTGGTGAGCACTTTGACCCACCAAGTGCTTCACAGAAGTTTGTAATGTCGAGCCGTAAAAATTAAAAATAATATTTTTTCACAAAAATGAACTTTTCGCCCCCCAAATTTTTATTTTCCCAAGGGTAACGGAAGGAATTGTACCCTGAAAGTTGTTGAGCAATTTGTCCTGAGTATGCTGATACCCCATATGTGGGGGTAAACCACTGTTTGGGTGCATGGCAGAGCTCAGAAGGGAAGGAGCACCGTTTGACTTTTCAATGCAAAATTGGCTGAAATTAAGATGGGGTGCCATTTTGCAGTTGGAGAGCCCCTGATGTGCGTAAACATTGAAACCCCCCACAAATGACACCATTTTGGAAAGTAGACCCCCTAAGGGTCTTATCTAGATGTGATGTGAGAGCTTTGAACCCCCAAATGTTTCACTACAGTTTATGATGCAGAGCCGTGAAAATAAAAATAAAAAAATTTCCACAAAAATTATTTTTAAGCCCCCAGTTTTGTATTTTCCCAAGGGTAACAGGAGAAATTGGACCCCAAAAGTTGTTGTGCAATTTGTCCTGAGTATGCTGATACCCCATACGTGGGGGGTAACCACCATTAGGGCGCATGGCAGAGCTTGGACGGGAAGGAGCGCCATTTGGAATGCAGACTTAGATGGATTGGTCTGCAGGCGTCACGTTGCATTTGCAGAGCCCCTGATGTACCTAAACAGTAGAAACCTCCCCACAAGTGACCCCATATTGGAAACTAGACCCCCCCAAGGAACTTATCTAGATGTGTTGTGAGAACTTTGAACCCCCAAGTATTTCAATACAGTTTATAACGCAGAGCCATGAAAATAAAAGATCATTTTTTTCGTACAAAAATGGTTTTTTAGCCCCCCAAATTTTTATTTTCCCAAGGGTAACAAGAGAAATTGGACCCCAAAAGTTGTTTTGAAATTTGTCCTGAGCACGCTGATACCTGATATGTTGGGGGGACCCACCGTTTGGGCGCATGGCAGAGCTCGGAAGGGAAGGAGCGCCATTTGGAACTCAGACTTAGATGGATTGGTCTTCAGGCATCATGTTGCATTTGCAGAGCCCCTGATGTACATAAACAGTAGCAACCCCCACAAGTGACCCCATATTGGAAACTAGACCCCCCCAAGGAACTTATCTAGATGTGTTGTGAGAACTTTAAAGCCCCAAGTATTTCACTACAGTTTATAACGCAGAGCCATGAAAATAAAAAATCATTTTTTTTCCTACAAAAATGGTTTTTTAGCCCCCAAATTTTTATTTTCCCATGGGTAACAAGAGAAATTGGACCCTAGTATTTGTTGTCCCATTTGTCCTGAGTACGCTGATACCCCATATGTTGGGGTAAACCCCTGTTTGGGTGCACGGGAGAGCTCGGAAGGGAAGGAGCACTGTTTTACTTTTTCAACGCAGAATTGGCTGGAATTGAGATCGGACCCCATGTCATGTTTGGAGAGCCCTGATGTGCCTAAACAGTGGAAACCCCCAATTCTAACTGAAACCCTAACCCAAACACACCCCTAACCCTAATCCCAACCACACCCCTAACCCCAACTCCAACACACCCCTAACCCTAATCCCAACCATAACGGTAACCACACCCCTAACCCTGACACACCTCTAACCCTAATCCCAACCGTAAATGTAATCCAAACCCTAATCCTAGCCCCAACCATAACCCTAACCCTAGCCCTAACCCTAAGCGTAACCGAAACCCTAGCCCTAACCCTAACCCTAGCCTTAACCTTAGCCCTAACCCTAGCCCTAACCCTAACCTTAGCCCTAACCTAACCCTAACCCTAGCCCTAACACTAACCCTAGCTTTAGCCCTAACCCTAGCCCTAACCCTAACCCTAGCCCTAACACTAACCCTAACCCTAACTTTAGCACTAACCCTAGCCCTAACCCTAGCCCTAACCCTAACCCTAGCCCTAACCCTAACCCTAGCCCTAACCCTAATGGGAAAATGGAAATAAATACATTTTTTTATTTTTTTATTTTTTCCTAACTAAGGGAGTGATGAAGGGGGGTTTGATTTACTTTTATAGCTGTTTTTTAGCTGATTTTTATGACTGGCAGCCGTCACATGCCAAAAGACGCTTTTTATTGCAAAAAAATATTTTTTTGCGTTACCACATTTTGAGAGCTATCATTTTTCCATATTTTAGTCCAAACAGTCATGTGAGATCTTGTTTTTTGCGGGACGAGTTGACGTTTTTATTGGTAACATTTTCGGGCATGTGACATTTTTTGATCGCTTTTTATTCTGATTTTTGTGAGGCAGTATGACCAAAAACCAGCTATTCATGAATTTCTTTTTTGGGGGGGCGTTTATACTGTTCCGTGTTTGGTAAAATGGATAAAGCAGTTTTATTCTCCGGGTCAGTATGATTACAGTGATACCTCATTTATATCAATTTTTTTTATGTTTTGGCGCTTTTATACGATAAAAACTCTTTTATAGAAAAAATAATTATTTTTGTATCGCTTTATTCTGAGGACTATAACTTTTTTATTTTTTTGCTGATGACGCTGTGTTGCAGCTTGTTTTTTGCGGGAAAAGATGATGTTTTCAGCAGTACCATGGTTATTTATATCCGTCTTTTTGATCGTGTGCTATTCCACTTTTTGTTCGGTGGTATGATAGTAAGGCTTTGTTTTTTGCCTCTTTTTGGTTTTTTTTTACGGTTTTCACTGAAGGGGTTAAATAGTGGGACAGTTTTATAGGTTGGGTCATTACGGATGCGGCTATACTAATTATGTGTATTTGTATTGTTTTTTTATTTAGATAAAGAAATGTATTTATGGAAATAATCTTTTTTTTTTTCTTTATGTAGGATTTTTTTTTTTTTACACAACTAATTTTTTTTTTTTACTTTATAACATTGCCCCAGGGGGGGCATCATGTTACAAGGTCAGATCACTGATCTGACACTTTGCAGAGCACTGTGTCAGATCAGCGATCTGACGTGCACTGCTCCTGGCTTACCAGCGCCTGCTCTGAGCAGGCACTTTTTAAGCCACCACCCTGCAGGACCCGGATGCAGCCCCGCAGCCATTTTGGATCCGGGGCCTGCAGGGAGAAGAAGGTAGGAGACCCTCGGAGCAACGCAATCACATCACGTTGCTCCGAGGGTCTTAGGGAAGCCCGCAGGGAGCCCCCTCCCTGCGCGATGCTTCCCTATACCATCAGAACACTGCGATCATGTTTGATTGCAGTGTGCCAGGGGTTAATGTGCCGGGGGCGGTCCGTGACCACTCCTGGCACATAGTGCCGGATGTCAGCTGCGATAGTCAGCTGACACCCGGCCGCGATCGGCCGCGCTCCCCCCGTGAGCGCGGCCGATCGCATATGACGTACTATCTCGTCACTGGGAATTAAGTCCCAGGTCACCTTAACGGGATAGTACGTCATATGGGATTAAGGGGTTAAATGAATGAAACAATAATATACAGTATATTAAAGAAAATGTATTTTGTATAGTCAGAGGATATATACTGAACAATTCTACATTTGAACGAGAGGTAGCATAAAAAATATTTAAATTTAGAAAAGTTCAAGACTAAAAAAATGCAAAACACATTTATGACTAATAAAGTTAAAATGGAAAATAATACATATTATTTTGGAAGTGATATAAGCTATTTTCATGTCTGAGACTTCCTGTCTGCACATGAACTTTTAATCCTCCTGCTACACAAATGAATCTGTAATCTTTGTTCCTTCCGAAATTATGTCCATAGGGATTAACTTTCCACTTTAGCTTCATGTACAGTTTATAGCTTGAAGACATTGATTGGAATACTGTCAGACAATTGTTACTATTGCAAGTAAGGCCCCAATCTGGACCATGTTTAAAACCTTTGACTCATATTTACTAAGCAGTTTTATGCCAATTTGATGTGAATTATTGCAAAGAAAAAAGTTGCAAATGATGACCTGTGATAAAGTTGCATTAAAATATGTGCATTTTCTCATCAATCCCTATATTTGGATAATGACAAAAAAAATAGATGACGTTTTCAAGAGAGAAAATTCTATTCAGGTTTTAGATTAATTGCTGTCAGTTAGAGAAACAAAATAATTTTGTAGTTAAGATACTTTTAATGGCTATTTAAATTAAAATACCGTATATACTCGAGTATAAGCCGACCCGAGTATAAGCCGACCCCCCTAATTTTGCCACAAAAAACTGGGAAAACTTATTGACTCGAGTATAAGCCTAGGGTGAAAAATGCAGCAGCTACCGGTGAATTTCAAAAATAAAAATAGATGCTCCATACCGTTCATTATGGCCCCATAGCTGTGCCATATAGTGCTCTGCACCATTCATTATTGCTCCACAGCTGTACCATAGAAAGCTGTGCCATATAGTGCTCTGCACCGTTCATTATTGCCCCATAGCTGTGCCATATAGTGCTCTGCACCGTTCATTACTGCCCCATGGCTGTGCCATATAGTGCTCTGCACCGTTCATTACTGCCCCATGGCTGTGCCATATAGTGCTCTGCACCGTTCATAATTGCCCCATAGCTGTGCCATATAGTGCTCTGCACCGTTCATAATTGTCCCATAGCTGTGCTATATAGTGCTCTGCACCGTTCATAATTGCCCCATAGCTGTGCCATATAGTGCTCTGCACTGTTCATTATTGCCCCATAGCTGTGCCATATAGTGCTCTACACCGTTCATTATTGCCCCATAGCTGTGCCATATAGTGCTCTGCACCGTTCATTATTGCCCCATAGCTGTGCCATATAGTGCTCTGCACCGTTCATTATTGCCCCATAGCTGTACCATAGAAAGCTGTGCCATATAGTGCTCTGCACCGTTCATTATTGCCCCATAGCTGTACCATAGAAAGCTGTGCCATATAGTGCTCTGCACCGTTCATTATTGCCCCATAGCTATGCCATATAGTGCTCTGCACCGTTCATAATTGCCCCATAGCTATGCCATATAGTGCTCTGCACCGTTCATTATTGCCCCATAGCTGTACCATAGAAAGCTGTGCCATATAGTGCTCTGCACCGTTCATAATTGCCCCATAGCTGTGCCATATAGTGCTCTGCACCGTTCATAATTGCCCCATAGCTGTGCCATATAGTGCTCTGCACCGTTCATTATTGCCCCATAGCTGTGCCATATAGCGGTCTGCACCGTTCATAATTGCCCCATAGCTGTGCCATATAGTGCTTTGCACCGTTCATAATTGCCCCATAGCTGTGCCATATAGTGCTCTGCACCGTTCCTTACTGCCCCATAGCTGTGCCATATAGTGTTCTGCACCGTTCCTTATTGCCCCATAGCTGTGCCATATAGTGCTCTGCACCTTTCCTTACTGCCCCATAGCTGTGCCATATAGTGCTCTGCACCGTTCATAATTGCCCCATAGCTGTGCCATATAGTGCTCTGCACCGTTCATTATTGCCCCATAGCTGTGCCATATAGTGCTCTGCACCGTTCATAATTGCCCCATAGCTGTGCCATATAGTGCTCTGCACCGTTCCTTATTGCCCCATAGCTGTGCCATATAGTACTCTGCACCGTTCCTTACTGCCCCATAGCTGTGCCATATAGTGCTCTGCACCATTCATAATTGCCCCATAGCTGTGCCATATAGTGCTCTGCACCATTCATAATTGCCCCATAGCTGTACTATATAGTGCTCTGCACCGTTCATAATTGCCCCATAGCTGTGCCATATAGTGCTCTGCACCGTTCATTATTGCCCCATAGCTGTGCCATATAGTGCTCTACACCGTTCATTATTGCCCCATAGCTGTGCCATATAGTGCTCTGCACCGTTCATTATTGCCCCATAGCTGTACTATATAGTGCTCTGCACCGTTCATTATTGCCCCATAGCTGTGCCATATAGTGCTCTGCACCGTTCATTATTGCCCCATAGCTGTGCCATATAGTGCTCTACACCGTTCATAATTGCCCCATAGCTGTGCCATATAGTGCTCTACACCGTTCATTATTGCCCCATAGCTGTGCCATATAGTGCTCTGCACCGTTCATTATTGCCCCATAGCTGTGCCATATAGTGCTCTGCACCGTTCCTTACTGCCTCATAGTTGTGCCATAGAAAGCTGTGCTGCTGCTGCAATAAAAATAATAAAACACATACTCACCTCTCTTGCTTGCAGTTCCTCAGCGTCCCGTCCCGGCGTCTCTCCGCACTGACTGATCAGGCAGAGGGCGGCGCGCACACTATATGCGTCATCGCGCCCTCTGACTTGCACAGTCAGTGCGGAGAGACGCCGGGAAGATGGCGCGGCGCCCGGCGTGTGGAACGCGGACAGGTGAATATGTAATACTTACCTGCTCCCGGCGTCCCGCTCCTTCCCCCGGACAGCTGGTCTTCGGTGCCGCAGCCTCTTCCTCTGTCAGCGGTCACCGGCACCGCTGATTAGAGAAATGAATAGGCTGCTCCGCCCCTATGGGATCCACTCCCATAGGGGCGGAGCCGCCTATTCATTTCTCTAATGAGTGGTCCCACGTGACCGCTGACAGAGGAAGAGCTGTGGCAGTGCGGCACCCGGAGACCGTGGGACGGGCAGGGGGAGCGCCAGGAGCCCCGGAAGCAGGTAAGTATGCCTCAGCGCCCTCTCCCCCTCACCCGCCGACCGTGACTCGAGTATAAGCCGAGAGGGGCACTTTCAGCCCAAAAATTTGGGCTGAAAATCTCGGCTTATACTCGAGTATATACGGTAAGTGATGTTATAAAACAAGCTTTCCAGACTACTTAGGTCTCTTCATCAGGCATAGTATAACAAAGTATCTGAAGAAACACAAATACATGTATGTGCACAAAAATAGCAGAGACATATAATAAATGGACATTGAAAAACAAACAATCTGAGCTCAGAGTGTGAATCCTTATTAAGCTTAGATACGTGGTGTGAAAGTTTTAGGCCATGTTCACACTTTGCGGGTTTTACCGCGGACCGGCAGCGTTTCTGCAGCTGCGGGTCCACTGCAGTTTCCATTGTGTTTACATTTACATGTAAACCCTATAGAAACCGCAAACCGCTGTGCACATGCTGCGGGAAAAACCGCGCAGAAACGCAGCGGTTTACAACCCGCAGCATGTCACTTCTTTGTGCAGAATCGCAGCGATTCTGCACACATAGGAATGCATTGATCAGCTAACTTCCCGCATGGGGCTGTGCCCACGATGCGGGAAGTGAGCGGATAATGTGCAGATGGTACCCGGGGTGGAGGAGAGGAGACTCTCCTCCAGGCCCTGGGAACCATATTTGTGGTAAAAAAAAAGAATTAAAATAAAAAATAATGCTATACTCACCTTTCAGCGCTGCACGCGGCCGTCCAGTCTCAGGTTTGCTGTGCGAGCAGGACCTGCGGTGACGTCGCGGTCACATGACCGTCACATGACCGTGACGTCACGAAGGTCCTTATCGCACAGCATCTTTGGAACCGGACCGCAGCGTGCAGCGCCGAGGAGATCAGGACGTCAAAGGGTGAGTATATAACCATGTTTTATTATTTTTAACATTACTATTGATGCTGCATATTGCTGCATATGCAGCATCAATAGTATAGGAGTAAACCCACAGCGGAAACCGCAAGACTAAAACGTGATAAATCTGCAGGGATAACCGTAGCGGTTTTGCCCTGCAGATTTATCAAATCCGCTGCGGGAGAACCCGCAGGGACCCGAACCTACGTGTGCACATGGCCTTATAGTTCCAATATCTATTGTAGGGTGGCTAATTGTCACGTAGCCGATGGGAGGTATGTGTCGCAGAGATGGCTTGTCTCTGTGATGTAACCAGGAGTATTTTCTCTAGTGCATGTAAGCACCGAGAGGTTCATTTGTTGCACCTGAGACTGGGTTATGGATAGCTGTGAGTGGATGTGATTAGCAGCCTATATAATGGAGGCTGTTGTTTGGCACGTGGTATGTAACTGGAGATGTGGAGGCCTCCAGTGTGTGTTTGCTAAGACACTGACCTGAGCGGGCGGACCAGCATTGCTATGTGGACTGCCTGTTTTCGCTTTGTGCTGCAGAAGGCTATCTTTTGTTTGCTTAAACTTAAGCAAGTTTATGGAGCTAATAAACCTGACTAAACATTTTTCATGAAAACCGCTTCCTGTGCTTACCTCAAACCGAAGCCGAGCGAGTAAAACCTTACAAGTGGTGTTAGACGTGCAGGCAGCTTTCCCAGCGGAGGCGTGCGACTGCTATAGGAGGGACTGCATGTCCGGGATGAAGTCTGTCACAAACCATCAAGCATCGCCAGACAAAATGTAGGACCTGCTGAAACACCTGGTCCAGTCGCAGCAGCATCAGCAAGAGACCAACAGGTTGTTGTTACAGCAGATCCAGCAAAACAAGAACAACGGTAGCAGATGCAGCTCCTGGCAACTGCCATCCAGGGCAGGACGAGTGCCCTAACCCCAAGTCCGGCTGATGATGCCCACATCTGGAAGGCATTGAAATGGCCGACGGTACTTAGTCCCATGAGGTTGGCATCATTTGGGATTTGTTGCACCCTATTATTATAGGCGGGGACTTTTGTTTATTTTGGGATCTGTGGGGAATGGATTTTTAGTTCGTTGGCATGAATAGGGAACCAGTTAACCCTAATGAGGTATCACAACACCCAGAGTTAGATGGATTTCCCTTTTGTGTCCTTGTGGGGGATGAGGAGAAAGTGTCCCCTGAGTCTGACAATCCAGAGTTAGGGGTGACAGGTGATAATTTTGGGTCTGCTCAACATAGGGACTAGTGATGAGCGAGTGTACTCGTTGCTCAGGTTTTCCAGAGCACGCCCGGGTGACCTCCGAGTATTTGTAACTGCACGGAGATTTAGTTTTCATGGCGGCAGCTGAATGATTTACAGCTACTAGCCAGGCTGAGTACATGTGGGGGTTGCCTAGTTGCTAGGGAATCCCCGCATGTAATCAAGCTGTCTAGTAGCTGTAAATCATTCAGCTGCGGCAATGAAAACTAAATCTCTGAGCAGTGATAAATACTCGGAGGTCACCCGAGCGTGCTCTGGAAAACCCGAGCAACGAGTGCACTCACTCATCACTAATAGGGACCTAACTCTTGGCAAAGCCTTTAATAATGTCAGCATCATAAATGGGGTTGAAAAGGAGACGGGGCTGACACAAGGTTTCCCTATTTTATGATGAATGGGGAGTTGTTGTATCAGGTCACGAAAGTGAGAGAGGAGCTGGTGGAACAGGTAATAGTGCCGGGGCAATATAGATGGAATGTGTTGGACATGGCCCATTCATACATCTTGGGGGGACATCTGGGAGTGGAAAAAACTCTTGATCGGATCGTGCAGAGGTTCAATTGGCCCAGATGTCACTGGGAAAATGTAAATTATTGCAGGTCATGCCCTACATGTCAGTTAACCGCCCCCACCTCTCACTTTTGAAGTCCCCTCGTGCCATTGCCCATTATTGAAGTGCTGTTCGAGAAAATTGTTATGGACTTGGTTGGTCTCCTGATTAAATCTGCTTGTGGGCATCAATATATATTGGTCATCCTGGACTATGCCACATGCTATCCTAAGGCAATTCGTCTGAGAAACTCCTCCTCAAAGAGTATAGCCTGCAAATTGGTTCAAGTTTTTTCCCAGAGAGGTTTAACAAAGGAAATCCTGACTAACCAGGGAACACCTTTAATTAGTAAGGTGATGAGGGAGTTATGCAAGGTCCTGCAAATCTCCCAGTTGAGGACGTCAGTGAGTGTACCATTGCAGCGCCCCAGAGTCCTGGTCGTTGCAGTACTGATGCTCCGCCACTAAGGTGAGTGATGGTACGTCTGATGGCACTGAAGGAGTTTACCTGACCAGGTATCACAGACACCAATGCACTTCACAGTCTGGCCTCCAGGGGGAGCTAAGGGCGCTATGTATTAGGCCACTCCTCACAGTCTGGTAAAACTGGGGGTTAGACAGGAAGTTAGAGAGAAGCTGACTGGGAATCGAACAGGCAACATCCTGTGGCAGAGGGTGTTGCGGGGAGAGACTCAGGGGGGTCCTTGTCAGGAGTGGGATCCTGGCAGAGACCTAGCGAACTAGAGAGAACGTTACGGGACCGCGCCTGCACCTGATCGCGGCGGTACCCCAAGAAAGGACAAGAAGCGAGGTTTATTGTGCTGAGTGAGAAACGAGATCAACGCAACAAGGAGAAACACCAGTAGGAGTCATGCTGTAAGTCGAGGCAACATCCTACTGAGGCGCGCAGCGGGTGGCCGGAAACGCCAAGGAAGTATAGAGCTCCAGGCCTAACTTCAAACCTACGGCAGGACAGTCAGTTATAGGCGGGCTGTCTCACCCAAATCACCTAAGAAGACATAGGGGGCAACATTTGGAGAGGGGCGACTCTAGGGTCCCGGAAGAACTCCGAGCCAACCCGTCATACGGGTGCGTCCTAGCCATATAATCTGGGGGACGAAGCAGAACATCTTGATTGAGTTGTGAGGGAACTTCAGAAACAGACACAACAGTTGTGGGGACTATCCCGTAAGCACCGCAGGGGAGGACCACAACACACAAGCGCTAGAAGGTAGGCACAGATTTCCACCTGCAAAGGGAGCTCTGGAGGTGCCATCAGACCGGCCGGACTCTCACCGCCCGGTTAACCATATTCCAGACTGAGGATCCTGAGCCTTCAGTAAAGAGGTAAAGAGACTGCAACCTGGTGTCCTCGTTAATTACCGTGACCGGCACTGCACCACATCATCACTACCACCCACACACCGAACTGTTATTCCTTTATTGGATCCCCCTTAACAGGGTCACAGGCCGGGGTCTAGCCACCGTGACATCGACATAGCAGGAAGGGAGACCCGGTACTTAGGACTCGGTGGCCCTGTGGTAGGGGGCGCTCCACCATCCTCAGACAGATGGTCTTGTTGAAAGGTTTAATAAAACGCTGAAGAGCATGCTGAGGAAAGCCATAGAAAAGGACGGTTGAGACTGGGTCTGTCTCTTACTGTATCTGTTGTTCTCCATCCGTGAGGTTTCACAGACCTCTATGGGGCTCTCGACAGTTGATCTTCTCCATGGCCAACATCCATGAGATCTCCTGGACATAGCCACAGAAGCATCATCGAAAACGTGGCAAGAGCCGCATGAGGTGGTGGAGAAGCTTGGTGAGGTAAACTATAAGATTCATCAACCAGGAAGACGGAAACTATATCAGTTCCACCATGTCAAACTCATCAAGCCATGGCAAGACAGAGAGCCGACTGAAACTGGATGCTTGCTGGGCCAGCCAGAAGATGAGGTAGGAGGTGTCGACACAGCGGAGATGCTGTCAAAGGCTCAAAAACAGCAGTGGTGGGAATTGCCAGTGTGCACAAAAGTCATAGAACATAAAGTTCTGACAGAGACACATGTGCGCATAAGTGTGAAGCCTTATCAGATTCCGGAGGTCCGTCAAGAAGTGATCTACAAGGAGGTGGAGTATATGTTGAAAATCTGGGTCATTCAGTAATCATAGAGCGGTTGGTCAAGCCCGACTGTCCTGGTCCCAAAGCCCAATGGGAAATGGAGGTTCTGCATCAACAATCGGAAGTTGAATGAGGTCTCAAAGATCGACACATATCCTATGCAACGCGTCGATGACTTGATCGAGAGACTTGAGCCTGCAAGGTACTTAACCACCTTGGATTTGATGAAGGGCTATTGGCAGATCTCTATAACACAGGGAGCTAAGGAGATGACTGCATTTCCTACCCCGGAGGGATGTTTCCATTATGTCTGGTTGCCGTTTGGACTGCAAGGGGCCCTGGTGACCTTCCAGAGAGCTATGGATAGAATCATTTCACCCCTTAAGCAATACGCTGCGCCAAACCTGGATGATATTGTTATACTCAGCCTGGACTGGGAGAGTCATCTGGAAAAGGTCCAGGCGGTGTTTGATGCTCTAAAGAAGGCAAGGTTTTCAATCAACCCAAAGAAGTGAGCCTTGGGGAAAGAAGAAGCCAAATAACTGGGATATGTAGTGGGTGGGTAGAGGTGAGATAAAACCCTAAATCAGTAAAGTGTAGGCAATCCAAACATGACCGAGACCGCTGTCAAAAAAGTGAGTTAGAACCTTCCTGGGGATCGTGGGATACTACAGGAGGTTCATCCCAAACCTTGCCATAATGGCCGCACCCCTGACTGACCTCCTTAAGGGGACAAAATCGGTAATGGTCAAATGGTCTGAAGAGGCAGAGACGCATTTCAAAAAATTAAAGGGGCTCTACGTAAGCAACTGGTTCTGGTGGTCCCTGACTTTAAGAAAGAGTTTAGACTCCAAACAGATGCCTCATATGTTGGTTTAAGTGCAGTCCTTTCCTAGGAAATACATGGGGAGGAGCATCCTGTTCTCTACCTGAGTAGAGAAATGTTTGACCACAAGTAGATGTTTTTTTCTGCCTGTTATCATGGGGTGATGAGATCTCATCATAATTATCAGTTTCTCTCATGGTTCTCCAACATAGAGACCCCCAGTAGGGCAAATAGTGCATAGAAAAAATACACTGCATTGCAAGAAATATGTTTGGCCTAGACCTTGTACACCACACCTAGGCACTGCCTGACAGCTAACTCCACATTAGTGACTGCTGTCAGTCAGTAGCAGGGCGTAGTTACAGCTGCAACTCACTATGCACTGAGAGGTGACTTAAGCCATGCCAGCCCACTCCTATGACTGTAAGCCCGAGGCTGCCGGAAGACATAATGTTTATTTCCTCCTGACAGCTGGGCTCACAGCGCGGGTGCCAAGCAGTTTCAGGAGCTATTAACCTGCAGATTAACCCCATATCTGCAGATTAATAGCTGTTTATACATGACAGGTTCCTTTTAAGTCTATAGTTCAATACTAAATGTATTATATATAACGAGTGCTGTTTTGTGGTATGTTTACAGCATTTTGGGGGTCAGCAGCAATTTTTTACCATGCAGCATGTTGGGTGTATATCATTTTATATAGTCATGTCTCTTATACATGTTTCTATAGGACTTTAAAAATATCCAACTATTTCTTTGGTATATTTTAAGGAAAATAAATTTTATGTAAGATTTGTGCTCCTTTTTAGAAGGGCCATCAAGTGTTTTTGTTATCCAATCAGAACATTTTGTTTGGTTAATTTTTTTTTACAAACAGTATCCTCTAGGATCGAGGTACACAATTTACAGCTTGGGTGCCACATGAGTCCCGCAATGTCAGTTTGTCAACCATCTGGTCACAGACATCTTTACTTGTGTTTCATGGAGTGACTCTCAGCTTGGGATCTGCGTTATATTGTAAGCACTAATGGTGAATTATATGGCTATCTTTGAAAACCCCATATATTTGCAATATAGGGATGTCTTGATTCCTCTGTGTCACTTCAGAAGAAAGAAGATGAGGTAAAGAGGTGGCAAGACATGAGTAAGTCAACCTTCATTGTAGTTTACAGCAATAATTTTACGCTTGGCTTTTTCAGTATCTCGAATTAATTACAATGAACATAGTCACATGCTTCTATTGTCTCTTCTTTTCTGCATTAAAAATAGGGGGAGAAGGTCACTCTCATTATTTAACCCCTTCCATCAGTCATTTAAAGCTTCTGCATTATCTTCAAAATAGCTGAGATAGTAATACTTATTTAAGGTTTTTGCAGCCTTTGGGGTTGAGTCAATCTGTGTCTCCCTGCTCTAGGCTATATAACCACCAACATCTGTAAATAAATGACAAACTATATACATGGATGTGAATCTACTCTACACACTATACTGTAGCAAAGAAATAAATAAAAAATATAATAAATGATCCTAATACTAATGTCAATCTTTAATTACCTAGAGCCAGCCAACACATTCAACAGCACCTTACAAATCAGAGGGTACATCTATATACAATACATAATAACAAGCTAATAAACAATGTAAAATGAGGGCAGGGTCCTTCTAGAAAGAGCTTAATGTGCAGTCAAAGGGAATAAGGAAGACATAACATGTAAAAAGTGCTTGTTATGTATACTCAGGGCCGCCATCAGGGCATTACTGCCCTTAGTGCTGTATGGGGCCCAGTGAACAGCAGTACATAAAGGGGCACGCAGGTCCAGGGCCCCGATTATGTGCTACTGTTCATCGGGCCCCATCCTGCAGCAAAGTGGTACGAGATACGGCGCACACGTTGGCGCTGGGGCCCAGGAGTTTTCCCGGAGTGGTGCACTTCTGTTACCTTGACAGCTGCACAGCTACTACTCCCTCCGTCTTCTGTGTCAGGTGATGGCGCGTACACAATGACGTCATCATGTACGCGCTGCCCGACATGTACCAGACGCTGGAGGCAGAGCCGCGCTGCTGGGGAGCGACTGTGAGGTAAGTATGCAAAACTTTTTTGTTTTCTGTACAAAATGAATTAAATGGGTGAGGGGAGGAGGAGGAACTGCACATGATGACAGGGAAACGAGTAAGTGGGACTGCACATGATGATGTGGGGAGGGAGGTTAAAGGAGGACTGCACATGATGATGTGGGAGGGGTAAAGGGGGACTGCACATGATGATGGAGGCTAAAGGAGGACTGCACATGATGATGTGGGGAGAGGGGTTAAAGGGGGACTGCACAAGATGATGTGGAGGGGTTAAAGGGGGACTGCACATGATGATGTGGGGAGAGGGGTTAAAGGGGGACTGCACAAGATGATGTGGAGGGGTTAAAGGGGGACTGCACATGATGATGTGGGGTGAGGGTTTAAAGAGGGACTGCACATGTTGATTTGGGGGGTTACAGGGGGATTGCACATGAAGTGGGGTTTAAAAGGAACTGCAAAGGATGACATGGGAGTAAAGGGGACTGCACATGATGATGTGGAGGGTTAAAAGGGGACTTCACATGATGTGGGGAGGGAGTTTAAAGGGGACTGCACATGATGATGTGGGGGGTTAAAGGGGACTGCACATGAAGTGATGGCTTAAAAGGATCTGCAAAGGATGACATGGGAGTAAAGGGGACTGCACATGATGATGTGGGGGGTTAAAGGGGACTGCACATAATGATGTGGGGGGTTAAAGGGGGACTGCACATGAAGTGAGGGGTTAAAAGGAACTGCAAAGGATGACATGGGAGTAAAGGGGACTGCACATGATGATGTGGAGGTTAAAGGGGACTGCACATGATGATGTGGGGGTTAAAGGGGACTGCACATGATGATGTGGAGGGTTAAAAGTGGACTTCACATGATGTGGGGAGGGAGTTTAAAGGGGACTGCACATGATGATGTGGGGGGTTAAAGGGGACAGAACATGAAGTGATCGCTTAAAAGGAACTGCAAAGGATGACATGGGAGTAAAGGGGACTGCACATAATGACATGGGAGCAAAGGGGACTGCGCATGATGATGTGGGGGGTTAAAGGGGACTGCACATGAAGTGAGGGGTTAAAAGGAACTGCAAAGGATGGCATGGGAGTAAAGGGGACTGCACATGATGATGTGGGGGGTTAAAGGGGACTGCACATAATGATGTGGGGGGTTAAAGGGGGACTGCACATGAAGTGAGGGGTTAAAAGGAACTGCAAAGGATGACATGGGAGTAAAGGGGACTGCACATGATGATGTGTGGAGTTAAAGGGGGACTGCACATGATGATGTGAGGAGGGGGGTTAAAGAGGGACTGCAAATGATGAATTGAGGGTGAGGGAAGAGGGACGACAATTGAATTGAAGGTGGGGGGTGGGGAGAGCAAATGATAATTGGGAGAGAGCAAGTAATAATTAATTTTTAAGGGGGAGTAAATGATGTATTGAATGCGGGGGTTAAGCTGTTGATAATGAATAGAGGGTGGGAGAGAAAAGACATGACAATGAATTGGGGCAGAAGAAGCATGTAAATAATGAGTCGGAAGGAGCGGAAGGTACATAGTGGGGGCATTGAGTATGCAGTGACTGGTAATGAACTGGGCAAAAAAGTACAGGTGCTAATTAAAGGGAACCTGTGACCCCCAAAATCGATGGAGAGGTAAGCCCACCATCATCAGGGGCTTATCTACAGCATTCTGCAATGCTGTAGATAAGCCCCCAATGTTTCCTAAAAGAGGAGAAAAAGAGATTAGATTATACTCACCCAGGGGCTGTTCGGTCCGGGTTCGATGGGTGCCTCAGGTCCGGTCTGGAGCCTCCCATCTTCATTCCATGACGTCCTCTTCTGGTCTTCACACCGCGGCTGCGGCGCAGGCGTACTTTGTCTGACCTGTTGAGGGCAGAGCAAAGTACTGCAGTGCGCAGGCACCGGGACAGGTCAAAGAGGCCCGGCGCCTGCGCACTGCAGTACTTTGCTCTGCCCACAGCAGGGCAGACAAAGTACACCTGCGCCGCGGCGTGAAGACCAGAAGAGGACATCATGGAATGAAGATGGGAGGCTCCGGACCGGACCTGAGACACCCATCGGACCCGGACCGCAGCAGGACCGCCCCTGGGTGAGTATAATGTGGCGCCCCTAGGGGTATTTGCCACAAAAATAGTTATTGACACCAAATACAAATATTAAAATAGCAAGACTGCACTACCATCTCCGGCCAGAAGGGGAAGCTCCAGAGACTCCCCTTGATCTATTCTCGTCTGAGAAAAGGACTAGCAGTTGGGTTGAGGAGTTGAAAGTGAGAGGTCGTATAACTGAACTCCTAACAGCCCTATGACGGATTATAGGCCCGTGATACCCATAGTAGGAAAAGAGGAATAGAGAAAAAGGACATTGTGAGAACCGGGTAGCAATAACCTCTACCCAGAATAGGCGCAGAGACGGATACCGGATCCGTGGCTATATTCATTATATATAATACAGCAACCGGAAGAAAGTGAGGTGATATCAGCTTCACCAGGGTAAGACGCAGCAACAGACACAGAGTTCAGCGGTACTCCCAGAGGGGGTACGCTGACAAAAAAAGGACTCGGGTTGTCCGTCGAACCAGAGCACAGAAGAGACAGATTGGGTCGGCAGCCAGTTCACAAACAGCAGCAGGGCCATACAGAAACTGCGCATAATAAGAGGTGGAAATCCTGACAGGGTCAAAGTAATTCAGAGTTCTTAAACAGACTCCGGTGACAGTATTGGTTGCAAATCCCTTTTTGTTAAAGTAAACCGGTTAAACGTTTCAGCGCCTCAGTCTTTCATTTGGACAATAGCCATCGATCCAGGATCGGGGTCATCACAGCTGAGAGGACCTGCTGCTGATCAAGTAAGTGTCTGTTCCTTCATGATATCCCTTACATTGTGCATCGCCTGAGGCCACAGCACCGGGTCAAGCCACTAGTGACATCCCCCTCAAGAGACGGACCTCATTGATCTGGTGCTGGGTACCTCGGTCTCCCGGGCGTCACAACTGGCGTCACGAACAGGATTGGGCCAGCCCATACACCAAGTATTGTGTGCCGTAATTGGAGTCTGAAACTGTGAAAATTTGGATGAAAAATCTTGGAGATTGACTTTGTTAAAGAAAATCCCGTTCCCCATTGAAAACTATTGAAAGTGACTTTTCTCCATTGGTTATAATGGGGTAAAAATGGCCGCCATCCCCTGATGTGATCATCTCATAACCGTTACGCACAAAACTGTTAATCGAGCTACGTCATTACCCAAGCCCCAGTCTAACTGAAAAACTTCAAAATCCACCATCACAGAGCGTGCGGCAGTTAGAGGCAGCAGGGGGCGTGTCATTGTGAGCGATACCAAGCAGAGTGCTCTGACATCAGAGCGAGGGGAAAACCAATCCTGCTGCACAGAGGAACGAATCTACATTATCTAGACGGAAGCGGAGACCGGAAGGGTCTAGATTAACTAAGGGGGTACAGTATGTCGCAACACGAAGACGCCGCAGCACCCGGCGACGCTAATGCAGCTGAAAGACAAAGTGTCGATAGAGAGCCTGGCAGCGCAGCAGTGCAAGGAGTGGTGGCCATCATGCCGGTGTTGATGCCATATACCCCGGGTGGCCCGTGGCTTCCAATGTATGAAGGTGAACCTAATACCCTTGACGGTTTCAGGGAAAAGATGCTGGCTCATTTTGATATGTTCCCCGTGGGTGAAGCTCAGCGTGTTAGTCTCCTGATGATGCAGTTAAGTGGCCATGCTAAGCGAGAAGTCACGGCATGGGCAACTGATCTGAAAGGTACTGTTGAACGCATATTTGCTGGAATAAAAGCTACATTTGAAACCACTGCCAGCAGCAAAGCTAAAGTACGATTCTTTAATTGCAAACAAAAAGCTAATGAGGGCGTGAGAGATTTTGCTTTAAACCTGCAGGAAGCCCTTAAATCACTTATACTGGCTGAACCCATTTTTAACACAGGAGCCGATAAACTGCTAAGAGATCAATTTATTGAGGGACTCTACACCCCTTCTCACCGGGGGCATGTGAGCATGCTTGTTTTAAAGAACCCTGAATTGACATTTGCCCAATTAAAGGAGAGCGCTATACGTCTCCAGCTGGCAGAGGCACCTCGGGATCAGGATCTCACACAACCCATGGCAGATGCACTTCAGCAATGGGGAATGCCAGTGACATCAGCTACGTCCGGTGCCAGTGCTAAGTCCCTGGGGCCCATTACTAATGAGGCTCTTCAGCAAAAGCTTGACTCTTTAACTGATGTTGTTGCTTCAATGGCTAAAACCATGCAGGAGATGAGAGAACCCAAGGTGGAGTTGGCAAACCGTAGAGAGGATGTTCCATGGATGAGGTCCCGGAGATACCCGACATGGAGAGGACGACCCCGTGACCGCTACCAACCGGATGGACAGCCCATTTGCCACCATTGCCAGCAGCCAGGCCACTTTGCACGAAATTGTGATTTAAACGGGAATCCCCTGGGAATGCGGGCCGCTTCGCAAGAATGAATTTTCAAGGCCCAACACCCTGGCACGACAGGTACATCGGAGGACGACCCATCATCCCTATCGTGCTGGACGGAATTCCCCTCAACGCTTTGCTGGATACAGGTTCCCAGATTTCATCTATACCATATATCCTTTATAAGAGGTACTGGGCTGAGGTAGATATTGATAAAGGACCCTCTGATGTTGAACTAAATATATGGGCCAGTAATGGTAAGTTGGTACCGAAACTAGGATTCAGGGAGATGACCATAAAGATTGGTAAAGCAGAATTGAAGAAACAGGGTATAATTGTCGTTGATGTTGACCGGCAGAACTGTGAACCAGCTGTATTGATAGGAATGAATGTGTTAGAGAACTGCTTTTCCGAAGTTATTTCTGTCTTACAACAAATTGCTGAAACTGCCCGATCCTGCCAGCAGAGAGTTCTCCGGAGGGAAATAAAAGTATTAATGTTAAGGCAACAGATAGAAGTTGCAGGTGGAGAAATCAGCAGTGTGAGGGTGAGTGATCCAACGTCCATTGTAATACCACCAAAAACAGAGATGCTGGTATGGTGTAGAGCGGCCATTGGTACTAAAGGACGAGACTATCAAGCCTTAATAGAACCAGCGTACACCGACAGCAGGCCCACTATACTCACGGCACGAGGGGTGGTCGAGGTACACCGGGGACGGGTGCCGGTACGACTTTTGAACTGTGGAGAGGAAGAGGTCACTTTGCCAAGGTACGCTACAGTGGCAAAGTTATATACTGTTGACAACAATGCCATCACAACCGTTGAGCCCTTAGAATCGACCTGTCAGGTGGAAAATAACGGCTCAGATGGAAAATTGGAGGATTGGTGCCAACAGCTAGATGTAGGTGTAGATTCAACACTTACCCATCAAAGACAAGGGGTGTATAGATTAGTGACGGAATATGAACAGGTCTTCAGTAAACACCCATTGGACTTCGGAAGGATAGAAGGGGTGGAACATACAATCCCCACCGGTGACCATCCCCCGATAAAAGAAAGATATAGACCCATACCGCCCGCTCACTATCAATGCGCGAAGGACATGCTGAGAGAGATGAAACAGGCCGGGGTAATAAGAGATAGTTGTAGCCCTTGGGCGGCCCCTCTGGTGATTGTCAAAAAAAAGGACGGAACCATGAGAATGTGCGTAGACTACCGTCGGATTAATAGCATCACCCATAAAGACGCCTATCCCTTGCCTAGGATAGAAGAGTCCTTGACTGCTTTGAAATCTGCTAATTATTTTTCCACCTTAGACTTAACAAGCGGGTATTGGCAAGTCCCTGTGGCTGAGAGAGATAAAGAAAAAACGGCATTCACCACACCAATGGGTCTAAGCGAATTTAATCGCATGCTGTTCGGACTCTGCAATGCATCCGGTACTTTCCAGCGACTGATGGAATGTTGCCTCGGACACAAGAACTTCGAGACCGTCCTCCTGTACCTAGATGATGTGATCGTCTACTCAAAGACTTATGAACAGCACTTAACAGACCTGGCAGAGGTGTTCGAAGCCTTATCCAAGTATGGTATGAAAATCAAACCATCCAAATGTCACCTTCTCAAGCCAAAGGTACAATACTTAGGGCACATCGTGAGTTCAGAGGGAGTAGCACCGGATCCCGAGAAAATAACTGCCATAGGGGATTGGCCAAGACCTACCAATGCAAAAGAAGTGAGGCAATTCTTGGGATTAGTGGGTTATTATCGTAGATTTATAAAAGGATTTACCAAATTGGCAGCGCCCTTGCAAGATGCTTTGATAGGACAGACGAAGAAACCTTCAAACCGAAACCCTCCTTTTCAGTGGAACGACGAAAGAGAAGACTCCTTTGAACAACTAAAGAAGGCACTAACCGGAGAAGAAGTTCTGGCGTACCCGGATTACCATCAACCTTTCATCCTCTACACCGATGCCAGTAATGTGGGATTGGGAGCGGTGCTGTCACAAAAGCAAGAAGGTCGGGAGAAAGTCATCGCCTTTGCAAGTAGAAAACTCCGGCCTACTGAAAAAAAATTTTGAAAATTATAGTTCCTTCAAATTGGAACTACTGGCAGTAGTTTGGGCAGTGACTGAACGTTTCAAACACTATTTGACCGGTGCAGAATTTATTGTCTACACTGACAACAATCCGTTGACCCATCTAGACACGGCTAAATTAGGGGTGTTAGAACAGCGATGGATGGCCCGGTTATCTAATTACAACTTCGTGATCAAGTATCGAGCAGGTCGCAAGAATGGAAATGCCGATGCCCTATCCCGGATGCCACACTTGAGAGATGTAGAAGAAGAAACGTGGGAGCTTGAAGAAATTGAACTACCAGCCTTTCATCAGCCCAAGGCAAAACATCGTCAGTCAAATACCTATCAGAAACAACAAGAAGTGAATTTTAATCCGTTAGCACACCATAGATGGGCTGACACCCAAGATAACAATCCGGCTGTGAAGTTAGTGAAGGAACTATTGACTGAGCAAAGTGCCTATCCCGATGAGGATGCCCCAGAAGAGACACATCAACTCTGGAAAGAGAGAGGCAAAATGTTCCTGTATCAAAAGAAGCTCTGTAGGAGGTACACCAATCCAAAAACACATGAATTGGTTTGGCAAATTATCGTGCCTAAACAAAATGTGAGGATGGTCCTCAAGGCTTACCACAATGGTGCTGGTCACTTCGGTTGGAAAACGTTAGAAGTGCTTCTAAGAGAAAGATTTTATTGGGTCGGGATGAGAAAATCAATCGAACAGTGGTGCAGAAACTGTGGCCCGTGCAACCTCAGAAGGAATGATCAAAAGAACCAAAGAGCACCACTGCAGCCCATAATCACCAAACAACCACTTGAACTTGTAGCCATGGACCACATGAAGTTGACACCGAGCCGGTCCGGTTATGTCTATGCCTTGACCATCGTGGACCATTATTCGCGCTTCTTGGTAGTAGTACCTGTAAAAGATCTGACTGCGAAAACAGCAGCCAAAGCGTTCCAAACGTACTTTTGTAGACCCCATGGATATCCGGAACAGGTTCTCACTGACCAGGGTACAGCCTTTGAATCAGAGATCTTCAGAGAATTCTGTAATATGTATGGTTGCAAAAAGATCCGGACGACGGCCTATCATCCGCAAACAAACGGCTTATGTGAGAAGATGAACCATATTGTGATAGACCTACTAAAGACTTTACCTGAAACGGAAAGGAATCAATGGCCAGAGAAATTGCCTGACTTGGTGGATCTGTATAATCATGTCCCGGTGAGCTCTACCAACTGCACCCCAGCTTATCTTATGCGTGCAAGACCCAGCCAATTGCCAATCGATCTAGAAATGGGAATTCTGAAATCAGACGCAGAAGTTCAAGACTCCAATTGGGATGTCGTACGGCAAAAGCAGTATCGCCAAGTGCAAGAGAGTGTGGAAAGAAGCCTCCAGCAAACCAGAGAAAGACAAGAGCGAACTTTCAACCAGAATGCTCTAGGAACTCCATTAAGACCTGGTGACCAAGTACTCAAGAGGAATCGTCGAACCAATAAACTGGATAATCAATGGGAAGCCGAACCCTACACAGTTTTACCAACAAGAATGGATAATCCTAAAATGTGTCTCATTAGCAAAAACGGAGTTTTAACATCTGTACTAGTGTCAAGAGACAATCTTAAATTATGTCCGGAGACGTTGAAAGAGCCAGAAGTTGTCCAGCCAGAACCAGAAGTTATTCAAACCATACAGGTTCAACCAGTAAAGGAAAAAGAAGAGGAAATGTATCACACCTGTATAGGAGACTTTCCCAAAACCCTACTAACATACCATGGTGCGGTAGTGGTTCCCATGGTGGCCTTTTATCCAACACCGAACCCAATATTAGAAGTCCCAAGACAGGAAGAGGCTGACCCCGTACTACAAGAGGTTCCAGGTCAGGAAGAACAGATTCCTGATCGGAGTAATCTCATTCACGGTGGACTTGCCAACCCCATAGTGGTGGAATTATCTATAGCAGAGAGGGCAGATACTATATCCGCAGTAGACAGTAGTACACCACATAAAGAGACACCGCTATTACGTAGATCCCAGCGTAGTACCCAGGGTCAATTACCGGCCAGGTATGCGGATTACCAACTATAAGACTATAGTCATTGTTATCGTTCTGTAACGTTTAAGCCCAGTACCTACAGAGACTTACCTGTATGAACTTCTTGCATATTCTTGAACTTTTATCAGCCCGGAAACACTAAATCAAAGCTCCGGAAAGACTGCTTTGTGAACTTTGCTTCCTAGTATCTTCAAGGATAAAACTGTATTAATGGACGCTATTTGAAGTGACTTTTTACAGAATTCCATTTTTTTTGTTTCTTTGAGTGGTTTTTGTAACTTTTCATTTTTAAGACTCTGTACTAGTGTTGAGCGATACCGTCCGATACTTGAAAGTATCGGTATCGGAAAGTATCGGCCGATACCGGCAAAGTATCAGATCCAATCCGATACCGATACCCGATACCAATACAAGTCAATGGGACTCAAGTATCGGACGGTATTCCTGATGGTTCCCAGGGTCTGAAGGAGAGGAAACTCTCCTTCAGGCCCTGGGAACCATATTAATGTGTAAAAGAAAGAATTAAAATAAAAAATATTGCTATACTCACCTCACCGAGGGAACCGGCACCTTACCGAGGGAAGCGGCAGCGTTCTTTGTTTAAAATTTGCGCGTTTACTTGGTTACGTGAAGTCCCGGCTTGTGATTGGTCGCGGCGGCCATGTTGCCGGTGTTCTGAAATTTGTCGGCATGTCGTAGATAGTAGGGATGGGCGAGGCTACGGAGTCACGTGGCGCAAACTGACCAATCACGGCCAAGCAACAGCTGAAGATGCAGGGTGGAGAGAAGAGGAGCTCTGGGCGGCAACATGCCTGAAAATTTCAGGGACGGGCGTGAGTATGGCACCTGGGGGCCTGGTTAAAACCACAATAGTGAGGGAGGGGGCGTGACAAAGGGAGGGGGCCAGAAATGAAGACGCCCTGAAATTTCTGAGCATAGTAACGCCCCCCTCCCTTTGTCACGCCCCCTCCCTCACTATTGTGGTTTTAACCAGGCCCCCAGGTGCCATACTCACGCCCGTCCCTGAAATTTTCAGGCATGTTGCTGCCCAGAGCTCCTCTTCTCTCCACCCTGCATCTTCAGCTGTTGCTTGGCCGTGATTGGTCAGTTTGCGCCACGTGACTCCGTAGCCTCGCCCATCCCTACTATCTACGACATGCCGACAAATTTCAGAACACCGGGACGCGGACCAATCACAGCAAGCCGTGACGTAATTTCAGGTCCTGCAGGATTTTAAAATTACGTCCCGGCGTTGTGATTGGTTGCGCCGCAGTCACATGGGCGACGCAACCAATCACAAGCCGTGACGTCACGGGAGGCTGGACACGCGCGTATTTTAAAATGCGCGCTTGTCCAGCCTCCCGTGACGTCCCGGCTTGTGATTGGTTGCATCGCAGTCAACCAATCACAAGCCGGGAGGCTGGACGCGCGCATTTTAAAATGTGCGCGTGTCCAGCCTCCCGTGACGTCACGGCTTGTGATTGGTCGCGGCGGCCATGTTGCCGGGACGCGGACCAATCACAGCAAGCCGTGACGTAATTTCAGGTCCTGCAGGATTTTAAAATTACGTTCCGGCGTTGTGATTGGTCCGCGTCCCGGCAACATGGCCGCCGCGACCAATCACAAGCCGGGACGTCACGGGAGGCTGGACACGCGCGCATTTTAAAATGTGCGCGTGTCCAGCCTCCCGTGACGTCCCGGCTTGTGATTGGTTACGTCGCCCATGTGACCACGACGCGCCCAATCACAACGCCGGAACGTAATTTTAAAATCCTGCAAGGACCTGAAATTACGTCACGGCTTGCTGTGATTGGTCCGCGTCCCGGCAACATGGCCGCCGCAACCAATCACAAGCCGGGACTTCACGTAACCAAGTAAACGTGCGAATTTTAAACAAACAACGCTGCCGGTTCCCTCGCTGAGGTCCGGGCTGCGTCGGAGAGGTGAGTATAGCAATATTTTTTATTTTAATTCTCTCTTTTACACATTATTACATTAATGTTGTTTCGATACCCGATACCCGATACCACAAAAGTATCGGATCTCGGTATCGGAATTCCGATACAGCAAGTATCGGCCGATACCCGATACTTGCAGTATCGGAATGCTCAACACTACTCTGTACATATCAATTGTTATTTCAAAATGTTATCGTCCCACAGTCCCGGAGTACTGTTCTTAACTAAGGGGGAATGTGGCGCCCCTAGGGGTATTTGCCACAAAAATAGTTATTGACACCAAATACAAATATTAAAATAGCAAGACTGCACTACCATCTCCGGCCAGAAGGGGAAGCTCCAGAGACTCCCCTTGATCTATTCTCGTCTGAGAAAAGGACTGGCAGTTGGGTTGAGGAGTTGAAAGTGAGAGGTCGTATAACTGAACTCCTAACAGCCCTATGACGGATTATAGGCCCGTGATACCCATAGTAGGAAAAGAGGAATAGAGAAAAAGGACATTGTGAGAACCGGGTAGCAATAACCTCTACCCAGAATAGGCGCAGAGACGGATACCGGATCCGTGGCTATATTCATTATATATAATACAGCAACCGGAAGAAAGTGAGGTGATATCAGCTTCACCAGGGTAAGACGCAGCAACAGACACAGAGTTCAGCGGTACTCCCAGAGGGGGTAAGCCGACAAAAAAAGGACTCGGGTTGTCCGTCGAACCAGAGCACAGAAGAGACAGATTGGGTCGGCAGCCAGTTCACAAACAGCAGCAGGGCCATACAGAAACTGCGCATAATAAGAGGTGGAAATCCTGACAGGGTCAAAGTAATTCAGAGTTCTTAAACAGACTCCGGTGACAGTATTGGTTGCAAATCCCTTTTTGTTAAAGTAAACCGGTTAAACGTTTCAGCGCCTCAGTCTTTCATTTGGACAATAGCCATCGATCCAGGATCGGGGTCATCACAGCTGAGAGGACCTGCTGCTGATCAAGTAAGTGTCTGTTCCTTCATGATATCCCTTACATTGTGCATCGCCTGAGGCCACAGCACCGGGTCAAGCCACTAGTGACATCCCCCTCAAGAGACGGACCTCATTGATCTGGTGCTGGGTACCTCGGTCTCCCGGGCATCACAATAATCTAACCTCTTTTTCTCCTCTTTTAGGTAACATTGGGGGCTTATCAACAGCATTACAGAATGCTGTAGATAAGCCCCTGATGACGGTGAGCTTACCTCACCATTGATTTTGGGGGTGACAGGTTCCCTTTAATTTATCTATTTATTAGGTGGGGAAAGTGGCTATGTATAGCTAGAAGGGGTTCTGTGGCGTATTATAATTTATATTTGGAATGGTGGGTTGCATAATATCTGATTATACATTAATGTAGGGTGCATATCTATATTCAGATGTGAAGTGTAGAAGAAAGGGAAAAAGAGGGGAATGTGCTCTGGAAGCCGTGCTCTAGGTAACTGTGTTATTTTATGCAGGGATGAGCCCTGGCAGGAAGAAGTCTGTCTGCGCTACATATAAAAGAAAAATAAAGATGAAGGACTTCAACTAGAGACGTCACTGGTGAGTCAGTGTGTTACCTGCACACTGGTGACATTATACACAGGAGCTCTGTACAGAGTATACAGTGTATAGTGTCAGTTATCACTATATTATCTTTACACTGGCACTGTATACAGAGGTCCTGTGTATAAAGTTACCTGTACATTGACACTATGTACAGAGCTTCTGTGTATAATGTCACTGGTGATCACCATATTACCTGTACACTGAAAGTAAATACAGAGTTCCTGTGTATAATGTCACTTAGTATTGTGTGTTGTTTTTATTAATGATCAGTTTTGTAGTATTCAGTCACTATGTTGTGGTAATATGTTGTCTGGTCATGGTGTGACGGTATTGGTCCCTTGTATGTTGTATTAATGGTAATTTAAAAAAAATGTATGTGACTTATTCCCTTAAAGAAAAATACATAAAAATATATTTTTATTTAATAGGCTAGAGTAGAGTAGGGCTCTGCCAAAAGAGTCTACTGTGTCGTGGTGGCAGCTTAAAAGATTTTTTGGCCAGAACAAAAGCTGCTGGTTATGAATGTGATCTGGTGTTTGATGGGAACTGTTAATATCTGATTGATGAGGACATGGTGGAGAAGTTGAGTTTTTCCAAGAGTGAGCAGTGGGACTGTGGAAGGTTTGAAGGGTGGAGGAGGACCTGGGGTGGAGCTTGGGCGGAGTCTCAAGGGGGCCCAAAAATTTTGCAGTATGGGGCCCCGAAATTCCTAGTGGTAGCCCTGTGTATACTAGTCCAATAATCTTTTACTCAGTAAAAATAAATAATCCCAAAAACTGCAAAAACTACTATCAAAGTTAAGTTTGAAGACAAGATGTCAGCAGGCTCAGATTAGTCAACTAACAGACAAGAAAATACCTGGCAGGCCTTTAGTCCCCCATGAGCCTCTGAGCTGGGGAGTAACGATCATGGTCGCATGTATGTTGTGGCTTCTCTAGTACCACATCTATTTTTGTCTCGTCATGAGAGCAAGGACAAGTGAGTAGAATCCAGGTTTTGTTTCAATCTCTATGTATAGTACATCTTAGAGGAAGCCACTATAGTAAATAGGGGCCCAAAAGGTGGACATTATAGTAATTGGGGTCTTAGTGGGGAATATTATGCTAAATTGGAGGCCAAATAAGGGGACTGTCACGGGTGTGTCAGGCGTGACAGATAGTTATTCTGAGTCCGGCTGTGGAAGGTCACTGTGCCTGGCTATGCAGGAACATTCTGGATCTTGTATCTCTGCTGTGGAGTGATATCCTTCTCCCTATAGGTCCTAGTGGTGATCTCAACTGTCTGCTGCTGATTAACACACCCTTGTTGCAGGCTTAAATACCTTTATGTTGTGAATTAGACTTTTTTGGCTCCCTCTTGTGGTCACTAGTGATATGATTCTGGGATTGTCTTTCCTCAGTTTGGCACCCACCTGGGTCGTTAGTCCAGGGGTGTTGCTATATGAACTTCCTGAATTCTCAGTCTGGTGCCTGGCATTGTTGTAATCAGTCCTTTCTGTTTGCTCCTGTCTGCTGGTCCGGTTCCTGCAAAATTAAGCTAAGTCCTGCTTCCTTGTTTTTTGGTTATTTGTATTGCTCTTATTTTCTGTCCAGCTTGTACTAAATGTGATTCCTGATTTTGCTGGAAGCTCTAGGGGGCTGGTATTCTCCCCCCGGGCCGTTAGACGGTTCGGGGGTTCTTGAATATCCAGCGTGGAAATTTTGATAGGGTTTTTTGCTGACCGTATAAGTCATCTTACTATATTCTGCTATTAGTCAGTGGGCCTCTCTTTGCTAAATACCTAGTTCATTCTTACGTTTGTCTTTTCTTCTTACCTCACCGTTATTATTTGTTGGGGGCTTGTATCCAACTTTTGGGGTCTTTTCTCTGGAGGCAAGAAAGGTCTATCTTTTCCCTTCTAGGGTTAGTTAGTTCTCCGGCTGGCGCGAGACGTCTAGAACCAACGTAGGCACGTTCCCCGGCTGCTGCTATTTGTGGTGCTAGGATTAGATATACGGTCAGCCCAGTTACCACTGCCCTATGAGCTGGTTTTTTGTGTTTGCAGACTTGGTATTTATTTCTGAGACCCTCTGCCATTGGGGTCATAACACCTTTAGTCGCTTCAGCAAGGCGCCAATGATGGCTCTATTCACCTCTGTCTGTTGGAAGTTCTAGAAGTCAACTAGTTTCTTCTTGGAGCCTCTTGGAGGATTGCTGGAGTGAGCTCGCTTATGTCATCTCAAGCTAAGTGCTTTCCCTCATTTGTCTTCCTACTTTGTCTTTAGTTGTAGTGGGGACTAACTAGTGCTAACCTCGTCCCCTCACTATCCATGGCCTATCGCTAGGGGCAGTCAGGAATAAGGTTCCTGCTCGGCGATATGTATGGAACCTATTTAGGAATGTTGTCAGATCTGCCTAGGGGTCTCCTCTCCTACCTTTCCTAGTGTTTGGGCTCCCCCACCCTTTTCCTGTTGTTGTGCACCTAGCTTTTCCCTCACCTAGTGTGACAGGGACATTGTTAATAATGAGTACATTTATACTATTTGGTCTCTATGTGTTGGCAATGTGTGATCTGGTCATGGTGTAGTGGTATTTGTAGCTTGTATTTCTTATTATTGGTATATATTGGTCTTGGTATAGCGAATTTTATTATAAATGGAGATAACTTGTTTTCTCTGTTATGAATCAGGAGAAGATTCTTTATTTCTATTAGAAATTTAATACTTGAAAGTTTAACCCCTTCTTGTCCTGTGACTTACTATTTCGCAATGTTGGATCTGTACTTCAATGCATTCTCTTGTGAAAACAAGTTACTACCTATTCACAGGATAAGTGACAATTTGTTGATTAGTGGGGGTCTGTACTGATCGATAAAATGGTGAACTTTTATCCCTGTTAGAATGGAGCAGCATGTTTGACAACCACTCTAATCATTCCTCTATGCGGCTGTCAAGCACCGCACTCCACTTTTTCTGTCAACCCTATTTAATGTGAATGGATCAGGGATCAGACATCCGACCTATCATTCCATTTTGAAAATGGATAAAAGTGTCTTGTTGTGGATAAAAGTTGAGGGTCCCTAAGTTCAAACCCCCATCATTTATAAAGTTATCACCTATACTTTCAATGCAACCCCCCATAATTATACATAACAGTTATAGTGTGAGGGCAGTGGATGTGCACAAGCCACCTGTTTTTACAGTCAATGCTACATTCTAAAAATCAGACAAGTGATAGGATGATATCCAAGTGCTTTTTGTGAAGCAGAAGAAGAAACTTTTTTTCATTCTCCAAATCCGAGAAAATTGGATAACACTATGATCACACTCTGATCAAACTACGATCAGCGTCTGATCAGAGTGTGATTAGCATAGTCGGACTGAAGTTTTTGGACGTGGTTGTGTGACCCTAGCCTAATGGGGATAATTCCTTGCAGTTGTTAGTACATAGACGTTGTGTGAGCCCCTAGAGTTATTTCTTCCTGTGGGCCTTGTCAACCCACTCCGCCACATTGTGTCAGGTGTCATTATCACATGTAAATGTACATCACTGTGGCTGATCGACCTTACAGATTTCATGAAATGATGGATCATAGTTTCCACTGCAGTTTATAACTAACTTTGTATTTTAAATTACTCTATTTTACAATGAGTTTCAGTCTAATTATCACAGTTTCAATTGTATTGCTCTATTATCTATACTTTATCTCAGTTTCTGAAGCAAAATACACTTGAAAGAGTTTATTACTTTTTCCTTGTGTAGTAGACAGTCTTGTATGCTTGTATATATTGTAACAGAACTATATGTTCAGATCCAATGAATATGAATGTATTAAGCATCAATCAATGAAAAGAGGGTCCACTGAATCTACTTCGAAAAACATAAGCTGCTAGCATTAAGCTGAAAAATTAAATGTTCTTTTATACATAATAACTCTTACAGATCAACCTTGATTAATGATTTTTCAGATAGTCCCCCAGGTTCCTAATCAGTGAAGATGCAAAGAGACCCAGGTGTAAGCCAAACATTTTTATTTGATAAATAAAGTAAGAAAACTATTTTCTGTGATAACATAATATATAAGAAGTGAGATAATGTTGAAAAGTATTTATGGCAAAAAATATTCTGTTAAAAATGTCCAATATAAGCCAGTGTTTCCCGTTGCTTCATTTTATAAGGAGGAGCTTGTCAGATTTGTTCTTTTGTAGCATACATTTGGAGGTTATGATTGCCTCCATAGTTGACTGAGAAGTCCTCCCATTAGCCAAACGCAAGTTTCACACAACAGGAAAACATGGATCATTCTCACATTGGAAGATCTGGTCCCCAGACTTCAGCTAACCGCTTCATAGACATATATAAAGCAGTTAGCTCAGGTTGGGAGACCCAATTGTTGGACAAGGTCATCTGATGCAAGAATGATTCATTTTTAAAAGATTTGTGAAACTGGCCTCAGTCAAAAAACGGCGGAGGCAGTGTGATGGCTTGGGCATGCATGCCTGCCAGTGGCACTGGGTCACTAGTGTTTATTGATGATGTGACACAGGACAGAAGCAGCCGAATGAATTCTGAGGTATTCAGAGACATACTGTGTGCTCAGATCCAGCCAAATGCAGCCAAACTGATTGGTCGTCGTTTCATACTACAGATGGACAATGAGCCAAAACATAAAGCCAAAGCAACCCAGGAGTTTATTAAAGCAAAGAAGTGGAATATTCTTGAATGGCCAAGTCAGTCACCTGATCTCAACCCAATTGAGCATGCATTTCACTTGTTAAAGACTAAACTTCAGACAGAAAGGCCCACAAACAAACAGCAACTGAAAACCACCGCAGTGAAGGCCTGGCAGAGCATCAGAAAGGAGGAAACACAGCGTCTGGTGATGTCCATGAGTTCAATACTTCAGGCAGTCATTGCCAACAAAGGGTTTTCAACCAAGTACTAAAAATGAACATTTTATTTAAAATTATTGAATCTGTCCAATTACTTTTGGTCCCTTTAAAAACAGGGTGGCACATGTTAAGGAGCTGAAACTCCTAAACCCTTCATCCAATTTCAATGTGGATACCCTCAAATGAAAGCTGAAAGTCTGACCTTCAACTGCATCTGAATTGTTTTGTTTATAATTCATTGTGGTAATGTCTATAACTATATATATATGGACGTAACTGTATATAAGAAAGGGTCAGGGGATAAGCTCCTTGCTGCAGTTTGTTCTGATATACACAATAGTCATAGAAAGAGACAGGAGCTGAGCTGACTCTTTCACTGACAAATGAGTACGTTCTGATTTCAATGCAGCTGAAAGCAGGTAAATAGACTGGGGAAAAACAGGGGTTTGGAAGCCACTTACATCAATTTTTTTTACAGGAATAAAGAAAAATCCCCTAATAAAGACATTTTCAAAAATTAAAAACCTTCCATGACTGACAAAATGATGAATATAAAATGAAAGTTTAGTCACTGTTTAACTACTTCCGGACCACCCATAAACTGTAAACATCCTGGTGGTCCACATTCTGCTCTGCAGTGACAGTGACATGCTAAAATATCACTGTATAGTAGAGCAGCTGCACACAGTCTTAGGAGACCCTGTCAACTGTGCTATGCTACAATAAGGCTGCATTTCCACTGTATTTGAGAATAATATTCTAACCCCAGTTATAAGGTAAATCAGATAAAAAAGTATCTAAATGTTGAAATGCTCCTCCAGTATATGAAAGAAATGAAAAACAAATAAATTGCATAAATAAATAAAAATGGGTACAATTTTTTTTTAAAAGCTACTTTTTAAAAATCTAAATTGTTGTTACTAGGCCTACACCATTGGAAAAAAAAGTCCAATATATAAAAGTAACTGTTACAGAAAGGGAAACAAATTTTAAAATGTGTTTCAGTACTCCTAAAAAAATTAAAAAGTATAGTAAACAGGCATATATTTCCTTTACTCTCCCTCCATTATTGCCTGTCAACAAAAACAGCAGTATGAAAGTAATGTATAAATTAAATGCCATTTATGACAAAAACCGATGCAAAAATTCTTTGAATATACAACCAAGAATTCTTTACACCTATTGAAACCACATCTATGGAAAAAAAATGAAAAAAATCAATGTGCACCCTCAGTCCAGGGTGGAGACATATGGGGCCAGGAATGGGAGAACATATGGGGCCAGGAATGAGACACAAGGGGCCAGGAATAAGACATGTGGGGTCCAAAATGGAGTACATATGGGAGCAGGATGTGGGGCATTATTACTGTTTGGGGCTAATTAAGGGATATTATTACTGCTGTGATGTATTTTATTTTTGAGGTTACTGTTTTCAGTGGGGGGGTCCTGTTATTGTGCAGGGCGACACTGTCGCTTTCTTTTCCTTTATCTGACATAGTGTAGACGTTGGAGAAAAATTAGGGAATGTGCTCTAGATAACTGTGTTATGCAGAGACAAGTCCTTGCTTGAAGAAGTGATGGTGGTCTGAGTTGGATAAAGAGGAAGAGCGAAGATCAAGGACTTCAACTAGAGGTGTCACGTGTGAGTCAGTGGGTTACATCTACACTTGCGCTATATACTATATACAGAGCTCCTGTGTACAATGTCACCGGTGATCACTATATTACCTGTACACTGACACTATATACAGAGCTCCTGTGTACAATCTCACTGGTGATCCCTGTATCACCTGTACACAATATACAGAGCTCCTGTATATAATGTCACTGGTGATCACTGTATTACCGCTACACTTACACTATACACTATATACTCTATATAGAGCTCCTGTGTATAATGTTACCAGTGACCACTGTATTAACTGTAAACTGACACTATATACCATGCTCTTGTATATAAAGTCATGGGTGATCACTGTATTACCTGTACACTGGCACTATATACTGAGATCCTGTGCATAATGTCACTGGTGATCCCTGTATTACCTGTTCACTGACACTATATAAAGAGCTCCTGTGCATAATGTCAGCGGTGATCCCCGTATTACCTGTACACTGACACTATACACTGTAAACTATGTACAGGACTCCTGTGTATAATGGCACTTGTGGTAATACTAGTATTGTGGGTTTTTTTATCAATGATCAGCATTATAGTATTCGGTCACTATGTGGTAATAATATGTGGTCTGGTCATGGTATAGCGGTATTTGTCTCTCATACAGTGGGTACAGAAAGTATTCAGACCCCTTTAAATTTTTCACTCTTTGTTTCATTGCAGCCATTTGGTAAAATCAAAGAAGTTCATTTTTTCTCATTAATGTACACTCTGCACCCCAACTCGACTGAACAAAAACGGAAATGTAGTAATTTTTGCAAATTTATTAAAAAAGAAAAACTGAAATATCACATAGTGTTGGTCCTAAGTATTCAGACCCTTTGCTCAGTATTTAGTAGATGCACCCTTTTGAGCTAGTACAGCCATGAGTCTTCTTTGGAATGATTCAACAAGTTTTTCACACCTGGATTTGGGGATCCTCTGCCATTCTTCCTTGCAGATCCTCTCCAGTTCCATCAGGTTGGATGGTGAATGTTGGTGGCAGCCATTTTCAGGTCTCTCCAGAGATGCTCAATTGGGTTTAGGTCAGGGCTCTGGGTGGGCCAGTCAAGAATGGTCACAGAGTTGTTCTCAAGCCACTCCTTTGTTATTTTAGCTGTGTGCTTAGGGTCATTGTCTTGTTGGAAGGTGAACCTTCGGCCAAGCCTGAGGTCCAGAGCACTCTGGAAGAGGCTTTAATCCAGGATATCCCTGTACTTGGCTGCATTCATGTTTCCTTCAATGGCAACCAGTTGTCCTGTCTCTGCAGTTGAAAAGCACCCCCATAGCATAATGCCTCCACCACCATGTTTCACTGTTGGGATTGTATTGGGCAGGTGATGAGCAGTGCCTGGTTTTCTTCCCACATACTGCTTAGAATTATCACTAAAAAGGTCTATCTTCGTCTCATCACACCAGAGAATCTTATTTCTCATAGTCTGGGAGTCCTTCATGTGTTTTTTAGCAAACCCTATGCAGGCATTCATATGTCTTGCACAGAGGAGATAAGAGAAGAATGGTGTGCACTCAGGTCTAAAACGTGAGGTGCAGGTGGAACGGACAATGATAGTCCCAGAAATAGTAGTTATAATTCACCGCACACTCTTAGATAAGCTGCAAACATGTTCAAAAATGTATTACAAAATATATTTTGGAGTGTGTGGTGAATTATAACTACTACTTGCACTGAGGAGAGGCTTCCATTGGGCCACTCTGCCATAAAGACCAGACTGATGGAGGGCTGTAGTGATAGTTGGCTTTGTGGAACTTTCTCCCATCTCCCTACTGCATCAATGGAGCTCAGCCACAGTGATCTTGGGGTTCTTCTTTACCTCTGTTGCCAAGGCTCTTCTCCCACGATTGCTCAGTTTGGCTGGATGACCAGGTCAAGGAAGACTTCTGGTGATCCCAAACTTCTTCCATTAAAGGATTATGGAAGCCACTGTGCTCTTAGGAACCCTGAGTACTACAGAAATTCTTTTGTAACCTTGGCCAGATATGTGCCTTGCCACAATTCTGTCTCAGAGCTCCTTGGCCCGTTCCTTTGACCTCATGATTCTCATTTGGTCTGACATGCACTTTGAGCTGTGAGGTCTTATATAGACAGGTGTGTGCCTTTCCAAATCAAGTCCCATCAGTTTAATTAAACACAGCTGGACTCCAATGAAGGAGAAGAACCATCTCAAGGAGGATCACAAGGAAATTGAGAGCATGTGACTTAAATATGAGTGTCTGAGCAACAGGGTCTGAATACTCATGACCATGTGATATTTCAGTTTTTCTTTTTTAACAAATTTGCTAAAATTTCTACATTTCTGTTTTTTTAGTCAAGATGTGGTGAAGAGTGAACATTAATGTGAAAAAATGAACTTTTTTAAATTTACCAAATTGCTGCAATGAAACAGAGTAAAAAAAATTTAAGGGGTCTGAATACTTTCCGCACCCACTGTATGTGGTACTATTCAGTTACTATGTGGTGGTAATATGTGGTCCGGCCATGGTGTGATGGTATTTGTCCCTATGGTATTATTGTTCATTGTAAAAAATTTATGTTACTCATTATATTAAAAACATGAATAAAAATATGTCTAAAAATAGTATTGGGTATTTTAAGAAATGTTTATTAGTTTAGAGTAGATTGGGGCTCTGCCAAAAGAATCTACCTTCTTGTGGTGGTGAAAAATCTTTTGGTCAAAGCAAAAGCTGATGGCTGTGTATGTGATCTGGTTTTCGATGGAAACTGTTAATGTGTGATTGGTTAGGAGGTGGTGCAGAATTGGAAATTTTCCAGTGGGCAGTGGGACTTTGGAAGGTTCAAAGGGTGGAGGAGGAGCTGGGGTGGAGCCTAATCAGAGTCTCAATTTTCCAGAAAATTTTGTCAGGTTGGGGCCCTGAAATTCCTGGTGGCAGCTCGGTACATCAGTAATCATAGATTAAGGTCATTAAGCCTTTATTGCTTTTACCATCTAGTACTCAGCATTTAAAAGACAAGTTCTCAATGTGTGATGCATGTATCTCAAGTGGTACATGCCATGTCAGAGGGTATGGTCTTTAATGTGCAGCCCCGTCTATGATCATACTCGCAGTGATACTTTGATGTATTTTCTTTGAGTCAGGGGTACTTAGTTTAGGAATACTGAGAAACACTGTAAGTAAATTGTAACTAACAAGTTACCTAAGTTGTAATAAGTAAACTGTGAAATGTGCCAAGTGATTTAGAAAGGGCATGCATGGTTTCAAAAGTACAACTGGAGCAAGCCAAGGACAGTCCAGTTAAATTGATTGAAGGTGTCAAATGAACTTTTGGATAAGGGCCATGGATATGAGCATTTCTTAAATGGTTGGGCATTACTTGCATTGAATGTCAGGAGCTGAATATTAATTTACACATATCAAAATACAATTAGTGGGGGAATATCCTAAACCAACACACTGTACATAACTAGTCATAGGATATTCAAAACATACAACCCTGAGCAACATGTTCATCTAAAAGACACATTGGCAAAGATTCTAAAAGTCTAAATAACTTATAATTAGGGTTCTTTTCACGATGTATATTTGGTATACATGTTTGTAAAAATAAATTCATGCCCCATAAATTTTCCTCTACATGAACATAGGAAGGGGTTTAGAACTTATTTATCCACTCCTCAATGTATTGTATAGCAGTAGTTAAAACTATTTAATATGTTGAAATGTTTTATCTATTTCATGAAAATATGTTGAAAAATGTTATTATCACAGTATTTTATTATTTTGCTAAAAGCGATGCTTTGTTTATGTGGTGGCATAGGTATTCTCCTGCTAGATGGAGAGTATGGCACCTGAAAAAACTGGCCCAGTTGCCAATTTTCCAAAAGTCACTGGAGCAGGTCTTTTATTAATTAGGGCCTGGTGTGACATGGCAAGGAGGCACAAACAAGTGCCTCTTACAAAATTAAAATATCAAAAAGTTAATTTAAGTTATTTCAGTTCTTCAATACAAAAAGTGAAACTCATACTGTATATTATATAGAGTCATTACAAACAGAGTGATCTAATTCAAGTGTTTATTTCTGTTAATGTTGATGATTATGGCTTACAGCCAATTAAAGCCCAAAAATCGTTATCTCAGTAAATTAAAATTACTAACAAAAAAACACCTGCAAAGTCTTCCGAAGTATTTAAAAAGTTCCTTTAGTCTGTTTCAATAGGTTCCACAATCATGGGGAAGACTGCTGACTTGACAGATGTCCAGAAGGCAGTCATTGACACACTCCACAGGGTAAGCCAAAAAAGGTCATTGCTAAAGAAGCTGGCTGTTCACAGAGTGCTGTATCCAAGCATATTAATGGAAAGTTGAGTGGAAAGAAAAAGTGTGGTAGAAAAAGGTGCACAATCAACCAGGATGACCGCAGCCTTGATAGGATTGTTAAGAAAAGGCCATTCATAAATTTGTTGGAGATTCAAAAGGAGTGGACTGTTGCTGGAGTCATTGCTTCAAGAGCCACCACACACAGACGTATGCAAGACATCGGCTACAAGTGTTGCATTCCTTGTGTCAAGCCACTCATGACCAATAGACAATGCCTGAAATGTCTCACCTGGGCCAAGGTGAAAAAGAACTGGACTGTTGCTTAGTGGTCCAAGGTGTTGTGTTCATATTAAAGTAAATTTTGCATTTCATTTGGAAATCAAGGTCCCAGAGTCTGAAGGAAGAGTGGAGAGGCACACACGCCAAGCTGTTGAGGTCTAGTGTGAAGTTTAAACAATCAAAAACAAGAAAACAGATTGGACTATGAAATAGGCACGCACAACCAACTAAATAGAAAAATAACAAATGTTTTATTGAGCACTACAGCCGAAACACATAAAAACAATTAAAATGTACAAATAGTGTACAAGACACCCTGATATAAATATCCTACAAAAAATGTATATATATATATTGGTACACAATCGATACAGATCATGTATAAGGGTCCGCCTGAATGTGAGGAGCTCCTTGGACAGAGGGCATGACTCATTTCTACTTGACCTCCTGACATTCGTCCTTCATCACAACTATTTCCTCTTTGATAGGACTTATTATCTCCAGCGATCAGGCGTGGCGATGGGCGCGAAGTGTGCACCAGCCTACGCCAACATCTTTTTAGGCTGGTGGGAGGAGAAATTTGTCTATCCCCTACCCTCCTTCGTTGCCCACGTCCACGCCTGGATACGCTTTATTGATGATGTTTTTATTCTTTGGAGGGGTACAAAGGAGGAATGTGAGGAATTCATTAGGAGCTTGAACTCTAACCCCTTTAATATTTTTCTCACCCACTCTTTGTCTGCCAGTGAAACTACTTTTTTGGACCTGAAGATCTTTCCTCATGAGGGTCGTTTGGCGACTGATTTATTTCGAAAACCAACGGCAACTAATGCACTTTTGGACTTTTCAAGCTTTCATCCCTGGCATACCAAGGTGGGTGTACCCACGGGACAGTTTTTGCGTGTTAGACGCAACTGCACCCGTGATCATGATTTTTCAATCCAGGCCCGTGATCTCTCGGATCGGTTTCGTCAGAGGGGTTATCCGAGACGTATTATCTCTAAGGCCTACCAGAGGGCAAAGAGCCAGGATCAGAAGTCACTTCTTTCCTCAAAGGGACGGTGTCAGGAAACACAGACGAGATTCATTACCGATTTCAATGACAGCTGGAAACAGGTTGGTGACATTTTATTAAAACATTGGCAGATTTTGAGAACAGACACACAGACGGTTGAGGTCACGAGCGAGAGACCCCTTATGACGGCAAGACGAGCGCCGAATTTAAGAGATCTCCTCACTAGGAGTCACTTTACAAGACCAACAGTGAGATTACATAGGGGGATCGTCCTCAGAGGATCATTTCCCTGTGGGGATTGTAATGTTTGTCCCCACATGATCCCGACTCGGAATACCTTTCTTCATCCTACACGCAACAGTCGACATCCCTTGAAGGCATACATTAATTGTAAATCCAGGGACGTTATATATGCTTTAATTTGTCCTTGCAAGTTAGTGTATGTCGGACAGACATCACAGGAATTGAGGAAACGGGTTCAGAAACACATCTCAACTATACATCTAGCGGCCTCTGACTCCAGGAAAGGTAAAGCCCTTACCCCAGTGGCCGAACATTTCTTGGCTCACCATAGGGGTTCCTCAAGTGACCTTACAGTAGTGGGTCTACAGAAACTGACCCCAAATGAGAGAGGTGGGGATAGACGTAAACTTCTCCTACAAATCGAATCCAGATGGATTTTTCATTTACAGTCCGTAACCCCCTCTGGTCTAAACGAGGAACTACTTTTCACAGGGTTCTTGGGAAGCTGAATGCTCTCATTTCAGCCATTTTTGTTTTTGTTTTTGTTTTTGGATCCCCCTATCTACATCCTTGGAAAGCTCAAGCTTATTATCATCATTATTATTACGTGACCTTTTTAATTTTATCTCCTTTTCAGGTTCACCATTAGATCTGCTTTGTTGGTTCTCGCCCATACCAGTTGGGCTTTGGATGTCTGCTCCTCTGTACATGACCTGGTGGGAACATGGAATTCTAGATATCCACATCATACTACAACTCTGGACAACTACTCATAATACGACCATTGAACCTCTATAAGAAGTGTTACATGTGACGTTGAATGGAGGAGGATTGAGTATACTCGACCGTTGGATGGATAAAGACCTTCATTTCATCCCTTTAATTCATCCCCCTGGAATCCTTGGCGCATCATCCACTAGTGTTCCATTTATAGAACTCATACGGAATAATGGACTTGGACACCTACTCAATGCACCTTTATCCTATGGTGCCACCCCTATCATCATTTTGTCTGGAGTATATGGGAGAATGGGGGTTTTCTTTATTATTATTTTGTTTATTTTCTTTGTTTTCTTTCCCCTAACATGTTTTCTTGTTTAATTATGGCTACATGAGTATTTTTCTCATGAATTATATTCCTTTCACATAGGTTTATATATACCTGCTGTTTTTGACTGCAAGCCAGCTCTCCTTATGTCCTTTTGCTTCCGTACACTATGTGGGCTACAGGGACATTGGGTAATCTGTTTATGATATGCACTCCTTTACATAGGTTTGCGCACGCCACCGCGCCAGTAATCTTCATTTGCATGCCCCATATATCACCGGGACTATAGGGGTTTCATTCCCTCTTTCCAGGCGCTTGTGCAGCGCGGCTCAGCACCTACAGCCGCGTCTGCGCATGCGTCATCTCTCTCCATGGAGATTTTTTGTTTCTTTCCATTCTGCCGCCCACTACTTCCGGTTAGCGCGACTTCCGGTATACGGCTTTCTCCTCATGAAATGACACGGCTGGCACACATTCCGGTTAATTGGACCTTCTATTTAAATGTAAGTGATCACCTACAGTACCTACTTCCCCTGACGAAGCCGCTGCGGCGGCGATACGCGTGGGGCTCTTTTCTGACACCCTGCCTACTCCACTCTATGCCGTTTATACTTAGGCATTGAAATTAGCATTTTCCTTCAGATTTAGCACTTTCGATACTGACCTGGGTCCTAGCCTGCTATCTCCCTCCGAGTTTCAGCTGAGTATGCCGGGCATCATATAGCCCTTTCTCTATAACTATGGGCTTTTTCTCTTTTTGATACTCATTGGGCACTTTGCCATTGCATAGTATATGGGACGTGATATGGATATTTACTCCATTAGGTCTCCCGCGTGCTCTGACATCTATTAACCCATAATACTCCACACCCGTGTTTCTCATTGATGTGTTTATTGCATACTTTTACATGCTTATTCATTAGGAGGTTTCTTTGTTCCATTCATATCATGTGATATACATCAGGCGGACCCTTATACATGATCTGTATCGATTGTGTACCAATATATATATATATTTTTTTGTAGGATATTTATATCAGGGTGTCTTGTACACTATTTGTACATTTTAATTGTTTTTATGTGTTTCGGCTGTAGTGCTCAATAAAACATTTGTTATTTTTCTATTTAGTTGGTTGTGCGTGCCTATTTCATAGTCCAATCTGTTTTCTTGTTTTTGGCTCTATATTTATATTGGACTCGGCACTGCACCCTATAATATCTATTCAAGATTATTGCTTATGGTGCACCCTTTATCAATATGCTAAGTTTAAACAATCAGTGATGGTTTGGGGAGCCATGTCATCTGCTGGTGTAGGTCCACTGTGATTTATCAAGACCCAAGTCAGCGCAGCCGTCTACCAGGACATTTTAGAGCACTTCATGCTTCCCTCTCCCGACAAGCTTTTTAGAGATGGAAATTTCATTTTCCAGCAGGACTTGGCACCTGTCCACACTGCCAAAAGAACCAATACCTGGTTTAAAAACAACAGTATCACTGTACTTGATTGGCCAGCAAACTCACCTGACCTTAACCCCATAAAGAATCTATGGGGTATTGTGGGGTATTGTCAAGAGGAAGATGATAGACATCAGACCCAACAATGCAGATGAGCTGAAGGCTGATAGCAAAGCAACCTGGGCTTCCATAACACCTCAGCAGTGCCACAGGATGATTGCCTCAATGTCACGCTGCATTGATGCAGTAATTGATGCAAAAGGAGCCCCAACCAAGTATTGAGTGCATTTACTGAACATACATTTCAGCAAGCCAACATTTCATATTTTAAAATTATTTTCCAAGCTGGTGTTATAAATTATTCTAATTTACTGAGACAGTGACTTTTGGGTTTTCATTAGCTGTAAGCCATAATTATCAACATTAACAGAAATAAACACTTGAAATAGATCGCTCTGTTTGTAAAGACTCTAACATATGAATATACTTTTTGTATTGAAGAACTGAAACAAATTAAATATTTGACGATATTCTAATTTTGTGAGAAGCACTTGTATATCATCATTTCGCATTATGGGGTTAAAGGGAAACATGAATCAGCCTGGCTGTGCGGATGCATATGAAGCTATGTCAAACTCTAAAATGCTTCAGCACGCATTTTTAAAAAATGGCTGGGGATTAAAAGAGTGACCTGACTAGTCCGATGAAGTCCCTACCTTGCTCCTGTTGATTGACAGATCTCTTCATATGTACATAAATGGTTGACAGGTGTCAATCACCTAAAGCAGGGCGAAGCCAGTCATAGATCAAATTGTCCATGACCAGCTTTTTAAGGTTATTCATTAAATGCCACAGCTTCTCAGGAGTAAAACGTACCTCGCTGCAATTGTGCAGCTAGGCTCTGATTCATGTTACCCATGGTTCAGGCAGCATATTCCTAATGATAGTTCCCCTTTAAGGCTGGGGTCACACTAAAGGTATGGAAAATCGGTCTGAGGCTACCTGCCGAGAGTCACAAGAGTGTTCTCTGTATGGTCATCCGTGTGTAATGCGTTTGCAATGCGATGATGCGATTTTCTTGCACCTATGTTTCTGTATGACATGCTGTATGACATGCGCTGTATACAAATGCGCACATTTCTCACGCTTTTCCCCGATGAATTTAATGGCTCAATGGACTGAAATGAGGAAAATGTGTGCGTATTTGTTGCAAGCTAGGCAGATAGTCCGTGTGGTGTCCAAGTTTTTTTCGCACCCATGGGCTTGCATTGGCGAGTCTCGGACGATATACGCGTACAAAATATGGTGATGTGAGCTGCCTCATAGGTTAACACTGGTCAGAGTGCTATGCGACGTTTACTCGCATGGCACTTGTCCATAATCTACGATAGTGTGACCCCTGCCTAAGGGGTCACACATATGTATGTCATACGGATGTCATACGAATGTCATACAGATGCATAGGTGCGAGAAAATCGCATCATTGCATAGCAAACGCATTATTACACAGATGACCATACGGAGAACACTTGTGCAACTCTCGGCAGGGAGACTCGGACCGATTTTTCATACCTTCAGTGTGACACCAGCCTAATACAAACTTTCAGTTGTGAGCAAAACTAGGTCTCAGCAATTATATTAAAAAGTTTCAGAACTTCCCATCATATCATAAGTAAACTTTAAAACCCAATCAATTAATATCAGCTATGTATATAGTAGAGTGCAGAGTGAAGTGACAAGATTTAATGACTGTATTTCTGCACATTTATCAAAGTCATAAATGCCTGCCCAACCTATGTTTCAGTAACCCAAACTAACATTATCATAATACTTAAATTTAAACCCCGTTTTAGGCCAGAAAATGTAGGTGTGACATGGACACATAAATGTACCCATATTTTGCTTTTAATCTGGCCTATACCTCCGTGATATGATGGTGTGATACTACTTCAACTGAGTATTTTAATTTTTCTGGAATTCAGTAGTATTTGTGCTAAATCTAAATTAGTTTATTTCCTTAATAAATAACCATGTATGTAACATAAGGCAATGTCAAGGAACATTGCACTTTTTGTCTCATTTGGAGTCATTCTCTCCCTTCAAGAATAGGAGCAATTTCTTGAAAAATTCTATTAATTTTCAAACTTGATATATAATGTCTGCCTTTAACCGAGTATTCTAAAATAAATAGAAACAAATTATGTTTTTCATTGATAATAATTAGAATATTATGGTTTATATGCATAAAATGAAAAGTTTTATAAAATGGACTAATGAAAAGATACTTCTAAGGTTTCATTCAGACGTACAATTTTCCCATAGTTTTCAATAAATGATTTTCATGGAACACATATCCTTTGTAATCTATGGGGCTGTTCTCCTCTCATATCTGTGTTTTTTCAGGACCATGTGTCTGTGCAAAAGTCCAGGAAACATGTTAGAATTTGTGGTGAAATACGTATATACAGTACAGACCAAAAGTTTGGACACACCTTCTCATTTAAAGATTTTTCTGTATTTTCATGACTATGAAAATTGTAAATTCACACTGAAGGCATCAAAACTATGAACTAACACATGTGGAATTATATACGTAACAAAAAAGTGTGAAACAACTGAAAATATGTCTTATATTCTAGGTTCTTCAAAGTAGCTACCATTTGCTCTGATGACTGCTTTGCAAACTCTCTCTCTCTCTCTCTCTCTCTCTCTCTCTCTCTATATATATATATATATATATATATATATATATGTGCAGTGAACTAAGTATAGGTTTATTATGTGACTAGTAATAATGTAACATCTGTCCTGAAGGCTGCAGGTCTTACTCAGGTGTTAATACAGTTAGGTCCAAATATATTTGGACAGAGACAACATTTTTCTAATTTTGGTTATAGACATTACCAAAATGAATTTTAAACAAAACAATTCAGATGCAGTTGAAGGTCAGACTTTCAGCTTTCATTTGAGGGTATCCACATTAAAATTGGATGAAGGGTTTAGGAGTTTCAGCTCCTTAACATGTGCCACCCTGTTTTTAAAGGGACCAAAAGTAATTGGACAGATTCAATAATTTTAAATAAAATGGTCATTTCTAGTACTTGGTTGAAAACCCTTTGTTGGCAATGACTGCCTGAAGTCTTGAACTCATGGACATCACCAGACATTGTGTTTCCTCCATTTTGATTATCTGCCAGGCCTTCACTGCGGTGGTTTTCAGTTGCTGTTTGTTTGTGGGCCTCTCTGTCTGAAGTTTAGTCTTTAACAAGTGAAATGCATGCTCAATTGGGTTGAGATCAGGTGACTGACTTGGCCATTCAAGAATATTCCACTTCTTTGCTTTAATAAACTCCTGGGTTGCTTTGGCTTTATGTTTTGGGTCATTGTCCATCTGTAGTATGAAAGGACGACCAATCAGTTTGGCTGGATATGGCTGGATCTGAGCACACAGTATGGCTCTGAATACCTCAGAATAAATTCGGCTGCTTCTGTCCCGTATCACATCATCAATAAACACTAGTGACCCAGTGCCACTGGCAGCTATGCATGCCCAAGCCATCACACTGCCTCCGCCATCTTTTAGATGATGTGGTATGCTTTGGATCATGAGCTGTACCATGCCTTCGCCATACTTTTCTCTTTCCATCATTCTGGTACAGTTTGATCTTGGTTTCACCTGTCTAAAAATTGTACTTCCAGAAGTGTGCTGGCTTTTTTAGATGTTTTTTTTAGCAAAGTCCAGTCTAGCCTTTTTATTCTTGATGCTTATGAGTGGCTTGCACCGTGCAGTGAACCCTCTGTATTTACTTTCATGCAGTCTTCTCTTTATGGTAGATTTGGATATTGATACTCCTACCTCCTAGGGAGTGTTGTTCACTTGGTTGGCTGTTGTGAAGGGGTTTCTTTTCACCATGGAGATTATTCTGTTATCATCCACCACGATTGTCTTCTGTGGGCACCCAGGTCTTTTTGCATTGATGAGTTCACCAGTGCTTTCTTTCTTTCTCAGGATGTACCAAACTGTAGATTTTGCCACTCATAATATTGTAGCAAGTTCTCTGATAGGTTTTTTCTGTTTTCGCAGCTTAAGGATGGCTTGTTTCACCTGCATGGAGAGCTCATTTGACCGCATGTTTACTTCACAGCAAAACCTTCCAAATGCAAGCACCATACCTCAGATCACCTCCAGGCCTTTTATCTGCTTAATTGAGAATGACATAACGAAGGGATTGCCCACACCTCTCCATGAAATAGCCTTAGAGTCAATTGTCCAATTACTTTTGGTCCCTTTAAAAACAGGGTGGCACATGTTAAGGAGCTGAAACTCCTAAACCCTTCATCCAATTTTAATGTGGATACCCTCAAATGAAAGCTGAAAGTCTGAACTTCAACTGCATCTGAATTGTTTTGTTTAAAATTCATTGTGGTAATGTCTATAACCAAAATTAGAAAAATGTTGTCTCTGTCCAAATATATATGGACCTAACTGTATGTATTTTCCTGAGACAGCAAACTTCTGTCTCCAATCTCACCAGGGGGTCGTGCTGGGAGCCAAGAAGAAAGGGAACATTTGACACCTCCTAGCTCTATGGAAGAAAGATGTCAATTGCAGCCTGACATTGTCTATCTGTGGGAACTTTTACACAGGGAGTCTCGGAGCAAATGGTGTGTTCATTGGGGGAGCGGCTGCAGTCCAATCAAAAACAAGCAGTTATGGTGTTGGCCTGAGGGGCTGGTATGGAAGTCTGACCTCCAGAGCAAATCTACAAATTAGGCCTGTATACATAGAATCGTGTTCACATGTGAGGGCAGCCTGGGAAGCTGATGTGTTCCACCAAGTCTATATTCATCCTACCCTCAGGGAGCAGAAAGCGGACTACAAGTTAGCTATTTCTGTAAGTTTTCTCTTGTTTATTTTATACTGTTTTGCATACCTGTATGTTTTTTATTATCATATTTTAATACCTTTTTCTTACTGTAAGCACTGAACCTTTTTGTAATAAAGCGTAAAACTTTAACAGTTGAACCTTGTATGTGCTAAAGAATCCATAGTCTAAGGTGTGTGACCCTTATGAGTGGTAGACAGTATTAGTAATAGTCCAGGACTCATCACCCGTGTATTCGGTGAGTGGTGGCAGTGTGTATGAGCGGGTGGGTGGCTTGGGTCGGTGTGTGATTTATGCTCCCATTACAGCATAGGACAGAGGTTGAATGCTGGACTGAGAGTGGAGAGATAGATTAACCCTTGCAGGCACAACCCAAAGTCACGTGCTGAAAGCGGATACGTGATGAATTAGTGAAAGCATGGAGAGGGATCTTTGACAGTATTACACCAGTATAACACATGAAAATACAATTCCATCCAGAGATATTATTATCATTTATTTATATAGCACCATTGATTCCATGGTGCTGTACATGAGAAGGGGTAACATACAAATTACAGATATCACATACAGTAAGCAAATTAACAATTACAGACTGATACAGAGGGGCGAGGATCCTGCCCTTGCGGACTTACATTCTACAGGATGGTGGGGAAGGAGACAGTAGGTTGAGGGTTGCAGGAGCTCCGGTGTTGGTGAGGCGGTAGCTTCGGTTGTGGTGAGGAGGCAGCGGGGTCAGTGCAGGCTGTAGGCTTTCCTGAAGAGGTGGGTTTTCAGATACCATCTGAAGGATCCGAATGTGGTTGATAGTCGGACGTGTTGGGGCAAAGAATTCCAGAGGATGGGGGATATTCGGGAGAAGTCTTAAAGGCAGTTGGGTGAGGAACGAACAAGTGTGGAGGAGAGAAGGAGGTCTTGGGAGGACCAGAGATTACGTGAGGGAAGATATTGGGAGATTAGTTCAGAGATATATGGAGGAGACAGGTTATGGATGGCTTTGTAGGTTAGTATTAGTAATTTGAACTGGATACGCTAAGGGAATGGAAGCCAGTGAAGAGATTTGAAGAGGGGGGAAGCGGAGGAGTAGCTAGGAGAGAGATGAATTAGTCAGGCAGCAGAGTTAAGGATGGACTGGAGAGGTTCAAGGGTGTTACCAGGGAGGCCACAGAAAAGGATGTTGCAGTAGTCAAGGCGGGAGATGATGAGGGCATGCACAAGCATTTTAGAAGATTGACGGTTTAGGAAAGGAAAGGTATCTCCCCTTTATTACTGGCATCCCTGAAGATAGTGACTCTGTCTTGTAGGCACCCTGTATGCTCTATCCACAGCAATGATAGGGGATAGGGAGTCTACAAATAATTAGCCGAGCCATTTTACAAAATGTTAAGGAGGGTTGTTGTCCTATTTCCTTTCTGGAATACCAACCACCCTCATATTATTCCTTCTAAGCCTGTTTTCTAGGTTGTCTGCCTTGGATACTTAGGCAGACATTTGTTGGTCATGTCTGCGGGAATCACTGGTCAGCTGTGGTAATTTATCCTCATGGTCGCTAATTCTGCCCTCTACCACTGCCGTGTGATCGCTTACATTTTGCAGGCCCCTGTCACATAAAGGAGATGTCATCCTTCATCTGACCATTTGTACAGTGAGTGAGGAAATCATTAAGCTGCAGTGTGTTACAGCCATGAATATGTATTTCCAAGTGGGCTTAGCAACTGACTGATCTGAATCAATAAGAGGGAGGTTTGCCTTTAAATTAAGTTGCAAGGTAGGGTGACTGTATGAGGTGGATGCAGCCTTGGTCTCCTTTTCCATTATGGCTTCAGGGGACAATGTGGTATCTCCCTCCTGAGGCTCGTGTGACTCATCTGGGTAGTGGCCTGCTTGCTGGGGGTTCCTGGCAAAGCCAGCGAGTCTTGCCACTGTGCTGGTGGCACCAACTCATTCTGCCCTGGCACCTGCTAAAGGCATGTTGGCACAATCTTTAATTTCTAATTTAATTTTTAATTGCCTCCGTTCAGTGCCGCCTCTAACTACTTTTTTGGCTGTTCCCCCAGCCATAATTGCATCACCTAATGCTGCGTGAGGCTCTCAGACACCCAGAGAGCCAAACACCGACAGCAGGGAGGCCCAGTGCAAGAGCAGGAAGGCAGGTAGCCCAGAGCTCTCCACTTACTTGCCATGTGCCCTCAAAAATACAATTTCAATGCAAGTCTAGGAGCCCATGAAAATCACGAGAGAAATCACGAATTAGAATTTTAAAACATAAGCTTTCGCTTTGCTCCTAAGAGTTTTAATGGATTGTACTCATGTTAGGGGTCGAGTTCCCGCCTCTGCATAGGGGGAATCTCAGGCCATCTCCACTGCGGTCTCCCATTCTTCTCCTGCCGCAGTGGAGCCTGCTCAGCGGAGACATTGGTCCCAGCATCTCGCTCAGTCTGACTCTGTACAAAGAGTTACTGCTGCCTTTCCTGCTTCTGCCATTGAAGTCAGTGCTGGGCAGCGGCGAGCAGATGCTTCTGGGAATAAGTCCTGCTTTTCTCGTTCTGAGCATGCTCAGAGTAAGATCTCTCAGTGGAGATCGAGGGTCACATGACCAGATACTGCAGCTAAGGCCATTGGTCCTTCAGGAAGGTCCTGTAGGTGCTCACGCTCTGTGGTAGCCTCTCATTGGTCCTTCTAGGAAGGTCCTGTACGTGCTGCAACTATTTAAGGCTCTCTTCTTTGTTATGTGCTTTGCGCCAGTGTGGTCACGTGAGAGTGTGTTCAGGGACCCGGCTGAAATAAGCCCCTAGAATGCTGGCACCTCCGGTGAGGAGTTTGTGTTTGTATGTATTCAGGGACCTGGCTGAAATAAGCCCCTAGAATGCTGGCACCTCCAGCGAGGAGTTTCGTGTGCATGCGTAACCACTGACTGCTCTCTGTTTGGGCAGTTAGCCTGTGCCTCTGTGAAGTCTAACAGGGCACAGTGCTTTGCTTTCACGGCTACTCGGTGAATTAACTGAGTCAGTCCATACCGCCATATAGTGCCGCCGTTTGCTAGCAGCAGGTACTCCTGCACGGTGGACCCCAGATTGCGAACGCACCAATATCAATAAAAACATCTCTATTTACTCGGTGCGTTCCGCTAGCCCTAACAACTCATTTTTATGACATGGTCTTCAATTATTTTGCTAGGAAAATTACTTTTTTGGGGGGGTGTAAATTAGCAAATCTTGTTTGCAATCAATGGCCCACATTTGTGGGAGTATTTTGTAATATGGTATCCCATGAAAAATGTTGATTGTGAAAGGAAAGGAAAGGAAAGGTCTTCTGACAAAATCTGTTGGGGTCTACTCATTTATGCTGAACAATTCTTTACCAAAACGTCACATCCTGCTTTCTCCAGTAGCAAGCACTGTATACAATATACATTTAATTGCTCAACACTACTCCTAAAATCAATGGTATGAACCAGTATATATCTAATGTACAGCCAAATTTAATGTTTGTGGTTTGTTGGCTCAAACTCTGAAAAAGGCTTTCATTAATATTGGATAGTGGATACATATTCCAAAGTACAGACATTCGCAGCCAATTAAAGGAGTTTTCCAAAACAATAATAAAAATGTTTAATGGTGTACTATAATGATAGAAATAAAATAGTGCACATTCTGTACAAACTGTAATGTTTGCCATATAATAAAGGGAAAACATCAAAAGCAAGGTCCAAATACTGTGGGTATCAAAGGATGGGTATCAAAAATGAGAATGAATAACAAATTATTTATTTCCCCTGAGGAAGGAAATACGAAATGTGCATTGGGGTGGAGGGAGACAGTGCCAGAACCCGCAGCAGCACTCCAGACACTTTCAAAGATCCTAAGGAAATGGGTAATAATTTGTTATTCATTCTCATTTTTGATACCCATTCTGTTTATTAAATAATAAGCCACTTGGCATGTACTATAGAAATATCTTTAAACTGAAATAGGGTTGCCTTTATAGGATCCCTGGTGTATATCAATTAGGCATAAATGAGTTGATTTCTGGCATGTCTTCCTTTGACACAAGAAGCATCTTGGTATCTATTGTCTTAAAGGGAATTTTTTATAATTTATTGGTGAGATTTTCATGTGTATTTAATAAAAAGTTGCAATATTTTTAGTGTTCGATATATTTTTATTAAACAGTTCAAAACAGTTTTCATTACATTATGGAATTTTTGTAGGTGGTTATCTTTGCATGTGCTGGCAGTGAATTGCATTTAGTTCATACTAATTGATTTGATTCATATAATAAAGGGGTTGTCTGGTTTCAACCAATCCTTTATAAAGGACACAAATGGCTTAAAAAAAAAATCGGGCATGCTCACATGTTGACTTGCAACGCAGAAGCATCATCATATATACCTCAGATGAGTCACTTATTCCAAGAATGAGTGGTAAGGTGACCAATAAATGGGACATCAACAATTTTAGTCCCACTGCAGACCACCAGTGTGAGCTGCACCGGATCTATGGGATTGATAGCCGTTGAGTGCTCCAATCCTCTGTCACTATGTTTAACTCCACACTTATACTGGGATGTGGTGTACCAATTCCCCAGCTATAGCTCCACAAAACAGAAGTATAGTGTAAGCAATGTTAGGCAAGTGCAAGTATAGCATCTATGAGTCAGGTATTGCTTCCTCCACCTCACCACTGCATTTCTTTAAACAGTGAGCACCCTTCCTTCTGATTAGTGGAGGAGCAGCCCCTAATGACTGCTGATACACCATACAGTGCACTGCTGATATCCTATAAGTCTTTCACACTGCAACTTGTTCTGTGTGCCCTTCTTCCACCGAAAAAATGCCTGATGTACTAAAACGTCCAGTAGGAAACAAAGAAAGGAGCTTAAAAATTAAAAGAAAAATAGTGTTATTTTTACCATTAGCTGACACAACCATTTGAAAGGTGACCTCCAGTGTCAAAGGGTAAATATAGCCCTGATTAGATTATAAATATACAGTCAAACAGGCTGTGTATTATTTATTGTACCTATGAGATAGAAGCTGTCTTATTATCAGTAATTGTGATGAGAGTTCCCGTGTAAGACACTAGTTCACTAGTTTCAGCATGAATTTTAAAAACTTGAGTGTAACTTTACGGTTCACAATATAATAATGTCTATTTGAAGGCTACACAGTAGCCTCACATAGTAATAAAAGCCAAATTGTGTCCACACATAGTAATAATGAGTGATAATAACAGTGATGCCTTACTTTGTGTCTGTTATGCTTGCGCCTTGACCATGTGGCGCTAGCATAGATCTTGGTCCCACTGTGCCACAGAGCGAGTAGTGTCTGGAAGAGCCTCTCCCAGACTGACCTCGAATGCATGGTAACTGATGGTGCCATGATACGATAAGAGCCAGAAAGGGGCGGAACCAGGTACTTCAACAGGACAGACCTCAGACACATGGCTGCTGACCCTCAATGAGGTATTATTATTATTATTTATTATTATTATAGCACCATTAATTCCATGGCGCTTTACATGTGAGGAGGGGTATACATAATGAAAAACAGGTACAATAATCTTAATCAATACAAGTCACGATTGGTACAAGAGGAGAGAGGACCCTGCCCGCGAGGGCTCACAGTCTACAAGGGATGGGTGAGGATACAATAGGTGAGGGCAGAGCTGGTCATGTAGCGGTTTGGTGGTTCGGTGGTTACTGCAGGTTGTAGGCTTGTTGGAAGAGGTAGGTCTTCAGGTTCCTTTTGAAGGATTCCACAGTAGGTGAGAGTCTTATATGTTGGGGTAGAGAGTTCCAGAGGAGAGTGAATGTGCGGGAGAAATCTTGCATGCATATGTGAGAAGAAGAGATAAGAGTGGAGTCGTTAATGAGATCTTGTGAGGATCGGAGGTTGTGTGCTGTTAGGTATCGAGAGACAAGGTCACAGTTGCAGAAAAAGGAAAGATCAGATACAGGTACAGATTCAGGGTTCAGGCCAGGGTGGCAGGAACAGGAAAGGACCTGGCAACTTAGCAGTTGCACACATACTGAAAGAGAATGTTGTTCAGGCACTGTCCAACAGGTTCTGAGTACCTTGAGTACCAAGTGCCTCTCAGCAATATACTGGGTACAATTTATCAATGTGCGCACTGTTTTTTTTAAGAATCAGGAAGTGCAGGTGCAGCCGCCCTAAGCATGCAGCCAGGAAGTATGCACAGCAAGCAGAGGACACAGAGCTTACAGTAGACAGCAAGCAGAGGGCAAATAATTCACTGCACAGCCTAGAGTTGGGAGTAAGTCGGTGTCCCTGCATGGTGGGGGATGGGAAACCATGCAGAGACACAGCTGGTGTTATTACAGTGTACATGAATAGTGTTACTCTATCTTTGGGTTCAAAACATTAATAATGTCCAAAAAGAAGAAAAAGAGCAATACCCGCACTGCTGCTTTATGCAATCACTTTATGGCGTGCCTATAATCGCTGCTCCATTAAAATTACCCACACATCCACATAAGGGCGCTTCAGGTGCATAACCAAAAAGGTGCATGATACTCCAACAACAAAAGAAAAAAAGCAGGTTGCACTCACCAGGCCCGATTAATCATACTTGTCTTTATTAAGACATGTGCAGTACAGACAGGGAGAACGTGTTTAGCATAGGATAAAACCCAGAAAAAATCCACGTCATGGAGTCAGATCATGGTAAGGATAGTTAGCCTAATAGAGGCATCTTACCCATTGTAACCTGTGTATGGAAGTGCCAATGGAACCAGCCCCAACGCGCATTTCGCGTGGGCTTCCTCGGGGGGCCGTGAATCCTTGTGTGCTATTCCAGTGATTTATAAGAGCAATTAATGCTGACATTATCTGCAGGTGAGTCCGGCTGGAGCGAGTGGGGAATCGGCGTGTGCGCGCTGGCTTTTGCTGGTTTCTTTTGTTGTTGGAGTATCAAAACATTAATAACTTTCATTCATTTTGCCTGTGACATACTGGAAATCCACCCTTGTGTCCCCGCATAGTAGCAATTGACGGTGGTGGCCCCTACAGAAATGATTTCCTTTTTTGTACCTAACAACAGTTTTAATGTTACCCCTTTCTGCCACCATATTTTAGTAGCCTACCTTTGATCTTCCAGCACAGCAGTACTCCTCTTTGGGCCCCATATAGTAACTAGTATAACAAGTTTTGAGGAGACTCGCATGTTCCTGCTTCAATATTTTAAAGGTCGCTAGCCTAAAGCAGCCTGTGGCTTATGATAGTTTGTGGCAGAGCACAGAGTCAATAGCTCTCTGCCATAGTTTTCAACTGGATTCACATATACAGTCGAATATGCTGTTTCCTTGAGGCACGGGGTCACTGCTGACATCGTCATATCTGGCATTTGATAATCATCAGATGAACATTACAGCCCTAGTGTTACAGCAGCATCGGCTCCCTTGTATGGGTCTCCTTCCTCCCCTCTGCAGGGACACCGGCAAGTTAACTTGCCTATCTAAGCTCCCCTATTGGGAGGTGTCTTATAAACTTCAGTTAATCGGTATGTGTCCTGCTAGCTAGATGCTAGGTCCCCGTACCCATGTTCTCTGATCCTGTCCATTCCACTTACCTGATCGTGTCCGCCCTGTCTGCACCTGTTCCAGTACAACCTGCTGAACCCATATCCGTATTCATCCTGACCTTGCCTAGTACTGCTCCTGATCTGCCTGATCCTGCACATGTGTTCCTGCACCTGTGTTCCCGTGCCTGTGGCCGCCCTGTGTTACTGTACAAGTCCTGCTTGTCCCTGATCCCGCACCTGACCTACTAGCTTTACCCTCTTGCTAACCAGTTCCTGAATGGTCCTGCTTCCCTTTCCTCTTGGTGGTCAGCTGCCACAGCTCCATGGGTCCATCCTGGAGTAGCACCTGGCATCCATCTGGAACCAATTCTAACCCAACCATCAGGGGCTCTAGCAAGTAGTCAGGTGGTCATTTAGTTACACCCCACGGACTGTGGTACAGTGGTTCCATAACCACATGCATAAAACCTAGACTTACGTCAGTCAACCAGTTTCCCCCATTATTATGCGGACACTTTCAGCAGAAAGATATAGGAGTTTTAAAGTGCATCTAAAACATTATAAATCTTTTAATATGAGATGCCATGGTGTTGGCCCTCAGTTCTCTTTCCAAGTGAAAAGAAAAAGAGGTGGCACTCACCAGAATAAAATCCAAACTTTATTGGTCCAAAAACTGTTTAAAACATCTCAGGCAGGTGGGGGACTGGAGAGTGCAAAGCCCCCCACCTGCCCGAGATGTTTTAAACAGTTTTTGGACCAATAAAGTTTGGATTATGCACATTGGTGTGCATCTAAAGGAAAAAGGTTTATGCCTATGGTAATTTTGTTCAGCTGATGGTGTAGGCTCCATGAATCACCGGTGGTGCTCTGCTTCCTCTTCTATTGTGACCTCAGTTCTCTTTGTTTGGAGCTCTGATGCCCCATCTGCCTGGAATACTCACTGAAAGGGATGTTAGCTCATTAGCCAAAAATAACTACATGTGGGGGAGAAGAGAGAGAACTAAGCTGACCCAATGAAATCGCATATATGAGGACCCTTGATGTGGGTTGCGAGCTTGCATACAGACAAAATGTTGCCCCACTTGCCACCTTGCCACCACTGCAGGGGAAGTGGGAAGAGCCTGGCAAAGTGCCAGAATTAGCGTATCCAATAGATAATAATTCTGGGGTGGACATTTTAAAATTTATTTATTTGTAGAGCAGGCGGTGCTGATGAGTACTGCCATCAGCCACCACCTACTCTCACTGTTATTAGCAGCAGCAGGTGCAGATTGATGGGAGTAATAATCCCATCAGCCTCTGCCTTCTCTCCATGTTATCAGCAGAATATATCTCTCAATATTTGCCTCTTAATGGGAAATCTATTTGGGTGCCTTAATCACATCAACAACAATGAGTAATGTGACTAAAGTTGGATCAATATATCTCTTATAGAGATTCTGGACACTGGGTACATATGTGCCCAAGACAACCACTGCCAGAAATGTATCAGCACCTAAATGAGGTTGGGTATGCTGACCTAGGCACATAGGTTTCCTATCAATTTAGTTCCCTATGATTCTGCAAAATTAGTGATTATTGATTCCAATTGTGCTGTAAATTTTGTTGGTGGCGAATTTATGTTTTCATATGAAAGATAAAGATATTGATAATACACCCAATGCGTGGTTATAAGTTTGTCACTTATGAGGTGCCTCTGCTTTATGGCACCCTATATCTTGAATCTATTTTCTTTTATGCTCTTGAAAATGTGTCTGCACATGTGGTCTAGGGCATGCCTTAGTTACATAAACATATTTTGGTTATTTACTGCCACCTGGGCAATCTTGTACATTGAAACCAAGAGAAATAATGTATGTTTTTATCTGTGAACCTTACCCAGTCGTTTATCTGAGCTATTTCAAAATTTTCCTGATGTTTTTTCTGTGTTTGAATCTGAAAAACTATCCCCATATTGAATATATGATTTTTTCATTGATCTGGTACCAAACTCTGTCTCCATAAATGTAAAATATATAATCTTTCAGGTGCAAAATGTCAGAACATGAAGGATTTTACAGCACACAGTGTACAGATGGCATTTATTAGACCTTCAAGTCACCAGTAAGTATAAGTTTATTTTTTGTTGGTAAAAAAGATGGTGGTTAGTGATGAGCGAACATGATTGGCTATACTCGGATATCTCTTGAGTATCTGGGTGCTCAGATATGCTCGGCACTCATCGAGCACTGGCTGATGCTCAGACTGAATGATCAAATAGCCGGCCCGCATATTTGGTGCCTGTTACACAGCCAATAAAACTGTGGTGATTGCCTGTCAGTCATACTAATGCCGTAGCCATCTTGGTAGTGGCATTACTCTAATTGAATGGACACATTACCTCATCAGATGTTGTAAAAGGAATAATGCTGCCATGCTTGACACACTGACACAATTGCACAGCTCAGGGAGATTTTTTAGTTATGTTAATTTATCATTTTTAACTCCTTCCCGACATGAGCCATTCTAGCACTGCTCTGCGGTAACTGCGGTCCTGCAAACAGTAGTACTAGTATGGCGGCATGATCGCGCGGTCTCATGGTGAACGCCGTGGTGATCGCGTGCGGGTGTCAGCTGTATGTGACAGCTAACACCCAGCAGCATTGCCTAAAATCGGTGCTAGCACCAATCGTGGGCATTTAATCTCTCTGATGCCGCTGTCAGTAGTGACAGCGACATAGAGAACAATCACACAGGGAGCGGGCTCCCTGCACGCTCCCATCCGGAACAACGCTATACAATCACGCTGTTCCTGTGGTCTCCGTGGAGACCCCATGCTCCAAAATGGCCGTGGTGGGGTCCTTCCGGGTCCTGGAGTGAGGTGGCTTGCGAGCGCCTGCTGAGAGCAGGTTTCGGCAAGTCTCTTACACTACCTGTTAGAATGCTGATCTGACACAGTGCTATGAAAAGTGTCAGATCAGCGATCTGACTTTATATAGTAATGTTCCAACCTGGGACAATGTTATAAAGTTAAAAAAAATAATGAATGTGTAAAAATATTTTTTTTTTTAAATCCCCAAATAAAGAAAACATTTTTTTTCCAATAAATCCATTTAGTTATGCAAACTAAAAAACAATAAAAGTACACATGCTTGGTATTGCCGCATCTGTAACAACCCGCTCTATAAAACTGTCCCACTAGTTAACCCCTTCAGTGAACACCGTAAAAAATAAATAAAAAACGAGGCAAAAAACAATACTTTATCATCATACTGCTGAACAAAAAGTGCATTAAAACACTATCAAAATGACAGATGTAAATAAAAATAGTACTGCTGAAAATGTCATCTTGTCCCGCAAAAAAACAAGCCACTATAAAGCTCCATCAGCAGAAAAATAAAAAAGTTATAGCTCTCAGAATAAAGCGCGTCAAAAATTATAATTTTTTCTATAAAATAGTTTTTATTGTGCAAAATACGTAAAAAAATGATATAAATGCGGTATCGCTGTCATCGTACTGACCCAAAGAATGAAACTGCTTTATCAGTTTTATCACACCCGGAACGGTATAAACCCCCCAAAAGAAATTCCTGAATTGCTGTTTTTTATTCATTCTGCCTCCCAAAAATCGGAATAAAAAGTGATCAAAAATGTCATGTGCTCGAAAATGGTAACAATAAAAACTTCAACTCGTCCTGCAAAAAACAAGACCTCACTTAACTCTGTGGACCAAATATGGATAAAGTATAGTTCTCAAAATGTGGTGATGCAAAAACTATTTTTTGCAATAAAAAGCATCTTTTAGTGTCTGACAGCTTTCAAACATAAAAACCTGCTACAAATAGTAAATCAAACCCCCTTTATCATCCCCTTAGTTAGTGAAAAATAGTAAAATTAAAAAAATGTATTTATTTCCATTTTCCTATTAGGGTTAGGGTTAGAGTTAGGGTTGGGGCTAAAGTTAGGGTTAGGGTTTGCATTAGGGTTAGTGTTGGGATTAGGGTTAGGGTTGGAATTAAATTAGGGTTGGCATTAGGGTTATGGTTGGGATTAGGGTTAGGGGTGTGTTAGGGTTGAGCTTATGGTTAGGGTTATGGTTATGGTTGGGATTAGGATTAGGGGTGTTTTGGGGTTAGGGTTGGAATGACAGAAAAACGACTGGCATATCCAAACTAGTGTGAATAGGTGCATACCAGGAGCAGCTACCTCCATACACAATATACAAAAAAAGGTTGCACTCTATCGTGCCAAAGCATATTGAATCTGAAATACATGAAATATGAATAGCAAAATGGCTTTTTGAACATTAGGAAAAATATTTGTGAGATGCTTTGCACAGAATTTGGCCAAATAGTGTGAGCCCATCAACCATCGTCAAGGTGGTCTCATTAATCTGATGGGTCCCTGACCTTCCTGTCCAAATGTGAACACTTACCGAAGGCTAATGTCTGTATGCTTGGATGAATGTGGACACCTCTCTCAGCAAAGCCTACATATGGGTTGGCCGGAACCAAGTGTGATTAGATGTAATTAAAAACCACATGGTGAAGGGAGGAGTGCTCAGTCAGTAAGCTAACATAGAAATGACAGAACAACGACTCACCACTAGGGTTGAGCGAAACGGATCGGACAAATTCAAAAATCGCTGACTTTCGGCAAAGTTGGGTTTCATGAAACCCGACCCGATCCTTGTGTGGGATTGGCCATGCGGTCGGCGATTGTATGACACGTTCAGCGCCATTTCTCAGCCAATGAAGGAGGACGCAGAGTGTGGGCAGCGTGACGACATAGGTCTCGGTCCCCACCATCTTAGAGAAGGGCATGACAGTGATAGGCTTGCTTTCTGTGGCGTCACAGGGGGTATAAAGGGGCGTGCACGCCGACCGCCATCTTACTTCTGCCGATCTTAGCATAGGGAGAGATTGCTGCAGCTTCGTCAGAAGAAGGGATATAGTTAGAGAGGAAAGATTATCCCCCAAACCGCTTGTGCTGTAGCGATTTCCACTGTCCAACACCACCTTTTTTTTGCAGGGACAGTGGAGGCTATTTTTTTGTGCATCAGCTCTGTAGCTTATTAGGCTGCCTTATAAGGCTCCCTGATAGCTGCATTGCTGTTTGCACGCTGCTGTGCAAACCAAATGCTTTTTTTAAAAGCAAAAATCCTGTTGCTCCTTTCTGCAGTTATCTTGTTTATTTGTCCACACTTTTGTGTGCAGCAGTTCTTTTTGTTGCTGTCATACGTGTCCTGAGATCATTGTAGGGAGATTGAAATTGTACTACAGTCCTTGGATTTTTTCAGATATCTTCCAGCCACTTTCTGCCACTTACATTATGTTGTGTTACACACTGGGCCTGAGTTGTGGTGCTGTCTCCCCCCCCAAAAAAGGGAGATTCAAATTGTCACAAAGTGTATATACATCAGTTCTGTTAGTTTGTCGTATATCAGCCACCACGTTCTGCCACTTACATTGTGTTGTGTTATACACTGGGCTGCCTGAGTTGCGGTGCAGTCTCCCCCCCAAAAAAGGGTGTTTCAAATTGTCACAAACTGGATATACGTCAGTTCTGTTAGTTTGTTGTATATCAGCCAGCCACATTCTGCCACTTACATTGTGTTGTGTTATACACTGGGCCTGAGTTGCGGTGCAGTCTCCCCAAAATAAAAATGGAGATTCATATTGTCACAAAGTGGATATACGTCAGTTCTGTTAGTTTGTCGTATATCAGCCAGCCACGTTCTGCCACTTACATTGTGTTGTCTTACACACTGGGCCTGAGTTGCGGTGCAGTCTCCCCAAAATAAAAAGGGAGATTTAAATTCTCAACAAGTTTAGATAAACCTTCTACCTTGTTTTACAGTACCATATAACGGTTGTTATTTTGGTAACATTTTCCCAAAAATGAGGAAGTCTGGTGGAAGAGGTTGTGGGCAGTCGTTGCCAGCTGGTACTGATGGTGGTGGTGGTGGAGCATCTGGTGGTAGTAGGAAAAGCAAAATAGCACCTAAGGCTGGAGGTGTTGAGCCAGCATCATAGTCTGGCTACACAAGGCCTCAAAGGCTCCCTTATCTTGGAGCAGGAAAACCGCTTTTAAAGCCGGAGCAGCAGGAAAACGTTTTGGCTTTCCTTGCTGACTCAGCCTCTAGCTCTTTCGCCTCCTCTTCAGAAAGTTCAAAATATAAAAGCAGCAAGTTGTCAGTGGATGCTCCCGTTCAGGAACAAGACGTTTCCTTGTGTCCCTTACCCAAACCAAAAGTGAAGGATGTGTCAGGCGACACAACAGGTTACTCCATGGAGCTCTTTACACATACCGTGCCTGCGTTAGAAAGGGAAATTGTTAACTGCCCATTACAAGATGAATCAGACATGGAGTGCACTGATGCACAGCCACAGCTAGATTATTATGCTGTTCCATTGACTCAGATCACTAAATTGCCCTCGTAGTGTACTGAGGCAGAATCTGACCCTGATGAGACTATGGTGCCCCGTCCCGAACGCTATAGCACCTTACACGGTGACACAGAGGAAGGTGCACATGACATTGAAGAGGAGGTGATAGATGACCCAGTTGTTGACCCAGATTGGCAGCCATTGGGGGAAGAGGGTGCCGCTGCCAGTAGCTCAGAAGCGTAGGAGGATGATCCGCAGCAGCCATCTACATCGCAACAGCCGTCATCTGGCAGGTCCGTATCAGACCAAAAATGTGTGTCAAAAACAGTTTTAGGACAGCGTGGCCATCCAGTGAAAGCAGCACAGCGTGCAATGCCTAATGTGGTGGATGAAGGGTCCACAGGGGACAGCCATAGTGGGACAGTTCTGCCTAGACCACGGTCTAGGAAACAGTTGGCTGTAGGCGTTTGCCACCCCTCCTCCTCCTCCAGAAGCGAAAGCTCATCCACAGAGCGCAGTCGCACGACCACTCCATCCGCAGCTGCCAGTGTTGCACACGAGGTGTCCCATTATCGAACAGCTAGTGGTAAGCGTCAGCAGGCTGTGTTACAAATGAAGTGTTTGGGTGACAACAGACACACCGCGGAAGTACTGGCCGAGTACTTGCAGCAAGAAACTCAGTCATGGCTGGGCAGTGTACATCTTGAGGCAGGCAAGGTAGTCAGTGATAACGGAAGGAATTTTATGGCTGCCATAGCCCTTTCAGAACTGAAACACATACCTTGCCTGGCTCGCACATCCGCCGGTCGCCCGTACACTCCAGCCGTATGCTGAACCATCAGCGATCGCTGAATCTTCCCCAGCACCGCCTAATAATCGACGTTGCAACAAGGTGGAACTCCAACTGCACATGCTTCAGAGGCTGTGCGAACAGAGGCGTGCTGTAATTTATTTGTGGGAGGATACACATACACGGGCAGGCACTTGGATGGGAGACATGGAGTTGTCTGGTGTGCAGTGGTCGAAGACCTCTGTCAAGTCCTTCAGTGTTTTCAGGAATGCACACAGCTGGTAAGTGCAGACGACGCCATCATAAGTATGAGCATCCCACTAATGCGTCTGCTGATGCAAAGTTTGACGCACGTTAAGGAGCAGGTGTCTGCAACTGAGGAGGAGGGAAGCCTTGATGACAGTCAGCCATTGTCTGCTCAGGGAACTCTCCTGGATGAGGTGGAGGACGAAGAGGAGGAGGAGGATGATGGGGATGAATATTTATGGGAGGAGCATGCTTCTCATTGGGCAATAGAAACTGGTGGCGTTCCAAGGTCAGGTACAGGGTTTTTGCGGGACAGAAGTGATGTTGATTTGCATGAAAGTGCTCCTCAACCCAGCATAAGCAGTGAATTGACACCTGGAACATTGGCCCACATGGCTGAGTATGCCTTGTGTATCCTAAAAAGGGACCCCTGCAGTATGAAAATGATGACCGATGACTATTACTGGTTGGCCTTCCTCCTGGATCCACGATATAAAGGAAAATTACAAAATATCATGCCACATGAGAACCTTGAGCAAATATTGGCTACCAAACAAGCAACTCTTGTAGACCGTTTGGTTCAGGCATTCCCAGCACTCAGCGGCGGTGATGGTTCTCACACGAGCCGTAGGGGCAACATGTCAGAGGTGTTAGAGGTGCACAAATCCGAAGTGGCGTTGGACAGAGGGGTTTTATGACCAGGTTGTGAAGTGATTTTGCAATGACCGCTGACACGACAGGTACTGCTGCATCGATTCAAAGTGACAGGAGACAGCATTTTTCCAGTATGGTTATGAACTACTTTTCCTCCCTCATCGATGTTCTCCCTTACAGGTCATTCCCCTTTGATTACTGGGCATCTAAAATAGACACCTGGCCTGAATTGGCATAATATGCATTACAAGAGCTCGCATGCCCTGCTGCTAGTGTGCTATCAGAAAGAGTCTTCAGTGCTCCTGGTTCAATACTGACTGAAAAAAGGACACATCTGGCTACCCGAAATGTCGATGATATAACCTTCATTAAAATGAACCAATCATTGATTTCAAATTATTTGGCCCTACCTTCCCCTGCTGACACGTAGCTTGCATGAAAAATGTCTTGCTTTTGGCCTCCTCTTACTGACTTCTCCAATTCCTCCATTTGCAGCTGCTGAATGTCCACCATAGGCCATTTTTATACCTCCCTAAATGGGCTGACTCCCCCCACAGGGCCGTGGTCACCACCTGGCGCAAGCACCCGTGCGAGTGCCATTTGCCTGGACAGGTGGGTGTGCCCACTCTTGGGCGACGGCACTGGCATAGGGTCCCTTATAGTACAATGAAGTGTCTCTGACGGTGGTGGTGCACAACCAACATCAGACACACCTTCGTAATATAAGGGGCCCTGTGCCAGTACCACCACCCACGAGAGAGTGTTCCCCCCAGCTCAAACAGTGCTCTACCACTTGCAATACTTACCTCTCCCTGCTCCACCACTGTGTAGTCTGTGCTGTTAAATCCTTCAATGGCACTGCCAATACAAGTTTGTTGAAATGATAGATGATAGTTAAAATATACAGGGGCCTTGGCCTCCATTTAGACCAGTTAATACTTTGCGCCTACTACCACTGTCTGCTACTCAGAAGAGGAGCCCACCCCCTGTACCTAGCTATGCCACCTGGTTATTTATTAACAATTTTTGGGCAGAAATTTAGCCTACTTACTTATTTGGGCCTACTCACTGTGTCAGCCGCTCCTTACAGTTGTCCTCCGCTGAACAAAGCAATGCCGCCAGTTTAGTCCTGTTACTGTAATAATTATAGGGGATAATTCAGGAGACTCTTTGCGTGGAACAAGACAACAGGACACAGTTTTATAAGTGGTAAAGTTTATATTATCACACGGTGATTCAAGCATGTGCAGAGAGAAACTCAAGTCCACAACACTTGGTGTAAATAATAAACGCAGCTTAGCAGTCAATAGGAAACTTCAGAGGTAGATGCAAACAAACAGAAAGTTTTTGAAGCACAATTATACTTGAGGAAACTTGACACGAATAGATCCTTGACTTAGTCCAGACACAGATAGATATGCTATTAGGCAGTTCAAATCATATCTTAGCTCAACCAGGGAGGCCTGGTTAGTAGTCTCAGGTTTTGCAGAGCAGAAACAGCTTACATGTCCATCAAATGCAGATGGAAGTAACACAAGTAGCAGATGAAGTGGGATTACTGAACACTGGTGTATGCAGCAGGAACTCAGAGCAGAGTGGCAGGATCTCCAACACAGGTTCACAGGAGCAGGTGCAGGTGCAAGGCCAGGGAGTAATCAGGAGCTGGATGCAAAGCAGAATAATCTAGCACAGACTGAAGGCTGGGGTGGAGTTTTATGGCAGGAAGACAAGTGCACATGAGACCAAAGACGCCATGTTGGAAAAGAGCAGTAATGCACAAAAGGTAAAAAATGTTCAGAGTCCTGACATTTACCAATTTTGAACTGCATTTAGCCCACTTACTTATTTGGGCCTACTCTGTTATGACCCCAATGGCGAGGGTCTCAGAGAAACAAGTAAGTCTGCGACGTACAAAAATCCAGCTCATAGGGCAGTGGTAACTGGGTTGACCATATATCTACTCCTAACGCCAACACTAGCAGTAGCCGGGGAACATGCCTACGTTGGTCGCTAGATGTCTCGCGCCAGCCGGAGGACTAACTACCCCTAGAAGAGGAAAACAAAGACCTCTCTTGCCTCCAGAGAATAGACCCCAAAAGTAGGATAGTAGCCCCCCACAAATAATAACGGTGAGGTAAGAGGAAATGACAAACACAGAAATGAACTAGATATTAGCAAAGAGAGGCCCACTTACTAATAGCAGAATGTAGTAAGATAACTTATATGGTCAACAAAAACCCTATCAAAATCCACGCTGGAGATTCAAGAACCCCCGAACCGTCTAACGGCCCGGGGGGAGAACACCAGCCACCCTAGAGCTTCCAGCAAGGTCAGGAAACAGATTATATACAAGCTGGACAAAAATGCAAACCAAAACAAATAGCAAAAAGCAAGAAAGCAGACTTAGCTTAATTAAGCAGGAACCAGGATCAGTAGACAAGAGCACTACAGATTAGCTCTGATATCAACGTTGCCAGGCATAGAACTGAAGGTCCAGGGAGCTTATATAGCAACACCCCTGACCTAACGACCCAGGTGAGCATACAAGGGATGAATGACATACCCAGAGTCAAATCACTAGTAGCCACTAGAGGGAGCCAAAAGGTAAATTCACAACAGTACCCCCCCTTAGTGAGGGGTCACCGAACCCTCACCAAGACCACCAGGGCGATCAGGATGAGCGGCGTGAAAGGCACGAACTAAATCGGCCGCATGCACATCAGAGGCGACCACCCAGGAATTATCCTCCTGACCATAGCCCTTCCACTTGACCAGGTACTGAAGCCTCCGCCTGGAGAGACGAGAATCTAAGATCTTCTCCACCACGTACTCCAACTCGCCCTCAACCAACACCGGAGCAGGAGGCTCAGCAGAAGGAACCACAGGCACAACGTACCGCCGCAACAAGGACCTATGAAATACGTTGTGGATGGCAAATGACACCGGAAGATCCAGGCAAAAGGATACAGGATTAATGATTTCCAATATCTTGTAAGGACCAATGAAGCGAGGCTTAAATTTGGGAGAGGAGACCTTCATAGGAACAAATCGAGAAGACAGCCATACCAAATCCCCAACACGAAGTCGGGGACCCACACCGCGGCGGCGGTTGGCAAAACGCTGAGCCTTCTCCTGTGACAACTTCAAGTTGTCCACCACATGACCCCAGATCCGCTGCAACCTATCCACCACGGAATCCACCCCAGGACAGTCAGAAGGCTCCACATGTCCCGAGGAAAAACGAGGATGGAAACCAGAGTTGCAGAAAAATGGCGAAACCAAGGTGGCGGAACTAGCCCGATTAATTAAGGGCAAATTCAGCCAACGGCAAGAAGGTCACCCAATCATCCTGATCAGAAGAGACAAAACACCTCAAATAAGCCTCCAGAGTCTGATTAGTTCGCTCCGTTTGTCCGTTAGTCTGGGGATGGAAAGCGGACGAAAACGACAACTCAATGCCCATCCTACCACAAAAGGATCGCCAGAACCTGGAAACAAACTGGGATCCTCTGTCCGACACAATATTCTCAGGAATGCCGTGCAAACGAACCACGTTCTGGAAGAACACAGGAACCAGATCAGAAGAGGAGGGCAGCTTAGGCAAAGGAACCAAATGGACCATCTTGGAGAAACGATCACATATCACCCAGATGACAGACATGCCCTGAGACACCGGAAGATCAGAAATGAAATCCATAGAGATGTGTGTCCAAGGTCTCTTCGGGACAGGCAAGGGCAAGAGCAACCCGCTGGCACGAGAGCAGCAAGGCTTAGCTCGAGCACAAGTACCACAGGACTGCACAAATGACCGCACATCCCTTGACAAGGAAGGCCACCAAAAGGACCTGGCCACCAGATCTCTGGTGCCAAAAATTCCCGGGTGCCCTGCCAACACCGAGGAATGAACCTCGGAAATGACTCTGCTGGTCCATCTAGCAGGCACAAACAATCTGTCAGGTGGACAAGAGTCAGGCCTACCAGCCTGAAATCTCTGCAACACACGTCGCAGATCTGGAGAAATAGCAGACACGATAACTCCTTCCTTAAGAATACCCACAGGTTCAGCGACTGCAGGAGCATCAGGCACAAAGCTCCTAGACAGAGCATCGGCCTTCACATTCTTAGAACCTGGTAAATACGAGACCACAAAGTCAAAACGGGAGAAAAACAATGACCAGCGGGCCTGTCTAGGATTCAGGCGTTTAGCAGACTCGAGATACATCAGATTTTTGTGATCAGTCAAGACCACCACACGATGCTTAGCACCCTCGAGCCAATGACGCCACTCCTCAAATGCCCACTTCATGGCCAACAACTCCCGATTGCCCACATCATAATTTCACTCTGCCGGCGAAAACTTCATAGAGAAAAAGGCACAAGGTCTCATAGTAGAGCAACCAGGGCCTCTCTGCGACAAAACGGCCCCTGCCCCAATCTCCGAAGCATCCACCTCAACCTGAAAGGGAAGTGAGATGTCAGGCTGGCACAAAACAGGTGCCGAAGTAAACCGGCGTTTTAACTCCTGGAAAGCCTCCACGGCAGCAGGAGCCCAGTTAGCTACATCAGAGCCTTTCTTGGTCATATCCGTCAGCGGTTTAACAACGCTAGAGAAATTTGCGATAAAACGACGGTAGAAGTTAGCAAAACCCAAGAACTTCTGAAGACTCTTAACTGATGAGGGTTGAGTCCAATCATGAATAGCTCGGACCTTGACTGGATCCATCTCCACAGCAGAAGGGGAAAAAATGAACCCCAAAAAGGGAACCTTCTGTACACCAAAGAGACACTTTGAGCCTTTTACAAACAAAGAATTTTCACGCAGAATCTCAAAAACCATCCTGACCTGCTCCACATGCGAGTCCCAATCATCAGAAAAAACCAGAATATCATCCAGATAAACAATCAAAAATTTATCCAGATACTTCCGGAAAATGTCATGCATGAAGGACTGAAAAACTGAAGGTGCATTAGAGAGCCCAAATGGCATCACCAAGTACTCAAAATGACCTTCGGGCGTATTGAATGCGGTTTTCCATTCATCGCCCTGCCTAATGCGCACAAGGTTGTACGCACCACGAAGGTCTATCTTGGTGAACCACTTGGCACCTTTAATCCGGGCAAACAAATCTGACAACAGCGGCAAAGGATACTGAAATTTGACAGTGATCTTATTTAAAAGCCAATAGTCAATACAAGGCCTCAAAGATCCGTCCTTTTTGGCCACAAAAAAGAATCCCGCACCAAGAGGGGAAGAAGAAGGACGGATATGCCCCTTCTCAAGAGACTCCTTGATATATGAACGCATCGCGGTATGTTCAGGTACCGACAGATTAAACAGTCTCCCCTTAGGAAACTTACTGCCAGGAATCAAATCTAATGCACAGTCACATTCCCTATGAGGAGGCAGTGCACTGGACTTAGACTCGCTGAAGACATCCTGATAATCAGACAAATACGCCGGAACTTCCGAAGGCGTAGAAGAAGCAATAGACAAGGGCAGGGAATCTCCATGAATTCCATGGCAGCCCCAACTTGACACTGACATAGCCTTCCAGTCCAAGACTGGATTATGGGTCTGTAACCATGGCAAACCCAAAACAACCAAATCATGCATTTTATGCAGAACAAGAAAACGTATTACCTCCCGATGTTCGGGAGTCATGCACATGGTAACCTGTGTCCAAAACTGCGGTTTATTTTTTGCCAATGGCGTAGAATCAATACCCCTAAGAGGGATAGGATTTTCCAATGGCTCAAGAACAAATCCGCAGCGCTTGGCAAATGACAGATCCATAAGGCTCAGGGCAGCACCCGAGTCCACAAACGCCATGACAGGATACGATGACAGTGAGCAAATCAAAGTTACAGATAGAATAAATTTAGGTTGCAAATTACCAATGGCGACCGGACTAACAACCTTAGTAAGACGTTTAGAGCATGCTGAGATAACATGTGTAGAATCACCACAGTAGTAACACAAGCCATTCTGGCGTCTATGAATTTTCCGCTCATTTCTAGTCAGGATTCTATCACATTGCATTAAATCAGGTGTCTGTTCAGACAACACCATGAGGGAATTAGCGGTTTTGCGCTCCCGCAACCGCCGGTCGATTTGAATAGCCAGGGCCATAGAATCATTCAGACCTGTGGGAATGGGAAAACCCACCATCACATTCTTAATGGCTTCAGAAAGGCCATTTCTAAAATTAGCAGCTAATGCACACTCGTTCCACTGGGTCAGCACGGACCATTTCCGAAATTTTTGGCAATACACTTCAGCCTCGTCCTGGCCCTGAGACATAGCCAGCAAGGCCTTTTCTGCCTGAATCTCAAGATTGGGTTCCTCATAAAGCAAACCGAGCGCCAGAAAAAACGCATCAATGTCAGCCAATGCCGGATCTCCTGGCGCCAGCGAGAAAGCCCAATCCTGAGGGTCGCCCCGTAAAAAAGAAATAACAATTTTTACTTGCTGAGCGGAGTCTCCAGATGAACAGGGTTTCAGGGACAAAAACAATTTACAATTATTCCTGAAATTTCTAAATTTAAATCGGTCTCCGGAAAACGGTTCAGGAATCGGTATCTTAGGTTCTGACATAGGACTTCTGATAACATAATCTTGTATGCCCTGCACACGAGCAGCAAGCTGGTCCACACTTGTAATCAAGGTCTGGACATTCATGTCTGCAGCAAACACAAGCCACTCAGAGGTAAAGGGGAAAAGAAAAAAAAAAATGAGAAAGAGAAAAAAAAAACTCAGAGCTTTCTTTCTTATAATCCCGCTTCTGCAATGCATTTAACATTTAATACTGGCCTGGCAAACTGTTATGACCCCAATGGCGAGGGTCTCAGAGAAACAAGTAAGTCTGCGACGTACAAAAATCCAGCTCATAGGGCAGTGGTAACTGGGTTGACCATATATCTACTCCTAACGCCAACACTAGCAGTAGCCGGGGAACATGCCTACGTTGGTCGCTAGATGTCTCGCGCCAGCCGGAGGACTAACTACCCCTAGAAGAGGAAAACAAAGACCTCTCTTGCCTCCAGAGAATAGACCCCAAAAGTAGGATAGTAGCCCCCCACAAATAATAACGGTGAGGTAAGAGGAAATGACAAACACAGAAATGAACTAGATATTAGCAAAGAGAGGCCCACTTACTAATAGCAGAATGTAGTAAGATAACTTATATGGTCAACAAAAACCCTATCAAAATCCACGCTGGAGATTCAAGAACCCCCGAACCGTCTAACGGCCCGGGGGGAGAACACCAGCCACCCTAGAGCTTCCAGCAAGGTCAGGAAACAGATTATATACAAGCTGGACAAAAATGCAAACCAAAACAAATAGCAAAAAGCAAGAAAGCAGACTTAGCTTAATTAAGCAGGAACCAGGATCAGTAGACAAGAGCACTACAGATTAGCTCTGATATCAACGTTGCCAGGCATAGAACTGAAGGTCCAGGGAGCTTATATAGCAACACCCCTGACCTAACGACCCAGGTGAGCATACAAGGGATGAATGACATACCCAGAGTCAAATCACTAGTAGCCACTAGAGGGAGCCAAAAGGTAAATTCACAACACTACTCACTGTGTCTGCCACTCCTTACAGTTGTCTTCCGCTGAACAAAGCAATGCTGCCTGTTTAGTCCTGCTACTAATTTTGAACTGCATTTAGCCTACTCACTTATTTGGGCCTACTCACTGTGTCAGCCACTCCTTACAGTTGTCCTCCGCTGAACAAAGCAATGCCGCCTGGTTAGTCCTGTTACCAATTTTGAACTGCATTTAGCCTACTTACTTATTTGGGCCTACTCACTGTGTCAGCCTCTCCTTACAGTTGTCCTCCACTGAACAAAGCAATGCCGCCAGTTCAGTCCTGTTACCAATTTTGAACTGCATTTAGCCTACTTACTTACTTGGGCCTACTCACTGTGTCAGCCACTCCTTACAGTTTTCCTCCGCTGAACAAAGCAATGCCGCCTGGTTAGTCCTGTTACCAATTTTGAACTGCATTTAGCCTACTTACTAATTTGGGCCTATTCACTGTGTCAGCCACTCCTTACAGTTGTCCTCCGCTGAACAAAGCAATGCCGCCAGTTTAGTCCTGTTACCAATTTTGAACTGCATTTGGCCTACTTACTTATTTGGGACTACTCACTGTGTCAGCCACTCCTTACAGTTGTCCTCCGCTGAACAAAGCAATGCCGCCAGTTTAGTCCCTTTACCAATGTTGAACTGCATTTAGCCTACTTACTTATTTGGGACTACTCACTGTGTCAGCCACTCCTTACACTTGTCCTCCGCTGAACAAAGCAATGCTGCCTGGTTAGTCCTGTTACCAATTTTGAACTGCATTTAGCCTACTTACTTATTTGGGCCTGCTCACTATGTCAGCCACTCCTTAAAGTTGTCCTCCGCTGAACAAAGCAATGCCGCCAGTTTAGTCCTGTTACCAATTTTGAACTGCATTTAGCCTACTTACTTATTTGGGACAACTCATTATGCCAGCCCCTCCTTACAGTTTTCCTCCGCTGAACAAAGCAATGCCACCAGTTTAGTCCCGTTACCAATGTTGAACTGCATTTAGCCTACTTACTTATTTGGGCCTACTCACTGTGTCAGACACTCCTTACAGTTGTCCTCCGCTGAACAAAGCAATGCCAACCGGTTAGTCCTGTTACCAATTTTGAACTGCATTTAGCCTACTTACTTATTTGGGCCTACTCACTGTGTCAGCCTCTCCTTACAGTTGTCCTCCTCTGAACAAAGCAATGCCGCCAGTTTAGTCCTGTTACCAATTTTGAACTGCATTTAGCCTACTTACTTATTTCGGCCTATTCACTGTGTCAGCCACTCCTTACAGTTGTCCTCCGCTGAACAATGCAATGCCGCAGTTTAGTCCTGTTACCAATTTTGAACTGCATTTGCCTACTTACTTATTTGGGACTACTCACTGTGTCAGCCACTCCTTACAGTTGTCCTCCGTTGAACAAAGCAATGCCACCAGTTTAGTCCTGTTACCAATTTTGAACTGCATTTAGCTTACTTACTTATTTCGGCCTATTCACTGTGTCAGCCACTCCTTACAGTTGTCCTCCGCTGAACAATGCAATGCCGCAGTTTAGTCCTGTTACCAATTTTGAACTGCATTTGCCTACTTACTTATTTGGGACTACTCACTGTGTCAGCCACTCCTTACAGTTGTCCTCCGCTGAACAAGGCAATGCCGCCTGTTTAGTCCTGTTACCAATTTTGAACTGCATTTAGCCCACTTTATTATTTGGGCCTACTCACCGTGTCTGCATCTCCTTACAGTTGTCCTCCGTTGAACAAAGCAATGCCACCTGTTTAGTCCTGTTACCAATTTTGAACTGCATTTAGCCTACTTTATTATTTGGGCCTATATCTGTGTTTCCTCATCTTGCCCATTGCCCAGCCACTGCTAGATGAGTCTGCTGGTACATTGACCCAGACCACTACATTCCCATGGCACTCTACACAGCCAGAATCTGACCCTGCTGAAAGTCAGGTTCCCCTTCCCTCATACTATACCACCTTACACGGGGACAAAGAGGAAGGTTCAGATGAAAGTGCAGGTTCCTTCATCAGGTGGGGGGGCATATTCGTTGGTGACTTCATTGGCACAGGGCCCCTCATAGTACGCAAAAGTGTCTCTGCCGGTGGGAGGCGCCACCCGCCGTCAAACACACCGCCGTACTATGAGGGGCCCTGTGCCAGTGCCAATGCCAACGAGTGGGCCCCCCTGCTTGCTCAGGATCACAGCACTTGCAAAGTTGAAATACTTACCTCTCCCTGCTCCACCGCCGTGATGTATTCTGCGTTTCCTGGGCCCACGAAAATCTTGAGCCAGCCCTACCCCCCCATAACTTTAGCCAAATGACCCCCAGTTTTCAATGCATATCTGTTATTATAAAGTAAATTAAGATTGACAAGCTTAAGTAATAAGAATTGATGTTTTTGGCATTAAAATGGGCACTGTAGGTGTTTTCCTGTCCTCCACTCACTGCCGACTTTGATTGGGTTTCGTGTTTCAGTCGGCCCCTGACTTTTCGCACTAAACGGCCGATTTCACCGAAACCCGACTCGATCAGAAAAAAGTAAAAGTTGCTCAACTCTACTCTCCACACATCTAGATAAGTTCCTTAGGGGGTCTACTTTCCAAAATGGTGTCACTTGGGGGTTTCCACTGATTAGGCACATCAGGGGCTCTTCAAGCGCAACATGGCGTCCGATCTCAATTCCAGCCAATTTTGCATTGAAAAGTTAAACGGCACTCCTTCCCTTCCGAGCTCTGCCATGCGCCCAAACAGTGGTTTAACTGCATATATAGGTTATCAGCATACTCAGGACAAGTTTTACAACAACTTTTGGGGTCCAATTTCTCCTGTTACCCTTAGTAAAAAAAAACAAATTGGATCTGAAATAATTTTTTTGCGAAAAAAGTTAAATGTTCATTTTTTAAAAAAGATTTCAAATATTCACATGAAGCACCTGAAGGGTTAATAAACTTCTTAAATGTGGTTTTGTGCACTTTGAGGGGTGCAGTTTTTAGAATGGTGTCACTTGTGGGCATTTTCTGTCATAATGGCCCATCAAAGTCACTTCAAGTGTGAGGTGGTCCCTAAAAAAATGGTTTTGCAAATTTTGTTGTAAAATTGAGAAATCGCTGGTCAACTTTTAACCCTTATAACTTCCTAATAAAAAAATTATGTTTCCAAAATTGTGCTGATGTAAAGTAGACAAGTGGGAAATTTTATTTCTTAACTTATTTTGTGTGATATGACTCTCTAATTTAAGGGCAAAAAAAAAAAAGTTTGAAAATTGTGAAATTTTTAAAATTTTCGCCAAATTTCCATTTTTTGCACAAGTAAACGTAAGTCATATTGAGCAAATTTTACCACTGTCATAAAGTACAATATGTCGTGAGAAAAGATCCTCAGAATCACCAGGATCCCTTGAAATATTTCAGAGTTATGACCTCATAAATTGACAGTGGTCAGAATTGAAAAAAATGGCGCTGTCAGGAAGTTGAAAACAGGCTTCGGGGTGAAGGGGTTAAAAACTACTTGGCCTGTTCCAGTTCACAAAAATGTTTTGTTCCTAAAAATTGACTTATGTCATTCATACAGTTTAACATGCTTTGTGTAAAATTATTGTGGTTTAACATTTTTAAAAACAGCTTGGCCTGCTACAGTTCACAAAATCTTTTGGCCATCCATACAGTTTAACATGTGTTGTGTAAAATTAAGGTGGTTTAAAATTTTCAAAACCCACTTCGCCTGCTACAGTTCACTAATTTTTTTGTTACAAAAATTTGCTATTGTCATCCATACAGTTTAATGTGCTTTGTGGAAAATTACAGTGGTTTAAAATTTAAAAAACCACGGTCTGATACAGTTTACAGAATTTATTTCTAACAAAAATTGACTATTATCATCCATCCAGTTTAATATGCTTTGTGTAATCTTACGATGGTTTAACATTTTAAAAAAAAAGGTTTGGCCTGCTACAGTTCACAAATTTGCTTTGTTACAAAAATTAACTGTTATCATCCATACAGTTTAATGTGCTTTGTGTAAAATTAAGGTGGTTTAGAAATTTAAAAAAAAAACGCTTGGCCTGCTACAGTTCACAAACTTTTTGCTCCAAAAATTGACTGATGTCATCCATACAGACTAACGTGTTTTGTATAAAATTACAGTGCTTCAAAATTTAAAAAAAAAACACTTGGAGTGCTACAGTTCACAAAAATTTTTTGTTTAAAAAATTTAATATTGTCATTTTTACATTTCAACCAGCTTTGCATGAAATTAGAGTCTTTTGACATTTTTAAAAACCACTTAGCCTGCTACAGATGAGCTATTTTTTGTTTACAAAATTGACTTTTGTTATCCATACAGTTTAACATGCTGTGTGTAAAATTACAGTGGTTTAAAATTTTTAAAAATGCATTCTACAGGTGAACAATTTTTTTTTTTTATTACAATTTTTTAGTTTAAATTAGTCAAGGAAACTTGGTTTCCAGAGAACTAGCAGATAAAGAAAAGGGATGGCGTGAGCTAATGGATCGGAACATGGAAGTGCTGAAGACGGTGTTCATAAATGGTGAGGACATTGGACAGGTGCGACTGCACCTGTTGCTGGAGCACAAGCAACACACCCATATATGACATATAGCTTCCTGTACCACTTTGCAGGGAGGCACAGGACACAACTTCTGAAGCAACACTAGTGCGAACAAGTGGTCAGGTGTATAGCAGATAATGCTTCCAGTATGCTTGCCAGCACCACCCAGTCTTCCACACAGTCCAGTCTCACCAACAAACAGTCTGGATCACTTAATCCTCACCTTGATCCTCCTTCCTCCCACCATGTCCAGTCACAGTAGACCAGTGATCCCAAACTAGGGCACTCTGAGGAGCTCTTTACATCATCATGTCTTGATTGTGGCCTCTCACTCTGTATGTTCCAAGAGGGACACAATGACATGCTGTTTAGTGATGCACAAAACTTAGAGCAGCCACGGCCATAAGATGATGATGGTGAGGAACAGTGAATTTTGTCTATGGAGGTAGATAATAATGAGACCCAGTTGACAATAAGTCATGTTGTTATTAAGTCATCAAAAGTGATGGGCAAACCCTTGGATGTTCAGGTTTAGATGAACATCTAAAAAAAGTTCAGTTCGGGTACCAGAACAGTACCAGAATCTGAACCTGAACCGGGACACCATTCCAATAAATGGGGAGCTGGAATATATGTTGTTGGCCATGTTGTCATCTGCATGACATCGTGGCAAACACTGCTTCTGATTGGTGATAAGATCATTACAGCCAGTCAGAGAGCTACTGTACCTATGCTGTCAGATGAAAGCATGAGCTAGCAGCTGTGACCGGCAGTAAAAAGGTTACCTCCGGTCACAGAGATAGAGAGTACAACTCCATCAGTCTACCTCTGCTGACACTAATAACAGTGAGAGCAACACGGGTGATGGGAGTATTCATCAGCCTGCGCCTGGGCTATAAATACATTTTAAAAAATTGACATAGCGTTTTTCTATTTTTGATAACCAGCATGGCAAAACTGACAGCTTCGGGCTGAAACACTCAGCTGTCAGTTTTATCATGGCTGGTTATCAAGAATAGAGGGGCCCCATGTTGTTTATTTTAATTACTTAAATAAATAATTAATAAAAATGGCCCACATTTTTTACAACCAGCCAAGCTAAAGCAGACAGTTTGGGGATGGTATTCTCAGGCTGGAGAGGGGCCATGGATATTGCCCCCAGCCTAAAAATAGCAGCCTGCAGCCACACCAATTCTGGTGCTTTGCATGGTTCTTCCCACTTGCCCTGTGGCAGTGGCAAATGGGATTCATATTTGTGGGGTTGATGTCACCTTTGTATTGTAAGGTGACATCAAGCCCAACAGTTAGTAATGGAAGGGTGTCTATAAGACATCTCTCCATTACTAACGCCATAGTAATATGGTCACTAAAAAAACTGCCAGAATTAAGTCATTTATTTGAAATAAAAACACACACCGTTTTACAAATGTATTTAAAATTAACAAACAGTTATACTCACCATATGTCCATTCCTTTCAAGCCCTGGTCCCCTGTAAAAAAACACAAAACAATAAACAACAAAAATGCTCACCTAATGCCCATTCCATCAAAGCTCTGGTATTCTATAAAAAGAAAAAACAATATCCCTCACCTGTCCAACATACTGTCCCATGCCGTAATCCATGTCTGCGATAATTGATTTTCAATCTGGATGTTGCTAAGATGCGATCATCCAGGCTGAAAAAGACAGGATAATGAGTTGCCACGAGCGCAATATTAATAACTATCGGTGATTTCATCGAGTTTACCGCAGGTCAATGAAACTGCGTTCCCAGCTCATTTCAGTGTGAGGCAGACCGAGCAGCTGTGGTGACCTCAGTGAGATCACCAATAGCACCGTGAGAAAAGGTCTCATGGTGCAGCGCTGAACTCAGTGAGTTCATCGGAGTTCGCCATAGGAAATTTATTATTGTGCACTGCAGTAAACTCACTGAACTCAGCGCTGCACCGTGAGACTTTTTCTCATGATGCTAGCAGTGATCTTGGGCTGGTTTCACATTTGCATTCGCAGGCTTTGCGGAGGGCTGCGTACGTATTCCGCTAAGCCCCACCTACTTCCACATACTTCTGCATGTGTCCTGCATACCTATCTTTAACATTGGGTATTCAGGACATGTGGATGTATGCGGATGTATGCGGCTGCATCATTTTGACGCACCTGCCGTTCACACAAAATGAAACTTGTTGCGTTCCCATGCGATCAGCGGGCACTTCAAAACAATGCATCTGCATACATCCGCTTACATCCGGGTACATCCGCGTGTCCTGTGTACCCAATGTTAAAGATAGGTACGCAGGACACATGCAGAAATATATACGGAAGTAGACAGCTTCACGGAGGACGTATGCAACCCTCCACAAAGCCCCCGAATGCTAATGTGAACTTAGCCATACTGAGGTCACTTACTTAAGTGAGCTGGGAACACAGCCTCAGTGATGCTGCGCTCTCAGCAGCTCATTCTTCAGGGTTTTCAGCCCAGACTGTCACATCTTGTCACTGTCCAGGTTAAAAACCAATTATCACAGACAGTATGTTTGACAGGTGAGGAATAGTGTTGAGCATTCCGATACCGCAAGTATCGGGTATCGGCCGATACTTGTGGTATCAGAATTCCGATACCGAGTTCCGATATTTTTGTGGTATCGGAAATCAGAATCGGAAGTTCCCAGTGTATGGTTCCCAGGGTCTGGAGGAGAGGAGACTCTCCTTCAGGCCCTGGGATCCATATTCATGTAAAAAATAAAGAATTAAAATAAAAAATATGGATATACTCACCCATCCGGCGGCCCCTGGACTTTACCGATTGTAACCGGCAGCCTCCGTTCCTAAGAATGAGGAGTTTAGGACCTGCGATGATGTCGCGGCTTGTGATTGGTCGCGTGAGCGGTCACATGAGCGGCACGCGACCAATCACAAGCCGCGATGTCATCGAGGATCCTAAACTCCTTATTGAGGAGTTTAGGACCTGCGATGACGTCGCGGCTTGTGATTGGTCGCGTGAGCGGTCACATGAGCGGCACGCGACCAATCACAAGCCGCGATGTCATCGAGGGTCCTAAACTCCTCATTCTTAGGAACGGAGGCTGCTGGTTACAATCGGTAAGGTCCAGGGGCCGCCGGATGGGTGAGTATATCCATATTTTTTATTTTAATTATTTATTTTTTACATGAATATGGATCCCAGGGCCTGAAGGAGAGTTTCCTCTCCTTCAGACCCTGGGAACCATCCAGGATAGCTTCCGATACTTGTGTCCCATTGACTTGTATTGGTATCGGGTATCGGTATTGGCGATATCCGATATTTTTCGGGTATCGGCCGATACTATCTGATACCGATACTTTCAAGTATCGGAAGGTATCGCTCAACACTAGTGAGGAATATTGTTTTTTTTTTATTACAGGCGACCAGGGTTTCAATGGAATTGGCGTTAGGTGAGTATTTTTATTGTTTATTATTTTATTTTTTTATAGAGGACCAGGGCTTCAATGGAATGAAAGTAAGGTGAGTATAACTGTGTTTGTGATTTTCAAATAAATTTATAAAACGGTGTGTATTTGTATTCTTTTTTTTTTACTGACAATATGACTATGGGGTTAGTAATGGAGAGGCATCTATAGGATGCCTTTCCATTACTAACTGCTGGTCTTGATGTCACCTGAAAATGCAAAAGGTGACATCAACCCCATCAAAAGGTGACATCTAATAGATGCGTCTTTTCTGGGGAGGCTGTGGCCTGCTGTTTTTAGTATGAGGAGTGTTATGATCCTAGTGGCAAGGATCGCAGGTCGGACTAGCTAAGTAACTGAACAGACTACTAGCTCTGGGGAAGTGGTAACTAGATTGACCGCAACCTGATCCTATCCGCAAACAACTATAGGCAGCCGTGGAACGTTACCTAAAAATCCTAGACGTCTCGTCACGGCCTGAGAAACTGACTATTCCTGGAGGGAAAGTAAGTCCTCACTTGCCTCAGTGGAATGACCCCAGAGATATAGAATAGCCCCCCACAAATATTAACGGTGAGTTAAGGGGAAAGCACAAACGCAGAGATGAAATCAGATTTAGCAAATGAGGCCCGCTAATACTAGATAGCAGAAAATAGGAAGGAAACTGTGCGGTCAATAAAAAACCCTATTCAAAATATCCACGCATAGATTGCTCGAGCCCCCGCACCAACTAACTGTGCGGGGGAAGCAACTCCGTACCCCTGAGCTTACCAGCAAAAAGAAATCACATGTTAGCAAGCTGGACTAGACTCATCATACACAGAAATCATATTGCAGGCAGATGAGCAAAAAATATTCAAACAGAACTTAGCTTATCCTGAAGAGGCAGAAAACGAGATAATCAGGAGTAATCAGAATAGCACTGAATACATTGACAGCCGGCAACAAGTGGAAGTGAAGCAGAGCTAAATAGGAGCCTCCCTGGTGAATAACGAGGCAGCTGATCCAGCAGACCCGCAGGATAAGAAACCAAACCACCAGGGGGAGCCAAAAAAACAAAGTCACACAATACCATCTGTGACCACAAGAGGGAGCCTGAAAACGGAGTTCACAACAGTACCCCCCCCTTGAGGAGGGGTCACCGAACCCTCATCAAAACCCCCAGGGCGATCAGGGTGAGCCACATGGAAGGCACGAACCAAATCGGCCGCGTGAACATCAGAGGCGACAACCCAGGAATTATCCTCCTGACCATAGCCTTTCCACTTAACCAAATACTGAAGCCTCCGGCTAGAAATACGAGAATCCAAGATCTTCTCCACCACGTATTCCAATTCTCCCTCAACCAGCACAGGGGCAGGAGGCTCAACCGAAGGAACCACAGGCACCACATACCTCCGCAACAACGACCGATGGAACACATTATGAATAACAAACGATGCCGGGAGGTCCAAACGAAATGACACAGGGTTAAGGACTTCCAAAATCTTATAAGGACCGATAAACCGAGGCTTAAACTTAGGAGAGGAGACCTTCATAGGAACAAAGCGAGAAGACAACCACATCAAATCCCCAACGCGAAGTCGGGGACCCACACAGCGACGGCGGTTGGCAAAGCGCTGAGCCTTCTCTTGTGACAGCTTCAAATTGTCCACCACATGATTCCAAATCTGATGCAACCTATCCACCACAACATCCACTCCAGGACAGTCAGAAGACTCCACCTGACCCGAGGAAAAACGAGTATGAAACCCTGAATTACAAAATAAAGGCGAAACCAAAGTAGCAGAACTTGCCCGATTATTAAGGGCAAACTCGGCCAATGGCAAAAAAGTCACCCAGTCGTCCTGATCAGCAGAAACAAAACATCTTAAATAGGTTTCCAAATTCTGATTAGTGCGCTCGGTTTGGCCATTCGTCTGAGGATGGAAGGCCGACGAAAAAGACAAATTAATGCCCATCTTAGCACAAAAGGTCCGCCAAAATCTAGACACAAACTGGGATCCTCTGTCGGAAACAATATTTTCAGGATCCCGTGCAAACGAACCACATTTTGAAAAAACAGAGGAACCAACTCGGAGGAGGAAGGCAACTTAGGCAAGGGCACCAAATGGACCATTTTAGAAAAACGATCACACACCACCCAAATGACCGACATTCTCTGAGAGACAGGGAGATCTGAAATAAAATCCATGGAAATGTGCGTCCATGGCCTCTTCGTGACAGGCAAAGGCAACAACAAGCCACTGGCACGAGAACAGCAAGGCTTAGCCCGAGCACAAATTCCACAAGACTGCACAAAGGAACGCACATCCCGCGACAAGGAAGGCCACCAGAAGGACCTAGCCACCAAATCTCTGGTACCAAAAATCCCAGGATGGCCTGCCAACAACGAAGAATGAACCTCGGAAATAACTCTGCTGGTCCATCTATCCGGGACAAACAGTCTCTCCGGTGGACAACGGTCAGGTCTATCTGCCTGAAACTCCTGCAGCACTCGTCGCAAATCTGGGGAGATGGCAGACAAAATCACCCCTTCTCTGAGGATACCAGCTGGCTCTGAATCACCAGGAGAGTCAGGCACAAAACTCCTAGAAAGAGCATCAGCCTTCACATTCTTCGAACCAGGCAGGTATGAGACCACGAAATCAAAACGAGAGAAAAACAACGACCAACGAGCCTGTCTAGGATTCAGCCGCTTGGCCGACTCGAGATAAATCAAATTCTTGCGATCAGTCATGACCACCACACGATGCTTAGCTCCCTCGAGCCAATGTCGCCACTCCTCAAATGCCCACTTCATAGCCAACAACTCCCGATTACCAACATCATAATTCCGCTCGGCAGGCGAAAACTTTCTTGAAAAGAAAGCACATGGCTTCATCACAGAGCCATCAGAGCTTCTCTGCGACAAAACAGCCCCCGCTCCAATCTCAGAAGCATCAACCTTGACCTGGAAAGGATGGGAGACGTCTGGCTGACATAAGACCGGAGCCGAAGAAAACCGGCGCTTCAGCTCCTGAAAGGCCTCCACAGCCGCAGGAGACCAATTAGTAACATCAGAACCCTTCTTGGTCAAATCCGTCAATGGCTTAACAACACCAGAAAAATTAGCGATGAAGCGACGGTAAAAATTAGCAAAACCCAAGAACTTCTGAAGACTCTTAACAGATGTAGGCTGAGTCCAGTCATGAATAGCCTGAACCTTGACTGGGTCCATCTCAATAGCAGATGGAGAAAAAATGAATCCCAAAAAAGAGACCTTCTGGACTCCAAAAATACATTTTGAGCCCTTCACAAATAAAGCATTGGCACGCAGGACCTGAAACACCATCCTGACCTGCTTAACATGGGACTCCCAATCATCCGAAAAAACAGATTATCATCCAGATACACAATCATAAATTTATCCAGATATTCGCGGAAGATGTCGTGCATAAAGGACTTAAAGACAGAAGGAGCGTTAGAAAGTCCAAAAGTCATCACCAAGTACTCAAAATGGCCTTCGGGCGTATTAAATGCAGTTTTCCATTCATCACCCTGCTTAATACGCACAAGGTTATACGCACCACGAAGATCTATCTTGGTGAACCAACTAGACCCCCTAATGCAAGCAAACAGATCAGATAACAATGGCAAAGTGTTATGACCCCAATGGCGAGGGTCTCAGAGATATCAGCAAGTCTGCAAAGTACAAAAATCCAGCTCATAGGGCAGTGGTAACTGGGTTGACCATATATCTACTCCTAACGCCAACCCTAGAAGTAGCCGGGGAACATGCCTACGTTGGTCGCTAGATGTCTCGCGCCAGCCGGAGAGCTAACTACCCCTAGAAGAGGAAAACAAAGACCTCTCTTGCCTCCAGAGAAAGGACCCCAAAAGTAGGATACAAGCCCCTCACAAATAATAACGGTGAGGTAAGAGGAAATGACAAACACAGAGATGAACTAGGTTTAGCACAGAGAGGCCCACTTACTAATAGCAGAAAAGTAAGATAACTTATATGGTCAACAAAAACCCTATCAAAAATCCACGCTGGAGATTCAAGAACCCCCGAACCGTCTAACGGCCCGGGGGGAGAACACCAGCCGCCCTAGAGCTTCCAGCAAGGTCAGGATACAGATAATATACAAGCTGGACAAAAAATGCAAACAATAACGAATTGCAAAAAGCAAAAAAGCAGACTTAGCTTAATCAAGCAGGAACCAGGATCAGTAGACAAGAGCACTACAGATTAGCTCTGATATCAACGTTGCCAGGCATTGAACTGAAGGTCCAGGGAGCTTATATAGCAACACCCCTGACCTAACGACCCAGGTGAGCATAAAAGGAATGACTGACAAACCCAGAGTCAAATCACTAGTAGCCACTAGAGGGAGCCAAAAAGTAAATTCACAACAGTACCCCCCCCTTAGTGAGGGGTCACCGAACCCTCACCAAGACCACCAGGGCGATCAGGATGAGCGGCGTGAAAGGCACGAACTAAATCGGCCGCATGCACATCAGAGGCGACCACCCAGGAATTATCCTCCTGACCATAGCCCTTCCACTTGACCAGGTACTGAAGCCTCCGCCTGGAGAGACGAGAATCTAAGATCTTCTCCACCACGTACTCCAACTCGCCCTCAACCAACACCGGAGCAGGAGGCTCAGCAGAAGGAACCACAGGCACAACGTACCGCCGCAACAAGGACCTATGAAATACGTTGTGAATGGCAAACGACACCGGAAGATCCAGGCGAAAGGATACAGGATTAAGGATCTCCAATATCTTGTAAGGACCAATGAATCGAGGCTTAAATTTGGGAGAGGAGACCTTCATAGGAACAAATCGAGAAGACAGCCATACCAAATCCCCAACACGAAGTCGGGGACCCACACCGCGGCGGCGGTTGGCAAAACGCTGAGCCTTCTCCTGTGACAACTTCAAGTTGTCCACCACATGATTCCAGATCCGCTGCAACCTATCCACCACAGAATCCACCCCAGGACAGTCAGAAGGCTCCACATGTCCCGAGGAAAAACGAGGGTGGAAACCAGAGTTGCAGAAAAATGGCGAAACCAAGGTGGCAGAACTAGCCCGATTATTAAGGGCAAATTCAGCCAACGGCAAGAAGGTCACCCAATCATCCTGATCAGAAGAGACAAAACACCTCAAATACGCCTCCAGAGTCTGATTAGTTCGTTCCGTTTGTCCGTTAGTCTGTGGATGAAAAGCGGACGAAAATGACAAATCTATGCCCATCCTACCACAAAAGGATCGCCAGAACCTGGAAACAAACTGGGATCCTCTGTCCGACACAATATTCTCAGGAATGCCGTGCAAACGAACCACGTTCTGGAAGAACACAGGAACCAGATCAGAAGAGGAAGGCAGTTTGGGCAAAGGAACCAGATGGACCATCTTGGAGAAACGATCACATATCACCCAGATGACAGACATGCCCTGAGACACCGGAAGATCCGAAATGAAATCCATAGAGATGTGTGTCCAAGGTCTCTTCGGGACAGGCAAGGGCAAGAGCAACCCGCTGGCACGAGAACAGCAAGGCTTAGCTCGAGCACAAGTACCACAGGACTGCACAAATGACCGCACATCTCTTGACAAGGAAGGCCACCAAAAGGACCTGGCCACCAGATCTCTGGTGCCAAAAATTCCCGGGTGCCCTGCCAACACTGAGGAATGAACCTCGGAAATGACTCTGCTGGTCCATTTAGCAGGCACAAACAATCTGTCAGGTGGACAAGAGTCAGGCCTACCAGCCTGAAATCTCTGCAACACACGTCGCAGATCTGGAGAAATAGCTGACAGGATAACTCCTTCCTTAAGAATACCCACAGGTTCAGCGACTCCAGGAGCATCAGGCACAAAGCTCCTAGACAGAGCATCGGCCTTCACATTCTTAGAACCTGGTAAATACGAAACCACAAAGTCAAAACGGGAGAAAAACAATGACCAGCGGGCCTGTCTAGGATTCAGGCGTTTAGCAGACTCGAGGTACATCAGATTTTTGTGATCAGTCAAGACCACCACACGATGCTTAGCACCCTCGAGCCAATGACGCCACTCCTCAAATGCCCACTTCATGGCTAACAACTCCCGATTGCCCACATCATAATTTCGCTCTGCCGGCGAAAACTTCCTAGAGAAAAAGGCACAAGGTCTCATAGTAGAGCAACCAGGGCCTCTCTGCGACAAAACGGCCCCTGCCCCAATCTCCGAAGCATCCACTTCAACCTGAAAGGGAAGTGAGACATCAGGCTGGCACAAAACAGGCGCTGAAGTAAACCGGCGCTTCAACTCCTGGAAAGCCTCCACGGCAGCAGGAGCCCAGTTAGCCACATCAGAGCCTTTCTTGGTCATATCCGTCAACGGTTTAACAACGCTAGAAAAATTAGCGATAAAACGACGGTAGAAGTTAGCAAAACCCAAGAACTTCTGAAGACTCTTAACTGACGAGGGTTGAGTCCAATCATGAATAGCTCGAACCTTGACTGGGTCCATCTCCACAGCAGAAGGGGAAAAAATGAACCCTAAAAAGGGAACCTTCTGTACACCAAAGAGACACTTTGAGCCTTTAACAAACAAAGAATTTTCACGCAAAATCTTGAAAACCATCCTGACCTGTTCCACATGCGAGTCCCAATCATCAGAAAAAACCAGAATATCATCCAGATAAACGATCAAAAATTTATCCAGATACTTCCGGAAAATGTCATGCATAAAGGACTGAAAAACTGAAGGTGCATTAGAGAGCCCAAATGGCATCACCAAGTACTCAAAATGACCTTCGGGCGTATTGAATGCGGTTTTCCATTCATCTCCTTGCTTAATGCGCACAAGGTTGTACGCACCACGAAGGTCTATCTTGGTGAACCACTTGGCACCTTTAATCCGGGCAAACAAGTCTGACAACAACGGCAAAGGATACTGAAATTTGACAGTGATTTATTCAAAAGCCGATAGTCAATACAAGGCCTCAGAGATCCGTCCTTTTTAGCCACAAAAAGAATCCCGCACCAAGAGGGGAAGAAGAAGGACGGATATGCCCCTTCTCCAGAGACTCCTTGATATATGAACGCATCGCGGTATGTTCAGGTAGCGACAGATTAAACAATCTTCCCTTAGGAAACTTACTGCCTGGAATCAAATCTATTGCACAGTCACATTCCCTATGAGGAGGCAATGCACTTGACCTAGACTCGCTGAAGACATCCTGATAATCAGACAAATACGCCGGAACTTCCGAAGGCGTAGAAGTAGCAATAGACACGGGCAGGGAATCTCCATGAATTCCATGACAGCCCCAACTTGACACTGACATTGCCTTCCAGTCCAAGACTGGATTATGGGTCTGTAACCATGGCAACCCCAAAACAACCAAATCATGCATCTTATGCAGAACAAGAAAACGTATCACCTCCCGATGTTCAGGAGTCATGCACATGGTAACCTGTGTCCAAAACTGCGGCTTATTTTCTGCCAATGGCGTAGCGTCAATACCCCTAAGAGGGATAGGATTTTCTAATGGCTCAAGAACAAAACCGCAACGCTTGGCAAATGACAGATCCATAAGACTCAGGGCAGCACCTGAATCTACAAACGCCACGACAGGATACGATGACAGTGAGCAAATCAAAGTTACAGATAGAATGAACTTAGGTTGCAAATTACCAATGGCGACAGGACTAACAACCTTAGTAAGACGCTTAGAGCATGCTGAGATAACATGTGCAGAATCACCACAGTAGTAACACAAGCCATTCTGGCGTCTATGAATTTTCCGCTCATTTCTAGTCAGGATTCTATCACATTGCATTAAATCAGGTGCCTGTTCAGATAACACCATGAGGGAATTTGCGGTTTTGCGCTCCCGCAACCGCCGGTCAATTTGAATCGCCAGGGCCATGGAATCATTCAGACCTGTGGGAATGGGAAAACCCACCATCACATTCTTAATGGCTTCAGAAAGGCCATTTCTAAAATTTGCAGCCAATGCACACTCGTTCCACTGGGTCAGCACGGACCATTTCCAAAATTTTTGGCAATACACCTCAGCCTCGTCCTGGCCCTGAGACATAGCCAGCAAGGCTTTTTCTGCCTGAATCTCAAGATTGGGTTCCTCATAAAGCAAACCGAGCGCCAGAAAAAACGCATCAATATCAGCCAATGCCGGATCTCCTGGCGCCAGCGAGAAAGCCCAATCCTGAGGGTCGCCCCGTAAAAAAGAAATAACAATTTTCACTTGCTGAGCGGAGTCTCCAGAGGAACAGGGTCTCAGGGACAAAAACAATTTACAATTATTCCTGAAATTTCTAAACTTAAATCGGTCTCCGGAAAACAGTTCAGGAATCGGTATCTTAGGTTCTGACATAGGATTTCTGGTAACATAATCTTGTATGCCCTGCACACGAGCAGCAAGCTGGTCCACACTTGTAATCAAGGTCTGGACATTCATGTCTGCAGCAATCACAAGCCACTCAAAGGTAAAGGGGAAAAGAAAAAAAAAAAAAAAATGAGAGAGAGAAAAAAAAACTCAGAACTTTCTTTCTTATAATCCCACTTCTGCAATGCATTTAACATTTAGTACTGGCCTGGCAAACTGTTATGACCCCAATGGCGAGGGTCTCAGAGATATCAGCAAGTCTGCAAAGTACAAAAATCCAGCTCATAGGGCAGTGGTAACTGGGTTGACCATATATCTACTCCTAACGCCAACCCTAGAAGTAGCCGGGGAACATGCCTACGTTGGTCGCTAGATGTCTCGCGCCAGCCGGAGAGCTAACTACCCCTAGAAGAGGAAAACAAAGACCTCTCTTGCCTCCAGAGAAAGGACCCCAAAAGTAGGTTACAAGCCCCCCACAAATAATAACGGTGAGGTAAGAGGAAATGACAAACACAGAGATGAACTAGGTTTAGCACAGAGAGGCCCACTTACTAATAGCAGAAAAGTAAGATAACTTATATGGTCAACAAAAACCCTATCAAAAATCCACGCTGGAGATTCAAGAACCCCCGAACCGTCTAACGGCCCGGGGGGAGAACACCAGCCGCCCTAGAGCTTCCAGCAAGGTCAGGATACAGATAATATACAAGCTGGACAAAAAATGCAAACAATAACGAATTGCAAAAAGCAAAAAAGCAGACTTAGCTTAATCAAGCAGGAACCAGGATCAGTAGACAAGAGCATTACAGATTAGCTCTGATATCAACATTGCCAGGCATTGAACTGAAGGTCCAGGGAGCTTATATAGCAACACCCCTGACCTAACGACCCAGGTGAGCATAAAAGGAATGACTGACAAACCCAGAGTCAAATCACTAGTAGCCACTAGAGGGAGCCAAAAAGTAAATTCACAACAGCAAAGGATACTGAAATTTGACCGTGATTTTGTTTAGAAGGCGATAATCAATACAAGGTCTCAAGGAACCATCCTTCTTAGCCACAAAAAAGAACCCCGCACCAAGAGGGGAGGAGGAGGGGCGAATAAGTCCTTTCTCCAAAGACTCCTTTATATAACTCCGCATAGCAGCATGCTCCGGCACTGACAAATTGAAAAGTCGTCCCTTAGGAAACTTACTACCAGGAATCAAATTTATAGCACAATCACAATCCCTATGAGGAGGTAGAGAACTGAGTTTGGGCTCATCAAATACATCCTGGTAATCTGACAAAAACGCAGGGACCTCAGAAGTAGTGGATGAAGCAATTGACACCACAGGAGCGTCGCCATGAATTCCCTGACAACCCCAACTTGACACAGACATTGCTTTCCAATCCAGGACTGGATTATGAGTCTGCAATCATGGCAGGCCCAACACGACAACATCATGCAAATTATGCAATACAAGAAAGCGAATCACCTCCTGATGAACAGGAGTCATGCACATGGTCACTTGTGTCCAGTACTGAGGTTTATTCGTAGCCAATGGTGTAGCATCAATTCCCCTTAGTGGAATAGGGAATTTTAAAGGCTCCAAAACAAAACCACAGCGCCTGGCAAATGACAAATCCATCAGACTCAGGGCAGCACCTGAATCCACAAAAGCCATAACCGGGTAAGATGACAGGGAACAAATCAGGGTAACAGACAAAATAAACTTAGGCTGTAAAGTACCGATGGTGACAGATTTATCAATCTTTTTTGTGCGCTTAGAGCATGCTGAGATAACATGAGCTGAGTCACCACAGTAAAAGCACAACCCATTTTGCCGTCTATAATTTTGCTGTTCACTTCTGGTCAGAATTCTATCACATTGCATAGACTCAGGTGTCTGTTCAGAAGACACCGCCAAATGGTGCGCAGGTTTGCGCTCCCGCAAACGCCGATCAATCTGAATGGCCAGAGTCATTGACTCATTCAGACCTGCAGGCGTAGGGAACCCCACCATGACATTCTTAATGGCTTCAGAAAGACCTTTTCTGAAATTTGCAGCCAGGGCACACTCATGCCATTGAGTAATCACCGACCATTTCCGAAAATTCTGGCAGTACACCTCTGCATCATCTTGCCCCTGAGAGAGGACCAACAACGCTTTTTCAGCCTGGTTCTCAAGATTAGGTTCCTCATAGAGCAATCCAAGGGCCAGAAAAAACGCATCCACACTGAGCAATGCAGGATCCCCTGGAGCCAATGCGAAAGCCCAATCTTGAGGATCGCCACGCAAGAAAGAAATAATAATCTTAACTTGCTGAACATAATCCCCAGAGGAACGAGGTTTCAAAGAAAGAAACAACTTGCAATTGTTCCTAAAATTCAGGAACCTAGATCTATCTCCAGAAAACAACTCCGGAATAGGTATTCTAGGCTCTGACATAGGACTGTGCACAACAAAATCCTGAATACTTTGTACCCTTGCAGCAAGATGATCTACACTGGAGGCTAAACTCTGGATATCCATATCAGCAGCTGAACTCAGAGCCACACCAAGATTAAGAGGAGGAGAGAAGCCAGACACACAGCAGCTAGACACATGGCAGCAAAAAAATAAAAAAATATCTCCAAGCTTCTTTTCTCCTGCTTCTGCCATGCAATTAACACTTTATAGGCCGGCTGTACTGTTATGATCCTAGTGGCAAGGATCGCAGGTCGGACTAGCTAAGTAACTGGACAGACTACTAGCTCTGGGGAAGTGGTAACTAGATTGACCGCAACCTGATCCTATCCGCAAACAACGATAGGCAGCCGTGGAACGTTACCTAAAAATCCTAGACGTCTCGTCACGGCCTGAGAAACTGACTATTCCTGGAGGGAAAGTAAGTCCTCACTTGCCTCAGTGGAATGACCCCAAAGATATAGAATAGCCCCCCACAAATATTAATGGTGAGTTAAGGGGAAAGCACAAACGCAGAGATGAAATCAGATTTAGCAAATGAGGCCCACTAATACTAGATAGCAGAAAATAGGAAGGAAACTGTGCGGTCAATAAAAAACCCTATTCAAAATATCCACGCAGAGATTGCTCGAGCCCCCGCACCAACTAACGGTGCGGGGGAAGCAACTCCGTACCCCAGAGCTTACCAGCAAAAAGAAATCACATGTTAGCAAGCTGGACTAGACTCATCATACACAGAAATCATATTGCAGGCAGATGAGCAAAAAATATTCAAACAGAACTTAGCTTATCCTGAAGAGGCAGAAAACGAGATAATCAGGAGTAATCAGAATAGCACTGAATACATTGACAGCCGGCAACAAGTGGAAGTGAAGCAGAGCTAAATAGGAGCCTCCCTGGTGAATAACGAGGCAGCTGATCCAGCAGACCCGCAGGATAATAAACCAAACCACCAGGGGGAGCCAAAAAACCAAAGTCACACAATACCATCTGTGACCACAAGAGGGAGCCTGAAAACAGAGTTCACAACAGAGGAGGCTAATATCCATGTCCCCCTTACCAGCCTGAGAATGCCAGCCCCCAGCTGTTTTGCTTTAGTGTTGCTGGGACCCCAGGATGTTTTTTAAATTATTTAAATAATTTTTAAAAATGGCGTGGGGAACCCTCTGTTCTTGATAAGCAGCCATGATAAAGCTGACAGCTGAGGGTTTCAGCATGCAGCTGTTAGTTTTGCCATGCTGGTTATCAAAAATAAAAAGATCCCAATTCTTTTTTTATTATTTATTTATAGCGCAGGTGCCGACTCCCATCAGCCACCCTTGCTCTAGCTGTCATTAGTGGCAGCAGGCACAGGCTGATGGGAGTAATACTCTCTCATCAGCTGATGCCTCTGTGATCAGAGGTAAACTTTCTACTGCCATCACAGCTGCTGGCTCTCTAACCGGTGAAAATAATCTTATCACCAATCAGAGCCATTGCTGTTTCTCACACTATCATGCAGATGACAGCATGGGAAATACCCAATATTCGGGGTGCCGAACCTGAACAGTAACACATACTTCCTGGAGAAGTCCATGTTTGAATTTCGTGCCTGAACAGTAGGTGTTTGGTACGGACCCCAAACTTTACTGTTCAGGTTCGCACATCACTAGTCACCAAGTCAGAAGGACCAGGGTTTGGCGGTGGAAGACAAGGTGGTGGATGACAAAGGCACTGACCCAACCTGGGAAGCTGGCATGCAGAGCAAGGCCAACAGTGCTGAGGGGGAGAGATTGGCAGCACTGAATCAGGCATGATAAGGTAGTGGAGTGAGAGAAGGCAGGCAAATGTTCCATGGAGTATTGGGCACTCGTGAATTTCTTCATCAAATAGTTAAGTAATTTTATCACCGGTCAGAGCTGCTGTTTCCCATGCTGTCACATAGAGGACTACATGGGAACCGACGGCTGTTCGGGCCCTCCATTGACTTAAATGGGGTTCTGATTCAGGATCAAGTTTGGGTACTAGGGTTGAGCGAAACGGGTCGGCCATTTTCAGAAGTCACCGACTTTTGGCAAAGTCGGGTTTCATGAAACCCAACCCGACCCCTGTGTGGGGTCGGCCATGAGGTCGGCGATCTTCTGAATCTGGTATCGGAATTCCGATACCGAGTTCCGATATGTTTGCGATATCGGAAATCGGTATCGGAATCCACATTTAAGTGTAAAATAAAGAATTAAAATAAAAAATAATGATATACTCACCTCTCTGGAGGCCCCTGGACATCGCCGCTGGTAACCGGCAGCCTTCTTTGCTTAAAATGAGCGCGTTTAGGGCCTTCCATGACGTCACGGCTTCTGATTGGTCGCGTGCCGCTCATGTGACCGCCATGCGACCAATCACAAGCCGTGACGTAATTCTCAGGTCCTAAATTCCTAATTCTAGGAATTTAGGACCTGAGAATTACGTCATGGCTTGTGATTGGTCGCGTGAGCGGTCACGTGGGCGGCCGCGACCAATCACAAGCCGTGACGTCACCGCAGGTCATTCACGCGCTCATTCTTAGGAAGGAAGGCTGCCGGTTAGTACCAGGGTTCGTCCGAGGGTGAGTATATCAATATTTTTTATTTTGATTCTTTATTTTTCACTTAAATATGGATCCCAGGGCCTGAAGGAGAGTTTCCTCTCCTTCAGACCCTGGGAACCATAGTATCCCATTGCACTGCATTGGGTTTCGTGTTTCGGCCGACCCCGACTTTTTTATAGGATCGGCCGATTTCACTCGACCCGACTTTTGAGAAAATCGGGTTTCGTGAAACCCGACCCGATCCTATAAAAATAAGTCGCTCAACCCTATTGGGTACCATTCTGGCACCCAAGCCAAACTTTTTTCTTAAGTTCGGCCGAACCTGACAGACCCAAACATCCACGGGTCTGTCTATGCCTATAAATGAGGTTTCCTCTTGAAACTACCTCCATAACTAAAGATACCTAATGCATTTCATGAGTCTTTGTTAATGATATTTCATTTATCTCCTCCTGTAATTACCAAAAGGCAACTTGGAGTATGAGGTACAGAAAATTCTTTGTTCTCACATCGTGATTGGATCATTACAATTTCTGGTGCATTGCAGAGGTTATAGTCCAGAGGAGAGGTCCTGGATTTCGAGGAGTTGCATCAATGCCAACAAGTAATCAGTAGTGTTGAGCGATACCGTCCGATACTTGAAAGTATCGGTATCGGAAAGTATCGGCCGATACCGTCACAGTATCGGAATCCAATCCGATACCGATACCCGATACCAATACAAGTCAATGGGACTCATGTATCGGACGGTATTCCTGATGGTTCCCAGGGTCTGAAGGAGAGGAAACTCTCCTTCAGGCCCTGGGAACCATATAAATGTGTAAAAGAAAGAATTAAAATAAAAAATATCGCTATACTCACCTGTCCGACGCAGCCGGGACTTCAGCGAGGGAACCGGCAGCGTTGTTTGTTTAAAAATCGCGCTATTACTTGGTTACGTGAATTCCCGGCTTGTGATTGGTCAGGTCGGCCATGTTGCCGGGACGCGGACCAATCACAGCAAGCCGTGACGAAATTACGTCACGGCTTGCTGTGATTGGTCCGCGTCCCGGCAATATGGCCGCCCTGACCAATCACAAGCCGGGACGTCACGGGAGGCTGGACACGCGCTCATTTTAAAATGGGCGCGTGTCCAGCCTCCCGTGACGTCACGGCTTGTGATTGGTTGCGCCGCGATCAACCAATCACAAGCCGGGAGGCTGGACGCGCTCATTTTGAAATGGGCGCGTGTCCAGCCTCCCGTGACGTCACGGCTTGTGATTGGTTAATGGCGGCCATGTTGCCGGGACGCGGACCAATCACAGCAAGCCGTGACGTATTTTCGTCACGGCTTGCTGTGATTGGTCCGCGGCCCGGCAACATGGCCGCCCTGACCAATCACAAGCCGGGACTTCGCGTAACCATGTAAAAGCGGGAATTTTAAACAAACAACGCTGCCGGTTCCTGCGCTGAGGTCCCGGCTGCGTCGGACAGGTGAGTATAGCGATATTTTTTATTTTAATTCTCTATTTTACACATTTTAACATTAATGTTGTTCCGATACCCGATACCCGATACCACAAGAGTATCGGAATCCCGGTATCGGAATTCCGATACAGCAAGTATCGGCCGATACCCGATACTTGCAGCATCGGAATGCTCAACACTAGTAATCAGGATACTTTATCTATTCATGGATAAAGTTGGTGTTAAGGGTCCGGATATCCCATTAATAGTGGGTGGGAATGTCACCTCTCTGCCTGGACCTACTCCTGCAAGATCTGCTTCTATCACAATATGGTGGGTGGTGCTGATGATGGAGGAGACGTCCAAACAAAACCTCAGTCCAGTCACACATGCTCAGTCCAGTCACAGAGGCTAGTGTGACTTAAACCTGTTGTGTCATCTAGTCTAGCATTATGGTGTGTGGGCTTTCCAGAAGATGTATTTAGCTCCCTGCTTTGGTCAATAGTTCAGAAAAAGACCTTACTACAACTCACAGCTCATAGCTGAGAGTTGACAATTATAGTTTTACCTTTGATTCAGTTCTGTTTTTTAACTTTATCTCAGCCATTTGGTTCCCGTTATTTTACCCTGGACTGTGGAGCGCCCCCACTGCCGCAGGGCCGAGGGGCACCCGGCACCGGCCTCTGTGTCTCGGCTCTGGGGTTGTCACGGAGGCTAGGCCCGGTCCGTGACCCTGCTGAGGGGCGTCCAGTGAAAGTTGAGAATGTGATGATGTTGTGGTGTGGTGCAGGTCGCGGTGAATAATGAGGACACCAGTTTGCAGTCTCTTTACCTCTTTACTGAAGGCTTCAGGATCCTCAGTCTGGAATACGGTTAACCGGGCTGCCTGAGTCCGGCCGGTCCGATGGCACCTCCAGAGTTCCCTTTGCAGGTGGAAATCTGTGCCTACCTTCTAGCGCTTGTGTGTTGTGGTCCTTCCCTGCTGTGCTTACGGGAGAGTCCCCACAACTGTTGTGTCTGTTTCTGAAGTTCCCTCACAACTCGATTATGATGTTCTTCTTCGTCTCTCCAGATGATATGGCTAGGACGCACCCGTATGACGGGTAGGCTCGGAGCTCTTCCGGGACCCTAGGGTCGCCCCTCTCCAAATGTTGCCCCCTATGTCTTCTTAGGTGATTTGAGTGAGACAGCCCGCCTATAACTGACTGTCCTGCCATAGGTTTGAAGTAAGGCCTGGAGCTCAATACTTCCTCGGCGTTTCCGGCCACCGGCTACGCGCCTCAGTAGGATGTTGCCTCGTCTTACAGCACGACTCCTACTGGTATTTCTCCTTGTTGCGTTGATCTCGTTTCTCACTCAGCACAATAAACCTTGCTTCTTGTCCTTTCTTGGGGTACCACTGCGATGAAGTGCAGGCGTGGTCCCGTAACGTTCTTTCTGTTCGCTAGGCCTCTGTCAGGATCCCACCCCTGACAGGGACCCCCCTGAATCTTCCCCTGCAACACCCTCTGCCACAGGATGTTGCCTGGTTCCAACCCAGTCAGCTTCTGTCTAACTTCCTATCTAACCCCCAGTTTTACCAGATTGTGAGGAGTGGCCTAATACATAGCACCCTTAGCTCCCCCTGGAGGCCAGACTGTGAAGTGTATTGGTGTCTGTGATACCTGGTCAGGTGAACTCCTTCAGTGCCATCAGATGTACCATAGCCCCCCTTAGCGGCGGAGCATCAGTACTGCAACGACCAGGACTCTGGGGCGCTGCAACTGTGTTTTGATTATACTTCAGTATGACAATTCTTTACCTGTCTCTTCCCTTCCTGGTTCCTGGTGACCTGACAATTTCTGCCAGCCTGCTACACCTGCCAGCACCTGCTCCAAGGAATCGACCAAAGGCCCCTGTGTAAGGCCACATGAGTGTGTAAGGGTTAAAGGATGAAGGCCAAGGCTCCACTGGGACCAGAGTCAAAAAAGCTGGTGAAAAGCCTTTTGGTAGAAGCCCTTTCTAAAGCAGCCAGGCACCCACGAAGATAGCCACTTATGAAATCAAGATCAAGAGATGGAATTGTATTTTTATTAATTTACTTCACTTATGCAGATTTCTTTAGTTAAATAGTTGTACAAATGCACAGCATTATCCATAATTTTTCATTCATAGAAATATTTGACGCATATATAAATGTTACTTTATATCTGGAGCAAATAGCAATGTAAATTTCCACCCCTAGTCTTGCAATACCCAATCAGACAGCTTGCTGTAATTTGACTCCTTGTGTTCTTCTGGTGTGGGCTATTAGAACATTTTATTCTGTCCTAAGGAGGAATGAGTGACAGATCTGACTCCAGAGTACGAGGGTAAGTGCTTTAATCTACATGAAGTAGATCATTTATTTTATCTTCAATCAATTACCTGTCTGAATGGGTATTTTTATACAAGTGTACAAGTGTGCTCCTGAAACTTTACTTGCACGCAGTTTTATTATATGAAATATTTAATAATGACTAATTATTGCAGATCATATGTTTTACTTTTCTGACACAAGCATTTTTCAAAATTAATCAACGAGAGGACAACTAATTACAAGTAATCACAATTTTGTGTTAATGATGTTGCATTTATCATTTATTTATCCTAAAACATAAGCAGAAATGTCTTGTAAATACCCTGTAAAGTGTAACAAAAAATAACATTATCACCTATTCATTTTAGTGTAAATTTGCAGGAGCTGGTGAAAATGTGTTTTATTTATGTGTGTTAATGGCCTTTAAATCAAGTAACAAGCTGTCGGTTTTGCTTTTTCCCCCACGTTATTCTATTTGTGGGCAGCTTCAGATTCAGAGACAAAGTCACTTTATATGATTTCATATAGAATTTCTTGTGGGTCCAAGGAGCCTTTACAAGTGATACCTTTTCTTATGCAAATTTGTACATGGAGCAGCTGTCTATCAGCTTATGTAGGCTGGGTAATGCTGGACTCACAAGCTCTGATTAGGAATCCTGGCAATACCCAAGCAACTTTTTAGGATATGTGCACACGTTGCGGATTTCCTGCGGATCCGCAGTGTTTTTTGCGGTGCAGAAACACTGCAGATCCGCGGGTGATTTACAGTACAATGTAAATCAATGAGAAAAAAAAATCTGTGCTAATGGTGCGGAAAATTCCGTGCGTAAACGCTGTGGATTAAAAGAATGAGCATGTCACTTCTTTTTTGCGGATCTGCAGTGTTTTTGTACCCATTCCATTATAGAAATCCGCAGGGGTAAAAAACGCAGTAAATCCGCAAAAAATCTGCAGTAAATCTGCTGCAAATCCGCACAAAATCCGCACAAAAAAACACGTCAAATCCGCACCTGCGTTTTCTGCCAAGAGATGCAGAATCCGCACCAAAAATTCCTAAGCCTAATCCGCAACGTGTGCACATAGCCTTAAATGAAGGTAATCAAAACTACAAATTCTCAAGCTCACTGTCTCCCTATTTGACACATAGAAACATGGAAGATCTAAACAATCTGATTTAATTTGCTTCACTTCTTCATGGTTATTTCTCAAAGTAATTTCATGTAATATCATTTCTATATTACATTAAATTTAATAGCTTGATTAAAGTATACATGCTAATGTTGCTTGCGCCACAAACATATGTAATGGACATGACTCAAAACTCAGAACTAATTCAGCTTTTTATGATCTTTGATGCAAAACTAATTTAAATTTAATATTAGCAACACACATCATCTTTAACAAATCTAGTTTTATTAAGGCACAACTCAATCGCACTAATAGAAAGGTCCTCCGAGGGTATAAGCACAAAGAGTTTTTAACGTGTTTCTTCAAGAGACTTTGTTTTAAAAAACAAATGAAAAATTGTGTAAAAAATGATTGTGAGACTACTAATTTCTTTTCTAAAACCTCTTTGCTGTTCATATGCTTAGTGTTTTGGTTTTGAGACTGCTTCAGGCTTTGAAACATGCTTGGTGGACACCTTTGAAGCAGCTCTTGAAGGAATATGCTCCAAACTAAGCACTGTCCAATCAAAAGGCTGCAAAAATTGGTCTTCAAAACACTCAAAAAATCGTTGAAAAACCACTTGAAAATCTTCAAGAAAATAAAACCTCCTGCAAATCTCTCCAAAGGAAAGTATTATGAAGTGGTTCTCACCTGAAGGGTAGTGCCCATGATGTATTTAAGATGCTGGAGCATCCACAGAGGCTTTCCTAGACAAAGCCGCTTCAGGAGAAAGCTAGCAGTCTTTTCTCTGAAGGACTTCGCTGAAAGTTTTGCCCTGTCTTGGTGACTGATCTGCCGCATCTTTTTTTCACCATTTAGACTATAACCAGTGAGCAGCTTCTGCTAGGAAGAATGAACATGCTACTTCTTTTAAATACTTCACAGTTTATGAAACTTGAAGTTTATAAAAGAAGTAGCAAGAGACTGAACATGTGCACTGCAATGTCATGTTAATATTTGGTGGGAGATTTGCTTTTTCAGGAGCACTTACCCAAAAACCCATCTTCTATGAATCTTCTTTGTGCACATTCCCTTAGGCTTCATTCACACTCAATATTTTTCACATATGCAAAAAAATGTTATGCATTTCATCAGTGTTTTGAATCTGACTCTCATCAGTGTGTCAGTTTTTACCATCAGAGTTTCATTCGTGATTTTTACATATGAAAAAGTATATCAATTATACAAATAAATAAATGGCAAAGCTTTTCCTATCAATTGTAAAGTTAATCAATGAAAGAAGACAGATTGCCCAAGGATGCATCTGGGTGCTGTCGATGATCTTGATGGACCCATAGACTTGAATTGGTAATTTTGATTTGTGGCTCCTATCAAAAACAGACATGTCTACGTTATTTTTCTTTTGCGGACTCACAACCATATGTAAAATTGTCAATTTTGTTTTCAGAAAAAAAAATATATTTTTGCATCCATAATGTGTTATCCAAATGTCCATTTTTCATACCAGTATTTCATCTGTATATCTGTTTTTTTTTTTAAATCTTTGTGCATCAATATATCTATTTTTCACATTTTTATTTCATACAGTTTTTATATGAACAATGAAATGAATAATAAAGGTCAAATCATATTTTCATATCATAATTGTTCTTTATCTATAGAATACACATTACATATGAATGGCAATTTGTACTTGATCCATTTTTTATGCAGCCTTTACTTGCGAGTCTGATCTGGAATACAGATGAAAGTAGTGCATGCTGCAATTTATTATACACGTAGACCATCAGTTAATGTATTAATTTGTTAATGTGCATTAGCATACTGACTTGCATTGGCCCTTGTGCTGTCCATATGCTACCTGTTTTGTAACTGGACACAAGATAGGCGTTTAATACATTTACCTGCACAAGCTCTTATTCTGTTTCATTTGAAATCAAACACTGTGTATTGCCAGGACATGCCAGGCACTTCAAAAGGAAGACATTCGTAGTATCTATCCATGGGTCTTCAAGGCTAAATCATGTTCCTGTAAATCAGTTTTCTGATTATTAATATGTAAAGACATAGCCAAATTTTCAAATTCAAAAAGCACATGGTAATTTAATAATTGTTTTTTTTCTATAACTCTAGAGTTACCTACATTGCATAGTTCTTCTCACTACGTACAGTTAGACAGCCTTGTTTTCTTGTCCAAGGTACAAACATTTTAAAGGGCATTCTCGAGTTATTTGATTGTTTTTAGTAATTAGATATCTGCTGTCATTCTCCTGCAATTTTTTCATAGTGTACTATAGGCTTCCATGGCGCTCAGACACCAGTCCTGCCGCATACCAAAGTCGAGTATGTTCAGTGGCTGCATTACAGCAGAGGAGTTAACTCCTAAGATACCAGCCAGCTCTCTCTATCCCATTGATTTCTATACAGTAGTCTGCTCCTCATCTCCCTTCCTCTCATCTCCTGACAAGCATCTGTTACTAATCAGAAGCCCAAAGCATTATCTTCCCCCCACAGCAATTCTCCTAATCATGGCTCTCACTGTCAAGAGCAGAGTGTTTGTTCAAATGCCCTTTAAATATCTACATGTAAATATAGTGATAACAGTGTATACTCTAAAACAAACCAAAGATATTTGAATGTAATACACCAGAACTTGTGCTGAGCTCTATAGTTCTACTAAGGGCAGAGACAGACTGCCGTATTTCTCGTGCGAGAATCGCATTGTAAAACTCGTACTGGCTTTTGGCTCTCCTGACCTGAGCTTGACAGCTGTATAGAAATACATCATAATGTCTTGCTCAGGTCAGGCCAGTCCATGCAGTGCTATGCGATCCTCGACCGTCTGGCTCAGACCTAAGGCTGCAGGTCTGCTACTCACCAGAACTGTCAAAAGGAAGATAGTCCACCCTGCCAGAAATGAGAAAGTTAACTAGTCTAGAAAGCAGAGTGCTTCTCATGAGATTTGATAATTATCCTTTAAGAGATGTCAATAGCTTATAAATTTCTATAAAGCTTAACACTGTTATGGCTGAATCCTACATGCAAATAATGCCAATGATAAAATAAAATAAATGTTAATTTTATTATTTTAATACAGGAAAGATTATTATTTTTTGTAATATTCATCTTACATGTATTGTTCACATCAATGCGACCAAAAAGTTTGTTCGCCTTTGCAATCACCTCTTTTTAGAAGGGTCCTTTGAAAAGAAGCTGATTACCAAGTATCTACTGGAGCCAAGTAAAGGGAAATCTTTGCAGTAAATGTTCAATTTTCCTGTAGCACCATCACAGGTGAAATTAATTTGAAATTTCTTCTTTTATTTTTTAAACCACCGCCATTACTTCTCCCCCCAAAGAAAATACCAACCACATAATCCCTTCAGTTTGGTTTTTCATGTTTCATTTTATGAATATGAAAAAAGTGTATTTTTCTTATAAATAATAGCATTACCCTCGAGCAGAAGGAGCTAGTCCGATATATGGATATTTATGATTTAATCTTAGAGAATTACACAGTGTACAGAGACAAGCTTTTTTGGCACATTAGACTGTTTACATTTGCCAAATTTGGTAGCTGCAAACAGCTGATCAGTGTACAAGCCAGGTGTCGGACCTCAGGCTAAGGTCATCAATATCTAAGGTGTCGGACCCAAGTCATAAATATCAAAATCCTGGAAACCCCTACAAGCATGTGTTTTAACACATATTGAAAAAGAAGCTATGTATTTGAGAGCCAACTCTGCATATTACACCAGGCACATGCATGCACAAAACTGAGAAATTAAAAGTTGGCTGAGTCTGCACATTTATTAAATTCTTTTATACTGACCTTTGGCTTGTAGTGATCAGTGCAGTTATCAGCATGATTGTCTGTCATTGTTCAATCAATAGTAACAAATATTCCAGAGTTAAGCTGGCCATACACATTAAATGGCTAACAATGCTTCAGAAAAGCGCTCTGACGACAGTCATCTCAGCCATACACTGGAGCGCTTGCTCCACCAAACGCACCTTTGTTTTCTATGAGAAAGCCGCCAGCTGACACATCGGCCGGCAGCTTACCTCAGGGAGAATAAAGCAGCAGTCTGAAATCGGATATGCGCAGCAACTCGTCTGAACATCAGTTGGTCTGCTCCGCAATATACATTTAGAACGTTGACTGAACCCATCAATATCAGTTGGTCTATCCTACTTTAGTATAATATGAATGGGGACCTTTACTGAGACAGATCAAGATTCAAAACTATCTCAAGACAAAATGTAAATGTCCATACAGTATAGCATGTATAGCGCAGAAGATCCTCTGCAGTACTGGTCATTATTACTTTTATTTATCTAGTGAAGGGAGAAAGTAGAGCAGAAGCATCAAGTAGCATAGATAGCTGGTTGTGCATAAGTCAGAGTACAGGGAAGCAAAGATTGTGTATTAGGTAGGGAGAGGTTAAAGTGTTCTTCCCGTGCCAATCTTAAATATATCTAACACAAGTCAAACACACATTGTGTCAACTATTGTGAACCATATGTATTACTGGGAAGTGGATCTAGCAAAATGGAAGGACAGTCGGAAATACCATATCAATACCAACAAGAAGAAGAAAAAAGACCGACCAAAAAGTCCAAAGAATATATATTAATATTGTTATCATATCATATGGTTTTATTGTTAAATAACAGGCTTAAAAACAATGAGATAAAAAAATATATATCCATAATAAGGAATGGTAGTACTTACAATTTTCTGTATGTTATTGCAGGAATGCCAATGTCCAGTTTTTATAAATAAATAAATAAATAAATAAATATATATATATATATATATATAGAATACCCTCAAATTCAAAATTATATTATTATTATTATTTATTATTATAGCGCCATTTATTCCATGGCGCTTTACATGTGAGGAGGGGTATACATAATAAAAACAAGTGCAATAATCTTGAACAATACAAGTCACAACTGGTACAGAAGGAGAGAGGACCCTGCCCGCGAGGGCTCACAATCTACAAGGGATGGGTGAGGATACAGTAGGTGAGGGTAGAGCTGGTCGTGCAGCGGTTTGGTCAATCGGTGGTTACTGCAGTTTGTAGGCTTGTTGGAAGAGGTGGGTCTTCAGGTTCTTTTTGAAGGTTTTGATGGTAGGCAAGAGTCTGATGTGTTGTGGTAGAGAGTTCCACGAGAGAAATCTTGTATGCGATTGTGGGAAGAGGAGATAACAGGTGAGTAGAGAAGGAGATCTTGTGAGGATCGGAGGTTGCGTGCAGGAAAGTACCGGGAGACGAGGTCACAGATGTATGGAGGACTAAGGCTCATAAACACACGTTAATACATGTGGTGCATAAACTACATACATGTGTTAAAAAATATGATATATACAATAATGCTCAAAATGCAAAAATCCAATCGAAAAAACTTTTTTATATATATATAAAGTGCATCTGCAAACTTTGCATTAATGAAAAAGAATAGAGTAGAAGTGTGTTAAAAATAACCAATGAAAAGAAACCATCAGTTGCTCCAGCATCATGCACACATATCCCTACTGCGCATGACCGGCATATATGCCATCATGAATACTGCTGTATTGTGCATGACCGGACACATATCCCTCCTGCGCATGACCGGCACATATGCCGTCATAAATACTAATAAACTGTGCATGACCGGACACTCACAAACCATGTGTGACCGGTTCAGAGGTCAAGTGTCCTTGGTTACCGCAATCATCGAGCCCATCTACGCTGCACCTTACACACCAGATGCGGTGATCATTCATTCGGTACATATGAATGGAGACTGAGGAATCATGTAACGTAAGTTCCTATGTCATGCGTCCCGGCAACCAGACACACGGAGCAAAATCACCAAATGACACACAGATTGAAAGGGGCATCGATAAATACAAACTTTAGAATTAGCAGCGCTGGACTTGTAGGGCTGAAAACACAAAGGGTGCACAGGTTGCAGGGGCCACGGGCGAATCTGAGCCAGACGCGTCAGGTCTCCACGGCAACAAAGTGTAGTCACCAAGGAGACTGATGAGACGCGGCCAAGCACAGACCACTCGGACACCACTAACACCACGCGCGCACCGTAGTCAGCCCGCTAAGACAGATCTCATCCCAAAAAAGGGGAATTATATACATTGGTTATATAAAAATGGACAATCTACTAGTAAGTCTAACACTCATCATGTCAATCTATCGACCACTAGATCACATAGATAAAACATATAAAATAATATAAGTGAAAAATGCAAAAGTTACATATACTTATTGTTACCACAATTATATAAATTACTACACAGTTCGTACTATGATGACATTTTCTATGGATCATCAAAACTCCAAATTTTAATTGTCATTTTATGATTAATTATAAATTAATACACCAGTAGTGGTATGATGACATTCTCTGTGAATCTTCAGGGCTCAGATGAAACCATCATTTTGTGATCTCGTCAATCTTCATAAACATGAGCATTCACCGTAGTTATGAATACTTTACACTAAAATATTAAAAATACTGTTAGTACAAATTAAAAATAAGGACCATATGTTGCCCATATCAACACACAAATTGACTCAGAAGCCTCCTAAGGCTATGTGCACACGTTGCGGATTCTGCTGCGGATCCGCAGCGGATTGGCCATTGCGGATTCACAGCAGTTTTCAATGCGTTTACAGTACAATGTAAACTTATGTAAAACGCAATCCGCAGTGCCTATGCTGCGGAAAAAACGCGCGGAAACGCTGCGGTTTACATTCCGCAGCATGTCAATTCTTTGTGCGGATAACCGCTTCATATTAGGAATCTGCAGGCGTAAAACCACAGGTGGAATCCACACAAAATCTGCATAAAATTAGTGGTAAATCCGCAGTAAATCCGCAGGTAAAACGCAGTGCCTTTTACCTGCGTATTTATGAAATCCGCTGCGGAAAAATCCGCAGAGCTAAAAAATACGTGTGCACATACCCTAAAGGCTCAAAAAATAAAAATAATAATACTAACCAATAGTACTAAAAAGCATACAGAAATTGTATATCCTATTGTTGTAAATAATAATAATAATAATAATAATAAAATTTTAACATTTTTAAATAAAAATGGACAAGTGAACAACTGGTCAGAGAAATGGGGCGAAACTATTATTTTCATTTAAACTAAGTGGTTGGACCATGTTCAGGGTCCAAATCCACTTGGTTTCTCATTGTACAAGGTTATGACTGATTTTATCACCCTCATAATCTCAAAGAGGAAGCTTTGAGTGCCCAGAATGTTGGTATGGAGCCAAATTTCACAATAGGTAATACTACCCAGCCCAGTCAATATTCTGAGGCAATATTGGGTAATGAGGAGGAAGATGAGGAGGGAGAGGACTTGTTTTTCTGTCCTCCCAGAGGGACTCCTAATGCTACAGAGGGGACACACAACCCAAGTTTTATGTCTGTACAGCCTAGATGGGCTGGAGATGAGGAGGTGGAGGAGGAGGAGGCAAGTCAGCGTGAGCAGAGGATGGGTACTGTTCCTACTGTTGGGGACACAGAACATTTGCATTTTTGCAGCTTGACTCACATGGCACAGTTCATGTGTAAGTGTCTGTGGCAAGACCCTTGCGTGATAAACATTTTATCCAACAACCAATACTGGTTGGCCACCTTTCTCGATCCATGGTACAAGGAGAAATTTCCTTCTCTCCTTTTGGAGTCACCAAAGAGTTTTACAATAGAATCGTTCAAGATGGCTGTTGTAGATCAGTTGCTGAAAACATCATCCTCAGACAATGCTGGTGGCAGAGGTAGCGGTTCTTTTCAACACTAAGGGATAATGAGAGAGACATGAACACCAGGTCCAACAGAGTTGGGGGGCAAATGTGCACAAATTGGACAATTTTCAATAAACCAGCACAACAGCTATTGCCTGTAACAATGCCAAGGAGGGAGAAGTTACAGAACATGGTCAAGAGGTACTTAAGTGGCCATACATGCGTCCTTTCTCACGCTTCAGTTCCCTTTAATTATTGGGTGTCCAAGCTGAACACTTGGCCCAACCTCTCCTTATACGCATTGGAGATGCTGGCCTACCCGGCTGCTAGTGTGATGTCAGAGCGTGCTTTTAGTTCCGCTGGGTCAATCATCACTGATAGGCACACACACCTCTCCACGGAAAATGCAGACAGACTTACTCTGATTAAATTCAACAAGGACTAGATATCTCCACAGTTTGCAATCTCTCCAGATGACAGCAAGCCAATGTAAATTCACCAAAAATGCTGATTCATGCTACTGCTGTTAATGTCAATCCCTTCCCTTAAAAACCTGTTTCCTTCCTTAGTCAATCATGACTCAGCCCATAGGGCTAATTTTTACAAACCCTATCTACATTGTGCAGTGGACAAACCAGGACAGTATTCCTACTCCATCCTAACTACTATTTGTGATTGGAAGCCCTATGCACATTGTGCAGTGGACAAACCAGGGCAGTATTCCTACTCCAGCCTACAGTACTATTTGTGATTGGAGGCCCTTGGGATGGTGGTGTCCTGCGTTTACCATGACTCAGCCCACAGAGCTAATTTTTACAAACCCTATGCACATTGTGCAGTGGACAAACCTGGACAATATTCCTACTCCAGCCTAACTACTATTTGTGATTGGAGGCCTTTGGGATGGTGGCTTCCTGTGTCAACCATGACTCGGCCCATAGGGCTAATTTATACAAACCTTATGCACATTGTGCAGTGGACAAATCTTAAATGTAGAGTGGTCCTACTAAACTAATTTTTGTCATTGGAGGCCCTTGTGACAGATTGTTCCACATTGTAACTGAGATAGGGGATACATATTCAATAGAAATCTAGATTTGGGAGTTGTTCTTGTGTATCTGTAAACAGGGTCGGACTGGGGTGTCTGGGGCCCACCTGGGGAATGGACTCTAGGGGCCCACCCTACAGCTATATGCAAATATCTGTCATTATAGCGGAGCATCAGCTGTAAAACACAGGCGGCTGCTGCACATCTACTGTGCACCCCAATAACTGGGATGTATAATTACGGTAGTTTACATTAATGGGGTTGTTTGGTTAAAACAAATTATCATTGATCCATGGGCGCCACAGGATAGGTGATCGCTTAGATCTGACCATTAGAAACTGCACCGATCGGAAGAATGGGGAAGTTTTATCCCTGACAGGACACTTTTATCCCTATTTTAAAATGTAGCGGCAGGTGGGATGTCTGACAGCAGCTCCATTCATTCTCTTTGGGGCTTCCAGAAAAAAACAAGTGCAGCCACTGAGGGAATGAATGGATCAGTGATCTAGTTGGACATGCCACTCCAGTCTAATGGGGACAAAAAGTTCCACATTTTGCTGAATAGGTCCAAGCAGTCAGACTCCCCCACCAATCAATACGTTATCAATTATCCTGTGGAGAGGTGATTACTTTTTTCCACAGGAAACCCCCTGTAAATGCATCTCCGCCACTGTGTACAAAGCATTAAAACTCTAATGGAAATAAAGAATCTTCTCCTAATTAATCAGAGAGAACAAATTACCACCATACACAACACAATCCACTATACCAAAACCAATATTACCACATACAGGAAGAAATACCACCACACCATGACCAGACCACATAGTGACCGAATAATACTACATACAAGGGACAAATACCGCCACATCATGACCAGATCACATATTACCACCACATAGTGACCGAATAATATGATATATTAGGGCAGCACGGTTCAGAGGTTAGCACTGCAGCCTTGCAGCGCTGGTGTCCTGGTTCAAATCCCATCAAGGACAACATCAGCAAGGAGTTTGTATGTTCTCCCCGTGTTTGCGTGGGTTTCCTCCAGGTACTCTGGTTTCCTCCCACATTTGCAAAGACATACTGCTAGGGAATCTAGATTGTGAGCCTCATTGGGGACAGTGGCAATAATGTCTGTAAAGCACTGTGAAATTAATAGCGCTATATAAATGAGTAAAAATAAATAAAAATAAATATTACCAGCATATAGGGACCAAATGATACCACATACAAGGAGAAATACTGCCACGCCATGACCAGACCACAAATTACCAACACATAGTGCCCGAATACTACAATATTGATTATGAATACAAACAATAATACTAACAATACTGTTATTACCACCAGTGACAATACAGTATACACAGTACCTCTGTATATAGTGTCAGTGTACAGGTAATACAGTGATCACAGGTGACATTATACACAGGAGATCTGTATATAGTGTCAGTGTACAGGTAATACAGTGACCACCAGTGACATTATACACAGTACCTCTGTATATGGTGTATAGTGTACAGGTAATACAGGGATCACCGGTGACATTATACACAGGAGCTCTGTATATAGTGTCAGTGTACAGGTAATACAGTGATCACCAGTGACATTATACACAGGAGCTCTGTATATGGTGTATAGTGTACAGGTAATACAGGGATCACCGGTGACATTATACACAGGAGCTCTGTATATGGTGTATAGTGTACAGGTAATAAAGGGATCACCGGTGACATTATACACAAGAGCTCTGTATATAGTGTCAGTGTACACATAATACAGTGATCACCAGTGACATTATACAAAGGAGCTCTGTACACAGTATACAGTATATATTGTAAGTGTACAAGCAACACACTGACTCACCGGTGACATCTGTAGTTGAAGTCTTTTTTCTTCATCCAGTGCAGACCGCCATTACTTCTTCCAGCAAAAACTTGTCTCTGCAGAAAATAACACAGCTATAGCTGATTGCTTCCAGAGCACATTCCCAACTATTTTCCTCGACTTCTATACTATGTCAGATGAAGAAAAAAAAGACATAGTGCCACCCTGCACAGTAGCAGAACCCCCTTTTGTTCTCCCCATGGAAGACAGTAAGCTCAAAAATAAATTACAGCAGTAATAATGTCCCCTGATTGGCCCCTACAGTAATTATGTCCCTACTTGCCACCATAAACCAATAATGTATGCTCCTCATCCTGACCTCAATACAGTAATTATGTCACCCCTTTATTTAATAAGGTGCCAGATCCCTGGCCCCTTTATTTAATGTCTCCATCTTGGACCCCAATGCCCACCTTAATAAGGTCCCTATCCTGGGCCCCTTCCAGTAATAATGTCCTCATCCTGGGCCCCTTTATTTAATGTACCCTCCCTGGGCCCTTATGTCCGTCCCTATGGCCTCAACCTTGCCCAACTACAGAGGGGGGATTCTTCTCACCTTCTTGCGCTCCCCAGCATCCTCTTATGGCTTCATATTCAGCGTGGTCGTTACAATGGCTGCCGACTGAAGCTGTGACAGGGCGCTCTGCTCTGTGACAGACCACGTGCTGACGTCACATAGCAGTAACATTAAAAGGCCGCCGGCCTATCAAAGGCTGTCATTTAACAAAACTGCTATGTGACTTCAACACATGGCCTGTCACAGAGCAGAGCGCCCTGTCACAGCTGCAGCCGGCATTCATCTTCATGTGCGTTGTCGCCAGGGTCGGCTCCATGTTTTCATGGGCTTCGGGTGAAAGAGTATCAGTGGGCCCCTTTAACACATGCCACGATTCCTGATGCACAGATAAAAAAACAGATATAGTACAATATATAGGCACCACACAGTAGGCCATACAGTATTATGGTCAACACATAGTCCTACATACAGTATTATGGGCACCTCATAGTCCTCCATACAATATTATGGGCACCTCATAGTTCTCCATACAGTATTACGGGCACCTCATAGTCCTCCATACAGTATTATGGGCAACCACATAGTGCTCCACACTGTATTACGGGCACCTCATTGTCCTCAATACAGTATTATTGGCCCCATATATTGCTCCTCCATACAGTATGGCAACCACATAGTCCACCATACAGTATTATGGGCAACCACATAGTCCGCCATACAGTATTATTGGCCCCATACAATGCTCCTCTACACAGTATTATGGGCACCTCATAGTCCTCCATACAGTATTATGGGCAACCACAGAGTGCTCCATACAGTATTATGGGCACCACACAGTCCGCCATACAGTATTATGGGCAACCACATAGTCCACCATACAGTAATATGGGCAACCACATAGTCCTCCATACAGTATTATTGGCCTCATATAATGCTCCTCCATACAGTATTATTGGCCCCGTATAATGCTCCTCCATACAGTATTATGGGCACCTCATAGTCCTCCATACAGTATTATGGGCACCTCATAGTCCTCCATACAGTATTATGGCCAACCACATAGTCCGCCATACAGTATTATTGGCCCCATATAATGCTCCTCCATAAAGTATTATTGGCCCCAGATAATGCTCCTCCATACAGTATTATGGGCACCTCATAGTCCTTCATACAGTATTATGGGAACCTCATAGTTCTCCATACAGTATTACGAGCACCTCATAGTCCTTCATATAGTATTATGGGCAACCACATAGTGCTCCATACTGTATTATGGGCACCTCATTGTCCTCCATACAGTATTATTAGCCCCATATATTGCTCCTCCATACAGTACAGCAACCACATAGTCCGCTATACAGTATTATGGGCAACCACATAGTCCTCCATACAATATTATTGGCCCCATATAATCCTCCTCCATACAGTATTATTGGCCCCATATAATGCTCCTCCATACAGTATTATGGGGACCTCATAGTCCTCCATACAGTATTATGGCCAACCACATAGTCCCACATAAAGTATTATGGGCCCCATATAATGCTCCTCCATACAGCACATCATGGGCCCCCTGCTCCTACATACAGTATTGTGGGCCCCGTGCTCCCCCACACAGTATTATGCCCCCCAGCTCCTCCACACAGCATTATGGGACCCCGCTCTCATGCATATAGTATTATGCATCCCCACTTGTCATGTCGGACACTGTCCAGACCAGGTCGTCTGACAGACAGCGGTAATTCCGCGTTTGACCACTGTTTGCTCATTGGCGTTGGCTAGTTTTCGTCTGGCTGCTCCGGGGTTGATTTATCTGATCCTCGGATTGGAGGCTGGACCATGCCCATTTCCTTTAAATGGTTCTCCTGATCTTTGGGCGTCGCCGATTATAGCTTCTGTCTTATCCGTAGTTATCTCGGTCCGGAGTGGAGAGCTGGTTGTTGGAGAATCGTTGCTGGTGGTGTATTTTCCCTTGTCTTATTTACTCCTTCCTATATTTGTATTTATTTTGCCCTGCACCTTTATAGTGTATTCCTGATTGACTGCGGCGTGGTGTATATTTTCCTTTATCCTTGTTTGTCATAACTGTGGGTATTGGTCTATTGCATTCACAGGGTGGTGGGTGGTGGTGTTCAGTCTAGGGCTGAATCAGGAGTTAGGGTGAGGGTGGAGGCCTGAACATGCACACCTTCAGTGTAAACTTCAGGCAGGTAGAGGGTCAGACAGGGTTTCCCTAGTCTGAGGGAAATTGCAGGGGCCCGGGTTATTAGCTCTCGCCCTCCTTGTATCCCTGTGACATTATAATCGGCCTAACAAAAAAAAAAAAAAAAAGGGGTTCCTTTTTTTTTCTCTCTCTTCTCTGTGTTTTGTCATGGATCCCATGACTTCCATAACCCGCCAGTTGGAGGCGCTGTCCCTACAGGTCACTCAGTTGAAGGGAGCAGTGCAGCAACAGGGACTAGCAGTATCTAATATACAGGCTGGAGCGACAGGAGGAGTTAATGAGCACAAGTTTCCTTTGCCTGAAAAATTTGCTGGGGAACACAGTAAATTTGTTTCTTTTCGTGAAGCTTGCAAACTGTATTTCCGTATGCGCCCGATCTCCTCTGGTAATGAGGCTCAACATGTGGGCCTGGTGTTGTCATTATTGAGCGGGGATCCCCAAGCATGGGCATTTTCGTTGCCGTCTGATTCTGTTGCATTTAACTCAGTGGAGAGTTTCTTTTCTGGTCTAGGACACATTTACGACGATCCAGACAGAATGGCTCTAGCAGAATCTAAGTTACGCACTATTTGCCAGGGGGAGCGTGTTGCAGAGGATTACTGTTTTGAATTTCGCCGCTGGGCGGTTGACACTCAGTGGAATGAGCCAGCATTGCGGAGTCACTTTATTCATGGAGTTTCTAATAGGGTTAAAAAAGCCCTCCTGATGTACGAGACTCCTGCTTCACTAGATTCCGCTATGAGTCTTGTTGTCCGCATTGATCGCCGTTTGCGTCAGGGGAATCATGAGACGCCGCCTGTGGGTGAAGGTTTAGGTTCACGTGAGGTTGATGCAGGTGAGCCCACGGAATCTATGCAAATCGCAGGGGTGTCACATGTTAAGAATCGTACCCCTGTACTCAGGAAGCAGGGAGCCTGTTTTTTCTGCGGTAAAACTGGTCATTTTATTAATATCTGTCCTCTGCTGTTAAAGAAAGACGCAACGGCGGAAAACTTCTGTGCTCAGAGGGTGTGGGGGAGCCCAATCTGAGCTTATGTATATCCTCCATGATGATTTCTCAGTGCATGCTCCCTGCCAAAGTTGTTGTTGCTGGTAGAGAGATACCAATCACTATTTTTGTGGATAGTGGTTCCGCCACAAATCTCATTGATGAGGAGTTTGCGTGCACTGCTGGTTTTAAGATTGAAAAACTGCCTCATCCTATCCGTGTGGTCACCATCAATTCTGCTCCTCTTCCACAGGGGGAGATTACTGAGTTTGTGGCTGAGGTTAAACTCCACATTGGGGTTCTTCATTTTGAGCAGGTCACATGTAAGGTGCTCAAGAGTCTTCCGGCACAATTGGTTCTGGGTTTTCCATGGTTGTCTACACACAACCCGGGGATTGACTGGAAAACTCAGGACATAATCCAGTGGAGTGATTTCTGTCAGGAGAATTGCCTGGCCACATGTGTGTCCGCTGTGACTTCAAGCGTTCCTGAGTCACTTCAGGATTATGCGGATGTGTTCTCTGATAAAGGTTGTTCAGAGTTGCCGCCACACCGCTCCTATGACTGTTCTATCAGGTTTAAACCAGGGGCCAAGTTGCCTAAAGCAAGGATGTTCAACATCTCCGGTCCGGAGAGACAAGCGCTCAAGGATTACATTTCTGAAAGTTTGAGCAAAGGGCACATCAGGCCATCATCCTCGCCAGTGGAAGCAGGGTTCTTCTTCGTGAAGAAGAAAGATGGCGGATTACGCCCGTGTTTGGATTTCAGGGAGTTGAACCAGATTACGGTTCATGATCCATACCCTATGCCACTGATACCTGACTTGTTCAACCAGGTGGCAGGTGCAAAGTGGTTCACCAAGCTTGACCTCAGGGGGGCGTACAACCTCATAAGCGTCCGTCAAGGTGATGAGTGGAAGACGGCTTTCAATACCCCTGAGGGTCATTTTGAAAATTTGGTGATGCCTTTTGTGTTAACTAACGCACCTGCAGTGTTCCAACATTTTATCAATGATGTGTTCTCGCATGTTTTGGGGAAATTCGTTATCGTGTACCTAGATGTCATCCTCATATATTCTTGCGACCGTGATGCTCATTTAGATCACGTCAGGCAGGTGTTACAGCTTCTCAGAGAGAATAAGCTGTATGCTAAACTTGAGAAATGTGTATTTTTTGCTCAAGAGTTGCCGTTCTTAGGTTATATTGTGTCTGCTTCGGGTTTTAAAATGGACGCCGCTAAGGTGCAAGCGGTGCTGCATTGGGAACGTCCTGATAACCTGAAAGCACTTCAGCGGTTCCTTGGGTTTTCTAACTACTATAGGAAATTTATCAAGGATTTTTCTATCATTGCTAAACCGCTAACTGACATGACTAAAAAGGGTACCAATTTCTCCGTTTGGCCTGAGGCTGCTGTTCGCGCATTTGAATTTCTCAAGAACAGTTTTGTTTCAGCCCCCATTCTTGTGCAGCCAGACGTATCTAAACCCATTGTCGTGGAAGTCGATGCCTCTGAGGTTGGTGTGGGGGCGGTACTATCTCAAGGCTCATCCTTGAGTGGTTTGCGTCCGTGCGCCTATTTCTCAAAAAAACTGTCGTCCGCTGAACGTAACTACGATATCGGCAACAGGGAGTTGTTGGCTATTAAGTTGGCCTTTGAGGAATGGCGACATTTCTTGGAGGGGTCGGTACATCAGGTCACTGTTATTACCGACCATAAGAATCTGCTGTATTTGGAGTCTGCCAAGCGTCTGTCTCCCAGGCAGGCTCGTTGGGCATTGTTTTTCACGCGGTTCAACTTTGTTGTCACTTACAGACCAGGGTCTAAAAACACTAAGGCGGATGCTCTGTCCAGGTGTTTTCCGGGGGGAGAACCTCAGGAAGATCCAGTACCCATCCTCCAAAAAGGTGTTGTGGTTTCGGCTCTCACTACCGAGATTGAGGCTGAGATTGCCGAGGCTCAGGAGGAGGTACCATCTGAGCTTCCCATCAACAGATCTTTTGTACCACTTCATCTCCGCCTAAAGGTGTTGGCGGAGCATCATGATATTGTCCTGGCTGGCCACCCAGGGGTTAGAGGTACTTTGGAGTTGGTGTCACGTCGGTTTTGGTGGCCCAAAATCCGACAGGACGTGGTCTCATATGTGTCAGCTTGCACCACGTGCGCTAGGGCTAAGACGCCCCGCTCCCGTCCTGCTGGCACACTACTTCCTCTCGAGGTACCTAGTAAGCCATGGACGGAAATCTCCATGGATTTCATCACTGATTTGCCTCCCTCAGCTGGGAACACGGTCATTTTGGTGATTGTGGATCAGTTTTCAAAAATGTCGCACTTTGTGTCTTTGCCTTCTTTACCTAACGCTAAGTCTCTTGCTCAGGTGTTTGTGCAGGAGGTGGTCAGGCTTCATGGAGTTCCATCTGACATCGTGTCAGATAGGGGTACTCAGTTTGTAGCAAAATTTTGGAAAGCATTTTGCTCACGGCTGGGGATCAAGTTGTCTCATTCGTCTGCGTTTCATCCCCAGTCAAATGGTCAGACCGAGTGTATGAACCAAAATTTGGAGCAGTACTTGCGCTGCTTTGTCTCTGATAATCAGGAGGAGTGGTCTACCTTTCTTCCTTTGGCTGAGTTTGCCATCAATAATCACCACCAGGAGTCGTCTGGGGAGTCTCTGTTTTTTTGTGTTTACGGGCTACATCCTCAGTTTTGTATGTTGAGTCAGAGGGGCTCTTCCGGCGTCCCGGAGGAGGACCAGTTAGGAGCACAATTGTCATCAGTCTGGAGGAGAGTTAAACAGCGCCTGTTGAGTGTGGGTGCTAGGTACAAACGTGTGGCTGACAGTAGGCGTGTGCCAGGTCCGGACCTGAGTGTGGATGACTGGGTGTGGTTATCCACAAAAAACATAAGACTCAAGATACCATCCCTTAAATTGGGTCCACGGTTTATTAGTCCATTTAGCGTCACCGCCGTCATTAACCCAGTAGCGTACCGACTGGAGCTCCCTACGGTATATAAAATACACAACGTGTTCCACAGGTCTCTTCTTAAGAAGGTGGTGGGTTCTGTGGACGCGGCGCCTATGCCACCTCCAGTCTTGGTGGATGGTAACCTAGAATTTGAAGTCTCCAGGGTGGTTGACTCTCGTGTGGTGCGCCGCACTTTACAATATTTGGTACACTGGCATGGTTATGGGCCTGAGGAGAGGTCCTGGGTACCAGCCTCGGACATTCATGCGGATTGGCTGGTCAGGTGTTTTCATCGTCGCCATCCGGACAAGCCGGGTCCTATAAGCCATGAGGGCCCTGGGGTCCCTCATAGAAGGCGGGGTACTGTCATGTTGGACACTGTCCAGACCAGGTCGTCTGACAGACAGTGGTAATTCCGCGTTTGACCACTGTTTGCTCATTGGCTTCGGCTAGTTTTCGTCTGGCTGCTCCGGGGTTAATTTATCTGATCCTCGGATTGGAAGCTGGGCCATGCCCATTTCCTTTAAATGGTTCTCCTGATCTTTGGGGGTCGCCGATTATAGCTTCTGTCTTATCCGTAGTTATCTCGGTCCGGAGTGGAGAGCTGGTTGTTGGAGAATCGTTGCTGGTGGTGTATTTTCCCTTGTCTTATTTACTCCTTCCTATATTTGTATTTATTTTGCCCTGCACCTTTATAGTGTATTCCTGATTGACTGTGGCGTGGTGTATATTTTCCTTTATCCTTGTTTGTCATAACTGTGGGTATTGGTCTATTGCATTCACAGGGTGGTGGGCGGTGGTGTTCAGTCTAGGGCTGAATCAGGAGTTAGGGTGAGGGTGGAAGCCTGAACATGCACACCTTCAGTGTAAACTTCAGGTAGAGGGTCAGACAGGGTTTCCCTAGTCTGAGGGAAATTGCAGGGGCCCGGGTTATTAGCTCTCGCCCTCCATGTATCCCCGTGACACCACTCCTCCATACAGTATTATGGGACCCCACTCCTCCATACAGTATTATGCCCCCGCTCCTCCACACAGTATTATGCCCCCCCGCTCCTCCACATAGTATTATGCCACCCCGCTCCTCCATACAGTATTATGGGCCTCCCGCTCCTTCACACAGGATTATGCCCTCCAGCTCCTCCACACAGTATTATGCCCCCCAGCTCCTCCACACAGTATTATGCCCCCCAGCTCCTCCACACAGTATTATGCCCCCCACCAGCTCCTCCACACAGTATTATGCCTCCCAGCTCCTCCACACAGTATTATGCCACTCCCAGCTCCTCCACACAGTATTATGCCCCCCAGCTCCTCCACGCAGTATTATGCCCCCTGCCAGCTCCTCCACACAGTATTATGCCACCCCCTTCCTCCATTTATTAAAAAAAAAGTAAAATCCTCACTTCTCCCGTTCCCACCACAGGTCCGGAGCACTCAGCGTCTCTCCAGCTCTGCAATGCTCAGGACAGAGAGGCTGAGCGCGCAGTGATGACGTCATCGCACCCTCTGCCCTGAGACATCACAGAGTCAGAGGGCACTGAAGACACTGCAGCTGCCACCAGAACAAGGAGAGGTGAGTATTAGAAGGGGGGCCCGATGCCAGCGCTGGCACCGGGGGGGGCCATTGTCGTGGCGGCGGTCGGCGCTGCCTCCTCCTCTCTGGGGCAGGGCCCACCGGGCATTTCACCGGTGTCCCGGTGGGCCTGTCTGACCCTGTCTGTAAAAGTGATGTAATACTGTGACAAACTAATTCCTAGAAACCATATGTGAGTCAGCAATGCAGGCAGGCATATTCTCAAGGCTCTTCCCATTCTGTTTTATCACTTCATCACTTTCCCATCCATTTCAGCCTTTTCCTCAGGACCCCAGACCCCTTTGTAGGGTGCAGCAGAAAATTACTTGCATTTACCATGGACTTGCATTGTACTCGCTATTCGGAACAAATACGCAATTTTTACAAAATACTCATTACGAGTATAGCTATTATGAATATTACGGTACTCGCTCATCACTAATCAAATACTTATTTCTCCCATCTTATGTCTCATCTGCTTGCAAGGCTAAACTGAGGAAATCTAGTGGCTAAACATGTTTCTAGCTATTCGAAGAACAAAGTAATATTGTATAACAGGAGACTAGGAATGCTAAAAAACTTTGCTTTATACAAATCTTTTATGTTGCAATTTACATATAGACATTTGTTTTGAAGTGAGACAACTGGATAGACCATGGCACACTTCATGCAACTCATAAATTACACCACACTTAACCCCTTAACGACCGCAGATATACCTTTTAATGGCGTCAGTTAAGGGTACTTAAACCACTGCGCTGTGGAAAAGTGTATAGCGCCCCCCAGAGTCAGATTTTCTCTGGGGTCTCGGTTGCCGGGGGTAGCAGAGACCCGAGAGAACATGATTCGGGTAGTTTTTTACCAACCCCCAGGTTGCCATCGCCGGTAGCTAACCGTTTACCAGTGGCCGCAAAAAAGAACAACTCGATTTCCCATTTAATTTCTCTGTCCTCCGATGTGATCGCACATCACAGGACAGAGAAATGGGGTCCCCAATCGCCCCCTGATACTCACCCGTCTCCCTCAATGCTCCTCGTGGCTCCCGATGGGCGCAGCCATCTTTTTCCAGAACAAAAATGGCGGGCGCATGCTTAGTGCGCTCGTCGGCCGGCACCCGGCAGATCTTTGGGGTCTCTCTCGGCTGCCGGGGGTAGCCGAGACCCCAAAGAACATGATCGGGGTCAGTTTTTACTGACCCCTGTTTTACGATCGCTGGTAATTAACTGTTCACCGGCGAACGCAAAAAAAAGCGATGACATTCTCTGTCCACTGATGTGATCGCACATCAGAGGACAGAGAAATAGGGGGATCAGGGACCCTGTTATACTTACCGGTGTACCTGGGTCCTCCTGCATCCCCTCCTGGCCGCCGGCTTCTTCCTCCAGGAAGAAAATGGCGGGTGCATGCACAGTGCACCCGCCATGATGTGCCGGCCGGCAGAGGAAGATTCTTCCTCTTGTTTTATTTTGGTCACTGCTAGATCCTATCATAGTGATCAAAATAGAAAAAATAATAAATAACCCCCCCTTTATCACCCCCTTAGTTAGGAAAAAATAAAATAAAAAAATGCATGTATTTCCATTTTCCAATTAGGGTTAGGGATAGGGTTAGGGCTAGGGTTAGAGTTAGGGTTGGCGCTAAAGTTTGGGTTAGGGTTAGGGTTGGGGCTAAAGTTAGGGTTAGAGCTAGGGTTAGGGTTAGTGCTAAAGTTAGGGTTAGGGTTGGGGCTACATTTAGGGTTAGGGTTGGGGCTAAGGTTAGGGTTAGGGCTAGGGTTATGGTTGGTGCTAAAGTTAGGGTTAGGGTTGGGGCTAAAGTTAGGGTTAGGGTTGGGGATAAAGTTAAGGTTAGGGTTAGGGCTAAAGTTAGGGTTAGGGTTAGGTTTAGGGTTGGTGCTAGGGTTAGGGTTAGGGTTGGGGCTAAAGTTAGTGTTAGGGTTAAGGTTGGTGCTAAAGATAGGGTTAGGGCTAAAGTTAGGGTTAGGGTTGGGGCTAAAGTTAGGGTTAGAGTTGGGATTAGGGTTAGGGTTGGGATTAGGGTTTGGATCAGGGTTGGTATTAGGTTTAGGGTTGGCATTAGGGTTAGGGTTGGCATTAGGGTTACGTTTGGGATTAGCGTTAGGTTTGGGATTAGGGTTAAGGTTAGGGTTGGGATTAGGGTTAGGTTTGAGGTTAGGGTTGAGATTATGATTAGGGGTGTGTTGGGCTTAGGGATTTGATTAGGGCTAGGGCTGGGATTAGGGTTAGGTGTATTTTGGCATTAGGGTTTTGATTAGGGTTATGGATTGGGTTGGGATTAGGGTTAGGGGTGTGTTGGGGTTAGGGTTGGAGTTAGAATTGGGGGGTTTCCACTGTTTAGGTACATCAAAGGGTCTCCAAATGTGACAGCCAATTTTACGGTCAAAAAGTCAAATGGTGCTCCCTCCCTTCTGAGCTCTGCATGGTTTACCCCCACATATGGGGTATCAACGTACTCAGGACTAATTGTACAACAACTTTTGGGGTCCAGTTTCTCCTGTTACCCTTGCAAAAATTAAAAAAAAATTGGGGGCTAAAAAATAATTTTTGTGGAAAAAAAATGATTTTTTATTTTCACGGCTCTGCGTCTAACTTCTGTGAAGCACTTGGGCATTCAAAATGCTCACCACATATCTAGATAAGTTCCTTGGGGGTCTAGTTTCCAAAACAGGGTCAATTGTGGGGGTTTCTACTGTTTAGGTACATCAAGGGCTCTGAAAATGCAACATGACGCCCGCAGACCATTCCATCAAAGTCTGCATTTTTAAACGTCACTACTTCCCTTCCGAGCCCTGATGTGTGCCCAAACAGTGGTCCCCCCACATATGGGATATCAGCATACTCAGGACAAATTGGACAACAAATTTTGGGGTCCAATTTCTCCTGTTACTCTTGGGAAAATAAAAAATTGGGGGCTAAAAAATCATTTTTGTGGGAAAAAAAAATTATTTTCACGACTCTGCATTATAAATTTCTGTGAAGCACTTGGGCGTTCAAAGTGCTCACCACACATCTAGATAAGTTCCTTGGGGGTCTAGTTTCCAAAATGGGGTCACTTGTGGGGGGTTTCTACTGTTTTGGTACATCAGGTGCTCTGCAAACGCAACATAACGCCCGCAGGCCATTCTTTTAAAGTCTGCATTCCAAAACGGCGCTCCTTCCCTTCCGAGCTCTGCTATGTGCCCAAACAGTGGTCTCCCCCACATATGGGGTATCAGCGTACTCAGCATAAATTACAGAATAAATTTTGGGGTCCAATTTCTCCTGTTACCCTTGTGAAAGTAAAAATTTGGGGGTGAAAAGATCATTTTTGTGGAAAAAATATGATTTTTTATTTTCATGGCTCTACATTACAAAACTTCTGTGAAGCAGTTCGGGGTTGATAGTGCTCACCACACATCTAGATAAGCTCTTTGGGGTGTCTAGTTTCCAAAATTGGGTCACTTGTTGCGGGTTTCTACTGTTTAGGTACATCAGGAGCTCTGCAAATGCAACATGACGCCTGCAGACCATTCCATCAAAGCCTGCATTTTAAAACGTCACTACTTCCCTTCCGAGCCCCGATGTGTGCCCAAACAGTGGTGCCCCCCACATATCGGGTATCAGCATACTCAGGACAAACTGGACAGCAAATTTTGGGGTCCAATTTCTCCTGTTACCCTTGAGAAAATAAAAAATTGCGAGCTAAAAAATCATTTTTGAGGAAAAAAAAGGATTTTTTATTTTCACAGCTCTACGTTATAAGTTTCTGTGAAGCACTTGGGGGTTCAATGTGTTCACCACACATCTAGATAAGTTCCGGAATGGGTCTAGTTTCCAAAATGCGGTCACTTGTGGGGGGTTTCCACTGTTTAGGCAGATCATCAGGGGCTCTCCAAACGCGACATGGCGTCCGATCTCAATTCCAGCCAATTCTGCATTGAAAAAGTCAAACGGTGCTCCTTCTCTTCCAAGCTCTGTCATGCACCCAAACTGTGGTTTACCCCCACATATGGGGTATCGGCGTACTCAGGACAAATTGCACAACAACTTTTTAGGTCTAATTTCTCCAGTTACCCTTGTGAAAATAAAAATTTGGGGGCGAAAAGATCATTTTTGTAGAAAAAATGTGATTTTTTTATTTTCACAGCTCTACGTTATAAACTTCTGTGAAGCACCTGGGGGTTTAAAGTGCTCACCAAACAACTAGACAAGTTCCTTAAAGGGTCTAGTTTCCAAAATGGTGCCACTTGTGGGGGGTTTCTACTGTTTAGGCACTTCAGGGGCTCTCCAAATGCGACATAGCATCCGATCTCAATTCCAGCCAATTCTGCATTGAAAAAATGAAACGGTGCTCCTTCTCTTCCAAGCTCTGCCGTGCGCCCAAACATCGGTTTATCCCCACATATGGGGTATCGGCGTATTCAGGATAAATTGCAAAACAACTTTTGTGGTCTAATTTCTCCTGTTACCCTTGTGAAACTAAAAATTTAAGGGCAAAAATATCATTTTTGTAGAAAAAATGTGATTTTTTCTTTTCATGGCTCTACGTTATAAACTTCCGTGAAGCACTTGGGGCTTCAAAGTGCTCACCACACATCTAGATAAGTTCCTTAATGAGGCTAGTTTAAAAAATGGTGTCACTTGTGGGCGTTTCCACTCTTTAGGCACATCAGGGGCTCTCCAAACGCGACATGGCGTCCGATCTCAATTCCAGCCAATTCTGCATTGAAAAAGTCAAACGGCACTCCTTCTCGTCCAAGCTCTGCCATGCGCCGAAACTTTGGTTTACCCCCATATATGGGGTATCGGCGTATTTAGGAGAAATCGCACAACCAATTTTGCAGTTTATTTTCTCTTTTTACACTTGTGAAAATAAAAAAAAATGGTTCTGAAGTAAAATGTTTGTAAAAAGAATTTAAATGTTAATTTTTTCCTTCCACATTGCTTCAGTTCCTGTGAAGCACATAAAGGGTTAATAAACTTCTTGAATGTGGTTTTGAGCACCTTGAGGGGTTTAGTTTTTAGAATGGTGTCAAGTTTGGGTATTTTCTGTCATGTACACCCCTCAAAGTGACTTTAAATGTGAGATGGTCCCTAAAAAAAAATGGTTTTGTAAATTTTGTTGTAAAAATGAGAAATCGCTGGTCAACTTTTAACCCTTATAACTTCCTAACAAAAAAAATGTTGTTTCCAAAATTGTGCTGATGTAAAGTAGACACGTGGGAAATGTTATTTATTAACTACTTTGTGTGACATATCTCTCTGATTTAAGGGCATAAAAATTACAATTTGAAAATTGCTAAATTTTAACATTTTTTGCCATATTTCAATTTTTTTATAAATAATCGCAAGTAATATTGAAGAAATGTTACCAATAACATGAAGTACAATATGTCATGAAAAAATATTCTCATAATCAGCGGAATCCGTTAAAGCGTTCCAGAGTTATAACCTCATAAAGTGACAGTGGTCAGAATTGTAAAAATTGGCTCGGTCATTAAGTACCAAATTGGCTCTGTAACTAAGGAGTTAAATAGAAAGCATCACATTTATATCAATTAGGCTGGGTGCAGACGATCATACATTCTCTCATCCCAGAGAATCTGGCTGATTATGCAAATCACTGTGGTCAAACTCTGACCAGACTGTGATCATAGTGTGATCCAATTCTCTCGGAGGAGAAGATGGAGAAAAAAAGTCCATCTTCTCCATTCTATCAGTCCGTAGAAATCGGACAACACTCAGATATTATCCGAGTGCAGTCCGAAGGTTTCCACGCATTCATTGACTTGTAGGATCGGATCAAATGCAGGCATGCTGCGATTTTTTCCTTTGTCTAAGGATAAAAATCAGCTATGTGCACAGCCCCATAGAATAACATTGGTCCGAGTACGATAATATGTTTTGTCGGATCGCACTCGGACCAATAATACGGCCATCTGCACCTGTCCTTACACTGCACATTTGAAAAAAAAAAAAAAACAACAGAAAAAAATTGCATACAAACAATAGAAGGTAACAGACTGTCACATCAAAATAATAGACTGATAAATATAAGTTACTCAACTATTACAAATCAAATATCACTTCAGGTACTGTATATAAATTCGTAGAGAAATAAAAAACTTGTCATTTTAATGTACTGTATAAATAGGAATTGAAAAAGCTCTGAATTTAATGAAAAGTTGTTCAGTGTTACCACGGCAGTGAGTTTTTAATGCAAAAGCGCCCTCTATTGATGAATATATAGTATTAACATTATTTGAAGCTGGATAAGCAATATGAGATCAATAATAACGTTTACATTTATGCCTTAATAAATGCTAACAAAATTAATATAAATACAACTTGTAAATGCATGTACCTGTATATTTTAACCTTACTGTGCTGATATTGTCATCCTGCTGTTTGTGCTTTTGCATTATTACCTTATTAAATTGTTTTGCATGTTTTTATGTTAATTGTTGTCATTGCATAAAAAAGCCTAATGATGCCTTACACATGCTAAAAATGACATCAATACTATTTGTTTAAAGAGCATATTTTCACAAACCAGATTTGTTGCAGAAAAGAAAAGATGGCATCCTTTTAACCCTTTCATCACTGAATCAAATTTTTTTTTTGCTCTTTAGTTTTTCACTCATTTTTTTTCCAAAGTCATATTTTTTTTACTGCCATTTGAGGGCTTATTTTCTGTGGCCTGAGTTGTAGTTTTGAATTACATAATTCACATACATTGTACTGAAAATCAGGGGAAGGAAAACTGGTAGAAGAAACCCCAAAACAATTCCTCCATTGTTTTTTGGTTTTTTTTTGGGGGGGTTGTTTTACATTATTCATTATGCAGTAAAAATGGGTCCTTCATTCTTCAGGTCAATAGGATTCTGGCTGCTTTTATATTTTAGTGCTTTTAAAATACACAGACCTTTAAAAAATAATTCAGTTTGTGTTGCTGTTTTCTAAGACCTACAAGTTTTTTTCACTTTTCTGCAGATTACTTTTAATCGCCTTATATTTCTTTTTGTTTTTCTTTGGGGGGGGGGGCAAGATGAATAAACTCAACACTGGGAGTTTTATTTTATTTTCGCCATACAGTTTACTGTACGGGCTAAATAATTTCATATTTTCAAAGATTTGATTCTTTATTTTCAGATTGGGAAAAGTGATGTGATTTGAACTTTTAGACTTTATAAACTTTATAGCTTTTAAATATTTGTGACTATTTTTTCCACATATTTATAGCCCTGTGGGGTTCTTGATCCTGCAATCATTTGATCACTGGTGCAATACACTGTAAGACTTTTCCAGTAATGCAGTGTATTGTCAGTTTACCAAATTCCTACGAAGCCCATCTATGCTTGTGGTGAAACCTGCGTTCCTCCATATATTTTATATGTCTAACAGCTTGAACCATGGTGCCTTATACCACACATTGCAGGCTCTCTTCACCCTTTCTCCAGCATACTGTCACAATGATAACAACTAGAAGCTGCTCTGTGTGTGCAGGGATGGGATGGAGGGGAGGTACCATTGTTATTTGAAATGGTCAGAGAACCATGTGCTGTCAGCAACCCCCTAGAGAATAGGTAGATTCTGGATCATCCCACATAGAATTGCAGTCATCCTATACTGCCCAACCTTTTACTTCTGGTCATAGACTATTGGGATTGTTGTCTATCAGCCTGGTTTGGTGATTTATAGTACCTCGAGAACTCCTTGTCCTACTCTTTTTAATAATTTTTTATGTTTTATGGTCCACTGTTAGATGTCGGGGTAAACCACTCACTCGGTAAGTAGATATTTAATTTGGCTCATGACGAGTTCATACTTATGGCTATGTAGTTTCCTTTGCAGGAAGCGAAATGACTTGCGATAGTGAATCTGTCACTTGTTATAGAAGAAGTTTTGCATATATATATGTGTACTGTATATACAGTATACAGTATATGCTGTATATATATTTATGCAGATAGTAAAGATATTACTGTACTTACTGTCCATAAAATGACATTCTCTTATATGAATTATATTTTATTCACCTCTATTTACATTTTTCTCATGGCAGAAACTATTGCAAAATGTCATTCAGATGTTAATCTATACCTTTATTTGATGCAGTAACTGTATGTTCAACTAACTTTTTTTTACTTTTTGTTATTGACATGTTTATTGCCTTTCGTGTGCATTGGAATAACACAAAAAAAAAATTGTTGACACCCTCAACTATAATTCCTATAATCATCAATAAGCTTCTTACATCTCTCAACAGGAATTTTGGCCCACTGTTCTTTTACAAACTACTCAATTTCTCTCATTTGAAGGATGCCTTCTCCCAACAGCAACTTTATGATCTCTCCACAGGTGTTCAATGGGATTTAGATCTGGACTCATTGCTGGCCACTTTAGAACTCTCTAGCACTTTGTTTCCATTCATTTTTGAGGGCTTCTTGAAGTTTGTTTGGGGTCAATGTAATGCTAGAAGACTCATGACCTATGACGCAAACCCAGCTTTCTGACACTGGGCGTTACATTGCGACCCAAAATCTTTTGGAATTCTTCACATTTTATGATATCTTGCGCACAGTCAAGACACTCAATGCCAGAGACAGCAAAACAACCCCAAATATCTTTGAACCACCACCATATTTTACTATAGGTACTGTGTTCTTTTATTTGTAGGCCTCATTCTATTTTTGGTAAACAGTAGAATGATGTGCTTTGCCCAAAAGCTCTATTTTGGTCTCGTCTGTCCACAAGATGCTCTCCCAAAAGTATTTTGACTTACTCATGTACATTTGAGCAAATGACAGTCTAGTTTTTTATGTCTCTATGTCAGCAGTGGAGTCTTCCTGGGTCCCCTACAGTAGCATTTAATTGAATTCAAGTGTTGACACTAGTTTACGCTGACACTGATACACAGAGCCTGCAGGATAACTTGAATTTCTTTAGAACTTGATTGAGGATGCTTATTCACCATTTAGACTATCCTGCGTTGTAAATTTCTTAATTATTTTGCGCACTGTGGACAAAGAAACATCAAGGTCTCCGGATATTTATTTGTAACCTTGAGATTGTTGATATTGTTCAACAATTTTGGCTCTCAAGTCCTCAGATAGCTCTCTTCTCTTTCTGTTCTCCATGGTTAGTGTGGCACACAGAGACACAATGCAAAGATTGAGTCAACTTCTCCCCTTTTTATCTGGTTTAAGGTGTGATTTTCCAGATTTCCCACATCTATTACTTGCCACAGGTGAGTTTGAATGCGCATTATATGCTTGAAACAAATTTGTTTATCCACTATTTTAGAAAGGTCCTAACAATGTTGTCATGCCCATTTTGGGGATTTTGTGTGAAATTATGTCCAATTTGCTTTTTTTCTTTTTTTTTGTGTTGTTACAATACACACAAAGGAAATAAACATGTGTATAACAAAACGTGTAATTTCAATAATTTTCTGGGAGAATTACTTCATTTTCTGGAACAATTTCAAGGGTACCAACACTTTTGGCCATGGCTGTAAGTCATTAGTACAAGTAAATATGAACAACTTCGTAATATATCTTAATTCTCCACTTACAAGCCACTTCTTCCCCTCCTGAATTTACCATCCACTCCGAAAAACAATTCAAATCTGCCTGTGTCAAAGTAAGACAGACAGAGAGCACAGGGAGGGTCAGATACAAATCCTATTGCACTCTATAAACATGAGAAGGGTGAGGTGCATAGTGAGAAAACAAGTAGATGGAGACACAGACAAATTATCTTGCTGAGTTTTCTAACAAGTCTTTTACCTTAATGCAGAGGTGGATTCAAATCTACACTGCTCAGTGATATTGTATAATATTCTCCATGCTGCAGCTTCTGTCTGTGTGCTAACTGTGATCAGTGAAGGATCCCTCTCTATGTGCTGTGAGGTGTATTGGAGGTGTATAGTAGCAGATTCATTTATAAAATGCTCACTACTGCTTTATAATTTCCTTCATGCTTCCGCTGCTTCTGTCTTTGTGCCAAGGAATGGAATCAAGACACTTTCTGTGTGCTGTTCTGTGTATAAGAGACATCACATCACCTAGTGATAACCCACCAGCTCAGAGTGGATTTAAATTAAGAGAGATTGTGGAAATGCAGAATAGAAGTTATAAAAATGAGCAGAAATAGTGTTATTCTTCATATTTACACATGATAACTGCAGTTTAAAGGGAACCTATCAGCAGGATTGTGCACAGCAACCTACAAAGAGTGTCAGGTCGGCGCCGTTATACTTATTAAAATGATACCTTGGTTGATGAAATCCATCTTATGGCTGTTCTTTAATCTTTATTTTCAGTTTGTAGTTAATGATATGCTCGTGCCCTAAGGCGGGGCTGGGGGGGGTCTGTATGTGGTGCCTGTACACTGCAAGTACACCGCATGTCAGCATAGTGATACATTGAAATTTAATTTCTGGTCTTTTTTGTGGGCCGTATTGCCACAATTTTCAATTCTCCATTTTCCAGGTTCCCAATACTATAGCAAAAGTATTTGGGAAAAAAAGACGGTCCGCAAAAACGGAAGTCACGGTGCACCGCTATAACACCTTCCGTTGTTTTTGCGACCCCATTGATTTACAATGGGGGCCATGTCCGTAAGCCATGAAAAAGATCGAGCAAGCTGTTGCTGTCACAGTTGTAAATGCGGCCCTCACGGCCATACGGCGCTGTGGAATTATTGCAGCCCATTTTTGCAGCCCCATAGAAATCTATTGGGGCCGCAAAAACGGGCCACAATAGCACGGCAAGTGTATAAGCAGCCTAAGTCATTAAAATGTGAAAAACAACTACGATTCAATTTTGATGCACACTCTGGCCTAATCTTGAGTTTTGCCAGGCACTTCCGCTACGTAAGTAATGTTGGTACTTGTTCATTTATATTTAACAACAAGTACATTTATATTTAACAACTTGGAAAAGCATCAGAAGATTTATACAAAACTCATCTGTTGTTATGTGATAAATCTTAGTTGTTGCCTCCAAACTAGGCTGGTCTGGTAGGACTGCCAAGAGCGTGTTGCAGGGAATACATGTGTCTAGTAACTACACAGCTTCCCAAATGTAAAAAAAAGTGTATTTTAAACAATAAACTTTTAGCTAAGGTTGACACCTTTTACGCATTTTCTAATGTAGACAGTCTTTCATTGTAGAAAATTCTTGAATGACACTATGGTATTAAATACAAACTTATGGAATTCATTGTCTCTGTTTCAGGAAGTGTGGTCCTCTGTGCAAGTGTGAATCAATCATGGTGGCATGCAAAGGAGTCTGGACACAACCATTTTGGAAAGGAGTGGTTGGTGAATTCCTAGCTATGCTTATATTTGTCCTTTTGAGTCTTGGATCAACTATTAACTGGAGTCCAAAGGAAAATCGCCAACCAGCAGACCTGGTCCTTATCTCGCTCTGCTTTGGACTTAGCATTGCAACCCTAGTACAATGTTTTGGACATATTAGTGGGGGCCATATCAATCCAGCAGTCACTATTGCAATGGTATGCATGAGGAAAATCAGCATTGCAAAGGCAGCCTTTTATATTGTGGCACAGTGCTTGGGAGCTATTGCAGGAGCAGGAATTCTCTACATTGTTACTCCATTAGAAGTTGCTGGTGAACTGGGCGTTACTAAGGTAATTATCACAACCGTTTCTTCTGGTTCCTCAAATTAGTTTTAACCTCCTGGGCCCTGATTCATCATTTGTGGCTTTTTTTAAAGTAATTTTCCTTTTTTGTGCGTTTGATGCCTACTTCTTCAAAATGGCATACCTGATTCATGAATTTTGCACAAAGTCAAAAATGGCCTTTTTTCTGTCTTAAACTGTTGCACGCTTAATCCCTTATGGACCGAACAACTTTATAGGGCAATGACCGGGCCTCATTTTTTAAATCTAACAAGTGTCATTTTAAGAGGTAATAACTCTGGAATGCTTCAATGTATCATACTGATTCTGAGATTGTTTATTCATAACAAACTGTACTTTATGATAATGGTACAATTTGCTAAATATGAATTGTGTTAATTTGCAAAATGATCGAAATTTGGTGCCCTTAAACCAGAGAGCTATATTACACAAAATAGTTAATGCATAACATTTCCCACATGTCTAATTTACATCAGCACAATTTTTTAAAGAAAATCTTTTTTGTTAGGAAATTAGAAGGGTTAAAAGTTGATCAGCAATTGTTCATTTTTCCAACAAAATTTACAAAACCATTTTTTAGGGACTGCATCACATTTTAAATGATTTTGGGGTGCCTATATGATGGAAAATGCCCAAAAGTGACACCATTCTAAAAACTGCACCACTCAGGGTACTCAAAATCACATTCAGGACATGTATTAACCCTTAAGGTGCTTCACAGAAATTAATGCAATATGAAAGGAAAAAATGAGCATTTTTAATTTTTTTCACAAAAAATTTATATTGTCCCCTATTTTTTTAATTTCACAATCGTAAAAAGAGAAATTGAGCCAAACAATTTGTTGTTAAGTGTGGAAAACCTACTGTTTTTGCGCACGGCAGGGCTTGGAAAGGAAGGAGCACCGTTTGACTTTTTGAATGCAAAAATGGCTGAAATCAAGTGGGAATGCCATGCCACGTTTGGAGAGTCCTTGATGTGACTAAACAGTGGAAACCCCACAGAAGTGACCCCATTATGGAAACTAGACCCCTCAATTAATGTAGATTTGTGTTGAGTACCTTGATCCCTCAGGTGCTTCACAGAAATTTATAACATAGAGCCGTGAAAATAAAAAATCAAACTTTTGTCACAAAAATGTTATTTTAGCCCCAATTTTTTATTTTCAGAAGGGTAACAGGACAAAATACAGCATACAATTTTTGTGCAATTTCTCCTGAGTGTGCCAATATCCCATATGTGGTTGAAAACTAGGCAAGGGAAAATTCGCCACATTGACGTTCAGATTTGCTGAAATGGTTTGAGGGTGCCATTTCACATTGGCAGAGCCCGAGGTGCCAGAACAGCAGAAACCCCACATAAGTGACATCATTTTACAAATTACACCTCTCAATTAATTCATTTAGGTTTGCAGTGAGCATGTTGACACCATATGTGCCTCACAGAAATTAATACCATTGGGTAATGAAGAAAAAATAATTACATTTTTACAGCTAAAATGCTGTTTTAGCCCCAATTTTTTATTTTTATAAGGGTTAATTAGAAAGAATAGACCATACAGTTTATTGTACAATTTCTCCTGAGCATAGTGCAAAGCTCAGAAGGGAAGGAGCGCCATGTTATAGTGTAGATTTCACTGTTATGGTTTGCGGGTGCTGTTACCTGAGGTGCCAGAACAGCAGATTCCTCCCCCCCATAAGTGACCCCATTTTACAAACTACACCTCAAAATGAATTCACTTAGGGGCGCAGTGATCATATTGACACCATTGTTAAGTGTCAGTAGCCCATATGTGGTTGTACAGTACTGCTTAGCCAGACGTCGAGACTAGGAAGGGACAGATCACTATTTGCCTCCTGATGTGCAAATTTTCCAAAAATAGTTTGTGAACTACATATACAGAGCCCTCAATTGCTGAAAGAGCATAATTTCCTCCCTCAAGTGACCCCATTTTAGAAATGATACGCCTGCCAAACATGTGGTTGCTAAATGTGGTTTAGCTACACTGTAAGGCTCAGAAAAGAGGGGAGGTATTTGGATTTAGGAGTGCAGAATTCACTGAAGCCTTTGTGCTGCCAGTAACATTTAACTCCCCCTATATTTTTGTTAACAGATGACGTACCTGAGTGGGGACTTGCTTTTTTTGTGGTTTGAATTGAAGTTTTTATTGGGAACATTTTACATAACATTTGGAATCACATTTATTCTGTGCTCTATGATGAGCACTTAGCTTGGGGTTTATATCTAAATCTCCGAATGACGTGATTCAGATCAAACATCCAAGTGATTTATTCACTATAATGAGGCAGTAGTGTTACTCTAGACTCCATATGGCTTCTGTTCAGTCTATCCTTCTTTTCAAAGGTGCACAAAACTGTGGTAGACTGCTCTTTTATTCATGTCTACAAAGACAGACACCACCTGATCGCAGGCCAGACGGGGTCAACAGTGCCTCCATCTACCTCATAATAGGCGAGCTGTCTGAATCACTTATTTCACAGATTTACATGGAATCCCCGGGGTAAGCACTCAGCGCAATGCATGGGATAAATGAGAACAGAGCCTTACTGTGCTTATTTGGATGCTGTCACACACTAAAAGATGCTTTTTTTTGCAAAAAATAGTTTTTGCATTACCATATTTTGAGAGCTATAATTTTTCTATATTTCTGCAGACAGTGATTTGAGGGCTTTTTTTGTGGGAAGAGTTGACATTTTTATTGGTACCATTTTCAGGCTTTCAATATTTTGATCACTTTCAATATTGATTTTTGGGAGGCAGAATGAACAAAAAACAGCAATTCATGATTTTTTTGCCATTTTGCATGTGGTAAAATTTATAAGGCAGCTTTATTCTTCAGGTCAGTATGATTACATTGAAACCAAATTTATATTTTTTTCATGTTTTGCCACTTTTACACAATAAAAATTTTCATATAAAGAAAAATTATTTTTGCATCGCTATATTCCGAGACTTTAAATTGTATAACTTTAAATTTTTTTGCTGATGGAGCTGTATGGCAGCTTGTTTACCTGCAGTGACAGTTTAAAGTCATGCCGGACATAGCATATCATGGTGAAGGAACTTACACCAGCTCATGACATGCTGTGTCCATCATTGGTTGTAAAGAGGTTAACAAAACAGGGCAAAAATTACACTAAAATACTGAAGTATTCAAAAGTACCCCCGGGGTGCCTGGAGTGGTATTGCTCCAAATTTTGCAACTTTTTAAAATGTCGCAATTGATGAATCAGGCAAAAACATCTGGAATATCTCATCTACACTCACAAACTGGACAACAACCAAAATAAACACAGGCGAGCACATATAAAATAGAATTAAAAAAAGGTGCAAATAGACTAATGATTTGGTTAAAGAAAGATGCACAAAACACACAAAACCTAGACAAAAAAAAACAGGAGCAGAGGCAATAATGAAACGGGGCCATAATGATTTTTGTTTTTGGCAGCATGTCGCCTTTGGATCAGTATATAAAATAGCAGCTGGCCATACTGTCTAGATCTTTCTAGTACACACATTAGCTTAGGAGCTAGAATACAAAGCCCAAACTATGAAGCTCATACAGCAGGAAGCATTTTTGAGCAAATGGATAACCTGTGAAAGTTTTTCATCCAATGCTATTTATAATAAACATGAATTCAATCATTTATAGATTATTTTAGTTTTCACAACTCATGTCATTACATAATTCTAGATGCCAAATTCAGATAGAGAATAGAAAATACTTGGCTTACTCTTGCATTACATTTTTCTAGAATCTGTCCAGTCATGATATGAATTCCTAATGGAACACTTTACCTTCTTTATAGTTTATTTGCAGCAAATTGACCCTACTTTGCTATCCATAGGTAAATAAGATGCTTTCCCCTGGTCATGGGATCCTTGTTGAATTGGTAATAACTTTCCAACTGCTATTTACGATCTGTGCGAGCTGTGATGCGAAGCGCAATGACATTACTGGGGCTGTAGCGTTGGCCATTGGATTTTCTGTGGCCATAGGACATTTATTTGCTGTAAGTATAATATCTTATGAATTTCTTTTAATTTTTATGAATGTTTTGACACTTTGCTATTTAAATAATGTACAATCTGTTTTAGGTCATACGGATGTCAGATAGAAAATTCTCCATTAGCAGGAAAAGAAAGGAAGTCCTCTTGTAATATTGGAAAAGCGCAAATAAAACGGAAAATAATAGGAGTGCACCTTGGCAGCAATAAAGCTATATCATTTTTTATCTCATTCCAGGCTGAAAGTGTAATTCTCCAAAAATACAGATGAGCATCTCACATTGCTGAAAATATAATTGATCTTGAATTTTGGGAAATTTGCTAATCCTGGCAAATTCAAACAACTTATGATTTATTTCACTTGAATCACAAAAAATGGCCACAGCCATTTTTTGCACTTGGGAAGATAATAATAGCCAGAGAAGGCCCATGTAACATTGGGCATGGTCAGCCAGTCTTCTGCATAATGACTGGCAGCTACCACATCACATGGTATACCAAAGTAAATTAAGATGAATTACCTTATAAAGCAGAAGCAGGATATGCAGCAGCCATTTTTATAGGGAATCTGAATAGTTCACATCTTACCCATAGGGATAGCGTGAACAAGCCATAAAACATAAAAAAACTGTTGAGTTTTTTGGTAAAGAAGATTAGTGTGAGAGGAAAAGAGAATAGTGTTATCCACATTTTTTATGGCAACTGGACATTTTGGAGTACCTTTAATAGTGTCTAAAGTGCTCACCTACAAAGTGAACAGCAAGAGTAAAGCAGTGTACAGTGCAGTCCAAATTGAAAGTCTTTCTGTCCATAAACAGCTCAGTTTGCATTTTGAGGATAAGGTGAAAACTTCTGAGTGATCATTGGAGTCAAATAGAATTAAAACTATGAACAGAGGCTATAACATATCAAAAATAATTTTACAAGTTTACCATTTAGTATTTTTGAAAAGTTTACCGTTCAATAAGATGTTCCTGGAAAAGTATTGTATTTTTATACCACATTAGCCAGTAGATAGAGAAATTATAAACTGAGAATGAGTACCAAACACTAATGACTCTCATTTTGCATTTTTTACTAGATACAGACGTGGTCAAAGAGGTACCCCTCTTTTAATGACAGAAAAACCAACAGTGGTCACAGAAATAACGAATCTGACGAAAGAAATAATAAATAAAAGATCTATGAAAATGAACAAATGAAAGTCAGACATTGCTTTTCAACCATGCTTCCACAGAATTTAAAAAAAATAAAACTCATGAAATAGGCCTAGACAGAAATGGTGGTACCCCTGAAAATAAGATGACGAACGGGACATGTTAAATCAAGGTGTGCCCACTAACTAGCATCACAGGTGTCTGCAATCTTGGAATCAGTGAGTGGGCCTGTATATAGGGCTACAGATACTCACTGCACAGTTTGGTGACATGGTGTGTATCACACTCAACATGGACCAGAGGAAGTGAAGGAAAGAGTTGTCTCAGGAGATTAGAAAGAAAATTATAGACAAACATGGTAAAGAAAAACGTTATAAGACCATCTCCAAGCAGCTTCATGTTCCTGTGACTACAGTTTCACATATTATTCAGAAATTTAAGATCCATGGGACTGTAGCCAACTTCCCTGGACATGGCCGCAGAAGGAAAATTGATGACAAATCAAAGAGATGGATAATACGAATGGTAACAAAAGAGCTCAAAAAAACTTCTAAACAGATTAAAGGTGAACTTCAAGCTCAAGGAACATCAGTGTCAGATCGCAACATCCACCGTTGTATGAGCCAATGTGGATTTCATGGGAGATGACCAAGGAGGACACCATTGTTGAAAAAAAAATCATAAAAAATCCAGACTGGAATTTGCCAAACTACATGTTGACAAGCCACAAAGCTTCTGGGAGAACGTCCTATGGACAGAAGAGACAAAGATGGAACTTTTTGGCAAGGCACATCAGCTCTATATTCACTGACGGAAAATGAAGCATATCAAGAAGAGAACACTGTCCCTACTGTGAAACATGGAGGAGGGTCTGTTATGTTCTGGGCTGCTTTGCTACATCTGGCACAGGGTGTCTAGAATCTGTGCAGGGTACAATGAAAGCTCAAGACTATCAAGGGATTCTAGAGAGACATATGCTGCCCAGTGTCAGAAAGCTTGGTATTAGTTGCAGGTCATGGGTCTTGCAACAGGATAATGACCCAAAACACACAGCTAAAAACACCCAAGAATGGCTAAGAGGAAAATATTGGACTATTCTGAAGTGGCCTTCTATGAGCCCTGATCTAAATCTTATTGAGCATCTTTGGAAAGTGCTGAAACATGCCGTCTGGAAAAGGCAACCTTCAAATACGAGACAACTGTAGCAGTTTGCTCTTGAGGAGTGGACCAAAATACCTGTTGAGAGGTGCAGAAGTCTCATTGACAGTTACAGGAATCATTTGATTGCAGTGATTGCCTCAAAAGGTTGTGCAACAAAATATTAAATTAAGGGTACCATCATTTCTATCCAGGCCTATGTCATGAGTTTTATTTAAAAAAAAAAAATCTGTGGAAGCATGCTTGAAAAGTAATGTCTGACTTTCATTTGTTTATTTTCATAGATCTTTTATTTATTATTACTTTTGTTAGATTCAAGTTATTTCTGTGACCATTGTGGCTTTTTCTGTCATTAATTGAGGGGTAGCAACAATTTTGACCACGTGTGTATTCTGAATATGGTTCTAACACTTTCATATATATGCCCATCTTTTATTAGATCAATTATACTGGAGCCAGCATGAATCCGGCTAGATCTTTTGGACCAGCTGTCATTATGAACATATGGGAGAACCATTGGGTAATATCCACTATATTGTGTATATGATTATTTTGTTGACTTGCATGTAACTATAGTCTCTATTTCAGTGGCATTAAGAGTTATGTGTTCAACTTCCTGGACACAAAAGTTTCTACGGTTTAATATAATTGAACCATGAGCATTTTGTGGGATACTTTATACTAGGACTTCTCATTTTTTTCCACATTATTGTAATGCCAGAGCCTCACCAGAGAACAAATACTACAGGCAGTGATTATGTGTCCTCTGTAACAACACCAACTACCACCATGCATCATAAATTACCTTCCCAGAAAAATCACATACCACAGTGCAAAAAATACAGTAATTCTAGATCCTGTCAATCAAAAAGTATGAGGTCAGAGATTCCTTTGATTTCACTCATCAGAAAATGAAAGAGGGTTATGTTGATAAGCATAATGCCGTGCAATCTAAAAGCATCATATTTGGAATCAAACTCATAGGAGTTTACTTCCCAAAAGGAAATTAAGTGATGTATACTGACAGTGCTTCATCCTCCAAACCCAATAATCATATGATTGCTAAAAGTAGGAAAGGAGCAGGAGCCACTGTGTCCTAGGAGATATAGCCAGCTTTGTTGTGCAGCCTGGAAGCTGAATTTCTCCTGTAACTAGGGCTATTATATCTGCCCTAATTACAGGGTAAATGCCCCCTGAAGTTCTTTTAAGACTTCACTGGGAGCACAGTGTATGAATAAATAAATAAAGCAAAAAAAAAACAACAGAAAATTCAACCAAAAAAAAGGAAACACCCCCAATTCAATTCACTGTTTATTGTACTGAGCCTGAGGAAAAAGAAAATATATCCAATACATAAACATAATTCCTACAGAAAAAAAGGAATAAAATTAAAAAATGTTTTTTAGTAAGTAAGCCTTTAATAAAAGAATGTGAAAAAAAGACACATCTTTCTTATTTTTCCTTCCATTTCCCCCAAATATGAGCAAAAAAGGAATAGAAAAATAGAATAAAATTAAATCCAACACACCACGAAATATAGAGACAAAAATTATTTTAATATCCGAATGAGAAACTTTCTTTGAGCCTATAAATGCACATGTACAATAAAACTAGAAAATGTGAAATGCCAGGAACAGGGTAAATGGCCTGGTCTTTAACCAGTTAAATAAGTTTCTATGCCCTACTAGTCAGTGTTAATACTAAAAATCTATTTATCTTTTCCTAGGTTTACTGGGTTGGCCCAGTGAGCGGAGCGGTTATGGCAGGATTGCTCTATGAATATATCTTCTGTCCAGATGTTGAACTCAAGAATCGCTTAAAGGAGGTCTTAACTAAGGCGACACAATCCAAAGGAAAATACAGTGAAGTGGAAGAAAGCAAAAGTCAGATAGAATCAGATGACCAATTACTGAAACCTGGAATTGTCCATGTATTCGATGAGAAAAAAGGAAAGGATACCTCTGGTGAGGTGTTGTCATCTGTATGACTAGCACTGGAAGCCAGAGAAAAGTCTAAACCATCACCACCATTTTTTCCAATCAAAGAAACCGATATAATATAAAGCAGCTGTATTATCTAAAAATACTTATATCATTCACTAAACAGTACTATCAAAGCTTGAATCCACCACAATATTAAAACAACTACTATATGAGACATGCACGTATTCTTTGGACACTGTCCTTTTGGCAAATCTAAGGTAAATAACAGTGATCCTTAATTTAACAAGAAGTCAATACTGAGCCTCAAATCTGCCCGTTTAGCATCTAGATTGACAGTGCACATTAGTTTAAAGTGCCCACTGGCAAATTCAAACAAATGGTTTTTCCTCTGGCAAATAATTGGTTGCTGTCAGCGCTGATTAAGATATCCCCCTATTTAATCACTATCAGGAGAGCAGCAAATGCACAACAGAACTATCATTTAAGATGAAATATAATTATTACAATCTTTTTTTGTATTTTGAAAAAATATATCTCTTTTTTTCACTTTGTTTTGTTTAATAGTAAACTTTTGAGAAAGTACTTTACAAATGAAGAAGCAGCCACAGAAAACATCAAATGGCTTGAGGAGAAGAAAAATCTTTAAGCACCATTTTTTTCCTGTCTATGTATTTTTCCCTTTGTTTGATCTGTTGAGTGGCTAGCTATTTATCAGGACCATGCAAAAAAGGTGTGAATAACAGTCTGAAAATAGGCAAGGGCCTTTCTCTTAGTTTTATGCGCTTTCATTGTATAATTCTTTAATTATTTGAGTGTTTGGTTGAAAATGTTTAGATGTAAGATATAATCGAAGATGTTGGCATTTTTTTTCCTCAATACCACTGTCATACCATCATACATCCCATAATTGGCATCTTCTGTACAGTACTCTAGACTCATAAGTTATGTCATAAGTTAACAACTTTTTAGTCAAAGTAGATATTTAGATATGGAAGATATTATTTTATAGCCTTGCAAAAAAATATTGTCATGCTCACTTCTGCTCCTATTTACTTTAAAATGGAAATCCTGTCAGCACCAATTTAATTTCCACCAAACTGTCATAATAAAAGGGATGTTCCTGTTATTTTCATTTTTACCTACCAAAAAAGAAATATTGCTAGATTGGTGGGGATCTGAACTCTGGGACCCTCCAATGTCCAGTGTCCTTTGTGTCAAAGTGAATGAAACTGATGGAGATAGCCAACAGCTCTACATCTCCTTCTCGGGTGAAGAAATTAAGAGAATAAAGAATAGACCTTGTCTTGTGAAGGAATTAGATAATAGACCTCATCAACAGTTAACATGTGTTATGATTTAAATCATGTTTGTATTCCCATTAGGTTTTTATTTAATTTCTTCTGGAGTTTAAAGAGAACCTAACAGCAGATACTTGCTGCATGATCTACAGGCAGCATCCATCAGACACTGGTTGCATGATTTTAGCCATATATAGCTTCAAACTCAATGTGGACAAATCTGAACTCATCATCTTTCCTCCATCTCATAGATCTTCCTTACCTGACCTATCTATCGCAATTAACGACATCACGCTTTCCCCGTACCGAATGTCTGCTGCCTCGGAGTAACCCTTGACTCTGCCCTGTCCTTCAGACCGCACATCCAAAATCTTTCCACCTCCTGTTGCCTCCAGCTCAAAAATATTTCCAGAATCTGTCCTTTCCTCAACCATCAATCTCCTAAAATGCTTGTGAATGCTCTCATCATCTCCCGCCTCGACTACTGCAACATCCTTTTCTGTGGCCTCCCTGCTAACACCCTTGCACCTCTCCACTCCATCCTTAACTCTGCTACCTAATTCATCTCTATCCTCGCTACTCCTCTGCTTCCCCCCTCTGGAAAGCTCTTCACTGGCTCCCATTCCCTCAGCGTGTCCTGTTGAAATTACTAATACTGACCTACAAAGCCATCCATAACCTGTCTCCTCCATACATCTCTGAACTAATCTCCCGATATCTTCCCTCACGTAATCTCCGGTCCTCCCAAGACCTCCTTCTCTCCTCCACACTTATTTGCTCCTCACCCAACTGCCTCCAAGACTTCTCCCGAATATCCCCCATCCTCTGGAATTCTTTGCCCCAACACTTCCAACTATCAACCACATTTGGATCCTTCATACGGAACCTGAAAACCCAACTCTTCAGGAAAGCTTACAGCCTGCACTGACCCTGCTGCCTCCTCACCACTAGCAGAGCTACCGCCTCACCAACACCGGAGGTCCTGCAACCGTCGACCTACTGTCTCCTTCCCCACCATCTCGTACAATGTAAGCCCGCAAGGGCAGGGTCCTCACCCCTCTGTATCAGTCTGTAATTGTTAGTTTGCTTACTGTAAGTGATATCTGTCATTTTTTATGTAACCCCTTCTCATGTACAGCACCATGGAATCAATGGTGCTATATAAATAATAATAATTATAATAATAATAATAATATATGTTTAACTCTGAAACGCTGCAGCCACATTTTTTTTCTCCAATAAAATGGAGCCAGCGGCGGCACATGTGCAGTAGCATCTATCGGCAAGAGATAGATGCTACTGTGCAGGCGATCTTGCCTGTGCCATTTTTCTGGATGTAATTTTTTTTTCCAAGCTTCAAAATAGCCACAATATTATTGGTATTATCAACAATATTACATAGCAAAAATATTATGAACAGTATTATCAACATGTATGTGCAGTATGTATAATAGGAGGGAGTTCACTGAAGGATCAGTGACCTGTCAGAAGCCTATAAAGATGCATATATATAAGCAGAGTACCACATAAAGCCCCCCCCACAGCCCTGCCCACAGACTGCCCCAGAGCATTAAAATTTCATTAACTCAAAACTGCAATTACAGATTAAACAACAACCACAAGACAGATTTAATCAACCAAGGTATTTTAATCAGTATAACAGCGCCGACCTGACAGTGTCTGAAGTTTACTGAGCAAAATTCTGCTTGACAGGTTTGCTTCCAACTTGCAAACTAAAATATAACAATTTGTACAGTTGAAGGGTTATTCTCCAGCAAATTCACAGCCAGAAAATTATCTTTTCTGCTGCCTAGCTTACCTGACCAGATATTGTGGACCTGCTGTGCAGAGTAACCAGCCAATCTATTGCACCACGGAATACATTGAGTGCTACCACCACAGCATATTGTAGCACAACACATACATAAAATATATTATATGGCATAAACAGTACCTCAATTATAAAAAAATTCTCAAAGTGGTAGGCTGCAGTGCCGACATATAGCCTACTTCTTTGAAACACTGGTCCAAGAGGTCAGTGTATGCCATTTTAATTTTACTAGTAGGGGACAACATCTTTAAGTAAGTAGTGGGGGACGTGAGTTTTTTTGAAGACTGGCATCTTATGCGCAATTCTTGGCTCGATGGGTTTTAAAATGAATTTGGCACAACTTTCTGCTGTCATGCACCTCCACAAGAAGTGTATGCTAGTCAGAGACTGATGTACATTCCTGTCATACCTTGTGCCTCTTTTCTGTCAAAAATTATTATAAATGTTTCATGCGCATTTGGCCGCACCACCCATGTCCGAGCTCTGCTAATTTTCAACAGTTTGGTAGAGCTAGCTAGCACTGGTATAAAAGCATTCAGGGTATGTGCACATGCTGCAGATTACTCTGCAGATTTTTCAGGACTGATTTTGGTAAATCCGCAGGTAAACCGCACTGCGGATTTCCTGCTGAATTACCGTGGACTTACCGCGATTATTTCGCCGAATTTGTGTGGATTCCACCTGCGGTTTTATACCTGCAGATTCCTATTATGGAGCAGGTGTAAACCACTGCGGAATCCACACAAAGAATTGACATTGCAGCAGTTTTCAATGCGTTTACAGTACCATGTAAACCTATGGAAAACAAAATCCGCAGTGCACATGCTGCGGAAAAAAATGCGGGGAAACGTAGCGTTGTTTATTCCGCAGCATGTGCACTGCGGATTTTGTTTTCCATAGGTTTACATGGTACTTTACACGCATTGAAAACTGCTGCGAATCCGCAGAGGCCAATCCGCTGCGGATCCGCAGCAAAATCCGCAATCTGTGCACATACTTTTAAAGTTGCAAAATTGTTAATAACTATGCAAATATTTTGTGACATTTCAAGCAGAAAACTAGCATAAACTGATTGATGAATCTTCCCTTTAGTATTTAAAATGACAGAGGGTTTGAGTCAGGTGTCTATGACCCATCATCTTAACCCTTCCCCATGTAAGACGAGACACGATGCTGAGTATGTAGTGTGCTGTGGAAATTAAACCCCAACTCTAAACTCACTCAGTCCAATTTGTGCACCTACTCAGAAATAATGCCCTCATTCTGAAAGATATCACAGTAAGATCCCCCTTTCCAACACAGTATGATGCCTTCCCTTGCAATACAATGACTTCACAATGCTTCTCCTCACAGTTTGAAGGCCTCAGTCATAATACATTTCCTTTACCCACATAGTAGTGTCCTTGTAGCACATGCTCCCATACATAAGGCTACACACACAGTGATATACCCAAAAGATACCACATATACTATATAGTACCCTCCATTGCACCCCACTCAGCATAGTGTGCTGGCTAATAAAAATAAACTACTTACCTAGTTCCAGGCTCAAAATAAGTGGAGCCGACCTGGGCTTTGTATGGCGCAGTGGAACAAACACAATCCAATGACATCATCGCACCTGCTGCACTGAGTCTCAGACCGATGGATTCCTCAGGACATTGATGCAGTTGACATCAGGATAGCTTGCCAAATTTTAGATTTTGGACAGATTGGTGGTGTTCAGTTGGAAAAAAAAATATTTTTCTTCAGTTTTAGTTTATTAATCAGCTTTTAGTTTGCTTTTTTATAAGCGATAATCTGAAGTGGAAAAAATGACCGAAGGTGGAGAACAATAGAAATGTCACTCTAGAGTTGAAATAATATTTATTTTCTGTGTTGCAGCTATTGTACAATAATCATACATTACTATATATGTACAGTATAAAATCCAGTAAACTTGCAATTTATTTATTCACTAAATTACTATTGTTATGCAGCTCATTAAGTTTAATAAAACTAAATGGAAAACACTGACAGAAAAATATGGTGCCATTATTGTAATTTACCATATAACATCTATATATATAAGAGGCATTGTGATTACTCGCTAATCCCGCCCCCTGCACAGTAGCTCCGCCCCCACCACATTACCACACATAATCCCGCCCCCACCCCATTATCACACATAATCCCGCCCCCCCACCACATTACCACACATAATCCCGCCCCCCACCACATTACCACACATAATCCCGCCCCCCACCACATCACCACACATAATCTTGCCCCACACCACATTACCACAGATAATCCCGCCCCCCACCACATTACCACACATAATCCCTCTCCCTTACCACATTACCACACAATCCCGCCCCCCACCCCATTACCACACACAATCCCACCCCCACATTACCACACACAATCCCACCCCCCACCACATTACCACACATAATCCCACCCCCCCACCACATCAGCACACATAATCCTGCCCCCACCACATCACCACACATAATCCTGCCCCCCACCACATCACCAGACATAATACCGCCCCCCACCCCATTACTACACACAATCCCACCCCCCACCACATTACCACAGATAATCCCGCCCCCCACCACATTACCACAAACAATCCTGCCCCCCACCACATTACCACACATAATCCTGCCCCCCACCACATTATCACACATAATCTCACCCCCCCACCACATTACCACACATAATCCTGCCCCCCACCACATTACCACACATAATCCCGCCCCCCACCACATCACCACACATAATCTTGCCCCACACCACATTACCACAGATAATCCCGCCCCCCTCCACATTACCACACATAATCCCTCTCCCCACCATATTACCACACAATCCCGCCCCCCCACCACATCACCACACATAATCCTGCCCCCCACCACATCATCACACATAATCCCACCCCCCCACCACATCACCACACATAATCCCACCCCCACAACATTACCACACATAATCCCGCCCCCACCCCATTACCACACACAATCCCGCCCCCCACCACATTACCACACATAATCCCGCCCCCCACCACATTACCACACACAATCCACGCCACATCACCACATTACCACACACAATCCCACCCCCACATTACCACACACAATCCCGCCCCCCACCACATTACCACACATAATACCACCCCCCCACCACATCAGCACACATAATCCTGCCCCCACCACATCACCACACATAATCCTGCCCCCCACCACATCACCAGACATAATCCCTCCCCCCACCACATCACCACACATAATACCGCCCCCCACCCCATTACCACACACAATCCCACCCCCCACCACATTACCACACACAATCCTGCCCCCCACTACATTACCACACATAATCCCACCCCCACCACATTATCACACATAATCTCACCCCCCCACCACATTACCACACACAATCCACGCCACATCACCACATTACCACACACAATCCCGACCCCCACCACATCACCGCCCCCCACCAATTTACCACACATAATCGTGCCTCCCACCACATCACCACACATAATCCCGCCCTCCCAACCACATCACCACACATAATCCCGCCTTCTATCACATCACCACACATAATAACGCCCCCCACCACATCACCACACATAATCCCGCCCGCCAACCACATCACCACACATAATCCCGCCCCCCACCACATTCCACACATAATCCCGCTACCCCACCACATCACCACACATTATCCCACCCACCACATTACCACACACAATCCCGCCCCCCACCACATTACCACACACAATCCCACCCCCAACCCCATTACCACACACAATCCCGCCCCCCACCCCATTACCACACACAATCCCGCCCCCACCACATTACCACACACAATCCCGCCCCCACCACATTACCACACACAATCCCGCCCCCCCACCACATTACAACACATAATCCCGCCCCCCACCCCATTACCACACACAATCTCACCCCCACCACATTATCACACACAATCCCGCCCCCCACCACATTACCACACGCAATCCAGCCCCCCACCACATTACCACACACAATCCACACCACATCACCACATTACCACGCACAATCCCACCCCTCACCACATCACCACACATAATCCCACCCCAACCACACATAATCCTGCCCCCCACCACATCACCACACATAATCCCGCCCCCACCACATTACCACACATAATCCTACCTTCCCACCACATCACCACACATAATCCCGCACCCCACCACATTACCACACATATTCCCGCCCCCCACCACATCACCACACATAATCCCGCCCCCCACCACATTACCATACATAATCCCGCCCCCACCACATCACCACACATAATCGCGCCCCCCACCACATCATCACACATAATTCCGCCCCCCCACCACATCACCACACATAATCCCACCCCCGCACCACATTACTACACATAATCCCGCCCCCCACCACATTGCCACAGATAATCCTGCCCCCCACCACATTACCACACATAATCCCGCCCCCCACCACATTATCACACATAATTCCGCCCCCCCACCACATCACCACACAAAATCCCGCCCCCGCACCACATTACTACACATAATCCCGCCCCCCACCACATTACCACAGATAATCCTGCCCCCCCACCACATTACCACACATAATCGCGCCCCCCACCACATCATCACACATAATTCCGCCCCCCCACCACATCACCACACATAATCCCGCCCCAGCACCACATTACTACACATAATCCCGCCCCCCACCACATTACCACAGATAATCCTGCCCCCCCACCACATCACCACACATAATCCCGCCTCCCACCACACATAATCCCGCCCCCCACCACATTACCACACATTATCCCGCCCCCCACCACATTACCACACATAATCCTGCCCCCCACCACATCACCACACATAATCCCGCCCCCCCACATTACCACACATAATCCTGCCCCCACCACATTACCACACACAATCCCACCCCCAACCCCATTACCACACACAATCCCGCCCCCCACCCCATTACCACACACAATCCAGCCCCCACCACATTACCACACACAATCCCGCCCCCCACCACATTACCACACATAATCCCGCCCACCACCCCATTACCACACACAATCTCACCCCCACCACATTACCACACACAATACAACCCCCCCACCACATTACCACACGCAATCCAGCCCCCCACCACATTACCACACACAATCCACACCACATCACCACATTACCACACACAATCCCGCCCCCCACCACATCACCACACATAATACCGCCCCCCACCCCATTACCACACACAATCCCACCCCCCACCACATTACCACACACAATCCCGCCCCCCACTACATTACCACACATAATCCCACCCCCCACCACATTATCACACATAATCTCACCCCCCCACCACATTACCACACACAATCCACGCCACATCACCACATTACCACACACAATCCCGACACCCACCACATCACCGCCCCCCACCAATTTACCACACATAGTCGTGCCTCCCACCACATCACCACACATAATCCCGCCCCCCCAACCACATCACCACACATAATCCCGCCTTCTATCACATCACCACACATAATCCCGCCCCCCACCACATCACCACACATAATCCCGCCCACCAACCACATCACCACACATAATCCCGCCCCCCACCACATTCCACACATAATCCCGCTGCCCCACCACATCACCACACATTATCCCACCCACCACATTACCACACACAATCCCGCCCCCCACCACATTACCACACACAATCCATGCCACATCACCACATTACCACACACAATCCCGCCCCCCACCACATCACCACATATAATCCCGCCCCCCACCACATCACCACACATAATACCGCCCCCCACCACATCACCACACATAATACCGCCCCCCCACCAAATTACCACACATAATCGCACCCCCTACCACATCACCACACATAATCCCACCCCCCAACCACATCACCACACATAATCCCGCCCCCTATCACATCACCACACATAATCCCGCACCCCACCACACATAATCCCACCCCCACCACATCATCACACATAATCCTGCCCCCCAACAAATCACCACACATAATCCCACCCCCCATGCCATTACCACACATAATCCCACCCCCCACCCGATTACCACACATAATCCCGCCCCCCAACCCCATTACCACACATAATCCCGCCCCCCCACCCCATTACCACACATAATCCCACCACCACCACATTACCACACATATTCCTGCCCCCCACCCCATTACCACATAATCCCGCCCCCACCACATCACCACACATAATCCCGCCCCCCCACCACATTACCACACATAATCCTGCCCCCCACCACATTACCACACACAATCCCGCCCCCACCACATTACCACCCACAATCCCGCCCCCCCACCACATTACCACACATAATCCCGCCCCCCACCCCATTACCACACACAATCTCACCCCCACCACATTATCACACACAATCCCGCCCCCCACCACATTACCACACGCAATCCAGCCCCCCACCACATTACCACACACAATCCACACCACATCACCACATTACCACACACAATCCCGCCCCTCACCACATCACCACACATAATCCCACCCCAACCACACATAATCCTGCCCCCCACCACATCACCACACATAATCCCGCCCCCACCACATTACCACACATAATCCTACCCTCCCACCACATCACCACACATAATCCCGCCCCCCACCACATTACCACACATAATCCCGCCCCCCACATCACCCCACATAATCCCGCCCCCACCACATTACCATACATAATCCCACCCCCACCACATCACCACACATAATCGTGCCCCCCACCACATCATCACACATAATTCCGCCCCCCCACCACATCACCACACATAATCCCGCCTCCGCACCACATTACTACACATAATCCCGCCCCCCACCACATTACCACAGATAATCCTGCCCCCCCACCACATTACCACACATAATCCCGCCCCCACCACATCACCACACATAATCCCGCCTCCCACCACATCACCACACATAATCCCGCCCCCCCACCACATTACCACACATTATCCCGCCCCCCACCACATTACCACACATAATCCTGCCCCCCCACCACATCACCACACATAATCCCGCCCCCCCCACATTACCACACATAATCCCGCACCCACCACATTACCACACACAATCCCACGCCCAACCCCATTACCACACACAATCCCGCCCCCCACCCCATTACCACACACAATCCAGCCCCCACCACATTACCACACACAATCCCGCCCCCCACCACATTACCACACATAATCCCGCCCCCCACCCCATTACCACACACAATCTCACCCCCACCACATTACCACACACAATACCACCCCCCCACCACATTACCACACGCAATCCAGCCCCCCACCACATTACCACACACAATCCACACCACATCACCACATTACCACACACAATCCCGCCCCCCACCACACATAATCCTGCCCCCCACCACATCACCACACATAATCCCACCCTGACCACACATAATCCTGCTCCCCACCACATCAACACACATAATCCCGCCCCTCCACCACATTACCACACATAATCCCACCCTCCCACCACATCACCACACATAATCCTGCCCCCCCACCGCATTACCATACATAATCCCGCCCCCCACCACATCACCACACATAATCCCGCCCCCACCACATCATCACACATAATTCCGCCCCCCCACCACATCACCACACATAATCCCGCCCCCGCACCACATTACTACACATAATTCCGCCCCCCACGACATTACCACACATAATCCCGCCCTCCACATTACCACACATAATCCCACTCCCCCCCACATTACCACACATAATCCCACCACCACATTACCACACATGATCCCGCCCCCACCACATCACCACACATAATCCCGCCCCCCACCACATTACCAAACATAATCCTGCCCTCCACATTACCACACATAATCCCACTCCCCCCACATTACCACACATAATCACGCCCCCCACCCCATTACCGCACATAATCCTGCCCCCCACCCCATTACCGCACATAATCCCGCTACCCACCCCATTACCACACATAATCCTGCCCCCACCACACATAATTCCGCTCCCCCCACATCACCTCACATAATCCCGCCCCCCACCCCATTACCACACATAATCCCACCCCCCACCAATTTATGTTTCGTTATGAAATTTGTTTAGATGCTGGAATGAATAAAAAATGCACATCTTACTGAATCCAGTTTGTTTTTGATTTTACACTGTGAATAAAATGTATTATTAGTATTATTCAGATTTTTAATGATTATTATTGTTATAAACTTCATTTTAAGTTAATTAACCACCTGCGTAAGCGCTATTAAATGTTGTCATTATTTACTTTAGGTTAATCACCAGCAGCGTTAATTAGATAGCAATGAGCGTGCCGAGCGTTAGCTGGCTGGAAACAGCTAGTCCCTATATAAACAACTTATTGCATATCAGAACAAATAACTGCAATGGTTTACTGTATAATATATTAACTCATCTTAAGCTACTTTCACACTTCCGTCTTTCAGCTCCCGTCACAATCCGTCGATTTTTGCAAAAAAATTTGCAGGATCCTGCATTTTCCCATAGACTTGTATTAGCGACGGATCACAACGGATGGCCACACGTCGCATCCGTCGTGCGACGGATCCGTCGTGTTTTGCCGGACCGTCGTCTGGAAAAAACGTTCAATGTAAGGTTTTTTGTCTGCGTCGGGAAACTGTGCAGCGATGGATCCTGCGTCATACGTCGTTCACTAGAATGGAAGCCTATGGATGCAGGATCCGTCGCTGACCATCATACACTGGAATCCAGCGACGGATCCAGTTTTTCCTCTCTGAGTATGCCCGGAAGGATTTTCAAGTCTAGGAAAAGGTCTCTCTCTCTCTCTCGTCCCTGGACATTTATTTTCCCGGAATTTGTGGACGACGCATCCGTCATTACACTGGATGCGTCGCACACGTTTTTCACTATTTTCATGATGTCCATCGATCCGTCATTTTGCTGCACTACGACGGACACAAAAAAACAGAAGTGTGAAAGTAGCCTTATCCACATTAAAGGGTTTGTCTTATCTTGTTTCTTCATTACCACACCACTCCTCTTCCTCCTGACTGAATTTTTGCCTGGGGCGGTGTGCTCTTCAAGATTGACAATTCAGATGAGCAGCGAGGTCATTTTTTAGCCTAAACTTTCAAACTGCTAACAGAGGCAGTCCATTAAAATAACAGTCCACCAATTCCCACCGCCTTCACTTTTCAGAGCAGTTCTCCTAATTACGGATTTCACTTACCCAAGCCATGTGCTTGTTCAAATGCCCTGTTATCTGTGTATGAAAATATATTGAGAACAGTGTAGACTCAGAACCAACACTCAAAATTTAGAAATTTGTCCACAGCACCCATCTAGGACACTCAGGAGACTGGATCATCATACCCACAGAAATACACAGTGTTGAAAACTGCAAGGAGCTTACTTGGAAAAAAAAAATCTTCTAAGCTAAAAGCAGAAAGACAGAGTCCAAGCTTGGGTGAAGCACATAAATCTTCTTTTCTTCTGAAAATTAGAGTGTATATATTGTTTACTTCACCTAAGCTTAAAGGCTGTCTCAGAACCAACACCGTTACAATAGCAAGACAATAATAGAAGAAGATAACTGACTGCTCCCCATGAACTGCAACTTGACACTGACGTGAGCAACTACAGTATGCCCAGAACATTCTGGTTACCTTATGGTCATGCAAGGTATCACATGCTTTATGAACTGACTACATCCTGAATTTAATAGTGCAACATTTTTTTCACAAATATACATGCTTGAGGAAGGTGATGGCTATAGCCAGAAAAGGGTAAGCCCATTTTAATAGATCTTATGTAAGGAGGTGGAAGCATTGCTCCATTCACCCTTTAAGACATGTATATTGTTGCAATGCAGTATGATGTTTGAAAGCTTTATAAGCTGTTTTGGTAGTTGATAGGGACAGGTAGAGTTAATGGTTGGAACGAGCCCATACTGGGATGGGCTAAAATGAAAGGACAGAGGGAGTTTCCTGTCAGTAAAGCAGATAGGGCCTAGCTTGAAGCTAGAGCAGACATTTGGTCTGATTAGTCAGCAGAGCTGCATGAATTGGTTGTCCCTAAAGTGAGAGGTGACCGAGGCAGTGAATAGGAAAAGTGTCAGAACGAGTGAGTGATTCTCTGGAGCAAAACGGAATGTGGCAGTTCCAAGGCATCGGTAAGCAGAGAAGTTAAGAAATGGCCTTAGTGGTACCAGTAGATCCTCTAAGGAGAAAAATGATGTGGAACTGTGGGTGGAACAATAGGACTCTCTCTTACTGGCTAGTGGTATTGTTGGAGACTATGGAAGCTCCTGAAGCACTGTGCTGGGTGGTAGAGAAGCTAGACAGAAAGGCTAAAGGACAGAGAGAAAGGAGCAAGCTCAGGAAGGAAAGAAATGTGTGCAAAATTGGCATACAGTTAGGTCCATATATATTTGGACAGAGACAACATTTTTCTAATTTTGGTTATAGAAATTACCACAATGAATTTTAAACAAAACAATTCAGATGCAGTTGAAGTTCAGACTTTCAGCTTTCATTTGAGGGTATCCACATTAAAATTGGATGAAGGGTTTAGGAGTTTCAGCTCCTTAACATGTGCCACCCTGCTTTTAAAGGGACCAAAGTAATTGGACAAATTACTCCAAGGCTATTTCATGGACAGGTGTGGGCAATCCCTTCGTTATGTCATTCTCAATTAAGCAGATAAAAGGCCTGGAGTTGATTTGAGTTGTGTTGCTTGCATTTGGAAGGTTTTGCTGTGAAGTAAACATGCGGTCAAAGGAGCTCTCCATGCAGGTGAAACAAGCCATCCTTAAGCTGCGAAAACAGAAAAAACCCATCTGAGAAATTGCTACAATATTAGGAGTGGCAAAATCTACAGTTTGGTACATCCTGATAAAGAAAGAAAGCACTGGTGAACTCATCAATGCAAAAAGACATGGGCGCCCACAGAAGACAACAGTGGTGGATGATCGCAGAATAATCTCCATGGTGAAGAGAAACCCCTTCACAACAGCCAACCAAGTGAACAACACTCTCTTGGAGGTAGGCGTATCAATATCCAAATCTACCATAGAGAGAAGACTGCATGAAAGTAAATACAGAGGGTTCACTGCACGGTGCAAGCCACTCATAAGCATCAAGAATAAAAAGGCTAAACTGGACTTTGCTAAAAAACATCTAAAAAAGCCAGCACAGTTCTGGAAGAACATTCTTTGGACAGATGAAACCAAGATCAACCTCTACCAGAATGATGGAAAGAGAAAAGTATGGCGAAGGAGTGGTACAGCTAATGATCCAAAGCATACCACATCATCTGTAAAACATGGCAGAGGCAGTGTGATGGCTTGGGCATGCATGGCTGCCAGTGGCACTGGGTCACTAGTGTTTGTTGATGATGTGACACAGGACAGAAGCAGCCAAATGAATTCTGAGGTATTCAGAGCCATAGTGTGTGCTCAGATCCAGCCAAATGCAGCAAAACTGATTAGTCGTTGTTTCATACTTCAGATGGACAATGACCCAAAACATAAAGCCAAAGCAACCCAGGGGTTTATTAAAGCAAAGAAGTGGACTATTCTTGAATGGCCAAGTCAGTCACCTGATCTCAACCCAATTGAGCATGCATTTCACTTGTTAAAGACTAAACTTCAGACAGAAAGGCCCACAAACAAACAGCAACTGAAAACCACTGCAGTGAAGACCTGGAGTAGAATCAAAAAGGAGGAAACACAGCGTCTGGTGATGTACATGAGTTCAAGACTTCAGGCAGTCATTGCCAACAAAGGGTTTTCAACCAAGTACTAAAAATGAACATTTTAGTTAAAATTATTGAATCTGTCCAATTACTTTTGGTCCCTTTAAAAACAGGGTGGCACATGTTAAGGAGCTGAAACTCCTAAACCCTTCATCCAATTTTAATGTAGATAACCTCAAATGAAAGCTGAAAGTCTGAACTTCAACTGCATCTGAATTGTTTTGTTTAAAATTCATTGTGGTAATGTCTGTAACCGAAATTAGAAAAATGTTGTCTCTGTCCAAATATATATGGACCTAACTGTATGTTCTAAGAGAAATGCCCACAAAGTTTTTCACCCGATATCTACAGTGCATACTTCTCCCTATGTTATTGTTTAATCAAAGACAGTTTATTTTTAAGTGGTGATCTCCCTCATGGTACTCTGCAACATCTGGTCCAGGCAAGCCAAAGTCACTGGCATCATGCATAGCACTCCAAAAACTAAGGTCCACAAACCCAACCAGGACCCCCATTTTAATGTAGCGTGCCACCAGGGCATGGAAGATGAGTACCTTTCCCATGGCTACTGCCCCATGCAGCCAAACACACCCTCCTTGCTTTGCAAAATAAAATGTACTTCCAGAGGGCCAACTAGTTTGTGATGTCGCAACTAGGGTTGAGCGAAACGGGTCGTTCATTTTCAAAAGTCGCCGACTTTTGGCTAAGTCGGCGTCTCATGAAACCCGATCCGACCCCTGTGCTTGTCGGCCATGCGGTACGCGACTTTCGCGCCAAAGTCGCGTTTCAATGACGCGAAAAGCGCCATTTCTCAGCCAATGAAGGTGAACGCAGAGTGTGGGCAGCGTGATGACATAGGTCCTGGTCCCCACCATCTTAGAGAAGGGCATTGCAGTGATTGGCTTGCTGTCTGCGGCGTCACAGGGGCTATAAAGGGGCAATCCCGCTGACCGCCATCTTACTGCTGCTGATCTGAGCTTAGGGAGAGGTTGCTGCCGCTTCGTCAGAAGCAGGGATAGCTTTAGGCAGGGTCCACTAACCACCAAACCACTTGTGCTGTAGCGATTTCCACTGTCCAACACCACCTTCGGTGTGCAGGGACAGTGGAAGCTATTTTTTTTTTTCCCTCAGCGCTGTAGCTCATTGGGCTGCCCTAGAAGGCTCCGTGATAGCTGTATTGCTGTGTGTACGCCACTGTGGAAACCAACTGCTTTTTTCAAAGCACATATCCTCTTGTTCCTTCCTTTCTGCACAGCTATCTTTTTTGTTTGTCCACACTTTTTATTTAATTTGTGCATCAGTCCACTCCTATTGCTGCCTGCCATACCTGGCTTACATTACTGCAGGGAGATAGGAATTGTAGGACAGTCCCTGTTTATTTTATTTATTTTTTTGTGGAAGATTAAGATTGGCATTTCTGCTACAGTGCCATCCCTGTGTGTGCCATCTCTCACTGAGTGGGCCATAGAAAGCCTATTTATTTTTTTCCTTGATTTGTGTTCTAAAATCTACCTCAACACAAAAACACTACATCAATCAGTGGGAGAAAAATATTGGCCTCAGTCAGGGCTTGTGTGCCACTCCTGTGTGTGCCATCTCTCATTCAGTGGGCCATACAAAGCCTATTTATTTTTTTGTTTTTTTTAATATTATTGGGTTTCTAAAGTCTCCCTGAAAAAAAAAAAAAAATACATAAAAAAACAGTGGGAGAGTAATATTGCCCTCTCAGCTTGTGTGCCAGTCTTGACTCCTGGGTGTGCCACCTCTCTCTCTCTAATTGTGGGCCATAGAAAGCCTATTTATTTTTTTGCTTTTTTTAATATTATTTGGTTTCTAAAGTCTCCCTGAAAAAAAAAATACATAAAAAAACAGTGGGAGAGTAATATTGCCCTTTCAGCTTGTGTGCCAGTCTTGACTCCTGGGTGTGCCACCTCTCTCTCTCTAATTGTGGGCCATAGAAAGCCTATTTATTTTTTTGCTTTGTTTAATATTATTTGGTTTCTAGTCTCCCTGAAAAAAAAAATACATAAAAAAACAGTGGGAGAGTAATATTGCCCTTTCAGCTTGTGTGCCAGTCTTGACTCCTGGGTGTGCCACCTCTCTCTCTCTAATTGTGGGCCATAGAAAGCCTATTTATTTTTTTGCTTTTTTTAATATTATTTGGTTTCTAAAGTCTCCCTGAAAAAAAAAATACATAAAAAAACAGTGGGAGAGTAATATTGCCCTTTCAGCTTGTGTGCCAGTCTTGACTCCTGGGTGTGCCACCTCTCTCTCTCTAATTGTGGGCCATAGAAAGCCTATTTATTTTTTTCCTAGATTTGTGTTCTAAAATCTACCTCAACACAAAAACAGTACATCAATCAGGGCGAGAAAAATATTGGCCTCAGTCAGGGCTTGTGTACCACTCCTGTGTGTGCCATCTCTCATTCAGTGGGCCATACAAAGCCTATTTATTTTTTTGTTTTTTTTAATATTATTGGGTTTCTAAAGTCTCCCTGAAAAAAAAAAAAAACATAAAAAAACAGTGGGAGAGTAATATTGCCCTTTCAGCTTGTGTGCCAGTCTTGACTCCTGGGTGTGCCACCTCTCTCTCTCTAATTGTGGGCCATAGAAAGCCTATTTATTTTTTTGCTTTTTTAATATTATTGGGTTTCTAAAGTCTCCCTGAAAAAAAAAATACATAAAAAAACAGTGGGAGAGTAATATTGCCCTTTCAGCTTGTGTGCCAGTCTTGACTCCTGGGTGTGCCACCTCTCTCTCTCTAATTGTGGGCCATAGAAAGCCTATTTATTTTTTTGCTTTGCTTAATATTATTTGGTTTCTAAAGTCTCCCTGAAAAAAAAAATACATAAAAAAACAGTGGGAGAGTAATATTGCCCTTTCAGCTTGTGTGCCAGTCTTGACTCCTGGGTGTGCCACCTCTCTCTCTCTAATTGTGGGCCATAGAAAGCCTATTTATTTTTTTGCTTTTTTTAATATTATTTGGTTTCTAAAGTCTCCCTGAAAAAAAAAAAAATACATAAAAAAACAGTGGGAGAGTAATATTGCCCTTTCAGCTTGTGTGCCAGTCTTGACTCCTGGGTGTGCCACCTCTCTCTCTCTCTAATTGTGGGCCATAGAAAGCCTATTTATTTTTTTGCTTTGTTTAATATTATTTGGTTTCTAAAGTCTCCCTGAAAAAAAAAATACATAAAAAAACAGTGGGAGAGTAATATTGCCCTTTCAGCTTGTGTGCCAGTCTTGACTCCTGGGTGTGCCACCTCTCTCTCTCTAATTGTGGGCCATAGAAAGCCTATTTATTTTTTTGCTTTTTTTAATATTATTTGGTTTCTAAAGTCTCCCTGAAAAAAAAAATACATAAAAAAACAGTGGGAGAGTAATATTGCCCTTTCAGCTTGTGTGCCAGTCTTGACTACTGGGTGTGCCACCTCTCTCTCTCTAATTGTGGGCCATAGAAAGCCTATTTATTTTTTTGCTTTGTTTAATATTATTTGGTTTCTAAAGTCTCCCTGAAAAAAAAAAAATACATAAAAAAACAGTGGGAGAGTAATATTGCCCTTTCAGCTTGTGTGCCAGTCTTGACTCCTGGGTGTGCCACCTCTCTTTCTCTCTAATTGTGGGCCATAGAAAGTCTATTTATTTTTTTGCTTTGTTTAATATTATTTGGTTTCTAAAGTCTCCCTGAAAAAAAAAAATACATAAAAAAACAGTGGGAGAGTAATATTGCCCTTTCAGCTTGTGTGCCAGTCTTGACTCCTGGGTGTGCCACCTCTCTCTCTCTAATTGTGGGCCATAGAAAGCCTATTTATTTTTTTGATTTTTTTAATATTATTTGGTTTCTAAAGTCTCCCTGAAAAAAAAAAATACATAAAAAAACAGTGGGAGAGTAATATTGCCCTTTCAGCTTGTGTGCCAGTCTTGACTCCTGGGTGTGCCACCTCTCTCTCTCTAATTGTGGGCCATAGAAAGCCTATTTATTTTTTTGCTTTGTTTAATATTATTTGGTTTCTAAAGTCTCCCTGAAAAAAAAAATACATAAAAAAACAGTGGGAGAGTAATATTGCCCTTTCAGCTTGTGTGCCAGTCTTGACTCCTGGGTGTGCCACCTCTCTCTCTCTAATTGTGGGCCATAGAAAGCCTATTTATTTTTTTGCTTTTTTTAATATTATTTGGTTTCTAAAGTCTCCCTGAAAAAAAAAATACATAAAAAAACAGTGGGAGAGTAATATTGCCCTTTCAGCTTGTGTGCCAGTCTTGACTCCTGGGTGTGCCACCACTCTCTCTCTAATTGTGGGCCATAGAAAGCCTATTTATTTTTTTGCTTTGTTTAATATTATTTGGTTTCTAAAGTCTCCCTGAAAAAAAAAAATACATAAAAAAACAGTGGGAGAGTAATATTGCCCTTTCAGCTTGTGTGCCAGTCTTGACTCCTGGGTGTGCCACCTCTCTCTCTCTAATTGTGGGCCATAGAAAGCCTATTTATTTTTTTGCTTTTTTTAATATTATTTGGTTTCTAAAGTCTCCCTGAAAAAAAAAATACATAAAAAACAGTGGGAGAGTAATATTGCCCTTTCAGCTTGTGTGCCAGTCTTGACTCCTGGGTGTGCCACCTCTCTCTCTCTAATTGTGGGCCATAGAAAGCCTATTTATTTTTTTGCTTTGTTTAATATTATTTGGTTTCTAAAGTCTCCCTGAAAAAAAAAAAAAAATACATAAAAATACAGTGGGAGAGTAATATTGCCCTTTCAGCTTGTGTGCCAGTCTTGACTCCTGGGTGTGCCACCTCTCTCTCTCTAATTGTGGGCCATAGAAAGCCTATTTATTTTTTTCCTTTTTTAAATATTATTGGGTTTCTAAAGTCTCCCTGAAAAAAAAAAAATACATAAAAAAACAGTGGGAGAGTAATATTGCCCTTTCAGCTTGTGTGCCAGTCTTGACTCCTGGGTGTGCCACCTCTCTCTCTCTAATTGTGGGCCATAGAAAGGCTATTATTTTTTATTTATTTTTTTTATTAGTATTTGGTTTCTAAATTGTCCCTGAAAAAAACATTTTATCTTATTTGGTTTCTAAAGTCTCCCTGAGAAAAAAAAAAAAAAAAAAATTAGGTGGGAGAATAATGTTGACATTAGTGCTTGAGTGACAGTCCTGCGTGTGTGTCATCTCTGTGATTTTGTGCCACAGAAAACAGAGTGTGTAACATTGTGCCTGATTTTCCTTGTGGTCTCACCAACCTGTTAAGGGATATAGAAATCATACTGAAGTTATAGCTCACCGTGTAAGTTGTTTGACAGCAACAAATAAAGTTACTTTGGTTAATTTTTTAAATCAATGAGGAAGTCTGGTGCAAGAGGTCGTGGCCGTGGGCGTTCATTGTCAGCTGGTAATGATGGTAGTGGTAGTGGAGCATCAGGTGGTCGTGGGGATAAAAATATTCCACCTAAGTCTGGAGCTGTGGAGCCAGTTTCGTCGTCTGGCTACACAAGGCCTCGAACGCTCTCTTTTCTGGGAGTAGGAAAAACGCTTTTAAAGCCGGAGCAGCAACAGCAAGTTTTGGCTTACATTGCAGACTCAGCCTCTAGCTCTTTTGCCTCCTCTTCTGAAACTGGTAAATGTAAAAGCAGCGCGTCGCTTGTGGATGTTCACGGTCAGGGACAAGTCGCTTCCTTGTCCTCCTCAGCAAAAACTACAACAAGAGAGAAGGATGCAGCAGGCGACACAACGGGTCACTCCATGGAGCTCTTTACACATACCGTCCCTGGCTTAGAAAGTGAAACACTTAACAGGCCATGCCCATTACAAGTAGATTCTGACATGGAGTGCACTGATGCACAGCCACAGCCAGAGTACTATGCTGCTCCTTTGACTCAGACCACCACATTGCCCTCCCAGGGTACAGATCCACAATCAGACCCTGATGAGACTATGTTGCCCCGCCACGAACGCTATACCACAGACCGACACAGTGACACAGACGAAGTTGCACACGAGCTCGAAGAGGAGGTAATAGATGACCCGGTTGTTGACCCCGATTGGCAGCCATTGGGGGAACAGGGTGCAGGCAGCAGTAGTTCAGAAGCGGAGGTGGAGGAGGGGCCGCAGCAGGCATCAACATCGCAACAGGTTCCATCTGCCGGGCCCCTATCTGGCCCAAAACGCGTGTCAAAGCCAAAACCTGTTGGAGCACAGCGTTGCCATCCGGTTAAAGCTCAGTCTGCAATCCCTGAAAAGGGATCCGATGCTAGGAAGAGTGCAGTCTGGCATTTTTTTAAACAACATCCAATTGATCAGCGCAAAGTCATCTGTCAAAAATGTTCTACTAGCTTAAGCAGAGGTCAGAATCTGAAAAGTCTCAATATTAGTTGCATGCATAGACATTTAACCACCATGCATTTTCAAGCCTGGACTAACTACCAAACGTCCCTTAAGGTTGTAGCACCCTCGGCCAATGAAGCTAGTCATCAACGCAACATCCCTTCCGTCACTGTAAGGCCACCATTTTCCGCACCACCGGCAGTATCTGTGCAGGTTTCTTTGCCAGCCAAAAGCAGTCAGGGTCAGGAAATCACCAGTTTTGTAGGCGGAAATATTGCATCTAGGGCACCGGCGGAAACAATACCGTCTCCAACCGTCTCTCAGTCTGCCATGTCCACCGGCACACCCGCAAGTTCCACGATCTCCATCTCTCCAGTTCAGCTCACACTACATGAGACTCTGGTTAGAAAAAGGAAGTACTTATCCTCGCATCCGCGTACACAGGGTTTTAACGCCCACATAGCTAGACTAATCTCGTTAGAGATGATGCCCTACCGGTTAGTTGAAAGCGAAGCTTTCAAAGCCCTGATGGAGTACGCTGAACCACGATACGAGCTACCCAGTCGACACTTTTTTTCCAGAAAAGCCATCCCAGCCCTGCACCAGCATGTTAAACAGCGCATTGTCCATGCACTCAGGCAATCTGTGAGTACAAAGGTGCACCTGACTACAGATGCATGGACCAGTAGGCATGGCCAGGGACGTTATGTGTCCATCACGGCACACTGGGTGAATGTGGTGGATGCAGGGTCCACAGGGGACATCAATTTCGGGACAGTTGTGCCTAGCCCACGGTCTAGGAAACAGTTGGCTGTAGGCGTTCGCACCCCCTCCTCCTCCCCCTCCTCGTCCTTCTGCAGAAGCTACAGCTCTTCCACAGACCGCAGTCGGCCAACCACTCCATCGGCAGATGACACTGTTGCACACCAGTTGTCCCATTATGGGCCAGCTACTGGCAAGCGTCAGCAGGCTGTATTGGCTATGAAGTGTTTGGGCGACAACAGACACACCGCGGAAGTTCTGTCCGAGTTCTTGCAACAAGAAACACAGTCGTGGCTGGGCACAGTAGATCTTGAGGCAGGCAAGGTAGTTAGTGATAACGGAAGGAATTTCATGGCTGCCATCTCCCTTTCCCAATTGAAACACGTTCCTTGCCTGGCTCACACCTTAAACCTGGTGGTGCAGTGCTTATTGAAAACTTATCCTGGGTTCTCCGACCTGCTCCTCAAAGTGCGTGGACTTTGCTCACATATCCGACGTTCGCCTGTACACGCCAGCCGTATGCAGACCTATCAGCGGTCTTTGAACCTTCCCCAGCATCGCCTAATCATAGACGTTGCAACAAGGTGGAACTCAACACTGCACATGCTTCAGAGACTGTGCCAACAGAGGCGGGCTGTTATGTTTTTGTGGGAGGATACACATACACGGGCAGGCAGTAGGATGGCAGACATGGAGTTGTCAGGTGTGCAGTGGTCGAAGATACAAGACATGTGTCAAGTCCTTCAGTGTTTTGAGGAATGCACACGGCTGGTTAGTGCAGACAACGCCGTAATAAGCATGAGCATCCCCCTAATGCGTCTGCTGATGCAAAGTTTGACGCACATAAAGGAGCAGGCGTCTGCACCAGAGGAAGAGGAAAGCCTTGATGACAGTCAGCCATTGTCTGGTCAGGGCAGTGTACAGGACGAGGTAGCGGGCGAAGAGGAGGTGGAGGACGAGGAGGATGATGGGGATGAGTATATTTTTAATGCGGAACCTTTCCCGGGGGCACTGGAAATTGGTTGCGTGTCAAGGCCGGGTTCTGGTTTTTTGAGGGACACAAGTGACGTAGATTTGCCTGCAACTGCCCCTCACCCAATCACAACCGGAGATTTAACAACTGGAACTTTGGCCCACATGGCGGATTATGCCTTACGTATCCTAAAAAGGGACACACGCATTACGAAAATGATGAACGATGACGATTACTGGTTGGCCTGCCTCCTTGATCCACGCTATAAAGGCAAATTGCAAAATATTATGCCACATGAGAACTTGGAACTAATATTAGCAACCAAACAATCAACTCTTGTTGACCGTTTGCTTCAGGCATTCCCAGCACACAGCGCACGTGATCGTTCTCACACGAGCTCAAGGGGGCAACAGACTAGGAGTGTTAGGGGTGCACACATCAGAAGTGGCGTTGGACAGAGGGGTTTTCTGACCAGGTTGTGGAGTGATTTTGCTATGACCGCAGACAGGACAGGTACTGCTGCATCAATTGAAAGTGACAGGAGACAACATTTGTCCAGTATGGTTACTAACTATTTTTCATCCCTTATCGATGTTCTCCCTCAACCGTCATTCCCATTTGATTACTGGGCATCAAAATTAGACACCTGGCCAGAATTGGCAGAATATGCATTGCAGGAGCTTGCTTGCCCGGCAGCAAGTGTCCTATCAGAAAGAGTATTCAGTGCTGCAGGTTCAATATTAACCGAAAAAAGGACTCGTCTGGCTACCCAAAATGTTGACGATCTAACATTCATTAAAATGAACCACAACTGGATTTCGAAATCTTTTGCCCCACCTTGCCCGGCCGACACCTAGCTTTCCTATGAAAAGCTCTTGCCTGTGGACTACTGTGAATTACTTTTCTAATGTCTAATTTGCTGCAGCTGATTGTCCAGCATACGACATGTTTACACCTCCCTAAATGGCCAAACTCCCCACACGGGGCCGTGGTATCGCGACTTGGCGCAAGCACCCGTGAGACTGCTGTTTGTCTGAAGAGGTGGGTGTACTCGCTTTTGGTCGACGGCATTGCTACTGGGTTCCTCATAGTACAATAAAGTGTCTCTGGCGGTGGTGGTGCGCACCCAACGTCAGACACACTGTTGTAACATGAGGGGCCTTGGGCCTGTAACGCCGGCCACAAGAGAGTTCACCCACCCCCAGGTCAAACATTGCTCTACCACTTCCACAGTTATCTCTCACACTTCCACCAATGTTAAGTCTATGTGCTGACATCCTTCCATACCTGCCACTGACAATACCATTGTGTTGACATGTATGATGGTACTTAACATAGTCAGGGGCAGTGTCCTCTATTTACCACAGTAAATACTTTGCGCAAAATTAGTAGGTCTGAAACAACGCAGAGGATCCCACCCCTGAACCTAATGATTGCACCCTTTAGTGTTTTTGTTTTGTTTTAATGCGAGACATTCACATTTAGTTGTTGTTTTGGACTACTAACTGGCAGACACTCATTACAATCGGCCTCCGTTGACCAGACCACTGCTGCCCGTGTACCCCTGTAACTAATAATAAAGTGCCTACAGCCAGCCCAATTTAATTATGTTAGGCCTTCGAAGCCTGTCTACGGTCCCTCCTTCCACAAGGCCTCCACTGACCAGACCACTGCTGCCCGTGTACCCCTGTAACTAATATTAAAGTGCCTACAGCCAGCCCAATTTAATTATGTTAGGCCTTCGAAGCCTGTCTGCGGTCCCTCCTTCCACAAGGCCTCCACTGACCAGACCACTGCTGCCCGTGTACCCCTGTAACTAATAATAAAGTGCCTACAGCCAGCCCAATTTAATTATGTTAGGCCTTCGAAGCCTGTCTGCGGTCCCTCCTTCCACTAGGCCTCCACTGACCAGACCACTGCTGCCCGTGTACCCCTGTAACTAATAATAAAGTGCCTACAGCCAGCCCAATTTAATTATGTTAGGCCTTCGAAGCCTGTCTGCGGTCCCTCCTTCCACTAGGCCTCCACTGACCAGACCACTGCTGCCCGTGTACCCCTGTAACTAATAATAAAGTGCCTACAGCCAGCCCAATTTAATTATGTTAGGCCTTCAAAGCCTTTCTGCAGTCCCTCCTTCCACTAGGCCTCCACTGACCAGACCACTGCTGCCCGTGTACCCCTGTAACTAATAATAAAGTGCCTACAGCCAGCCCAATTTAATTATGTTAGGCCTTCGAAGCCTGTCTGCGGTCCCTCCTTCCACAAGGCCTCCACTGACCAGACCACTGCTGCCCGTGTACCCCTGGAACCAATTATAAAGTGCATAGAGCCTATTTTTTAATTTAATTTAATATTAATAAAGCCAGGATGAACTACGATATACCACGCTATGAGCTACCCAGTTGACAATTCTTTTGCGAGAAAAGCCATCCCACCCCTCCACCTGCATGTTAAAGACCGCATTGTCCTTGCATTCTGTCAATTTGTCAGTCCAAAGGTATACCTGACAACAGACACATGGACCTGTAGGCCTGGCCACGGAAGGTTACGTGTCCTTTGTGGCTCAATGGGTTAATGTATTGGATGCATGGTCCACACAGGGGACAGCCTGCAAAGTCTGTCTGCAGTCCCTAATTCAAGTTGGCCTCAACTGAATAAAGCTGAGCTTCTACCTTCTGGCTCAGATTAACTGCTGTTTTTAAAAAAATTGGCTTTTCCGTCCTTCTAAAGGTGTCTGCCCCTGCCTGGTGTTGTCCTCAACTGAATAAAGCTGAGCTTCAACCTTCAGTTCCAAACATACAACCAAAAACTGGTACAATACAAAAAGTGGCCTCCAGCTACAAAAACTTTCTCCTACAAGTAGTTAAATGACAGTTATTTTTCCAGTGAAAACACAGATATGGCATCCAACGAGTGTTGTCCTGTCTCGTCTTCTTTATATTATTGCCAAGAAGCTGCAACTGAATAAAGCTGTGCTTCAACCTTCTGTTCCAAATTACCATTTTTAAAAATGCAATTGGCTGTTCCGGCCTACTAAAGGTGTCTGTCTGCCCCTGCCTGGTGTTGTCCTCAACTGAATAAAGCTGTGCTTCAACCTTCTGTTCCAAATTACCATTTTTAAAAATGCCATTGGCTGTTCCGGCCTACTAAAGGTGTCTGTCTGCCCCTGCCTGGTGTTGTCCTCAACTGAATAAAGCTGAGCTTCAACCTTCAGTTCCAAATTACCATTTTTAAAAATGCAATTGGCTGTTCCGGCCTACTAAAGGTGTCTGTCTGCCCCTGCCTGGTGTTGTCCTCAACTGAATAAAGCTGAGCTTCAACCTTCAGTTCCAAATTACCATTTTTAAAAATGCAATTGGCTGTTCCGGCCTACTAAAGGTGTCTGTCTGCCCCTGCCTGGTGTTGTCCTCAACTGAATAAAGCTGAGCTTCAACCTTCAGTTCCAAATTACCATTTTTAAAAATGCCATTGGCTGTTCCGGCCTACTAAAGGTGTCTGTCTGCCCCTGCCTGGTGTTGTCCTCAACTGAATAAAGCTGAGCTTCAACCTTCAGTTCCAAATTACCATTTTTAAAAATGCAATTGGCTGTTCCGGCCTACTAAAGGTGTCTGTCTGCCCCTGCCTGGTGTTGTCCTCAACTGAATAAAGCTGAGCTTCAACCTTCTGTTCCAAATTACCATTTTTAAAAATGCAATTGGCTGTTCCGGCCTACTAAAGGGGTCTGCCCCTGCCTGGTGTTGTCCTCAACTGAATAAAGCTGAGCTTCAACCTTCAGTTCCAAATTACCATTTTTAAAAATGCAATTGGCTGTTCCGGCCTACTAAAGGGGTCTGCCCCTGCCTGGTGTTGTCCTCAACTGAATAAAGCTGAGCTTCAACCTTCAGTTCCAAATTACCATTTTTAAAAATGCAATTGGCTGTTCCGGCCTACTAAAGGTGTCTGTCTGCCCCTGCCTGGTGTTGTCCTCAACTGAATAAAGCTGAGCTTCAACCTTCTGTTCCAAATTACCATTTTTAAAAATGCAATTGGCTGTTCCGGCCTACTAAAGGGGTCTGCCCCTGCCTGGTGTTGTCCTCAACTGAATAAAGCTGAGCTTCAACCTTCAGTTCCAAACATACAACAAAAAACTGGTACAATACAAAAAGTGGCCTCCAGCTACAAAAACTTTCTCCTACAAGTAGTTAAATGACAGTTTTTTTTCCAGTGAAAACACAGATATGGCATCCAACGAGTGTTGTCCTGTCTCGTCTTCTTTATATTATTGCCAAGAAGCTGCAACTGAATAAAGCTGTGCTTCAACCTTCTGTTCCAAATTACCATTTTTAAAAATGCAATTGGCTGTTCCGGCCTACTAAAGGTGTCTGTCTGTCTGCCCCTGCCTGGTGTTGTCCTCAACTGAATAAAGCTGAGCTTCAACCTTCTGTTCCAAATTACCATTTTTAAAAATGCAATTGGCTGTTCCGGCCTACTAAAGGGGTCTGCCCCTGCCTGGTGTTGTCCTCAACTGAATAAAGCTGAGCTTCAACCTTCAGTTCCAAATTACCATTTTTAAAAATGCAATTGGCTGTTCCGGCCTACTAAAGGGGTCTGTCTGCCCCTGCCTGGTGTTGTCCTCAACTGAATAAAGCTGAGCTTCAACCTTCTGTTCCAAATTACCATTTTTAAAAATGCAATTGGCTGTTCCGGCCTACTAAAGGGGTCTGCCCCTGCCTGGTGTTGTCCTCAACTGAATAAAGCTGAGCTTCAACCTTCAGTTCCAAACATACAACAAAAAACTGGTACAATACAAAAAGTGGCCTCCAGCTACAAAAACTTTCTCCTACAAGTAGTTAAATGACAGTTTTTTTTCCAGTGAAAACACAGATATGGCATCCAACGAGTGTTGTCCTGTCTCGTCTTCTTTATATTATTGCCAAGAAGCTGCAACTGAATAAAGCTGTGCTTCAACCTTCTGTTCCAAATTACCATTTTTAAAAATGCAATTGGCTGTTCCGGCCTACTAAAGGTGTCTGTCTGCCCCTGCCTGGTGTTGTCCTCAACTGAATAAAGCTGTGCTTCAACCTTCTGTTCCAAATTACCATTTTTAAAAATGCCATTGGCTGTTCCGGCCTACTAAAGGTGTCTGTCTGCCCCTGCCTGGTGTTGTCCTCAACTGAATAAAGCTGAGCTTCAACCTTCAGTTCCAAATTACCATTTTTAAAAATGCAATTGGCTGTTCCGGCCTACTAAAGGTGTCTGTCTGCCCCTGCCTGGTGTTGTCCTCAACTGAATAAAGCTGAGCTTCAACCTTCAGTTCCAAATTACCATTTTTAAAAATGCAATTGGCTGTTCCGGCCTACTAAAGGTGTCTGTCTGCCCCTGCCTGGTGTTGTCCTCAACTGAATAAAGCTGAGCTTCAACCTTCAGTTCCAAATTACCATTTTTAAAAATGCAATTGGCTGTTCCGGCCTACTAAAGGGGTCTGCCCCTGCCTGGTGTTGTCCTCAACTGAATAAAGCTGAGCTTCAACCTTCAGTTCCAAACATACAACAAAAAACTGGTACAATACAAAAAGTGGCCTCCAGCTACAAAAACTTTCTCCTACAAGTAGTTAAATGACAGTTTTTTTTCCAGTGAAAACACAGATATGGCATCCAACGAGTGTTGTCCTGTCTCGTCTTCTTTATATTATTGCCAAGAAGCTGCAACTGAATAAAGCTGTGCTTCAACCTTCTGTTCCAAATTACCATTTTTAAAAATGCAATTGGCTGTTCCGGCCTACTAAAGGTGTCTGTCTGTCTGCCCCTGCCTGGTGTTGTCCTCAACTGAATAAAGCTGTGCTTCAACCTTCTGTTCCAAATTACCATTTTTAAAAATGCCATTGGCTGTTCCGGCCTACTAAAGGTGTCTGTCTGCCCCTGCCTGGTGTTGTCCTCAACTGAATAAAGCTGAGCTTCAACCTTCAGTTCCAAATTACCATTTTTAAAAATGCAATTGGCTGTTCCGGCCTACTAAAGGTGTCTGTCTGCCCCTGCCTGGTGTTGTCCTCAACTGAATAAAGCTGAGCTTCAACCTTCTGTTCCAAATTACCATTTTTAAAAATGCAATTGGCTGTTCCGGCCTACTAAAGGGGTCTGCCCCTGCCTGGTGTTGTCCTCAACTGAATAAAGCTGAGCTTCAACCTTCAGTTCCAAATTACCATTTTTAAAAATGCAATTGGCTGTTCCGGCCTACTAAAGGTGTCTGTCTGCCCCTGCCTGGTGTTGTCCTCAACTGAATAAAGCTGAGCTTCAACCTTCTGTTCCAAATTACCATTTTTAAAAATGCAATTGGCTGTTCCGGCCTACTAAAGGGGTCTGCCCCTGCCTGGTGTTGTCCTCAACTGAATAAAGCTGAGCTTCAACCTTCAGTTCCAAATTACCATTTTTAAAAATGCAATTGGCTGTTCCGGCCTACTAAAGGTGTCTGTCTGCCCCTGCCTGGTGTTGTCCTCAACTGAATAAAGCTGAGCTTCAACCTTCTGTTCCAAATTACCATTTTTAAAAATGCAATTGGCTGTTCCGGCCTACTAAAGGGGTCTGCCCCTGCCTGGTGTTGTCCTCAACTGAATAAAGCTGAGCTTCAACCTTCAGTTCCAAACATACAACAAAAAACTGGTACAATACAAAAAGTGGCCTCCAGCTACAAAAACTTTCTCCTACAAGTAGTTAAATGACAGTTTTTATTCCAGTGAAAACACAGATATGGCATCCAACGAGTGTTGTCCTGTGTCGTCTTCTTTATATTATTGCCAAGAAGCTGCAACTGAATAAAGCTGTGCTTCAACCTTCTGTTCCAAATTACCATTTTTAAAAATGCAATTGGCTGTTCCGGCCTACTAAAGGTGTCTGTCTGCCCCTGCCTGGTGTTGTCCTCAACTGAATAAAGCTGAGCTTCAACCTTCAGTTCCAAATTACCATTTTTAAAAATGCAATTGGCTGTTCCGGCCTACTAAAGGTGTCTGTCTGCCCCTGCCTGGTGTTGTCCTCAACTGAACAAAGCTGAGCTTCAACCTTCAGTTCCAAATTACCATTTTTAAAAATGCAATTGGCTGTTCCGGCCTACTAAAGGTGTCTGCCCCTGCCTGGTGTTGTCCTCAACTGAATAAAGCTGAGCTTCTACCTTCTGCCTCTTATTAACTGCTGTTTTTTTAAAAAATTGGCTGTTCCGGCCTACTAAAGGTGTCTGTCTGCCCCTGCCTGGTGTTGTCCTCAACTGAACAAAGCTGAGCTTCCACATTCTGGCTTTCGCCCTATACTATCAGATATTAAACTGCATTTGGCCTACTAGTGTGGTTAGGCCCTTGAAACAGTGTCTGCTGCTCTTGGGTTTGCTACTCCACTGAACAAAGCAATGCCGCCTGTTTAGTCCTGTTACCAATTTTGAACTGCATTTAGCCTACTTTATTCTTTGGCCCTATATCTGTTTCCTCCTCATCCTGCCCATTGTCCAGCCACTGCTAGATGAGTCTGCTGGTACATTGACCTAGACCACTACATTCCCCTTATACTCTACACAGCCAGAATCTGACCCTGCTGAAAGTAAGGTTCCCCTTCCCGCATGTTATACCACCTTACACAGGGACAGAGAGGAAGGTGCAGATGAAAGTGCAGGTTCCTTCATCAGGTGGGGGGCATACTCGTTGGCGACGTCACTGGCACAGGGCCCCTCAGAGTACGCAAAAGTGTCGCTGCTGGTGGGAGGCGCCCCCGCCATGCAAACACACCGCCGTACTTTGAGGGGCCCTGTGCCAGTGCCAATGCGAACGAGTGGGCCCCCCCTGCTTGCTCAGGATCACAGCACTTGCAACGTTGAAATACTTACCTTTCCCTTCAACACCGCCGTGACGTAGTCCGCATTTCCTGGGCCCACGAAAAACTTGAGCCAGCCCTACTCTCCCCACAACTTTTGCCAAATGACCCCCAATTCCCTATGCCCAACTATTATTATAAAGTTAATTAAGATTGACAAGCTTCAGAAACAAGAATGGATGTTTTTGGCATTAAAATGGGCACTGTAGGTGTTTCCTGGCCTCCACTCACTGCCGACTATGCTTCCCCATTGACTTGCATTGGGTTTCGTGTTTCGGTCGATCCCCGACTTTTAGCGATAATCGGCCGACTGCACTCGACTCGACTCTGGACAAAATCGGGTTTTACAAAACCCGACTCGATCTTAAAAAAATGAAAGTCGCTCAACTCTAGTCGCAACCCACTTGAATTTGGTGCTGCATATGTTGCAGTGTTTGGGTAAACAGCATTAAGCAGTAACAGACTACATCACACAGCAATCAAACTGGATTATGAGTTACTTTGAGATCTGAGATTAGCAGCTAATGAGGGAAGCAGGTTGACTACTACCCGTCGCCATAAAGAGGTATTATTATTTGTCAATAGAAATACATCAATGATGTATTCTTGTTAATATTTATTCTGGCACAAACACTCACTAGCATGCAAGAAGGGATGGAGGAAGAACACAAATTTGCACCTATTCAGCACCATTCTGTGTCTGTTGGAGACTTTCAAGGTTTATGTCACACACTGCAGAATTTGGAGGAGAAGGATGATCATCAGCCACTGGATGTGAAAGGGAATGTAGACCTGGCGCAGACAGGAGATGAGGCAGACAGTCAGAGTGAAAATGATGTTGATCACAATGAAACAATGGCCCTTGGTCATGCTGGTGAGCATGGTAAACTGTATGTTACAATGCTTGTGGGAGGACAAGCATATTCTTAACATAAACCAAAGTGATGTCTATTGGTTAGCTACACTTTTAGATCCTTACCATAAAAGAGAAATTGGGACATTTTTTCCAGCTTCCACATGAGAGTACAATATGGATTATTACTAAGATAAGTTTTGTTACCTGCTTTGCAAACTTTTTCTGAGAAAGCGCCTGCTACCTACAAAAGTGACCAGCAGACTGCTCTGCAATCCATGTAGTCTCAGCTTTCCTCCACATGTGCCAGGGTTATGGTTAACAGTAAAGCCTACAGTACATTTAACATGATGGATCAGATGTTTTATCTGCCATTGCAATATCTCTGCACACTTCTGCAAACACATACGCACCATATAAACAGCCAAGATCAGTGGTACATAGATTCTGCTTTTTCAACCAGTGGCAAGAGCAGGCCCAATTTGCTATAAGTATACTGTCATATCTAGACTCCAGTGTAATGCCAGAGGGAGTATTCAGCGGTGCCAGTGGATTTGTCACACCGATCTCAATTATGTTATCTGCCACAAGTGTGGAAAACCTATAATTTGTCAAAAATCAGGCATGGATCAAAGCAGACTTTCATGCACCGATTGCTGATGTTAATGATTAAATCAGCTATACCATCTGTCTGGCTATCTATTGAATGTTTTCTACACTGTTCTGTTGGCATCAGTGAAAATGGACCACATTCAGCCAGACATGTACTCACTATCTATCATGTTATCTATGCTGCAGTATTCCACTTGCAGGGGCTGCTGTTCCTGGACCTAAGCTGTCAAGCATCTCCTTGCCTACTCTGACTCTCTATTGTGCTGCTTCTACCGCAGCAACTGCTCAGCCATGCCAGCCACAAATCTCCTAGGTGTACTAGGCTAAATTGCTGTTTACAGGGCTGCTGTTGGTCCTCAAATGGCAAAACATGTCCTTGCTTGCCATGTCCTTACTCTCTATTGTGCTGTTCTTGCCGCATCCACTGCAAAGCTAAGTCAGCCTCACATCTACTGGCTGCTCACTGTTTTACTGTAAAACTAATGCTGCTAAAAGAGCTCCATTGGGGGCACACAAACATGAAACACCTTCCAAAGAGGGCCAATTTTTTAAAAGGCTTGGTGACAACAAGCCATATATTCTTCACTTTGAAAACAGCACTGCTGTTTTGTCTTCCTTAACATGAGGATAATTTTTGGATCGCTTAGTAATTACCTTACCTTAGTAGTTTTAAGTCCCAAATGTGTGAAAATGCCACTACTTCTTCCATTTGCACTGCCGGTGTATAAGCAGTAGCAAGGTATGCATTTGTCCCTAAGAAGGGATAATTTTTGAACCATTTAAAAAATTGAATTTTGGGGGAAAATTTTTATGAAGCCAGCAAAATGGAATTTCAAATGATCTGCTCAACACTACAGAAAATGTCAAAATATATTTAATAACTTACGGTGAAGGAAATAATTATTTGATCCCTTGCTGATTTTGTAAGTTTGCCCACTGACAAAAACATGAACAGTCTATGATTTTAAGGGTAGGTTAATTTTAACAATGAGAGATAGAATATCAAAAATAAAATCCAGAAAATCAAATTTTATTAATGCTGTACATTTATTTGCACCTACCAACCATTAAGAGTTCTGGCTTCTACAAACCAGTTAGACAGGTCTAACATTACCGATATTGGCAGGGCAAACAAGTTCAGCCAGGTCAGTGCGCATCCGCCCCGACGCACTTTTCGGACCTTCCTTCTTTGGGGGGCCTGCATTCTGCCCAAATGTATTCCATTTTATACCATTCCAGAGTATGCCGGCATTGCCGCCTGACCGGAAGTGACGTTCTCGGCAGGAAATGACGCACCCGTCTCCAAGCCGACCATGACGCCAGGCGGCGTCGGCGTCACATGACCGCAGAACCCTGCAACCATGGTGAGACGGCGAAAGCTGCCGGGGGCAGCAGGGGCACTGAGGACCGGCGCATACATACCGAGAAGGTATATTTAAAAAAAAGTAGTGTTAGCATACCTGACCCATGGGGTCAGCAGCTGCAGTACTGGGTTCTGCCCAGGAGTGGTACCAGGTGGATACCAACTACATAAGCCTGACCTCACCACTAGAGGCTACACTGAACGCCAAGGTAGCTGCTTAGTTACGCCCCTTCCTGGGTAAGCCCAATCCTCTGGCACACTGGTCCGCAAATCCAAGTGCGCCACAGCTGGGCGCAACAGTTTTATCGGTCTAGTCATGACCGCAACACATATCTTCATGTAGCACTTGTTAAATACAGTAGAAGCATGGAGGAAATTATATAACAATAATAAGGAGTGTAGCTGTGAATCCCTCTTCCTTCTTCCCTTTCCATAGACTTCAATAGTAATCTGCAATCTTATCTTTCAGCAAGTTTGCAGTCAGGCATGATAAAAACAAGATATATTTGAGTGAATGATGAGTTCAGGAGAAAGAGAGGGGGAGAAAAGCTGCTCAGAAGGAGGAGAAGAAGCATATTTCTCTGATAAGATATATTGCAAAATGAATCATTTTTACTTGTACCATTGTTTATGAAAAGTTTGTAGAAAAAGATTAACCTCTTAAATATGACTTTAAAACTTAAAACAGGAATCTATGTGGATCAAAACATGAATCTGCGGCAGTTATTCTTTAATCATTAATCCTAAATATTAATTTATTTTCACTGTGGGAATTTTTCTCTTGTCAAAAATAAGTTTTCATTACAGGGGAGAGACCCTCTGGTATCCAATCTAAACTGCTATGAAAACATCATCCTGTGGTCTTGTGCTGTAGCCTGCGGTAATGCTGGATAGCTTTAATATTTGAGAAATAAGAAATATAATAACTTTTAAAACAGGAAATGCAGCCTTAGCTTGTAAGGGAGACAACAACACGAGGGGCTATACAAGAACTTTGTATCATAGTCTTTGTTCAAACATTTGCAATGCTAGAACCATAGGTATTCCTTTTTTGCATTGCATTATGTCATACCACATATACTTTTTGAAAAGTCTTTTACCTGTAGAGAATTGTCTTATGCGGTATAAAAATTCTTCGCCTGAAAACCTTTCTATACCAGCAGGAGGTATTCAAGTAATAAGCCCAGCAGACCATACACAATATTATTCCCAGTAGTTTTCATAGCTTTTGTGTCTATGGATCGTAGTCTGTGAGCAGATTTATCCATACTAAACCAATAACTGTCAGTAGACTAATATATTTTATTCTATATGCAAATTAGCTTTATAGAAGCCCAATGGGTGTGGGGGTCTAAAAGGGATTCTGTCACCTGGTTTTTGCTAACCCATCTGGTAGCAGCATAATTTAGTTTTGCTAAAATTACAGTTTTATCTGCTGCAGATCTACCAGATCTACAAGTTCTCTGAATGTAAAGTTTTGTATAACCCCACCCACACCACTGATTGGTGTACATGAACAGAAAGCTGCCAATCAGTGGAGGGGGCGTGGTTGAACTACCTACCTAATCTCCTACTGGTAAAACACTGATTTTATCAAAACTGCAGCAAGCAGCGTAGTAAGTGACATATCGCTGCAATCAGGGTCTCTGCCCCTACATTATGCTGCTCTAAGATTTCATAGCAAAAACCTGGTGACAGATTCCCTTTAAGTGAGACAAGTTTTACGGTGCTCGTTACTAAACCCTCCCAAATCCTTCTCCTTTACAGTTGATGCTGTGAGTTAGTAAACTTGCACCCACCCCCGATTGCAAAACACAGTTGCAGAATTTCACTATTGCAAAAGAATGTTGGACTTATCTCATATTGCACTATAAAGCTGGACATCAATTTATTCAAATATTATAACTGATTTTATATAATCCTGATTTAATTACATTGAAACTCAATAGGTCATTGTTATGTAGCCTGTAAGACTTTTACGCTTTTGAGCAATCTCAGATCACAGGTCCATTTTGCTTGCTGATAAAATACTAACATAACATTCATAATACAAATATATAATGGACTGGCTAATGTGTGAGTACAGATTGAGTTGGAATCAGATGTTCCTTTGTTGCTGTTAGCAATGAATTGACAAAGCAAGATACTAAAGTAACAAGGTAGTCATTTAACAGGATTTACTGAAGCTCACAGTTAAGCCAATTATCATAATTCTGAATGCAGGATGCTAGGTAATTATAATTGTATTTATAGTATCACTACATATTTGCCTATTGGCTATTAGTAGTGGGGATGTAATCCCTCACAATGCATTTGTATTATAATATACAGTACATTATCAGTTATTGTAAGTGTCCCTTAAATATTTTTCATATTTCACATTTATCACCTATTCACAAGATAGATGTTAAATGTATGATTACTGGGGGTCTGGATGGTTACTGGGGGTCTGAACAATCCTGAGACTAGGGATGGTAAAGTTCCCTGTTTGAATGGAGTAACAGGGAGCTTGTGTGACCATGACACTTATGTCTGCCAATTGAGATTCTGATTTGGATTTTATCCTAAGTCACATTTCAAGGCCTGGTAAAGGGTCAATGGTGACCTGTAGGATTGCTGCTTCCAACAGGTGGCGCTATAAAATTCAAGTCCTCTTCCTCTCTGAAGAGGTAATTTGCAAATTAAATTTCCCAGAGGAGCATTGCATGACGAATAGGCCTCCTTACCTTGGTATGCCAGAGCTGGTATGTCACTCTCTACGTAGAGAAACGTTACCCCTTAGACCTTAGTCCAGAACCTCTCTCCTAGACAAATCAGTTCTCATACTTTACACTGACGAGGGGCAATACCGCAAAACATGTCTCTGCAAATTGAGATTCTGATTTGGCTTCTATCCTAAGTCACATTTCAAGGCCTGTCAAAGGGTTTACAGTGACATGTAAGACGTATGATTGCTGCTTCCAACAGGTGGTGCTGTAGAGTTCAAATTCACTTCCTATCTGAAGAGTCAATTTGCACATGACTCTTATAGACAGCAAATGGAATTGTGGCACTATATGTTCACTACTGCTCTCACAGGGGATTATCATACCCCTGGTATTGTGATCTTTGAGGCCCCAGTAGTTGAATTTCCAGTGACCATACACTTATAAGATATCCTGTAGAAGTGATGAGATTGGTGTATTTACTCTGAAAATCTATGGCAGAATGGCTGTATAATCCCCTATTTAGTTCAATCTCCACCCAACCAGTCTGTCAGCTGCAGATTGCACTAAGCAGCATGAGATCTCAGCAGCAGGAAGTGTGAAGCAGCATCGTCGGTGTAGAGATCGTCTCCTGCCACGGGACCGTAATCATGCCGGCCTACCACTCTACGTTGATGGAATCGGACACCAAACTAATTGGAAACATGGCATTGCTGCCGATTAGAAGCCAGTTTAAAGGACCTGCCCCCCGAGAAACAAGGACACAGATATTGTGGATGAAGCCATTTATTATTTCAAGGCCAATGTGTTCTTCAAGAACTATGAAATTAAGAATTAAGCTGACCGGACCTTGATTTATATCACCCTTTATGTTTCCGAGTGTTTGAAAAATTTGCAATATTATTGATCTGTGTTTGTTAAGGGCATTTATCTTCCTGAATGTAAGGAGTCTTATTCTTGCTTGATAAAAAAAGTGGATATTTCGCCAAAAATCACAATACAAACTGCTTACATGAAAGTTTAACTCAATCTCCGCCACATAACCTGCAACCTCAGTGCCTTGCTCCAATGACCTCTGCCTCTGTCACCAGGAAGCACAACACTTGCTCTACAAACAGCACTAGCAATGGAGGTGTTGTTAGTATCACTGGGTGATGCAGGTGCCAGGAGTGTGTGTGTTAATGAACAACAGTTTGCAGGTATAGTTTGCTCTCTATTGTAACCTATGAGGGAAAACGAGAGGTTTCATCTTAATGGGGCTTATAACTTGACCAGTACTAGAAAAGGAAATGAGTGGAAGATTTAATCATCCTGATTGTCACCATGAGTATCTTGTGATGTCTTTTGGGCTTTGTTTGTTACTAGCTGAAGAGCCCGGCATTGCCCGGGCATAGTAACTAACTGTGGTTTGTTATAACAAATTATAATGATTATATTGCATATAAAAACATTTCACAGCACATATTCAACAATACAGATTTGCAACACAAATTAACTAAACGATTACCCAAGTATTGATAGCATTTAATTTTCAACTCATTCAAGAGCCTTTTGATAAACAACATTTTTGGTTTGCGTCTATCGCCAAGCAATGCTCTCAACCTGCCCATGCGCAGCCCACTGTGTTCCGAGGACCAGTGTGGGAACATGCACAATAAAAAGAAATTGTCGCTGTTGAACATAGCAACGCTCCTGCACTGGTACACGGAACACAACCAACACCAATTTTGTTGAAACAAAAGGGTTTTTTAACACAATATTAACTCCTTAACAACTGCCGATACAACTTTTAATGGCGGCAGTTAAGGGGCCTTATTCCTCCTGCACCTCACACGCTTCCTTTATACACAGCATTTTTCTGCAGCACAGCTGTTCTCCTTTATAATCGCCTCCTCTGGCAACACCTCACACTCCTCTTCCATATGCAATTGGAAACACTTGATCCTGAGAGAAATTGCACTAATTGCAATAAAGCGTATGGTATACACAGCCTACTTCTTCTGCAGCTCCACACTTTTCTCCTTTAGACCTCGTTCACAGGTTATTTGGTCAGTATTTTTACCTTAGTATTTGTACGCTAAAACTTAGAGTAAAACACTCAGAGGAAAAGTATATTCGAAACACATCACTACTTCTGTATTCTTCTCCCACTCGTGGTTTTCACTTATAAATACTCAAGTAAAATACTGACCAAATACTGAACATGTGAATGTGGCCTTATACACAGCCTCCACCTGCAGCGCCTCACTCTTCTCTATACACAGCTTCATACTGCAGCAGCACCTCACTTCTCTCATTTTCCCATCACGCCTCTCATTCGTCCCCTCACATCTCTCATGTTCCCCTCACTTCCCTCATTTTCCCATCACACCTCTCATTTTCCCCCTCACATCTCTCATTTCCCCCCTCACAGCTCTCATTTTCCCCCTCATACCTCTCATTTTCCCCTCACTCTCATTTTCCCCCCTCACCTGTCATTTTCCGATCACTCTAGATAGGCTCTTATTCTTGCCAAAGAATTAGTTCTGTCCATGGTATCTCTAGATCTGGTAGACCTGGCTGAAGAGACCCATAGATCTTAAAATTTAGCTCCTTACAATACTCCCACTCAAAAATAGTTTGTTCCTCCTCAGTTCTGTCTGCGAGTCCTGCAAGAATCTCATGGATCAATACTCAACGTTCACACAGGGATTCACCATATATATTTGCAGCGCCCCAGAGTTCTGGTCGTTGCAGTACTGTGGATCCGCCACTATGGGGAGCCATGGTGCGTTCGATGGCACTGAAGGAGTTCATCTGACCAGGTATCACAGACACCAATATGTTTCACAGCAGGGCCTCCGGGGGGAGCTAAGGGTGCTATTCATTAGGCCACTCCCCACCATAGTGGGTAAACTGGGGGTCAGGCAGGAAGTTAGAGGAGAAAGCTGACTGGATTGAACGAAGCAACACCTTGTGGCAGAGGGTGTTGTGGAGGAAGAGACAGTAGGGTCTCTGTCAGGGGTGGGATCCTGACAGAGGCTTGGCATTGGAAAGAACGTAACGGGACCGTGCCTGCTCAGCATAGCGGCGGTGCCCAAGAAAGGACTAGAAGCGAGATAGATTGTGCTGAGTGAGAAACGAGATCAAGCAAAAAGGAGAATACCAGTAGGGGTCATGCTGTAGGACCGGAGCAACATCCTACTGAGGCGCATTACCGGTGGCCGGAACGCCGAGGGAGTGGAATAGCATACAGCTTCAAGCCATACTCCAAACAGCGGCAGGGCAGTCAGTTTAAGGCGGGCTGTCTACCACATATCACCTATGAAGTCTTGGGGGGCAATTGCGGGAGAGGGGCGTCTCTAGGGTCCCGGAAGAACTCCAGGCCTACCTGACAAACGGGTGCCGTTCCAACCTGAATAACAGGGAGGGATGGAATACGAGAAGAACATCAGTGAATCGAGTTGTGAGGGAACTTAAGAAACAGACACGACAGTTGTGGGGTACTTTCCGTGAGCACAGCAGGGAAGGACTACAACACATAGCGCTAAGAAGGAGGGCACTGATTTCCACCTGTGAGGAGAACTCTGGAAGTGCCATCGGACCGACCGGACTTGCGCAGCCTGGTGAACCGTATTCTGGACTGCGGACTGAGAGATCTCCAGTAAAGAGGTAAAGAGACTGCAACCTGGTGTCCTCGTTATTTTCCGCGACCTGCACCCCACAACTGCACCGCTACACCACCGTTACTGCACCATCATCATCACTTATTGCACTGGACGTCCCCCACTGACGGACAGGGCCACGGACCGGGTCTAGCCACCGTGACAACCCCAGGACTGAGACCCAGAGGCCCGGCTCCGGGTACCCCTAGGCCCTGCGGCGGTGTGGGGGCGCTCCAACTTGGCGTCACGAACAGGATCTACTTAAGCCTGAAGAATCAGGTCATGTGTGCCTAGAGACTGTGATTTATTGTGTTTGAACTGTACTTTATTGCAAAGACTGTGCTGTGCCAGTTGCCACCAAAATCCGCCGCCATTGTAGCGCTGAGGAGAGCGCAGGAAGAGAAGAGGGGCGTGAAGTGGGCGTAGGCAAGCTGGAGAGCGCGAACAGCAATGGCCGCCCAGTCTAAGTATTTCTGCACGGTGAGGACGTGTCCGTCAGCAGCAGAGATCCGCCTCCTAATCCTTAATGGGGGGCGGAGGCAGAGAAAACGAAACCGCTCCCGAAGGAGAGAGTGGGAAAAAGACCAGGAAGTGACCCACGTGGAGGACGCAATGGCCAGCAGCTCTGAACCCGACAGTGGGGTTGAAGTGGAAGTCTCCCCCGACTACCCGGATGAGCCCTGCAGCCCGGCCTCCGTGGATAACACCAGATTCCTGAGAGCCGAGATGGAGGACTTATATAACCAGCTCCTCCAACTGAATGTGAGAGTCCAGGCTCCGCACCCGGTGGAGCCGGCAGAGGGTTCCCGGACATCGGAGTTCTCACCGGAGGAACCAGCGGGACTTGTTACGGAAAGTGAACTCGTACCAGTTGGTGAGTCCACCGATCCTGCCCCGCCAGCCGAGGGGGTGCTAGTGGGTCCCGTAGCGGCACCACCTCTCCCGGGAACCCATAGACTCCAGCGCCTGCTACCATGGGAGGAAGCCACGGGCATGGAACACCGTATGCGAGCCCCAATCACCCCTACTCCCTTGCTGTGTGAGGTCCACGCGGAGCGTACGGTGTGCCACTGGGTGAATCCCGGATCCAATCTTATGGGGTTCCCCGGGGTGGAGACCCAGAAGGGGGAGATGGTACAGGCTCTAAGTTGGGAGGAGTACTGAATCCAGCTAGAACAACGGTGGCGAGAGGAGGAGAAAATACATCAGGCTGGGCGGGAGGCCCACCATCAAAAGGATTTGGCGGTCAAGGACCGGGCCCGTAAGGACCCCACCACTCACCAGGCCCCGCGTAGGCAGGGCATCGTCACCACCTTTAAACTCCGAGGAGGCTGGGGCTTCATTAAAGAACCGGGGCTATATGCGGAGGTCTTTGTTAACCGACGGGATGTCGAGTCGCACCTTAGGGAGGGCCACCCCGATCGGGACCTCTACCCGGGGGACAGCGTTACTTACACCCGGCATTTTGGGGAAAAGGGGTGGTTCGCTCTGAACGTCCACAAGAAAGAGAAACCAGCCCCTGTAGCCAAGGTGTCACCGTGTGACCGATCTGTAACCACCCTGGTCGCCCCCACCCGTCTGATCACAGAACCTGCGATCTGCCGCCTGACCACCGCAACCACCGTAGTGGCCAAGGAGGTGCCTTCTCAAGTAACCGATGTTCCTGATGTACCAGCGCAGAAAGAAATGGGAACGCAGACCCTCATCACCGCACACGATCTGGTCGTGCAACAGACCCGCACCCATGGGGTGTACCTGGCTGCGGGAGTGAACCTGGAACCTGGACTGCCTGTATTGCAGGGGTTCACCCACCAGGTGGCGCCTCGTGGGGGGTTCTGAAATTGAATGCTTCAAGAATGTAAATAGTTTTCTAGTTAACTGTTTGAGTACTGTTTGCTGCTAAACCCGTCCAGGGTTAACTCTTTATGGATCCCTTAGTTGACCCGGGATCCCTATTGTTTGCTTTTCCTACCAGTTTTGCACAAGTTTTACAAACTGAGAAATCATGAACAGTGCATGATCCAAACTTTCTTGTAAATAGTTTGCACCTTATTAAAGGCGCTTCCTACTGGTTTTATTTAAAGACTCTTTGCGAAGATACCGTTCTGGAACCTTTGCTGAGCAAAGACTGGTAGGCTGAGAAGACGAGCTACCTCAGAAAGACTTGATTCTCTTTTAAAGGGGATGTACAACAGCGTACTTATGAGAAGATACTGTTTTAGAACAGTAATGCAATGATAATGTTTGAACGAGAAAAGTTGTATGTGTTTTAACTAGTTAAATGTGAAGAAATACTGATGATGATGCTCTGGAAAGAAATGTAACTGTTTTGCATGAAGAAAAGTTATGTGTGTTTAATTTGTTTAAAGTGAGAAATCTAGATAATGTTCTTTAAAAGGAAAGATGCAGAAAGCCCGTAGGGGTAGATTTAGAGTTCTGCTTAGTTGAAAGTAAAGAAAGTAGTAATGAAGGTGAGGATAGAAGGTAAACCCTGAGTCCCCATAGAAAGTTCGTTCGTTACTAAGGACAGAGAGTGAACCCGTAGGGGTTAGAAAGTGAGTCCTAATAGGAGCCAAATAGAGCTGGCTCAATGTTCTCTAATTGAAAGGAATGTTATGTCTATACCATGTATAGTAGCGAAAGGCAGTAGGCCCTGGCTGAACGGGGCGGTCCTGTAATAGAAAGGAGAGGCAGTAGGTCTGGTGCCGTTAGGACAGGCGGTCCTGCAGGTTCAAAGTAGGAGAATGCAAAGTTAAAATACCTTATAATGTGATTATAGGAAGGTCTTTAGCGGATTAAGAGTGTATATCCTTAAAGGCAAAGTTAAATTATTGGTCAATAATGTTTGCACCTAGTAGAATACCCGGTTGGGTAATGAGAGTTAATTGTAGCCTGTTGCTATGATATTTAATTATGTTTGTAATGTTAAAGTGTCCTCACCTCCCATAAAGGGAAGCTTGTTCAAGTATGCTTATTTTTTTGCACTCAACAAAATTGTATGTCTTTTTGCTAACCTGTATTGTTGTTTTCTTCCCAATCCCGGAGTACTGTGTTTAACCAGGGGGGAGTGCAGCGCCCCAGAGTTCTGGTCGTTGCAGTACTGTGGATCCGCCACTATGGGGAGCCATGGTGCGTTCGATGGCACTGAAGGAGTTCATCTGACCAGGTATCACAGACACCAATATGTTTCACAGCAGGGCCTCCGGGGGGAGCTAAGGGTGCTATTCATTAGGCCACTCCCCACCATAGTGGGTAAACTGGGGGTCAGGCAGGAAGTTAGAGGAGAAAGCTGACTGGATTGAACGAAGCAACACCTTGTGGCAGAGGGTGTTGTGGAGGAAGAGACAGTAGGGTCTCTGTCAGGGGTGGGATCCTGACAGAGGCTTGGCATTGGAAAGAACGTAACGGGACCGTGCCTGCTCAGCATAGCGGCGGTGCCCAAGAAAGGACTAGAAGCGAGATAGATTGTGCTGAGTGAGAAACGAGATCAAGCAAAAAGGAGAATACCAGTAGGGGTCATGCTGTAGGACCGGAGCAACATCCTACTGAGGCGCATTACCGGTGGCCGGAACGCCGAGGGAGTGGAATAGCATACAGCTTCAAGCCATACTCCAAACAGTGGTAGGGCAGTCAGTTTAAGGCGGGCTGTCTACCACATATCACCTATGAAGTCTTGGGGGGCAATTGCGGGAGAGGGGCGTCTCTAGGGTCCCGGAAGAACTCCAGGCCTACCTGACAAACGGGTGCCGTTCCAACCTGAATAACAGGGAGGGATGGAATACGAGAAGAACATCAGTGAATCGAGTTGTGAGGGAACTTAAGAAACAGACACGACAGTTGTGGGGTACTTTCCGTGAGCACAGCAGGGAAGGACTACAACACATAGCGCTAAGAAGGAGGGCACTGATTTCCACCTGTGAGGAGAACTCTGGAAGTGCCATCGGACCGACCGGACTTGCGCAGCCTGGTGAACCGTATTCTGGACTGCGGACTGAGAGATCTCCAGTAAAGAGGTAAAGAGACCGCAACCTGGTGTCCTCGTTATTTACCGCGACCTGCACCCCACAACTGCACCACTACACCACCGTTACTGCACCATCATCATCACTTATTGCACTGGACGTCCCCCACTGACGGACAGGGCCACGGACCGGGTCTAGCCACCGTGACAACCCCAGGACTGAGACCCAGAGGCCCGGCTCCGGGTACCCCTAGGCCCTGCGGCAGTGTGGGGGCGCTTCATATTAATTTCGGGACTGTTGGATAAATGTGCTCACCTGAAGAATCTGTGAAGAGCCAAAGTGCCCTGAAACCATCTTGCAGGATTACTCCAGGTTTCCGAAAGTTGACTGGTCCCATCTCTCATTTTACTTTATTACTGATCTGCCATCCTATGATGGGAAAATAGTTATTTGGGTAGTAACTGTATGGGAACGCGAAAACAGCAATAACTAATAATGTGTGATAAATCACATGATCCTACCAATTTATGGGGAACATAGCTAAAGTAGGAATTAAAACATAACTTTTAATGAATAACAATAAAAAATAGAAAATAATTGTGTCACCAAATGTGTCAATAAAAAGTACCGCTGGGTATGTTCAAATAGTTGACATACCATACACAGTAGGGTACTAGTCAGGTATTTCAGTGTGTACACCGGCAGTGGCCCAGTGTTCCAACATTTGAACCAAGAAGCCTGGTATAAAGACAGCAAAGCAAAAACCAGTGGTGCTTACTAAATACCTAGGCAAATAACCAGATGTCTTGGTTGCATTGATATTAGCAGTCAATCATGTAGAAAATAAATAAAGAAGAAGGGGTATAGACAATTAGGAGAAAGAAATATATAAATGGAACAATCTCACCAATTGTAGAGGATGAGTAGAGCCCCGGTTATGCTGCTGTGGAAAGATCCATGAACGCACGACCTCAGGAGACAATTCCCTGTCAATCCCTATGGGGCTATCAATAAGTCTCAATCCCCAAACTCCTGCCCTTACAAGGACAGTCCACAACTAACCCTTAAATATAAAGAGCCCTGCACTCTCCCTAATAGAAGGTCCCAACGCGTTTCTTTGCAAGCAGGATCATCAGGGGACTAGCTTGCGTGGGAGATAAAGTGCTTCAGTGCTACAGATAGAGCTGCCACTCTCTATGCTTCCTTGCAGTCTAGCATAGAGAGTGGCAGCTCTATCTGTAGCACTGAAGCACTTTATCTCCCACGCAAGCTAGTCCCCTGATGATCCTGCTTGCAAAGAAACGCGTTGGGACCTTCTATTAGGGAGAGTGCAGGGCTCTTTATATTTAAGGGTTAGTTGTGGACTGTCCTTGTAAGGGCAGGAGTTTGGGGATTGAGACTTATTGATAGCCCCATAGGGATTGACAGGGAATTGTCTCCTGAGGTCGTGCGTTCATGGATCTTTCCACAGCAGCATAACCGGGGCTCTACTCATCCTCTACAATTGGTGAGATTGTTCCATTTATATATTTCTTTCTCCTAATTGTCTATACCCCTTCTTCTTTATTTATTTTCTACATGATTGACTGCTAATATCAATGCAACCAAGACATCTGGTTATTTGCCTAGGTATTTAGTAAGCACCACTGGTTTTTGCTTTGCTGTCTTTATACCAGGCTTCTTGGTTCAAATGTTGGAACACTGGGCCACTGCCGGTGTACACACTGAAATACCTGACTAGTACCCTACTGTGTATGGTATGTCAACTATTTGAACATACCCAGCGGTACTTTTTATTGACACATTTGGTGACACAATTATTTTCTATTTTTTATTGTTATTCATTAAAAGTTATGTTTTAATTCCTACTTTAGCTATGTTCCCCTAGTAACTGTATGGGCAGATTTTGTAAACAGTGTCACTTTGTCTCTTTCTCCAAATTTCATAGCTCCAAAACCTCAGTCACTAAGTTATTTATCAAACATATTTTATGTCTGCATGGTATTCCAGAAAATAATTGTTTCTAACCAAGGGACTCAGATAATTTTAAAATTCTTCAAAGTATTCTGTATTAAGATCAATATACAGTTGTATTTCTGCTCTGCCTACCACCAAGAGACAAATAGTCAGACTTAATATGTTAATCAGACGCTCATGCAATATCTTTGGTGTTATATCTCTGTCATTGTCACAATTTCCAATTAATAATTGATATCCATGATTATAATGTTGATTATAATCCACGAAAACTTCTTTTTTCTGTAATTTTTAGTATTATGCTTGTTATGGTTCTATTTCAGCCTCCAAGATGGACACTACAGAGGCCAATAAATAAATTAATATACCATGATTAAGGACAGTTCTATGTCCTAAAAGCATCAGTTTTTGCCTTGATGAAATATTTGTAATGTATCTGAAACCTTTTAAGCCGTACTAATAAAATTCTTAAATTTTATTTCCAAACAAATGAATACCTTTGTTTGTTTTGACTGCATCTTAACCCCTTCAGGACCAAACCACTTTGTAGGTTAATGATCAGGCCTTAATTTTGAACGCTCCCCACTGTCCCTTTATGTGGTTATAGCTCTGGAACGCTTCAATGGATCCCACTGTTTCTGATGTTTTTTTGTGACATATTTTACTTTTTGATACTGGCAAAATTTCTTCAAAGTGACTTGAGTTTATTTGTAAAAAAAACAAACAAACATAAATTTGGCAAAAATTTTGAAAAGGTCACAATTTTCAAACTTTTAATTTTTATGCCTCTAAATCAGAGTTCTGTCATACAAAATAGTTAATAAATAACATTTCCCACATGTCTACTTTAAATGAACACTATTCTTGAAACAATTTTTTTTTTTTGCTAGGAAGTTATAAGGGTCAAAAGTTTAACAGCGATTTCTCATTTTACCAACAAAATTTACAAAACCATTTTTTAGGGGCCACATTACATTTGAACTGATTTGGGGGACCTATATGGCAGAAAATACCCAAAAGTGACAGCTATCTAAAAACTGTACCCTTCAAGCTATTCAACACATCATTCAGAAAGTTTATTAATTCTTCAGGTTCCTCACAAAAAATTAGCTTCGGACCCATTTTTTTTTATTTTCTCAAGGGTATCAGGAGAAAATGAACTGCAATGTTTGTTGTGCAATTTCTCCTGACTACTGCGATACCCTATGTGTGGAGGAAGACCACTCTTCAGGCGCATGGCAGGGTTTGGAAGGGAAGGAGCCCTGTTTGACATTTTGAACATAAAATTGTCTGGAATATAGAGCAGATGTCATGTCGCGTTTGGAGAGCCCCTGATGTGCTTAAACAGTGGAAACCCCAAACAAGTGACCCCATTTTGGAAACTAGACCCCTCAAGGGACTTATCTAGATGTTTGGTGAGCACCCTAAACCCCAAGGTGCTTCACATAAGTTTATAACATAGAGCTGTGAAAATTAAAATTCACATTTTTTCCACAAAAATCATCTTTTAGCCCCAATTTTTTTCTTTTAGCAAAGGTAACAGGAGAAAATGGACCCCAAGAATTGTTGTTCAATGTCTCCTTGGTTCTCCAATACCCCATGTGTGGAGTAAGACCACTGTTTGGGCGCACGGCAGGGCTCGGAAGGGAAGGAGCATCATTTGATGTTCTGAATGTAAAATTGGCTGGAATCGGGAACGGGTGCCATGTCGTGCTTGGAGAGCCCCTGATGTGCCTAAACAATGGAAAACCCCACACAATTGACCCCATTTTGAAAACTAGACTCCTCAAGGGACTTATCTAGATGTTTGATGAGAATCTTGAGCCCCCAGGTGCTTTAAAGAAGTTTATAACATAGAGCTTAGAAAATTAAAAACTTATATTTTCTCAAGGGTAATAGCAGAAAATGAACCACAAAATTTGTTGAGCAATTTCTCCTGAGTGTGACAATACCCACGTGTGGGTGAGAACTACATTTGAGGCATAGTGTAAAGCTCAGAAATGAAGAAGCGCCATCTTGGAGTTCAGATTTTTCTGGAATGGATTGAGGGTGCCATGTCACCCTGAGGTGCCAGAACAGCAGAAACCCTACCATAAGTTATGTCATTTTACAAGGTACACCTCTCTATAAATTCATCTAATGGTTTAGTGATCATATTGACACCACTGGTGTGTCACAGAAATTTATATTATTTGGCGGTACATACAATTTCTTCCACTAAAATGTTGTTTTAACCCCATTTTTTTATTTTTCTAAGGGCTAATAGGAAAAAATGGACAACTGAGTTTGTTGTGCAATTTTTCCTGAGTGTGCCAATACCCTGCATGTAATCAGGAACTACTTATGAGGCATAGTGCAAAGCTCAAAAGTGAAGGAGCACCATATTATTGTGCAGATGTTACTATTATGGTTTGAGAGTGCCATGATCCTCTGAGAGAGCCCCTGACGTGCCAGAACAGCAAAACTCATAAGTGACCCCATTTTACAAAATACACCTCTTGATGAATTAATACAGAGATGCAGTGATCATTTTGACACCACATGTGGGTCACATAATTTTATACCATTGGGCATTGAAGAAAAAATTATTACATTTTTACCACAAAAATTTTGTTTTAGCCCCAGATTTTACATTTTCACACAAGAAGTGGGTAAAATTGGCACCATAATTTGTCCCACAATTCTGCTGTACTTCTTAGCCATACGGAGAGACTTGGGAGGGAAGAAGTGCTATTTGCCTCCTGGAGTGCAGGTTTTCCTAGAATAGTGTGCGGACTCCGTATACAGAGCCCCTAAGTCCTAGAGAGCAGAATCCCCCCTCAAGTGACCCCATTTTGGAAATTATACCCCTGCCAAACATGTTGATGCTAAAAGTGATTTATGCACACTGATGCTCAGATGGTGGGGGGCATTTGGATTTGGGAATGCAGAATTCACTGAATTTCTTTTGGGGGGCAAGGATCTATTTTGCTTTTCCAGAGCCTTTGCACTACCAGTAACGTGGAAGCCCTTTAAATTTCCATTAACACATGACGAACCTGAGTGGGGATTTGCTTTTTTTGTGGATTGAGTTGAAGCTGTCATTGGGAACATTTTACATAATGTTTGGCATCACATTTATCTGGCACTCTACTCTGAGCACTTACATTGGGGTTTCCATCTAAATCTCAGAGTGACATGACAGACGAAACCTCTGATGGATTCAATCTCTATAATGAGGCAGCAGAGTAACTGTCGACTCCATCTGGCATCTGTTCAGGGTTGTCCTTCCTTTCAGAGGTGCACAGATCTTTGGTGGACCGCATTTTTATGCATGTCTAAAAAGACGGACACCGCTGGATCACAGGTCCTATGGCATCCACAGTGCCTCCATCTGCTTCATTATAGGGAAACTTCCACTGGGGGTTCTGTCTGGGTCATGTATTTCAAAGAATTACATGGAAACCCCGGTGTAAGCGCTCAGTGTAGAGCGCAGGATAAATGTGCATTGAGCCTTACTGGGATCTTTGGGAGGCAGAATGAACAAAACTACAGCAGGTGAAGAATTGTTTTTTTTATATATTTTACGCCATTCCTTGGTGATTAGACAACTTAATTCTTCATTTTGAAGCGATTACAGTGATACCAGAGTTTTATCAGGTTTTCTTATGTTTGGCACACTAAAAAACACTTTTTTTGCAAGAAGAAGTTTTTGCATAGCGATATTTTGAGAGCTATAATTTTTCCATTTTTCGTCTGACATAGTCATTTGACGGCTTATTTTTTGCAGGATGACTTTATGTTTTTATTGGTACCATTTTCAGTCCCATGACATTTTTTGATCGCTTCCTATTCCGATTTTTGTGGAGGTTGAATTACAAAAACCAACAATTCAGGAACTTTTTTTTTTCCCCCGTTCTGTGTGTGGTAAAATTGATAAGGCAGCTTTAATCTTCAGGTCAGTCCAATTGTAGCGCCCCCACTGCCGCAAGGCCGAGGGGTACCCGGTACCGGGCCTCTGAGTCTCTGCTCTGGGTTTGTCACGGTGGCTAGACCCGGTCCGTGACCCTGCTGAGGGGCGCCCAATGAAAGGTGTGGGTGGTGATGCTGTAGTGGTGCGGTGCAGGTCGCAGTAAATAACGAGGACACCAGGTTGCAGTCTCTTTACCTCTTTACTGAAGGCTTCAGGATCCTCGGTCCGGAATACGGTTAACCGGGCTGTGGGAGTCCGGCCGGTCCGATGGCACCTCCAGAGTTCCCTTTGCAGGTGGAAATCTGTGCCTACCTTCTAGCGCTTTTGTGTTGTGGTCCTCCCCTGCTGTGCTTACAGGATAGTCCCCACAACTGTTGTGTCTGTTTCTGAAGTTCCCTCACAACTTGATTATGATGTTCTTCTTCGTCCCCCAGATGATATGGCTAGGATGCACCCGTATGACGCGTAGGCTCGGAGCTCTTCCTGGACCCTAGTGTCGCCCCTCTCCTGTTGTTGCCCCCTATGTCTTCTTAGGTGATTTGGGTGAGACAGCCCGCCTATAACTGACTGTCCTGCCGTAGGTTTGAAGTTAGGCCTGGAGCTCTATACTTCCTTGGTGTTCCGGCCACCGGCTGCGTGCCTCAGTAGGATGTTGCCTCGTCTTACAGCACGACTCCTACTGGTGTTTCTCCTTGTTGTGTTGATCTCGTTTCTCACTCAGCACAATAAACCTCGCTTCTTGTCCTTTCTTAGGGTACCGCCGCGATCAGGTGCAGGCGCGGTCCCGTAACGTTCTCTCAGTTCGCTAGGCCTCTGTCAGGATCCCACCCCTGACAGGGACCCCCCTGAATCTTCCCCTGCAACACCCTCTGCCACAGGATGTTGCCTGGTTCCAACCCAGTCAGCTTTCTCTCTAACTTCCTATCCAACCCCCAGTTTTACCAGATTGTGAGGAGTGGCCTAATACATAGCACCCTTAGCTCCCCCTGGAGGCCAGACTGTGAAGTGTATTGGTGTCTGTGATACCTGGTCAGGTGAACTCCTTCAGTGCCATCAGACGTACCATAGCCCCCCTTAGCGGCGGAGCATCAGTACTGCAACGACCAGGACTCTGGGGCGCTGCACTCCCCCCCCCCCCGGTTAAATCCAGTACTCCTGGACTGGGAAGAAAACAACAATACATGTCAGCAAAAAGACATACAATTTTGAAATGCAATAACAACAAGCAAATTTGAACAGAGCTTCCCTTTATGGGAGGTGAGGACACTTGAACATTACAAACATGGTTAAATACTTTAAATAACGTACTATAAATAACTTTTTCTTACCCAACCAGGTATTCTACTAAGTGCAAATTTTTGAACAATAATTTAACATTGCCTCTAAGGACGTACACACTGAATCCACTAAAGACCTTCTTATAAAACACTATAAGGCTAATCAACTTTTCCTTCATTTTCCATCTTGACATCTGCAGGACCTCCTGTCTATCTGCCCCAGGCCTACTGCCTCTCGTTCTGTTGCAGGACCGCCCCTCTCCGCCCGGGCCTTCTGCCTTTCTGCTACTATACACAGTATAGAATGTATCATCCATCTCTCAGTTCAGGATCACCGAGCCATCTCTGTATGGCTCCTAGGAGGACTCACCGACTAACCCCATACGGGTTCACTTCCTGTCCTCATTCTCTAACACATTATTAAACATTCCCTACAATTACCTAGCTAACTGCATATAACTGCTACATGTCAGCATTATTACTTCTTCTGTTAAAGTATCATCATTCTCTAAGTGCTATCGATGAATGTCCCCTTTAAGAAGGGACCAAGTCTCTATGAGGTAGTGCAACTTCTCAAGCTGCAAGTCTGTATGCAGTAAGGACTCCGGTGCTGTTTCCAGGAACAGTTTCTTCGCAAAGAGTCCTTTCTTTTGTAAAACCAGTAGAGGGCACCTTTAAGAAGGTGCAAACTATTTACAATGAGTTTGTAATCATGCAGTGTTCATGATTCAGCAGTTCTTTCAACAATGATAAAACGAGAAACAAAAACAAAAGCAAAAAGGCAAAATAGGGATCCCGGGTAAACTAAGGGATCCCTTTAAGAGTTAACCCTAGACGGGTCGTAGCAGCAGAGGAACACATAAAAAGATGAACAGTTACCTATTTACAGTTTGCAAAGCACTTTAAAGCTTCATAGTAAATTGCAAGACATCAGCCGGTAGTGGACATCTCCTGACCGGGGCGGCTTCGGTCCCTGGTCTCCGGCTGATGCGGTATCAGGATCAGTGGTTGATCCCTCAGATTCAATCAGGTCACCCGGTGTCTGGATTCGAAGGCTAACCCTAGCTGCCAGCTCAGTAGCTGCAACAAGGCGTACGGTGGCGATAGTAGCAAGATCTGTCAAGTCTGGTTCAATCATGGCCGAGGCAACAGGTGACACCCACTCAGGCCCACATCGTTGGACATTCCGAGCGCACTATCCTTGTGCACTCCGGTGACGGGTGTAGGTCACCTGATCCCCCCTTTGAAATAGTGGGTCACCGTATCGGTTGCGGAAGGAGTCTTCACATCGTGACTTGTAACGAAGACGTCAGTCGGTAGTCCCGGTTCCTGTATGGAGCCCCAACCCCGCTTCGGGTGGAAGGCCAGCACAGTTCCCCGCTTTACCACGTCTTTCCTGCCCTGCGCAGGCTTTGGGTGTTTCATTTGTGGCGCGTCAGTTTGTTCTGTCTCTTATCGGTTTTTCCAGTGTAGGATCAAGCATTGTTTATATTGTTCCCAAGTGAGCACAGCAAGGGTGAGGCCCTCCTCCCGAGCTCCATCTGGCCTGATCCAGGGGGTGTCCCACCGGAGGACCACCCCGTCTGAGCTCACATCTATGGGTTCTCCCATCTTGGTCGGTAGTGGAGGTACCAGCCTCCCCATCGTGTTGGGGGTGAGGATCACCCGCTCCACCGAGAGGAAACAGTTATTGTTGGGGTGAGGAGCGGCCGTGGGAGCGGGATCGGTCAGGAGAGCAGGATCGGTCGCGGGTTCGAGATCGGTCAGGAGAGCAGGATCGGTTGGGGGAGTAGGGGCGCCTGCCATACCTGCGCCTGATGTGATTCCACCGATGTCGATCCGGTCCACTGACAAGGACCCTGGAATCGGCTGCAGCCCGGACCGCGGCTCCTCCAAGGTGGCCTCTCGATGTGGCTCCGCTCTCCATGGCTCCGCACCTGCTGGCTCCGTGGTCAGAATAGGTAGGCTCGGCTCCTCCGTCGGCGGCTCCAAGAAGTTCAGATCCTTCAGCTGCGGTGAATGCGGGTCCGCCTCTGGTGGGCGAGGACAAGCCGGGATCTCTTCGTCGTCGCTCGGGCACCTGCTGATCATCTTCACTGTCTTGAGATCGGCAGCCGTGCATGCACCTGACTCTGCCATTTCTCCGAGGTCGAGCTCCCTCTTCACCTCGCTCCCGCCGTTGCAAATCAGGGGGCGGTTCTCCTCTGCTGCTGGGCAGGTCGTCATCCCGCAGCAGAAGTTGGAGGGGGCAGTCGCTGCTTTTGACGCCACTTTGGTAGTCTCCTCCCATGACACGCCCTTCTTCTTCCTCTGCGCTGCAATGGCGGCGGGTTTTGGCGGGAACTTTTGGCGGCAAGTGGCAATGCACAGTCTTTGCAATAAGTCACAGTCCAAGTACAATAAATCACAGTTCCAAGGCACACATGACCTGATTCTTCAGGCTTAAGTAGATCCTGTTCATGATGCCAAGTTGTAGCGCCCCCACTGCCGCAGGGCCGAGGGGTACCTGGTACCGGGCCTCTGAGTCTCTGCTCTGGGGTTGTCACGGTGGCTAGACCCGGTCCATGACCCTGCTGAGGGGCGCCCAATAAAAGGTGTGGGTGGTGATGCTGTAGTGGTGCGGTGCAGGTCACAGTAAATAACGAGGACACCAGGTTGCAGTCTCTTTACCTCTTTACTGAAGGCTTCAGGATCCTCGGTCCGGAATACAGTTAACCGGGCTGTGGGAGTCCGGCCGGTCCGATGGCACCTCCAGAGTTCGCTTTGCAGGTGGAAATCCGTGCCTACCTTCTAGCGCTTTTGTGTTGTGGTCCTCCCCTGCTGTGCTTACGGGATAGTCCCCACAACTGTTGTGTCTGTTTCTGAAGTTCCCTGACAACTCGATTATGATGTTCTTCTTCGTCCCCCAGATGATATTGCTAGGACGCACCCATATGACTCGTAGGCTCGGAGCTCTTCCTGGACCCTAGTGTCGCCCCTCTCCTGTTGTTGCCCCCTATGTCTTCTTAGGTGATTTGGGTGAGACAGCCCGCCTATAACTGACTGTCCTGCTGTAGGTTTGAAGTTAGGCCTGGAGCTCTATACTTCCTCGGCGTTCCGGCCACCGGCTGCGCGCCTCAGTAGGATGTTGCCTCGTCTTACAGCACGACTCCTACTGGTGTTTCTCCTTGTTGCGTTGATCTCGTTTCTCACTCAGCACAATAAACCTCACTTCTTGTCCTTTCTTAGGGTACCGCTGCGATCAGGTGCAGGCGCGGTCCCGTAACGTTCTCTCAGTTCGCTAGGCCTCTGTCAGGATCCCACCCCTGACAGGGACCCCCCTGAATCTTCCCCTGCAACACCCTCTGCCACAGGATGTTGCCTGGTTCCAACCCAGTCAGCTTTCTCTCTAACTTCCTATCCAACCCCCAGTTTTACCAGATTGTGAGGAGTGGCCTAATACATAGCACCCTTAGCTCCCCCTGGAGGCCAGACTGTGAAGTGTATTGGTGTCTGTGATACCTGGTCAGGTGAACTCCTTCAGTGCCATCAGACGTACCATAGCCCCCCTTAGCGGCGGAGCATCAGTACTGCAACGACCAGGACTCTGGGGCGCTGCACAATCACAACAATGCTACATTTATATAGTTTTTTTATGTTTCGCCACTTTTACACAATAAAAACTTTTATAGAAAAAATAATTATTCATGCATCACTTTATTCCGAGAGCTATAACTTTTTTATTTTTCCTCTGATTGAGCTGTATGGTGGCTTGTTTTTTTGCGGGACAAGATGGCATTTTCAGTGATACCATTTTTGCTTACATTCATCTTTTTGTTCGTGTTTTATTCAACTTTTTCCAAGCGGTATGATTATAAAGCATAGTTTGCTACTTTTGTTTGTGTTTTTTTTTTTTACAGCTTCCACTGTAGGGATTAACTAGTGTGACACTTTCACAGACCGGGTTGTTCCAGATGCCACAATTATTATTATTATTTTGTAATAATATGCACCATCTGCATAGCTTTTTTTTTCCCATTGATTGACATTGTACTGTAAATCACAGTGCGGATCTGCAGCGTTTCTGCGTGGAAAAATCCGCTGCGGATCCGCACTAAATCCGCATCGTGTGCACATAGCCTTAGGCTACGTTCACATTTGCGTTGTGCGCCGCAGCATCGGTGATGCAACGCACAACGCAAATGTAAACGCATGCACAACGCAGCGTTTTGTGACGCATGCGTCCATTTTTGCATGGTTTTGGGCGCAGAAAAAACTGCAACTTGCTGCGTCCTCGGCGCCCTGATGCATGCACCACAGTGACGCCTGCATCACAAAACGCAAGTGCAACGCATGTCCATGCGCCCCCATGTTAAATATAGGGGCACATGACGCATGCGGCGACGCTGCAGCGCCCGACGCTGCGGCGCAGAACGCTAATGTGAACGTAGCCTTAGAGAGCTTATGGTCCAGAAGAAAGATCCTCGGTTCCAGCTTGTAACATCAATGTTAACAGTGTGTTTAGTAGATTACATCAGTTGTTCCCTGATAAACCTGGTCTTAATAGTCCAGAGGCCCCTCTTAGGCCATGTGCACACGTTCAGTATTTTTCGCTTTTTTTCACGTTTTTTTGCTATAAAACGTGATAAAAACGTGAAAAAAACGCTAACATATGCCTCCCATTATTTTCAGTGTATTCCGCATTTTTTGTGCAAATGTAGCCTTTTTTTCCGCATCGCGGAAAAAAAAGCAACATGTTCATTAAAATGCGGAATTGCAGGGGATTCCGCACACCTAGGAGTGCATTGATCTGCTTACTTCCCGCACGGGGCTGTGCACACCATGCGGGAAGTAAGCAGATTATGTGCGGTTGGTACCCAGGATGGAGGAGAGGAGACTCTCCTCCACGGACTGGGCACCATATAATTGGTCAAAAAAAGAATTAAAATAAAAAATAGTCCTATACTCACCTTCGATGTCTTCCCGCCTCTCAGCTGCATGCTGCCGCTTCGGTTTCTATAGCTGGTGTGCGGTGAAGGACCTGCGATGACGTCACGGTCTTGTGATTGGTCGAGACCGGTCATGTGACCGCTCACGTGACCGCGACGTCATGGAAGGTCCTGAACCACACCGGCATTTATAGGAACGGATGCCTGCAGGTGAGTATAACCATTTTTTTTATTTTTTTTATTATTTTTAAACATTCTATCTTTTACTATAGATGCTGCATAGGCTGCATCTATAGTAAAAAGATGGTCACACTTGTCAAACAGTATGTTTGACAAGTGTGACCAACCTGTCAGTCAGTTTTCCAAGCGATGCTACAGATCGCTTGGAAAACTGTAGCATTCTGCAAGCTAATTACGCTTGCAGAATGCTAAAAAAAACGCGAAAAAAAAAATGCGGATTTCTTGCAGAAAATTTCCGGATTTCTTCAGGAAATTTCTGCAGGAAATCCAGACGTGTGCACATACCCTTAAGGCTGTGTGCACACGTAGCATATTTTTCGCGTTTTTTTCACGGTTTTTCGCTATAAAACCGCAAAAAAAACGCTTACATTAAGCATCCTATGTAATAGAATGCATTCCGCATTTTTTGTGCACATGCTGCATTTTTTTCTTGAGCGGAATCGCATTCCAGAAAAAAAGCAGCATGTTCATTAAAATTGCGGAATTGCGGCGATTCTGCACCCATAGGAGTGAATTGATCTGCTTACTTCCCGCACGGGGCTGTGCACACCATGCGGGAAGTAAGCAGATCATGTGCGGTTGGTACCCAAGGTGGAGGAGAGGAGACTCTCCTCCACGGACTGGGCACCATATAATTGGTAAAAAATAAAGAATTAAAATAAAAAATAGTCCTATACTCACCCTCTGATGGCCCCCGAAGTGTTCCCGCCTCTCCGGTGCATGATCTCTCTTCCGTTCCTATAGATGATGTGGTTCAGGACCTGTGATGACGTCACTGCCTTGTGATTGGTCGCGTGACCGCTCATGTGACTCACGCGACCAATCACAAGACAGTGACGTCATTGCAGGCCCTTCACTGCACTCCAGCTATAGGAACGGACGCCGCTGTGGTCTGCAGGTGAGTATAACCATGTTTTTTATTTTTTTTATTATTTTTAAACATTCGATCTTTTACTATAGATGCTGCATAGGCTGCATCTATAGTAAAAAGTTGGTCACACTTGTCAAACACTATGTTTGACAAGTGTGACCAACCTGTCAGTCAGTTTTCCAAGCGATGCTACAGATCGCTTGGAAAACTCTAGCATTCTGCAAGCTAATTATGCTTGCAAAACGCTAGTTTTCTGCTGGTATATGCATGCTAATTCTGCATGCGATATACCCGCGGCAGGAGGCGCAGAATTGCCGTGGAAATTTCCGCGGCAATTCTGCAACGTGTGAACTTAGCCTAAAAGCGTTTTTACTGTTACGTCCTTGCCCAGTCCAACTCCAGGTTTTACGACCTCTGCCTTTGCTCCCAGGTTGCTCCGCACTTGATCTATGGTTGGCTCTGGTGATAGAAGCAAATGCATTGGTGTGCCTCAGATTTGTGGTGCTATTCAACCAGGGAAAACAGCTAGACAGCAGATGTAATTAGCTGCCTCCTGTGACTTGTGCAGTAGAATCACTCAATTTTAAAATGCACAGCACTTTGCTGGGAGTTGCCAGTTATGTGTATACAGACACTGGTATGATTTTCCAGATTCTCCGCTACCTAACGCTTCTTGCTTGATAGTAAATCTCAAAAAGTCAAGAAAAATCTGGTACTTGTTGTAAAAAATAATGTCAATCCTTTATTTCATCATGGATAAAAACACATATGTCCATATGATGCAGTCATAAACAGAGCCTACACATTTGAGAGGTGTCCACCCTTAGTCATAGTTACAGAGGAAACATTACGGCAAGTATTTATACTACAATCCGAGCAATTGGCATAATTGGAGAAAGCACATGAGCAAGAAGTAAAGTATAGAAATGTACTTATCAGTTCCAAGATATTGCATTGTCAATTGATGTAGATCACAGCCATATAAAAAGGATAAGATAAAACAAAAAATACCTGTTGTTATATGCAAATAGCCAATTCAGATAGGAAGAGGACTGGAACTATAGTACTATCTATTAGAAGTGGCAATCCTGAAAGTCAATATCAACTCTGTAAAGGGCATTGCTACACGACATAGGATGAGAAGCTAAATCAGAAAATCTAGTTCCAGAAATAGGTTTTGGGGTGCTTGCCCCTCATAAGTGCAAGGCAGGAGAACTGATTTGACTGGGTAATACACCTCTGACAGATGGTCAAAGAGGTACATTTTCTCTTTGTGGAGAGAGGTTCTTGTTGTTAAGAATATGTTTGAGAATAAGTAAGATGTTTTGTTTATGTCACAGAGTAAGCCCAGAAAAGGATTATAGTGATCACCTGATTCATGATATGTGCCATACACAGCTGCTGATTACAAGACAAGAAGTTTCTCAAAAGAAGATCATATCACATGACCATTGTTACAACAGACTTGTAACATAATGCAACGCCAAACACTCAAATGGGTGTATAAATATATATAGCAAACCGTATAATGTCCGCACATACAGGATACATAGGTGTATATGTAAAATATAACCTTGCATCTTGAGTCACTTGCGAATATGTTCATGCCACATCAAGATAGATGCCAACTTGATCTTCAACTTTTTCTGGGCAACATTTAAAGAAAATATGGACAACCAACATTTTTTTACAAACACATTGTAAAACCATAATAAATAATAAAACTGTAAGGGTATGTGCACATGTATTTTTTAGCTCTGCGGATTTTTCCGCAGTGGATTTCATAAATCCACAGGTAAATAATGGATAATGCGGATAACTGCGGATTTGCCGAGGATTTTATGCAGATTTTGTGCGGACTCCACCTGCGTTTTTACACCTGCGGATTCCTATTATGGAGCAGGTGTAAACCGCTGCGGAATCTGCACAAAGAATTGACATGCTGCGGAATGTAAACCGCAGCGTTTCCGCGGAGTTTTTTCCACAGCATGTGCAGAGCGGATTGCGTTTTCCATAGGTTTACATTGTACTGTAAACGCATGGAAAGCTGCTGCGGACCCCCAGCTGCAGATACGCTGCGGATCCGCAGCAAAATCCGCAATGTGTGCACATAGCCTAAAGCTTTGCATGTCTACAGCCAATAATTTTGATATGGACATCAGCTGCATTCACTGTAAACTATAAAATTATGATAAGTATAGTAATAACAATTTGCAAGTTAAAAAAAAGTCAGACACTTCAAATTTATTTTATGAACGAGGTAAAAGAAATGCTGTATTTTTATGGACTGTCCATGAATTTCTGATTGGTTGGCAACCCTAGACATGTGACATAGAGCTCTACACATATATGCAAGCTGCATGAGGAGAGCAGTACATCCAGTAGGAATCAGGAATGATTTTGTGTCTGAATGATCATTAGGGTGATTTTGTGCCTTGAAAAAACACTACCCTCAAGTACTGATTGAATTAATGAAAAAAAGAAGAAAATACACAAAAGAGCACAGCAATTCATCCCTTTCAGTGTTAATCTTAAATCATGCAATTATGGAGAATTTTAGAATTTGGCATAAATGTCAAATAAATCAAGGTCTCATCTCTGGAACTACACAACTATCTCAAACTGGTGGTAACCAATACCACGTCTCACTGCTGTTGAGAATAGAGAGGTGGCTGTGCATGTATAACTGATTGGCCCCACTCTCAAGATCTTCAGGTATCAACGGACAGGAAGATCATTGCCAGTACAATACACTACCATTCAGGGATAAAATGGACAAATGGTCAAATTCCTTAAACTGGCTTAAAAAAGTTTACAATGTATTATAATACAAAAATCCGCAGTTTAACAATAATGTGCAGGTTAATAGTATTCCAATGTTGTCTGGCCACCATACTGAAAGACTAGCTCCAGGGAGAAAATTAAGTCTTTTCCTAGAAGGAGCTTCCTGCTTTCAGTAATACAGGTGTGCCACAATGGCAAAAGTCATTCCTTACAGCACTGTGAGCGGCAGCGGTAAGCACACCATGGCATTTTGACAACTGACTCTGCACTGATGCACTGTAGAACTTGCTGACAGTTAAAGCGTGGAGGTGCTGCATACAGTCGCCGCTCACAGTGCTGTTAGCTGTGACTGTAGCAGTGCTGGCACGCCTGTATTACTGAAAGCCGGCTGCTCCCAAGTAGAAAAAAGTTCATGTATGTCCTGGGAAATACAATTATTTTCTAAAACATGTGCGTCAGGAGATGGATAGATCAAACCTCAGATTAATCCATGTCTTGTACAGTATATGTCATAAAAATATCTTCACAATTTTAATAGTCCATACATTTTAAACAGAAATACCACTGTATTCTTTAATAACATTTTATGTCTCTTTGTACACAAGGCATCTACCAGCAAGTTTACCAGTAGTCAAAAAGAATTAAAATGTATGTAGGCAAAATACAGAAATCCATATATACTTAACTGCTTAGGGCATAGTTAATATTTCATGTCATTCCCAAGACCTGTGACCTCGAGATGAAAGTGATAAGAAAAGTTCCAATGTACATAGTTGTCTTACTTGTCCCTTCATCTTGCACATACAAAGACCAGTGGATTTACAATAAGATAAAGGTGTCAAGCACAAAGTAAGATTTAATGATTAAATACGACAGACCGTAGACAAAATGGACCAGAAGGATCAGGAAATATACACAAGTGATGGGCTGCGCTGCTCCTTGCCTTAGGTACCGCTCCAGAGAAACAGCTGCATAGACTCTACTAAGAAACAATTGAGGCAGCTGTACTGCCTAGTATACATACAGAAAACCACATATGTTATTAAAAGACTTGTTTTTTTCAAAAAAGAGACACGAAGAGGTCACTTGCTAAGAGATTTAAGAATATTATGCTCCATTGGCTTAACGTTTTGAAATACAGTGCAGTGTCTTATCTTGCAAAAGTATTTCTAGAAGGATGTAAATCTAACAGTGGTAAAGTCATTAAAGAACTTAGAAAAAAAAGTTAATTTTGTCACATACAGTCAATTTTCAGGAATTGACCAAAATATGATTCCAGCCCTTAACCAATTTTACACAATCCATTTTTTATTAAAGGGTATTTGAATAATAAAACTGCCTAGAGAGTGTCCTTTTGTTCGAACACACGGAAAAATAAGCTTTATTTATGTTACTCACTTATATAGCACCATTAACTCCATAGCGCTTTACAGACATCATCATCACTGTCCCCATTGGGGTTCACAATCCAAATTCCCTATCAGTATGTCTTTGGAGTGTGGGGGGAAACGGGAGAACTGGGAGAAAACCCACGCAAGCACGGGGAGAAAATACAAACTCTTTGCACATGTTGTCCTTAGTGGGATTTGAACCCAGAACCCCAGCGCTGCAAAACAACAGTGCTAACCACTGAGCCACTGGGTTGCTCCTAGACTCCTAGACTTTCAAACAACTTGGTTAGTAGAAAAAGTAGTAAATGGGCTATGTAAAAACTACTTCATTTAAAAATTAGATTGTCTTACCTCCGAAATATCACGTTAAAGTGTCGGCCACTAGGTGCCTTTTTACTGTCTAGCTCACTTTTTCCTATCGCCACGACAGCACCCTTACGAGAGAGGGGATCCGCCCACCATCTGGACAGGAACCTACAGGATTTAAAAGGGCGGTCCCCCTCACCACTCCAGTTTGGGTTCCTGTCCGGATGGCGGGAGCCTGCAGGATGTTCGCTTACCCAGGTCCACCATGCCTCTGCGCGGTATCCTTGAGAACGGCAGAATCGGGGATTCTGGAAGCAGCGTCGGGGGTGTTATTTTTCAGACCCCTCCTCGTCTGGTCGTGTAGTACGCATTCCCAGGGGTCGGGCAGGCCGCCCTGGGTCGCGTGAACGCCGCAGCGCTGTCTGTAAGCGCACGGCGCGGGCTCAGCGTCCTTCATACAGAGGACCCGGAAGTGGAAGGTAGGACTTCCGGGGTATGCTGGGGGAGGAGGCGCGGCTGCCAGTATTAAGCAGCGGTGACTGCAGGAGAAAGTGCGGCAGTTATGACTTCGGTTGCGGATACAGAGCACCTTCAGGTGGAGGTGCCTGACCAGCGCAAGAAGAGTGACAGCAGCCGCTCCAGGAGCAGCAGCAGCGTGGTACGGGGGCAGGAGCAGGCAGGTGCCTCAACGTCACGTATGGATTCCCCTCCTCAGAGACCGGTACTATGCAGTTCAGCCTTGGTAAGTGTTTACAAAAAAAACAAGTAGCTGATATGGCCTGTCTGTCCTTGTGCTTTGTTTTAGGCCAAGAAATCGGCTAAATCCAAGCACAAGCAATGTGCTTTATGTGCGGTTCCCCTGCCTGATAGTTATCAGAAAAGGCTCTGCCAAACTTGTATTTGTCAGACCTTGGAAGAGGAGGCTCCCCTTCGCGCATCAGACCTCAGGGCAGTTATAAGGGAGGAAATTAGTAGTTCCCTTAAGAGCAGTCGGCATGAGAGATCCAGGGAAATATCGCCAGGATCGAGCCTGTCTATGCAAGAGGGTGAATGTTCACGTTCCTCATCACCATCCTCTTCGGATGAAGAGGGGAGACCTTGTTTTTCTGTGGATGGAATGGACGCACTGGTTAAAGCAGTTCGTACCACCATGGGGGTTGTAGAGAACAAGGAGCCAAGGTCAACCCAAGATCTAATGTTTGCAGGGTTGTGCCAAAGGAGCCGTAAATCGTTTCCGGTAGTGGATACGGTGAAAGAGCTTGTCAAGCGAGAATGGGATAAGCAGGATAAGGGTTTCCTGCCATCATCAGCGAAGAGAAGGTACCCCTTTGATGATAAAGTCCTGGCGGAATGGGTTAAAATTCCTAAAGTGGATGCGGCTGTGGCTTCCACGTCTAAATCAACCACCTTACCGCTAGAGGATGTAGGCCTTCTAAAAGACCCTGCGGATAGAAAAGCGGACATGTTCCTTAAAAAGGTTTCTGAAGCATCATCGGGGGCTTTCAAACCGGCAATTGCCGGCACTTGCACTGCCAGATCGGTTATGGTCTGGGTAGCCCAGCTGGAGGAGCAGCTAAAAACTAAGGTGCCTAGTGACAAGTTACTGGATTCACTATCCCAGATTCGGGAAGGTGTGGCATATTTGGCGGATGCCTCGGTGGACTCCCTAAAACTTGCAGCCAGATCAGCAGGACTCTCAAACGCTGCCCGGCGAGCCTTATGGCTTAAAACCTGGAAGGGGGATGCGCAGGCTAGAGCCAAACTATGTACTATTCCGTGTAGGGGTGAGTACTTGTTTGGGCCAGTGCTGGATGACATCCTAGCTAAGGCTGATGATAGGAAGAAAGGTTTTCCTAAAGTGTTCAATCCTACCTTTAGGAATACCTTCAAGAGACGTTTTCCATACCGGAGACCTTACTCAGCCCGGAATTGGGAGCCGGCGGAGCCGAAGAAGAGAAGTTCAGACTTCAACACCTCATCATCTTCTTCAAGACGTAGGTGAAATTACCGATAGATCGGACCTTCCAGTAGGGGGCAGACTAAGGCATTTTTATACTCAATGGGTCAAAATAACTTCCAGTAATTGGATCCTAGGTATAGTTAGGTCGGGATTAAAGTTAGAATTCCGGGAAAGACCTTCAGATTATTATATATTGACTGCCCCTGGTTCCTTAAACCAACAGAAGTCCCTGGAAAAAGAGATTCAAATGTTGAGACAAAAGGAAGTTATTGTAGAAGTTCCAAAAGATCAGGAGGGAGAGGGGTTCTATTCCCCCTTATTCTTAATCCCCAAACCTGATGGTTCCTATCGAACCATCATAAATTTACGAAAACTGAACAAATTTTTACAATACCATGCCTTTAAAATGGAATCAATTAAATCGGCAACTAAACTTCTTTTTCCCAGGTGTTATATGACAGTCCTGGATTTAAAAGATGCATACTACCATCTGCCCATTCACAAAGATCACCAACGGTTCCTCAGAATGGCGGTGCGCCTAAACGGTCAGGTCAGGCACTTTCAGTTTACGACAATGCCATTTGGATTATCTATGGCACCAAGGGGGTTTACTAAGGTCATTGCGGAAGTAATGGCCTATGTCAGAGAGCAAGATACTTTAGTTATACCCTACTTGGATGACTTCCTGGTAGTGGGTAGTTCATTTGTCCAGTGTAAAGATCGCCTAAACTGTATAATATCTTCTCTACAGGACCTAGGTTGGTTGGTCAACCTAGAGAAGTCAAAACTAAGGCCATCGACTATTCAGACCTTCTTAGGTATTCTGCTAAATTCAGAGAATCAGCTGTGTTTTCTTCCAGAAGAAAAGAAGCAGAAGGTTGTACACAAAGTCAGCACGGTGATAAAAAGACCAAATCTGACCTTGAGAGATGCAATGTCCCTGTTGGGATCGTTAACAGCGTGCATACCGGCTGTTCAGTGGGCTCAATTCCACACTCGGGTATTACAAGCCCAGGTCCTGGATACAGAGAAGAGCCTTCAAGGTCAGTTAAACGGAAATCTCAGGCTATCTACCACCACTCTAAAAAGTCTAGAATGGTGGCTAAATATAGAACATTTGTCAAACGGAGTTTGTTGGGAAATAGTACCAAACAACACGATCACGACCGATGCCAGTCCAATAGGATGGGGAGCTCACATAGGAGATGTTTGGACTCAAGGGCAATGGTCTCCCTTAGAAGCCCAAGAGTCCTCCAATTGGAAGGAGCTCACGGCAGTAAAAAATACCCTGCTCAGATGGCTACCGTTGCTTCAGGACTCGCATGTAAGAGTCCAGAAAGGACAACACGACAGTAGTAGCATACCTCAACCATCAGGGAGGGACGAGGTCAAAGTCTCTGATGATCACCACCACAGACATATTCAACATGGCCGAGACTCATTTTCGTTCTCTTTCAGCGGTTCACATACGAGGAGAACACAACATACAGGCAGACTACCTCAGCCGTCATTCTCTACGTCAAGGAGAGTGGGTTCTAAATTGGCTAGTTTTCAAACAGATAGTGGGTCTGTGGGGATCACCAGTCATAGATCTGTTTGCTACGAGGGAAAACAGACAGACCAGGAAGTTTGCATCCCTTCGGGTAGCGGACAACCCTTCCGTAGTGGACTCCCTTCAGATTCATTGGGGGTTCCCTCTAGCCTATGCATTTCCCCCACTATGTCTGATTCCGCTAGTTCTCAGGAAAATCAGGAAGGAGGGGGCGAGGGTAATCCTGATTGCCCCCTTCTGGCCCAGGAGGGCATGGTTCTCCTTACTCAGGGCAATGTCAGTGACCGACCCCTGGGTATTGCCTGTAATTCCAGATCTTCTTTCTCAGTGTCCATTCCGTTATCCCAATGTGGAATCTCTGCATCTCACGGCGTGGAATTTGAGAGGGAATTATTGAAAAGGAGGGGATTTTCTGATGCTTTAATATCTACCCTTTTAAGTAGCCGAAAGGAGATTACTACTAAAATTTACTGTAAGGTCTGGAAAAAATTTCTTGCCTTTTACCAACAGCCCTTTACGGATAAAATTCCAATTCCAGCTATTCTGGAGTTTTTACAGAGGGGCTGTGAATTGGGTTTGGCAGTAAATACCCTTAGAGTCCAGGTATCAGCTCTGGGGGCATTGTATAACAGCAATGTAGTGGGAAATAGATGGGTATCTAGATTTATGAAAGCTATGGATCGGAGTAACCCCGTTCATATTGTTAGATTACCGCCATGGGATCTAAATTTGGTTTTAGACGCTTTAACAGAACCCCCCTTTGAGCCGTTAGATTCTGTCTCCATTAAAAATTTAAATTTAAAGACGGCCCTGCTAGTAGCCTTGACTTCTGCTAGAAGAGTGAGTGATATGCAAGCGTTGTCAGTAGACCCTCCTTATCTAATGATCTTTCAGGATAGGCTAGTCTTGAAGCCTGACCCAGCATACCTACCGAAGGTAGCCTCTAAATTCCATAGGAGTCAGGAAATATATTTACCTTCATTTTGTGATAACCCAGTTTCAGCAGAGGAACAAAAGTGTCATATGCTAGACGTTAGAAGAACAGTATTAGAGTACCTACACAAAACAGAACCCTGGAGGCAGAGTAGGGCTCTGTTTGTCTCCTTTCAGAATCCAAGGAAGGGGGCAAGTGTTACTAAAGGTTCTATTGCCAGATGGATCAGAGATGCAATATGTCTTGCCTATACTGCCAAAGGTCAGACTCCACCAGAAGGCATCAAGGCCCACTCCACTAGAGCCATGGCCTCATCCTGGGCGGAGAAAATGGACGTCTCCATAGACGTGATATGTAAGGCGGCAACATGGTCATCTCCTTCCACCTTTTATAATCATTACCGTCTCGATCTATCATGTAAGGTCAATTTAGACTTTGGCCGTTCAGTACTTAGTGCTGTAGTCCCTCCCAGGTGATTAGTCTTTGAAACCTTATTCGTTTTGGATGTATTTTGAGTGCTTAAGGTTATCTCAACTATAGTGACTTAATTTTTCCTTAAGAGCACCAATTTGGTTATATTTTGAGTGCATTTGAGCTTTGATCTTCATATTGTGTGAACACTATATAAGACAGGCTCTGGGATTCCATGGACTTTTTAATATTATTATGATAAAGTAGCCCTAAATGGTAGAGTGCGTCTATGATATAAACACCCATCCACATGTCTCCAAGAGGTCTTATGTCCGTTATTTGCCAATCTGTAGCATACCTGACACATCACAAAGACAGTAAAGTTACATTAGTTATGCATTAACAAATAAATGCTGAACATGCATAATTAATGTAACACTACCTATAGTAGTAACAGTAGTTTTCTGTCACTAGGCAGCAGAATATAGTAAAGCATAGCAATATATAATATTATCACTATATACACAAAGCGATTATATAACTTAAAAACCAGATAGTATTTTTACTAGCACAGGATCAACAGTAAACCATAGAAACAATTCCAGCCCAGAATGTAACAGTGGCATTTAAGTAATAGCAGTACTTTTTTCGTAAGAGATTAGCAGTTCGCTTTTTAACTCTTTCTCACGGACAGGTATGTTTTTTAAACAATATCTTTTTATTTGATTTTAACAATAAACACTGTATACAATACTTTAGACTGACAAACATTGAGGTCTACATAGGAAATGGACCTACAGAAAACAAAATACAACCTAACAAACAGGGCTGTTGTCAACAGATTTCAAGGATTACATTCATTAATGACTACTATTAAATTAGAGCAATATTTTCTGGATGATTCAACCAACTTTTCCAATTAACATTGAAAACTTGTAACTTATTATTTTGTGTGCTATCATTTTTTCAAAAGCACAAGAATTATTTATCGATTGTATTATCTTTTCATTGGTAGGAATACCTGGGAATTGCAAAATCTTGTAATCGTAATTTTCATGGCTCGAAGAATATGTGAGGCATTTACTCCATTACTCCATTACTGCCATTGGAGGAAATAGAATGTATATCTAACAAAAGTAGTGCTAAAGATGGAGAAGGTTTTATTTTTTGGTGTAGTAGAGAAGAGATCAGATGAAAAGTAGACGGCCAGGTGGAAGTGATTACTGGACAGCTCCAAAATGTGTGGATTATAGAACCTTTTTGGCCACAATTGTGCAAGTAGAGGTGAGTAGAGGAGGGAAACAGAGAGTGAAGCCTCTTTTATTTTATGAAACATTTGAAAGATTCAATATTAATCCTGAGTTAACCGTTCCTTCTGAAGTCCGAAAATGTTGTAATGCGTGCCGAAGTTGGAGATATTTATAGAACTATTTATTGAGAATTTTGAAATGATAATGTAAAGAAGCAAAAGAGAGAAGGTTAGGACCTTCATACAAATCTTTCACTAGTACAATGCCTCGGATAGGTATGTTTTAAGAATAACATTGTTCTACCATAGTTTATAGATTATTTTGTTAAAGAAGCACTCCCATCAAAGTTTTTATGCTCTTACTATATTGCAATCATACATAGCATGGTGTACTTACAATTGTTTATTTTGCATTTCTACTCATTAAATTCTTCTCTTTTCTCTGCTCTATTTAGAAGTAGTAAGTCTTCTTTTCTGCATGAGTCATCCCCCTCTTTAATTTCTGACCCAGCTGCTCTGCTTTAACCCTCAATGCCAGAGACTTTTGCAATGATGTCTCATGTGGGGAAAAGAAAGTTCCTGTTTCTACATATAACTTGGAACGATGCAGCTAGTCAGTCTTTAATCACGTGATGTCATAGACCTAATGGAAAAGAGAAGAATTAGCTGGGTAGAAAGGCAAAATGAGCAATTGCAAGCACACAGTGCTATATTATATGATGAATGCAATAAATTAAGAAAATAAAAACTTTGAAGAGGGAATTCTTTTTTAACATCAAACATAATATTAAAATTTAGATGATCTATGATGACAATAATGGCCCATAGTCTTCTATCTTCTGCCATGGATTTCTAAAGTGTGTTGCATTTGGCTTGATAAACAGCAAAACTTTTCCCAAGACTAAGCAGACTTTTAAAGGGAATCCATCACCAGGTTTTTGCTACCTCATTTCAGAGCATCAACTCCTAATCACCAGAAAAATAATAACTGGTGAAATACCGAGGCTAAGACAGAAATAAATAAAATAGATATCTTTATTGACACAAAGAATATAAAATTTCACATAAAACAAGACAAGGAAATTTCAAAAAATATGAAATAACTGATGGTCACATGTTTACAAAAAATCCAATGGTCAAAAGGAGTATACAGGTTAAGAGGATATACAGATAAGTCGTCTATTGCCCATTTACATATAATGTACCTCCAAAATATATTACTTTCATTTCATTTAGGGCAAAGCAAAACACCTTTATTGTCCACAGAAAACTCACTTTTAGCCCAGTATCAAGTGCAAAGTCCTGTGCAAATATGCTCATTGATTATATCCTATAGCAGCAATGGTAACCGGCACTATATAAAGTGCTCTGTGCTGTGCAAAGGAATGCAATCTATAAATGGACCAAGGAGACACTCAATATATCTTAGCCCAGTATAAAGTCCTATGTAAATATGCTCATTAGTTATATCCTATAGCAGCAATAATAGCCGGCACTATATAAAGTGCTCTGTATTGTGCAAAGGAATGCATATTATAAATGGACCAACAAGGCACTCCATATATCTTAGCCCAGTATAAGGTGCAAAGTCCTGTGCAAGTATGCTCATTAGTTGTATCCTATGGCAGCAATGATGGCAATGATAACCGGCACTAAACAAAGTGCTCTATGCTGTGCAAAGGGATGCATATTATGAATGGATCAACGAGACAAAAAAGGAACTGAGATGTAAAGTGCAGTGCAGCAAAGAAAGGACCTGTACCCCAACCCGTGGATATTGTTACTTACATATGAGAGACCATCAGAGACCCCGACAGCGCCGTTTCGCCATATTGGCTTCCTCAATGGGGGCGCCCCCATTTGAGGAAGCCAATATGGCGAAACGGCGCTGTCTCGTTGATCCATTCATAATATGCATCCCTTTGCACAGCATAGAGCACTTTGTTTAGTGCCGGTTATCATTGCCATCATTGCTGCCATAGGATACAACTAATGAGCATACTTGCACAGGACTTTGCACCTCATACTGGGCTAAGATATATGGAGTGCCTCGTTGGTCCATTTATAATATGCATTCCTTTGCACAATACAGAGCACTTTATATAGTGCCGGCTATTATTGCTGCTATAGGATATAACTAATGAGCATATTTACATAAGACTTTATACTGGGCTAAGATATATTGAGTGTCTCCTTGGTCCATTTATAGATTGCATTCCTTTGCACAGCACAGAGCACTTTATATAGTGCCGGTTACCATTGCTGCTATAGGATATAATCAATGAGCATATTTGCACAGGACTTTGCACTTGATACTGGGCTAAAAGTGAGTTTTCTGTGGACAATAAAGGTGTTTTGCTTTGCCCTAAATGAAATGAAAGTAATATATTTTGGAGGTACATTATATGTAAATGGGCAATAGACGACTTATCTGTATATCCTCTTAACCTGTATGCTCCTTTTGACCATTGGATTTTTTGTAAACATGTGACCATCAGTTATTTCGTATTTTTTGAAATTTCCTTGTCTTGTTTTATGTGAAATTTTATATTCTTTGTGTCAATAAAGATATCTATTTTATTTATTTCTGTCTTAGCCTCGGTATTTCACCAGTTATTATTTTTCTGGTGATTAGGAGTTGATTATATTGATTGGAGGTGGCTGTTCTACCATTGGAACTTCTTTTTTGGTAATGTACTCATTTCAGAGCAGCATAATGTAGGAAAAGAGACCAGATTGCATGCAGAGTTTCTGCCCAGGGAAGCATGGGCACAGGAATTGTAACCTGCAGCAGGAGCAGTCTGTAATATACAGCTAAGCTCCTGCTGCATGTGCTGGTACTGGAGTTTTAACCCCTCAAATGCTGCTGTCAGAGAGAGATCCATAGAAAATGTATAATAGAAGAAAACAAAAATCTCAGTTTTAATCAAAAAAAAGTTTTTGGAAAAAAATAAACTCCCTCAAAAATAACACATATTTTTTCTTACTCATTTATAATGACCTGTTCTCTAAAACTGTAATAAACATATGCCAAAGCTGCTGTTTTTGCTTCTTGCCTCCGAAAAAAAATATTAAAAACATTAGAAAACTCTTTTTATCTGTTTCTTGACAGAAATACCATTCTATATTTTGAAAAACTGTGAATTTAAGAAAAGAAAATAGGAATATAACCTAAAAGTAAAACTTAGCAATATAATATACGTAGTTCACAAATGACATTTTCATGATCGATTTTTCAAAAAGGCTTTCTGAATATCACCTAAAACAGAATTAGACCAATCAATTTTAAGCTTTATTTCAATACCAATAGCAAATATAAATATGGGCAACACATGCACAGAGTTTGTATGCAATTCTATTTAATAGTTAAACAGTTTTATCTATTTTTTTAAAGCCATTCCTTAAAAGATGCTAGCAATTTTGTTAGGTGGCATAGTGTGGATTGCACTGGTATAGAAGAATATCAGAAGATTTCGAAAACTCATCTTGTTCATCAATACTTTTTGCTAAAGGAAATTCAGAGTAACAAATCTATTCTCAAGTTCAGCAAAGGAAAGCCGCTGCTAAAGAAAAGCTCATAGGTACCTAAATCATTGATAAAGCAAATAGAACACGGAAAGGTAAAACATCTCAAAATTCAGACACTGAATGTATATGGGTATAAACACAATACCATCCTCTACACAGAACTACTAAAGATGGATTGACGTACTTACAACTTTTCATATAAGTACACAGAAAATAACTATAATACTAGCATTTTCACAATAGCACTTTTTTAAACTGAAGGCTTTAACAGTAATAAGATACCCCTCAATATCATTAAATGTTATGCAATATGTATATTAAAGCAAAGAAGATGATATATGCAAAAACTATGTTGACCACGAAAAAATAAATGTCACACCTTCAGATTCTATAAACTTTATTTTTATAAGCAGAAGAGGGAATGAAGTTTTAATGTGTGCATTTTAAGTGATGGTTTCTGTTTTTTAAGACCTAGTAAAGAATTGAAGGCTATGGTGAGGACCTAGAAGCTAGTTTAGACTGGCCCACCAGAAGACCGTAGAATCCCTTGGTGGACCTTTGGTACAGTGTGCCCCTGAGTCAGGACACTGAACGGGGTATAGAGGGCCAGCTGGTGCGATAGCTAGCTTCAGCTGTATGTGAATCCTCAGTCGCACATCCTGTTAAAAAGTATTACAGAGCAGAGAGCTACTGTCTCTCCACCCCATCACACCTATGACAGGCCGGTGGCGGTAAATGATGTAGCACATGGCACACTGCAATGATGTCACTGCATTTTGTCTGCAATGTGCAATGGAAAAGGGGAAGAAGAAGCTGATCTGTCTTAGGAAAAGAAAAAGGTGAGTAGAATCCTGTTTACTTTTTTTCATTTTCATGTCAAGAGCGCCATAGTGGAGAACATTATTCTAAATGGGGACCAGAGGGGGAACATAATAGTAAATTGAGTCACTAGAGAGGGGGCATTACTGTTGTATTTGAAATACTGGACCCTCATAAGGGAGTTGTTATAATTCAGCCACACTGGAGGGTTTCCGAGAATGAACCTTCTTTTTAGTTCATTCCACAGCATCTCAATCGGATTAAGGTCAGGACTTTGACTAGGCCACTCCAAAGTCTTAATTTTGTTTTTCTTAAGCCATTTAGAGGTGGACTTGCTGGTGTGTCTTGGATCATTGTCCTGCTGCATGACCCCGGTGCTCTTCAGCTTCAGGTCATGAACAGATGGCTGGACATTCTCCTTCAGCAGTAGTTTTCGTCTTTGAACTCTGTCATGCAGGGAATTTTTGAGGAACTTTTGGTCTAAGTCACTTTGTCAGGCAGGTCCTGTTTAAGTGATTTCTTGATTAGGAACAGGTGTGGCAGTAATCAGGCCTGTGATTAGCTAGGGAATTTGAACTCAGCTTCCCAAAGATTGGAAAAACCACAGTCAATTTATGTTTTAAAACCGTCATTTAAAAACTGCATTTTGTGGTTACTTGTGTTATCTTTGTCTAATATTTCAAGCATTTAAGTTTGGCAAACATAGAAAATGAAGAATTGGCAAACACTTTTTTTTACACAAATGTATGTGGTATCGTTACGTCCTTGTTAGGCACCAGGATTCTCCCGCTGCATGGGGTAATTCACAAGCCTTGCCTGTATCTGCGGTCTCCCATCCAGCTTTGGCCACTGCGGGAGCTGCTGTGCATAGTCGTCGGTCCTAGAGTTTTGCTCAGGCTCGTGCTATTCATCTGGTTACTGCTGGCTCTTCAGCCAAGCCTATGGTAACCCGAGGTAGGCAGCGATGAGCGTTCACTCTGGAGACTAAGTCCAGAAATCACTCTGCTGAGCATGCTCGTGATGTGGCGATGTCTCATTAGTGTTTGGTCGTCAGCTGCTCTGGTGATGTGGCAGCTCCAAATTGGTCCAAGGGCAAGGTCCTGTCTGACTGAACTTGAGCTTTACATATAAAAGGCTCTCAGAGGCACATGCCGGTGCTATAGTATCAACCTTTTTCCATGTGTGAATTAGACATTTCAACAGTGTGGTCCTTGTCAGCATGTGCTCAGTGTCGGTGGTAAGCCGTTAGAATTCCGGCACCTTCGAAGAGGAGTTTGTCTGTATGGATTCAGGGCTGGTGCTTAGCCACTAGAATTCCAGCACCTCTGGAGAGTGTTTAGTTGAGTGTTGTTGCTGACTGTATGACCACTGTTTGATCCTTACCCCATTAGTGGGCTTTGATCCCCTATGAGGTTAACAGGGATCGCATCTAGCATCTATCTACTTCGTTACTATGTGCGAGTGAAAAAGCTCTATAGCAGAGCATCTATTCTGTTTCTGTTTGCGAGTGACACAGCTTTGTGTGCTGTTCACTGAGTGACGTGTAACTCAGTGCGAGCTAGCAGTAGCTCGCTGTGCGTTCCGCCATTGTTCACATTAGCTGCAGTTTTACATCTCTGCACGATGGACCCCGGGTGCGATTGCACTTCTTTATTAAATTTATTTAGTGCAATCCGCTAACCCTAACAGTATACTAGTGCCAGGGTCTGACTAGCAATGGTGGATGAGCAGCGACTACAGCGGTACATCCAGCAGCTGGAGGGCAGGTTGTCTGCTCTTGAGTGGACAACTTCTGCAGTGGATTCTACCACAGTGGCGGCACAAGCTGCCAGTGAAGCCACCACCAGGGTCGCTGCTGCAATGCCTGTCCCATCTTTCCCATGTGTCTTGTCCCCCAATAAGTTCTCGGGGGTAGCAAGGCTTGCAGGGGATTCATGAACCAGTGCGCTATTCAGTTGGAGCTGCTAGCCTCACGTTTCCCATCTGAACCGGCCAAAATGGAATTCGTAGTCTCTCTATTGACGTTGGAGTGGGTTACACTGCTGTGGGAATGTAATGACCAGCTGATTCAGACCGCCTCTCGTTTTCTGGATGCTCTGAAACAGGTCTTTCTGGGTCCTCAAGTGGTTCATGACACCGCGCTCCAACTCCTGGCGTTAACCCAGGACTCTTCCTTGGTCAGCCAATTTGACATCCAGTTTTGGACTTTAGCGTCCGAGTTGGAGTGGCCAGATAAAGTCCTGATTCCTGTGTTCTGGTGGCGTCTTGCTAACCATGTAAAAGACACTCTGTCCACTAGGGAGATTCCCACTACACTGCAGGACTTGATAACGGTGTCCACTCACATCGATCTTCGGCATGTTAAATGAAGATTGGAGCGAGCACAGTATAGACAAAGGATTCATTTGGCTCCAAGTTTTACCAATCTTTTGGAGTCTCTGGCTCTGGCCACTGAGCCAGTGGAGACCATGGAGGTATCTCAAGCGGAATGCAGGTCACATTTTGTTCATCTGCGGTCGATCTGCTTTGTTTGTGGGCAGGCAAGTCATAATGCTAACAAGTGCCCCAGGCGGCAGGGAAACGACCGCGTCTAGTGACTATTGGAGGAGGCTCACTAGACACAGCAGATGTGTCCTCCAAATTAACCTTTAAGGTTACTCTGTCTTATGGATCAACTAATCACATCACTGAGGCTTGAGTGGATTCTGGGGCCAAGGGCAACTTTTTGTCTTCCACCTTCGCCTGACGGCACACAATACCCCTAGTAATGCTCCCGAAGCCAATCACCATTCGGGTGGTTAAGGGGTCTGCCCTTTCCACCCACATCACTAAACAAACCATACCTTTTACACTCACATTCTCTCAAAAACATCAGAGATAATTTCCTTGTTGGTCGTTCCTAAGGCTATTGATGAGGTTATTGAGGTACTGTTGGGCATACCCTGGTTGCGCCGCCATTCACCTCATATAGATTGGGCAACTGGGAGCATATTGGGATGGAGTAAGTCATGCGTGGGACAGTGTATTAGTCTCCACATGCAGGTTGGATTGTCTGAGATCCCTTCAGACCTAACCTCTCTTCCTAGGCACTATTGGAAATAAGCAGACGTGTTCTCAAGGAAGGCCGCAGAGACTCTTCCTCTCCATCTCCCCTATAAATGCCCTACAGACCTCATTTCGGGGGCAGAGCCTCCTTGGAAGCATGTTTGGAAGCATGTTTAACCTTTGTCTCTCCTGGAGACTGGGGCTATGTCAGAGTATATCAAGGATAACCTGGCTAGAGGGTTTATTAGGAAGCCAGGTTCTCCTGCGGGGGCTTCTTTGTCCAGAAGAAGAGCAGAGAATTTTGTCCTGGCATAGACCATAGGGGTCTGAATGCCATTACCATAAAAAATAAATACCTTTTGCCATTCATCTCCAATCTCTTTGATAGGCTACAGGGTGCTAGGATTTTCACTAAATTGGATCTGCGTGGGTCCTATAATTTAATTTGCATACAGTACAGACCAAAAGTTTGGACACACCTTCTCATTTAAGGATTTTTCTGTATTTTCATGACTATGAAAATTGTACATTCACACTGAAGGCATCAAAACTATGAATTAACACATGTGGAATTATATACTTAACAAAAAAGTGTGAAACAACTGAAATTATGTCTTATATTCTAGGTTCTTGAAAGTAGCCACCTTTTGCTTTGATGACTGCTTTGTACACTCTTGGCATTCTCTTGATGAGCTTCAAGAGGTAGTCACCAGGAATGGTCTTCCAACAATCTTGAAGGAGTTCCCAGAGATGCTTAACACTTGTTGGCCCTTTTGCCTTCACTCTGCGGTCCAGCTCACCCCAAACCATCTCTATTGGGTTCAGATCTGGTGACTGTGGAGGCCAGGTCATCTGGCGTAGCACCCCATCACTCTCCTTCTTGGTCAAATAGCCCTTACACAGCCTGGAGGTGTGTTTGGGGTCATTGTCCTGTTGAAAATAAAGTAATGAAAAATAAATATATTTTTTTAGTCCTGTTGTGCGCACAATTGTTTGTATTATCTAGCCAATCATATACAATAAAGGCATTTTTATATCTACTTTCTGTTTGGTGGTTCCTTTGGGTATCCATATATTGGTTGTGTTTAGCTCTTCCCTCCAAACAAGAGTTGGTAATGAACTGGCAGGAAACACAGTCCCTTACAGTTGTGCAGCGCTTCATGGGGTTTATCAACTATTACCGCCAGTTCATTCCCCACTTTTCTACCCTAGCAGCTCCATTGATAGCCCTCACCAAGAAGGGACCTAACCCTAAGCTGTGGTCCGAGGAGGTTTCTAAGGGCTTTACTTCCTTGAAGTCCCACTTTGCTAGGGCACCAGTGCTACATCAGCCCGATGTGGCTAAGCCCTTTATCCTGGAAATGGACGACTCTTCCTCTGGTGCAGGAGCAGTCCTGTACCAGAAGGAAGATCACGGTCGGAAACATCCTTGTTTCTTTATTTCCAAGTCCTTCTCACTGGCGGAGAGGAATTATTCTATCGGGGACAGGCAGTTATTGGCCATGAAATTGTCCTCCTCGGAGTGGAGACATCTTCTTGAGCGGGCTCAGCACCCCTTCAAGGTTTTCTCGGATTACGAGAATCTGCTCTACTTGCAGATAGTTCAACGGTTGAATTCTCACCATGCCAGGTGGTCCTTATTCTTCTCCAGATTTAACTTCACTATCTATTTTGTGTCTGGGAAAAAGAATTTACATGCTGATGCCCTGTCACGTTCCGTAGTCTCATCCGAAGAGGGGGACGAGCCACGGCTAATTGTCCGAACAGTGGCACTGGTGTCGCTAGAGCAGGTGCCTCCAGGCAAATCCTATGTTCCACCTAACTTGCAGCCGGAGGTACTCTCTCTCTCTTGGGCATGCACTTTCAAGCTGGGTGGGCATTTCGGCATCAAGAGAGCTTCTGGTAGAGACCTGCCTCCTTGCTTCATCCTTTACCCACTGCAGATAGGCCCTGGGTGATGGTTGGGATGGATTTTATTGTGGACCTGCCAAAGTCCCATAACAACAGGGTTATTTGGGTGGTCACTGACCATTTCTCCAAAATGGTACATCTGGTCCCTTTTCCGCACATGCTATTTGTGTTGGCCTTGGTGGTATTATTTGTGAAGCATATTTTCTGCCTTCATGGGATGCCTGACAAGATTGTCAGTGACCAAGGTCTCCAGATTGCATCTCGGTTCTGGAGGGAGCTTTGTCGTCTGCTCAGTATTGAGCTCAACCTCTCCTCTGCATACCATCACGAGACAAATGGGCTGGTGGAGAGGGCCAACCAGACTCTGATCACATATTTACAGCATTTTGTGTCTGCCAGGCATGACGAATGGTCGTCTTTGCTGCCTTGGGCGGAGTTTGCTCCAAGTAATGACATCTCTGACTCTATGGGTCAGACGCCATTTCTCTTAAACTACAGTCAGCCTCCACGTGTCCCCGTGCCCATGCCCAGCTCGTCTTCAAATGCTAGGGTGGTGGAATGGGCAGTGGAGTCTTGTGACATCTGGGATTGCACGCATGATGCCATCAAAGTTTCCAAAGAGAGCATGAGGGCCTCTACCATCGTCGTCCTGCCGCGCTCTTTGCTTCTGGCAATTTAGTGTGACTGTCAGCTTGTAACATCAATCTGCGAGTAGAGTCCCCTAAATTTGCTCCCTGCTATCTGTGTCCTTTCAAGGTCCTTGAAGAGGTGAATCCTGTAGTCTAACGCCTCAGCCTTTGACGACATCTGAACATTACTGACACTTTACATGTGTCTTTGTTGAAGCCCGTATATAAGACTCGGTCTTCTGGGACTCCTGCTAGGAGTTCGGACATGTCCTCAGATGATTTTGAGGTTAATGCAATTGTTGGGTCCAAGGTGGTGTGTCAAATTTTTTTGGGGGTGAACTGGAAGGGTCATGGGCCAGAGGATAGGACCTGGGAACCTTTAGAGCACATTCATGCCTCCCAGCTTTCGAATGTGACGAATGTCGCTGTGGGATGCTAGCGGGGGAAAATTTTAGGCGCCGGGATTCTCCCACTGAACGGGGTAGATCCCAAGCCTTGCCTGCATCTGCAGTCTTCCATCCAGCTTTGGTGGCTGCAGGTGCTGCTGTGCATAGATGTCGGCCCCAGCGTCTTGCTCAGGCTCATCTAATCATCTGGTTACTGCTGGCTCTTCAGCCAAGCCTATGGTAACCAGCGGTAGGCAGCGACGAGCAATTGCTCTGGAGACAAATTTGTAGTGGTACAACATGGCACTCGTACTATCATGCGAGTTAGGTGCTCAAGTAGGGCATCCAGCCCAAAGCAATCCAGACAATAGAGAAACTTGGCACTCAAAAATACTTTAGTGTGGATAGTTATTTATTCAATGTGCATCTAAAGAGACAAAAGTTGAATGTTTTCGGTCCCCATCCGGACCTTCATCAGAACAGTTATAGTCATATGAGAAATGGTGGGTGGCGAGTCTTGAAAAAAGTTCCCAGAGATAGCGGAGAACAAACAGTACATAGTGTGCTGGAGGCTAGAGTGGTATTGCATCATCTAGGTGCCTGTGAAATAAATAAGAAGTCCAAAAAGAAGAAGTCCGTGCACATGGAGGGCGACAGAAGTCGCGTGGTGAGTTGCGCTTCTGTTGCCCTCCATGTGCGCAGACACACTCAGGATTCCTCTTCGCATCCAGGCTTCCTTGAAAACTCTGTTGGAACCAGTTTTGACAGGATATACGTATTTCCCAGTATACCAGGTCTTTTTGGACTTCTTCTTTTTGGACTTCTTCTTTATTTCCTTAGATCGCAGGCGGCGGCTGTGGATTACCCCGATCATCTGCACCTACTGTCACTGTTATTAGCGGCAGCAGGTGTCGGATTATGGGGATAAGAGTCCCAAAAGCCTCCACCTGTTGTCATTCAGACTTTAATAAAACGCTCATCATTCTCCTCTGCTCGCCGGCAGAGCAAGGGAGAATGATGAGAGCCAGCTTCAGCACCTGCTGCTGGGGAACAGCGCTTACTGCAGCGCTTCTTTCCCAGTGCTGATGCATGTCACACGGACATCAATGTGTGTTCTCCGTGTGCAGGACATTTTGCTGTCCATGCTAACGATAAAAAACGGACATGTCACAGTGTTTTGCCCATGGACACGGTCCGTGGAAACACACTGACATGTGGACAGACCCATTCATTTGAATGGGTCTACGTGTGTACATGTCTCCGGTGTGTGTGAAACTGTCACCACACGTACCGGAGACACAAACGTGTGAATGAGGCCTTATCCTGAGTAGAGATGGCTGAACCCGATCTATAAAGTTCAGCATCTGTACTGAACACCTACTGTCCGGGCACAGACACTGAATATGGACTTCACCAGGAAGTCCATGTTACTGTTCGGGTTCAGCTCCCAAAACACCGGGTGTTTGTCAAGCTGTAATGTGCAAGACAGTGCGGTAAACACTGCTTCTGATCAGCAGTAAAATCATTACAGCCAGTCGGACAACCACAGTTCTCACGTTGTCATTTGAGCCTGCAGCTGTGATCAGAGGTGTAAAGTTTACTTTCTGTCACTGGTATCAGCTCATGGGCCTACTGCTCCCATCAGTCTACATCTGCTGCTAATAACAGTGAGAGCAGGTGGCAGTATTCATCAGCCAGTGCCTGCGCTCCAAATAAATAATAAAAAAATGGTGTATGTTCCCCTGTATTTTTGATCTGCAGCCAGGCAAAACTGATAGCTGGGGGCTGCAACTCTCAGCTGTCAGCATTAACAAGATTGGTTATCTAGGATAGAGGGGTTCCCACACTGTTTTTTAATTATTTAAATAAATAATTTTAAAAAATGTGCGCCCCCCATTTTTGACAACCAGCCTTGCTAAAGCAGACAGCTGGGCGCTGGTATTCTCAGGCTGGTAAAAGACCATGGATATTACCCCCTCAGCCTAAACGTAGCAGCCCCGAAAAGGCACATCTATTAGATGCGCCAAATCTGCCACTTTTCCCAGCTCTTCTCACTTGTCCTGTAATGGTGGCAATTGGGGTTCATATTTGTGAGTTGATGTGAGCTTTATATTGTCTGGAGACATGAAGCCAACAGATTAGTAATGGAGAGACCTCTGTAAGACACTATCCATTACTAATCCTATCATTGAAAGGAACGGATGGCACTCACCAGTTAAAAAACTTCTTTATTCCAATACTTTAAAACATCGGCATCGGGCTGCAGTGGCGCTTCTACTGGTCACAAGTGTGACCAGTAGAAGTGCCACTGCAGCGCGAAATGGCTGTCGTCCATTCCACTCCTGCTCCCATCCTCCCGACACCGATGTTTTAAAGTATTGGAATAAAGAAGTTTTTTAACTGGTGAGTGCCATCCATTCCTTTCAATTTTTGTATCCATTGTGGCTATTTTCTTTGGAGTGGCACCCCGGCTCACGGAGCACTTACTGCTCTATACATGCTTGCAGCATCAGTTCATGCAATTACCTGTGCACTGAGTGGGCTTCCCCGCTGTGCGGATTAACACTTTGTTGGAGCCATTACCAATCCTATAGTTGTATTGTAAATAAAGACACAGCAAGAATGAAGTATTTTATTTAAAATAAAAACAAAACCCACTTTTTCTTTTTTTTTATTTAAAAATAACAAACACAGCCTAACCGGAGCACTTAAAACCCATATCTATCATTATCCTTAGAAATGGGATAAACAATATACTATCACAAAGGAATTACAGACTCAAGTCCATTTGGATCAGAAACCGGACTCCTACCCCCTGCTCCCTAACCCCCCCCTTTTTTTTTTCCTCATCTTTTCCTTCCTCACCACCCCCTTTTTTTTTTTTTTTCTTCTTCTTCTCTTCTTTCTTCTCCCCTCCTCTTTTCTCTCTACTGTCTCCTCTCTCCTTTTTGTTCTCTCATGCTTCTTCTCTCTTCATGATCTAGGTTACATTTAGATTTTCTTTTGGTTATAAAGTGTTATAAAGAGTCTAGACACCATCACTCCCAATCAATAAACAAATAATATTTCAGAATTCTATGAAAATAGAACAATGGGAGTTTAGGACATGTAATATCTGCAAACTTTTACTATGAAAACTAATGAATCCTTAATGTAGTTAAAAGTAGTATGCTCACAAGACTGAAATCATAATAATCAGCCTACAATACTCCGACTCTCTTATAAAGAGACAGTTATAACTGTATTTTCATATCGTTAGAGAGACAAACACTGTTTTTACATAAAGTTATTCAATTATTGTGATTATTTCACATTTTTGTTTGTGTCTATGAATGCAAATTGCTACTTTGACCTCTATGTATATTCATATGTAACTTAATAAACTTGATTTACACAAAAAATAACACACACAGTTATACTCTCCTAATGCCCATTCCATTGAATCCCTTATCTCCTGTATTAAAACAAAAATAAAAGACAACAATATCCCTTACCTATCCGACGTGCTGTCCCACATTGTAATCCATGTCTGGGGACAAACAATTTTTACTTGGATGGTACCAAGATGAGACTGTACAGGCTGAGAACCACTGAGGAATGAGCTGCTGCAATCAGCATCAGTGAGCAGTGGTGATCTCAATGAGGTTACAGCTGCATTCCCAGCCGGACAGAACTGCAGTGACCTCCCTCCGGTGAGATCACCACAAGCAAAATGAGAAAAGGTCTCGCAGTGCAGATGTGAATTCGCTGATACCCCATATGAGGGTGAATACTACTGCGTATTCAGGAGACATTTCTCAAGAATTTTTAGGGTCCATTTTATCCTGTTTCCCTTGCGAAAATAAAACAATTTGGGCTAAAGTAAACTTTTTGTGAACAAACGTTAAATGTTCATTTTTTTCCATCCACATTGCTTTAGTTTCTGTGAAACACCTGAAGGGTTAATACACTTTTTGAATGTGGTGTTGAGTACTTTGAGGTGTGCAGTCTTTAGAATGGTGTCACTTTTGGGTATTTTCTGACACATATTCCCCGCAAAGTCACTTCAAATAATTAAAATATTTCACTTACAAAGATTGCACGTGGGTCTTTGACCGCTTGTTGCTGATTTGAATTTCCACTTAATATATAAAGATTCAGTGTTTTGCTAGTGCTCTGTTGAGACACATTTAACATGTAAATTCTGCTTTATATTATATTTAGAAATAGAATGATTACAAAGGCAGAAAACATAAAGATTAATGTTGGTATATTCCTAATTGCTCATTAAATTTCAAAGCAGGTTTACGTTTTCCATGCTATAAATAAGAAAGGCATATGGTCTGTTGTAAAATACATATATTGCTTGCACAAGAGACGGACCACCAGGAAGCATTTTTCTCATCTGTGGCTAGCAGAAGGATATAAATAAAAATTGTTGGTACATTTAAGCATGCTTCGCTAAAAGCATCTTCAGGCAAAACAAAGTGCATGTTATCAATATGCATATGGAATGTCTCTGAGGCAGAACGGCCTGTAAGTTATATTGTCAGCAGGGCAACATTTTCCCATGTGAGACATTGAACAACGCTAAATCATATGTGTGGGAGGGAACGCCTGCGAGCTGTGTACAGTATCTATTTCTTTTTGTGCCTTTCTTTTCTCCCTTTCTTTCTCCTATTAGTGACTACTTCTATCACATCTGAAAGTTTTCCACTTGGCAAGAAGTGACTTTCCAAAAAAACTATAACTAGAATGGACTAAATGTTCCCAATTTATAATTTAGATTTTCATGTCTTCACCTATTTGGAGAACAAGATGTCACAATTCCTTGTAGAGCCATATATGCTCCCTTACGTGTAGTTTTCAATACTTTAGACACTGGACTTTTTTCTTATAAAATAGAACATACAGTGTAATGATGTAAATGGAGGTGACCACTTTGGAGAATCTTTTTATACTTATTGCTCTTTCAAGTGAATAATATTCATAGGTTCTGGATGATCAATGTACAGTAAGTTGAAAAATTGTAACTTGAGACTTTAACTTATTAAGACCTTTTAATTGGTTCTAAAAATCTATAAAAACATATTGATTGGTTATAAAACCCCTAAAAAGAACAGATATAGGAAAATTTCATATATGAAATTCAAAAATAGTTACTGGAAGTTATAAATCCCTTATCTATATATAAACAAGTGTATGTCTGTATGTATGTGTGTATCAACGATGATGTCATAATGGTTGCCATGGCGACGATGAAGTCATAATAGGTTGCAATGGTGATGGTTATGTTATAATGGTTGCCATGGTGACAATGATGTCTGAATGGGTATATGGGCATGGAACTATGGGATGGAGGATGTGTGATGGCTATATGGGCACGGGACTATGGGATGGAGGATATGCATGATGGGAATATGGGCACGGGACTATGAGATGAGGATATGTATGATGGGTATATGGGCACGGGACTATGGGATGGAGGATGTGTATGATGGGTATATGGGCATGGGACTATGGGATGGAGGATGTGTATGATGGGTATATGGGCACGGGACTATGGGATGTAAGTTATGTATGATGGGTATATGGGCACGGGACTATGAGATGGAGGATATGTATGATGGGTATATGGGCACAGGACTATGGGATGGAGGATAATCATTATAATTTGGTATAACTAACCACAGTTAGTTACCAGGCAAGAAAAACCTTTAAGAATGAGTAAACTGTTTTTTTTTTTGGTGGAATGTATTCTTATTTTTTTTTCTTTTTCTGTTAACTTTTAGCTTCCTTTCCACTGGCCTTTCATATGCAGCACTGCATCTAGAATTTTTAATAGGAAAAGCAACCATTTACGGCATTGTCTGGTCTACATGCTCGGAAATATGGTCCCGACTACATCAAGTTGTCATGCCAGAGCCCAAAATGGAAGACTGGTTGTGGATAGCCCATGGCTTTGAGGAGTTTTCCAACTGTATTGGAGCCCTTGATAGAAAGCACATCCGTGTGCATAAGATGCTGAACTCTGGGTCCCAAATTTATAATTATAAACAGTATTTTTCTGTAGTGCTGTTGGCCCTGGTCGACAGTGGCTACAGTTTTATAATTATAGATATTGGGGCCTATGGAAGATCTAGAGACTGCAGAGTCTTCAATTCTTCCATTATGGGTCAGAGGCTGCACAATAATGAGTTGAACCTACCACCCCACGTCACCTACCAGGGTCCACTTTGGAAGCTGTGCCTTATTTGATGGTTGCAGATGAGGCCTTTCAATTAACTCGTCACGTCATGAGGCCCTATCCCCGTAGAACCCTGGACCACCGGCGCAGAATATTCAATTTACGCCTATCCCATGCACAACGACCGGTGGAGTGTGCCTTTGGCATTCTTTGTGCCAAATGGCGTGTTCTGCAGTCAGCCATTCAGCTTAGTGAATCAAATGTGAATTAGGTGATTAAAGCGTGTGTGATCCTTCACAATTTTACCAGAATACATGACTGCTCCTCATCTGATGGTGATGAAGTTGTGTTGTCTAATGTTGTCAGGCCTATTACACATGGACTAAAAGTGTGGGATGTGTTGACAATTTATTTTGGTTCACCACAGGTAGCTACTCCATGGCAAGATAATGCTGTTTCTATGTTGTAAATTTGAATTATGTGGTGAATTTAAAATCATGTTTATGATTGAAGTGTGCGTTGTGTTTACCTTATAATGTGTAATCTGTGTGAATCATAAGATGACCCATATCGTCATTACATCAAACATAAGTCATATAGTTTTAACTGTTTTTAATTAATTGCTTTTCCAAACCAAAAATTATATTATTAGCATATGGCTTTTTTGGCCAATCCAACAGGGCCAACAAAGAATTAAAAAATTAGCATAAGAAAAACAAAAAAATTACACTCAAATTTTTTTTTATAAAAAAAAAATAATTTATTGTAGGTTGGGGTGGTGATGGCGGGAGGGCAGCTTGAGCTGTTTGCTGCATTTGACATGCAACTTGTACCTCACCCTGTGGGTTTACATACACAGCCCCAGGATGGTGGATCTGGCCTGGATCCTGTGGTGTAGGAAAGAAATGGGATGAGGGAAACTGTAGTGGATACTCCTGTGTATTTGGGTACCCACATAGTTCATAACCCCCAATATCGCCATGTCGACCATACCCATGTTGGGACCAGCCTCCAACAATGGGTCTGATCAAGTGGCCATATTGGGCAGGTGCATTATAGGCTGACATTTGGCCCTGTGTAGGCCAATGTAGGGTTGGGGGGTTTTGGTTGTGGTGTTGGCACCCGAGGAGGAGTTGGCTCAGATACTAATTGTGCCTGCACTTGTGTTATTGCCACCATTTGAAGCTGATTATTGTTGGACAGCTGCCACCATTCCAAAAATTCCAAAACCATGTTGGGGCTATTGGGGGTGTGCAGGCATCAATCAATATCTGACTGGCTTCTCGGGCACGCAGCCTGAACTCCCGGGGTATTGGATGGAGGTACCGGGCCAGGCTGCAGGCATAGGCTTCCTCACCATCATCGTGGGCAGCCCTGGCCAAATAGTTTAAGGCCCCGGTATCAACATGCCTCCTGGTGTCAGAGGCTGTAATGTCTCTCCTGCGTCGGACACGGCGTGGAATGACGGCAGCCTGGGGTGAGGTGTCCAGAGGCAGGGGTTGAGTTGCTGCTGTGTCCCTGCTCCTCCTCTGGATGTTTCTCCTGTTGTGCTGATGCCAGTGCCAATGCTGCTGGTGGTGGTGGTGGGTGGATGCAGCAGAAAGGTGCAGTAGATGGGCCAGCCACCTCTTCACCGTCCCCAACTGGATCGACAGGGGCCTCTGAGTCAAAGGCTGTTTCCCTCTCAGTTAGGTTTGACTGAGTGCTGTTTTTATGCGAAAAAATTTTTAGATGTGACCCTAACAGCATGTGTAAAATGTGGTGTGATGCATGCATGCAAGTTTTGCCTCAGAAATACGCCACATATTCTAACAAAAACATTACATATTATGATTTTTGTGTCTGATGGTAACACATGTTATTTTGCTCAATTATATTATTAAAGGATTGTACTTACTAATTTGTTGCTGGGCCTCATGAGGTTTGTCCTCATAGTCAGGGAACATCTGGACACATATCCTCCTCCATGCTGCCTCCTTTCGTGCCCGGTCGGCATAATGGACTCCTTCTGATCCCATAGCTCTGGTCTCTCTTGTACCAGAACTATGAGCATTTCAACATTGATATACACTCACTGGCCACTTTATTAGGTACACCTGTCCAACTTCTTGTTAACACTTAATTTCTAATCAGCCAATCACATGGCGGCAACTCAGTGCATTTAGGCATGTAGACATGGTCAAGACAATCTCCTGCAGTTCAAACCGAGCATCAGTATGGGGAAGAAAGGTGATTTGAGTGCCTTTGAACGTGGCATGGTTGTTGGTGCCAGAAGGGCTGGTCTGAGTATTTCAGAAACTGCTGATCTACTGGGATTTTCACGCACAACCATCTCTAGGGTTTACAGAGAATGGTCCGAAAAAGAAAAAAAATCCAGTGAGCGGCAGTTCTGTGGGCGGAAATGCCTTGTTGATGCCAGACGTCAGAGGAGAATGGGCAGACTGGTTCGAGCTGATAGAAAGGCAACAGTGACTCAAATTGCCACCCGTTACAACCAAGGTAGGCCTAAGAGCATCTCTGAACGCACAGTGCGTCGAACTTTGAGGCAGATGGGCTACAGCAGCAGAAGACCACACCGGGTACCACTCCTTTCAGCTAAGAACAGGAAACTGAGGCTACAATTTGCACAAGCTCATCGAAATTGGACAGTAGAAGATTGGAAAAACGTTGCTTGGTCTGATGAGTCTCGATTTCTGCTGCGACATTCGGATGGTAGGGTCAGAATTTGGCGTAAACAACATGAAATCTTTGGGATGTGGTGGAACGGGAGATTTGCATCAGGGATGTGCAGCCGACAAATCTGCGGCAACTGTGTGATGCCATCATGTCACTATGGACCAAAATCTCTGAGGAATGCTTCCAGCACCTTGTTGAATCTATGCCACGAAGAATTGAGGCAGTTCTGAAGGCAAAAGGGGTCCAACCCGTTACTAGCATGGTGTACCTAATAAAGTGGCCAGTGAGTGTATGTTGCCATGATAGTGTTCTCCGTGGAGGCATGCTTCCTGGATTTTAATTGAGCTTCCCAAGCTAATTAGCATGCCAAAGCTTCCTGATAATAAATGATTCAATTTCCAGCCACCTGGAGAAGTCTTGCGTGTTTATCACAAGTTGCACGCATGGTCCGTGTGTAATTTATTATTATTATTTATTATTATAGCACCATTTATTCCATGGCGCTTTACATGTGAGGAGGGGTATACATAAAAACAATCTGTAATTTGTTTTTTTGTCGCACCCATAGATTTGCATTGGCAATTCTCGACAGTAATATGGTGCAAATCGCAGCATGCTGCAATTTCGCTTGCACGTATAATACGGACGATAAAAAATTGGATGATGGGAGCTGCCCCATAGATTAACATTGGTAGACAGATTGGGAGACAGTAGGCCAGTCTGAACAAATGTGTTTTTAGGGCACGCTTAAAACTGTGTGGATTGGGGATTAATCGTATTAACTTGGGTAGTGCATTCCAAAGAATTGGCGCAGCACGTGAAAAGTCTTGGAGACGGGAGTGGGAGGTTCTGATTATTTAAGATGCTTCTTCTCTTTCTATCTATATTCCTAGGTACTGTTTCACATTTCCCAGATCTTTGATCTCGATGTGTTGATCCAAAGTTTTCACTATCTCTGCTTCATCCCTTTTTTTTCAAAGCAAACTAAAATATCGTCCACATATATCAGCACATAGATCCATCTGTCTGTCAGCCTCTTTGTATATAGACAAGGATCCACTTTGCTTCTTTGAAAATGTTCATTTATGAGTACTTCTGTGATTTTATCATTGTATGCTTTAGCGGCTTGTATTAAATCATATATACTTTTCTGTAGCTTACAAACCGTGTTTGGTTTCCTTTTATTCTTGAATCCTGGGGGTTGTTCCATGTAAATTTCTTCTGTTAAGTCTCCATTCAGAAATGCTGCTTTTACATCCAGATGTTTCAACTGCATTTGTTTCAATGCTGCAACTGCAAACAAAGTTCTGATTGTGGTGTGTTTGACAACTGGAGCAAATGTCTCATCATAGTCTTCTCCATATTTCTGAGAAAAGCCTTTAGCTACAAGTCTTGCTCAGTATCGATCAGATGCACCGTCTGCTTGGTATTTTACTTTAAAAACCATTTACATCCTATAGCCTTTTTTCTTTTGGTAGTGAGAAACGGGTAATCAAAAATAGGTACTTATAATAGCAAGTGCATAAGGATGTCATGGCTTGTGGAGCAAGTCAGTCTCAGAGAAACGAGGCATAGTGCATGTGAGAGCATATTACCTTTATAGTGGCAGCAGATACCTCTTTAGACCATGACATACTTATGCACTTGCTATTATAAGTACCTATTTTTGATTACCCATTTCTCACTTTGTATAAGCGAACCATGCTTATTCATAATGATGTCTCGATTTTGCTTGGCTACTAAGGATGCTTTTTTTACTTTCTAATGCCATATTATTATTATTTTCTACTATTTTTTACTAACTTTACTATATACATTTATGTGGCCAATTTCATTGATATTTGAAAGGTTTATTCATAACTCCTAGCACATATATATACTTTTCATTGGCCTTATATACATTTCATTGTGTGGATTTAACCATCCTCTTTTTTGGCATTTTCACTTGTGGCACTTTATCTTTACGATGTGGTGCATTTTATTGCATATCGTGTTCCCATGTTTACATTCTTTTTTTATTTTAAAATGATTTTAATCTTTATATATCAATAAAAACATATCATTTTTATGACATACAGCTTTCTTTTCTTCATCTTTAACTTATTTGTCTTACTTGTTTGGAGAGAATTGCTCTGAAGTATTCTTTTGCATTCACCAAGTCCTTTTTATATATACAGTACAGACTAAAAGTTTGGACACACCTTCTCATTTAAAGATTTTTTCTGTATTTTCATGACTATGAAAATTGTACATTCACACTGAAGGCATCAAAACTATGAATTAACACATGTGGAATTATATACCTAACAAAAAAGTGTGAAACAACTGAAATTACGTCTTATATTCTAGGTTCTTCAAAGTAGCCACCTTTTGCTTTGATGACTGCTTTGCACACTCTTGGCATTCTCTTGATGAGCTTCAAGAGGTAGTCGCTGGGAATGTAGTCTATTGAAGCATGGCAAAAGTTTAAAAAATGTTTTTAAAAATATGAAAAAATTAAAAAAATCTAAAAGTTTAAATCACCCCCCTTTCACCCCATCCAAAATAAAACAATCAAACAAATCAAACCTACACATATTTGGTATCCCCGCGTTCAGAATAGCCCGATCTATCAATAAAAAAAGCATTAACCTGATCGCTAAACGGTGTAGCGAAAAAATAATTGAAACGCCAGAATTACGTTTTTTTGGTCGCCGCGACATTGCATTAAAATGTAATAACGGGCGATCAAAAGAATGTATCTGCACAAAAGTTGTATCATTAAAGACGTCAGCTCGGCACACAAAAAATAAGCCCTCACCTGACCCCAGATCACGAAAAATGGAGACGCTACGGGTATCGGAAAATGGAGCATTTTTTTTTTTTTTAGCAAAGATTTGAATTTTTTTTCACCATTTAAATAAAAAATAACCTAGACATGCTAGGTATCTATGAACTTGTAATGACCTGGAGAATAATAATGGCAGGTTAGTTTTAGAATTTTGTGAAGCTAGCAAAAAAGCCAATCAAAAAACAAGTGTGGGACTGCACTTTTTTGCAATTTCACCACACTTGGAATTTTTTTTCCTGTTTTCTAGTACAAGACATGGTAAAACTAATGATGTTGTTCAAAAGTACAACTCATCCCACAAAAAATAAGCCCTCACATGACCATATTGACGGAAAAATAAAAAAGTTATGGCTCTGGGAAGGAGGGGAGTGAAAAATGAAAACGCAAAAAAAAAAAGGGCCGCGGCGGAAAGGGGTTAATGAACCCCATAAAGCGCTGCACCGCTTTAAGAGAATGGGGTTCCTGCCAGTCCATCACAGCCCGTAGCTTGGCAGGATCCATAGCCAATCCCTGAGCAGAGATTATATGGCCTAGGAAAAAAACACACACTTCTCCAACTTGGCGTAGAGGGAGTTTGCCCGTAAGAGGACGAAGAATTTGCAAACATCTCTCTGGTGGGAGTCAATATCTGGAGAGTAGATGAGAATATCATCCAGATAGACTGCGACCGAGGTGGTGAGCATATCCAGGAAGATGTCATTCACAAAGTCTTGGAAAATGGATGGGGCATTACAGAGCCCGAAGGGCATCACCAGATATTCATAGTGCCCATCCCTGGTGTTAAATGCAGTCTTCCATTCATCCTCCTCACGGATGTGAATCAGGTTGTAAGCACCCCGCAGATCTATTTTAGAAAATACCCTTGCTCCGCGTAGCCTATCAAAAAGCTCAGATATCAGGGGTAGTAGGTACTTATTCTTAACGGTGATGGCTAGTGTTGAGCGATACCTTCCGATATTCCAAAGTATCGGTATAAGATTGGATCGGCCGATATCCAAAAAATATCGGATATCGCCGATACCGATACCCGATACCAATACAAGTGAATGGGACACAAATATCGGAACATAAATAAGCCCTTTCTGTCCTTCTATATGCTATTCTGGAGGGGGGAAGAGTGTGGGCGGTGCGTGGGCAGACACTGTGCGTGTCTGTGTGTGCAGGCGGGGTCTGTGCGGGCCTGCCAGGGATCTAATTCTATGTGGCGCTGTATCCGGGCTGCCCAGGCTCTATGCGGCATGCCGGGGCTCGATACGGTGTGGGGGGGTCTCTGTGGTGTGCTGGGGGGTCTCTGTGGCATGGGGGGGTCTCTGTGGCGTGCTGGGGGGTCTCTGCGGCGTGGGGGGGTCTCTGCGGCATGATGGTGGGTCTATGCGGCGTGCTGGGGGGTCTCTACGGCGTGCTGGGGGGTCTCTGCGGCGTGGGGGGGTCTCTGCGGTGTGGGCGGGTCTCTGCGGTGTGGGGGGGTCTCTGCGGCCTGGGGGGGCTCAGTGCGGCATGCGGGGGTCTCAGTGCGGGCATCGTCCGATGGGACTACAAGTCCCATCGGGCTATGCCTGCTACACTGACAGTGATTGACACACTAGCCAATGATGGGACAGTAGTAGTCCCATCATCCGGCTAATTTGTTGAATGAAAAAAAAATAAATAAATACTCCATACATGCTACATACATACACTCACCGGCCACTTTATTAGGTACACCATGCTAGTAACGGGTTGGACCCCCTTTTGCCTTCAGAACTGCCTCAATTCTTCGTGGCATAGATTCAACAAGGTGCTGGAAGCATTCCTCAGAGATTTTGGTCCATATTGACATGATGGCATCACACAGTTGCCGCAGATTTGTCGGCTGCACATCCCAAAGATGCTCCATACAAGGCAGGATGGATCCATGCTTTCATGTTGTTTACGCCAAATTCTGACTCTACCATCCGAATGTCGCAGCAGAAATCGAGACTCATCAGACCAAGCAACGTTTTTCCAATCTTCTACTGTCCAATTTCGATGAGCTTGTACAAATTGTAGCCTCAGTTTCCTGTTCTTAGCTGAAAGGAGTGGTACCCGGTGTGGTCTTCTGCTGCTGTAGCCCATCTGCCTCAAAGTTCGACGCACTGTGCGTTCAGAGATGCTCTTAGGCCTACCTTGGTTGTAACGGGTGGCGATTTGAGTCACTGTTGCCTTTCTATCAGCTCGAACCAGTCTGCCCATTCTCCTCTGACCTCTGGCATCAACAAGGCATTTCCGCCCACAGAACTGCCGCTCACTGGATTTTTTTTCTTTTTCGGACCATTCTCTGTAAACCCTAGAGATGGTTGTGCGTGAAAATCCCAGTAGATCAGCAGTTTCTGAAATACTCAGACCAGCCCTTCTGGCACCAACAACCATGCCACGTTCAAAGGCACTCAAATCACCTTTCTTCCCCATACTGATGCTCGGTTTGAACTGCAGGAGATTGTCTTGACCATGTCTACATGCCTAAATGCACTGAGTTGCCGCCATGTGATTGGCTGATTAGAAATTAAGTGTTAACAAGAAGTTGGACAGGTGTACCTAATAAAGTGGCCGGTGAGTGTACATGCTACATACATAATACATGCTACATACATACATTCTACATACATACATACATGCTACATACATGCTACATACATACATGCTACATACATACATACATGCTACATACATACATACATGCTACATACATGCTACATACATACATGCCACATACATGCTACATACATACATTCTACATACATACATGCTACATACATACATGCTACATACTACATACATACATGCTACGTACATACATGCTACATACATACATGCTACATACATACATGCTACATACATACATACATGCTACATACATACATTCTACATACATACATACATGCTATATACTACATACATACATGCTACATACATACATACATACATGCTACATACATGCTACATACATACATACATGCTACATACATACATGTTACATGTACGTGTCCCACGACGATCTCCCGTGGAGAGCAGCAGCAACAGCTGTTGCAACCGCTCTCCAGGGGCCCCAGGAACACAATGACAGGAGGAAGGTATCCTTCCACCACTGTATTCCTCCGCCGCTGTAAAAAAAAAAAGTCCCTAGTCTCACTTTATGGCATTGCTGTATGAGACATTTTCCCATGCAGCAATTGCCATAAAGTGAGATTTTGAACTGAGGTAACCTCAGTGATGCACTGCAGGAGCCATTGTCTCCTGTGAGTGTGTCACTGAGGTTCCTATAGAGCAGTGACATCACCCAATGTCACTGTTCTATAGGGGAGATCGTCGTGGGACACTCGTTATTAATTGGACTACGGCGGACAGGTAGTATACGGTTTATTATTTTACGTTTTTTGCAGGCGCTGAAGTATGGTGAAATGAAGAATATTAAAATACTTTTTCCTAATGTGTGTGTGTTTTATTAACCCTTTTCTTACTATTGGATTAATAACGGATAGGCGTCTTATTGACGCCTCTCCGTTATTAACCCGGCTTAATGTCACCTTACGATAGTAAGGTGACATTAACCCCTTATTACCCCATATCCCACCGCTACACGGGAGTGGGAAGAGAGGGGCTAAGTGCCGGAATTGGTGCATCTTACAGATGCGCCATTTCCGGGGCGGCTGCGGACTGGTATTTGTAGCCGGGGGGGGGCAATATCCATGGCCCCTCTCTAGGCTATGAATATCAGCCCGCAGCTGTCTGCGTAGCCTTTCTGGCTATAAAATATAGGGGGACCCCACGTAATTTTTTTGGGGGGTCCCCCTATTTTAATAGCCAGTAAAGGCTACGCAGACAGCTGCAGGCTGATATTCATAGCAGGCTACAAATATTGGCCCCCGTCCGTCGGCTTTCCCCCTCTGGCGCAGAAAATTGCCCACGCCGTTTTTTTCCGTTTTTTTTTTTTTTAATTCATCGCTCATAAAGGCCTCTTTCACACTTGCGTCAGTACGGGTCCGTCGCTATGCATTGGGCCAACGTACCGACGCACGTTGTGAAATTTGTACACGATGTGGGCAGCGGATGCAGTTTTTCAACGCATCCACTGCCCATTCTGAAGTGTGGGGAGGAGGGGGCAGAGTTTCTGCGGCGCATGCGCGGTAGAAAATGGCGGACGCGACGGACAAAAAAACATTCACTTGAACGTTTTTTCGTGCCGACGGTCCGCCAAAACACAACGGATCCGTTGCACGACGGATCTGTTTTTTTCCACCAGATCCGTTTTTTCTCCGCCGGATCCGTTTTTTCCTGCCGGATCCGTTTTTTTCCGCCAGATCCGTTTTTTTCTCATAGAGTTGGATTAGCACCGGATTGCGCCTGACGGCCACATGTTTCATCCGTTTTTTGCAGGATCCATCAAAAAAGCTGTTTCCGCCGGACAGAAAACACATAGGAACGGGTTTTGTCCGTTTTTTTCATGCATGTTTCCATTCAAATCATGCACATTTTCCGTTTATTTATTTTCCAAAAACCTCATCAAAACTTCACCAAAAACTGCATGAAAAACTGCACCAAAAACTGCATCAACAACCGCATCAAAAACCGCACCAAAAAGCTACATCAAAAACAGCACCAAAAACTGCATCAAAAACCGCACCACAACCCTGCACCAAAAACTGCACCAAAAACTGCATCAAAAACCGCACCAAAAACCTGCACCAAAGACCTGCACCAAAAACTGCATCAAAAACCGCATCAAAAACTGCACCAAAAACTGCATCGAAAACCGCATCAAAAACCGCACCAAAAACCTGATGCAGTTTTTGGTGCTTTTTTTTTAATGTAGCTTTATGATGCGGTTTTTGATGCTATTTTTGATGCAGTTTTTGGTGCTTTTTTGATGCAGGTTTTTGGTGCGGTTTTTCATGCAGTTTTTGGTGCAGTTTTGATGCAGGTTTTGATGAGGTTTTTGGAAAATAAATAAACGGAAAATGTGCATGATTTGAATGGAAACATGCATGAAAAAAACGGACAAAAACCGTTCCTATGTGTTTTCCGTCCGGCGGAAACAGCTTTTTTGACGGATCCTGCAAAAAACGGATGAAACATGTGGCCATCAGGCGCAATCCGGCGCTAATACAACTCTATGAGAAAAAAACGGTTCTGGCGGAAAAAAACGGATCTGGCAGGAAAAAACGGATCCGGCGGAGAAAAAACGGATCTGGTGGAAAAAAACGGATCCGGTGTAAAAAAACAGATCTGGCGGAAAAAAAATGGATCCGACGGAAAAAAACGGATCTGGCAAAAAAAACGGATCCTGCAAATGTGCTCGCAGGATGCGTTTTTTTTCCCATACACTTGTATTAGCGACGGATCGCGACGAATGGCCACACGTCGCGTCCGTCGTGCAACGGATCCGTCGTGTTTTGGCGTACCGTCGGCACGAAAATAAGTTCAAGTGAACGTTTTTTGTCCGTCGCGTCCGCCATTTTCTACCGCGCATGCGCGGCAGAAACTCTGCCCCCTCCTCCCCGCACTTCAGAATGGGCAGCGGATGCGTTGAAAAACTGCATCCGCTGCCCACATCATGTACAAATTTCACAACGTGCGTCGGTACGTCGGCCAGACGCAAGTGTGAAAGAGGCCTTTATGAGCGTTGAATTAAAAAAAAAAAACGGAAAAAAACGGCGTGGGCTCCCGCGCAATTTTCTGCGCCAGAGGGGGAAAGCCGACGGCTGGGGGCCAATATTTGTAGCCTGCTATGAATATCAGCCCACAGCTGTCTGCGTAGCCTTTACTGGCTATTAAAATAGGGGGACTCAAAAAAAAATGACGTGGGGACCCCCTATATTTTATAGCCAGAAAGGCTACGCAGACAGCCTTGTGAAATGAAAGCGATCTCTGTTGCCTCACAGAGTCGCGCTGTACACAAAACTATTACCCTAACTAAGGGTTGTGCTTGCTCTGGAACTCTTCTGTGCTAACCGCACACATGAAGGAACCAGATGCTAAGCCAAGGCTAATTGCCCCCACTGACGCTAGCTGCTGCCTTAGGGCTCATTTCCACATGTGAGGCACACGTCCGTATCTCGCATGTGGAAACCAAGCTGTGGAGCCAGCACTCCAGAGCGGAGCGTGCGGCCGCATAGGAACACATGGAGCTGCACAGCTCCGCTGCAAAGTGCCGGCCCCAGAGCTTGGTTTCCACATGCGAGATACGGATGTGTGCCTCGCATGTGGAAATGAGCCCTTAGTGTACAGTCCCAAAGCTACAGCCTCACACCACATGTGTATAGAGTGGTATAGTATCCACTGGCATAAGCCAAACACATTTGATACTAGCGCATGGCCGTGTGGCCATACAAACCTTTTATAGTTGCAGCTCTTCAGGACCTTCCTGGTGGACCAATAGGAGCTGCTACAGGGCCTGAGCGTGTGACCCCCGACCTCCAATGAGAGGTCCTCCCGTGGGTATGCTCAGTGCGTGAAAAGCAGGACTTAGTCTCAGAAAAGCCTGCTCGCCGCTGACCAGTGCTGGCTACAAAAGCGAAGCCTGGAAAGGCAGCAGTAACCATTCACACAATATCAGGCTGAGCCAGATGCTGGGACCGATACCTCCGCTGAGCAGGTTCCACTGAGGCTGGAGAAGAATGGGAGACCGCAGCAAGCATGGTTCAAGATTCCCCCTGTGCAGCGGTGGGAACTTGACACCTAACAATGATTACTTTAAGTAATTACTCCTATAAGTGGCTATACAATCTATTCTTTCATAGGGTGTACTTTAATTTTTCCGAAACTGCTCATGCATTTTGACCTAGTTTTTCAACAAATAAATAACGGTGTACTTTGGTGTGTCTTGCTGCATTTACCTAATTTTAAGACCTAAGTGCTAGACTTTTTTTTATTACCGTATATCATGATACATAAAATCAAGGAATTTAAAATGAGTTTACTTTGTTTTTATGTGACTGTATTGTATTTATAGTTTAGAATATAAAAATAAAGTATATTTTAATTATAAATTATAGTTTAAAAATAAAGTATTAAAGTATATACCATTTGGTGAAATTGCTGAGCACTTGTCCTTACCAGCAAAGCTGCCCTAAAGTCCTTATTTAAATAAACCCAGTGCAGATCTTGCGGAAGACATCCACCTGTTATGACAGCTCCCAGGCATCTACACTACTGCTTTCATTTGTTCATATTGGTTATCTTTCTTATATTGTTTCTGTATGATGTGATCACTAATTTCAGTGACACAAAAATACAAGCAGCAACTAATATTTAGTTATATTTTCAATAAACTGATTCTTATAGTTAGGTAGTTATATGAAAATAAATTCCTAAATCTAAAATGTATTTTTAGATCTGGAGCCTTGACAAGGAGAAGCATTCTAATAATCAAGAATGTTAAATCTTCAATTTACAGGGAACCTGCCATGATCCTGAATGCTATAAAACTGCAGATATATAGTGCATCTGCAGGTTAATGATATTATAATTTTGCCCGTCCATCATATTAAAGGGCCCGACCGTATTTTCTGTACTAGTGTTGTCCATGAAAAAAGTAGACAGCACTCGGACCAATGTGATTCAATGGGACGTGAGAAAAAAATTGCAGCTTGTACTTGTGTCTTCTGTAAATCGGGTGAGACTCAGTCATTCAAGTCTATGGGTGCCCAAAAAAAATTGGATGTCATACGGAGCCACAGTATCTCATGTGATTTTTCTGGACACATTGCAATTCTGTAACCTAGCTACTGCTGCAAAAAAAAAATTGATTGTATATGGACTGCACAAGGATGCCAAGTAAGAAAAAAAATCATTCCACTTTTCTGGATGAAACTATGAACAATTTTTTATATGCTTGAATGAACCTACCCAAAGACTGGCTACAGGGAGAAAATGAACTTTACTCTTCCCATTAGCCAACGGTTTTCAGTCATGTGCGAAGCGGCTACAGTCCTCACTCACTGCATTGTGATCGGCGGCTGTAAGTATGCCCCAGCACTTTGATTGGCAGTTCACTATGCACAGATGTGCAGTGTACCGAATGGTGACTGCATGTGCACCATCAACGCCTCTTTAATTAAAACCTAGCAGTTCCCGGGAGTAATAAATCTAACTGTCTCCCGGTTATCACACTTTTAGCATGGCGGCCAAACAGCATTGTGACTTGCAGATTAACCCCGTATCTGCAGGTTAATACTGTTTGGGGACAGGACATAGACTAGTTTCACACCAGCCTATTATGGCCATACACTATGTACAAGGAAAAGGGGATGAAACACTTGTTGCTGTGGTCCAATTGTTAATGGAAATAATGGAGATCAAAGATGTTGGTCCCACAACATTCACAAAGCGATAGCATATCCTAGCAATATGCCATCATTTCATAGATATATGAAATTTTCTTTTTTTCTATTGCATAAACCTTACATTAAATGTTTAAGGGCTTGGTCTATAACTAAATATGATCAAGATTCACACAAATTACCAAAAGAATGCCCACCACCACTTTACACATTGAAAAAGATTACATCAAACACAGAAGGTTCACATCAAGTTTGACTGCACAGACCTCACTTTAATGTCTTGCAGCTATCACATTGAGAAGAATCTCAAATAGGATAGGTCCCAGCAATGAGAATCACCTTATCGCGGCTGCCAGGTACACATGAATTGACCAATTTATGCGCTAAGTATTTTCAAACTTTCTAGAACAGTAATGTAATTCAAATTTCAGATATTTCATGTTTGCATTCTATAGTGCTGTAGAGTGCTACTCTATTTTGTTGTTTATATATGGAGATGGCTACTTTTAGTAAGCACCTGTATACACCTGATTTCTGTTCGGAAGTGACAGTCAGTCTTTTGATATCATGCAGCTATCACATGACATGTCATAGTGCAACCAATCAGGAGGTAGTATCACACTGTGTATAAAAGACTAAGCAGGGAATTTAACAGCCATTTTAGAATGAGTTATGATACTGGGAGGTCCAGCACAATAGTTTTAACAGTAGGAATAATCTGTGTCAGATGGTATGATTGTTTGTTAAAATATACTGCACTGAGCTTTTGCATCATTTTGTGATGGGGGAACAATTGTTTTTGAATAATACAAAAGAAAATTTTCCAAAATCCAGATATTTAACTGTGAATGTCTACCTCACATAGTGTGCATGTCTCAAGCAATTTTTTTCATATCTCTTTTACTAGTCAAATTTTACATCCGTTAATGCCACGATAATACTATGATTAGTTGTATTTGCTGGCTTTTTGGTTTGGTAGGCACCTAGCATTTCTTATTTTTGTCATTTTTGGAAAGGGGGTCTCATTTAATTGAAAAAATTACAAAAATGTAGACATTTAACTGTGATTGTGTGTTTTTTGCATGCCTGTTTTACTAGTCCAACTAGAAAACCATACACGCCACACCTACACTGTAGCCTATTGCTACAGTTTCCTTTGGGTATACCTAACTAGTATTTCCCATTTCATCCATTATGGCAAGTGTTGATTACATGGGGATTAAAACATTGTGAAAAGTTAATAATTGTGTTGTACAAAATGTATGGTAAGATAAAATGGCAAAACACAGGTCAGTGTAAAAAATAATCATACCATTTGTAAGAATGTGGGATCCAATAGCAGCAACAAAAAAAACACCATCCCTGGCACCAGTCATCCAGGCAGTATTACTACCAAACACAGACCACAATTGGCCTCCTTTGCTACCAGCAAGCATATTCATAGAGAAGCAGAGGTTGTTATGGAATACATGGCACATCACTCATTTCAGTCACAGCAGGATGATGTTACCTCTGACAGCGACACCATCAGTTTGAGTCTGAGATCTGCACAGAATAGTCTACCAGATCATAATTTTTGATCATTTCTTTAATTAAAAAAAACATGAAAAGTCAATCAGAATTGCAGTACATATAATTGATGGTGAATATTTATATTTTTATTTAAAATGTACCTAGCCTGTAAAATTCAAATTTCCCAAGATTCAATCAACTCTGTCTATAACATAGTATAGTCCTGACAAATTCTCCTTAAGATGAATAGAGCATAATACTATCTTCTAGGGCATGCAGGCCACCATAAAATATTTCTGCTCTAGTATATTTGTGTCCTATGGAATCGATTCAATAGACATCTTGATATAATATATGTTCTTTATTTAAAATATTTAGACTTGATTATTGAAATTTTCAAGCTATAAATATACTTTAACCAACGATAATGTTTCATTAGACTATCGCTCACCACACATTAGTATCAATAGTTTTAATACCTTGCTTGTTGTAACTATTACGTTGCTTTTCCAAAACTAAAAAAAATGGTCACTAGAATCAATTCTGTCTATAAACATGAAATATTTTAGCCCAGCAAAATCTGGGCTTATACTACCCTGTCATAAAGTCCATTGTCAGCAGAAATAATGGAAACATCAAACAATGAGGTATCTGGCTCCAAGCCAAGCGCTTTCAGAAAACAGTAGCTAAACAAAATATATAGAAATAACACAGAGTGACATTCTTCATGTTGTATCAGTTATGGGATCCGGAGAGATCAGTAGATATAGATGTCACATACTGGGACAGTCAGGCTCCATTGCTTATGGACATGAGTACAGCAGCACCTGTCTACTCAGCAGGTTCCACATCCGCTAGTGATAGAATGAACCTGATTATATTATATTTGCCTCTTTTACCTAAGGCAACAGATGCACTGAGCAGTGACGGTAGCCCCTCTCTGTGACAGTAGATGGTTGTTATTTAGACAGGAGATGCAATTTTAATGAGTGCATAGTACAGATGGTCATTTTATTATCCTTTGATCAAATAAACTTGGCAAAATATCTCAGTGGTCTCATTTTAGTCACTTTTGAGTCCTTCACAAAATGATTAAAGTTTGTTCATCTACACTATATTCACACAGAGTTTAGATTAGTAAATCAGCCTTAAAGTAGAATAGGGTTACTGAAGGAAAAACAATGAGCTGTTGTAAAATTATTATCAAATTATATGTGTGTCTTTAATTGCGGTAACTAAAATACATATTTTTTGGGAGGTTTTAATAATATTTGCAACTAGCAAAAAGCAATTCATATGTCACAAAAAATAAATAAATGCATGAAGAGAGTTTTTTTTATTTATTTTCAACCTGTCCTATTTTCCGTACATGATTATGATGGCTGCAATCTTGCAATCCCGAGTGGCTCCATGAATAGCAGTAGCAGTTTAGAAACTTGCTACAAGAGCCACATAGAAACTGAAGCCTAAACATCAATTATTGATTTATCTGGAAAAGTTTTGTGTGCATGCGGTGATCTAGGCAAAGGTAGAGACGTTTCAAGTATAACCGTCAGTTAGGCTGCAGTCACACTATCAGTATTTGGTCAGTATTTCTCATCAGTCTTTGTAAGCCAAAACCAGGAGTGGGTGATACATCCAGAAGTGGTGCATATGTTTCTATTATACTTTTCCTCTGATTGTTCCACTCCTGGTTTTGGCTTCCAAATACTGATGTAAAATACTGACCAAATACTAATAGTGTGACTGCAGCCTTATTGTTAAAGGAGTTGTTTTGACAGTAAACTACCGCATTTTTTGGATTATAAGACGCAATTTTTCTCCACAATTTGGGGGGAAAATGGGGGTGCATCTTATAATACAAACTGTAGCTGCGATGGAACTTACCGGCTGCTGGGGAGTGGGGACCCAGGGTTGCTGCTACCAGAAGCTTTTGGCGGCAGTGGAGGCAAGAGTCGACAGATGGTTATGTTCCTCAGGCTGGTAAGCCGAGGTGTTAAGTGGTGCAGGGGCTACATAGACATTTTATGACAGCTCGGAGCCACACACTCTCCATACACTACTATGCAGTGAATTCCAGGAAAATGGCCACCAGAGGAGGAGCATGTGCAAATTGAGATCTCGGCACCAAGATCTCATCTCACAAGATCTCAATTGCGCATGCACCGCATCTGGCGGTCATTTTCCTGAAGTCCATCGCATTAGAAAGTATGGAAGGTGCACAGCGCCAGGCTGTCACAAAATCTTGGCGGAGCCCCAAACCACTGAACACCTCATCGTATCAGCCTGGGAAACACAGCCATGACCCGACTCCTGCTGCCAGCGAACACCCCTCACTACCAGTCTGAAGCCCGCAGCCTATCCTGCTTCCGTTAGCAGTGACCCTACCACCTGGGATCCTGCTCCACCACCGCTTTCCCCTGGTAAGCTACTGCAAAGGTGGATTATAACACGCACCAGTTTAATAAATAATATATCTTTTTCCTATTTTCCACCAAAAAATTTGGAGTGAGTCTTATAAACTGGTGTGTCTTATAATCCACAAAATACAGTATCTTTTGGGGCATGCATTAATTAAAAATAATAAACAGAGGTTTACTTACCTTCCAGCACCCCTGGGCAGGCCACTATGAAAATCTCTACCGGCACCAGAACTCGTATCTCACCCATTCTGAAGTCACATCTGATAATGCACTTTTCTAGTTATCCAACCACTGGAGAAAATTACAAGCTGCTGTGGTGCTGTCACTTTCATATAGGGTGGACATGGCTTCCAGAGCTGAAGGAGACCTCCTGCACTGAATCAGTGGGGGTGCTGGGAATTGAGAATACATCTGTGTATTATATTTTATCATGTCAAATAAATATTTTACTGTCAGACAACCTCTTGAAAGGGCTTCCCCTGCAATAGAATAATATGTTATTATAATTAATTACACTGACAAAAAACTGTTCTAAATGTTACTATCATAGTATGATTAGGATGAATTCCCCTAATTAGTCCTGGTCAGCGTCATCATCATCATCATCTATTGCTTGTCATACTTACAGTACTCCTGCTCCTCCTTTATTCAAATAAATATGAATCTCCTTTGATGGCTGCAATTTTCTTTACTTTTCTGATTTTTCATCATTTTTAGTGAAATTTAGTTTCCTTCAGGCTTCAACAAGGGTGAATTTCCCAAGTACTGTAACACCCTGCACAGGATTGGTCCCTTGGCAGGAATTGGCATAAGGGGCAAAAATGTTATAAAACAATATTGTGCTTCTACGACTCACAATTTTCTTTATGTCTAAGCTTTAGCATATTTATTGGTATAAGGCTAAAAATCGCCTTGCAGTCTGACCAATGTTATTCAATGAGTCAGTGCTTACTTGTGAGTTTTTCTTCTGCTGAAATCTGAGGAAAAAAATTGCAGCATGCTGCAATTGTCTGCAAGAATCGGATCGCATTTTCCAATGCAAGTCAATGGGTGCGAGGAAAAAGGGCACATGGACCATGCGTATGGCATCCGTTTTTTTTCTCAGCTCAAGTCAAAAATCCACAGGATCTTTAATCAATACCTGACAGGAAGTCATCCTACAGAGAAGGGTTTAAAAAAGGCACCAATCACAGATAACCGACTGCCTGCCATATCCACGCCTACAGGGAGAGCAGAAGGATGTCCAAAACCATCAATGTTGAGATGCTCCTGGTCCTTGCACAGGACAGGGACAAACAGGCTGCATCCTGGATATACAATTGCCACCAGCTCCACCCAACTTATGATGACAGCAGTTGTGAGGTTCAATTAAGAATTAGTAAGTTTAACTTTATATTTTAAATCATGTTATGTCTCCAGTGTGGTTTTTTTCACATGTCTAAACAGCATAATCAGACATGCATTGAAATGCAATCTGTCACCTCTAACAGATGCTCTCCATTATGTTGCTAATTCACCAACATCCTCATTTTTTGCGCCCACAGTTTTAAATGTCTTTATTGTACCTTTCTGCAACTTTTTAAAACATGTTTAGCCTCTAATATAATTTTTATGAACATCGCAGCAGCATATATGTGCTCTCAATGTTACACATTTTAAATAGTCTTTTTGTGCAGTTTTTGTAAAGTCTAGAATTGCTACTTAACTGAATTTTTTTTGTCAAACATTCATTTGCACAATTAAGCCCACTTCCATCCTTATAACATCTACACGTTCACTATGAAAAAATGCCAAATATGCTGCTTTATTATCCATGCAGTGTGCATTATTATTTTGAAATTTCTAATTATTTGATTGTAAAGTTTTTAATATATAATTAGCTACCAAACAGAGACTGATGTTACCAGAAGGTGGTGTAACTGTCAGGACCAATACAGGAGGGAGAGGCAGCAGCGTGGTGGTAGCCGAGATGGTGCGTCCAGGAAAAGGCCATATCTATATTATGATCTTCTGAATTGCCTTACCCCAATCATGAAATTACGGCCGTAAGTTTAAATCCTTGGGCATATGGCCCTTTTGTATGTCGCTTCGGGCATGTACTTCTTCTGGAGACTGTCCCAGATTTGGATGCATGTGTGGTGCACAATTCTTGTTTGATTTCCCAAGGAGGAATTCAAGGTGCAAAGCTGCATATGACAAACCAGTAGATAGGAAGCTAAAAGGGAAAAAACAAAAAATGTATGCAAACTTAAAAATAAAAACAATATTAAAGAGTGCCACAATAGGATTTGTACATTTGGAAAAAGAAAAAGGAAAAATAACACAATTTACAATAACTAGTCACAAAATAGACATGCCATGGTCACTTACCAGAGGGTGAGCATTGGACGCTCCTCTGCAGAAACACATTCTCTGAATCTGGTGTGCTGAAACGTGATCATCGGCCGTAGCTCCTCCAGTAGTATATTGAAGGTTTGCAATAGCCAAAAATTTGTCTGGAAGTTGGTGTAATTCACCATAGACACACGCAAAATGGCCTCTGGTCTGATGCTGGCACAGTAAAGGATGCACTCACATTCATTTACGCCTCCTCGGTACTTGAATATAAGCCGACCCGAGTATAAGTCGAGGCACCTAATTTTGCCACAAAAAACTGGGAAAATTTATTGACTCAACTATAAGCCTAGGGTGGGAAACCAGCAGCTACTGATAAATTTCAAAAATAAAAATAAATATCAATAAAAGTAAAATTAATTGAGACATCAGTAAGTTAAATGTTTTTGAATATCCACATTGAATCACGAGCGCCAAAAGATGCTCCATACAAAATACGCCCTTTATAATGCTCCATAAAGTTCATGTTGGGCCCCATAAGATGCTCCATAAAGTTCATGATGGGCCCCATAAGATGCTCCATACAAAAATATGCCCTATATAATGCTCCATAAAGGTTAATGATGGCCCTATAAGATGCTCCATATTAAAATATGCCCCATATAATGCTGAACAAAGGATAATGATGGCCCCATAAGATGCTACATAAAGGATAATGATGGCCCATAAGATGCTCCATACAAAAATATGTCCCATATAATGCAGCACAAAGGTTAATGATGGCAACATAAGATGCTCCATACAAAAATATGCCCCATATAACGCTGCACAAAGGTTAATGATGGCTCCATAAGGTGCTCCATATTAAAATATGCCCCATATAATGTTGAACAAAGAATAATGATGGCTCCATAAGATGTTCCATACAGAAATATGCCCCATATAATGCTCCATAAAATTCATGATGGGCCCCATAAGATGTTCCATACAAAATATGCCCCATATAATGCTCCATAAAGTTCATGATGGGCCCCATAAGATGCTCCATAAAGTTCATGATGGGCCCCATAAGATGCGGCATACAAAAATATGCCACATAAAATGCTGCATAAAGGATAATGATGGCCCATAAGATGCTCCATACAAAAATATGTCCCATATAATGATGCACAAAGGTTAATGATGGCCCCATAAGATGCTCCATACAAAAATATGCCCCATATAACGCTGCACAAAGGTTAATGATGGCTCCATAAGGTGCTCCATATTAAAATATGCCCCATATAATGTTGAACAATGAATAATGATGGCCCCATAAGATGTTCCATACAGAAATATGCCCCATATATTGCTGCCCAAAGGTTAATGATGGCCCCATAAGATGCTCCATACAAAAATATGCCCAATATAATGCTGCATAAAGGTTAATGATGGCCCCATAAGATGTTTCATACAGAAATATGCCCCATATAATGCTCCATAAAGTTCATGATGGGCCCCATAAGATGTTCCATACAAAATATGCCCCATATAATGCTCCATAAAGTTCATGATGGGCCCCATAAGATGCTCCATAAAGTTCATGATGGGCCCCATAAGATGCGCCATACAAAAATATGCCACATAAAATGCTGCATAAAGGATAATGATGGCCCATAAGATGCTCCATACAAAAATATGTCCCATATAATGGTGCACAAAGGTTAATGATGGCCCCATAAGATGCTCCATACAAAAATATGCCCCATATAACGCTGCACAAAGGTTAATGATGGCTCCATAAGGTGCTCCATATTAAAATATGCCCCATATAATGTTGAACAAAGAATAATGATGGCGCCATAAGATGTTCCATACAGAAATATGCCCCATATATTGCTGCCCAAAGGTTAATGATGGCCCCATAAGATGCTCCATACAAAAATATGCCCAATATAATGCTGCATAAAAGTTAATGATGGCCCCATAAGATGTTCCATACAAAAATATGACCCATATAATGCTGCACAAGGGTTAATGATGGCCCCATAAGATGCTCCATATTAAAATATGCCCCATATAATGCTGCAAAAAGGTTAATGATGGCCCAATAAGATGCTCCATACAAAAATATACCACATATAATGCTGCATAAAGGTTAATGATGGCGCCATAAGAAGCTTCATACAAAAATATGCCCCATATAATGCTGCGCAAAGGTTAATGATGGCCCCATAAGCTGCCCCATACAAAAATATGCCCCATATAATGCTGCACAAAGGTTAATGATGGCTCCATAAGATGCTCCATATTAAACTATACCCCATATAAATGCTGCATAAAGGTTAACGATGGCCCCATAAGATTCTCAATATTAAAATATGCCCCATATAATGCTGTGCAAATGATAATGATGCCCCATAAGATGCTCCATATAAAAATATGCCTCATATAATGCTGCCCAAAAGTTAATGATGGCCCCATAAGATGCTCCATTTTAAAATATGCCCCATATAATGCTGCACAAAGGTTAATAATGGCTCCATAAGATGCTCCACATTAAAATATGCTCCATATAATGCTGCATAGGTTAACGATGGCCCCATAAGATGCTCCATATTAACCCCTTTACCCCCAAGGGTAGTTTGCACGTTAATGACCGGGCCAATTTTTACAATTCTGACCACTGTCCCTTTATGAGGTTATAACTCCGGAACGCTTCAACAGATCCCGGTGATTCTGACACTGTTTTCTCGTGACATATTGTAATTCATCAGAGTGATTGCATTTTGTTGATATTACTTGCGTTTATTTGTTAAAAAAAATGGGAATTTTGGTGAAAATTTTGAAAATGTTGTAATTTTCTAACTTTGAATTTTCATGCCATTAAATCAACGAGATATGTTACACAAAATACTTAATAAGTAAAATTTCCCACATGTCTAATTTACATCAGCACAATTTTGGAACCAAAATTTTTTTTGTTAAGGAGTTATAAGTGTTAAAAGTGTTAAAAGTTGACCAGCGATTTCTCATTTTTACAACACCATTTTTTTTAGGGACCACATCACATTTGAAGTTACTTTGAGGGGTCTATATGATAGAAAATACCAAAAAGTGACACCATTCTAAAAACTGCACCCCTCACGGTGCTCAAAACCATACTTAAAGAAGTTTATTAACCCTTCAGGTGCTTCACAGGAATTTTTGGAATGTTTAAAAAAAATGAACTTTTCACTTTTTTTCGCAAAAAAATTACTTCAGATCCAATTTGTTTTATTTTACCAAGGGTAATAGGAGAAATTGGACCCGAAAAGTTACTGTACAATTTGTCCTGAGTACGCTGATACCCCATATGTGGGGGTAAACCACTCTTTGTGCGCATGGCAGAGCTCGAAAGGGAAGGAGCGCCATTTGAATTTTCAATGCAAAATTGGCTGGAATTGAGATAGGATGCCTTGTTGCATTTGGAGAGCCCCTGATGTGGAAACTCCCCACAAGTGAAACCATTTTGAAAAGTAGACCCCTAAGGAACTTAACTAGTTGTGTGGTGAGCACTTTGAACCCCCAAGTGCATCACAGAAGTGTATACTGTAGAGCCGTAAAAATAAAAAAATCATATTTTTCCCACAAAAATGATTTTTTAGCCCCCAAATTTTTATTTTCTAAAGGGTAGCAGGAGAAATTGTATCACAAAAGTTGTTGTTCAGTTTGCCCTGAGTACACTGATACCCCATATGTGGGGGTAAACCACTGTTTGGGCGCACGTGGGGGCTCGGAATTGAAGAAGTGGCTTTTTGGAATGCAGACTTTGATGGAATGGTCTGCGGCATCACGATGCGTTTGCAGGGCCCCTGATGTACCAAAACAGTAGAAACCCCCACAAGCGACCCCATATTTAAAACTAGACCCCGCCAAGCAACTTATCTAGATGTGTTGTGAGAACTTTGAAACCCCAAGTGTTTCACTAAAGTTTATAACACAGAGCCGTGAAAATAAAAAATCATTTTTTCCCCACAAAAATGATTTTTTTCAGTCCCCAAATTGTTGTTTTCCCAAAGGTAACAGGAGAAATTGGACCTCAAAAGTTGTCCAGTTTGTTCTGAGTACGCTGATACCCCATGTGAGGGAGTAAACCACTGTTTGGGTGCACATCGGGAAGAAGTGGCATTTTGGAATGCAGACTTTAATGGAATGGTCTGCGGGCATCACGTTGCGTTTGCAGAGCCCCTGATGTGCCTAAACAGTGGAAAACCCCCAATTTTAACTCCAACCCTAACCCCAACACACCCCTAACCCAACACACCCCTAACCCAAACACACCCCTAACCCTAATCCCAACCCTAACCATAACCCTAACCACAATCCTAACTCAAACACACCCCTAGCCCTAATCCCAACCCCAACAGACCCCTAACCCGAAACACAAACCCAACCATAACCCTAACACACCCCTAATCCAACCGTAAACGTAATCCAAACCCTAACTCCAACTCTAGCCCCAACCCTAACCCTAACTTTAGCCCCAACCCTAACCCTAACTTTATCTCCAACCCTAACCCTAACTTTAGCCCCAACCCTAACCCTAACTTTATCTCCAACCCTTTTCCTAACTTTAGCCCCAACCCTATCTTTAGCCCTAAACCTAACCTTAACCCTAATGAGAAAATAAAAAAAAATAAAAAAAATTATTTTATTATTTTTCTCTAACTAAGGTGGTGATAAAGGGGGGTTGATTTATTATTTATAGAGGGTTTTTATAGCGGGTTTTTATGTATGGCAGCTGTCACACACTAAAAGACACTTTTTATTTTTATTTTTTTTATGTTTTGGTGCTTTTATACAATAAAAACTATTTTATATAAAAAAATAATTATTTTTTGCATCGCTTTATTCTGAGGGCTATAACTTTTTTTTTTTTTGCTGATTATGCTGTATGGTGGCTCATTTTTTGCGGGACAAGATGACATTTTCAGTGGTACCATGTTTATTTATATCTATCTTTTTGATCGCGTTATTCCACTTTTTGTTCCACGGTATGATGAGAAAGCATTATTTTCTGCCTTGTTTTTTATTTATTTTTCTTACGGTGTTCACTGAAGAGGTTAACTATTGGGACAGTTTTATAGGTCGGGTTGTTACGGACGTGGCGATACTAAATATGTGTACTTTTATTGTTTTTTTAATTTACATAAAGAAATGTATTTATTGGAACAATATTTATTTATTTCTTTTTCTTTATTTAGGAGTTTTTAAAAAAATATTTTTACACAGTGTATTTTTTTTTTACATTGTCCCAGGGTGGGACATTACTATATAGTGTCAGATCGCTGATCTGACACTTTGCAGAGAACTGTGTCAGATCAGCGATCTGACAGGCAGTGCAGGAGGCTTGCCACCTCCCTGCAGGACGCAGAAGGACCCCGACGGCCATCTTGGATCCAGGGCCAGCAGGGAGGAGAGCAGAGGAGACCCTCGGAACAACGTGATCACATCGCGTTGCACTGAGGCTCTCAGGGAAGCATGCAGGGAGCCCCCTCCCTGCGTGATGCTTCGCTATGCCACCGGAACACTGTGATCATGTTTGATCGCAGTGTTCTGGGGATTAATGTGCTGGGAGCAGTCCATGACAATCAACTGACACCCAGCCGCTATCGGCCACGCTCCCCCCATTAGCGCGGCTGATCACATATGACGTACTATCCCGTCGATGGTCATACGGGCCCGGGTCACCTCGACGGCATAGTATGTTAGATGTCAGAAAAGGGTTAAAATATGCCCCATATAATGCTGCTACTGCTGCTGCGATTCAAAAATAAAAAAATTGACATACTCACCTTTCGTCGCTTCCCTCTGCTCCTCAGCGTAACCGCCTCTGCAGTGACTGTTCAGGCAGAGGGCGAGTACTAACCACATCATCGCACCCTCTGACCTGAAGACACAGCCAGAGGACTCGGGAGACACAGCGCGGTGGTGAAACGGGGACAGGTGAATATCGCATGGCTCACCCTTCCCCAGTTCTACTCACCCTCCTGGCGCTGCATATCAGTCCCTGCATCTTGGGAGCCGGCATCTCTCTTCCTGTCTTCCTTCCTGTGCTGAGCGGTAATAAAAGTAATGAATATTTGCTCCACGCCTATGGGAGTGGAAACGCATTCATATTCATTACTTCAATGAGCGGTACCAACTGACCGCTCAGCACAGGAAGGAAGACAGGAAGAGAGATGCCGGCACCTGAGATTCAGGGACTGATATGCAGTGATGACACCAGGAGGGTGAGTATGATGTCTTCTGCTCCCCCACCCCCTTCCCCGCTGGCAATGACACATGTATAAGCCGAGAGGGGCGTTTTCAGCACAAAAAAAGTGCTGAAAATCTCGCCTTATACACGAGTATATACGGTATATACAATATATATATATATATATATATATATATATATATATATACAGTATATATATATATATATATATATCAGTGGTTCATTTCACGTTGTAGTGTAAAACTTATAATGAACCTTTTTGATTGACTCCCCTTCTTTCTGTATTGCCTATTAGCTTTTTATTATAAATCCGACAAAAATGTGTTTGATTTAAAAAAGATTTCTAGCTTTGGTGCTATGATGATCCATTGACCAAGCCAACTTCAATAATTGACTTTATGATGAATCTTCTGATTTAAAAGTTATAGACTATTATGGTGATTATACCACCATCTGCACATAGTTTTTGAGTGGCTATTATTGTACACATCCAATCATGGTCCTGCTTGTTCCCCTATTCTTCATATTTTATCATGTCTTGTGTGATTTATGATGTTAATTGCGGCTTTTTTGTCTATAATAAAGCATTTTATATTTGAATCATGAGAACAATGTTGTTTTGCCAGATTGTGTAATACTTTTTTTGGTATTAAAAATTATACTGTAATACGCAAAATTATTGCAATTGCACATGTTTTGTTATACACATGTTTATTTCCTTTGTGTATACTGGAACAACAAAAAAACAGAGAAAAGGGAAAATTGGACATCAGTTCAAACAAAACCCCAAAAATGAGTATGAAAATTTGTTCGCAACTTTCCAAAATTGTGAGTAAAGAACTTTGTTTAAAATATTGTGATGCTCCTTCAAACTCACTAAGTAACAGGTGTGGGAAATATCAAAATCACACCTGAAACTGTATAAAAAGTTGAGTCAATATTTTATTTGTGTGTCTGTGTTTGTCACGCTAAGCATGGAGAACAGAAAGAGGAAAAAAGAACTGTCTGAGGACTCAGGAACCCAAATTGTTGAAAAGTATCAACAATCTGAAGGTTACAAGTCAATCTTCAGAGATTGTGATGTTCCTTTTTCCGACAGTGCGCAACACAATCAAGAAGTTTACAACCAATGGCACTGTAGCTAATGTCCCTAGACTGGACAGCAGAAATTGAAAGGATTCAATGCAGGATAGTCTGTATGGTGGATAAGCAGCCCCAATTAAGTTTCAAAGAAATCCAAGCTGCCCTGCAGGCTCAGGGTGCATCAGTACCAGCGAGAACTATCCATCGACATTTGAATGAAATTATACACTATGACAGGAGACCCAGGAGGACCGAACTGCTTATACAGAGACATATAAAACTAGCAGGAAACTAAATCCTTCTGGCAAAGTGTCTTGTGGATGGATGAGACCAAGACAGAGCTTTTTGATAAAGGTCATCATTCTACTGTTTACCGAAAATGGAACGAGGCCTGCAAAAAAAGAACACAGTGCCAACAGTCAAATATGGTGGAGGTTCAAATATGTTCTGGGGATGTTTTGCTGCCTCTGGTTGTAGGATTTAGTCAGATTGCCATATTTCCCCCTGAAGACATCAATCACATTATTGTATTGTAGTAATGTTATGTACCTGCTATGTTGTCTGCAGTAATAACCACCAGCCACTAGAGGCCACTTGTCTTCTCTTTGATATATTTAGATTTGATAGGTTTCCCTGTGGGCTGCAGGATCCGAGAGAGTTAACGCCTAGCGAACCAGGGAGGGGGAGGAGTGACTGATTACAAACAGGAGACTAGGTCCGGGCTGAGTTTAATGTTGGAGAGAAAGCGAGAGGGAAAGGACAGGTTTACCCGAGGTGGAACTACAAGTCTCTGCATGGAAAGGAACTAGTTACAGAGGCAGCAGGACATCCCAGGCAGGTGGGAACCCCAGCAAGGAAAAGGCTTAGGAGTCTGGAAATTGTACTGTCCAGCAGAAAGGGGACCTTAAGGGCAAAGGTAGCATCCTGCTGTGAGTACTGATATGGGGAGCAGTGAATCTACGAGCAGCCCCTGGGACTAGACTAAGCAAGGAAACAGGGTAAGAGGGTCATAGCGAGAAACCTGGTCTTGTATGACCCTACGCCATGGAAAATGCAGGAATTTTAAAAGAATTCCCATTACTTTGCTGTACTTTGCTTTTCCTTTAGCAATATCGCAATTCCAATTTTCCAAAATTCCATATCTACATAATGTAGCACTTACCTATTTCCTATGTCAGTAATGCAGTTCCAATTTTCTAGATTTACTGTTCTTAACATTCCAGCGTGCAGCTTTGTTTTTAGTTATACTTCAAGAAGCACTCAGAAATGGATGGAAACAAAGCACTGGAGAGCTCTGAAGTTGCCAGCAATGAGTCCCGATCTAAATCCCATTTGGAAAGAGTTTAGAATTGCTGCTGGGAGAAGGCCCCTTCAAATATGAGAGACCTGGAACAGTTAAAAATAGAAGAGTGGTCCAAAATTCCAGTTGAGAGGTGACAACAATTTTGTATGACCTATTTTGGGGGTTTTGTGTGAAATTATGTACAATTTGCCTTTTCTTTCTCTGTTTTTTTTGTTGTTCCAATACACACAAAGAAAATAAATGTGCATAACAAAACATGTGTAATTGCAATAATTTTCAGAAAGAAATACAATTTCAAGGCTGCCAACACTTTTAACCATGAGTATATATGAATCAGCTCAGCTCCCTTTCCTATATAACATGATGCCTCCAGCTCAATCACAATGTTTAATATGACAGTTTCCCTTTAATGTACTGTGGCAAGATTCTGACAGCACTGTGGTTTCCTAAGAAGAAGGCAAATTCACTGTTTTTTACAGCCCTTAATATAAAAAGGTGTCTGCCCTCAGAAAACATAACTTAAAAAGCAGTAAAAAAAAAATGTTCCTTCTATCACTAATGTAGAGCATCCGTTATGTCTTATAGAAGATCTGCCCTCAGATATGACAATGGAAACTGCATGTATTATTAAATAAATCTCTTAACCTGGTGAAGTTTTGTGTATGTACTTTGAAATCAATATCAAAATGGATGTGTTATCCTGATTTTAAAATTAGCATTTTATTAGATCATCTATATAATAATAATAATAATAATTTTATTTATATAGCGCCAACATATTCCGCAGCGCTTTACAACTTATAGAGGGGACTTGTACAGACAATAGACATTACAGCATAATAATATATCACATAGCTATAATCACATAGCTCATTAGTCCAAATATATTAAATCACTGCCCATTCAGGCTGACTGACCGCTGCAGCCTGTACTGAGCAGTGTGAGATCTCACCAGTAGCAGGAAGAAGGGTCACTGAGGAGCCGTCAGTCAGTCTAGGTAGATGGAGATTGAATTACACTTTCATAAAGGATTGTACAGCCATTCTAGCATGGATATTTATAGTAAATACAAAATCCTTATCAGATATAAAAAAGATCTACTTAGTAATGTATGCAGTGTATATGGTATAATCCAGTGATAGACATAACAGTGGATACGGTGTTGCATTTTTTTTGTGAAACCGCTAATGAAGCTTGGAAAATGATTGGTATTATGTTCATGTATATTTAAAAGTTTGTTTTGTTCAATTTTAAAGTAAGTCAGACTTAATTAAATAGGATCCTATTTAGTTTCATATGTGTTAAAATATTTCAAATGTATTTGCATTTGTTAAATATGTACAATTAGCATTACACAAATTAAAATGCTTCGGGCCAGTAAATGCAATCCAAACATTAGGAACTAGGAGACGCTGCATCAATCATTTTAACTAACCATGTACAAGAATTCTAATAAAGCTGATTAACATGTAAAGAAAACTTTTCTTGGAAGAAATAGGTACATATTTCTGAAAACAGTCGGCCGATCATTTTCTTCTGGACACTCCAGTGCAGATGTAACATGGTGTGGGGTGGCAGTCATGGGCAAGGGGAGTATCATCCACGCCCCGTAGCGCCACAAAAATTGGGGGTCCTGGCTACGTCTGTGTGCTAGTGGTACCTTGCCGATATGCCTAAGATTACATGCTGCTATTTGACTTGGTAATCCAGGACTAAATGTGTGGCCGGAGTCACACTACAGCGAGAGACGGCCGAGTCTCGCAGGTTAAAAACAAGCTCTGGCACTCCGGAGCGGAGTGTGCGGCTCCATGTATTGCTATGCAGCTGCACGCTCCGCTCTGGAGTGCCAGTGCCAGAGCTTGGTTTTAACCTGCGAGACTTGGCCGTATCTCGCTGTGTGTGATCCCGGCCTGTCAGAGATGAATGAGGGAGGCCAAAGTCCAAAAATAAACTTTTCTTTACTTAACATGAACTTGATGAGAAGTATATACTTCAGATAGCAGGCACAAAACTTCATGAATGCTTCTTCTGAATTATGCAGTGGCAGGAAATTTTACGGTTACAAGAGGTGGTACAGTACATTACTTTCGGTACAAGGCACAACAGTCCAGCAAGCCATTATGGCAAACTCCATCTTTCCATGTGAGGACCATATGGGTCGAGGTGTAAAGCTACGGTCCTCCGTCTTTGCACCCAACACCGTTTCCATGCAAGTTTGCAAGCAGTTAAACCATAGGTCTGTTACTTTTCAAGAACTGACTCTCTCTGTCTGACAACAAACAGGAAATTGCAATTCTGTGGGCCCATGTAACTTAACCCATCATGAGCTGTTCCCCAACTATTAACCTTGTCCGCAGCTGACATATTGTTTCTGGGCAGAAATTATTGATTGATGGGGGTCCTAGAATCTGTTTAGAATTATAGGGCCAAAAACACTAAAAAAATCTCTCAAACGTTTGGTGACTTTACGGTGCATTTACTCTGACCTATAATCAAGAACCGAATTTTGGTATATCATCGATGCATGAGTGAAACATGTTTGCAGAATTTATTTTTATATGTTATGACATATCATCGTTCTCGGCAGCAGATAATCCTATGGAAATATGTGCTGCAGAGAGCAATGCTAATCTACGGACACAGAACGATCATATTAACGATCGTTCTTTGCATGTGAATGTGCGGTCTTAGTCTGTCTAAATATGTTATTAAACAACTGCAGATCGGTTTCATTTAGCTGGTCAGCAGTTGATTAGATGCAGTGATTGTCTAGTGGAAATGCACCATTAGATCCAGTAACCTTGTACGTGACAACGTCTATGATTGGAGTTGTTTTCATCCCTTTCTTTTTCATATGGTCCTGACACCATGATGACTTATCACAGCCAAAGCTCATCTATGCAGATTTCCCTCTTCTCTAACCTTCTGCTGCACATCCCAACACAGTGTAATTAAAAACATCAGTGTTGTTAGAATGTCACATGATTAAAACTAGCCACCACGCTGTGCCCTAAATAAGCCCTATGGGGTGCATATATAATTGCATCTCACTGTGCTCCCTAAACAAACAATGACTTCAACGTTGCCCCTCTTATTATACATGACCTACACTATCTTCTCCTACAGAAATATTAGCACCACACCATACTCTTATAAACTACAACTGCTACACCATCCTCCCTTATGCATCATACCCACTACACCTTCTTCCCTTAAGTACTATGATCTCCTTAATGTCCCCCCATGCTAACCCCTCTTCACAACGTCCTGCCCCCATGCTGCTAACTCTGTACACTAACCACCCACACTGCCCCTACTCCATACTGAGCCCTCTCTTCACACTGTCCTCCTACACTGCTACTCTCTTCACACTGTGCCCCATGACTCCTCTCCATACTAAACCCCTTCTTCACACTGACCTCCAATGCTGTCTCCTATCAATTTTGAGCCCTTTCTTTAAACTGTAATTAGGATGCTACATCCACTAAGCCTCTCATGTTGTCCCATCTTAATTTTGAGACCCCATGCTGCTCCTAGCTCTCAATGCTGACCCACTTCCATACAAAAGTCCCCCACTCTACATACTTAGTCCTCTGTGCTACCTCTTCTCCATATTAACCCTCCTATGCTGCCCCTTTCCATATTAAGCCCCCCCCCATGCTGCTCTCTCCATTCTGAGCCCCTTTTGTTGTTCTCTGTCCACACTGAGCCCTCTCATGCTACTTTTCTCCATACTGAGCCTTTATTTTGACTGGTGTCCTCTCTCCATACTGAGTCCCTCATGCAGCCAATTATATCTCACTTTCCATACTGAGCCCCACATGTCGTGATTTCTTCATACCTAGCCCATTATGCTGCCCCTTCTTTATATTTAGCTCCTCATGTTGACTGCTGCACTTTCTCCATGCTTCCACTTCTCTTGTTGCCTCACTCTTTATACTAAGCCCACATGTGGACCCTTCTCCATAATAATAAGCCCCCAAACTGCTCATACTCCATACTGAGCTACTCATGTTGCTCTTCTCAATACTTAAGGCCCCGTCTCACATAGCGAGATCGCTAGCGAGATCGCTGCTGAGTCACTAGTTTTGTGACGCAACAGCGACCTCAGTAGCGATCTCGCTATGTGTGACACGTACCAGCGATCAGGCCCCTGCTGTGAGATCGCTGGTCGTGTTGGAATGGCCTGGACCTTTTTTTGGTCGTTGAGGTCCCGCTGACATCGCTGAATCGGTGTGTGTGACACCGATCCAGCGATGTCTTCACTGGTAACCAGGGTAAACATTGGGTTACTAAGCGCAGGGCCGCGCTTAGTAACCCGATGTTTACCCTGGTTACCAGCGTAAATGTAAAAAAAAAAAAACAGTACATACTCACCATCTGATGTCCGTCAGGTCCCTTGCCGTCTGCTTCCTGCTCTGACTGAGATCCGGCCGTACAGCGAGAGCAGAGCGCAGCAATGACGTCACCGCTGCGCTCTGCTCTCACTGTACGGCGGCTCAGTCACAGCAGGAAGCAGACGGCAAGGGACCTGACGGACACCGAAAGGCGAGTATGTACTGTTTGTTTTTTTTTGGTAACCAGGGTAAACATCGGGTTACTAAGCGCGGCCCTGCGCTTAGTAACCCGATGTTTACCCTGGTTACCCGGGTGCTGCAGGGGGACTTCGGCATCGTTGAAGACAGTTTCAACGATGCCGAAGTCATTCCCCTGATCGTTGGTCGCTGGAGAGAGCTGTCTGTGTGACAGCTCCCCAGCGACCACACAACGACTTACCAACGATCACGGCCAGGTCGTATCGCTGGTCGTGATCGTTGGTAAATCGCTATGTGAGACGGGGCCTTTAGAGCTCCATGTTGGTGCTGCCTCTTCTTCATACTGAGCCCTCATGTGACCTCTTCTCTATATTGAATCCCCATGCTGCATATTCTCTATACTGAAATATCCACACTGCCCCTCTATATATTCAGCCCCCCACGCTGCCCTTTCTCCGTACTGGGTCCCCCAAACTGCCCATGCTCCATACTGAGCCCACCATGCTTCCCCTTCTCCCTAATGAGCTCCACATTCTGCTCTTCTTGATACATAGAGTCCCATGTTAATACTGCCTCTTCTTCGTGCTAAGCCCACCATGCAACCCCTTTTTTATATTAGAAAAAAGAGGTATATTAGAAAAAAAGAGGCAATGATCCAAAACACAAGGCCAAGTCGACCTGTCATTAGCTACAACAAACAAAGTGAAGGTTCTGGAGTGGCCATCTCAGTTTCCTGACCTCAATATCATTGAGCCACTCTGGTGAGATCTCAAGCACGCAGTTTATACTGGACAGCCCAGGAATTTACAGAAACTGGAGGCTTTTTGCCAAGAAAAGTGGGCAGATTTACAATCTGAGAAAATAAAGAACCTCATCCACAACTACCACAAAAGACTTCAATGTGTCATTGGTGTTAGAGGAGGCAATACACTGTATTAAGAAATGAGGTATGTAAACTTTTGATCAGGGTTATTTGGATGTTTTGGGTTGTCATTATGATTTTAAAAGAGAAAACACAGTAGTTTGACAATAAAAGGTTTCACCCAACCACCAACCATGAGTGGAGAAAAAGTTTTGATGTTATCATTCATATACATTCAAAGCAGAAACGCGTTGTGTTTTTAAAAAAGTTTTTAAAAAGTTTTTTTATGTTGTTAGTGCATGAGCACTTTAAAAAATAATTTTAGAATAAATTTAATTTAAAACACGCAAGTGTAATATTGTTACTCTGGAACACCACCTGCAGGTTGCTCCAGAATCAAGGTCTTTTTGGGATTCCAGCTACTAGAGGGAAGCACATCCAATAAAAGCTTTTTTCAATATATTTTCATTTGGAGCAGTGAATGGAACAGGACTAACACTTCTCCAACGTATTCGGATGGGCAGCAAGTCACGAAGTTGGAATGCAACGCCTAACAAAACCATTCATATGTGACGCCCCAGGGTCCTGGTCGTCACAGTAGCATTGCTTTCCTGACGGGGAGAGTGATGTTATGTTTGGAAACGATGAAGGATATCTTTTATCAGGTAACCACCATACACACAACATGTTCACACTCCAGGCCAGAAGGGGGAGTGTTGTGAATTCTGCTTTTGGGCTCCCTCCAGTGGTTGTAGGTGGTAATGCAGTTGCCCCTGAGTTGCAGTCCTGGTCAGGTGTATCTGCTGATTGCAGATCTGACTGGGGTATTTAGGCGGGCAGGATTCATTAGTCCTTGCCAGTTGTCAATTGTTGTTGGGAGGTGTAGGACCTCTGCCTGGTTCCTCCTGCCTTTCTGCTCAATCAGCAAAGATAAGTGTCTGGTTCTTTTTCCCTGTGGCACACATGTTGTTTGCTTCACAATTCAGTGCTATTCTTTGTGTTTTCTTGTCCAGCTTAGATTGTGTCAGTATTTTCTCAGCCTTGCTGGATTCTCTGGAGTGGCAGATATACATTCCATGTCTTTAGTTAGATTGTGGAACTTTTTGTATTATCTGCTGTGGATATTTTTGGAAGGGTTTTAATACTGACCGCCTAGTTATCTGTCCTATCCTTTCCTATTTAGCTAGAGTGGCCTCTTTTGCTAAATCCTGTTTTCTACCTGCGTGTGTCTATTCTTCTCCTACTCACAGTCATTATTCGTGGGGGGCTGCCTATCCTTTGGGGGTCTGCTCTGAGGCAAGATAGCATTCCCATTTCCATCTATAGGGGTATTTAGTCCTCCGGCTGTGTCGAGATGTCTAGGGAGTGTTAGGCACACCCCACGGCTACTTCTAGTTGTGGTGTTAGTTCAGGATTGCGGTCAGTACAGGTTCCACCGACTCCAGAGAAAGTTTCATGCGGCTCCAAGGTCACCAGATCATAACAGTACAACTGGCCCATAATGAGTTAAATGCATCTCAGAAGAAGGGAAGAAAAGTGTTGAGTCATTTTTTTTTCTGCAGTCTGTTTTGTCTTTTTTTCCCCTCTTTATTTATGGGTGGCTGAGGAGTCTTGTGCCAGCATGGATGTTCAGGAATTAGCTTCTCGTGTAGACCAGCTTGCTGCTAGGGTACAGGATATGTCTGATTATATTGTTTAGACTCCAGCTTTAGAACCGAAGATTCCTACTCCTGATTTGTTTTTTGGTGATAGGTCCAAATTTGGGGGGTTTAAAAATAATTGTAAATTGTTTTTTGCTCTGAGACCGCGATCCTCCGGTGATTCCATTCAGCAGGTTAAAATTGTCATCTCCCTGCTGTGTGGTGATCCACAGGATTGGGCATTTTCCCTGGAATCTGGGAATCTGGCCTTGCTTAATGTAGATTCCTTTTTTCAGGCTTTAGGTTTATTATATGATGAACCTAATTCTGTGGATCAAGCGGAGAAAACCTTGTTGGCCCTGTCTCAGGGTCAAGAGGCGGCAGAATTGTTTTGTCAGAAATTTAGAAAATGGTCTGTGTTGACTAAATGGAATGATGATGCTTTGGCAGCAATTTTCAGAAAGGGTCTTTCTGAATCCGTTAAAGATGTTATGGTGGGGTTTCCTGTTGTGGTCTGGTGATTGTGGAGCGACATGCGACTAGCTCTGAGCAGGTGGTAATTATACTGACCGCAGTTCCAGATCTTAACACAAACACTAGCAGTAGCCGTGGGATGTTCCTGTCACTCCCTGGACACCTCGTCACAGCCGGAGAGCTAGCTACCCCTAAAGGTAGAAACAAGAAAGCTATCTTGCCTCAGAGAAAATTCCCAAAGGATAGGACAGCCCCCCACGAATAATGACTGTGAAAGGAGAAGGAAATGCCATACGTAGTATGAAACAAGATTTAGCAAAGGAGGCCACTTCTAGCTAGATAGATTAGTACAGGACAGACACTGTGCGGTCAGTAATAAAAACTAGAAAAAGTCCACCGCAGAGAAATGCAAAAATCTCCACACCTGACTAAAGGTGTGGAGGGCAAACTCTGCTGCCCAGAGCTTCCAGCTTAGTTGAATAGATTCATACTGATAAGCTGGACAAATGAGCAAAACATAGAAAGTGCTGAACAATAAAGTCCACAACAAGTGAACTGCAAAAGGACAAGCAAGGACTTAGCTTTGCTGAACTGGTCAGAGTGTCAGGGAAATCCAAGAGCCGTGACTCCAAGCTAGAACAATTGACAACTGGCATTGAATGAGGGAACAGGCCAGACTAATATAGCCGAGCCAGAAAGACGATCAGTGAAAACAGCTGCTGATGCTAAATCCCAGAAGCAGCTATACCACTCAAAACCACAGGAGGGAGACCAAGAACAGAATTCACAAAAATGCCACTTACAACCACCGGAGGGAGCCCAAGAGCGGAATTAACAACAGTTTCCCACGCTTTCCGGTCTGAGTGATTCTATGACTGGCCATTCAGATTGATCGGCGCTTGCGGGAGCGTAGAACTGTGTGTGCTGTGGCGTCGTCCTCAGAGCCAATTCCTGAGCCAATGCAGTGTGATAGGATTTTGTCTAGAATGAAACGACAAGGATTCAGACGTCAGAATGGGTTGTGTTATCATTGTGGCGACGCTTCTCATGTCATTTCAGTCTGCCCTAAGCGGACAAAGAGGATCGCTACCATCAGTACTGTACAACCTAAATTTCTGTTATCGGTGTCCTTGATTTGCTCATTGTCATCATTCTCTGTCATGGCGTTTGTGGATTCAGGCGCCGCCTTGAACTTAATGGATTTTGAGTTTGCCAGGCGTTGTGGTTTTCCCTTGCAGCCTTTGCAGAACCCTATTACTTTAAGGGGGATTGATTCTACACCTTTGGCTAAAAATAAGCCTCAATTTTGGACACAGGTGACCATGCACATGGCGCCAGCCCATCAGGAAGATTGTCGATTTCTGGTGTTGCATAATTTGCATGATGTTATCGTGCTGGGTTTCCCGTGGTTGCAGGTACATAATCCTGTATTGGATTGGAAATCTATGTCTGTGACTAGTTGGGGTTGTCAGGGGGTTCATAATGATGTTCCTTTGATGTCAATCTCCTCTTCTTCCGCTTCTGAAATTCCAGAGTTTTTGTCTAATTTTCAGGATGTATTCGATGAGCCCAAGTCCAGTTCCCTTCCACTGCACAGGGACTGTGATTGTGCTATTGACTTGATTCCAGGCAGTAAGTTTCCTAAGGGTCGACTTTTCAACATGTCTGTGCCTGAACATACCGCCATGCGGAGTTATGTTAAGGAGTCTTTGGAGAAAGGGCATATTCGGCCATCTTCTTCACCGTTAGGAGCAGGGTTTTTTTTGTTGCTAAGAAGGATGGCTCCTTGAGACCTTGTATTGATTATCGCCTCTTGAAAAAGATCACGGTCAAGTTTCAATACCCTTTACCTTTGCTTTGCGATTTGTTTACTAGGATTAAGGGGGCTAGTTGTTTTACTAAGATTGACCTCCGGGGGGCATATAATCTTGTTCGTATTAAACAGGGTGATGAATGGAAAACTGCGTTTAATACGCCCGAAGGCCATTTTAAATAACTTGTGATGCCATTCGGGCTCACTAACGCTCCATCTGTTTTTTAATCCTTCATGCATGATATCTTCCGGACTTATATTGATAAATTCTTGATTGTATATTTGAACGATATTTTGATTTTTTCCGATGATTGGAAGTCTCATGTGGAACAGGTCAGGATGGTATTTCAGATCCTTCGTGACAATGCTTTGTTTGTGAAGGGGTCTAAGTGTCTCTTTGGGGTGCAGAAGGTTTCTTTTTTGGGCTTTATTTTTTCTCACTCATCTATGGAGATGGATCCGGTTAAGGTTCAGGCCATTCATGATTGGATTCAACCCACATCCGTGAAGAGCCTTCAGAAATTTTTGGGTTTTGCAAATTTTTATCGCCGTTTCATTGCTAACTTCTCCAGCGTGGTTAAACCCTTGACTGATTTGACGAAAAAAGGCGCTGATGTGGCGAATTGGTCCTCTGTGGCTGTCTCTGCCTTTCAGGAGCTTAAACGCCGATTTACTTCTGCTCCAGTGTTGCGCCAACCAGATGTTTCTCTTCCGTTTCAGGTTGAGATTGATGCTTCTGAGATTGGGGCAGGGTCCGTTTTGTCTCAGAGGGATTCTGTTGGTTCTTTGATGAAACCGTGTGCCTTCTTCTCCCGCAAGTTTACGCCTGCTGAACGCAATTATGATGTCGGCAATCGGGAGTTGTTGGCTATGAAGTGGGCGTTTGAGGAGTGGCGACATTGGCTTGAGGGAGCTAAGCACCGTATTGTGGTCCTGACCGATCATAAGAATTTGATTTACCTCGAGACTGCCAAATGGCTGAGTCCTAGACAGGCTCGATGGTACTTGTTTTTTTCCCATTTTGATTTCGTAGTTTTGTATCTTCCGGGTTCTAAGAATATTAAGGCTGATGCCCTTTCTAGGAGTTTTTTGCCTGATTCTCCTGAGGCCCTTGAACCGGTCGGCATTCTGAAAGAAGGGGTAGTCCTTTCTGCCATTTCCCCTGATTTATGGCGGGTTTTTCAGGAATTTCAGGCTGATAGACCTGACCGCTGTCCTGTGGGGAAATTGTTTGTTCCTGACAGATGGACTAGTAGAGTGATTTCTGAGGTTCACTGTTCTGTGTTGGCTGGTCATCCTGGTATTTTTGGTACCAGAGATTTGGTTGGTAGGTCCTTTTGGTGGCCTTCGTTGTCACGTGATGTGCGTTCTTTTGTGCAGTCCTGTGGGACTTGTGCGCGGGCCAAGCCTTGTTGTTCCCATGCTAGTGGGTTACTTTTGCCATTGCCGGTCCCTGAGAGGCACTGGACGCATATTTCTATGGATTTTATTTCTTATCTTCCGGTTTCCCAGAGGATGTCGGTTATCTGGGTTGTTTGTGAAGGAACAGATGAATGACCTCGGGGAGACCAAAACATCCAACACTGCGGAGACACCATCACGTGTTTCTCAACGCAGTGATCCAGAACACTGCCCCCATCCCTTATGGGAAATATGCAAACGCATGTAAAGTAAGCTGCAGAGACACCATCACATGTTTCTCAACGCAAGCAATGAATAGCCAGGCCTTTCTCCGGGAAGGAACAACCACGGGAAGGGCAGCATCCAATAAAGGAGAATATCCAATAAAGGAAGACCACCTATGCCAAGCATGGTATCCATCCACAAACAGCTGTTTCGGGGTTTTTGCCCCTCATCAGTGTGGAGTTGGGATCTGGGTTGTTTGTGACCGGTTTTCTAAGATGGTTCATTTGGTGCCTTTGCCTAAATTGCCTTCCTCTTCAGAGTTGGTTCCGTTGTTTTTTCAGCATGTGGTTCGTTTGCATGGTATTCCGGAGAATATTGTGTCCGACAGAGGTTCCCAGTTTGTTTCTAGGTTTTGGCGGGCCTTTTGTGCTAGGCTGGGCATTGATTTGTCTTTTTCTTCTGCATTCCATCCTCAGACAAATGGCCAGACAAAGCAAACTAATCAGACTTTGGAGACTTATTTGAGATGCTTTGTGTCTGCCGATCAGGATGATTGGGTGGCCTTTTTGCCATTGGCCGAGTTTGCCCTTAATAATCGGGCTAGTTCGGCTACTTTGGTTTCGCCCTTTTTTTGTAATTTTGGTTTTCATCCTCGTTTTTCTTCTGGGCAGGTTGAGCCTTCTGACTGGATTCTGTGGTTGACAGGTTGCAGCAGATTTGGGCTCATGTAGTGGACAATTTGGTGTTGTCTCAGGAGAAGGCTCAACGTTTTGCTAACCGTCGTCGGTGTGTTGGTTCCCGGCTTCGGGTTGGGGATTTGGTTTGGTTGTCTTCCCGTCATGTTCCTATGAAGGTCTCTTCCCCTAAGTTTAAGCCTCAGTTTATTGGTCCTTATAGGATTTCTGAGATTATTAATCCGGTGTCTTTTCGATTGGCGCTTCCTGCCTCTTTTGCTATCCATAATGTCTTCCATAGATCTTTATTGCGGAAATATGTGGTGCCCGTTGTTCCCTCTGTTGATCCTCCGGCCCCTGTGTTGGTTGATGGAGAGTTGGAGTATGTGGTTGAGAAGATTTTGGATACTCGTTTTTCGAGGCAGAGGCTTCAGTACCTTGTCAAATGGAAGGGTTATGGCCAGGAGGATAATTCTTGGGTTTTTGCTTCTGATGTCCATGCTGCTGATTTGGTTTATGCTTTTCATCTGGCTCGTCCTGATCGGCCTGGGGGCTCTGGTGAGGGTTCGGTGACCCCTCCTCAAGGGGGGGTACTGTTGTGAATTCTGCTTTTGGGCTCCCTCCGGTGGTTGTAGGTGGTAATGCAGTTGCCCCTGAGTTGCAGTCCTGGTCAGGTGTATCTGCTGATTGCAGATCTGACTGGGGTATTTAGGCGGGCAGGATTCATTAGTCCTTGCCAGTTGTCAATTGTTGTTGGGAGGTGTAGGACCTCTGCCTGGTTCCTCCTGCCTTTCTGCTAAATCAGCAAAGATAAGTGTCTGGTTCTTTTTCCCTGTGGCACACATGTTGTGTGCTTCACAATTCAGTGCTATTCTTTGTGTTTTCTTGTCCAGCTTAGATTGTGTCAGTATTTTCTCAGTCTTGCTGGATTCTCTGGAGTGGCAGATATACATTCCATGTCTTTAGTTAGATTGTGGAACTTTTTGTATTATCTGCTGTGGATATTTTTGGAAGGGTTTTAATACTGACCGCCTAGTTATCTGTCCTATCCTTTCCTATTTAGCTAGAGTGTCCTCTTTTGCTAAATCCTGTTTTCTACCTGCGTGTGTCTATTCTTCTCCTACTCACAGTCATTATTCGTGGGGGGCTGCCTATCCTTTGGGGGTCTGCTCTGAGGCAAGATAGCATTCCCATTTCCATCTATAGGGGTATTTAGTCCTCCGGCTGTGTCGAGGTGTCTAGGGAGTGTTAGGCACACCCCACGGCTACTTCTAGTTGTGGTGTTAGTTCAGGATTGCGGTCAGTACAGGTTCCACCGACTCCAGAGAAAGTTTCATGCGGCTCCAAGGTCACCAGATCATAACAGGGGAGCTTTTGATCCTATCTTCTAGGTGACTCCGCCATATAGAGTGTGGTATGGAGGGAAAGAGAGATCAGATTGTCAGAGAGACAGTAGAGAGCAGATGGACACAGACTGTCAGAAGGTCTGAAGGGGCCATGTATTCTGAAGTACTACAGCTCCTGGAGAAAGGGACATACAGAAAGCTGAACATTGTTCAGGATGCCCAACTTGCCAAAGATGGGAGAAGATTCAGAAACACTCGAAGAAATAGAGTTGCCAGCTTTCCATCACCCTAAGGTGACTCAATATTCCCATCATGTGAGGAACAGGCACCGAAACAAGCAAGACACCATACTGAACCCATTGCCCCACCATGGGTGGGCAGAGACACAGGACAGTGACCCCGCATTCCATCTGGTCAAAGAGCTGCTGACACAAGCCAATTAGCACCCTGCTCCAGATGCTCCACAAGAGACTCAACAGCTGTGGAAAGAAAAAGGCAAACTGTTTATGTACGATGGTAAGCTGTGTCAGAGGAGTATTGACCGACATACTCATGAGCTGGTCTGGCAGCTAGTGGTCCCAAGACAAGATGCGCCAATGGTTCTGGAAGCTCACCACGATGGAGCAGGACTCTTCGGATGGAAGAAGTTAGAGACCCTACTTCATGGAAGGTTCTACTGGATTGACATGAGGAAAACCATCGAAAAGTGGTGCCGAGAGTGAGGCCCATGTAGCTTGCGCCGAAAGGACCGTGACAGCCAGAGAGCTCCCCTACAGCCCATAGTCACCAAACAGCCACTTGAACTAGTGGCCTTAGACCATGTGAAGCTAACTCCAAGCCGGTCAGGCTATGTCTACGCTTTGACTATTGTGGATCACTACTCCAGATTCCTGGTAGCCGTACCTGTCAACGACCAGACAGCAAAGATGGCAACCAGAGCCTTCCAACAACACTTCTGTAGACCACATGGATATCCTGAGAAGGTACTTACTGATCAAGGACCAGCCTTCGAAGCAGAAGTGTTTCAAGAGTTCTGCAACCTCTACGGATGTAAAAAGATCAGAACTACACTGTACCACCAACAAACCAAAGGTATGTGTGAAAAGATGAACCAAGTAGTGATTGACTTACTGAAGACCTTGCCTTTACATGAAAGAAACTTATGGCCAGAAAAGTTACCAGACTTAGTAGACTTGTACAACCACATTCTAGTGAATTCCACCAACTGTACTCCAGCATACCTGATGAGAGTGTAATAATTATAGGGGATAACTCAGGAGACTCTTTGCATAGAACAAGACAACTACAGGACACAGTTTTATAAGTGGTAAAGTCTATATTATCACACGGTGATTCAAACAGGTGCAGAGAGTCCACAACAGTTGGTGCAAATATCAAATGCAGCTCGGCAGTCCATAGGAAACTTCAGAGGAAAATGCAATCACGCAGAAAGTCTATGAAGCACAATATTCTTGAGGATACTTGACACGAATAAGTCCTTGCTTAATCCAAAACACAGATAGATATGCTTATAAGGCAGTTCAAACAATATCTTAGCTCAACCAGGGAGGTCTGGGTAACAGTCTCAGGCTCTTGCAAAGCAGCAACAGCTTACATGTCCAGCAAATGCAGATGGAAGTAAACACGAGCAGCAGATGAAGGAGGATTACTGGAACTGGTGTATGCAGCAGGAACTCAGAGCAGAGTAGCAGGATAACCCCACAGGTTCACAGGAGCAGGTATATAGCCAGGGAGTCACCAGAGGTCAGGAGCTGGATGCAAGGCAGAATACTCTAGCACAGACTGAAGGCTGGGGTGGAGTTTTATAGCAGGAAGACACAGTGCACATGAGACCAAAGACGCCATATTGGAAAAGGGCAGTAATGCACAAAAAGGTAATAAAAAATGTTCAGAGTCCTGACATTACTCCCTCCTTAGAAGTGGCCTCAGGACGATCCTGGACCTGGTTTCTCAGGAAATCTCTGATGAAAACGAGAAATCTTCTGTTGAGTATTGATGTTTTCCACAGGTTCCCAAGAGTCTTCCTCAGGGGGATATCCCTGCCATCTTATCAGATATTGGAGCCGATTCCTGCGAATCCTGGAATCAACAATGTCCTCCACCACAAATTGTTCTTGCCCATCAATCACCACAGGCTGCGAAGGTGGCACAACACATCCCTGGAAGGTATTAGGAGATACAGGCTTTAATAAAGATACATGAAAAACTGGGTGTACCTTCATAGTCCTAGGCAGCTTCAGCCGGCAGGCCACAGAGCTCACAATACCGTTGATCTTGAAAGGGCCAATGAATTTCTGTCCAAGTTTTTGTGAAGGAACGTTTAACTTCAGATTCTTAGTTGCTAACCACATGGAATCTCCTACCTTGAACATGGGTGCAGGTTTACGGAATCTATCAGCCGATCTCTTATAACGTTCTTGAGCTGTGGTCAGGGATTCCTTCAGAACCTCCAGATTTTGCCTCATCGCAGTCAGCCTTTCCTCTACTGACGGAACCGGAGAATTAATTGGAGACCTAGGTAAGATACATGGACGATAACCCAGATTGGCAAAGAAAGGTGTAAATTTAGTGGAGGCGCTCTGAGAATTGTTATATGAAAATTCAGCTAACGGTAGCAACTCCAACCAATCATCCTGGAGATGGCTGACATAGCATCTTAGATATTGTTCCAGCGTCTGTTTGGTACGCTCAGTCTGACCATTTGTCTGGGGATGATAAGCGGAAGAGAGACAGGCATTAATATTGAGTGCAGAGCAAAACCCCTTCCAGAATCTTGAAGTGAACTGTACTGACATGATCTCATCCGGAACCCCATGCAACCAAAAGACATTCTGTATAACCAAGTTCACCATATCTGTAGCTGAGGGGAGGCCGTTGCACAGAACAAAATGAGCAGCTTTAGTCAGGCGATCAACTACCACCATGATTGTATTCATGCCCCCCGATGTAGGCAGTTCCACAATAAAGTCCATTGATATAGACCCCCAAGGGTGAGACAGAACAGGTAATGGTTGTAGAAGACCCGTAGGTGCCACATGACGAGTATTGTAACGAGCACATACCTTGCAAGAGAGAACATAATCCTTGGTATCCTTCAGGCAAGTTGGCCTGTTGTGATTTTACTTTTTGCTCCCTCTGGTGGTCATTAGTGATTTGACTCTGGAGCTTCTGTCTTTTCCTTTATCCTCACCTGGGCCGTTAGTTCAGGGGCGTTGCTATATAAGCTCCCTGGACCTTCAGTTCAATGCCTGGCATCGTTGAAATCAGAGCTAATCTGTTGTGCTCTTGTCCTATGATCCTGGTTCCTGTATTTCAAGCTAAGTCTGCTTCCTTGCTTTTTGCTTTTGTTTTGTTTGGTATTTTTGTCCAGCTTGTTCCAATCTGTATCCTGACCTTTGCTGGAAGCTCTAGGGGGCTGGTGTTCTCCCCCGGGACCGTTAGACGGTTCGGGGGTTCATGAATCTCCAGCGTGGATTTTTATAGGGTTTTTGTTGACCAGATAAGTTATCTTGCTATATTCTGCTATTAGTAAGCTGGCCTCTCTTTGCTGAACCTGGTTCATTTCTGTGTTTGTCATTTCCTCTTACCTCACCGTTATTATTTGTGGGGGGCTTGTATCTTGCTTTGGGGTCCCTTTCTCTGGAGGCAAGAGAGGTCTTTGTTTTTTTCTCCTAGGGGTAGTTAGATTCTCCGGCTGGCGCGAGTCATCTAGCGATCACCGTAGGCATGATCCCCGGCTACTTCTAGTGTTGGCGTTAGGAGTAGCTATTTGGTCAACCCAGTTACCACAGCCCTATGAGCTGGATTTTTGAATCTCGCAGACTTACACGTTCCTCTGAGACCCTGTCCACTGGGGTCATAACAGTATGCCAGGCCAGTATTAAATGTTTAATGCATTGCAGAAGTGGGATTATAAGAAAGAAAATTTTGAGGTTTTTTTTTCCCTCTCTCATTTTTTTATTTATTTTTTATTTATTTTTTTTCTTTTCCCCTTTACCTCAGAGTGGCTTAAGCTTGCTGCAGACATGAATGTCCAGACCTTGATTACAAGTGTGGACCAGCTTGCCGCTCGTGTGCAGAGTATACAAGATTATGTTACCAGAAATCCTAGGTCTGAACCCAAGATTCCGATTCCTGAACTGTTTTCAGGAGACCGATTTAAGTTTAGGAATTTCAGGAATAATTGTAAATTGTTTTTGTCCCTGAAACCTTGTTCGTCTGGAGACTCTGCTCAACAAGTAAAAATTGTTATTTCATTCTTACGGGGTGACCCTCAAGATTGGGCTTTTTCGTTGGCGCCAGGAGATCCGGCATTGGCTGATATTGATGCGTTTTTTCTGGCGCTCGGTTTACTTTATGAGGAACCCAATCTTGAGATTCAGGCAGAGAAAGCCTTGCTGGCTATGTCTCAGGGCCAGGACGAGGCTGAGGTGTATTGCCAAAAATTTCGGAAATGGTCCGTGCTGACACATTGGAACGAGTGTGCACTGGCCGCTAATTTTAGAAATGGCCTTTCTGAGGCCATTAAGAATGTTATGGTGGGTTTTCCCATTCCCACAGGTCTGAATGATACCATGTCCCTGGCTATTCAAATTGACCGGCGGTTGCGGGAGCGCAAAACCGCAAATTCCCTCATGGTGTTGTCTGAACGGACACCTGATTTGATGCAATGTGATAGAATCCTGACTAGAAATGAGAGGAAAATTCATAGACGCCGGAATGGCTTGTGCTACTACTGTGGTGATTCTACACATGTTATCTCAGCATGCTCTAAACGTATATCTAAGGTTGTTAGTCCTGTCACCGTTGGTAATTTGCATCCTAAGTTTATTCTGTCTGTAACTTTGATTTGCTCACTGTCATCTTATCCTGTCATGGCGTTTGTAGATTCAGGTGCTGCCCTGAGTCTTATGGATCTCTCATTTGCTAAGCGCTGTGGTTTTATTCTTGAACCATTAGAAAATCCTATCCCTCTTAGGGGTATTGATGCTACGCCATTAGCAGAAAATAAACCGCAGTATTGGACACAGGTTACCATGTGCATGACTCCTGAACACCGCGAGGTGATATGTTTTCTCGTTCTACATAAAATGCATGATTTGGTTGTTTTGGGGCTGCCATGGTTACAGACCCATAATCCAGTCCTTGACTGGAAGGCTATGTCAGTGTCTAGTTGGGGCTGTCGTGGTATTCATGAGGATTCCCTGCCTGTGTCTATTGCTTCTTCTACGCCTTCGGAAGTTCCGGAGTATTTGTCTGATTATCAGGATGTCTTTAGCGAGTCCAGGTCCAGTGCATTGCCTCCTCATAGGGAATGTGACTGTGCAATAGATTTGATTCCAGGCAGTAAATTTCCTAAGGGAAGACTGTTTAATCTGTCGATACCTGAACATACCGCTATGCGTTCATATATCAAGGAGTCTCTGGAGAAAGGACACATCCGTCCGTCTTCTTCCCCTCTTGGTGCGGGATTCTTTTTTGTGGCTAAAAAGGACGGATCTTTGAGGCCTTGTATTGACTATCGGCTTTTAAATAAGATCACTGTCAAATTTCAGTATCCTTTGCCGCTGTTGTCTGACTTGTTTGCCCGGATTAAAGGTGCCAAGTGGTTTACCAAGATAGACCTTCGTGGTGCGTACAACCTTGTGCGCATTAAGCAAGGGGATGAATGGAAAACCGCATTCAATACGCCCGAAGGTCATTTTGAGTACTTGGTGATGCCTTTTGGGCTCTCTAATGCCCCTTCAGTTTTTCAGTCCTTTATGCATGACATTTTCCGGAACTATCTGGATAAATTTTTGATCGTTTATCTGGATGATATTCTGGTTTTTTCTGATAATTGGGACTCGCATGTGGAGCAGGTCAGGATGGTCTTTAAAATTTTGCGTGAAAATTCTTTGTTTGTCAAGGGCTCCAAGTGTCTTTTTGGTGTACAGAAGGTTCCCTTTTTGGGGTTCATTTTTTCCCCTTCTGCTGTGGAGATGGACCCAGTCAAGGTCCGAGCTATTCTTGATTGGACTCAGCCCTCGTCAGTTAAGAGTCTTCAGAAGTTCTTGGGTTTCGCTAACTTCTACCGTCGTTTTATCGCTAACTTTTCTAGCATTGTGAAACCTTTGACGGATATGACCAAGAAGGGCTCCGATGTGGTTAATTGGGCTCCTGCTGCCGTGGAGGCTTTCCAGGAGTTGAAACATCGGTTTACTTCGGCGCCTGTTTTGTGCCAGCCTGATGTCTCGCTTCCCTTTCAGGTTGAGGTGGATGCTTCAGAGATTGGAGCAGGGGCCGTTTTGTCGCAGAGAGGCCCTGGTTGCTCTGTTATGAGACCTTGCGCCTTTTTCTCTAGGAAGTTTTCGCCTGCGGAGCGAAATTATGATGTGGGCAATCGGGAGTTGTTGGCCATGAAATGGGCATTTGAGGAGTGGCGTCATTGGCTCGAGGGTGCTAAGCATCGTGTGGTGGTCTTGACTGATCACAAAAATCTGATGTATCTCGAGTCTGCTAAACGCCTGAATCCTAGACAGGCCCGCTGGTCATTGTTTTTCTCCCGTTTTGACTTTGTTGTCTCGTATTTACCAGGTTCAAAAAATGTGAAGGCCGATGCTCTTTCCAGGAGCTTTGTGCCTGATGCTCCTGGAGTCGCTGAACCTGTTGGTATTCTTAAGGATGGTATTATCTTGTCAGCTATTTCTCCAGATCTGCAACGTGTGTTGCAGAGATTTCAGGCTGATAGGCCTGATTCTTGTCCACCTGACAGACTGTTTGTGCCTGATAAGTGGACCAGCAGAGTCATTTCCGAGGTTCATTCCTCGGTGTTGGCAGGTCACCCAGGAATTTTTGGCACCAGAGATCTGGTGGCCTTCCTTGTCTAGGGATGTGCGGTCATTTGTACAGTCCTGTGGGACTTGTGCTCGAGCTAAGCCTTGCTGTTCTCGTGCCAGCGGGTTGCTCTTGCCCTTGCCTGTCCCTAAGAGACCTTGGACACATATCTCCATGGATTTCATTTCTGATCTTCCGGTGTCTCAAGGCATGTCTGTTATCTGGGTGATATGTGATCGCTTCTCCAAGATGGTCCATTTGGTTCCTTTGCCTAAGCTGCCTTCCTCTTCCGATCTGGTTCCTGTGTTTTTCCAGAACGTGGTTCGTTTGCACGGCATCCCTGAGAATATTGTGTCAGACAGAGGATCCCAGTTCGTTTCCAGATTCTGGCGATCCTTTTGTAGTAGGATGGGCATTGACTTGTCGTTTTTGTCTGCTTTCCATCCTCAGACTAATGGACAGACGGAGCGAACTAATCAGACTTTGGAGGCTTATTTGAGGTGTTTTGTCTCTGCTGATCAGGACGATTGGGTGACCTTCTTGCCGTTGGCTGAGTTTGCCCTTAATAATCGGGCTAGTTCCGCCACCTTGGTTTCGCCGTTTTTCTGCAACTCTGGTTTCCACCCTCGTTTTTCTTCGGGTCATGTGGAACCTTCTGACTGCCCTGGGGTGGATTCTGTGGTGGATAGGTTGCAGCGGATCTGGAATCTTGTGGTGGACAACTTGAAGTTGTCACAGGAGAGGGCTCAGCGCTTTGCCAACCGCCGCCGCGGTGTGGGTCCCCGACTACGTGTTGGGGATTTGGTGTGGCTTTCTTCCCGCTTTGTTCCTATGAAGGTTTCCTCTCCCAAATTTAAACCTCGTTTTATTGGTCCTTACAAGATATTGGAAATCCTTAATCCTGTATCCTTTCGCCTGGATCTTCCTGTGTCGTTTGCTATCCACAACGTGTTTCATAGGTCCTTGTTGCGGCGGTACGTTGTGCCTGTGGTTCCTTCTGCTGAGCCTCCTGCTCCGGTGTTGGTTGAGGGCGAGTTGGAGTACGTGGTGGAGAAGATCTTGGATTCTCGTCTCTCCAGGCGGAGGCTTCAGTACCTGGTCAAGTGGAAGGGCTATGGTCAGGAAGATAATTCCTGGGTGGTCGCCTCTGATGTTCATGCGGCCGATTTAGTTCGTGCCTTTCACGCCGCTCGTCCTGATCGCCCTGGTGGTCGTGGTGAGGGTTCGGTGACCCCTCACTAAGGGGGGGGTACTGTTGTGATTTTGCTTTTTGCTCCCTCTGGTGGTCATTAGTGATTTGACTCTGGAGCTTCTGTCTTTTCCTTTATCCTCACCTGGGCCGTTAGTTCAGGGGCGTTGCTATATAAGCTCCCTGGACCTTCAGTTCAATGCCTGGCATCGTTGAAATCAGAGCTAATCTGTTGTGCTCTTGTCCTATGATCCTGGTTCCTGTATTTCAAGCTAAGTCTGCTTCCTTGCTTTTTGCTTTTGTTTTGTTTGATATTTTTGTCCAGCTTGTTCCAATCTGTATCCTGACCTTTGCTGGAAGCTCTAGGGGGCTGGTGTTCTCCCCCCGGACCGTTAGACGGTTCGGGGGTTCTTGAATCTCCAGCGTGGATTTTTATAGGGTTTTTGTTGACCAGATAAGTTATCTTGCTATATTCTGCTATTAGTAAGCTGGCCTCTCTTTGCTGAACCTGGTTCATTTCTGTGTTTGTCATTTCCTCTTACCTCACCGTTATTATTTGTGGGGGGCTTGTATCTTGCTTTGGGGTCCCTTTCTCTGGAGGCAAGAGAGGTCTTTGTTTTCTTCTCCTAGGGGTAGTTAGATTCTCCGGCTGGCGCGAGTCATCTAGCGATCACCGTAGGCATGATCCCCGGCTACTTCTAGTGTTGGCGTTAGGAGTAGCTATTTGGTCAACCCAGTTACCACAGCCCTATGAGCTGGATTTTTGAATCTCGCAGACTTACACGTTCCTCTGAGACCCTGTCCACTGGGGTCATAACATTGGCCCCCAGTAATCGGCTCAGGAACTCTTGTGTCTTCTGTACCCCCCTGTGACCAGCCAACTTGGAGTCATGTACCAACTTGAGGATCTGCAGACAGAAGACCTCAGGGATGTAGATACGTCGATCTCTGAACCACATGCCACCCTTAAAGACAAGATTAATATCCACAGGTGGGTTGGCCAGAAATACATCATCGTCATAGGCCTCCCTGCACTCCTTCCACAAGTCCTGATCGTGGATAACTCCGATGAAATTGGCATCAGATAGAATGGTCTTGGACGAGGCTTCAGGTACGGAATCCGCAGCATGGATTCGGGATAAAGCATCAGCCTTCCCATTACGAGAACCTGGATGGTACGAGATAACAAAGTTAAATAGATTTAAAAATAAGGTACAACGAGCCTGACGAGGAGAAAGACATCTAGTGGATCTAAGGAACTCTAAATTGCGATGGTCAGTTAGCACTATGATATGTTGTGCAGCTCCATGCAGATGATGCCTCCATTTTTTGAAAGCCGCAATAATAGCCAGCAATTCCTTGTCTCCCACGTCGTAATTCTTCTCTGCTGAGGTTAGTCTACGGGAAAAGAAAGCGAAAGGATGTAGCAGACCCTTCTCTCCAGTTCTTTGGGAGAGAATAGCCCCCAAAGCATTATCAGAAGCGTCCACCTCCACAATGAAAGAAAGTGTTGGATCTGCGTGTATCAACAGCGGTGCTGATGTGAAACAGATCTTAAGCCGATCAAAAGCTTCTTGAGCCTGTGATGACCACTTAAAGGGCTTTTCCTTCTTTGTCAAGGAAGTAATGGGACGGACAATATCAGAAAAATTTCGAATGAAGCGTCTGTAGAAATTTGCAAAACCAATAAAACGTTGGACATCCTTAATGTTCTTGGGTACCTGCCAGTCAAGGATAGCCTGAATCTTACCAGATTCCATGTTCAGCCCCTGGGGAGAGATGATATAACCTAAGAACTGTATCTCAGAACGATGGAACTCGCATTTCTCCGGTTTAATATACAGATGGTTCTCTTTCAGACGTCTTAAAACAGTTTTGACATGTTCTTCATGTTCCTGTAGACAGTCAGAAAAGATTAGTATATCGTCCAAATAGATCACTACAAACTGGTCCAACAAATCTCTGAAAATGTCATTAGCAAGGTGTTGAAACGTTGCAGGGGCGTTACAAAGCCCGAAGGGCATCACAAGAGATTCAAAGTCTCCATACCGGCATCTGAATGCTGTCTTCCACTCATCCCCTGGACGAATATGCACCAAATTATAAGCCCCATGAAGATCCAGTTTAGAGAACACCTTAGCATGGCGGACTCTTTCCAGTAATTCGGGAATCAGAGGCAAAGGGTAACGGTTTCGTACGGTTACCTTATTGAATTCCCGATAGTCAACACAGGGTCTCAGGGTCCCATCCTTCTTCTTTACAAAAAAGATAGGTGCCCCTGCTGGTGAGGAAGAAGGACATATGAAGCCTTTGGCCAGATTTTCATCAATATACTCCTTTAAGGCTTGAAGCTCAGGTGCCGCCAAAGGTATACGTTACCAAAAGGAATAGCTGCCCCAGGAAGCAACTCAATGGGACAGTCATAATGCCTGTGTGGAGGAAGCTGATCTGCATTCTTCTTGTCACAGATGTCTGAGAACTCTTTATATGCTGGAGGTAAAGAAAATACCTGTACATGTGGTTCCGTAGCCGTGGACTCAGGGACAGCTTCTGTTAATGCTGAGTTGCTCCTTGTTGGAAAGTCCTTGGTCTCCCAGTTGATAATTGGGTTCTGAGAACGCAACCAAGGAATGCCTAAAATCACAGGAAAATTAGAAGAAATTAGCAAGAAAGAAAGTTGCTCCTGATGCTTAGGCTCCAACAAAATTTCAAGGGGTACGGTCTCCTGATCCACAGGCCCAGAGATTAAAGGTGACCCATCCACTGTTTCCATGGTAATTGGAGAGGCTCTTTGCTGAATTTCAATACCATGTTCCTTGGCAAATGCGATATCCATGAAATTGTCACCTGCACCAGAGTCAATCATAGCTGAACTGGAAATCCACTGTCCTGAACACAGGATCTTAATAGGGAGAGAACAGTGAGAGTTCTTTTCCTTCAGCTCCTTGGGAGTGAAGTCATAGAAAGTGAATGAAATACAGCATTTAAAGGCAGGCTACATTCAGAGATGTCAGATTCATCATAACAGTTGTCATACTCCCCTACTGCTGCTAGCACCCTGTTAGGCCGTCTAGGACACTTAGGACAATTGATCAAGAAGTGGCCAGACTGGCCGCAGTAGAAACATAGACTTTCACGAAGGCAATGCTCCCAGCGCTCATTAATCTCGCGCCTCTGAACGGAATCAATTTGCATGGGCACCTCCTCCACCTCCCGAGATGTTTTACCTGCAGGCTCCTTGGAAGGAAGGGAAAAGTTAGAAATACGGTTATATGCAGCAAACTTCTCCTGCCTACGCTCAGTAAGGCAAATGTCAATGCGCACACAATGCTGTATAAATGTCTCTAGCTCTTGTGGTGACTCAGAGCGAACTAGTTCATCTTTTACAATACTAGACAGACCCCTTTTTAAAAATAGGCAATGGTGCATAACTGTCCCAATTGGTATCTACCGCTAATCTACTGAATTCAGTAGCATACTCAATAGCAGAGCGTGTTGCATGGCGTAAAGACTTATGATTAGGATCATCAAACATTAATGACATAGCAGCCAAGAAATCATCCAAGTTACTTAACCGTGGGTCACGAGACTCAATCATCGGATTCGCCCAGGCGAGCACTTGTGTGGTCAGCAGCATTATTACACATAATACTTTGGATTTATCATTAGGAAAACGGTCAGCATGCACATCAAAATATAGCATACATTGATTCACAAAGCCATGAAATTTGTCGCGATCACCATTAAATCTGAATGGGGGCAACTTAGGTGGGCTAGCTGGTGGCAGTTGCCCAGAGGGAAAAGTCGCTTGTGCAGCTATTTGCGTGCTTATGTCCTGAAAAGCACGTCCATACTGGGACTCTATGCCAGCAAGTTTGTTTTCCTGGGCTGCCATGAGGGTGCTTAAGTCCTGCAAAGTCTGTCCAAACACTTGTTGATTGTGTTCAAAGCTTCCAAACTTCTTTTGCAGACCTTCCACATCTTTCTGCAGTGATCTAATTATGGAAACCACCTGCTCTAGTCTGCTTTCTGCAGTCATTGTTCCAGCAGTCTCCTTTTTTTTAGGCTAGAGCATCCTGTAATAATTATAGGGGATAACTCAGGAGACTCTTTGCATAGAACAAGACAACTACAGGACACAGTTTTATAAGTGTTAAAGTCACACGGTGATTCAAACAGGTGCAGAGAGAAACTCAAGTCCACAACACTTGGTGCAAATATCAAATGCAGCTCAGCAGTCTACAGGAAACTTCAGAGGAAAATGCAATCACGCAGAAAGTCTATGAAGCACAATATTCTTGAGGATACTTGACATGAATAAGTCCTTGCTTAATCCAAAACACAGATAGATATGCTTATAAGGCAGTTCAAACAATATCTTAGCTCAACCAGGTCTGGGTAACAGTCTCAGGCTCTTGCAAAGCAGCAGCAGCTTACATGTCCAGCAAATGCAGATGGAAGTAAACACGAGCAGCAGATGAAGGAGGATTACTGGAACTGGTGTATGCAGCAGGAACTCAGAGCAGACTAGCAGGATAACCCCACAGGTTCACAGGAGCCGATATATAGCCAGGGAGTCACCAGAGGTCAGGAGCTGGATGCAAGGCAGAATACTCTAGCACAGACTGAAGGCTGGGGTGGAGTTTTATAGCAGGAAGACACAGTGCACATGAGACCAAAGACGCCATCTTGGAAAAGGGCAGTAATGCACAAAAAGGTAATAAAAAATGTTCAGAGTCCTGACAGAGAGGAAGATCCAGCAAACTACCTGTTGATCTAGATATGGGAGTCCTAACCTGAGAAAATACCTCATCTGATGCAGATTGGGATACTGAGAGACAAAAAAGATACCGCCAAGTACAAGAGTGCGTTGAAAGAAGTCTATCACAGGCGAGACAGAAACAAGAGAGAGACTATAACCTACGAGCCCCTGCAATTCCCTTGTCACCTGGTGAACAAGTGCTAAAATGTAAAAGAAGACTGCACAAACTTGACGACCAGTGGAAAGCAGAACCGTATACTATCCTACCTTCAAACTTTGACAACGCGAAAGTCTGCCTTATCAGTAAAGATGGAGGAGAAACTTCAACTGCAGTATCTAGAGACCATCTCAAAGTATGCCCTGATAAACTGAGGAACAAAGAAACAGACCTAGGATCATCTCCACCCATGGAAGATGAAGAGAAGAAAATTCACACTGTTCTTGGAGATTTTCCCCAGTCTTGGACTCAAGTACATCAGGCCATAGCGATACCTGTCTTAACCTTTCCCCAGCTGGAAATACCAGAAGATGTGATTCAGAACCATCCTGAACCAGAAGAGACTTTACACCAGCAGGTTCAATTAGCAAACTTTACCCCAGCAGCGGAACCAGAGAATCCACCCTCTGCTATTGGTGAATCTGTCAGACCTATGGTGAATCTAAGAATATGCAGGCGCTTGCCCAGTTTGCCAATACAATGCAGGCCTACAAGTAGTACACACACTACTGGGTCCACTACAGTAACAACAGACATGTTAGATCAAGGACTACGCAGGTCTACCCCTAGTACTATAGGTCAAATCCCAGCAAGATACAGGGACTAAAAATGTCAATAATTGCTGTTACCTGTTTAAATTGTTTGTTTACATTGGTTACAGGTTTAAAATGGACAATAGGGTAATGGACAGTGAATTGCCCAAAAACTGTATTTGTACATAGTTGGCACCCTCAAGGTACACCCTGGTTCTACCCACTTGCCGATGTGGGTAGGGCTTTGTTTGCTTGTTTCTTCACAGACCCGAATCAAAACCGTTTGGCGTGGTGAACCCTGGATCTGGATACGCCTTGTAGCTCGCCCAAGTCCTACGTTGGGGGTTATGACGGGTCCCTCACATTGGTACTTTCAATTATAAATAAGGACACCCTGGTATAAGACCAGATGTACTTTTATAAACTTGTTTTTGCAACATTTAAGCCAAATATACCTCCCATAAAGGGAAGACAAAGTTTTAAAATTGTTCCAATGTGTTTTTCAAAAATGTTTTTCAAAATGTTTGCATTATTTAACCTGTAACTGTTGTTTTCTTTTCCCAGTCCAGGAGTACTGGATTTAATGGGGGGGAGGAGTGTGGCACCCCAGGGTCCTGGTCATCACAGTAGCATTGCTTTCCTCACGGGGAGAGTGATGTTACGTTTGGAAGCCATGAAGGATATCTTTTATCAGGTAACCACCATACACACAACATGTTCACACTCCAGGCCACAAGGGGGAGCTTTTGATCCTATCTTCTAGGTGACTCCCCTATATAGATTGTGTTATGGAGGGAAAGAGAGATCAGATTGTCAGAGAGACAGGAGAGAGCAGAGGGACACAGAGTGTCAGAAGGTCTGAAGGGGCCGTGTATTCTGAAGTACTACAGCTCCTGGAGAAAGGGACATACAGACAGCCGAACATTGTTCAGTGTCATAAAAAAAGGCTGTAGGTGGTTATCAATCATGCCCCCAATTTTTGATCTAAACCCCCTCATCCCTGCAATAATCGGTCTAAAGGGGAGTAGGAAGATGACTTTGTGAATTTTGGTCAATGCTTGGCAAATTGGAACGATGGGATGTTCCACATAAAAATATTCTGACTTTTTGTCCCAAACCACCAAAATTACTTCCAGTAGCTTAGTTAATTCTTTTTTGTATTTTAATGTTGCATCACTCATTATAGTCATATATATTTCATGGTCTTCCAGTGCTTGTAGATAAAGTTTATGGTACAAAGATGAATTTATAACCACAAGTCCTCCTCCCTTATCTGCAGTTTTTCTTAATAAGTCTTTATTGTTTCTGAGTTATTCCAAGGCAGGTTTTCGCTAGATGTAAGGTTGATAGATTCCACATTTTGACATTGATCTAATCCTCCAACTCTTATGTATGTATATGTATCACCAGTCCCAGGCCGGGAATATATATATATAAACCTCCGATCTGTCACTGCCAGGATCCCCCAATAACACCAGAATGGTGTGCTGCCACCAGTTTCTCATTAGATATAAGCCCGGTCCGTTAACAAGCTTATATCGGGTGTAGTGCAGCGGTAGCACACTTATGCAGTGAGGAGGCAGTGACCCAACAGAGTTCCAATCAAAGACTCTGTAATGCTTTACATCACAGCATTAATGTCCAATTCACAGCACTACATAGTACCCAGTATCCTCCGGGTTTGTTGGGGCTGGACTGATACGGAGAGTACAAATTCAGGTCAGCTAAGAGATTATGGAGAGCCAGTCTCAATAGCTTGATATCTGGTACAGCTAGAGAAATATAGGATACGTGTGGAGGGCTCCCAGGGTTCTGGTGGTATATCGGACATAACCATGAGATGCACGGTACTTTCATAATTCATCTCTAGGTGTTAGTGGCTAGGTGTCTACACTTTCCCTTGATAGTTGATTGATGTTGGCCACCTTGCACAAAAGACAGCAGGGGGTCGCAGCTCTGCTCCTCCTTGCCTTCATTAAAACGTGGCCCATAATTCTCTGGCTATATGGCAAAGTTCTGTTCCTTTGGGAATTTGGTACTTATTACTGATGAGCGAGGATACTCGTTGCTCAGGTTTTCCCTGTTTGTTAGGCAAGCACCACATGTATTCAAGCTGTCTAGCAGCCGCAAATCATCCAGCTGCATCGACATAAACTAAATCTCAGAGCACACTGAAATACTCGGAGACCACCCGAGACCACACTTCAGGAGAGGGGAGGGAGATCTCTGGATAATCTATCAGGCCTGAATTAATAAATCCAAAATGGAGTCTGCCTCTTCCCTCACAATACTGATGGCACACGGACACGGACCACGGATCTCACCAGTACTTTTTTTCCATTATAAGAGTTACCAGGGTGTGTGAACAGGGCCTTAGTGTGAATATTTAACGACAATAGAGTTTTCTTAATATCTTCTTTCATTTTAATTAATTCTATTTCAACTTGCTTTACTATTAGTTCCATTAATTTAAGAGAGCAAAAAGTGAGAATTTGATTCCATTCATTATGAAAGGCGTATGTGTATAAAAAAGCATTTTTGTGAACTCTTAGTCCTCTTGGAATCTTGTCCTTTGAAATGTAAGACTTCAGCTATGTGGAATCCCACCACAATTTTATTTCCTTGCTTTTTTGTTTTCTATCTGTTTCATGAGTTTAGCAATATCATCATTAGTGATGTCACTAGTGGTGCCTGAATTGTTGGAATCTCGTGCATTAAAAATAGAAGCAAATTAATCTAAATTACTCATATCATTATTAATATCCATTAAGTCTATATTGCTTAAAGTGTCCATGGGTGCAATATCATGGATGATACTTTCATATTAGGAGTAAGACAAAACTAGGCTATTACAAAAATTTGGGAGAGGGAATGTGGGGAAAGTCAGCTCACCATAATCAAGAGGATTCACTAAGGAGTTTGTGAGGTACTACCTGTTAGGCCAGAAGTTCAGGCTAGTGTTAGATCATGCGCCCCGAGATGGATGAGGGAAAGTAAGAAGAAGAATACCCAGGTGATTAGGTGTTTTCTGGTGCTTCAGGACTTTAGTTTTCATGTGGGGCACAAGCCCTGGAAGCTACATGGCAACGCGGATGCCTTGTCCAGACTGCCCTGTTTAGTGAGTGAAGGTGCCCAAGCCCTGGCTTTGGGCAGCGGGGGGATATGTGACAAAGTCAAATCAAAGTGCTGGAGGGGAGATACATTTCACTAAGTCTATAAGTTTCAGTGATTTGTAACACAGCGGTTTGGTCCAGCACATTATGCGTTAAGAGGGGTTAATCGGCCATTTTAAGGTCTGAGTTTTTGTGGACAACCATAGAGCAGGTGGGAGGTTGTCCATGTTATCTCCACCCCAGGTTGTGGTCTGGGGTTTTAAATATTTGGCCTTCTGAGGCATTCAGTGTTCAGTAAGCCTGGAGAGTGAAACTTCAATGCTCTGGGTCCTGGCAAGCAACCACACGGACTGTACTGTATGTTATGCTTTGTTTTTCCTTATTCCAGGAAGTCCTTGTTTAATTTTTGCTAACTCTGCACTAGTATATGCAGCACTTCTAATAAACCAGTGAAAGTCTAAGGCTGCCATCACAATAGCAGTATTTGGTCAGTATTTTACATCAGTATCTGTAAGCCAAAACCAGGAGTGGAACAAATAGAGGAAAAGTATAATAGAAACATATGCACCACTTCTGTATTTATCACCCACTCCTGGTTTTGGCTTACAAATACTGATGTAAAATACTGACCAAATACTGCTAGTGTGACGGCAGCCTTAAAGAGAGAGTGTTCCTTTGGCTACCTCCGTGTACCGCTGAGTGAGCTGATCTACCACAATATCCATTATCTACAGTATATTGAGTCACCAATGCTGCCCACTTTAATATGTCCATCCGCTATACTGTACCTCACACTATATCTCAGTCTGTAAGCCCCTTACCCCAGTCTATAGTAAAAACCCTCCTGTATCTTCAGCTCTGTGACTTCTAGCTTCTGGCTCCGCCACCTACTCCTCCTCTGAGGTGCTCTGCAGCGACATCTGCAACATGATGAGGTGACCTCTCTGTGATGTTACCAGCACACGCACACTGCCACATGTCGGGTCTGAAAACAGATCATCTTATCATGTTATTGATGCGAATACAAATGAATGTCGGTTGCCTTTAACCCACTTCTTCATCACCCTCCGCAAAGACACTGGTTTGACTAGTTAGTCTGGCAGATGGGAGGGATTAAAAAACAACAATATATTTTACTCGGCCCTGCAAATACTGTATCTACCCTGCTGCTGCCCATTCTTCCAATCGCTCCATCTTTTCCATCTGTTCAATAAGCCGCACACCGTCATGTGGGGTGTGAAGCACATAATTGAAATCCTCTTCTTGCTCTGGATATCTTGTGCTTATAGTCTTCACTAAACCCCACTCCACCACAATGAGCATGACATATGTTACTGAAACTATGTATGTCCCCTGTCTTCTATTTTCTATCTTCTTCACATTCAAGGCCTTCAGCATTACAGTTCTTCACTATGCTCTATTCCCTCAAGTGGGTCATGATGAACATCATTGATGTGATGCCCCATGTAATGGTGTGGGGTCTAGAGTTGGAGGCCTGGAGAAAGAAAAGATTTTTTTCTATTCTGACTTTCATTTCAAGAAAATGAAAGAATAGAGATGACAAAGGACCTGATCAGAGCACTAGCAGCAACAACAGAGGTCTGGAAAGTGCAGAGGAGAGGTGAGATTAAGAACTTTTGTTTTTTAACTCCAATTTGGGAGATTAAATTTGCTCCAAATTTGTTTCATGCAAATTGAATTTCATGACCTTTTTTGATGCCCATCAGTTTCTCTTTGGTGGCTGCCTTCCATGGCCTGATGTGCTTCTTCCAGATATTCTCTGAGGGGTAATATTTCTCCTTGTGGAGAGTGCCAAAATGGTGTAAAGAGACTTATAGGTCATGCAATGCTCCTTTGGGAATGTAAATATTCAAATAGCTTCTTCGGAGAACAAGTGGACTTGAACTCCAGTGTCACCTATTGGATGTAGCAATCCTAAATGTCAATATTGACCATTTAAAGAGTTTTCCTACATTGCTTAGGATAAAAAGCTAAAACAATTTCCATTTGCAGACATGTGCTTGATTCATGACATTTGCTCTTTATCCATGCAAAGCAGGAGGCCTGATTTGGCTGGGTGAGTAGGCTCTGACAGTGGGTCTAAGGGTACCGTCTCACAGTGGCACTTTAATCGCTACGACGGCACGATCTGTGACGTTCTAACGTCGCTTAATTATCGCTCCAGCGTCGTAGACTGCGGTCACACTTTGCAATGCATGGCACTGGAGCGATAATTTCATGACGTATTTGCGATGTAGAAGCCATTGGTTACTGTGCGCACATCGTATACAATATCGTGCACACCTTTGTCACACGATGCAATCATGCCGCCACAGCGGGACACTTGACGACGAAAGAAAGTTTCAAATGATCTGCTACGACGTATGATTCTCAGCGGGGTCCCTGATCGCAGTAGCGTGTCAGACACAGCGATATCGTATGGATATAGCTGGAACGTCATGGATCACGCCGTCGTAGCGACCAAAGTGCCACTGTGAGACAGTACCCTAAGGGATAAAGTATCTCCTTTTCTAGAGTGACAAGGCAGCTTTAGGAGACTCATAGGCCATGCAATGCTCTTCTGAGAATTTAAATATGTAAATAGCCTCAGGACAAATACACCAATACATGTGTCTGCAAATGGAGTGTCTGTCTTTGATTCTGATCCTAAGTCATGTGGAAATGTTTATTAAAATTAATATATTGACTTTTAGGGTTCCTGAATGCAATAGATGGCACTAGAATTCAAATCCTCTCTTCGATGAAGATGCAATTTGCAAATATACTCATGAAATCTTGAAACATTCAGTCCCATGCAGCATTTCTCTGCACTGCTAAATTCTGCTACATTTGCTATTTTTAAATCTATTAATGCCACATTTGATTGTAGAATCATAGAATTATAGAATGATAGAGTTGAAAAGGACCTCAAGGGTCATCGTGTCCAACCCCTGATCAATGCAGTGCAGGATTCACTAAACCATCTCAGACAGATGTCTGTCCAGCCTCTTTTTGAAGACTTCTCTTAAATAGAACTCACCACCTCTCGTGGCAGCCTGTTACACTCATTGATCATCGTCACTATCAAAAAGTTTTTTCTAATATCTAAACTGTTTATTCCCTCTTTCAGTTTCATTCCATTTCTTCTCGTGTTTCTGGAGCGCCCCCAGATGCAGGGCCGTGGGGTACTCGGTACCGGGCTTCTCTGTCTCAGTTCTGGGGTTGTCACGGTGGCTTGGCCCAGTCCGTGACCCTGCTAAGGGGCGTCCAATGAAAGGTGTAGGTGGTGGTGCGTGGTGCAGGTCGCGGTGAATAACGAGGACACAGGGTTGCAGTCTCTTTACCTCTTTACTGAAGGCTTCAGGATCCTCAATCCAGAGTACTGTTAACAGGGCTGGCTGAGACTGGCCGGTCCGATGGCACCTCCAGAGCTCCCTTTGCAGGTGGAAATCTGTGCCTACCTTCTAGCGCCTGTGTGTTGTAGTACTTCCCTGCTGAGCACCACGGGATAGTCCTCACAACTGTTGTGTCTCTTTCTGATGTTCTTTCCCTCAACTTATATCTGTTCTGATGTTCTTCTCCGTTCCCCAGATGATATGGCTAGGACACACCCGTATGACGGGTAGGCCTGGAGTTCTTCCGGGACCCTTGTGACGCCCCTCTCCCATAGTTGCCCCCTATGTCTGCTTAGCTGATTTAGGTGAGACAGCCAACCTATAATTAACTGTCCTGCCGTTGGTTTGAAGTAATGCTTGGAGCCCAATACTTCCTCGGCGTTCCGGCCACCAGCTACGCACCTCAATAGGATGTTGCCTCGATCTTACGGCACGACGCCTACTGGTGTTATCTCCTTTTTGCTTTGATCTCGTTTCTCACTCTCCACAATAAACCTCGCTTCTTGTCCTTTCTTGAGATACCGTCACGATGTAGTGCAGGCGCGGTTCCTTAACGTTCTGTCCTGTTCGCTAGGCCTATGTCAGGATCCCACCCCTGACAGGGACCCCCCTGAATCTTCCCCTGCAACACCCTCTGCCACAGGATGTTGCCTGGTTCCAACCCAGTCAGCTTCTCTCTAACTTTCTATCCAACCCCCTAGTTTTACCAGATTGTGAGGAGTGGCCTAATACATAGCGCCCTTTGCTCCCCCTGGAGGCCAGACTATGAAGTGTCTTGGTGTCTGTGATACCTGGTCAGGTGAACTCCTTCAGTGCAATCAGACGTACCATCACTCCCCTTAGTGGCAGAGCGATGTCACTGCAACGACCAGGTCTCTGGGGTGCAGCATTTCCATGTGCAAATGAGAATAAGTATGATCCGTCTACACTGTGTTATCCCTTCAAATATTTGCAGACAGCTATTAAGTCTACTCTTAACCTTCTTTTCTTTTTTCTTTGAGCTAAACTTTCCTAGATCCTTTAATTGTTCCTCATAGGACATACTCTCTGAACTTGCTCCACTTTTTCAATGTTTTTTTAAAATGTGATGCCCAGAAATATACACAGTATTCCAGATGCGGCCTGACCAAGGAGGAATAGATGGAGATAATTACTTCATGTGATCTAGACTTTTTGCTTCTTTTAATACATCCTGGAACTGTGTTTTCTTTTTTCTTGCTGCTGCATTGCATTGTTGACTCATGTGCAATCTGTGATCTATTTGTATACCCAAGTCTCTTTCACACGTGCTGTTGCTTAGTTCTATTCCTCCAATTCTGCAGATATAATTTTTGTTTTTCTTGCCCTGATGTAGAATCTTGCATTTCTCTTGGTTGTTCCCCATTGTATTAGTTACTCCCCATTGTTGAATATTATCCATACCCTTCTGATTCCTTTCTCTGTCAGTTTAACTTCAGTTCCCATTTCAAGATCATTTATAAAAATGTTGAACAGCACGGGGCCAGGACAGAGTTCTGTGTCCCCCATTGAAACATTCTTCCAATTGGATGTGCAACCATTTATTATCACTCTTTGAGTACGATCATTGAGCCTGTTATGAATCCACCTAACAATTGCCTTGTCAATCCCACATTTGGTCATTTTTTTAATAATTATGTGACACCCCAGAATCCTGGTTGTCACAGTGGCATTGCTTTCCTCACGGGGAGAGTGATGTCACACTTGGAAGCAAAGGAAGATCTCTTCTGTCAGGTAACCACAAAGCACACAACATGTTCACACTCCAGGCCAGATGGGGGGAGCTCTGAACCTGGTTTTCAGGGAAACTCCCCTATTGTTATATTCTCGCTTGGAGGAAAAAGGAGTCAGTCGGTCCAGGGAGACCAAGAGAGAAGGAAGTCTGTCAAAGGGACAGAGCAGAGAGAGAAGGCCAGACAGCAGACTGGAGCAGTCTGAGGCTGAAAGGAGAGCTGGAGAAAGCCAGAGAGGAGCTTGTCACGGAACTTCAGCTGAGGCCGAGCTGGTACGATAAGAGAATAGCTAAGCAGACGTGGGGGTCTGCAGCTCCTGGCAGAAAGAAAAAGAAGAGAGACGTGTGAGGAGCCGTGCAGCCTGAGGTGCTGCAGCTCCTGAACAGGGAAACAGAGAAAGAAGAACAGCGTATAGTGAGAGTGCAGGAGAGCGAAGTGCAGGAGAGTGACACCAGGGGAGGACAGCAGCATATGGGATATTTCCCTGTGGAGCGCAGATTCCCGGTAGCTGGAAGACCGAGGTTGTGTCAGACTCTAGGAGGCACAGCAGAAACCGGCAGGACAGCTGGATTATTACACATAACCTGTCCGCCCTAATACCCAGGAGACACAGTGACACATAGAGCCCGTGTCATGATAGAGACCCTGTGAAAAGGCTCGAGTCACCTGTCATACGGGTTTGTGTCCCACCTTTATGGAGGAAAGAGAGAACTGTAAGGACCTTGATTAAGCCACAGGCAGCAAGAGCATACAACAAAGCACTGGTAAGAAGGCTTCTAACTCAACCTGGTGCCCTGCACTGCGGTTGCCTGAAGATTACAGTAAACCAGGTAAAGAGACTGCACACCTGTGTCCTCCATTTCTTTATACACTACCCACCATCACCAGCTACACCCTGGGAGCCCTGGGGACCCAACTTCACCTGTGGGAAGTTATACCATCTAGCTGCCATAACATCACCCCAGAGGACCCCTTTAAGCAGTGTCGGTCCCCATTGACCAAGTAACACAGGTGGCGTCACGAACATAAACTTTATTCTAAACCCTTAAAAGACCTTTCCCTTTATTTGGGCGCCCAGGGCCATGGACCGGGTTGCAACCACGTGACATCCCCTTTAAGTACCGGACCCGGTACCGGATACCCCATGGCCCTGGCAGGCAACTCAAGAAATACCATAGCTACCGCATGTCCCTCATCCACCGTCAGTGATTCCATCACAGAAGGAAATTTGATTAGTCTGACGTGACTTATTTGCTGCAAACCCATGCTGGCTCTGGGCAATTACTGTATTCTTATCCAAGAACTTACATACATGCTGTTTAATAATTTGTTCAAATTTCCTGGTATAGAAGTAAGGCTCCCTGCCTTTAATTTCCTGGCTCCATCTTCTTTCCTTTTTTGAAGATAGGGACAACCTTTTCCATTCTCCAATCATCTAGGACTTCTCCTGTTCGCCAGAATTTTTAAAAGATCCTGGCTAATGGGTTTGCAATTTCCTATGCTAACTCCTTCTGTATCCTAGGATGTAATTCATCTGGACAAGGAGATTTAAATTCATTTAAATTAGCGAAGTGTTCCCTTACCATCTCTCTGTGCAAATTCTTTTATTTCTTTGATGGCACCGCGAAGGTCTGTTGATGTTACAATTGGTTTCTTATAGAACACAGATGCAAAATAGGAATTTAAAAGTTCAGCCTTCTAAACGTCATTTTTGACAACTTGACCCTTTTCAACTTGCAAAAATCCTATAGCATCTTTGACTTTTCTTTTGCTTTTGACCCTCCCCCAAAAATCCTTTTTTACTGCTTTTGGTCTCTCTAAAAACCTCACTTCATTACCGTCTTTAGCTCTTCCTAAAGGGAACCTATCAGCCGGATTGTGTTCAGTAACCTAAATACTGTACAGTGTCAGGTTGGCGCCGTTATACTGATTAAAATGATACCTTGGTTGATGAAATCCATCTTGTGGTTGTTGTATAATCTTTATTTTCAGTTTTGAGTTAATTATATGGTCGTGCTCTGGGGGCAGGCCTGTTGGGGGTCCTTCATGTGGTGCTCTGATTAGGTATTCATCGGTATTGTTTCTGACAGTTCACTGATCCATCAGTGACCTGCCCCCTAGTTTACATAATGAATATTATATATTAAAAAAATATATATATTTTTTTTAAAAATCACCTTCTGCCGACAGGCACCAGCGTTGCAGCATGATCGCATCTATAATGTGTATTTAATTATTTTTTTTTATGTAATACATAAATTTAAAAAAATAAATAATAAATCAGTCTGAAAATGGCAATTGCCTCCTCCAAGATGGCATCGCCGACGCCTGCGCAGTAGCAGCTATCGGATCGCTAATCGCTGCTACTGTGCAGACGCGGCCAGCACCATTTTCAGACTTTTTTTTAATTTATGTATTACATTAAAAAAAAAAAAATTAAATACACATTATAGATGCGATCATGCTGCAGCACAGACGCCACCGCTGCAGAAGGTGATTTTTTTTTTTTAAATATATATTTTTTTTAAAACATTGATTTTTTTTTATTTATGTATGCCATCAAAAACAACAATTGAATGCATATTATAGGTTTCGATCAGGTGATTTTATATATATATATATATATATATATATATATATATATATATATATATATATATGTTCATTATGTAAACTAGGGGGCAGGTCACTGAGGGATCAGTGACCTGTCAGAAGCCATACAGGTGAATACCTAATCAGAGCAAGTACCACATGAAGACCCCCCCCCCCAGGCCACCCCTGAGCATGAGCATATCATTAATTCCAAACTGAAAATAAAGATTAAACAACAACCACAAGATGGATTTCATCAACCAAGGTATCATTTTAATCAGCACAACGGCGCCGACCTGACACTGTCTGTATGTTACTGAGCCCAATCCTGCTGAAAAGTTCCCTTTACTGCTTGCCCTGCATTCCCTGCAAACAGCATTATATTCTTCTTTAGATATGCCCATTTCCATTTAATATACATTTATTTTTTCGCAAATGATTAAGTTATGTGATCATACATTCTGGTCTCTTTAAATGCTTCCATTTCTGCCTTCTTTTGGGGATTGTTACAGATTTTCATTTAGCAAAATCGCACCTCACATCATTCTTGGACATTTCTGTTATTATGTTACCGCTCAGGATTTTCTACCTTAGAATAATGAAATCTGTGGTATTGTATATACACTACAGTTCATGTGTAGCAGCTTCTTTTGTACGGGCACAATGAAATAATCTGCACAATAATCACATTGCTGCAATATTCAGACATTATGAATATCTTTGCTAAACTGGGTGAAATGTTGCAGTTAGAGCATCTTACTGAGAATTAAATTACTTGTAATGAGTCGTGAAATGGTAATTTTGCAATTCAGCAATAATGGTCCATCTGGATAACTGAATGAATACAGAAAAGTAATGTTTGCAGATTTTTTACGGCTAGGTTTATATACATAGTGTATACAATATATATATACAGTACACACATTATTACAAAATGTAATATATTTTTGTACATTAATACTGTTGCCAACTATAATGCCTGGGATCTGTATTTTGGGCAAATAAATCCCAATATTTTGGTTGGTACAATTATGTTATGTGTTTTATTAAACTCTTTGGATCACAAGCTGTTAACTGAAAAATGAAAAGTCAGAATGACTAGTGCATACAGCATCTAAAGAAATAGCACATACATTGTACAGATAACCAATGTCTTTTACACTTGGATATACGAGTATACGCCATCCAGATGTACTGTTGTAAAGTGTGACGACACATCATTTCTTCTTAATTATGCCAGACATAAATTGTGTAGGCCCAGAATCATAAACTGTTGTCTGAATTATTGACTCTTCTAAGTAGGATGAACACTTACTTCTAATATAATCGCCTACTGTTTATTTTCTGCTATCTTTGCAAAACAGTAATGCATGGCCAGTGAACAATGATGTTTGCTTATATGTTGATTACATACTTTGTCCATGCTAGACAGATTGTTTGACATTCCCAAACAGAGGAGGAAAAACTATGCAAATAGATTACATAATTAAACAATGCAGGTTGACCTCATTCACATCTCTCTCTCTCTCTCTCTCTGACCTCTGGATGCTGGTTGAAGGCCAGTTGTGAACTATATAAAGAGACTTTTTCTTGTGGTCCGTGTGACTATTCAAGATCTCAGCTTAGGGGACTATGGCCCCAGCTGAAAGAACACAGGACTGCATCATTGACCATCACTGAAACCCCTGAGACGTCTTAAAGAATCCAGGTTGGGGCAGTTGGGCCACCTGGCCACATACCCCACTGCTCTTGGTTAGCTTCCTAAGCTTGTCGTTACCTCCTCGCTGTGGGGGCTCGCCAAAAGCAGGGAGCCACTGGTGGGGTTATGCAGCACTGGAAGCAGCTCTAATCCCAGAAAGTCAGCGGAAGGGTGTAATTTGCTCCATCTTGGGTATTTGCTGGGACTGTTCTGTATTCTAACGAAGGGTTGGTGGTTCAATATATTATTGCCACACTGTTTTACCTTCACCCTATGTTGTCTGAGTAGTGTTCTGCACACGGGGAGAGAGCGCAGGCGTTCAGTGGTATGAGCGCTGGTCCATGCAGTCTTTCTAAAGACAGCCGGGCCAGCGGACAAGAGCACCCACTGACCCCCGTGTCTCCAAATACAGATTTAAGACAAAATGCATATAGTATCTAGATAAATTATGCATGCAGTGAATAGAAAAATATTAGATACAGCAGCTACACAACATTAAAATAAATTGCACATCCTGCAAAAAAGAGCATTGTGCTACTTTGTCCATAACGTTTACACTTTATATAAAAATAGCTCATATGACCATGAATATTAGTGTATATACAGAACACAAATGATGAGAAAATACAAATCAGATAAAATCATACAATGCAAAGAACAATAATGCACATAGTACCTAGCTAAAAAAAATATTCAAAGTGCACAGATAAATAGGGCATACAAAAACCAGATAAATTGAGTTAAAGGAGAAGTCTCAAGTTTGAAAGTTATCTCTTATCCATGGTACAGGGGTAGGACCAGACTGGCCAAAAGGCCAGTCTGGCAAATGTCAGATGGCCCTTAAGTGGGGCGTTTTGTCCTAGACAAAATTATTACTATTATTAGTATCGAAGTCCATGGACTTCCTGCTCCACCAGTTGCTCCGTTAGGATTCAGCTTCGTTTGTCAGTTCCAGCAGCTATCACGATCACAAATATGGGATTTGCATACTTGCAGTCACATGCTGATTAGAATAGAGCACTGAGTGAAATGGCTGAGACTCTCATAGGCACGTGACTACAAGTATGCAAATTGCATACTTGCTATCATGTAACAACTGCTATAATAAGCAAGTAGAGCCAGAGCATAAGCTGTGTACACCAAATTGAGGAGGCACATCATTGGAAAGGTGGACTGTACCTTGTGCGCTCTGGACCTTATTATAAGCCATTCACACATAGCATGTGGTTTTGCAATGAATGCAATGAATAAAGAGTAGGACACCTACAAGCTTAGTAGTCTAAAGTTTTGCTTATCAATTTATGATTTTTGTATCACTCTTGATGAACCTTTTTGAGGAAGGGGAAACGCGTCGAGTGTTTTGGAAATAGAGCATGGAATGTTATGATTATAAAGCATTATTGTAAGAAAACTCTCAGTATCATTTGTTTTTATGAAATACTAGCTGTACTACCCGGCTTCGCCCGGGGTAATAACTGCTGTTAGCAAAATAGAATGTGTTAACAAAAATATATTCTGCACAAAAAAACCACAAAACAAATAGATTTTATTTAGAGAATTAAAGGAAGTAGGTAGTGATGAGGCATTAAATAAATACAAAAAATTAAATAAATTATGTAAAAAGCAAATCAAGGCAGCAAAGATTGAGACAGAGAGACTCATTGCTAGAGAGAGCAAAAATAACCCCAAAATATTCTTTAACTACATAAATAGTAAGAAACTAAAAAATGACAGTGTTGGCCCCCTTAAAAATAGTCTGGGGGAAATGGTGGATGAGGCTGAGGAAAAAGCCAATATGCTAAATGACTTTTTTTCATCAGTATTTACAAAAGAAAATCCCATGGCAGCCAATATGACTAGTGATAATAATCCCCAATTTAATGTTACCTGCTTAACCCAGCAGGAAGTACGGCGGCATCTAAAAATCACAAAAATTGACAAATCTCCGGGCCCGGATGGGATACACCCCCGAGTACTGCAGGAATTAAGTACAATCATTGATAGACCATTATTTTAATCTTTAAAGAGTCCATAATAACAGGGTCTGTACCACAGGACTGGCGTATAGCAAATGTGGTGCCAATATTCAAAAAGGGGACAAAAACTGAACTCGGAGATTATAGGCCAGTAAGTTTAACCTCTACTGTGGGTAAAATCCTGGAGGGCATTCTAAGGGATGCTATACTGGAGTATCTGAAGAGGAATAACCTCATGACCCAGTATCAGCACGGGTTTACTAGGGACCGATCATGTCAGACTAATTTGATCAGCTTCTATGAAGAGGTAAGTTCCGGACTGGACCAAGGGAACCCAGTAGATGTAGTGTATATGGACTTTTCAAAAGCTTTTGATACAGTGCCACACAAAAGGTTGATACATAAAATGAGAATAATGGGGATAGGGGAAAATATGTGCAAGTGGGTTGAGAGTTGGCTCAGGGATAGGAAACAAAGGGTGGTTATTAATGGAGCACACCCGGACTGGGTCACGGTTAGTAGTGGGGTACCACAGGGGTCAGTATTGGGCCCTCTTCTTTTTAACATATTTATTAATGACCTTGTAGGGGGCATTCAGAGTAGAATTTCAATATTTGCAGATGACACTAAACTCTGCAGGGTAATCAATATAGGGGAGGACAATTTTATATTACAGGCTGATTTATGTAAACTAGAAGCTTGGGCTGATAAATGGCAAATGAGCTTTAATGGGGATAAATGTAAGGTCATGCACTTGGGTAGAAGTAATAAGATGTATAACTATGTGCTTAATTCTAAAACTCTGGGCAAAACCGTCAATGAAAAAGACCTGGGTGTATGGGTGGATGACAAACTCATATTCAGTGGCCAGTGTCAGGCAGCTGCTACAAAGGCAAATAAAATAATGGGATGCATTAAAAGAGGCATAGATGCTCATGAGGAGAACATAATTTTACCTCTATACAAGTCACTAGTGCGACCACACTTAGAATACTGTGCACAGTTCTGGTCTCCGGTGTATAAGAAAGACATAGCTGAACTGGAGCGGGTGCAGAGAAGAGCAACCAAGGTTATTAGAGGACTGGGGGGTCTGCAATACCAAGATAGGTTATTACACTTGGGGCTATTTAGTTTGGAAAAATGAAGACTAAGGGGTGATCTTATGTTAATGTATAAATATATGAGGGGACAGTACAAAGACCTTTCTGCTGATCTTTTTAATCATAGACCGCTGACAGGGACAAGGGGGCATCCTCTACGTCTGGAGGAAAAAAGGTTTAAGCATAATAACAGACGCGGATTCTTTACTGTAAGAGCAGTGAGACTATGGAACTCTCTGCCGTATGATGTTGTAATGAGTGACTCATTGCTTCAATTTAAGAGGGGACTGGATACCTTTCTAGAAAAGTATAATATTACAGGGTATATATATTAGATTCCTTGATAAGGCGTTGATCCAGGGAACTAGTCTGATTGCCGTATGTGGGGTCGGGAAGGAATTTTTTTCCCCATGATGGAGCTTACTCTTACCACATGGGGTTTTTTTGCCTTCCCCTGGATCAACATGTTAGAGCATGCTAGGCTATGGGTTGAACTAGATGGACTTAAAGTCTTCCTTCAACCTTAATAACTATGTAACTATGTAAGATAGAAATGTAATTATTAAAAGGCAAAAACTAAGCTAATAGAAGCATTTTACAACATATATTTCAACACCAGAGATATTCCACACAGATTTAACTAAATTGGCCAAGTAATGTGAAGTAATCTTCTACTACTTATTCGAGAGCCTTTTGATAAACGACATTCTTAGTTTTTCCTTCAGGTGCAAAGACAAACAGATTTTTGGCTGTTCCAACTCTTGAACAGGCCACATAAAGTTGACCATGAGAAAAGCATGGAGATTGTAAATCTAAGCTAGCTGAAGAGCCCGGCATTGCCTGGGCATAGTAAATATCTGTGGTTAGTTATAGCAACTCACTTCTCTTATTTTCCCATCACGCCTCTCATTTTCCCCATCACATCTTTCATTTTCCCCCTCACATCTCTCATTTTCTCCCTCACACCTCTCATTTTCCCCTTCACTCCTCTTATTTTCCCCCTCACTCCTCTCATTCCCCCATAACACTTGTCATTTCGACCTCACATCTGTCATTTTCCGATCACTCCACTATTTTCCCTCACTCCTCTCATTTTGCACTCACACCTTTTCATTTTCACCTCACACCTCTCATTTTCACCTCAGTATATACATGTTTGTCATCTCCCTTATATATAGTATACACCTGTATGTCATCTCCTGTATATAGTATATACCTGTATGTCATCTCCCCTGTATATAGTATATACCTGCTGTGTGTCATCTCCCCTGTATATAGTATATACCTGTATGTCATCTCCTCCTATATATAGTATATACCTGTATGTAATCTCCTGTATATAGTATATACCTGTGTGTCATCTCACCTATATATAGTATATATCTGTGTGTCATCTCCTCCTGTATATAGTATATACCTGTATGTCATCTCCTCCTATACATAGCATATACCTGTAGGTAATCTGCTCCTGTATATAGTATATACATGTGTGTCATCTCCTTCTGTATATAGTATATACCTGTATGTCATCTCTTGCTGTATGTAGTATGTACCTGTATGTCATCTCCTCCTCTATATAGTATATACCTGTGTGTCATGTCTCCTGTATATAGTATATATCTGTGTGTCATCTCCTCCTGCATATAGTATATATCTGTATGTCATCTCCTCCTGTATTAGACCTCGTTCACACGTTATTTGGTCAGTATTTTTACCTCAGTATTTGTAAGCTAAATTGGCAGCCTGATAAATCCCCAGCCAACAGTAAGCCCACCCCCTGGCAGTATATATTAGCTCACACATACACATAATAGACTGGTCATGTGACTGACAGCTGCCGGATTCCTATATGGTACATTTGTTGCTCTTGTAGTTTGTCAGCTTATTAATCAGATTTTTATTTTTGAAGGATAATACCAGACTTGTGTGTGTTTTAGGGCGAGTTTCGTGTGTCAAGTTGTGTGTGTTGAGTTGCGTGTGGCGACATGCATGTAGCGACTTTTGTGAGATGAGTTTTGTGTGGCGACATGCGTGTAGCAACTTTTTGTGTGTAGAGTTGCATGTGACAGGTTAGTGTAGCAAGTTGTGTGCAGCAAGTTTTGCGCATTGCGAGTTTTGCGCGTGGCGAGTTTTATGTGTGGTGCCTTTTGAGTATGTGCAAGTTTTGTGTGAGGCAACTTTTGCATGTGTTGCAACTTTTGTGCATGTGGCAATTTTTCCGCGTGTGCAAGTTTTGCGTGTGGCGAGTTTTCCATGAGGTGAGTTTTGCACGTGTGGCGAGTTTTGCATGTGGAGAGTTTTGCGTGTGGCGAGTTTTGAGTGGCGACTTTTGTGTTTCAACTTTTATGTGACGAGGTTGGTGTATGTGTGGTGAAATGTGCGCTGAGGGTGGTATATGTGTTCGAGCACGTGGTAGTGTGTGGCGCATTTTGTGTGTGTGTTCATATCCCCGTGGTGGTGTGGTGATTATCCCATGTCGGGGCCCCACCTTAGCAACTGTACAGTATATACTCTTTGGCGCCATCGCTCTCATTCTTTAAGTCCCCCTTGTTCACATCTGGCAGCTGTTAATTTGCCTCCAACACTTTTCCTTTCATTTTTTCCCCATTATGTAGATAGGGGCAAAATTGTTTGGTGAATTGGAAAGCGCGGGGTTAAAATTTCACCTCACAACATAGCTTTGACGCTCTCGGGGTCCAGACGTGTGACTGTGCAAAATTTTGTGCCTGTAGCTGCGACGCCTCCAACACTTTTCCTTTCACTTTTTCCCCATTATATAGATAGGGGCAAAATTGTTTGGTGAATTGGAAAGCGCGGGGTTAAAATTTCACCTCACAATATAGCCTATGACGCTCTCGGGGTCCAGACGTTTGACTGTGCAAAATTTTGTGGCTGTCATGCCAATCCCGGACATACATACAGACATACACACATACATACACACATTCAGCTTTATATATTAGATTATTGGTGGATAATGTTGACTGATTATCGTCCTGACTAGGCACATTTTTGTCAGATCACCCTATCCTGACTATACACTGTCTTGTTCTAATTGGGCACATTACTGTCAGATTACCCTATTCTGACGAAGAGCTGCATTTGGCACTTTATTCGTTGTTGTGATATCTTCATGTTACAATTTGTTTTGACAATTGTAATATCATATTAATTTTCAATTGTGCTATTTGCCACACTAATCAGGGCTGAACAGGACCAAAAGGGTCAGCCATCGAGGAGCAGGGGCGCCATTTGCGCATTGTAGAGTTCCAATCTGCAGTAAGGTAGAGACTTTTAAGTGTTTTATTAGGGTGACACATTGTTCTAACCCTAACTTGAGTGTTATTGTGTCTAAGGGTGGTAACAATGAGCTTGAAGCATCCATTTGCTTCCATAATAACTTGTATTGTCTTTTAAAACAATCTATATTCGATGATAATTTTCCCTTATACACGACCAGACTAATTTTGGCTGGATAATTGTTGGGTGATTCTGGTATATCTTTTTTTTTTGTTAAAATTGTGGTTCCAGTCACCTTAACAAGGGTTGAACAGGGCCAGGAGGGTCAGCAGTCGGCGAGCAAGGAAGCCATTTGAACAGACATGGGGAGCCAACCTCTGTAGTAAGGCAGGGATAGGATAGCAACCTTGTAGGGTAAAGCACTAGCCCCTACTTGGTGCTCATTTGTTGTCATCCCCATAGCATTTTTGGTGATGGATGTTCTGTGATTGAGCTCCAGGGCCGTAGTCATGGCTGAGAGTATGTGCTTTAACGCGCCCTGATCTCTCGTCACATGAATATAATGTCCCTTCTGCAGCATACCTTCTGCATCGTCAGAGTCACATTGGGCTTGCTGAAGTTCAGCTGCCGCATTGCTGCATATACAGAGACAGAGTCCATTTCAAACTTATAACATACAACTTTACTTTCCTTTGTTCACAGCACATCTTCTTCAGTTATAGCATCGGTATATAGTTTCATACAGTCCAACTTCTCGACTTTCCCTGCACTTCTTTCTACGTCCCTCAGTACGTGTCAGCGTCGTACCGCCTCTTGCGGTAACACAGCGTCCTCCCTGTCCAGACTCACTACGCTTGAGAGTCTCCTTGTCCGTTTTGCACTGGATATGAGGGCATCAGCCCATGCGACGATCTGCCACATGATGAGCGACCTGCGTCCCCATACTGTTTGGGACCTCTTCCCTCGCTTCACACTGCTGTAACACGGCTGCTTCAGCTGAACTTCTGTTTATCCGGACTCTGGATGGCTGGGCACTCTGCTTAACATTGCAGAGCTATCCGCCTTACACGGGCACCCAGGCCCCTACTGGCTTACAACCGGAAGACTTCTCCTCTTAACCATGGCTAGCTCCTCCTAAATAACTATTTATCACTATTGTGCCCCTTATAGTGTCTGATTCTGGGTACTACACTTACCCTATCTATACTTACATACATATTGACATATATACAGCAGTAAACATAATACCCTACTTTAAGAGGGTAGGGAGTGGAACAGTTTCTGTACCCCCTTACAGTTCTACTTTGTTCACATATGTGGTATTTTTAATGAATTATTACAGGTTATATTTTAATATATCTTATATCTTATAAGTACAAAGTAGTGAAACAATTGTCTCATATACCGTATGTACTAATTGTTCCCTTTGTACTGTGAACTTGTAGGTTGCAGCTCTGCACAGAAAACTGGAACAGAGCAGTGTGCATAAGTTATCTACTTCTCCATGAATAATGCCAACCCTTCATAAGCAGACAGCATCCTCTATTACATTCTGTATCCTGTTCAACATGAAAAATGTGGCAGAAGGTCCTGTTTAAAGAGTCATTCTAAAGTGTGAAAGTTATGACATATACAGTATATGGAGATGGAATGATTTCCCAATTGCTGTGGGTACAGCTGCTGGGACCCCAGATGTTATCAAGAAATGGGCTCCGAGGAGCCCAATGTGAAGGAAATGCTGGTCAAACATGCCCACTGCTTTTCCAGTCATCCTTAATGGGACTTCCACAGATAGCTGAGCGTTGCGCTCGTCTGGTCTCTCTCATGAAATTGAATGGATCCACAGCTGACCATGGCTCGATTCACACAAGGCTCTAGTTCTAAGGATCGGTGAGGGTTCCAGCAGTAATACCCTCAGGGATAAGGAAGTTGGTCCCTATCTTAAAGATTGGGGATAACTTCCAGATCTGAGAATATACCAATAGGTAGAATTCTGATGACAGGTTCACTTCAAACACACGGATCAGGAGCTGACCATAGTCAAAGTATGGCAGCATTATAAACTACTTAATATACTACATCCGTATTAAAAAAGCAAAATGCTGACCTCATTCAGTTCTAGTGAACTACACTTAAATCACCACACGATCCTATGATCTAAGTCCGGGTGGACAGGGGGTCCAGGAGAGGCCTTTCACTAGTGTATTAGCAAAGCCACAAGCAGAGGGTGAAATGTCTGTCCCATGTCTTTGTTAGCAACAACAAACAAACATAGCAAGGTTAAACTAAGCAAGCAGACAATGAAGTCGATAAATTTATGCATACAATTCAGATCTTTAAGCAGGAAAATCTGCTCATAATATTAATTAAGTATTGAAAGAGGAAACATCCAACATTTTAATGTGTTTCTTTTTAAAATCCATCAGGTTGAGGCTAATGAAAGTTTTATGAGAGCGGCTGATGAGGTATTTATTAGACGCTTTTGCTCAATGGTGTTTATTTGTCACTGTGATGTCTATAAGATTTACCACATAGTGTTGTAGTTCTCATATGGTCTTTTACTTCAGCACTGAAAGGGTAGCAGAGCAAGTCTGAGCTCCCCCTGGGGCCAAAACAGAAGAATGAAAACAGCGAAACATTTGCATCTATTTAAGAATCCCGGTTCTAAGAGTTCTATCACAGAAAGAAAAAATATATGTATCTCCAGGTTAAACAGAGCTGTTCAGAAACTTTGAAGGCAGCAAAACTCTTAAGGCGGATATTTATTGTCAGAAATGACCCAGGAATTCATGCCTTACTGATTAAAAAGACAAAGTCTAGGATGGTTATAATATTTTGCATTTTTCCTTTTTTGCCGTTTAACATTGAACATCAGCTTAGGTGGCTGAAGAACCAATTTCATGTGTCTACTGTAAGAGGAAATGAACTGAGCCAAGGGCAAAAATAAAATTATACAAATGTTATTATAGACTAGCCTGCTCCTGTCCTAGTTTAATTCACAATTTGTTGCTTTGGGCTGTGCTTCTGGCATTCGCCTTCCTGAATAAATCAACATTTGCTTACATCTAAATTATGGGGGGTACATGTGACTTTGTTTATTGTATAAATTATACACAAGGTTGATGTATTAACTGTTCACAAGGCTACTGGATACAAAGCAAATGGCATACAACTTCTTACTCAGGAAAAGCAACTATTCTAGTACTAGTAAACCGATAATTTTAAAATGTTATATAAAAATAACAGGTCAGTTTGTTTTCTAGCTAAATCTTTAATTATTATGTGCAAAAAAGTATATTACAAATGCTGCTTAATGGGCTTCTCCAAAAATTATATAAATTGAAGTCGCTGATATACAGTGGGAGAAATAAGTATTTGATCCCTTGCTGATTTTGTAAGTTTGCCCACTGACAAAGACATGAACAGTTTATAATTTTAAGGGTAGGTTATTTTTAACATTGAGAGATAGAAAATAAAAAATAACATCCAGAAAATCACATTGTATAAATTATATACAGTACAGACCAAAAGTTTGGACACACCTTCTCATTTAAAGATTTTTCTATATTTTCATGACTATGAGAATTGTAAATTCACACTGAAGGCATCAAAACTATGAATTAACACATGTGGAATGATATACTTAACAAAAAAGTGTGAAACAACTGAAAATATGTCTTATATTCTAGGTTCTTCAAAGTAGCCACCTTTTGCTTTGATGACTGCTTTGCACACTCTTGGCATTCTCTTGATGAGTTTCAAGAGGTTTTCTCTTCACAGGTGTGCCATGTCAGGTTTAATAAGTGGGATTTCTTGCCTTATAAATGGGGTTGGGACCATCAGTTGTGTTGTGCAGAAGTCTGGTGGATACACAGCTGATAGTTCTACTGAATAGACTGTTAGAATTTGTATCATGGCAAAAAAAGCAGCTAAGTAAAGAAAAACGAGTGGCCATCATTACTTTAAAAAAATGAAGGTCAGTCAGTACGAAAATTTAGGAAAACTTTGAATGTGTCCCCAAGTGCAGTGGCAAAATCCATCAAGCGCTACAAAGAAACTGGCTCACAAGAGGACCGCCCCAAGAAAGGAAGACCAAGAGTCACCTCTGCTTCTGAGGATAAGTCTATCTGAGTCACCAGCCTCAGAAATCGCAGGTTGACAGCAGCTCAGATTACAGACCAGGTCACTGCCACACAGAGTTCTAGCAGCAGACACATCTCTACAACAACGTTAAGAGGAGACTTTGTGCAGCAGGCCTTCATGGTAAAATAGCTGCTAGGAAACCACTGCTAAGGACAGGCAACAAGTAGAAGAGACTTGTTTGGGCTAAAGAACACAAGGAATGGACATTAGACCAGTGGAAAACTGTGCTTTGGTCTGATGAGTCCAAATTTGAGATCTTTGGTTCCAACCATCGTGTCTTTGTGCGACGCAGAAAAGGTGAACGGATGGACTCTACATGCCTTTTTCCCACCGTGAAGCATGGAGGAGGAGGTTTGATGGTGTGGGGGTGCTTTGCTAGTGACACTGTTGGGGATTTATTCAAAATTGAAGGCATACTGAACCAGCAAGGCTACCACAGCATCTTGCAGCGGCATGCTATTCCATCCGGTTTGCGTTTAGTTGGACCATCATTTATTTTTCAACAGGACAATGACCCCAAACAGGCTGTGTAAGGGCTATTTTACCAAGAAGGAGAGTGATGGGGTGCTATGCCAGCTGACCTGGCCTCCACAGTCACCAGACCTGAACCCAATCGAGATGTTTGGGGTGAGCGGGACCGCAGAGTGAAGGCAAAAATGCCAACAAGTGCTAAGCATCTCTGGGAACTCCTTCAAGATTGTTGGAAGACCATTCCCGGTGACTACCTCTTGAAGCTCATCAAGAGAATGCTAAGAGTGTGCAAAGCAGTCATCAAAGCAAAAGGTGGCTACTTTGAAGAACCTAGAATATAAGACATATTTTCAGGTGTTTCACACTTTTTTGTTAAGTATATAATTCCACATGTGTTAATTCATAGTTTTGATGCCTTCAGTGTGAATGCACAATTTTCATAGTCATGAAAATACAGAAAAATCTTTAAATGAGAAGGTGTATCCAAACTTTTGGTCTATACTGTACATTTATTTGCATTTTGCACTGAGAAATTAGTATTTGGTTCTGCTGAAAAAGCTGTATACATATCCAAGTGAGGAGACCAGTATGCACCAACTTTGGGAACATGTAGAAGGGACCTAAGAGCAAATTTCAGTCAACACATGTGGATCGCCCCCAGGGGGCCGTTGGGTACTCAGTACCGGGTCCTTTGGTTCACAGGGGGATGTCACGGTGGCTGACCTGGTCCGTGGCCCTGGGACGTCCCTATAAAATGGAAAGGTCCTTAAGAGTTTATGTTTGTGACGCCACCTGTGGTATTTGGTCAGGGTGACCGACGCTGCTTTAAGGAGTCCGTTGGGGTGATGTTATGGCAGCTAGATGGTATACCTTCCCACAGGTGAAGTATATCCCCAGGGCTTCCCGGTGTGTAAATGGTGGTATGGTGAAAGGCGCAGAGAAGAATGAGGACACAAGGTTGCAGTCTCTTTACCTTTTACAGAAGGCTTCAGCATCCACAGTAGAAAGCACCAGACCACAGGGCAGGCAGAGTCCGGCCGGTTTGGAGGAAAGTCCAGAGTCCCCTTGTCCAGGTGGAAATCAGTAGCCTTCCCTTGAGCTGCAGTGGTGTAGTCCCTTACTGCCTATGGCTTCACATAAGGGTCTCACAGATGCGATGTTTCGCTCTCTATGTCCCCCGTATAGGATAGGACAAAACCCGTATGACTGGTGACTTGAGCCTGTTTATAGGGTCTCTTAGATAACCCAGCTCGGTGGGTGTCACTGTGCCTCCTGGGTGTAGATGCGGACAGGTAACCTGCAATTAGCTGTCCTGCCGGTCTCTGAAATAAGGCGTAGAGGTCCTTACTCCCTCGGTGTTCCGGCTACCGTGGTTCTGCGCCTCAGAAGGAGGCAGCCTGTTCAGGGCTGGTACCCTTCTGGTATCCTCTCCTTTGCTTCGACTTCCTTCACGATACAATTCTGCCTTTCAAAGTCTCTTTCTGGGAGCTGCACCTCTGAGGGCATGCACAGCTCCGTTGACCCTCTGTCCTCCTCAGACTACTGTCTGGAACTTTCTCCTAACTTCTGTCTGGAACTAGCTGAGCTGAGCTCAGCCAGCAACTAACTTCTGTCTGGAACTAGCTGAGCTGAGCTCAGCCAGCAACTAACTTCTGTCTGGAACTGACTGACTTTCCCTACAGACTACCAGTTATATATGTGGGGAGTGAGCTAATAAATAGGAGCAAAAGCTCCCCCTGGTGGCCTGGAGTGTGAATGTGTTTGTGATACCTGGATGCAGTTATCCTTTCTTGCCTCCAAACGTAGCATCACCCTCCCCTGGAGGAAAGCAATACCACTGCGACGACCAGGACCCTGGGGTGCCGCACATACTTGAATCTGATCGAGAGCATGCCCAGAAGGATTTGGGCAGTGTTGAAAGCCAAAGGTGGATTTACAAAATACTAATAAAATGAAAAAAAATCAAATTTAGATTTTTAGGAGCAAAACAGTAACATGACAAGAATCTGCATAACTCATTATATGCTAAATAGTTGCAATACAAATTTATGTTTGAGACAGCCAAGATGATTGTCTATGAAATGATGGTAGTCTCATGTTCAAAGCTGTAGTGGATAGTGAGACATGGAGCGTGAAAGTCAAAAGTTCAAAGCGTTGTTACCCTTTTGCTCATCAGTGTACATTTTATTGCAGGGGCATTGGAGATAGTAGATAACTCCAGTTGTGATCCATGTTATATGGTCCCTGATACTAACCATATAACTCATCTACTTTTGAGAACTCTTTTCTTTTTGGGACGAAGTAGCTGTCACACTTCGTATTAATGACATGGATAATAGCCTGCAACACACAAAGGGTCTTTATGCACTTTTCTATCTTGCTGACACACAGTTGGATCACTTAGGTAACCAATATTTGTAGTTTTCCTAAAGGTGAATCTAGAATAATTTGGTAACAGGTCCCCTATGGTTTTATCTTCACATAATATGTGCCAGTGTTTAGAGACTATCTTCCCTAATATTCTGGAATTACTGTTGTATTGTACAATTATTGGTATATCTACCTCCCGGGATTTCCCTCCTTGCTGCAAATTTTTCCCCCAATAGGTCAGCTGCGGTGAGGTTTTTAATATCTGTCTAGACTTGATATAAATATCCTGGTTCACACCCCTTATCCTTAAATTTTTCTGTAAGTGTATGGGCCTCTTTATTGTAGTCCATAATATTACGGCAATTCCTAAAAAGTTGCATATACTGGCTCTTTGGTATATTAAGATAGCCAGCTAGGCAGATGGCAACTGAACATGGAGATAAAACAATTGCTATTGGTTGGCTTTGTATAGGTACGAGTGTGAAAACGACTGTCCTCAATAAATATAGTTAGATCCAGAATGTGTATCTCCTGTTTACTATATGTATGTGTAAAATATAGATAAAGCTAATTTTTATTTATTTCATAAATATTTAAAAGGGAAAATTCACTTCCTGACCATATAAAGATCACTTAGGCTAGGTTCACATTTGCGGTTGAGTCCGCATGCAAATGCAAGATAACACTGCGTTTTTTATCCGCATCAACTTACGCATGACAGATAAAAAATGCAACATTTGCATGTGTTTGCATGCGTTTTTGCATGTGTTCGCATTTTTTATCGCATGCGCTTGATAGGAAAAAAAATTTCAATGTGAATTTCCTTGAAACAAGCCACGCCAAATGGGTGTGGCTCATGGGATTTCTGTATATAAACCCTTATACGGATGAAATCCTCACATTTTGCTCCTGTATCCTGTGTCAAGATGGATCTTCGCATGGAGAGTTTCTATCAGAATCTGGATTTGGATGTCAACTTGTTTCTTTCCTTTGCATTTGCTTGTGAGCAAGAAAAGAAAAGAGAAAAACAGAGAAGACAGCGTCGGAGCTTTTGCCAGTACCCAATTCTTGAACTGCGACAGAGCCGTGGAGCCTACCACTCCTTATTCAGCGAGCTCCGTGAAAACCCAGAGAAATATTTAGAGTACACGAGGATGTGTAAAGACAGCTTTATGGAGTTGCTGGACCATGTACAAGAAGCCATAAGCAGGCAGGACACCCAGCTCCATAGAGCGACTCCTGCTGAGGAACGTCTGCTGGTGACACTAAAGTACGTAATATTTAAACATTAACGCCTGTCATAGTTATTATTGTTCTGCAATGTACTTAACATTTTTCCCTTTTTTTGTTTTGCTAAAAGACTGTCCTAAATATTATTGTTATAAAAGCCATGTTCTTTCTTCTTCTTTTTTTTCTTTCTTTCTCCGTTTTGCAAAACCCCAGTCACAAAAATTATTGTTCTGATTTATTTTTTTCTTTCTCTTTTCAGCAGATTCCTGGCTACCGGAGAGAGCCTATCATCGCTCCATTTCCAGTTCCGGATAGGAATTTACACACTCTCTGGGATTATCGCAGACATCTGCCGAGCTTTGTGGGATGTTCTCCGTGCGGAATTTATCCCCCTACCCACCACAGAAATCTGGCAGCAAACTGCAGACCAATTTTTTGAAGTTTGAAATTTCCCCAACTGTTTGGGAGCAGTTGATGGAAAACATATCAGGATTACCAAACCGTCTGGATCTGGATCCGAGTACTTTAATTATAAAAAATATTTTTCCATAGAGCTCATGATGATTGCAGCTGCGGACTGCAGGTTTGACGCCATGGACATTGGATCTTTTGGCCGTGGTATTGTCTCCCAGACATTTAAAAACTTGGACATGGGCCAACGGTTGTATGGGAATCATTTTAATTTCACCCTGCCCCAACCTCTTCCCAACACTCAAGGCCCGCCAATGCTATTTGTTGTGGTTGGGGATGAGGCCTTTCAGATGTGTGGAAACCTCCTGAACCATACTCCAGTCGGGACTTGAACCACACAAAAAGGATTTTTAATTACAGACTGACCAGGGCACGAAGAACTGTTGAGTGTGCCTTTGGTATCCTTGTCTCAAAATGGCACATTTTAGGGACAGCCATTAATCTGAAAATTGAGACAGTCAATGAGGTGGTCAAGGTGTGTGTGGTTCTGCACAACTGTATAATGGCTAAAGAGCGACCCAACATTGAACTTGATGAACATGTTTGTAACCCATTGCCAGATTACCATCATAACCTTCTCAGGACAACAGTTGAAGTTGCCCAAATAATACATTTGCGTCCTACTTTGTTTCTGAGAGTGCACGTCTGTCCTGGCAAGATGACATGGTTTAGTGTTCTTGTAATCTTGTGTATTTTGTAACAACACAAATTTATGTACAAAATAAAATTAACTTTTATGTAGCGATGAAGGGGAAATGTTATGGGTCTGGGGGGAGTGAATCTGGGAGGATTGGCAATGGGTGGAAATGAAGGGGTTCCAGGGGAAGGGGTAACTAAACTTGTGGGGTCTGGGAGGTCAAGGATGGAAGTAAACACATTAGGAGTAGAAGCATGGGATGGGAGAGACACATTGGAAAGAAGAGAAAAACTGGACAACACAGACACATTGGGAGGTGAGGGTGGAGTAGTACAACACTTCTGCTGCCTTTTGTCCTTTTTGCTTTCTGTCCAGTTTTATGCAACAGCCTTCATTTTTTGTGTCTCCTTGGGAGGGTGGGAGTGGTGGGGTCAGCAGGGCATGTATGAACTGGACTCGGACTGGTGCTGGCGGTGGACAGCCGTGCAGGTTCTTCTGGTGGCCTAGTGGTGGTGGTGGTGGACAGCCGTGCAGGTTCTTCAGGTGGCCTACTGGTGGTGGCAGTGGTCAGCCGTGCAGGAGCAGGACTCAGCATGGTGGTGGTGGTGGAGTGAATTGCAGCAGCACCCGGCATGGTGGTGGCGGTGTAGTGGTGTGCAGCAGGACTGGGCATGGTGGTGGCCATACAGTGGTATGCAACAGAACTCAGTATTGATATTAGGTGTGTAATTGGTGGCACAGGTGGAAATACCACCTGAGCCTGGTGGAAGTACCAAGTCTGCTGCATAGCCTAAATGTAAGCAGCATTGCAGGCCTGCATCACATTGAGCTGGAGTTCAGGCGTAAGGTTTTCCAACATGCTCTATCTTGTTAAAAAAAAATGGTGTGCTGGTCTCTGGGGTTCGGCTTCCAGATGGTTAAGGTATTGGTTGACATCCTGGAAAAGTGTGTTAATATGGGTCAGACCACTTTCCAGTCTATCTCCCAGCACCTTTAAGCCATTCTGGAAGACCGAGCTCAAGTGAATAAACTCGGGCATGAGTGACCTGTCTGAGGCCTTCTGCCGCTGGTGGGAAGAGCCCCCCAAAAAAGAGGCAGAGGACTGGGACAGGGGAACACCTGAAGGACCAGCTGCCTGTTCTCCAGCCTGTGATTCCGGCCCAAATGCTGCTTTGCTGGTGGATGACTGGGACTGGTCCGTGGCAGTACGATGAGGGACCCCTCCAGAGGATGATCCAGGTTCAAGGGTGCTGCTACAGGTTCTGTGAAAAGAAAAGTAAAACATTACTACCAAAAATTAACAATTGTAAAACATTTATTCTATTCACTATTAATACCACTGTTTGCTGTCTTTAGTGTAGGGATAGGTTCTAGGTATCATCTGCTGGAAATGAGTGTCCATTCTGGTCACATACATCTCTTCTACAGACCATAACTTGATTGCTTTTTTTCATACACTCATTGACAGATTCATGTTTTTACAGTGATCTGTACTCAGAAACTCATTAAACCAGGCAAAATTAACTGATTCAATGTGTCCATTCACAGTTTCACTGTAGCAGCTGTATGTACAGTAAGTGGTAGAGGTGAGAGACTTTACACTTCTGGAGCTGGATTTACCACTTCTGAACTCTCCAGTGATTTGTTTCTATCCATTTCTGGGTGATTCTTGAAGTATGTTTGGGGTCATTGTCCTGCTGGAAGAATCATGTCCTAGGTATGCATACCCACATTTCATGATGCATAGCATACAGTCAAAGCACCAAGTGCCAGAGGCAGCAAAACAACTCGAAAATATCTTTGAACCTCCACCATATTTGACTGTAACTTCTGTGTTCTTTTATATGTAGGCCTCATTCCATTTAAACCTGCACACTATGCCTTTAACACACATGCCCCCATTGGAAGAAGCCAGCTTTGGCGAAACGGCGCTTTCGGGGTGGTAGCTACGGTACATCTAGCCGGGTACACACTGATGTAAGTACACTTTATTCAATGATTGCTTTACAGTGCCCTGTTGGTTTATAGGCACTTGCCTTTATAACCCTACTCAACAGCATAGCACATTGCACTTTATCCTCAGCTTATACTGCACATATACTGATACTACTCAGGCTCACTCGTCACTTTGATTACATTGTAGCTAAGTTCTTCCAGTACTGTCAAGCCTCTGCTTTTTGCCATTGTGTACCTTGCTACCTCATTCGAAAAACAGTGGGGCAAAAAAGTATTTAGTCAGTCAGCAATAGTGCAAGTTCCACCACTTAAAAAGATGAGAGGCGTCTGTAATTTACATCATAGGTAGACCTCAACTATGGGAGACAAACTGAGAAAAAACAATCCAGAAAATCACATTGTCTGTTTTTTTATCATTTTATTTGCATATTATGGTGGAAAATAAGTATTTGGTCAGAAACAAAATTTCATCTCAATACTTTGTAATATATCCTTTGTTGGCAATGACAGAGGTCAAACGTTTTCTGTAAGTCTTCACAAGGTTGCCACACACTGTTGTTGGTATGTTGGCCCATTCCTCCATGCAGATCTCCTCTAGAGCAGTGATGTTTTTGGCTTTTCGCTTGGCAACACGGACTTTCAACTCCCTCCAAAGGTTTTCTATAGGGTTGAGATCTGGAGACTGGCGAGGCCACTCCAGGACCTTGAAATGCTTCTTACGAAGCCACTCCTTCGTTGCCCTGGTGGTGTGCTTTGGATCATTGTCATGTTGAAAGACCCAGCCACGTTTCATCTTCAATGCCCTTGCTGATGGAAGGAGGTTTGCACTCAAAATCTCACAATACATGGCCCCATTCATTCTTTCATGTACCCGGATCAGTCGTCCTGGCCCCTTTGCAGAGAAACAGCCCCAAAGCATGATGTTTCCACCACCATGCTTTACAGTAGGTATGGTGTTTGATAGATGCAACTCAGTATTCTTTTTCCTCCAAACACGACAAGTTGTGTTTCTACCAAACAGTTCCAGTTTGGTTTCATCAGACCATAGGACATTCTCCCAAAACTCCTCTGGATCATCCAAATGCTCTCTAGCAAACTTCAGACGGGCCCGGACATGTACTGGCTTAAGCAGTGGGACACGTCTGGCACTGCAGGATCTGAGTCCATGGTGGCGTAGTGTGTTACTTATGGTAGGCCTTGTTACATTGGTCCCAGCTCTCTGCAGTTCATTCACTAGGTCCCCCCGCGTGGTTCTGGGATTTTTGCTCACCGTTCTTGTGATCATTCTGACCCCACGGGGTGGGATTTTGCGTGGAGCCCCAGATCGAGGGAGATTATCAGTGGTCTGGAATGTCTTCCATTTTCTAATTATTGCTCCCACTGTTGATTTCTTCACTCCAAGCTGGTTGGCTATTGCAGATTCAGTCTTCCCAGCCTGGTGCAGGGCTACAATTTTGTTTCTGGTGTCCTTTGACAGCTCTTTGGTCTTCACCATAGTGGAGTTTGGAGTCAGACTGTTTGAGGGTGTGCACAGGTGTCTTTTTATACTGATAACAAGTTTAAACAGGTGCCATTACTACAGGTAATGAGTGGAGGAAAGAGGAGACTCTTAAAGAAGAAGTTACAGGTCTGTGAGAGCCAGAAATCTTGATTGTTTGTTTCTGACCAAATACTTATTTTCCACCATAATATGCAAATAAAATGATAAAAAAAACAGACAATGTGATTTTCTGGATTTTTTTTTCTCAGTTTGTCTCCCATAGTTGAGGTCTACCTATGATGTAAATTACAGACGCCTCTCATCTTTTTAAGTAGTGGAACTTGCACTATTGCTGACTGACTAAATACTTTTTTGCCCCACTGTATTTTAATTTTATTTTCTGTCTATACATATGTCTCCCATAACTATACTATTCTACAATATCAGAGGAATTCACAATTAGTTTGACTAATAAATCATAATGTCATGACTAGTGATGAGCGAGTGTGCTCATTTTCTGAGCATGCTCTTGTGTTCTCCGAGTATTTGGGCATGCTCGTAGATTATGTTTGTGTCCCCGCAGCTGCATGATTTGCAGTTATTAGAAATTATTAAAATTCTGATCCATCCCTTTGATGAAAATCAGTTTGTTTTTTTAGGTTTTATTTTTATATAACAGAAAACTACAGATTCTGAATGAAGTCTTGAGATCTTTTCAAATGTAGCAGATTTTTTTGTGGAGAACTTCCATGGATAAGCAAATTATCAAGAAACTGCAAGAAAATCCACAACAGCAAATTTGCATTACGTTATTTTGGTGCACATCATTCTGGTAATTCATTGTGGAAAACAGCAGTGTGAAAAATAAAAATACCGTATTTTCCGGCGTATAAGACGACTTTTTAACCCCCGAAAATCTTCTTAAAAGTCGGGGGTCGTCTTATACGCCGGGAATCGACTTGTACGCCGGTGTATATGGTGGGTGGGGAGGGGGAGTGATCCTGATGACGAGGGGGCGTCTCACAGGAAAGTGAGTAATCCCCATTACCTTATCCTAGCGGTGCAGCGTGGGGGTGTCAGTGCTGGGAGCGGCGGCAGCTGCTGTGTTCTGGTGCGGCGGCTCCTCTTCTGTGTGGGGCCTCTGTGCTGTGAGGTGGCGGCGGCAGCGGCGTATCTTTATCCAGTTGGGGCTCCTCCGGCATCTCCTTAGCCCTGGAGGCCCCGCCGCAACTCCATCGGTGCAATGTGGTGGCCTCCGGGAAAATGGCCGCTGCTCAGATTCAGATCTCGTGTCCCGAGATTTCGGGACGAGATCTGAATCTGAGCAGCGGCCATTTTCCCGGAGGCCACCGCATCGCACCTATTGAGCTGCCTCCGGGAAAATGGCCGCTGCATTGCACCGATGGAGTTGCGGCGGGGCCTCCAGGGCTAAGGAGATGCCGGAGGAGCCCCAACTGGATAAAGATATGCCGTCGCCACCGCCACCGCACAGCACAGAGGCCCCACACAGAAGAGGAGCCGCCGCACCAGAGCACAGCAGCCGCCGCACCAGAGCACAGCAGCCGCCGCCGCCACTCCCAGCACTGAGACCCCCACGCTGCACCGCTACGATAAGGTAATGGGGGATACTCACTTTCCTGTGAGACGCCCCCTCGTCATCAGGATCACTCCCCCCCCCCCCCAAAAGGCACATATTCACCGGCCCTATAAGACGACATAGGGTGTATAAGAAGACCCCCGACTTTTAAGAAGATTTTATATTTTAACTGGTAAAGTTGGGGGGTCGTCTTATACGCCCAGTCGTCTTATACGCCGGAAAATACGGTAAATAAACTTGCTGGGAGTTGTAGTCATCTCACGGCATACTGCAGTGCTACTATGACGCAGTGATGGTTCGGTTACAGGACCTGTGCCTGCACTGTCACTTGCTGGCCCTTTCCCCTCAGATACCACAGTCATTCTTGGCTGTGGCATCTTGATAAAATTAAGAAATCATGAATACAGGTGCGGTAAAAAATGGTTATTGATTCACTATTTTTTCCCATTCTCCCTAAAAAAATGTAACAAGTAAATCTTTACATTCCATGTGCCACAAAAGTGGTTCTAACATACGATGACGTCAAGGTGATGGTGCAGATACTGCCATTATGTTCACAGAATCAACAACAGGAAGAAGATGGTTGTAATAAGCAGCTGCCCTCCTGCTGCAACTGTCGAGATCGGAGAAAATTCTGATCCAGGCAGACCTTGTAGATGTGACCTTCAGCCTCAGCAACATTACTGTGACTGGCATCAATATACAAGTAGCAAGAGACGAAATAAAAGGCTCTGATCTGTCCCTTGAAAAAGCGTTTTCAACAGTATTTACTCCACAAATGTCAGCAAGTCTCTGACTGTAAGACGTATCTTGTGGTGGCGCATGTAAGCTGAAAAATGTGCCAAATTCATTAGGAGGCACACGCTGTTTTACACACTGTATTGTGTCTCACGTACACGTGCATGAGGCCGGAGTATGAATCCGTAAAATGTCTAGCAGCAGTAGGGTGGGCCCTCTGGAATTCCCCTTCTGGGTCCTAGGCACTCCAGTCTAACCCTGCTCATACCTATGATAGTCTCTGGAACTTTTCACATGTTCATGATTTTTCGTGGATCCATGCAAAATCACATATTCAATATTGATCCATGTGTCGAATCAAAATTGGCAATTAAATTCTATGAGTCTGGGAAATAATTGGACTACATTCGGATGTCATCTGTGCCCTGTCCATTTTTCACTGACTGATAGCTAGAAGGTGGAGAAGCACTCTTTTTTTCATCAGTGAAAAACTGATGAAACTCTGACCCATCTCTGATGACACTGATGAAAACAAAAAAGAAAACCGGCACAAAAAAAATGTAAAAATGAAAATATTTATTTAAATAGCTAAAACATCATGAACAAACATTAACAAAAAATAAACAAAATAATAGGAGGAAGGAAAAAATGGGGGTACAAAAACATTATGCGTTTCGGACAGACATCCGTAGTCACGGGTATAAGGAAACAAATAAACAAAAAAGTATTTTTACATAGAAAATGGCTGATTCATCCAATCATGGCATTAACACATGCAATTATTGATTAATGTAGGCAGAACTGTTTGAAAACAGACACAGAGAAACAGAAATTATAAATAAGAAAGATTTTCTTGACATTCAATTTATTATACAAATAGAAGGAGATACAGTACAGACCAAAAGTTTGGACACACCTTCTCATTTAAAGATTTTTCTGTATTTTCATGACTATGAAAATTGTACATTCACACTGAAGGCATCAAAACTATGAATTAACACATGTGGAATTACATACTTAACAAAAAAGTGTGAAACAACTGAAAATATGTCTTATATTCTATGTTCTTCAAAGTAGCCACCTTTTGCTTTTTACTTAGCTGCTTTCTTCTTGCCATAATACAAATTCTAACAGTCTACTCAGTAGTACTATCAGCTGTGTATCCACCAGACTTCTACTCAACACAACTGATGGTCCCAACCCCATTTATAAGGCAAGAAATCCCACTTATTAAACCTGACAGGGCACACCTGTGAAGTGAAAACCATTCCCGGTGACTACCTCTTGAAGCTCATCAAGAGAATGCCAAGAGTGTGCAAAGCAGTCATCAAAGCAAAAGGTGGCTACTTTGAAGAACCTAGAATATAAGACATATTTTCAGTTGTTTCACACTCTTTTGTTAAGTATATAAGTCTACAAGTTACTTCATAGTTTTGATGCCTTCAGTGTGAATTTACATATTTCATAGTCATGAAAATACAGAAAAATCTTTAAATGAGAAGGTGTGTCCAAACTTTTGGTCTGTACTGTATGTTCAATAAAAAAAACATGAGGTCAGGATGATAATTTATGACTCTAGGTATATGTGCATTTCACATGTAATAAATGGCTCTTTTATTATAAATAATAATAATTTAATGAAAGTATCCAATAATATTTGTGATGACTCAACATTTAATCTTAATTATCTAGATGTCTATTTTCAGTAGACCAGGAGAAATAGGCTATAGTCTGAATGTTGACTCTAGAACTGATGTGTTTTTCTTTCAGTAGGCAGGGGTGGACTGGGCCAGGTGGCAGGAGTGCATATGCCCCCCGGGCCGGTGCCTGAGCAGCTGCACAGGGCCGCTGGAGGACCGGCAGCGATTTTAATACATAGCGCGCCGCATCCCTCCAGCCGGCCCTTTAAAACTAAGCCAGGTCCTGTGTGCGCGCGTTGCTGATAAGTGCCGCGGCGGCCCACGCTAGTGCGCGAGCACGGCCGCGGTCCTAGTTCCTGCGCGTGCTCGTCTGCTGCCCGTGTCAGCGCGGGCAAGCAGGAGACCACGCGCGCACATTTGAAAAGGCCGGCGCGCATAGGACGCCTCCACCTGACTGTGTCTGACGCTGGCCGGCCTGTACCAGCGTCAGAGAAGACTGCTCACCAATGCCTGGGATCCTCTTCACTGCCGACGCTGGAGAGGACCCGACACACCTCAGCCCTTCATCCTCCCGACCTCCCCCCCAATCTCAGGGACCTGGGTGAGTCCCAAGATGATTTTTTAATGTATATACAGCAGTTGCACCTATATAATGTGTATAGACTGCTATTTATACGTTATATAGGTGATACTGCTGTATATAATCACTATACCACTAAAATGTATGTATAGCAGCCTATATCTTATATAGGTGACACTGCTACTGATGCGTATATACCTTATATAGGTGACACTGCAGTGTGTGTGTATACATACTGTATATACAGTATACTGTACACACATGTATGTATACACATATATGTACATGTATACACAGCAGTACCACCTATATAACGTATATACACATAAGTAGCAGTGTTACCTATATAAGATGTAGACTGCTATACATACATTATATAGGTAGTATAGTGATTATATACATCAGTATCACCTATATAATGTATATTTAGTAGTCTATACCCATTATATAGGCAATACCGCTACTGATGTGTATGTAGGTGATAATGCTGTGTATATATGTCGTTATATAGGCGATACTGGTGTGTGTGTGTGTGTATACACACACACACACGTACATATATACACAACAGTATCACCTATATATAACATATATACACATCAGTAGCAGTATTGCCTATATAATGTATATAGACTGCTGTATACATGATATATAGGTGATACTATCATTATATACAGCAGTAGCAGTATCGCCTATATATCGTGTATCCAACATTTGCAGTATCACCTGTATAATGTATAGACTACTGCATATACGGTGTATAGGTGATACTGCTGTGTATAGCAGCACTATCTATCTGTGTCTAATATATATATATATATATATATATATAATTTTATTTTATCAGTTTCATCTATATAATGTGTGTACACCAGTCACAGTATCACATACAATATATAGGTGATACTACAACTATACACATCAGTCGCAGTGTCAACTATATATTGTATATACAGTAGCTTCAATGTGATATATATTCAGCAGTCGCGGTGTCTCCTATGTACATCAGCCTCTGTGTCTCCTACGTGATGTATGCATCATAACATAGTATAATTCTGTCCTAATTACCGTATATTGTAGAGATGTGTGTGTGTATATATTTTTTGAATATATATATATATATATATATATATATATATATATTACATAGAGAGAGAGTGTAGAGATGTTTGTATAGTATGGCGCTATGTATATATATACAATATATAGTTGACACTGCGACTGATGTGTATAGTTGTATCACCTATATATTGTATGTGATACTGTGACTGGTGTACACACACTATATATACACTGCTGCCACATCTCTACACTATCTACTATATAATTGTCTAAGGGTCACTTCTGTCTGTCTGTCACGGATATTCATTGGTTGCGGCCTCTGTCTGTCATGGAATCCAAGTCGCTGATTGGTCTCGCCAGCTGCCTGTCATGGCTGCCGCGACCAATCAGCGACGGGCACAGTCCGATTAGTCCCTCCCTCATCCCCTGCAGTCAATGCCCGGTGCCCGCTCCATATTCCCCGCAGTCACCGCACACAGGGTTAATGCCAGCGGTAACGGACCGCGTTATGCCGCGGGTAACTCACTCCGCTACCGCCGCTATTAACCCTGTGTGACCAAGTTTTTACTATTGATGCTGCCTATGCAGCTTCAATAGTAGAAAGATCTAATGTTAAAAATAATTTTAAAAAAATAAAAAATCATTATATACTCACCTTCCGCCGCCTTTCCCACTCCTCGTGACGCTCCGGTGACCGGTCCATGCAAGCGGCAGGTTCCGTTGGCAAGGATGGTCTGCGAGAAGGACCTGCCGTGATGTCACGGTCATGTGACCACGACGTCATCACGGGTCCTGAGCGCCTGCGACATCATCACACCCTGGGATCGGAAGCTGCCGCCTGCACGGCACACAGGTGACAGAACTACAAGGGACCCCTCGGAAGGTGAGTATATGTTTATTTTTTATTTTTTAACCTGTGACATACATGGCTGGGCAATATACTACGTAGCTGGGCAATATACTACATGGCTCTGTGGTGTATACTAAGTCGCTGTGCAATATACTACGTGGCTCTGTGCTGAATACTACGTCACTGGGCAATATACTACGTCACTGGGCAATATACTACGTGGCTGGGCAATATGCTACGTGGCTTGGAAATATGCTACGTGGCTGGGCAATATACTACGTGGCTGGGCAATATACTACGTGGCTCTGTGCTGTATACTACGTAACTGGGCAATATACTACGTGGCTGGGCAATATACTACGTGGCTCTGTGCTGTATACTACATCGCTGTGCAATATACTATGTGGCTCTGTGCTGTATACTACATCGCTGTGCAATATACTATGTGGCTCTGTGCTGTATACTACGTGGCTGGGCAATATACTACGTGGCTGGGCAATATACTACGTGGCTGGGCAATATACTACGTGGCTGGGCAATATACTACGTAGCTGGGCAATATACTACGTGACTGGCCAATATACTACGTGGCTGGGCAATATACTGCGTGGCTCTGTGCTGTATACTACATTGCTATGCAATATACTACGTGGCTCTGTGCTGTATACTACATCGCTGTGCAATATACTACGTGGCTCTGTGCTGTATACTACGTAACTGGGCAATATACTACGTGGCTGGGCAATATACTACGTCACTGGGCAATATACTACGTGGCTGGGCAATATACTACGTCACTTGGCAATATACTACGTGGCTGGGCAATATACTACGTGGACATGCATATTCTAGAATACCCGATGCGTTAGAATCGGGCCACCATCTAATATAATATATACACCGCTCTATATTCCTTAACACGGTATATAATATGCCTCTGTGTATATAATAGATTGTAGTATACCGTATAAACTCATGTATAAGCCGAGTTTTTCAGCATATTTTTTTTGTCCTGAAAACACCCCCCTCTGCTTATACATGAGTCATTATCCCAGAAAAACGGAGGGGGAGCAGCGAGTCACAGAATATTCCAGTGCTGTGAATATTCATTTCTCTTATAGGGTTCTGTTATGGTTTCCAATGGCAAGGAAACATCAGAAGCATAGAATAAACGGACAAGCTCTCGGGTGATGGAAACTAGAGCTGACCGCGATGCTAAACCTACACACCACACTAGAAGTAGCCAGGGGGCATTCCTGCGTTGTCTCTAGATGCCGCGCGCCAGCCGGAGAACTAACTACCCCTGGTAGAAGAAAACACAGTCCTGGCTTGCCTCCAGAGAATGTCCCCACAGGAGATAGCAGCCCCCCACATATAATAACGGTGAGAGCAGATGAAAAGACACACGTAGTATGAAAGCAGATTTAGCACAGAGAGGCCCGCTAACTAAATAGCAGAAAGATACAACAGAGGACTTCGCGGTCAGCTGCAAAACCCTTCAAAACACCATCCTGAAATTACCTTAACTCATGTGACAACTCATGCCTCTGGAGTGGTAATTTCAGCCCAACAAGAGCTTCCAGCTGCAGAGATTCACATAAGTGCAAACTGGACAAAACATACAAAAATAGACTTAAGGACTAAAGTGTCCAACTTAGCTGAGCAGAAAACTGGGAGCAGGAACATGCAACAGAATCACTCTGGATACATTGATGGCCAGCATTAGAATGACTAAGGAGCAAGGTTAAATAGGATACTCCCACATCCTGATAGGAACAGGTGAACTGAGAAGGCAAAGCTTGCAGGACACCAGTACCACAAGAGACCACCGGGGGAGCCCACGAACCGAATCACAACAGTACCCCCCCCTTAAGGAGGGGGCACCGAACCCTCACAAGAACCACCAGGGCGATCTGGATGAGCCCTATGAAAGGCACGGACCAAATCAGAAGCATGAACATCAGAAGCTGTAACCCAAGAATTATCCTCTTGACCGTAGCCCTTCCATTTCACCAGATATTGAAGTCTCCGTCTGGAAACACGAGAGTCCAAGATTTTCTCCACCACGTACTCCAATTCACCCTCAACCAGCACAGGAGCAGGAGGCTCAACAGAAGGCACAAGTGGTACCTCATACCTCCGCAATAATGACCGATGGAAGACATTATGGATAGCAAAGGATGCTGGGAGGTCCAAACGAAAAGACACAGGGTTAAGAATTTCCAAAATCTTATAAGGACCGATGAACCGAGGCTTAAACTTAGGAGAAGAGACCCTCATAGGGACAAAACGGGAGGACAACCACACCAAGTCCCCAACACGAAGACGAGGACCAACACGACGATGGCGATTAGCAAAACATTGAGTCTTCTCCTGGGACAACTCCAAATTGTCCACCACCTGCCCCCAAATACGATGCAACCTATCCACCATGGTATCCACTCCAGGACAATCCGAAGACTCCACCTGACCAGATGAAAAACGAGGATGGAACCCTGAATTGTAAAAGAAAGGGGAGACCAAAGTGGCAGAACTGGCCCGATTATTAAGGGCAAACTCAGCCAATGGCAAAAAGGAGACCCAGTCATCCTGATCAGCAGACACGAAACACCTCAAATAAGTCTCCAAGGTCTGATTAGTACGTTCCGTCTAGCCATTTGTCTGGGGATGAAATGCAGACGAAAAAGACAAATCAATGCCCATCCTGGCACAAAACGCCCGCCAAAATCTGGACACAAACTGGGATCCCCTGTCGGAAACGATATTCTCCGGAATACCATGCAGCCGAACCACATTCTGAAAAAACAGGGGCACCAACTCAGATGAGGAAGGCAGCTTGGGCAAGGGCACCAAATGAACCATCTTAGAAAAGCGGTCACACACCACCCAAATGACGGACATCTTCTGAGAAACAGGGAGATCAGAAATAAAATCCATAGAGATGTGTGTCCAAGGCCTCTTAGGAACAGGCAAGGGCAACAACAACCCACTAGCCCGAGAACAACAAGGCTTGGCCCGAGCACAAACATCGCAAGACTGCACAAAAGTACGCACGTCCCGAGACAGGGAAGGCCACCAGAAGGACCTAGCCACCAAATCTCTGGTACCAAAAATTCCCAGATGACCTGCCAACGCAGAAGAATGAACCTCCGAGATGACTCTATTGGTCCACTCATCCGGCACAAACAATCTACCAGGCGGACAACGATCAGGCCGATCCGCCTGAAACTCTTGTAAAGCACGTCGCAGGTCTGGGAAGACAGCAGACAATATCACCCCATCCTTAAGTATACCCGTAGGTTTAGAATCACCAGGGGAATCAGGTTCAAAACTCCTAGAAAGGGCATCCGCCTTCACATTCTTAGTACCTGGCAGATACGAAACCACAAAATTAAACCGGGAGAAAAACAACGACCAGCGCGCCTGTCTAGGATTCAGACGTCTGGCCGACTCAAGATAAATCAAATTTTTGTGATCAGTCAAGACCACCACCTGATGTTTAGCACCCTCAAGCCAATGACGCCACTCCTCGAATGCCCACTTCATCGCCAAAAGCTCCCGATTACCGACGTCATAATTTCGCTCGGCGGGCGAAAATTTTCGAGAAAAGAACGCACAAGGTCTCATCACTGAACAATCTGAACTTTTCTGCGACAAAACCGCCCCCGCTCCGATCTCGGAAGCATCAACTTCCACCTGAAAAGGAAGAGAAACATCAGGCTGGCACAACACCGGAGCAGAAGAAAAACGGCGCTTAAGCTCCCGAAAGGCCTCCACAGCAGCAGGAGACCAATCTGCAACATCAGCACCCTTTTTAGTCAAATCAGTCAAAGGCCTGACAACGCTAGAAAAACCAGTTATGAATCGACGATAAAAGTTAGCAAAGCCCCAAAATTTCTGAAGGCCCTTAAGAGAAGTCGGTTGCGTCCAGTCACAAATAGCCCGAACCTTCACAGGATCCATCTCAATAGAAGAGGGGGAAAAAATGTACCCCAAAAAAGAAATCTTCTGAACCCCAAAAACACACTTTGAACCTTTAACAAACAGAGAATTGGTCCGCAAAACCTGAAAAACCCTCCTAACTTTTTGAACATGAGATTCCCAGTCATCCGAAAAAATCAAGATATCGTCCAAATACACAATCATAAATTTATCCAGATATTCACGGAAAATATTGTGCATAAAAGACTGAAAGACCGAAGGGGCATTTGACAGACCAAAAGGCATCACCAAATACTCAAAATGGCCCTCGGGCGTATTAAATGCGGTTTTCCACTCATCCCCCTGCTTAATTCGCACCAAATTATACGCACCGCGAAGATCAATCTTAGAGAACCACTTCGCCCCCTCAATGCGAGCAAATAAATCTGTCAGCAATGGCAAAGGATACTGATACTTGACTGTGATCTTATTCAAGAGTCTATAATCAATACAAGGTCTCAAAGAACCATCGCTTTTAGCTACGAAAAAGAACCCCGCTCCAAGAGGAGACGAAGAAGGACGAATATGTCCCTTTTCCAAGGACTCCCTAATATACTCTCGCATGGCAGCATGTTCAGGTACAGACAGATTGAATAGACGACCTTTAGGAAATTTACTGCCAGGGATCAAATCTATGGTGCAATCGCAATCTCTGTGAGGAGGAAGAGAATTAAGAGTAGATTCCTCAAAAACCTCACGATAATCAGACAAAAACTCAGGAATTTCAGAGGGAATAGATGAAGCAATGGAGACCAAAGATGTGTCCCCATAATTTCCCTGACATCCCCAGCTTAGTACAGACATTGTTTTCCAGTCAAGGACTGGGTTATGAGTTTGCAACCATGGCAATCCCAGCACCAACACATCATGTAGATTATACAGTACCAGGAAGCGAATCACCTCTTGATGGTCTGGAGTCATACGCATAGTCACTTGTGTCCAGTATTGTGGTTTATTACTAGCCAATGGTGTAGAATCAATACCCTTTAAAGGTATAGGAACTTCCAGAGGCTCTAGATCAAACCCACAGCGCCTGGCAAAGGACCAATCCACAAGACTCAAAGCGGCGCCAGAATCCACATACGCATCCGCAACAATAGAAGATAACGAACAAATTAGAGTTACAGACAAAATAAACTTGGACTGCAAAGTGCCAATAGCAGAGGATTTATCAACTTTCTTTGTTCGTTTAGAGCATGCTGATATAACATGAGTAGAATTTCCACAATAGAAGCACAAATGATTTTTGCGCCTATAAATCTGTCGTTCGCTTCTGGACAGAAAGCTATCACATTGCATACTCTGTGGTGCCTCTTCAGAAGACACCGCCAACTGGTGCACAGGTTTGCGTTCCCGTAAACGCAGATCAATCTGAACTGCCATTGTCATGGACTCATTCAGACCAGTAGGCGCAGGAAACCCCACCATGACGTCTTTTACAGCATCAGAGAGACCTTCTCTGAAAATTGCCGCCAGAGCGCACTCATTCCACTGAGTAAGCACAGACCATTTTCGAAATTTTTGGCAATATATTTCGGCTTCATCTTGCCCCTGAGAGAGGGCTATTAGGGCTTTCTCAGCCTGAATCTCCAAATTTGGTTCCTCATAAAGCAACCCCAAAGCCAGAAAAAACGCATCCACATTGAGCAACGCAGGATCCCCTGGTGCCAATGAAAATGCCCAATTTTGGGGGTCACCCCGCAGTAAAGAAATAACAATTTTTACTTGCTGGGCAGGATCTCCAGCAGAATGAGATCTCAGCGAAAGAAACAATTTACAATTGTATTTAAAATTTAGAAAACAAGATCGATCTCCAGAAAAAAACTCCGGTATAGGAATTTTAGGTTCAGACCGAGGAGCATGTAACAAAAAATCTTGTATATTCTGAACTTTAGAGGCAAGATTATTCAAATTGGTAGCCAGACTCTGGGGATCCATATTTCAACAGATAAAGTCTGAGCCATTCAGGGGTTAAGAGGAGAGGAAAACAGGAGACTGCAATTGAGCTGGAATGCAACTTCAGAGGAAGGAAAAAAAAAAAAAAAAGGTTTCACACAGTTCCTTTTCTCTCCTGCTTCAGCCTATAGATTAAACATTTGGGCTGGCCATACTGTTATGGTTTCCAATGGCAAGGAAACATCAGAAGCATAGAATAAACGGACAAGCTCTCGGGTGATGGAAACTAGAGCTGACCGCGATGCTAAACCTACACACCACACTAGAAGTAGCCAGGGGGCATTCCTGCGTTGTCTCTAGATGCCGCGCGCCAGCCGGAGAACTAACTACCCCTGGTAGAAGAAAACACAGTCCTGGCTTGCCTCCAGAGAATGTCCCCACAGGAGATAGCAGCCCCCCACATATAATAACGGTGAGAGCAGATGAAAAGACACACGTAGTATGAAAGCAGATTTAGCACAGAGAGGCCCGCTAACTAAATAGCAGAAAGATACAACAGAGGACTTCGCGGTCAGCTGCAAAACCCTTCAAAACACCATCCTGAAATTACCTTAACTCATGTGACAACTCATGCCTCTGGAGTGGTAATTTCAGCCCAACAAGAGCTTCCAGCTGCAGAGATTCACATAAGTGCAAACTGGACAAAACATACAAAAATAGACTTAAGGACTAAAGTGTCCAACTTAGCTGAGCAGAAAACTGGGAGCAGGAACATGCAACAGAATCACTCTGGATACATTGATGGCCAGCATTAGAATGACTAAGGAGCAAGGTTAAATAGGATACTCCCACATCCTGATAGGAACAGGTGAACTGAGAAGGCAAAGCTTGCAGGACACCAGTACCACAAGAGACCACCGGGGGAGCCCACGAACCGAATTACAACAGGGTTCACAGCCACAGCCGCTGGCTTCCAGCACACATCCTACTTACCTTCCCTGCGCTCCCTCGCTGCATCTTGTTCTGGCGCCAGCAGCTCTTCAGGCCGAGCGATCATGTGTCTGCCTCTCATTAAGGTAATGAGTATTCACCCCTCTCCACTCCCATAGGCGTGGGTAAATATTCATTATCTTAATGAGTGGGGGACACGTGATCACCCAGCCACAGGAGCTGCTGGCACCAAAACGAGATGCTGCGAGGGCATGCAGGGAAGGTAAGTAGGATATGTTTTTTTTTTATCAGAACCATGCATACATGAACAAGGAAGGAGCCATGCATAAAAGGACGGGGATAAGGAGCCATGCATACAAGGACGAGGATAAGGAGCCATGCATACAAAAATGGGAATAAGAGGCCCATGCATACAAGGACGGGGATAAGGAGTCATGCATACAAGGATGGGGATAAGGAGCTAAGGAGCCCATGCAGACAAGGATGGGGATAAGGAGCCATGCATACAAAGACGGGGATGAGGAGCCATGCGGACAGGGACGGGGGAGCCATGCAGACAAGGATGGGGATGAGGAGCCATGCATACAAGGACTGGGATAAGGAGCAATGCATACAAGGACAGGGATGGGGGGACCATGCATACAAGGACAGGGATGAGGAGCTATGCATACAAGGACGGGGATAAGGAGCCATGCATACAGGGACAGGGGAGCCATGCATACAAGGACGGGGATGTGGGGACAATGCATACCTGGCTTATACTCGACTCAATAAGCTCTCCCAGTTTTTTTCTGGCAAAATTAGGTGCCTCGGCATATACTTGGGTCGACATATACTCAAGTATATACGGTATATTGTGGAGCTGTGTATACTTCTACTGTCCTGCATAAATGGTGTAATTCTCAGTATCTATTCTTATTATGTATGTGTGTGTATCTGTCTATCTATCACTCTGATTAATTGTGAGAAAAATAGCGTACTCCTTATTGGCCCATGTGGCAACGTTTCGGATCCATAACTGCACATTTCTCTGATATGGAAGTGAAATGTTGCCACATGGACTAATATAGTGTATAAAAAAAAATCGGTTCCTTTTTCTTTCCACAAAAGTGGTACGATTCTCTTCTCACTTGCTGTCCGTGTGCAGTCGTTTTTTTTTTTCTCAGCAGATGTTGCAGTCTGATACACGGCGAGTCAGACCATTGAGAAGATGGAGAAATTAATTTCTCCGTCTCCTCCACACTTGTGCTGCGAGAGCATTGGAGCACGGACACTCGGATCATGCTCACAGCAGAGCAAGAGCCAAGTATCATTGGCAGATCACATCCAATGCCATATGCTAGTGTTATTCCACCCTAATGAGCACCTGTATTAATGGGAACCTGTCACCCCCCCCCCCCCCCCCCGGCGTTTTTAACTAAAAAAGCCATCTTGTGCAGCTCTAATGCTGCATTCTGTGAAGGTGGCTCTTTTAGTTCTGGTCCCTTCCAACGCTGAAGTAATCGTTTTTAGAATTTGCTTGTCATACCTGTAGTTTGTCAGGGGGCATGTCTTTTCCCCCCTGACACAAGCGCCTCCCTCAGTACTCTGTGTGCCAGGCGCCACCTCCTCTTCCTTCATTAGCGTCTCCAGTGCCTGCGCTGTAAGTTTTTTTTCGGGCATGCACAGCTTGCGCTGCCCTTCCAACTTACAACGCAGGCGCCGGGGGCACTAATGAAGGAGAGGAGGAGGCGCCAGGCTCCGGAGCAGATACTGCTGGGCGGCAGGAGGAGCGCTAGTCCCCTGTGAGGGAGATGGCACCTCTGCTGTGAGTCCTCTGCAGAGCGGTCACTGGGCGCTGTGCTCCTCAGTCCTCTGCCATCCTCTGGGCTCTCCTCATCCCCAGGGTGTCCCTGATGCCTGCCTGCAGTGTAAAGAGCACCATGTAAATGGACCTGTGTTCGATCATGCGCACTGCGGCGCCATTCACATGTGGCTCTTCAAATAACGCCTTTAAGAGAAGTGTTGAAGGGCAGGACAAAGTATAGCAAAATTCACTGATCGGGATGGGGAGTGTTATAGTATGTGGGCTGGTGGGGTTTGTGTGGCAGGGCTGTTTTTTTTTTGTCCCAGTCCGGCCCTGTGTGTGTGATTATACAGTGTGTGCATGAGATTATACAGTGAGGCTGTGTGTGAGATTATACAGTGGGGCTGTGCGTGTCATTATACAGTGGGGCTGTGCGTGTCATTATACATTGGGGCTGTGCGTGTCATTATATAGTGGGGCTGTGCCTGTCATTATACAGTGGGGCTGTGCCTGTCATTATACAGTGGGGCTGTGTGTGCGTGTGTGTCACTATACAGTGGGGCTGTGTGTGTGTCATTAATTATACAGTAGGGTTGTGTGTGTGTGTGTCATTATACAGTGAGGCTGTGCTTGTCATTATACAGTGGGGCTGTGCCTGTCATTATACAGTGGGGCTGTGCCTGTCATTATACAGTGGGGTTGTGTGTGTGACTGTCACTGTATGCAGTAGGACTGTGTGTTTTATATATACCGTATATACTCGAGTATAAGCCGACCCGAGTATAAGCCGACCCCCCTAATTTTGCCACAAAAAACTGGGAAAACTTATTGACTCGAGTATAAGCCTAGGGTGGAAAATGCAGCAGGTACCGGTGAATTTCAAAATTAGAAATAGATACTCCATACCGTTCATTATGGCCCCATAGATGCTCCACATAAAGCTGTGCCATATATAATGCTCTGCACCGTTGCCCCATAGCTGTGCCATATATAATGCTCTGCACCGTTGCCCCATAGCTGTGCCATATATATAATGCTCTGCACCGTTGCCCCATAGCTGTGCCATATATATAATGCTCTGCACTGTTGCCCCATAGCTGTGCCATATATATAATGCTCTGCACCGTTGCCCCATAGCTGTGCCATATAGTGCTCTGCACCGTTGCCCCATAGCTCTGCCATATAGTGCTCTGCACCATTGCCCCATAGCTCTGCCATATAGTGCTCTGCACCGTTGCCCCATAGCTGTGCCATATAGTGCTCTGCACCGTTGCCCCATAGCTGTGCCATATAGTGCTCTGCACCGTTGCCCCATAGCTGTGCCATATAGTGCTCTGCACCGTTGCCCCATAGCTGTGCCATATAGTGCTCTGCACCGTTGCCTCATAGCTGTGCCATATAGTGCTCTGCACCATTGCCCCATAGCTGTGCCATATAGTGCTCTGCACCGTTGCCCCATAGCTGTGCCATATAGTGCTCTGCACCATTGCCCCATAGCTGTGCCATATAGTGCTCTGCACCGTTGCCCCATAGCTGTGCCATATAGTGCTCTGCACCATTGCGCCATAGCTCTGCCATATAGTGCTCTGCACCGTTGCCCCATAGCTGTGCCATATAGTACTCTGCACCGTTGCCCCAAAGCTGTGCCATATAGTGCTCTGCACCGTTGCCCCATAGCTGTGCCATATAGTGCTCTGCACCGTTGCCCCATAGCTGTGCCATATAGTGCTCTGCACCGTTGCCCCATAGCTGTGCCATATAGTGCTCTGCACCGTTGCCCCATAGCTGTGCCATATAGTACTCTGCACCATTGCCCCATAGCTGTGCCATATAGTGCTCTGCACCATTGCCCCATAGATGCTCCACATAAATCTGTGCTGCTGCTGCTGCAATAAAAAAAAAAAACACATACTCACCTGTCCTGCTTGCAGCTCCTCGGCGCCATCTTCCCGGCGTCTCTCTGCACTGACTGATCAGGCAGAGGGCGGCGCGCACACTATATGCGTCATCGCGCCCTCTGACCTGCACAGTCAGTGCGGAGAGACGCCGGGAAGATGGCGCGACGCCCGGCGTGTGGAACGAGGACAGGTGAATATGTCATACTTACCTGCTCCCGGCGTCCCGCTCCTTCCCCCTGCCTGTCTTCGGTGCCGCAGCCTCTTTCTCTATCAGCGGTCACCGGCACCGCTTCATTAGAGAAATGAATAGGCGGCTCCGCCCCTATGGGAGGTGGAGCCGCCTATTCATTTCTCTAATGAGCGGTCCCACGTGACCGCTCAGGGGAAGAGGCTGCGGCACCGAAGACAGTGTGACAGGCAGGGAGAGCGACAGGAGCCCCGGAAGCAGGTAAGTATATGTCAGTGCTCACCCGCCGACCCCACCACCGATCATGACTCGAGTATAAGCCGAGAGGGGCACTTTCAGCCCAAAAATTTGGGCTGAAAATCTCGGCTTATACTCGAGTATATACGGTATATATATATATATATATATATATGCCAAAAATGGAAGAAGAAAAGCACGCACTCAGCAGGAAGTCCGATGCAGGTAACTTTATTCAGCTAAAAGACACATCTTCACGGCCGGGAGTGTTACAGCAAGGAGTGCGGCAATGCTAGACTACAGCTGTTTCGCGCCGGCTTGGCGCTTCAACAGGTCAATGAAGGTGTGCACAGAAAACGCCGGGTGAAATAGAGGCAGGTAAGGGCGGGGTGTAACCCATCTACCTCCCCCCGGCGTGGAACCTGAACACTCCTCACCTTGAGACAAGATTAAAATCATGCTTTAAAAACAATACACTTAGTAACAAAAAATGTTTACAAAAAATATTAACCAAACATTTACAAAAGAAACATTTTTATAAAAAACACACAATAAGACACAGGAACAGGGAAAATGAAGAAAAAGGAAAAAGAAAACCAGACACAAAATAATCCCAAACCTAATTCATATAATCTTCAATGACCGCGAGTGATATATATACACAGAAAGCAGAATCACTGCTCGGGAACGAAGAAAAAAATCTGTATACCAAAGGCTATACATAAAGGAGAGCAATAAATACTTACTTTATAGCTGGTAGAGAGCGACTTATAAGAAAATGGCCATGTCTACTCTGTCATTAAACCCTGCAGGGCCCATAGCATTAGTTTGCATTATCCATCGAGCTTCTTTTTGTAGAAGCATATTGTGGAGATCCCCTCCTCTTTTAGGTAGGGTAACCTGCTCAATACCAGCAAAAGTCAAAACGCCTGGGTTTCCATTGTGGCTAGTGTGAATGTGTTCAATCAAACGGGGGACCCCTTTTCCTGTGTTAATAGTGCTGCAATGTTCTCGAAAACGCATGTATAAACAACGTATAGTTTTGCCTATATAAAAGCGTCCGCACGGACAAAAAATAACATAAACTACATTTTTCGTTTTGCATGTTATGAATGTATTGACTACATGCTTAATGGGTCCTATATTAAAAGAACGCCCCGTGAGATGGTATTTACATTGTGCACAATGTCCACAACGGAAATTCCCTTTTGGTGTACTGGAATTTAACCAATTGTTGTGTTTGCTTGGTAAACGATTGCGCACTAAGATATCCCTCAGGTTTTTGCTGCGTTGGTTTGATATTAAAGGTCCCCTTTTGACTATTTCGGCTAAGTCTTTGTCTTTTTCGAGTATGTGCCAGTTCTTACGTATTGCACTGCGTATACAACTATCTACTGGACTGAATTGGAAACTAAAATTGAAACGTTTTCCAGAAGGTGCACGTAAAAAATTACCAGTATCCGATTTTGCTCTACCTTCATTGAGCAATTGAGTGGGGTAACCTCTGTCTGCCAACCTGTTGAACAATTCGTCAGACTGGGTTGCAGTTCCTTCTAATGTACTATTGGCTTTTTTAACCCGCAAAAATTGACTGTAAGGGAGGGACCGTTTTACATGTGATGGATGATAACTTTTATAATGTAATAGGGAATTAGTTGCAACCGGTTTCCTATACAGTGTTGTAACAAGAGTTCCTTCTTTTGCTTCCACCGAAACATCCAAAAAATTAAGGCATGTGCCTCCAAATTCAGATGTGAACAACATGTTCATCTGATTGGCGTTAAGATATGTAACAAATGAGGAAAAAGTGTCTTCAGACCCATCCCATATAAAAATCATATCATCCACATATCTGCGGTAAAATTTTATATGTTTGGCAAACATGTTTTGTGTGGCATAGATGTACTTCTCCTCAAAAAGGCTAAAGAACAGGTTAGCGAACGTGCATGCTGCCGGAGTCCCCATTGCAGTCCCAGTTATCTGTTTATACCACGAATCTCTGAAAGTAAATGCATTATGCATAAGTATGAACCGTAAACCCTCACATACAAAGTCAATGAAAGACTGAGAGCGATCAGTGGACTCCAAAATGACTCTAATGGAGTCCACCCCCATCTGTTGGGGGATCCTAGTATAAAGGTTGGTCACATCGATTGAGGCTAAAGCGAACCCGGTTTGCCAATGAAAATGTTCGATGGCTTTAAGGAATGCATTAGTGTCCTTCAAATAAGACGGGACGCTAGTCAGTATAGGACGAAGCAGCCAATCAATATATTTTGATAAGGGTTCTGTGAGGGAGCCCACCCCGGATACTATGGGGCGTCCGGGGGGGTCTATTTCAGATTTGTGTATTTTGGGGACGCAATACCAATGAGGCTTAATGGGGAACTCCGGCAGCAACTTTTCCGCTTTACTGCGTGAAATAATACCTGTTTCAACAGATTTTTTAAAAAAAGCCTGTAAAGACCCTTTAAATTTCTGTGTGGGGTCTTGTGCCAATTTTACATACGTATTTTTGTCCGCTAATTGCCTGTCAGCTTCTTTTAGATACATGGATTTAGGGATTAGCACTATCTTTCCTCCCTTGTCCGCTTGTCTGATGACTGTGTCAGACCAATTAGAAATTTCTTTTAATGCCTGTCGTTCTGCATAAGTCAGATTGGAAGGCTCCTTTTTATATATAAGTGCCTCAACATCTTTTAAGACTAATGCTTCAAAAAGGTCGATCATGTTCCCTGGTGATGTGGGTGGCATGTATTTTGAAGGGACCCCTCCTGTAAAAGGTACTGTTGATGGAATAGGTGGAATTGGACTGACATCTGTGTCCTCAGTAAGGCTTAATAATAAACCTCCATCAGCGTTCATGTCCGCTAAGGATTGCACCTCAGTCCCGGCCAAAAAACCCAAAGGGCCTATTACCACCGGTTGTTCCCCCTCCTTTTGTCTCAATGTCCTGTCAGACTTGTTAGAGGATAAAAAAGCCTTATGAAGGTGCATTTTTCGTGTAGCCTTAAATAAGTCAATACGGAAGTCAGTCAAGTTAAATTCTTCAGGAATGCAATATGATAAGCCTTTGCTCAACAAAGACAAATGCTCAGCCTGCAAATAATGCTCTGTCAAATTTAATACATTATGATTAGCATTTAGCGCTGTCGTCTCCCCCTCCAAGAAACCTTCTTTATCTTGCGGCGCAGATCGTAACTCCCTCCTCCTTCTTCCTCCTCGTCTAGTCCTCCTTCTAAAGGGGACGCTGTACGGCTGTTATTCCTATCCATGGAAACTTCATTATCAGACATCATGGAAGCTGTTGCGCCTTCGCTGAGGCTGGAGTCAGATTCGGTGGTATAGTAATCTTTTTTGTGGAAATGCTTTCGTTTTTTATTATTATTATTTTTATTCTTATAGCTGTTAAATCGATTGGGGCCTCTGTTCTCACTGTTCGCTATTTTATTCCAGGTGAAAACATGCCCATTGTCAAAGTCGTTCTTGTCTCGTATGAATTTATCTCTTTTGCGTGACTTAATCTCCGCCTGAATAGGAATCATTTTGGTATCCAATTTTTTATTTAGGAGAGTCCATTGGCTGTCAGTAAGTCTATGCTTTAATTCCTCCTGTGTTTTCTTTAAATCAGCGTTCACCTGCTCATAATTCTGCATGTTGGATTTTAAAACTAATTGAAGTAATTCCTGGGAGCACTTCAACATAATGGCTTCCCATTCTGTTTTAAAATTAGGGTCATTGGTAAAATGTGCGATATCTTTCCATACCCTGAGTCCTCTGGGCACTCTGCCACTATCGACGTACGATTTCAGGGAATTATTGGTCCAAAACAATTTGGTTTCCTTTTCAGTTAAATTAGTCATTTTGTGTTCCAATGTCTTGGTGCTTAGTGTAGTAATCTCGTCAGCTAGTTCGCACTCCTTGAAATAATTGGAAACATCATCCCGGCCGGCTAGTAAACCAGTTCGGATGGCTTGGCTATCCATAGTAAAACAAATTACTGGGTGCTGAATATATTATATATTGTTAGCACAAATGTGTGAGGGAGACTTGTATACGTTCTCACGTCAGTCTGTGTGCTTGGTCCACAAAAAGCACTAATATCCGCTAAATAAGAAAAAAGTCGGACCGCACCAACAGCCTGTATAGACGTGATGGGAACCGCTCACCTGCACACAGTAAGCCAGAGTCTCCAGTCCTGGGTGCGTTGCTCCATGGAAGAGTAGCGTGAATGAATGCCAAAAATGGAAGAAGAAAAGCACGCACTCAGCAGGAAGTCCGATGCAGGTAACTTTATTCAGCTAAAAGACACATCTTCACGGCCGGGAGTGTTACAGCAAGGAGTGCAGCAATGCTAGACTACAGCTGTTTCGCGCCGGCTTGGCGCTTCAACAGGTCAATGAAGGTGTGCACAGAAAACGCCGGGTGAAATAGAGGCAGGTAAGGGCGGGGTGTAACCCATCTACCTCCCCCCGGCGTGGAACCTGAACACTCCTCACCTTGAGACAAGATTAAAATCATGCTTTAAAAACAATACACTTAGTAACAAAAAATGTTTACAAAAAATATTAAACAAACATTTACAAAAGAAACATTTTTATAAAAAACACACAATAAGACACAGGAACAGGGAAAATGAAGAAAAAGGAAAAAGAAAACCAGACACAAAATAATCCCAAACCTAATTCATATAATCTTCAATGACCGCGAGTGATATATATACACAGAAAGCAGAATCACTGCTCGGGAACGAAGAAAAAAATCTGTATACCAAAGGCTATACATAAAGGAGAGCAATAAATACTTACTTTATAGCTGGTAGAGAGCGACTTATAAGAAAATGGCCATGTCTACTCTGTCATTAAACCCTGCAGGGCCCATAGCATTAGTTTGCATTATCCATCGAGCTTCTTTTTGTAGAAGCATATTGTGGAGATCCCCTACTCTTTTAGGTAGGGTAACCTGCTCAATACCAGCAAAAGTCAAAACGCCTGGGTTTCCATTGTGGCTAGTGTGAATGTGTTCAATCAAACGGGGGACCCCTTTTCCTGTGTTAATAGTGCTGCAATGTTCTCGAAAACGCATGTATAAACAACGTATAGTTTTGCCTATATAAAAGCGTCCGCACGGACAAAAAATAACATAAACTACATTATTCGTTTTGCATGTTATGAATGTATTGACTACATGCTTAGAGTCATTTTGGAGTCCACTGATCGCTCTCAGTCTTTCATTGACTTTGTATGTGAGGGTTTACGGTTCATACTTATGCATAATGCATTTACTTTCAGAGATTCGTGGTATAAACAGATAACTGGGACTGCAATGGGGACTCCGGCAGCATGCACGTTCGCTAACCTGTTCTTAAGCCTTTTTGAGGAGAAGTACATCTATGCCACACAAAACATGTTTGCCAAACATATAAAATTTTACCGCAGATATGTGGATGATATGATTTTTATATGGGATGGGTCTGAAGACACTTTTTCCTCTTTTGTTACATATCTTAACGCCAATCAGATGAACATGTTGTTCACATCTGAATTTGAAGGCACATGCCTTAATTTTTTGGATGTTTCGGTGGAAGCAAAAGAAGGAACTCTTGTTACAACACTGTATAGGAAACCGGTTGCAACTAATTCCCTATTACATTATAAAAGTTATCATCCATCACATGTAAAACGGTCCCTCCCTTACAGTCAATTTTTGCGGGTTAAAAAAGCCAATAGTACATTAGAAGGAACTGCAACCCAGTCTGACGAATTGTTCAACAGGTTGGCAGACAGAGGTTACCCCACTCAATTGCTCAATGAAGCTAGAGCAAAATCGGATACTGGTAATTTTTTACGTGCACCTTCTGGAAAACGTTTCAATTTTAGTTTCCAATTCAGTCCAGTAGATAGTTGTATACGCAGTGCAATACGTAAGAACTGGCACATACTCGAAAAAGACAAAGACTTAGCCGAAATAGTCAAAAGGGGACCTTTAATATCAAACCAACGCAGCAAAAACCTGAGGGATATCTTAGTGCGCAATCGTTTACCAAGCGAACACAACAATTGGTTAAATTCCAGTACACCAAAAGGGAATTTCCGTTGTGGACATTGTGCACAATGTAAATACCATCTCACGGGGCGTTCTTTTAATATAGGACCCATTAAGCATGTAGTCAATACATTCATAACATGCAAAACGAAAAATGTAGTTTATGTTATTTTTTGTCCGTGCGGACGCTTTTATATAGGCAAAACTATACGTTGTTTATACATGCGTTTTCGAGAACATTGCAGCACTATTAACACAGGAAAAGGGGTCCCCCGTTTGATTGAACACATTCACACTAGCCACAATGGAAACCCAGGCGTTTTGACTTTTGCTGGTATTGAGCAGGTTACCCTACCTAAAAGAGGAGGGGATCTCCACAATATGCTTCTACAAAAAGAAGCTCGATGGATAATGCAAACTAATGCTATGGGCCCTGCAGGGTTTAATGACAGAGTAGACATGGCCATTTTCTTATAAGTCGCTCTCTACCAGCTATAAAGTAAGTATTTATTGCTCTCCTTTATGTATAGCCTTTGGTATACAGATTTTTTTCTTCGTTCCCGAGCAGTGATTCTGCTTTCTGTGTATATATATCACTCGCGGTCATTGAAGATTATATGAATTAGGTTTGGGATTATTTTGTGTCTGGTTTTCTTTTTCCTTTTTCTTCATTTTCCCTGTTCCTGTGTCTTATTGTGTGTTTTTTATAAAAATGTTTCTTTTGTAAATGTTTGTTTAATATTTTTTGTAAACATTTTTTGTTACTAAGTGTATTGTTTTTAAAGCATGATTTTAATCTTGTCTCAAGGTGAGGAGTGTTCAGGTTCCACGCCGGGGGGAGGTAGATGGGTTACACCCCGCCCTTACCTGCCTCTATTTCACCCGGCGTTTTCTGTGCACACCTTCATTGACCTGTTGAAGCGCCAAGCCGGCGCGAAACAGCTGTAGTCTAGCATTGCCGCACTCCTTGCTGTAACACTCCCGGCCGTGAAGATGTGTCTTTTAGCTGAATAAAGTTACCTGCATCGGACTTCCTGCTGAGTGCGTGCTTTTCTTCTTCCATTTTTGGCATTCATTCACGCTACTCTTCCATGGAGCAACGCACCCAGGACTGGAGACTCTGGCTTACTGTGTGCAGGTGAGCGGTTCCCATCACGTCTATACAGGCTGTTGGTGCGGTCCGACTTTTTTCTTATTTAGCGGATATATATATATATATATATATATATAATATATATTCATTCGCATGCTTGCAGCCACAAGACCACCTGTTCCCGGCGCCGGCACCAGAGAATCCTCACAGTGTGCACGATATGGGGATTCACACACAGTGACTTTAGACATGTAGCTTAAGATCCGACAACCCCTTTAAGGATGGGCCGCGACTCATGGGCCACTGCTGTGTGGTTGCCCCCCAGGCTAAAATTTGCCAGCCAGCCCCTGCCAGTAGGTCAAGAATCATAGACTATTATTTGAACATTTCCCTATAGAATTGTTGTTTCTGAATGTATGAATGGCTGCTGTTTTCCTCTTCAGCTCCTACAGATTATTGTCTGCTATCTTTGCAAGATAAGGACATAAGGTAATTGAACAAAAGATGTTTGTTAAAATGATAGATTGACCATTGTATGTGTACCTGTGGCTTAAGGACCTGCAGAGCAATGGAGAACCAACTATGCAGATTGATTAAATACTCAAACAATGAGAGTTAAACTCATTCCACCTCACACCTGACCTGTGGATGATAACCTGAACACCATATATGGGTATAAAAAGTGATTTTCCATACTTCTGCAAAAAGGAAAACTCTTTTACAAAACTACAGTCAAGATCTCTCTACAGGATAACTGCCAAGACACCATGGCTCCATCAGAGGGATATAGATATTTTGATTCTACAGGATGCCAGTTTAGGGACCAATGCCTTGGCTGGAACAATACAGATCTGCTCCATTAACTATCATTGAACCAATGGATACTGTTGCATGCGAATCACTCAGTATATGAAGGGGTTCAAAGGAAACAAGAGTTCTTGTGGGTATCCTGCGGAAATCTTACTCAGGGCGACCATTAATTAAAATTCTTCATAGTAGAGAGGAGGTAGCAGTTTACAGGCACACAGCTATGACACAGTTCTGAGCTGGAGTTGATCACAGAGGTTTTATTCAAGCTTCTTTCAGCACACAATATCACTTCTCTTCATGCAATGCTTAATCAACATATATGAATGTCTCTTCACAGATCATTTCTATTTACAGATAACTTCTCTTCACACACAGTGTCTTAACGTAAGCAGAACTGCACCTTGTTCATGCAGTGGGGTGGGATGAGTCCAGTGCTGTAGCTCTATCACTTCTATCTTGAGGTAATAAAGATGCTCCTGGCTGTCCTGACTGCTTCTTTGATTATAGCAATCACTTCTCTGGAAGAACTGGTTTATACAGCTTGTTTGATTTCAGTCTGACAGGAGAATCTCTAATGCACCTTAATCTTGGTTCTCCCAGACACAAGACAACTTTCTCAGTATCCCCAGGGGCTGAGCTAACCACTCCCTGTCTGCTATGACCATTTTAACCTCTATTGTTACAGGATGATTCTAAATCAACAGTGCAGCTTCTATCTGTCACAATATGTTTGGGGAAGCCAGGATTTGGACCCACCGGTCACCTGACTCCATGGAGACGTTTGGAGAAACCAGGTTGGGCCCCACCGGTCACCAGACTCCATAGAAATGTTCGGAGAAGGCAAGTTGGTTATTTTTTGGTGCAGGTTTTCTTTTTTGCTTTTCCTGTGGTTTCTACAGCAGGGATGCTGGCCCTGTGTTTTCTGGGCATCAACACATGGATTTCGTATATCCCTTACCTACAGTGTCCCCTTTTTGTGACACTGACAAACCTCTGATCAAAGGCAATGATAAAACTGAGATCAATTTACAAGACAAATCATTGATGTCTGAATGAACCCAGATTCACTGGGTTTCAAGGCACCCATTAGCTGTGTTATTAGTGCATCCACAGGTGTGTTTCATAAAATTAGAATAACATCAAAAAGTTAATTTAGTTCAGTTCTTCAATACAAAAAGTGAATCTTATATATTATATAGAGTCATTGCAAATGGAGTGATCTATTTCAATTGTTTTTTTCTCTTTATGTCGATGATTATGGCTTACAGCCAATGAAAACCCAAAAGTCATTATCTCAGTAAATTAGAATAATTAACAAAAAATACCTGCAAAGTAGTGTTGAGCGATACCTTCCGATATTCGAAAGTATCAGTATCGGATTGGATCGGCCGATACCGGCAAAATATCGGATCTCGCCGATACCGATACCCGATACCAATACAAGTCAATGGGACACAAATATCGGAAGGTATCCTGGATGGTTCCCAGGGTCTGAAGGAGAGGAAACTTACATTTATATTCATGTTAAAAACAAAGAATTAAAATAAAAAATATGGATATACTCACCCCTCCGGCGGCCCCTGGACCTTAGCCATGTAACCGGCAGCCTCCGTTCCTAAGAATGCAGAGTGAAGGACCTACGATGACGTCGCGGCTTGTGATTGGTCACGTGACCGCTCATGTGACCAATCACAAGCCACGACGTCATCGCAGGTCCTAAACTCACTGCATTCTTAGGAACGGAGGCTGCCGGTTACATCGCTAAGGTCCAGGGTCCGCCCGAAGGGGTGAGTATATCCATATTTTTTATTTTAATTCTTTATTTTTTACATGAATATGGATCCCAGGGCCTGAAGGAGAGTCTCCTCTCCTCCAGACCCTGGGAACCATACACTGGGAACTTCCGATTCCGATTTCCGATATCACAAAATATCGGAACTCGGTATCGGAATTCCGATACAGCAAATATCGGCCAATACCCGATACTTGCGGTATCGGAATGCTCAACACTACTGCAAAGGCTTCCTAAGCATTTATAAAGGTCCCTTAGTCTGTATCAGTAGGCTCCACACTCATGGGGAAGACTGCCAACTTGACAGATGCCAAGAAGGCAGTCATTGACACACTCCACAAGGAGGGTATGCCACAAAAGGTCATTGCTAAAGAAGCTGGCTGTTCACAGAGTGCTGTATCCAAGCATATTAATGGAAAGTTGAGTGAAAGGAAAAAGTGTGGTAGAAAAAGGTGCCAAGCAACCAGGATAATCGCAGCCTTACAAGGATTGTTACGAAAAGGCCATTCAAAAATTTGGGGGAGATTCACAAGGAGTGGAATGCTGCTGGAATCATTGAATCAAGAGTCACCCCACACAGACATATCCAGGACATGGGCTACAAGCGTCGCATTCCTTGTGTCAAGCCACTCATGACCATCAGACAACGCCAGAAGCGTCTTACCTGGGCCAAGGAGAAAAAGAACTGGACTGTTGCTCAGTGGTCCAAGGTGTTGTTTTCAGATTAAAGTATATTTTGCATTTCATTTGGAAATCAAGGTCTCAGAGTCTGGAGGAAGAGTGGAGAGGCACACAATCCAAGCTGCTTGAGATCTAGTGTGAAGTTTCCACAATCAGTAATGGTTTGGGGAGCCATGTCATCTGCTGGTAGCGCTGCCATCTACCAGGAAATTTTAGAGCACTGCCGAAAAGCTTTTTGGAGATGGAAATTTCATTTTCCAGCAGGACTTGCCACCTGTCCACACTGCCAAAAGTACCAATACCTGGATTAAAAACAACAGTATCACTGTGCGTGATTGGCCAGCAAACTCGCCTGACCTTAATCCCATAAAGAATCTATGGGGTATTGTCAAGAGGAAGATGAGAGACACCAGACCCAACAATGCAGACTAGCTCGAGGCTGCTATCAAAGCAACCTGGGCTTCCATAACACCTCAGCAGTGCCACAGGCTGATCGCCTCCATGACACGCCGCATTGATGCAGTAATTTATGCAAAAGGAGCCCCGACCAAGTATTGAGTGCATTTACTGAACATGCATTTCAGTAGGCCAACATTTCATATTTTAAAATCATTTTTTCAAGCTGGTTTTATATAGTACCGTATGTACTCGAGTATAAGCCGAGTGTTTCAGCACATTTCTTTGTGCTGAAAATGCCCCCCTCGGCTTATACACGAGTGAGGTGTCCAGAACATGGAGGGGGAGGGGCAGCAGCAGACCAGCGGGTCACAGGTGGCCGGAGCTGGCTGCTGCTACTAACTCCTGTACCCAATGCTAAAGAGAAATAAATATTCATTTCACTGACAATGAATATTCATTTCTCTTTAATAGTGCGCACAGCGTCAGCTGCATCAGCCAGCTCCTGCAGCTGCCGGGCGGTCACATGTGCCTGCTATTTAAGAGAAATGAATATTCACCTCTCTTAAGTAGCGGCACATGTGACCGCCCGGCGGCTAAAACTGTGCGTGCTACTTACTACTCACTGTACTTCCGGCGTGGAGAGCGGTGAGTATTCCAGCAGCTGTGCTCTGCTTGTGAGCAGCGCATGACATCCCTGCCATGTGCTGCTTCAAGCATAGAGCAGCTGCTGGCACTGGAAAAAGACGCTGCGAGGGAGAGCAGGAAGGTAAGTTTAATGGTTTATTTTTTTATGGGTTTTTTTTATGGAGGCCAATCATGCCAGTATAAGGATAGGGCCATGCATACAAGGATAGGGATGAGGAGCCATGCATACAAGGATAGGGATGGAGCCATGCATACAAGTATAGGGATGGGGCCATGCATACAAGGATAGGGATGGAGCCATGCATACAAGGATAGGGATGGAGCCATGCATACAAGGATAAGATAGGAATGGGGTAATGCATACAAGGATAGGGATGGAGAGATGCATACAAGGATAGGGATGGAGCCATGCATACAAGAATAAGATAGGAATGGGGTAATGCATACAAGGATAGGGATGGAGAGAAGCACACAAGGATAGGGATGGAGCCATGCATACAAGGATAAGATAGGAATGGGGTAATGCATTCAAGGATAGGGATGGAGACATGCACACAAGGATAAGGATGGGACCATGCATACCAGGATGGGTATGAGGAGGCCATGCATACCAGGGTAGGGATGAGGGGACAATGCATACCAGGCTTATACTCGAGTCAATACCTTTTTCCATTTTTTTAGATAAAATTAGGTGCCTCGGCTTATACTCGGGTCGACTTATACTCGAGTATATACAGTATTTTAATTTACTGAAATAATGGCTTTTGGGTTTTCATTGGCTGTAAGCAATGATCATCAACATTAACAGAAATAAACACTTGAAATAGATCACTCTGTTTGTAATGACTCTATATAATAAATGAGTTTCACTTTTTGTATTGAAGAACTGAAATAAATTAACTTTTTGAAGATATTCTAATTTTGTGAGAAGCACCTGTATCAAATACATTAATCTAGAGACTTTCTGTGACATATTCTATTTGCTTCTTCATCTCTGAAATGTAGATTGTTTTGCAACATTTTCAGTATTATGTAGTGAAAGTGAGATTTATTTTGTTGGTAAGGAAAATTAGACATAGTGCACAGTTATAAAAAAAACAAATAGCAGAGGATTATCCAGCTACAAAGCATTTGAGAATCAGAAGATTTCTCTTGCCTTTGGGGGGAAAAGACAATATAAAATAATAAAACAGAAACATAACGCAAAACTAATCTTTCAGTATTACTTTGGCTTAAAATGTATGTATTCCTTTGTGTGCTGCAAGCTCTAGAGAGATGCATCTTACTTTCACAGACACTCACATTTACCATGCAGTTTATGCTAGTTTTTTGTGTAAATGGCAAAACAAAAAGGTGCGAGTTTATTTAAAAATTGCGACTTTTCAAGACATCATGACAAATTTACAAAATGACAAAAAAACTGATCAATGGTTTTTGTGAATTAAGAGTGGCCTTAACGTTTAAGACAGATTTATTAACAGGAAAGCCATATAATGGCACTCAAGAATATGAATGAGATTATGAGAGACAGTAGGAGACTGTAAAAGATCTGGTCAAAACTGCTGGACCCATGACGGAAATCCAAGATGCCCCCCGTTAAAGGCAATGAGGTCCAGTGAGCGCAGCAGTTATTTGATATGTAATGGCCCCAGTATTGCCAATAATCAATTTGTTCAGCTCATTTAACAGAGTAGAATAACAGATTAAAAAGCATTGGTCCAAACAGACACTGGCGAATAGCAGTAATTTACCACAATGATTAAAAAAGTGAAAACAGATCATGATTAGAGATGAGCGAATCAATTCACCAGACCACGGTCCATTAACCACATCAGTAGTCTAGCCGCAGGAAAGGAGCCCTGCAAACATCCTGCTACCTGCCACCAAATCTGGCACCTCTTCTGACTGGTAGGACCAGCATGTGGTCATCATGCTTCAACAATGAAGTTGTGACATGCCTATAGGTCACAAGAGGCATCGAGGATTCCGTCAGGCTGGAGGCGGTTGGCAGGGTTGGTGTGCGGAAGCCACAGATTACTGACATGGGTGCTGGATAAGGGTCCTGTGAATCGATTTGCTCTTCTATAATCATGAGGAATCAGATAACTGCTGATATAAATTGCAGAACCTTGGCGTCACTTTTAGCCCCATATGAGAGGTTAGAATACATTAAATGATCATTCTACATTTTTCACTGTTGGAAAAAAAATTCAAGTTCCCTACAGCGTATGACTCTGAAAGAAAAATTGTGACTCGTTCCACTGGATGTCATATTCATATTTGAGAACCATAGAGAAGCTCACAAAATACCTACAGCATCATGGTACAGAGCTGCACGAGCACCATGTGCCTCCATACAAACTCAACATAGTTTATTAAAAACCCCTTAGTGACAGCCAATACGTCTTTTAACTGACCTGAGATATAACAGAACAGCCTCCCCATACAGGTGACAATCCAGCAGCTGTCTGCTGTACACTATAGCTGACAACTTGCTGCATCAGCCACGATCAGTGTTTGCCACGTCCAAATCTGTTTAACCCTTTAGATGCTGCTGTCAATAGTGACTACATGATATAAATGGTAGACAGAGTGCGGGGGCTTCCTCTTTATCCCAATCGGTGCCCTCAGATCATGATTTTGTGGTCCTGATGTTTGCCATGGCAATTCACGACCAAATATCGGCCTTAGAGTCTGACGGCTGTAGTAATCTGTTTAGAAGTTGGAGGCATTTAGGTGGTAAAAATACACATTTTCATTTCTGTCATGCCACTTTGCATTAATTCCTGAAAATCACCTGAAGGGTTAATAAACTACCTGACAGCCGTTTTCAATATGTAAGGGGGTGCTGTTTTTAAAATGGTATAACTTTTGGGGGTTTCCCAATATATGTGACCCCTAAAGGCACTTCAAACATGGATAGGTTCCTAAAAAAATACATTTTGTAAATTTCCTTGAAAAATGAAAAATTACTGCTACATTTTTAAACCTCCTAAAATGCTAACAAAATAAAATAACATTTTACAAATGGTGCTGATGTAAAGCCGACATGTGGGAAATGTGATTTATTAATATTTTGCTGTGGTATGACTATCTGGATTAAAGGGATAATCATTCAAAGTTTGAAAATTGCTTTTTTTTTTAACATTTTTCTGATATTTTTTATAAATAAACACAAAATATATCGACCTAAATTTACCATTATCATAAAGTATAATGGGTCCCAAAAAAACGATCTCAAAATCACTGGGATTTGTTGAAGCGTTCCAGAGTTATTACCACATAAAGTGACACTGGTCAGATTTAAAAAATTTGGCTCCGTCACTAAGGGGTTAATTATGAAATGATAACAAACAATAAATTAAACTGATAGTAAACAGTTGTCAACACAAATTGTAAATAAGCAAAACAAGGAGAAATAGAGTCAAAATATGCTAAAATTTGAAAGATTTTATTATTGTTACAAAAAAATTACAAAATCTTCATTAACAATATTGAATTTGTATGGGTACAATGTGATTTGATCCATAGGTGAAAAAAGGAGGCTGGAGAACTGGTCAGGACATAGCATCAAAATGCGAACAACTAGATAGTTCCATCCAATGTTAAGAATTCATAAGAGATGGCACTGATATTGGTACTCTTAAATTCAATTTTTACTCTATGTAAGGTAGTAATAGGCAAATAATCCAATAGATGATCAGTGTTTTATTGAAGCTTTTATAGTTTTGGAATAAATATCACTAGCGCTCTCGTTCTAAAAAGTGCAGTATCAGATGTGAAAAAAAGAGTCTAAATATCAATTAGTTATCATTTGTAAAAAAAAACAGTTTTGTTCAATTGCAGAGCAAAAAAAAGTAAGTCTCACCTTAAGTCATGTGTGGCTTGACAATGTTTGGTTGTACTGTACCACTCAAAAGAAACTTCAATCCAAATAAGCATAACTAAGTGTTCAGTGTGTTCATTTGTACAGTTTCTTTCATCAGACATTATTTTCTAGTACCATCTATAAGCACAAGTCTACAGTAACCAAACATGGTCCGTGTTCCACAGATGTGTGATACTTCCTTTAGACACAGACTAGTAAAACAGATGAGGACCATGTGGCCGTAGCTGCATCTGACGCTAATTTTCCTGTAAAAAAAATGATGGAATTTGCATTGGCACACAACAGAGCATCTGATGCAGATGTGAAAAGATTGTATCATATTACAATATGTGTGATATAAAACCATAGTGAAAGAATAGTTCCAATTGATATATGTGATATGTCATATGGTTTTCTGACACTAGGTGGCAGATATCGTTATATTATTTTGAAGTAAAAGCCAGACTGCGGTAATCAAAAGGTATGAAACAATTAAGGTAACTGGGGATGAAAGACGTAATCTCTCTCAGTATTAAATCATCACAGCCAGCTTACTGACACTACTCTATGCTTAATCTATATTTCATTAAACAGATTTGTTTAGAAACAGCATACAAAATGGGATTTGTAATACATGAAAGGGTTACATAATCACAAACATCAATTGCAAATATCATAAACTGAGTTTCTACTTACAGCGTTATATGGGGTCCCTGTATTCACTTATATAGTGTTTCCTGTAGCTGTTAGTAACGACAAACACACTAATTGTATGGCTGTAGCTCCAGTGCTTTGGTCGAGCATTAGCAGTACAGTCTCAGCTGGTTTCCAGCATGGCAGAATAAAAGAGTGTACTGGACACTACTGTCAGACAAATGTAATCTTCATCCATTTACACTAAATTAGCTGTATGTCTACAGTATATTTACATCATTGATCTGTTAGGCCCTCCACAAATTTTTCCAGCGAAAATAACAGGCCTGCACTCTGCTTTGTCTGAAAAATAACGCCTGTAATATCTAGACATAGCAGAGTTGACACTATTGACAGAGTTGTCCTTTTTTTCACACATTTTACACATTCATCTGTCACTCAGCTTCAGAGAGCTAGGTCTTGTCAGGAGCTCGCAGGGGATGGAGGGGTCTGAAGCACCATGGAGATGCAGGTTGCTGCTCGGAAATGTAGTTTTAGTAAATAAGAATAGGACCATTAACCCCTTAGTGACGGAGCCAATTTACAGCTTAATAACCAGGCCAATTTTACAATTCTGACCACTGTCACTTTATGAGGTTATAACTTTGTAACACTTTAACAGATCCCGCTGATTCTGAGAATGTTTTTTCGTGACATATTGTACTTCATGCTAGTGGTAAAATTTCTTTGATATTACTTGTGTTTATTTATGAAAAAAACAGAAATATAGCGACAATTTTTACAAATTTTGCAATTTTAAAACTTTTAATTTTTATGCCCTTAAATCAGAGAGATATGTCACACAAAATAGTTAATAAATAACATTTCCCACCTGTCTACTTTACATTTTTTGTTAGGAAGTTATAAGGGTTAACATTTGACCAGCGATTTCTCATTTTTACAACAAAATTTACAAAACCATTTGTTTTAGGGACCACCTCACATTACGGCTATGTGCCCACATTGCGGATTCATGTGCGTATTTTTCCACACCGTTTTTGAAAACTCCGCAGGTATTTACCATGGATTTACAGTGGATTTCCTGCTTTTTTGTGCGGATTTCACCTGCGGTTTTACACCTGCGGATTCCTAATGAGGAGCAGGTGTAAAATGCTGCAGAATCCGCACAAAGAATTGACATGCTGCGGAACATACAATACAGCGTTTCTGCACGGTATTTTCCGCTGCATGGGCACTGCAGATTTGGTTTTCCATAGGTTTACATGGTACTGTAAACCTGATGGAAAACTGCTGCGAATCCGCAGGCAAATCCGCACCGTGTGCATATAGCCTTAAAGTCACTTTGAGGGGTGTACACCATTCTAAAAACTGAACCCCTCAAGGTGCTCAAAACCACATCCAAGAAGTTTATTAACCCTTTATGTGCTTCACAGGAACTGAAGCAATGTGGAAGGAAAAATTAACACTGTTTTGGTGCATGGCAGAGCTTGGAAGGGAAGAAGCGCCCTTTTGCCATAAAAATGAACAATTGTATTTTTTCCACAAAAATGATATTTTTGCCCCCAAATTTTTGTTTTCACAAGGGTAACAGGAGAAATTAGACCCCCAAAGTTGTTGTGCAATTTGTCCTGAGTACACAGATATGTGTACCATATGAAATGTGTACCACCCATATGAAAATGAAAAATTATAAGTTGTTGTGCAATTTCTCCCGAATATGCCGATACCCCATATGTGGGGGTAAACTACTGTTTGGGCGAATGGCAGAGCTCGGAAAGGAAATAGTGCGGTTTGACTTTTTCAACTCAGAATGGGCTGGAATTGAAATCAGACGACATGTCGCGTTTGGAGAGCCCCTGATGTGCCTAAACAGTGGAAACCTCCCACAAGTGACACCATTTGGGAAACTAGACCCCTTAAGGAACTTATCTAGATGTGTGGTGAGCACTTTGAACCCCCAAGTGCTTCACAGAAGTTTATAACGCAGAGCCGTGAAAATAAAACATATTTTTTCCTCAAAAATGATTTTTTAGCCCGCAATTTTTTATTTTCACAAGGGTAACAGGAGAAATTGGACTCCAAAAGTTGTTGTCCAGTTTGTCCTAAGTACGCTGATACCCCATATTTGGGGGAACCACTGTTTGGGCAAACATCGGGGCTCAGAAGGGAAATAGTGACGTTTTAAAATGCAGACTTTGATGAAATGGTCTGCTGGCGTTATGTTGCATTTGCAGAGCCCCTGATGTGCCTAAACAGTAGAAACCCCCCACAAGTGACCCCATTTTGGAAACTAGACCCCCCCAAGGAGCTTATCTAGATGCGTGTTGAGCACTTTGAACGCCCAAGTTCTTCACAGAAGTTTATAACGCAAAGCCGTGAAAATAAAAAAATCATTTTTTAGTCCCCAATTTTTTTATTTTCCCATGGATAACAGGAGAAATTGGACCCCAAAAGATGTTGTCCTGAGTACACTGATACCTCATATGTGGGGTTAAACCACTGTTTGGGTGCAGCTCAGAAGGGAGGGAGCACCATTTAGCGTTTTGAATGCAAAATTGGCTGGAATCAATGGTGGCGCCATGTCGCGTTTGGAGACCCCCTGATGTACCTAAACAGTGGAAACTGCCCAATTCTAACTCCAACCCTAACCCCAACACACCCCTAACCCTAATCCCAACCCTAACCATAACCCTAATCACATACCCCTAAACTCAACACACCCCTAACTCTAATCCCAACCATAACCCTAATCCCAACCCTAACCCTAATCCCAACACACCCCTAACCCTAAACCCAACCCTAACCATAACCATAACCACAAACCTAACCCTAATCCCAACCCTAACCCTAATCCCAACCCTAACCCTTATCTCAAACCTAACCCTATTCCAAACTCTAATCCTAACCCTAACCCTAATCCCAACCCTAACCCTAATCCCAACTCTAACCCTAGCCCTAATTTTAGCCCCAACCCTTACCCTAACCCTAACTTTAGCCCAACTCTAACCCTAATGGGAAAATGGAAATGAATACATTTTATTTTATTATTTTTGCCTAGCTAAGGGGGTGATAAAGGGGGGGTTTATTTACTATTTTTTTTATTTTGATCATTGTGATAGGGTCTATCACAGTGACCAAAATGAACCAATAGGAAAAATCTTCCTATTGTTGCCGGGTTCCAGCCGGCAGATCTCGGCGGGTGCACTACGCATGCACCTGCCATTTTCTTACCAGAAGAAGATGCCAGCGGCCTTGGGGGGAAGCAGGAGGACCCAGGGACACCGGCAGACACTAGTAAGTAGTAGTAAGGGGGGATTGGGGACCCTATTTCTCTGCCCTCTGATGTGTGATCAAATCAGAGGATAGAGAAATTAAATGACAACTCGCACTTTTTTTTGTGGTCGCAATTTTACGGTTAATAATGGCGATCACAACATGGGGGTCAGTAAAAAACAATCCAAATAATGTTCTCTGGGGTCTCGGCTACCCCCAGCAGCCGAGACCCCGGAGGAAATCTGACTCTGGGGGGCGCTATACAGTTTTTCCACAGCGCCATTAATTAACGGCGCTGTGGTTTAAGTACCCTTAACTACTGCCATATGTAAAAGACACAAGGGTACCAGAAAGAATTTTTATGTTGAGCTTGATCTGTGTAATAACAATAAGCATTCAATTACTGTGCTAATGTGTATGTGGGAATTATCTTTTAGGGAAGAGGCCTAGCTAAGGTTTCAGGACAAAGGGGTTGAAAGACCTATGAGTGGACACACAACCCAGGAAACACATATTTAAAACTATAAAGCCACACCCTACATATACAACTATATAAGAAAAAGCCAATATAAAAAATATTGTGAAAAATCATTCATGTAAAACTCCCTCAAAAGAAAAGAGGAAGCAACCCGCATCTATCTTCAAAAAATGTTTAGACCCTGTCAACACTGCTTTTATGCAATGCATCTATGACTCTGCTGATGGTTACAACTGAATCACTGATAATAAAAAAGGATTCAGACGGAACCCTAGATGAAGCCATTGAGTACAATCACACATATGGGAGTTCAAATGTACTCAATTTGTGTCATTGTACTCTAAGGCTCCATCGAGATTCCCTCTGAATCCTGTTTTTGGAGGATTCATATGGAACCCACAGCAGATTTGTAAATATCTATAATATAACGCTGGGAGCGTCACTCTGTCCGAAGCCTTTATAGACTGCGCAAGCGCAAGCGCCGGCGCAGTCTGGACCCCACAGAGCGACGCTCCCAGGAGATCGCGGTATGCGTAAGCGCTGAACGCACACCGCGATCTCCAACGGAGAAGCAGGGACGAGTCAGGAGGCGGAGGGTGAGTATACTTACCTGTCTCGTTCCACCGACGCGATTCCGGGCCATGAATGTCCCCCTGCTCCCGGAATCGGCGCCTGCGCAGTCCGCGCTTTCCGGTGCCATTTTATTGAAGACACATTTCAGTGTGTCTTCAAGAAAATGGCGCCGGAAACCGCGGACTGCGCAGGCACCGATTCTGGCACCAGGAGGACACAGAAAATGGCGCCGGAAATGAATGAGGTAGCGCAAGTAACAAATTGCTGTGCCATGAGGCTGTGGCACTTCATGCCACAGCTATTTGTTACTTACACCACCTAATTCATTTCCGCCGCCATTTTCTTGGTCCTGCTCCCGGAATCGGCGCCTGCGCAGTCCGCGCTTTCCGGTGCCATTTTCTTGAAGACACATTGCAGTGTGTCTTCAAGAAAATGGCGCCGGAAAGCGCGGACTGCGCAGGCGTCGATTCCGGGAGCAGGACCAAGAAAATGGCGGCGGAAATGAATCAGGTGGCGACAGCCGCCGCACCCAGCACAGCCACCGCACCCAGCACAGCCATCCACAGCCGCTGCATCCAGCACAGCCATGCACAGCCGCCGCACCCAGCACAGCCGCCGCACCCAGCACAGCCGCCGCACCCAGCACAGCCACGCACAGCCACCCACAGCCACGCACAGCCGCCTACAGCCACCGCACCCAGCACAGCCGTCCACAGCCGCCGCACCCAGCACAGCCACCCACAGCCGCCACACCCACCACAGCCACCGCACCCAGCACAGCCACCGCACCCAGCACAGCCACGCACAGCCACCGCACCCAGCACAGCCACGCACAGCCGCCGCACCCAGCACAGCCACGCACAGCCGTCCACAGCCACGCACAGCCGCCCACAGCCACGCACAGCCGCCCACAGCCACGCACAGCCGCCTACAGCCACGCACAGCCGCTGCACCCAGCACAGCCACCGCACCCAGCACAGCCGTCCACAGCCGCTGCACCCAGCCCAGCCACGCACAGCCACCCACAGCCACGCACAGCCGCCCACAGCCACGCACAGCCGCCTACAGCCACGCACAGCCGCTGCACCCAGCACAGCCACCGCACCCAGCACAGCCGTCCACAGCCGCCGCACCCAGCCCAGCCACGCACAGCCACCCACAGCCGCCCGCACCCAGCACAGCCACGCACAGCCGCGCCACATACAGCCGCCCGCACTCAGCACAGCCGCCCGCACTCAGCACAGTCGCCCGCACTCAGCACAGCCGCCCGCACTCAGCACAGCCGCCCCCACACTCAGCACAGCCGCCCGCACTCAGCACAGCCGCCCGCACTGATGGGGATGCAGGATGGAGCAGCACATGACACGGTGGAGCAGCACATGACAGGATGGGGGCGCAGGATGGAGCAGCACATGACACGGTGGAGCAGCACATGACAGGATGGGGATGCAGGATGGAGCAGCACATGACACGGTGGAGCAGCACATGACAGGATGGGGGCGCAGGATGGAGCAGCACATGACACGGTGGAGCAGCACATGACAGGATGGGGGCGCAGGATGGAGCAGCACATGACACGGTGGAGCAGCACATGACAGGATGGGGATGCAGGATGGAGCAGCACATGACAAGGTGGAGCAGCACATGACAGGATGGGGGCCCAGGATGGAGCAGCACATGACAGGATGGGAGAGCAAGATGGGAGCAGCACATACCAGGATGGAGACCATATACCAATATAAATGCTCGCCACCCGGGCGTAGAACGGGTTCAATAGCTAGTACTGTATAAATATGTTGTGAATACTGCTTTAGATGCTTTCATCAACATGTGTAAATTTATAGAATTTTTGTTTTTCATGTTGATCCTGCTATCTGAACTAATAAGGGGAAGATTGACTTATGTTTATTACTATCCTTTAAATCAATAAGGCAAAACAAGTTCTAAAGTTTACCTTGATCTAGGCCTGATGAAGTGCACGACAGTAGTGCTAAATGGTGTCTCGTGTTATGTTCAAGCTATGTCACCAATGAGCTTCATTTTTTGTATGTAATAAGTAATGATGAGCGTTTTTCTTGCCGCAGCTGAATGATTTACATCTGTTAGCCAGCAAAAGTACATGTGGGGGTTGCCTGGTTGCTAGGGAATCCCCACATGTACTTATGCTGGCTAACAGATGTAAATCATTCAGCTGCGGTAAGAAAAACTAAATCTCCGAGCACTAAAAAAAACGGAGGACCCCCGAGCGTGCTCGAGAAATCTCGAGTAACGAGTATATTCGCTCATCACTAGTAATAAGCATTTTAAGATACCCAAGGGAAGTAATGCCTTTCATTTTTTACCATCATTGTCGTGTTTTTATCAGCTCAAGACATTAGTAAAATCATTTTTTTGACTTTTTTTCCCCAAATTAGAATTTTTCAAATTCCTTACATATTTCTGAAGTTTAAAAGGAATCAGTCAGTAGGATCAACCCTCCTAAGCCGTATAAATAGGAATGCTGGCCATAGGAAGCTGAATAAAATGAAACCATGAAATCTGCAATCCAAAGTCTTATTCCAGAGAAATCCACACTTTTCTTGTATGACCTGCACAGATCTGCATGAACACAGACCTCCTTGAGAAACTGCCTCTTAAGCTTTTTTTTAAGTGAAAATGGGAATTACCAGTTTGAGACATGTAATAGCTAACACTTTTCTCTCATGCTGACACACAGCCCTACAGTGAGATTAGAACTAACACAGCACAGCAGAGCTAACATTGTAATGAGTTCACTTCTGGTGCGCTAACACATTTGTACTGCTGACGTCCTCTCATAGTGTGTCACGGCGACAGAGTGGAGTCAGAAGACTTCTCCTACTCCTGCACTGATTAGAAGCATTTCACATTCATATTAAATGGTGTAGATTTATAATGGCAGTGCAGAGGTTAATCTGCTCTGTTGAGAGCTCCTGGAGCTAAGGCTCTCAGCTGTTCACTGTTAGCCACTCCCATCTCCTATATAAACTGGGCAGTGGCTAGCACTTATTGTCAGAGGTAGTTTATGCTGCATGGCTGCTGGAGTTTGTTGATAGTTATTATAGGAGAAGGCTTTTGGTGGATTTATCTGTCACTGTTGCTAGGTTTTGAGTGTGTGGTAAATCCCTTTCTTCTCCTACTTTGGTTTAACCCCATCCTCTGTAAAGCGCTGTGGAATATGTTAGCGCTATGTAAAAATAAAGATTATTATTATTATCCTCCACTACCTGGTGCATTCTTCTGTTATATCTGTGAGTATATTTGTATGTTTGGTATTTTGCGTTACCCTTGTTCATATTACCTTACTCCCCTCTTCCCTGGGTGGGGGAAGGGTACAGACTGAGGGCAGATTCAAGAGTCAGATAAGGTACGTGGCCCTGGCATCTTCACCATCAAAAGTAATCAGGGCAAGCTAGGGCCGTTAGGGACAGGGAAGGAGCCCCTTGTTCTGGGACACCTGACAACAGAGTTGTGACATAGTGCTTCAGCTTCTATTTTACAGGCTGTCAGTGTGAGGGTGAGGGGTAGCACAAGAGAGCTAACATCACTACAAATGTGTTTGCAATGAGACAAGGTTCAACTCTATTGTACAGTATTGCTGAAATCAGGCACAACTCTGGAGCAAAGCGGCCAGCACAATGAGAGGACAAGTGCTGCTGCATTAACCTCCTGCCTACACTGCAGAGCTGATCTGGATCTCCTGCTCCCCCTCTTGGTACCCTGCGATCACATGATTGCTAATATGGGAGTAGGAATTGTTGTTAAAGCTTCTTAGGCTTCTTTCACACTTCTGTCGGTACGGGGCCGTCACAAAGCGTTGGCGCGACGTACCGACGGACGTTGTGAAAATTCGGCACAATGAGGGCAGCGGATGCAGTTTTTCAATGCATCCGCTGCCCATTCTAAAGTCCCGGGGAGGAGGCGGCGGAGTTCCGGCCGCGCATGCGCGGTAGGAATTGCAGGACCCGATGTACGAAAAAACGTTCCCTTGAACATTTTTTCGCTACAACAGTCTGCCAAATACCGACGCATCCAGTGCACGATGTATGGAACGTGTGTCCATATGTCGGGATGCGTCGATAATACAAGTCTATGTGCAAAAAACGCATCCTGCGGGCAACTTTGCAGGATGCGTTGTTTGCACAGAACGACGCGTTGCAACTAGGGTTGAGCGACTTTTATTTTTATAGGATCGGGTCGGGTTTCACGAAACCCGACTTTCTAAAAAGTTGGGTCGAGTGAAATCGGCCGATCCTATAAAAAAGTCGGGGTCGGGGTCGGCCGAAATACGAAACCCAATGCAGTGCAATGGGATACTATGGTTCCCAGGGTCAGAAGGAGAGGAAACTCTCCTTCAGGCCCTGGGATCCATATTAATGTGTAAAATAAAGAATCAAAATAAAAAATATTGATATACTAACCCTCGGACGCGCCCTGGTACTAACCGGCAGCCTTCCTTCCTAAGAATGAGCGCGTGAATGACCTGTGGTGACGTCGCGGCTTGTGATTGGTCTCGAGCGGTCACATGGGCGGTCACGCGACCAATCACAAGCCGCGAGGTCATCTAAGGTCCTTCACGCGCTCATTCTTAGGAAGGAAGGCTGCCGGAAAGAAGCAGGGCGCGTCCGAGGGTGAGTATATTCCTATTAGGTATATACTCACCCTCGGATGCACCCTGCTTCTTTCCGGCAGCCTTCCTTCCTAAGAATGAGCGTGTGAAGGACCTTAGATGACGTCGCGGCTTATGATTGGTCGCGTGACCACCCATGTGACCGCTCACGACCAATCACAAGCCGCGACGTCACCGCAGGTCATTCATGCGCTCATTCTTAGGAAGGAAGGCTGCCGGTTAGTACCAGGGCGCGTCCGAGGGTGAGTATATCAATATTTTTTATTTTGATTCTTTATTTAACACTTAAATATGGATTCCGATACCGATTCCCGATATCGCAAACATATCGGAACTCGGTAACGGAATTCCGATACCAGATTCAGAAGATCGCCGATCTCATGGCCGACCCCACGAAAGTCGGCGACTTCTGAAAATGGCCGACCCGTTTCGCTCAACCCTAGTTGCAACGTCTTTAAAAAGACGGAAGTGTGAAAGTAGCCTTAAACTGTATACACAGTTCTTGTTCAGTGTATACAATGATCAGGAAGGTAGAGACCGTGCAGCTACTCACATTTGCAATGACTTTCTAAAATTTCATTTAGGCACCAACCTAACATTTTAAAATATCCAAAATCAAAAGAAAAAAGAAGAGCGGCACTGCATATGTCTTAACGACTTCTCATAGGCTCTAGTCAAGGTGCATTTGTGCAGACTTCGGATGGACAAACCATACAGTGGTGGCTTGGTGGTGCACCTCAATGAAAATGTGTCCATAAATATGTAGCAATGAAAAAGAAGAAAATGAGGGCACTCACCAATCTTTCACGTTCTTAGTCCTTTATTGCAACACGATCCAGTTAAAACACATGGCCGGGGAAGAGAGAGAGCCGAAGCCCGTGTGAGCAGGCGAGAGACGACAGCTGTTTCGCGCTGTGCTTTGCGCTTCTACAGGTCAGCTTGTGCATAGGTGAAAACAGTGGAAATGTAGTGCCGGCCATGACACCGCCCACCACTGTGTCCCCTCCCACAAACCAAACGATACATACATATACTTTAAAAAGCACACTTAAAACCATTAACACAACCTTAGTTGGTAACAAAACCTTTTGGCAGAGCAGACAATTGGAGACATTTAAAGTTATTCTAGGAACCACAGTTAATCTTTAGAAAGCATAAAGGGTTAATCTTTAGAAAGCATAAAGGGTTAAACCCTCGCCGCTACCAACAGCGCACAAGACACTGCAGAATGCACAACTTCTGCCATAATATTCACAAAATTACCCCCCAACATCGGTATAAACGTCAGCAAAAAGCAAAGAAACAAAAAAAAAAAAATCTTTTCAAAAAAATTCTTTAAAAAAAAAAAATATATATCCTTTTTTTCCCAAGCAGCAAATCATTAAAGAAATATCGACATATCCACACGGTCATTGAAACCTAGTGGCCCCAATGCTTCACTGCGCAGAATCCATCTCGTCTCACATCTGAGGAGCAGATTATCCAGATCACCTCCTTGCGCCGGCAGACTGACTTTCTCAATCCCGGCGAAGGAGAGGACCCCTGCATCACCGCCATGCGTATCCCTAACATGTGTAATTAACCGTGGAACACCTTTCCCTGAGACAATCGATCTGCAATGCTCGCGGAAACGAACATATAGTGGCCGGATCGTCTTTCCCACATAGTAATACCTGCAAAGACAGAAAACAACGTATACTACGTGATCTGTCCTGCATGTGATGAAATCTTTAACCGTGTGCTTCACTGCACCTATATGAAGAGTCCGGTCAGTTACATGTTGCTTACACCAAGGGCAATGCCCACACCTGAAATAACCTTTGGGGATAGCGGTGTTCAGCCAGTTCTGATTTGACTTAACTACCCGATTCCTCACTAATTTGTCCCTTAGGCCGGCGTCACACTGGCGAGTTTTACGGACGTAAGAGCGCAGAAACTACGTCCGTAAAACTCGCATAACATACGGCACAATTATTCTCAATGGGGCTGCTCCTATTAGCCGTATATTACGGTTCAGTATTATACGGCTTTCTACGGCCGTACAAAATCGCAGCATGCTGCGTTTGTCAGCGTACTGCGCAAAAAAATCGCCAATGAAAGTCTATGGGGGCGTGAAAAATACGGATTCCACACTGACCAGCAGTGTGACTTGCGAGAAATACGCAGCGGTGTTAGTGAAAAGTCGGTAATTCAATTGCCGGCTTTTAATTTCTCCTGCACAAACCCGACAGGATATGAGACATGGTTTACATACAGTAAACCATCTCATATCCCCTTTTTTTTTGCATATTCCACATTACTAATGTTAGTAGTGTGTATGTGCAAAATTTCAGCGCTGTAGCTGCTGAAATAAAGGGTTAAATGGCGGAAAAAATTGGCGTGGGCTCCCGCGCAATTTTCTCCGCCAGAATGGTAAAGCCAGTGACTGAGGGCAGATATTAATAGCCAGGAGAGGGTCCATGGTTATTGGCCCCCCCGTGGCTAAAAACATCTGCCCCCAGCCACCCCAGAAAAGGCACATCTGGAAGATGCGCCAATTCTGGCACTTGGCCACTCTCTTCCCACTCCCTGTAGCGGTGGGATATGGGGTAATGAAGGGTTAATGCCACCTTGCTATTGGAAGGTGACATTAAGCCAGATTAATAATGGAGAGGCGTCAATTATGACACCTATCCATTATTAATCCAATTGTAGGAAAGGGTTAAAAAACACACACACACACATGATTTAAAAGTATTTTAATGAAAAAAACACAGCGGTTGTTGTAATAATTTATTGTACTCTCAGTCCATCAGGAACACCCTCGCTTGGAAAAATAATAAACGCACAAGATACATACCTTCTGCTGTCAGATCAGGTCCCACGAAGTAATCCATCTGAAGGGGTTAACTAATATTACAGGCAGAGCTGCGATAATCCACTCGCTCTGCCTGTAATCCCCGGGTGCTGAAAGGAAAGCAGTGATCTATACTTACATTCAGTTGCGGTGATGCGCCCCTGCTGGATGTTCTCATGAACTGCAGCCTGGGAACTTTTTCCCACGCTACAGGTCATATGAGGACATCCACCAGGGGGCGCATCACCGCGAATGAATGAAATGTAGGTCAATGACCTACATTTCCTTCAGTCGCGGTGATGCGCCCCCTGGTGGATGTCCTCATATGACCTGTAGCGTGGGAAAAAGTTCCCAGGCTGCAGTTCATGAGAACATCCAGCAGGGGCGCATCACCGCAACTGAATGTAAGTATAGATCACTGCTTTCCTTTCAGCACCCGGGGATTACAGGCAGAGCGAGTGGATTATCGCAGCTCTGCCTGTAATATTAGTTAACCCCTTCAGATGGATTACTTCGTGGGACCTGATCTGACAGCAGAAGGTATGTATCTTGTGCGTTTATTATTTTTCCAAGCGAGGGTGTTCCTGATGGACTGAGAGTACAATAAATTATTACAACAACCGCTGTGTTTTTTTCATTAAAATACTTTTAAATCATGTGTGTGTGTGTTTTTTAACCCTTTCCTACAATTGGATTAATAATGGATAGGTGTCATAATTGACGCCTCTCCTTTATTAATCTGGCTTAATGTCACCTTACAATAGCAAGGTGGCATTAACCCTTCATTACCCCATATCCCACCGCTACAGGGAGTGGGAAGAGAGTGGCCAAGTGCCAGAATAGGCGCATCTTCCAGATGTGCCTTTTCTGGGGTGGCTGGGGGCAGATGTTTTTAGCCACGGGGGGGCCAATAACCAAGGACCCTCTCCTGGCTATTAATATCTGCCCTCAGTCACTGGCTTTACCATTCTGGCGGAGAAAATTGCGCGGGAGCCCACGCCAATTTTTTCCGCCATTTAACCCTTTATTTGAGCAGCTACAGCGGCCAAATTGTGCACATACACACTGCTAACATTAGTAGTGTGGAATATGCAAAAAAAATGGGGATATGAGATGGTTTACTGTATGTAAACCATGTCTCATATCCTGTCGGGTTTGTGCAGGAGAAATGAGAAGCCGGCAATTGAATTACCGGCTTTTAACACATATCGCGCTGAATGAAATCTAAATACAGAATATATATATATGTGTCTCAATGACATATATATATATATATACTGTATATATGTTTTCCCGAACATTTGAGCACATAAATCCATTAGATGTCGGTTTTGCAAGCCTGCGCGAAAATCTCGCAGTACGGATGCCATACGGATTACATACGGAGGATGCCATGCGCAAAATACGCTGACACACCCTGACTACGGATCACTATTTTGGGAACATTTCACCGTATTTCGGCCGTATTACGGCCGTAAAATACGGACCGTATTGTCTTACGCCGAGTGTGACGCCGGCCTTAGTCTGATGCTCCGTTTATTCGCTATGAGGGGACCCCTAGACACTACCTCTGCCAACTCCTTGTTCCGACCTAAGATATGCCAATTTATCTTAATGGCAAATTTGATTTGCTGGTCCATATTGCTGTATTGAAAACTGAAGGTAAACCTTCTCTCTACGTCAACCCTATTAGAAGGCACCTTCCTTACGTTTACCTTCAGTTTTCAATACAGCAATATGGACCAGCAAATCAGATTAGCCATTAAGAAAAATTGGCATATCTTAGGTCGGGACAAGGAGTTGGCTGAGGTAGTGTCTAGGGGTCCCCTCATAGCGAATAAACGGAGCATCAGACTAAGGGACAAATTAGTGAGGAATCGGGTAGTTAAGTCAAATCAGAACTGGCTGAACACCGCTATCCCCAAAGGTTATTTCAGGTGTGGGCATTGCCCTTGGTGTAAGCAACATGTAACTGACCGGACTCTTCATATAGGTGCAGTGAAGCACACGGTTAAAGATTTCATCACATGCAGGACAGATCACGTAGTATACGTTGTTTTCTGTCCTTGCAGGTATTACTATGTGGGAAAGACGATCCGGCCACTATATGTTCGTTTCCGCGAGCATTGCAGATCGATTGTCTCAGGGAAAGGTGTTCCACGGTTAATTACACATGTTAGGGATACGCATGGCGGTGATGCAGGGGTCCTCTCCTTCGCCGGGATTGAGAAAGTCAGTCTGCCGGCGCAAGGAGGTGATCTGGATAATCTGCTCCTCAGATGTGAGACGAGATGGATTCTGCGCAGTGAAGCATTGGGGCCACTAGGTTTCAATGACCGTGTGGATATGTCGATATTTCTTTAATGATTTGCTGCTTGGGAAAAAAAGGATAATTTTTTTTAATTTTTTTTTTTTTTTTAAGAATTTTTTTGAAAAGATTTTTTTTTTTTTGTTTCTTTGCTTTTTGCTGACGTTTATACCGATGTTGGGGGGTAATTTTGTGAATATTATGGCAGAAGTTGTGCATTCTGCAGTGTCTTGTGTGCTGTTGGTAGCGGCGAGGGTTTAACCCTTTATGCTTTCTAAAGATTAACCCTTTATGCTTTCTAAAGATTAACTGTGGTTCCTAGAATAACTTTAAATGTCTCCAATTGTCTGCTCTGCCAAAAGGTTTTGTTACCAACTAAGGTTGTGTTAATGGTTTTAAGTGTGCTTTTTAAAGTATATGTATGCATCGTTTGGTTTGTGGGAGGGGACACAGTGGTGGGCGGTGTCATGGCCGGCACTACATTTCCACTGTTTTCACCTATGCACAAGCTGACCTGTAGAAGCGCAAAGCACAGCGCGAAACAGCTGTCGTCTCTCGCCTGCTCACACGGGCTTCGGCTCTCTCTCTTCCCCGGCCATGTGTTTTAACTGGATCGTGTTGCAATAAAGGACTAAGAACGTGAAAGATTGGTGAGTGCCCTCATTTTCTTCTTTTTCATTGTAACATTTTAAAATGTTGTGTAGTCACCAAGTAGTTAATATCCCTTAGCTGATGTTAATTGTTATGGTTATCTTCTTTCATTTCAATTATATTGTGTACCTAACCTGTAACTTAATCAGGTTATCCTGATGAGACCATCCCTTAAACAAATGGCAATATAAAGGTGTTAGTTAAAAAGCCCCCGAAATAAAAGTTGATTTCTGGATATTTCACTACCGAGCCCAACCATTAGCTGTAATTTTCTAGGGAACCCAGAGCAACGGTTCACCCTCGCTTTAGAATAAGAATCAATGACCCATACTAATTTTTACATATAATGCCCAAATATAAGGCCTTTTTTTTATTTATTTTAGTTTATTTTTTTTAGAAAGTTTGCTAATCTCATACTAATTTTAGTTCTGTGTTACACAACATCTAAAATGTGTCAACAAATCTGTTGAGGCTTTTATAGGTAGCCTGCTATTGGCAGAATCTGAAAAGATGCATATGGTGACAGTAAGGCTAGTTTCACATTTGCATTTAAAACGCATCCGTAAGTGGTGGAAAAAACGCATATAAATGCGTACAAACGCGGCGTTTTTTAGACGCATGCGGTATATGCGGTTATATGCGTTTTTTCCTGCGTTTGCGTTATTGGTGCGCATGATGTGAAATTTCACAAGAGAAAAATCTAGACAACCAGACACTGCCAATGGGACTACAGAGGGCGTGTATTATGGAATCTCTATATATAGACCCTTGAACAGCTGAAATGTTCAGATTTTGCTCCTGTATGCAGTGTCATAATGGATCTTCGCATGGAGAGCTTTTATTTCAACCTGGATTTAAGCATCAAGCTTTTTCTTGCCTGTGCGTTTGCTTGGGAGCAAGACAGAAATTGCGAAAGATGGAGAAGGAGACAACGTAGGCGTTTTTGGAGACACCCCATTATCGAACTACGTGAGAGCTGTGGAGCCTATCACACGCTGTATGCCAAGCTTAATGCCAACCCGGAGAAATTCCATGAATATACAAGGATGTCGCAAGACTCGTTCCGGGATTTGCTTGCTCGTGTCCAAGGAGCCATACGGAGACAGGACACCCAGCTCCATAGAGCGATTCCACCGGAGGAACGTCTGCTGGTTACATTAAGGTACGTTCCAAATCAAAACCAATGATAGTCCAAATTTTGTGTTTTCTGACATGTATGTTTTTGGTATTTTCCTTTCTTTCTGTAGCATAATCACACCATTAATAGAATAGATTGGAATTTTTTTGGGGTTTGTTTTTATTACAGATTTCTGGCAGCCGGAGAGAGTTTATCATCCCTCCACTTCCAATACCGGCTTGGAATATCCACCCTGTCCGGAATAGTTGCGGACACCTGCCGGGCTTTGTAAAATGTACTCCGGGATGAGTTTATACCGCTACCCACCTTGGACATGTGGCTTGAAATTGCAGAAAAATTCTGGAGTGTGTGTGATTTCCCCAATAGTTTAGGAGCGGTTGATGGAAAGCACATCCGCATTATCAAACCTGCCAGAACAGGATCGGAGTATTTCAACAACAAAAAATATTTTTCTGTTGTGCTCATTGGAGCGCCCCCAGATGCAGGGCCGCGGGGTACTCGGTACCGGGCCTCTCTGTCTCGGTCCTGGGGTTGTCACGGTGGCTAGACCCGGTCCGTGACCCTGCTAAGGGGTGTCCAATGAAAAGGTGTGATGGTGGTGCGTGGTGCAGGTCGCGATGAATAACGAGGACACAGGGTTACAGTCTCTTTACCTCTTTACTGAAGGCTTCAGGATCCTCAATCCAGAGTACTGTTAACAGGGCTGGCTGAGACCGGCCGGTCCGAAGGCCAGGTGGCAGGGACACTGGGGCACCAGTGGTCGCAGCGGCGGCCGGGTCTGGTGCGGAGGTGAGGCGACCTCCCTGGGGGTCGCTGCACTGAGTACCTTCGTTTGACGTAACTCCTCTGGCGCCACTCCACTCTCCTGAGGGAGGCGTACGGACTGGGGACCGTTCAGGTACAGGATGCCCCATCGATGGCTCCCATGGATCCAAATCCTCCAACGGGGGCATGTTGGGGTAATCCTCCGGTGACGGGGGTCGGTGCAGGGCCATCCTTTTCCTTAGGCCTTCTCTGGTCTCCAGTCCCACCTCATCTGAGTCATAGTTTCGTTTCTTTGGTCTCCGCCCGCCATAGAGGATCAGGAGGCGGGTTTCCGCTGCTGACGGACACGTCCTCAAGATACAGAAATATTTAGACTGGGCGGCCATTGTCTTTCACGCTCTCCAACTCATGTACGCCCACTCCACGCCCCTCTTCTTCTCCTGCGCTCCTCGTGGGGCTGCAATGGCGGCAGTTTTGGCGGGCATTTTGGTGGCAAGTGACGATACACAGTCTTTGCGATAAATCACAGTTCAAGCACAATTCAAACACAGTTCCAAAGCACACATGACCTGATTCTTCAGGCTTAAGTAGATCCTGTTCGTGACGCCAAGTTTGGAGCGCCCCCAGACGCAGGGTACTTGGTACCGGGCCTCTCTGTCTCGGTCCTGGGGTTGTCACGGTGGCTAGACCCAGTCCGTGACCCTGCTAAGGGGCGTCCAATGAAAAGGTGTGATGGTGGTGCAGGTCGCGATGAATAACGAGGACACAGGGTTGCAGTCTCTTTACCCCTTTACTGAAGGCTTCAGGATCCTCAATCCAGAGTACTGTTAACAGGGCTGGCTGAGACCGGCCGGTCCAAAGGCACCTCCAGAGTTCCCTTTGCAGGTGGAAATCTGTGTCTACCTTCTAGCACCTGTGTGTTGTAGTCCTTCCCTGCTGAGCACCACGAGATAGTCCTCACAACTGTTGTGTCTGTTTCTGATGTTCTTTCTCACAACTTATATCTGTTCTGATGTTCTTCTCTGTCCCCCAGATGATATGGCTAGGACGCACCCCTTTGACGGGTAGGCCTGGAGTTCTTCCGGGACCCTAGTGATGCCCCTCTCCCACAGTTGCCCCCTATGTCTGCTTAGGTGATTTAGGTGAGACAGCCAACCTATAATTAACTGTCCTGCCGTTGGTTTGAAGTAATGCTTGGAGCCCAATACTTCCTCGGAGTTCCGGCTACGCGCCTCAGTAGGATGTTGCCTCGATCTTACGGCACGACTCCTACTGGTGTTATCTCCTTTTTGCTGTGATCTCGTTTCTCACTCTCCACAATAAACCTCGCTTCTTGTCCTTTCTTGAGATACCGCCGCAATGTCGTGCAGGCGCAGTTCCTTAACGCTCTGTCTTGTTCGCTAGGCCTCTGTCAGGATCCCACCCCTGACAGGGACCCCCCTGAATCTTTCCCCTGCAACACCCCCTGCCACAGGATGTTGCCTGGTTCCAACCCAGTCAACTTCTAACTAACTTCCTATCCAACCCCCAGTTTTACCAGATTGTGAGGAGTGGCCTAATACATAGTACCCTTTGCTCCCCCTGGAGGCCAGACTGTGAAGTGTATTGGTGTCTGTGATACCTGGTCAGGTGAACTCCTTAAGTGCCATCAGTCGTACCATCACTCCCCTCCCGGAGCGTCAGTACTGCAACGACCAGGACTCTGGGGCGCTGCACTCATGGCAATAGCCGATGTGAACTGTCGCTTCATCGCCGTGGACATTGGAGCTTTTGGCCGTGGCAACGATTCCCAGACTTTCAAGAACTCGGATATGGGCCGCCGTGTGTATGGCAAAAATTTCAATTTTCCACCGCCACAACCTCTCCCCAACACTCAAGGTCCACCGATGCCATTTGTTATGGTTGGGGATGAGGCCTTTCAGATGTGTGAAAACCTACTGAAGCCCTATTCCAGTTGGGACTTGAACCACACTAGAAGGATCTTTAACTACAGACTGACCAGGGCCCGAAGAACAGTAGAGTGTACCTTTGGCATTCTGGTCTCTAAAAGGCGCATTCTTGCATCAGCCATAAATCTAAAAGTGGAAACAGTCGACGAGGTGGTCAAAGCATGTGTGGTTCTACACAATTATATAATTGCTAAGGAGAAACCCAACATTGAACTGGATGAACCAGCTGCACACCCACTGCCCGATTTCCAGCATCACCCGCTGCGGTCAACTGCAGCAGTTGGCCACATGCGGGACCAATTTGCTGCTTTTGATTCAGATATTGGACGTGTGTCATGGCAGGACAATGTTGTGTAAATGTCCTGTTGTAATTCGATCTGTACCAGTAATTTTCTGCAATGATAATAATATTTCTCATTAATCAACTTTATTTTTGGTTGTGTTGACCGTGTCTCCTATGTATTTCCTCTACAAACCAAGGCTGTCCTAAAACTAGCAGTATTTGGTCTGTATTTAATATCAGTATTTGTAATCCAAAACCAGGAGTGGGTGATAGACGCAGAGGTGATAGTTATTATATTAATAACAGAATTTACTTCTAATTGTTCCACTCCTTGTTTTGGCTTACAAATACTGATATAAAACACTGGCCACATACTGCTAGTGTTATGGCAGCCATGTTGCTTTATTGGTAAGCTTGTTGACGTCATTGCATCCTGATTCTGTTCTGCTGTATCCATTGGACACAGACTGAAGAGACAATGACTGTCACACTAAAGAGATCTATACTCATCAAGTCAGGTGTCAGAAATAATGAATTCATGATGCACATATAACAGCCTCATGAATTCACTACTTCTGACACCTGTGCAGGTGAGCATAGATATGCAGTGTGTGACCACCATCGTCCCTTCAATTTGTGTGTAATAGATTATGTACAAAGAAGATAAAATGGTGGTTATACAAGGCAGTTCTATACTCACCAGGTCAGGTGTCCCAACTAATGAGTTTTTTGACACCTGACCTCTTCAGTACAGGTCTGCACTGTATTTCCACCATTTTCTCTTCAGACTGCCACACTTGTCACAGACTAAGCAGAAAGAAGAGATTATGGAGATACATGTAATATTTTTGGGCCCCCCTCATATCTGTATACTAAAGACACACAAAGCTGCAGTCTTTTTTTTTATAACTACTGGAGATATGATGTAGCCCAAAAAGTAAGTGTGTGGCGAAGTTTCTTAATTGGTGCATGGTGTGTGTTGCCGGCGGTGATAGACACAATAAACCAAACCTAATTTGGGCAAACCAAATTGTATTTATTTTTTTACAACCAAAAAACTTTATTTAACTGCGCCGGCTTGGGGTAGAGTGATGTAAACGTGGAGTGTGAAGCAGTGAGGCCTGGCTAACCGTGGACGACGCAGAGGTGGCAGGAGAAGGGGCAATGAAACTACTGGGGTCTGGTAGTTCGGGGATGGGGCTTGAGACATGAGAGGCTTGAGACGTACTGGAAGGGTGAGACATACCTAATATTACAGACACATTGGGAGGTGAAGGGGGAGGAATGCTAAGAGTCCTCTGTTTTTTTTGTGTTTTTTTTTTGTTTGCCTGGTTGTGGGAGGTCTTGGTGGGCTCATATGGCGTGGCGTGGTGGTGGGTGACCTTTCAGGGTCCAGCTGCACTGTGTCAGAGTCCATTGTGCTCATAGATCGTGCAGCTATGCCAGAGTCCATAGTGCTCATAGAGTGTGCAGCCATGCCAGAGTCCATAGCGCTCGTAGAGCGTGCAGCCATGCCAGAGTCCGTAGCGCTCGTAGAGCGTGCAGCCATGCCAGAGTCCATAGTGCTCGTAGAGCGTGCAGCCATGCCAGAGTCCACAGTGCTCGTAGAGCGTGCAGCCATGCCAGAGTCCATAATGCTCGTAGAGCGGAAGGCCATGCCAGGGTCCTGCTGCATCGTGGTGGTGGCAGTACGGTAGGCCATGCCAGGGTCCTGCTGCTTTGTGGTGTCAGTGGCGGAGGTCCAAGCAGGAGCAGCGGTTGTCATGGTGGTGGCGGTGGGATGTCCAACTGCACTCGGCATGGTGGTGGTGCTGTAGTGGTGTCCGGCTGTGGAAGGAATTGAGGTGGCTGTGCAGTGGTATGCAGCAGAGGTCGGCATTGAGGTCAATCGTGACAGTGAAGGCACAGGTGGATATGCTGACACTGTCTGCTGGAAATACCAACTCTGCTGCATAGCCTGCACGTAAGCAGCATTGCAGGCCTGCATGACACTCAGCTGGAGATCAGGAGTAAGGTGTTCCGACATGCCCTGCTCAATTTGGTTAAAAAAATGATGTGCTGGCCTCTGGAGGTCGGCTTTCACTTGGTCAAGGCTTTTGCTGACCTCCTGGATACGTGCATTCAAGAGGCTATGTGAATCATCCATTCGGTCACCCAAAGCCTTGATTGCTTCGTGTAAAACCGAGCTCAAGTGCAAAAACTCGGGCATGAGTGACCTGTCCGAAGCCCTCTGCCGCTGCCGGGAGGAGCCCAAAAGAAAAGGGGCAGTGGAAGAGGACTGCGAAAGGTGGAAGACCTGATGGACGAGCTCCCTGGTCTCCAGTTAGTGTGGAAGGCCCTTTAGCTGCTGCGCTGCTGGATGGCTGGGACTGGTCCATGGTTGTTGGATGAAGGACTGCTCCAGAACCTGGGCCAACACTAGTGCTGTATGTGCTGTGAAAAAAGGAAAAAGAAAATTAATACCAAATATTAACCAGACGCAAAATCCTGTGGAATATAAAAATACAGATTATGGCAATACAATACAACCTAATGCACGTGATACTTACGTTCTCTGGGCAAGGACTGGTCTTAAAAATGCCAGAACTCAATGGTATTTGTATCTTCTGATCCTTGCTCCTGAACCACTGGGAACACGGCTCTCTTGACCCAGGTCCTTGTTGAAGCGGTCCTTCATCGAACGCCAACGTGTTTTGACTTTGGCCACTGTTAAAAAAAAATTGTGGTCATAAAAAGGACTTTTGGCCGTGCTCACACAACTGTGTGTGATGACAGAAACTCCTGAGTTTCTTTCATCACACACAATCGAGTGAGCACGGCCAAGGTCTCTGCTGCTTCACACTGCAGTGCAATACTTACCAAATGCATTCCGGACCCGTGTCGGGGCGTTGTCCCAGCCATCCCACATCTCTTTGGCCACCTCATTCCATAAGCGCCGGATCGTGACATTGTTTGAGTGCAGTGGATTCCGGGTGTCCCACAACGGGACTCGCTCCTGGACCAGCGAGATGAGGAGGTCATTCTCAATAAGATCATCCTCCCGTTGTGAAACCTAAAAATTAAATAAAGTCATTAAAGTTTGCTCAATTAACATAAGGAAAAGAAAGAAAAAAGATGCTGAGAAATGGCATGAATAGGAAAGTCAACATACAAAAGGATTCCAGAAGAAAAAAGTTAAGAAATATGAATGGAAAGAAAGGAAGATTCAAGATAACAGTCAGCCTTGTATACGTACCCGTTGACGTCTTTCCACCGGACCTTGACTCCGCTGCTCCTGCCCTGTCTCTGCCGCAGTAGAAGAAGAGCTCTAAAAAAAAGAAAAATTCAAATTGTCACATGTGTAGATGTGACAGTGAATATTTACCAATCTGACGAGGCAAGTACTCACCTCACTGACATGCTCGACTTCAGATGGCCCAGGAAGAAACTCGTCATGAGAAGAATCCGAAGAAGACATTCTGATGCATGTAGAAAGAAAGAAATGGCAGAAATTAGGACATGTAGAGAAAGAAAATAGAAAATTATGGCATTGGCTAGGATATACTCACATTGTTCAGAGGCTTTTTTTCTCCAAGGTGCTGTGGTCTGACTGCTCTGCTTGTCTGTCTGCTGAGAAGTGACCTGCAACTGTCCACACCCTCCCTTTATCACCTTGTATGTGGGGGGTGGCTTATCAGTGTCTAGACATGTTTTTCTCTTGTGGAACGCATGCGTTCATGAACGCAACCAAACGCATGTGCTTGTAAACGCATGTGTTCATATAGACAGCAATGCGTTTTTTTGCCGCAATCGACCGCATGCGTTTCCAGGCGGCAAATTGACGCCTCTAAAAATTACTACATGTTGCATTTCCGCGCCAAGCCGCAAATGACGAAACGACGCATGCGTCGTCAAACGCGGCAAAACGCGAAAAAGCAAAAACGCATGCGTCACTAATGATAAATATAGGAATACAAAACGCATGCGGATATATGCGGTACAAACGCTGCGGACACAACCGCAAATGTGAAACCAGCCTAAGTCTTTCACCAAATGTTTTTCATACAAAGAAAATGTAACAGTGTCATCTAGAGGCCATATGAAGTCATTGCAATCCGTCCACAACTGCATATTTTAAAGACTATTTTTATCGACAAATATAAAAATGGTCACTTATAAGTAGAAAATGGTGATGTAAGATGGCAAATTTCCATTTTTTTTTTGCTTGTTTTGGGGGGTGTTAGCCAAAAATATTATTGCCATTTTTCTATTATTCGTATTTGTAGGCAGCTGGAAGTGCAGCCATATTGGTTGCCAATGCTATTATAGAAATTATAGAAAGCCAACCTGAAGTACTAAGCTCTTAATAAAATCTATATATATATATAATTGTCTAAGGGTCACTTCCGTCTGTCTGTCCCGGAAATCCCACGTCGCTGATTGGTCGAGGCCGCCAGGCCTCGACCAATCAGCGACGGGCACAGTCCGGCCGAGAATTAGTCCCTCCCTACTTCCGTCCAGTCAGTGCCCGGTGCCCGCTCCATACTCCCCTCCAGTCAGCGCTCACACAGGGTTAATGGCAGCATTAATAGACCACGTTATGCCGCGGGTAACGCACTTTGTTAACGCTGCCTATGCAGCATCAATAGTAAATATACCACGTGGCTCCTATATAATACATGGCCTGTGCTATATACTATGTGGCTCCTATATACTACGTGGCCTGTGCTACATACTATGTGGCTGCTATATACATATATACATACATATTCTAGAATACCCGATGCGTTAGAATCGGGCCACCATCTAGTCTATATATAATTGTCTAAGGGTCTGTTTGTCTGTAACCGAAATCCCGCGTCACTGATTGGTCGAGGTCGGCCGACCTCGACTAATCAGCGTTCATAAATAAACTACATACATATACTAGAACGAGAATAACATGAAGGACAGTCTGTGAGGGAGAGAATAACATGGAGGACAGTCTGTGAGGGAGAGAATAACATGGAGAACAGTTTGTGAGGGGGAGAATAACATGGAAGACAGTCTGTGAGGGATAGAATAACATGGAGGACAGTCTGTGAGGGAGAGAATAACATGGAGAACAGTTTGTGAGGGGGAGAATAACATGGAAGACAGTCTGTGAGGGATAGAATAACATGGAGGACAGTGTGTGAGGGAGAGAATAACATGGAGGACAGTGTGTGAGGGAGAAAATAACATGGAGGACAGTATGTGAGGGAGAAAATTACATGGAGGACAGTCTGTGAGGGAGAGAATAGCATGGAGGACAGTCTGTGTGGGAGAGAATAACATGGAGGACAGTCTGTGAGGGAGAGAATAACATGGATATCAGTCTGTGAGGGCGAGAATAACATGAAGGACAGTCTGTGAGGGAGAGAATAACATGGAGGACAGTGTGTGAGGGAGAGAATAACATGGAGGACAGTGTGTGAGGGAGAAAATAACATGGAGGACAGTGTGTGAGGGAGAAAATAACATGGAGGACAGTGTGTGAGGGAGAGAATAACATGGAGGACAGTCTGTGAGGGAGAGAATAGCATTGAGGACAGTCTGTGAGGGAGAGAATAACATGGAGCAGGCTGTGATTGTGAGAATAACATGGAGGTCAGCCTGTGAGGGCGAGAATAACATGGAGGTCCCTCTGTGAGGGCGAGAATAACATGGAGGACAGTGTGTGAGGGAGAAAATAACATGGAGGACAGTCTGTGAGGGAGAGAATAACATGGAGGACAGTCTGTGAAGGAGAGAATAACATGGAGGACAGTCTGTGAGGGAGAGAATAACATAGAGGACAGTCTGTGAGGGAGAGAATAACATGGAGGACAATGTGTGAGGGAGAGAATAACATGGAGGACAGTCTGTCAGGGAGAGAACAACATGGAGGACAGTGTGTAAGGGAGAGAATAAAAATTTTCCCCGTTTTTAAAGTTTATCATATGGTAAACTAAATGGTGTCTTTGAAAACTATAAGTCATCCTGTAGAAAAAAAGCTCTCATACAGCGATAGATGACTAATAAAGTTTTGACTCTTAAAATAAAGACAGGAGAAAAACAATGGCAGTGTGTCCAATGGGTTAAAACATAAATGTAAGCACCAATGTTTATATGAATACTAGATGGTGGCCCGATTCTAACACATCGGGTATCTACTATATAATCGTCTAATTCTGTCTGTTTGTCTGTAACGGAAATCCGGCATCGCTGATTGGTTTCGACAGCTGCCGGCGACCAATCAGCGACAGGTGCCGTCTGGCCGCAAATTCGCCCAGGATTTGAACTACGCTTCGATGATTGGTCCCGCCCAGCCGGCCGCAACCAATCAGCGATATTGGCACGGGATTTAAACCCCGCTGCGTTGATTGGTCGTGCCCAGCCGGACGCGATCAATCAGCGATATTGGAGCTGGATTTAAACACCACTTCACTGATTGGTTGCGCCCAGCCGGCCGTGACCAATCAGCAACAGGCACAGTCTGGCCGCGAATTGGCGTGGGATTTGAACCACGCTTCACTGATTGGTCGCGCCCGGCCGGCCGCGACCAATCAGTGATATTGGTGTGCGATTTAAACACCGCTTCACTGATAATGTATATATTTTACCCAGAAAATCCTGTGTATTCATTGCATTATTCTTAAATCTTCATCATAAATAAACTACATACATATTCTAGAATACCCGATGCGATAGAATCGGGCCACCATCTAGTAAAACATAAACATTAAAGGGGTGATCCCAAACCAAAAGAAAATGTCATACTAAATGTCTATATATTTAATTTAATAATCTAATCTATCTTCTTCACTCTTTTTTTTAACTTATGTCATTTCGTTTGGATTCTCAAACTGTATATCAAGAGGGGGTAGACGGTGCAGTCAGTGCTCCAGCTGCTGTCAACACCCTGAAATAAAATGTCATCAGTGGGTTTCAGATACTGGGCTAGTCACTGCTCTGCTAAGCATGCACCAGTTGCCAACTCCAACACACGATCAGTAGGAGCGCCCTGCTCACTATGTCATATTCCATTGAATACGAAAAGAAAGAAGGGATTCCAGCTTCATAAATTGCAAAAGTTTATTCCAGAAAAATGGATTCCATAATCAAAGTGTATACACTAACGCATTTCGCACACAAAGCCTGTGTCAGAGCTCTGCTAAGAATGCATGCTTTTCTGTATCCACTTTGATTATGGAATCAATTTTACTGGAATAAACTTTTGACATTTAAGAAGCTTCCTTTTTGTATTCTACCACAAGTGCTCCCTTGAGCTCCATTTTTCAGGATGCCTGAGCCTGGGTGAGCTGGTGAATTATTTGTTTTTGCATGATATTCCATTGAATACATACAATCACTGTCAGTGAGCATTGAAAAGGAGAGAGTATGGCAAGCAAAGAGAGTAGGGACATGCCCAGCCCCTGAAACCAACACAACTGATGTCCTCATGCGACAGGGTGGTGATTTCCATTTCAGGGGATAGCTAGTCTCTGTTCTCCATCCTTGCCACCTTCACTCCTTTAAAAGTTCTACTGTTTTTTAACTTTGCAGCGGAAATTAATTTGTTTCATTTTAATATAAATGTAATTTCTAATTTACTAGATGATTCCAGGGAAAAGGGTGAGTAGATTTCCATTTTGTAATGTAAGATTTGGCTGCGGAACAAAAATGTTGAGCCGGCTTACTGGCTGAAAAATGTAGCTCATTAAATACATTAGAGCAATGGTGAGTATGCAGCAAGTGTAGATGAAATAGGAAAAAATATCAGAACTTATGCTATGATACATCTACAATGTTTTATGGTTTTTCTTTAACAGAAGGGTGACAACAATTTTGTTCACGTGTGTGTGTGGGTAAAAAGTAGAAGTAAGATATTACGTTAATGACTTGTACACACATTGCTGATTTCCTATAAAATGTATGTATAGATGTGCAGACAGAAAGTTATTTTCACCACAACAACTAAATTAGAAGTGACTGAACAGCTGCTGGGGTCAACTAAGCAACGTCTTCCATTCCACACCAACACTGTTCTCCTGAGGCAGAAGGGAGAGAGAATACAACACCGAGACAAAGACTCTATCTAAGATTAGATGGGTGGAGGTGAAGACTAATATGACATCTTGGTTATTCATTGACAGAAGGACTTCTTGACGTGTTATAAGATAGACCACAGTATTTTTAGGCTATGGATGCATATAAGACTTGTACCTTGATTCCTCCATTTCTCAATATTATATCGATATTTCCAAAATTTTTCAGAAATGGCAGATTTACCTACCTAAAATAGAAGCCGCAGTGACACGATTTCCACACTGTCCTTATCTGCTATCTTACTATTGTGTGGAGGCTGTCAGTCTGTTTTGGTTGTGCTGGGTCTGGGCTGCAATCACCTGCATTCACTTCTCTTGATTAGTCCTCTACTTAAGCATGCTAGTGTAAGTGTGCTAGACCAGACCGCGGTTACCTGCATGACGGGTCCGGAACTGAAAGGGTTGCATCCTCTGTTTACTGGGAGAAGCTGTAAGGAGGCAGACTTTCCCCATCAGCTGAGGGGAAGCAATGGAGAGAGGGAGATTCCTGCTGACGGGGTGGGAAGAGGAAAAAGGAGAAAAGCACGCGCTGCAGAGGGCTGGTGGCGCAAGTGCAGAGCAGCACGAAGAGAGATGAGCGCTGCGCCCCGATCCTCCAGTCATTCCCGGCGCTGCGACAGGACCCACTGCTTGCAGAGAAGCCGCAGCGGAGAATAGGGCCAGGCGTACTGCAGCAGACAGGAGAAAGAGAGACTGCTGCACAGAGCAGAGCCGTACAGAGCCAAGCCTTGCAGAGCCAAGCCGTGCAGAGCCGTGTGCACAGAACAGACCTGAGCTGGGTGTAATAGCAGCCACCAAGAGGAGCACTTTGCGCCACACAGACCAGCGTTGCCTGCCACCATCCACTAAGACAAGAGAGGGAGAGGTGCGTGCAGTGTGCCTGTGACTATCAGAGGGAGAAGTAGCATGCCAGAGGTTGTCAGCGCTTGAGTCTTGGCACAAACAGGCAGCGTGCAGCAGACAGAGGAAAGTTCAATGCGCCCAGTAGTTGACAGAGATATAAGTGCTGTGCGCCTAGTGACTGAGCAATACCGCGCACGTGCCGTAAGTAGAGAGCTAGTGCTGCATAGAAGTCTGTAATCCTTCACCCGTTTGCACCACAGAGCAGAGTTGCCCTCCAGAGGTATCTAACAACAAGCTGTGCACAGCACTAAGGTAGCATGGGAGCAGGATTCCACTTAACCCAGCAGAGATTACAAGTGCTGCTGTTGTCGGTGCCACCATTGGATTCCCGTCCGTCACAGATTTCATCGAGATGTCAAATGCCGCTGTTGTCGGTGCCACCGTTGGAACCCTGAGGAGCTGCTACCAAGAAGACTATAGACTGATAAGTTCTTATCTTTACTTATTGAACTATCGTTTGTCCCTTACTTACCCTGCCACTTTCCTAGTTCTGCCTCATTCCCTGCCATCACCCTGCAACCTACTACTCCCTGTGTGGAGTGAATTTATTGTTAACAAACCTGTTAACCCTTGCCCTGCCTCCCATCCATCACTGCATCACGCGTTCCTGCTAGTACCCTTCACTAACTCCTTCAACCAGTGTCAATCGTACACTTGCTGCTTCCTGTGTAAGTCTGATCTCTCTGTGCTCCGCATCTGACCCAGCCTGACTTTACTTCCTGACCTGACTTCTCTTTTGCCTTATCCCTGTAAACTATATTGCCTTTTAGATTTTCTTGACCCCGGCTTGTGAATTGGATTTCGTCTCTGACTACACCTTGTTGTACTGCGCCATTTCCTGGACCTGACCTCGGATCGTTTGACCTCCCTTTACTTATGCAGTAAGTAGTATTATATTACTATCTGTTATTGTAGTCTTTCTCTCCACTTTTGGGACTTGTTATTTCTATAGTGTCTCCCGTCACAGATGCAAAGCTCTGCCATGTGGCAAAACAAAATTAAAAAAGATCCATAAGGCATAAGTGGGGTTTTGATATTATAAGGAACCAAAAGAAGTGCTGAAGACCCCTAAAAATTAACTTTTGTTGATATATTAAAAATACACTCAATACTAAAAAGATGTGCTAAGAGCAAATGAGGGCCACCAGGGACAAAATATAAACAGTTGGAGGCATAATAGGGGTCTTCAGCACTTCTTTTGGTTCCTCCAAAAAAAAAATAAAATAAACAAAAAGACAAAAATGGCCTTTGAATTAGAATGTAATAATAAAAAAAAATCTAGATAATACTTAAAATATGGATAATGTGCAGATAATGTGCACAATTAAAGGTTTTAGACCTCTGCACTGTTTAAAATAAAGGATATTAATGGGGTGGGAGATATCTTTGGCATAAAGGGAACGCCTCTTTGTGACTGCAGACTTGTGAATCCTCACATCGCGCACACAGTGCACTGTGAGGATTCTCCAGAACTGGTGCCAGAAGCGGTGTGTGCATGAGAAGTATGTAATTTGCATACATGCAGTCACTTTCCAACTAGAAGGCCACAATCGCTGTATATAAATGCCATTGTCAGTGATTGATAATAGCATTTAAATAATTAAACAGCAGTTAGCATCAGTTGCTGCTGCTATGTCCTGATGTCAGCATTGTATTACAGCCAGTTACAGGTTGTTTTTTATTTAAGTGGTGAAAAAAAATCCAACATTTGCAAGGAAAATAAAATTGCTTATGCCGCCATTTTCCAAGTCTAGTAGGGTCTTCATCGTTTGGGATCTGGGGCTGAGTTATAGCTTATATTTTGTGCCCCGAGCTTATGTTTTTATTAATATTATTTTGGGGTACATATGATGTTTTGATTGACTCTTATTACATTTTATTGCAATGTTACGACGGCCAAAAACACATAATTCTGGTGTTTCTATTTTTTTCTCATTACGCCGTTTACTGATGAGATCAATTTACTAACAATACTTATATTTTGATAGATCGGACATTTCTGAATGTGGCAATACCAAATAAGTGTATTTTTAAAAAAACTAATTTTGGGATTTAAGGGGGGTGATTTGAACTTTTGTGGTTTTTTAATTTGTTTATATTTTTTTAAAACTTTTTTCTTAACTTTTTACTGACTTCAATAGTCCACTTAGGAGACTTGAAGCTGCGATCATCAGATCGCCTGTGCCATAAAGCCCTGAAACGTGTTGAATGCCGCTGTCAGCAAAAGACAGCAGCATTTAACTGGTTAAAAGCCACGGGTGGATCTCAGAACTCAGACTCTGAGGGTATGTGCACACGTCAGGATTTCTTGCAGAAATTTCCTGAAGAAAACCGGAAATTTTCTGCAAGAAATCCGCTTTTTTTTTTTTGCGTTTTTTTCCCGTTTTTTTCGCGTTTTTTTTTAGCATTTTGCAAGCGAAATTAGCTTGCAGAATGCTAAAGTTTTCCAAGCGATCTGTAGCATCGCTTGGAAAACTGACTGACAGGTTGGTCACACTTGTCAAACATACTGTTTGACAAGTGTGACCAACTTTTTACTATAGATGCTGCCTATGCAGCATCAATAGTAAAAGATAGAATGTTTAAAAATAATAAAAAAATTTAAAAAAATGGTTATACTCACCTGCAGACAGCCGATCTCCTCATCGGCGTCCTTTCCTATAGATGGTGTGTGTGTGCAGGACCTTCGATGACGTCGCGGTCACGTGAGCGGTCACATGAGTGGTCACGCGACCAATCACAAGACCGTGACGTCATCGCAGGTCCTTCACACACACCAGCTATAGGAACCGAAGCGGCAGCATGCACCTGAGAGGCGGGAAGACTGCGGGGGCCATCGAAGGTGAGTATATGACTATTTTTTATTTTAATTCTTTTTTTTTTACCAATTATATGGTGCCGAGTCCGTGGAGGAGAGTCTCCTCTCCTCCACCCTGGGTACCAACCGCACATAATCTGCTTACTTCCCGCATGGTGGGCATAGCCACATGCGGGAAGTAAGCAGATCAATGCATTCCTAGGTGTGCGGAATCCCTGCAATTCCGCAAATTTAATGAACATGTTGCTTTTTTTTCCACGATGCGATTTTTTCACGGAAAAAATGCAACATTTGCACAAGAAATGCGGAATACACTGTAAATAATAGGAGGCATATGTAAGTGTTTTTTTCGCGTTTTTATCGTGTTTTTATAGCGAAAAAACGTGAAAAAAACGCGAAAAATACTGAAAGTGTGCACATGGCCTGAGAGGCACTTAATGGCTGATTAAATCCGGCTATCAAGTGTGGGGAAAGATGCCGGCTCCCACACGGAGCAAGGTCACAACCTTTGACGTAAATATAAGTCAAAGGTCATGAAGGGGTTAATGCATTTAACAAGTAGCCCAACGGGTATGAGAAAAATAATGGGAAAGCCTCAACTTAAATGTTTAATTAGGGCTGTAGAAAAACATCTTTAGTAAATTTTATTCAGTGGTAGCCAGAATTGTAGTGTTTGACTTTATGGTTGTAAAGATGGATAAATCTTAATCAATGAATTGTGGATCTGGGGTTGTAACAAGTATTCGTGTGGCTCCACAGCAAAACTTAGAATGCAGCCCTGCAATCAGGAAGTGGAAGACGTATTATTATTGTGATCTCCATTCTGTTTTCTTTCTCTTTACTGCTTTTTCTTATCTCACAGTGGTCCGCATTCATTTTCTGCCTTTGTCAGAACATGATTATCACTTACCAATTGTCACCTCTGAGTGGAGATGGTGTCTCATAGCAGCGACTATGTCTGCAAACCCAGGAAATATTCTCATGGGCTTGTCACAATTTACTGCTATCACTTGGTCCTATCATTAGCTTATTATTCAAATCATGATCAGAACGGTCAGATCTTCCTACAGCTCTTTCAGGTCATCTCGGTATGAAACCATTCCCTATTCTGCTTATGTAAGCGTCATGTTTTGCCTTCTGAAACATAAAGCTCCATCTCATTCTATTGTTATATCTACGAGGCCTGATAAAAACATACATTCACAATGCAATAAATAAAATAATACCTTTATGAAATTCAAATATGACTTAAGAATCGAACAAATATTTAATACGTTTATTATTTAATATCATGAAAACAATCTCGGTGAAACTTCACATTGCATCAGATATAACGCCAATGCCATAAATCATATACCTAATATTTCTTCTCATTTTTAGAGATTTCTTATTAGATGTTCTTAATGTAATGTCAGTTTTTGCATGATTCTATCTAGCACCAAATCAATGTGAGAGAAGAGTTGTTGAACAAAGATTAGATATTCTAACATATGTAGCCTGAAGCTGAAGAGGTTTAGTAGAGATATAACATCAGCCTTAAATGACAAAATGGACTGAACAGATTTATTAACCCATAACCAGAATGTAGATTTTTGCAAAGAAGGACTAAAAATAAGGTTAACCCCAAATACAGAAATAATGTACACAGGTAGGTGAGGTCTGACGGTGAAATACGCAACTTCTCATTACCTCGGTTTAATAAATCACAGTCAATCAGAAGGTGATTTGCCTGCAGGATCGCTGCAATTGGCTGATTGATTCTATACTCTATTCCATTACCGATTTCATTCAAATAATATGAATAAGCAATGTTTTATATTGTGCATGAAGTGTATAGATGAACTCCGGCACTCATGAAGGATATTTTCCAGACAGAAAAATTATTTTTCTAGTCAAAAAAGAATTTATTTTAAAGTTCCAAAGAATTATGAAAATCAGAGTAGAACGGTAATCACAGACATCAACATTTACAACGTTTCGGCTAGCATGCCTTTCTCAAGCTAGGTCTGTTTCTGCAAGGCAAAATATAACTTTTACCATAATGTCAGCAACTTTTGCAAATAAAATAAAATAAAATAAATCAGACCACCTGGTCCGTATTAATCGTAACTTGTGACAAAAATTATCGTATACGTGTGACCAAAAAATTGTATATGTGGAATAAGAGGAGGACATCCATAATAGAAGGAGGTCAGAACCAAGCAAGAGAAACACCAATATATCATTGAGTGAGTGGGTAATGCTATGCATTTAGAAAGGCATACATATATATACATATATACGTATATATACAGGTCCTTCTCAAAAAATTAGCATATAGTGTTAAATTTCATTATTTACCATAATGTAATGATTACAATTAAACTTTCATATATTATAGATTCATTATCCACCAACTGAAATTTGTCAGGTCTTTTATTGTTTTAATACTGATGATTTTGGCCTACAACTCCTGATAACCCAAAAAACCTGTCTCTACCTGGCATATTTCACCCGTCCAATCAAATAAAAGTGTTTTTTAATAACAAACAAAAAAACCATCAAATAATAATGTTCAGTTATGCACTCAATACTTGGTCGGGAATCCTTTGGCAGAAATGACTGCTTCAATGCGGCGTGGCATGGAGGCAATCAGCCTGTGACACTGCTGAGATGTTATGAAGGCCCAGGATGCTTCAATAGCGGCCTTAAGCTCATCCAGAGTGTTGGGTCTTGCGTCTCTCAACTTTCTCTTCACAATATCCCACAGATTCTCTATGGGGTTCAGGTCAGGAGAGTTGGCTGGCCAATTGAGCACAGTAATACCATGGTCAGTAAACCATTTACCAGTGGTTTTGGCACTGTGAGCAGGTGTCAGGTCGTGCTGAAAAATGAAATCTTCATCTCCATAAAGCATTTCAGCCGATGGAAGCATGAAGTGCTCCAAAATCTCCTGATAGCTAGCTGCATTGACCCTGCCCTTGATGAAACACAGTGGACCAACACCAGCAGCTGACATGGCACCCCACACCATCACTGACTGTGGGTACTTGACACTGGACTTCAGGCATTTTGGCATTTCCTTCTCCCCAGTCTTCCTCCAGACTCTGGCACCTTGATTTCCGAATGACATGCAAAATTTGCTTTCATCAGAAAAAAGTACTTGGGACCACTTAGCAACAGTCCAGTGCTGCTTCTCTGTAGCCCAGGTCAGGCGCTTCTGCCACTGTTTATGGTTCAAAAGTGGCTTTACCTGGGGAATGCGGCACCTGTAGCCCATTTCCTGCACACGCCTTTCCACACCAGACTCAGTCCACTGCTTCCTCAGGTTCCCCAAGGTCTGGAATCGGTCCTTCTCCACAATCTTCCTCAGGGTCCGGTCACCTCTTCTCGTTGTACAGCGTTTTCTGCCACATTGTTTCCTTCCAACAGACTTACCATTGAGGTGCCTTGATACAGCACTCTGGGAACAGCCTATTTGTTGAGAAATTTCTTTCTGGGTCTTACCCTCTTGCTTGAGGGTGTCAATGATGGCCTTCTTGACATCTGTCAGGTCGCTAGTCTTACCCATGATGGGGGTTTTGAGTAATGAACCAGGCAGGGAGTTTTTAAAAGCCTCAGGTATCTTTTGCATGTGTTTAGAGTTAATTAGTTGATTCAGAAGATTAGGGTAATAGGTCATTTAGAGAACCTTTTCTTGATATGCTAATTTATTGAGACAGGTTTTTTGGGTTATCAGGAGTTGTAGGCCAAAATCATCAGTATTAAAACAATAAAAGACCTGACAAATTTCAGTTGGTGGATAATGAATCTATAATATATGAAAGTTTAATTGTAATCATTACATTATGGTAAATAATGAAATTTAACACTATATGCTAATTTTTTGAGAAGGACCTGTGTATATATATATATATATATATATATATATATACTGTAAATGTCTACATATAGTATAGGTATATATATATGTATATATATATATATATATATATATATATATATATATATATATATACACGCGCACATACGGAAAAAAGCAAAAAAAAAGGAGAAGAAAAAAAAAATGGGGGAAGAAAAGAGAAAAAGAAAAAAAGAAAACATTGGTACTTTACTATATGATGTACTCTGCGCAGGGAAAATGGTCCCACTGAAAATACAATACCTTGTAAGTAGGCACAAATATAATAATATAAGTGTGAAGCTTTCAGCAGCGGCCATAATGTGCCCAGTAGAGAAGCCGTGGAGTACCTATTAATAGTCCCGACAAGGATATCCGGCAAGGGGCCTCCGGGCAGCGGTAGCTAAAGCAGGATCCAGATGGCGGTGCTGGTCGGTGCTCGTGACAGGAACCCAGCGTATGTGCTTTTATGTGCATGACGGCCGTGCTTAAATACAGAGCTTCCGGGTTATAGTCCAATGAAAAAGAGGAGGATGTGCGCCTGCGTGTGCCGACCGAAGATGAGTATAGCCGGAGAAAGCCGACTGGCCGTGGAAGAGGTGCGCATGTGTAAAAGCTTTATGGAGATAGAAAAGATTCTATCTCACTTCCGCGCCTGCAGGCTGCTGAAAGAAGATAAAAATAACTTTGTGAATAAAAAGGCAATTAGTAGCAGTCCATAGTTATATAGGAAGTACCAATAAAAAGTATAATATATGAAAAAGGCAATATTGGCATAACAATATAATAATATTAATATGCTATATCAGCAAATTTAGTCATGCATAGAGACCATATAGACAAGTCTCTACACAATAAATATGCATACACTTAAGTAGACACATAGGAACCAAGATAAACCAGTAGACTTCTATGGATGGAACCCAAGGAAAGGGGAAGATAAATTTCTAATTCCATAATTATGAAAGAAATTCTAATATGTATTTTAATATGAAATCTCATACTCTCTGTTGAGACCTAGTGGGGTAAGGGTCTGGAGGGTGTGGATCCAAAAGGATTCACGTTCTTTTAACCTCTTGATCTGATCTCCTCCTCTTCTCATGACTGGCACATAATCAATGACTTGATATTTTAATTGAGCTATATTATGGTTGTTATGTAGAAAGTGTGCTGGAATAGGGAGAAGGGTACGTCCACACCTAATGGTGGATTTGTGTTGAGAAATGCGGTCTCGGATATGCTGGGTGGTCTCACCCACATACCCGAGACCGCACGGGCACTTTATTAAATAAATCACATAAGAGGAATCACATGTGAAGTGTCCTTTGATTGGATACCTACGTCCTGAACGCGGGTGTGTGAATGAGTCACCCTTGGAAATATTTGAACATTGTAAATAATTCATGATTGTGCATGATCAGACTAATCTACAGTGCATTCAGAAAATATCCAGACCTGTTTACCCATCAATTTTGTTGTTACCACTTTATTCTAAAATAAATAATATTCATTTTTCTTCTCTCATAATCTACCTACAATACTAAATGTCTAAATTTGTGCAATCTCATTAAAGAAGCACTCCTTCTACTCCCATCAAAGTTTTTATCCTCTTAATCTATTGCAATCATCAAATTATACAGCACTGTGGACTTACAATTGCTCATTTTGCCTTTCTACCCAGATAGTTCTTCTCTTTTCCATTAGGTCTTTGAGATCACATGATTAAAAAGTGACAAACTGAATCCTTCTGAATCTCTTTTCCCTGCAGGAGTCATCCCCTTCCACAACTCCTGACCAAGCTGCTCTGCTCCTCCCCTTCCCTGTCATGGACTTTTGCGGTTATGAGACTCATGCAGGGAAAATAGACTTTCTTTTTCCACATAAAACTTAGAAGGATTCAGCTCCTCTGTTTTTAATCACGTGATGTCATAGACATAGCGGAAGAGAGAAGAAATAGCTGGATAGAAGAGCAAAATTAGCCATTTAAAGTACACAGGGCTACAGTGCCTTGCAAAAGTATTCGTCCCCCTTGAACTTTTCAAGCTTTTCCCACATATCATGCTTCAAACATAAAGATACCAAATGTAAATTTTTGGTGAAAAATCAACAACAAGTGGAACACAATTGTGAAGTTGAACGAAAATGTATTGGTTATTTTAAATTTTTGTGGAAATTCAAAAACTGAAAAGTGGTGTGTGCAATATTATTCGGCCCCTTTAACTTAATACTTTGTTGCGCCACCTTTTGCTGCAATTACAGCTGCAAGTCACTTGGAGTTATGTCTCTATCACTTTTGTACATCGAGAGACCATCCCAGTCTCAGGTCTTTTGCAGACTCCAACAGGTTTTCTACAAGAATGGTCCTGTATTTGGCTCCATCCATCTTCCCATCAATTTTAACCATCTTCCCTGTCCCTGCTGAAGAAAAGCAGGCCCAAACTGTGATGCTGCCACCACCATGTTTGACAGTGGGGATGGTGTGTTCAGGGTGATGATCTGTGTTGTCTTTACGCCAAACATATCATTTGGCATTATTGCCAAAAAATTCGATTTTGGCTTCATCTGACCAGAGCACCTTCTTCCACATGTTTGGTGTGTCTCCCAGGTGGCTTGTTGCAAACTTTAAACAACACTTTTTATGGATATCTTTGAGAAATGGCTTTCGTCTTGCCATTCTTCCATAAAGGCCAGATTTGTGCAGTGTACGACTGAATGTTGTCCTATGGACAGGCTGTCCCACCTCAGCTGTAGATCTCTGCAGTTCATCCGGAGTGATCATGAGCCTCTTGGCTGCATCTCTGATCAGTCTTCTCCTTGTTTGAGATGAATGTTTAGAGGGACGGCCGGGTCTTGGTAGATTTGCAGTGGTATGATACTCCTTCCATTTCAATATGATCGCACAGTGCACAGTGGGATGTTTAAAGTTTTGGAAATCATTTTTGTATCCAAATCCAGCTTTAAACTTCTCCACAACAGTATCACGGACCTTCCTGTTGTGTTTCTTGGTCTTCATGATGCTCTCTGTGCTTCAAACAGAACCCTGAGACTATCACAGAGCAGGTGCATTTATACAGAGACTTGAATATACACAGGTGGATTATATTTATCATCATTACGCATTTAGGACGACAATGGATCATTCAGAGATCCACAATGAACTTCTGGAGTAAGTTTGCTGCACTGAAATTGAATAATATTGCACGCCCCACTTTTCAGTTTTTGAATTTGCACAAAAATTTAAAATAACCAATACATTTCGTTCAACTTCACAATTGTGTTCCACTTGTTGTTGATTCTTCACCAAAAATGTACATTTGATATCTTTATGTGTGAAGCATGATATGTGGGAGAAGGATGAAAAGTTCCAGGGGGCCGAATAATTTCACAAGGCACTGTACATCAGAAAATAGTAAAACTAAAAACAAAATGTCCGCAACGTGTAGTGCACCAATCTGGAGAGTTACCTTCACTGTCCAGAATTGGATATGACCACCAAGAATTGAAAGAAGAGTTATACCTAGGTCAATACCTCCCTCCTCTCCTAGGGTCTGAAGTTCCCTCCATTTGGCCTTCAGTTAGTAACAATTTGGCCGGTGTCACACTTGCTTGTGCAATGTGAAAAACTTGCGCGAGTCTCTTACATCAATTCCTGGCACTGTCGCTGCCATTCGGGACCAGAGCCTTCAGCTGCATAGAAATACATGCATCTAAATACTGCTTTATGGAAGGAAGACAGGAAAGATAGTAAGGAATGCGTCATAGCGTCATCCTGCACCAACAATTTCGTAGCCCACGCCAAAGTGTCCCCATACAGAAAATGTAGACCACTTTGGACCGGTAAGAAAAAAAGTTGCTGCAGAGGTAGCTCAAAGTATACAGTGCACTGGCTGACAAGACCCAGCAGGCTTTAAAAGGGTATTCCCTTCTCCAAGATCCTATCCCAATATGTAGTAGGTGTAATAATAATAATAGCAACTACCTCCAATTAGAAATGTAGTATAGTTTGCAGAACACTACATTTTTCATTGGAAGTATTTACTAATATTATTATGATTACATCTACTACATATTGGGATAGGCTCTTGGAGATGGGAATAGACCTTTATTATCTCCTTGAAAATGTGCAAGAGTGGGCAAATGTGTGGATGTCTCCCAAGCAGATTATTGCAGGTGAGTAGGGTTGAGCGAAATGGATCGGACAAATTCAAAAATCGCCGACTTTCGGCAAAGTCGGGTTTCATAAAACCCGGCCCGATCCTAGTGTGGGATCGGTCATGAGGTCGCCAATCTGCGCGCAAAAGTCGCGTTTCATATGACGCTTTCAGCGCCATTTTTCAGCCAATGAAGGAGGACGCAGAGTGTGGGCAGCGTGATGACATAGGTCTCGGTCCCCACCATCTTAGAGAAGGGCATGACAGTGATTGGCTTGCTTTCTGCGGCGTCACAGGGGCTATAAAGGGGCGTGCACGCCGACCGCCATCTTACTTCTGACGATCTTAGAATAGGGAGAGGTTGCTGCAGCTTCATCAGAAGAATTGATATAGTTAGGGAGGGAAGATTAACCCCCAAACCGCTTGTGCTGTAGCGATTTCCACTGTCCAACACCACCTTTTTTTTGCAGGGACAGTGGAGGCTATATCTTTGTGCATCAGCTCTGTAGCTTATTGGGCTGCCTTATAAGGCTCCCTGATAGCTGCATTGCAGTTTGCATGCTGCTGTGCAATCCAACTGCTTTTTTAAAAGCAAAAATCCTGTTGCTCCTTTCTGCAGTTATCTTGTTTATTTGCCCACACTTTTGTGTGCAGCAGTCCTTTTTATTGCTGCCATACTTGTCCTGAGATCATTGTAGGGAGATTTAAATTGTACTACAGTCATTGTATTTTTTCATATATCAGCCAGCCACTTTCTGCCACTTACATTGTGTTGTTTTATACACTGGGCCTGAGTTTTGGTTCAGTCTCCCAAAAAAAAAGTGAGATTCAAATTCTCACAAAGTGGATATACTTCAGTCCTGTTAGTTTGTCGTATATCAGCCAGCCACTTTCTGCCACTTACATTGTGCTGTTTTATGCACAAGGCCTGAGTTTTGGTTCAGTCTCCCCCCAAAAAAAGGGAGATTTCAATTCTCAACAAGTTTATATACACCTTCTACCTTGTTTTACAGTACCATATAACGGTTGTTATTTTGGTTAGATTTTCCATAAAATGAGGAAGTCTGGTGGAAGAGCCCGTGGGCGGTGGTTGCCAGCTGGTACTGATGGTGGTGGTGGTGCATCTGGTGGTAGTGGCTGCTGAATGTCCACCATAGGCCATTTTTATACCTCCCTAAATGGGCTGACTCCCCCCACAGGGCCGTGGTCACCACCTGGCGCAAGCACCCGTGCGAGTGCCGTTTGCCTGGACAGGTGGGTCAGCCCACTCTTAGGCGACGGCACTGGCACAGGGTCCCTCATAGTACAATGAAGTGTCTCTGACGGTGGTGGTGCACAACCAACGTCAGACACACCGTCGTAATATGAGGGGCCCTGTGCCAGTACCGCCTCCCACGAGAGAGTGTTCCCCCCCAGCTCGAACAGTGCTCTACCACTTGCAATACTTACCTCTCCCTGCTCCACCACTGTGTAGTCTGTGCTGTTAAATCCTTCAATGGCACTGCCAATACAAATTTGTTGAAATGATAGATGATAGTTAAAATATACAGGGGCCCTGGCCTCCATTTAGACCAGTTAATACTTTGCGCCTACTACCACTGTCTGCTACTCAGCAGAGGAGCCCACCCCTGTACCTAGCTATGCCACCTGTTTATTTATGAACAATTTTTTGGCAGACATTTAGCCCACTTTATTATGTGGGCCTACTAACTGTGTCTGCCACTCATTACAGTTTTCCTCTACTGAACAAAGCAATGCCGCCTGTTTAGTCCTGTTACCACATTTGAACTGCATTTAGCCTACTTTATTATTTGGGCCTACTAACTGTGTCTGCCACTCATTACAGTTTTCCTTCACTGAACAAAGCAATGCCACCTGTTTAGTCCTGTTACCAATTTTGAACTGCATTTAGCCTACTTTATTATTTGGGCCTATATCTGTGTTTCCTCCTCATCCTGCCCATAGCCCAGCCACTGCTAGATGAGTCTGCTGGTACATTGACCCAGACCACAACATTCCCCTTGCACTCTACACAGCCAGAATCTGACCCCGATGAAAGTCAGGTTCCCCTTCCCGCATACTATACCACCTTACACGGGGACAAAGAGGAAGGTGCAGATGAAAGTGCAGGTTCCTTCATCAGGTGGGGGGGCATACTCGTTGGCAACGTCACTGGCACAGGGCCCCTCATAGTACACAAAAGTGTTTCTGCCAGTGGGAGACGCCACCCACCATCAAACACAATGCCGAACTATGAGGGGCCCTGTGACAGTGCCAACGAGTGGGCCCCCCTGCTTGCTCAGGATCACAGCACTTGCAAAGTTGAAATACTTACCTCTCCCTGCTCCACCGCCGTGACGTATTCTGTGTTTCCTGGGCCCACGAAAATCTTGAGCCAGCCCTACCCCCCCACAACTTTAGCCAAATTACCCCCAGTTTTCAATGCCTAACTATTATTATAAAGTAAATTAAGATTGACAAGCTTAAGTAATAAGAATTGATGTTTTAAATGGGCACTGTAGGTGTTTTCCTGTCCTCCACTCACTATCGACTTTGATTCCCCATTGACTTGCATTGGGTTTCGTGTTTCAGTCGGCCCCCGACTTTTCGCAATAATCGGCCAATTTCACCCGACCCGACTTTTGACAAAAAGTAAAAAAGTAAAAGTCGCTCAACTCTACAGGCGAGTATTAAGCTGTAACAGCTGTTGAGAAGCTGGTGAAAAGGCTGCATGAATCTGGGATAATATGTTCACACGTGCTATGAGGTACCACACAATCTGGAACACTTCACGACTTCTGCATCTTAGGGATCTATGGTCTGGATTCTCCATAAATAACGTATGGGAAACATATGCATGTCTCTAATATAACTTAATGACAAGAGTTTACTAAATAACTCATGCACTAAATAGGACTAGGTAGTGAGGGATAAATCTGTGAGAAATCATAACAAAAAGGACAAAAGAAAAAAGAGATCCAAAAAATAATAAAATGTGCAAAACTTTATTGAAGGATCAGACATGGAAAAAGGAGGGAAGGATAATATGCATACATACAAAGGGTGCCCGCAGGGACGGTTTAAGATACAGTGGGGCCCTGGGATAAAGTTTAAAGTGGGGCCCCAAATGCTCACATAGTGCACAATCACACAGAGACATTTTGGTTGTATTTACATGCGCTGAGTTCAGGCAGTTAAACGAGCGCAATCGGCAATATTGAAGTCTTTTGACACTTGTTGCTGAGATTCTTTACAACGGCTGAGGAAGAATGATGGGGACAGACTTGATATAGTATAATGCAGCTCTCAAACAGTATAATGCACTCCCCATAGTCATTGATAGAGTATAATGTAGCCCCATCACAGTATACTGCAGCCCACCCTCAGAGGATCCTGCAGCCCCCCTCATAGAGTATACTGCAGCCCCACACACACACAGTATAATGCCGTCCCCTCAAGAGTATAATGCAGCCTCCCTCAGAGTATACTACAGCCCCCTCAGAGTATAATGCAGCCCACAAACACACACTATAATTCAGACACACAAACACATAGTATAGTGTAGACACACACACCGTATAACGCAGCCCCTCGCACATACACACATAGTATAATGCAGCTCCCCCCCACACACAGTATAATGCAATTTTTATAGGAGTAGTGTAATCACACACAGGACTCGGACTATTGCAAAGAGGTTAAAGGTCATACTACAAGTGTTAATAACCTACCTATTGCTGCTAATCACTGTGCACTTTAAATATTAACCTTGATGCTGATATTTATTACCATTTATTATTGCACAAACTATCGCTGTCAAAGCCAGCTACTACTAAACAATCTCCGTCTGTCTATTCAGTGTTATTCAGCTAAGACAAATTTGATATTATTGTCTTATTCGCTGCCAGCTCGCTATATACACTCACCGGCCACTTTATTAGGTACACCATGCTAGTAATGGGTTGGACCCCCTTTTGCCTTCAGAACTGCCTCAATTCTTCGTGGCATGGATTCAACAAGGTGCTGGAAGCATTCCTCAGAGATTTTGGTCCATATTGACATGATGGCATCACACAGTTGCCGCAGATTTGTCGGCTGCACATCCCAAAGATGCTCCATACAAGGCAGGATGGATCCATGCTTTCATGTTGTTTACGCCAAATTCTGACCCTACCATCCGAATGTCGCAGCAGAAATCGAGACTCATCAGACCAAGCAACGTTTTTCCAATCTTCTACTGTCCAATTTCGATGAGCTTGTACAAATTGTAGCCTCAGTTTCCTGTTCTTAGCTGAAAGGAGTGGTACCCGGTGTGGTCTTCTGCTGCTGTAGCCCATCTGCCTCAAAGTTCGACGCACTGTGCGTTCAGAGATGCTCTTAGGCCTACCTTGGTTGTAACGGGTGGCGATTTGAGTCACTGTTGCCTTTCTATCAGCTCGAACCAGTCTGCCCATTCTCCTCTGACCTCTGGCATCAACAAGGCATTTCCACCCACAGAACTGCCGCTCACTGGATTTTTTTTCTTTTTCGGACCATTCTCTGTAAACCCTAGAGATGGTTGTGCGTGAAAATCCCAGTAGATCAGCAGTTTCTGAAATACTCAGACCAGCCCTTCTGGCACCAACAACCATGCCACGTTCAAAGGCACTCAAATCACCTTTCTTCCCCATACTGATGCTCGGTTTGAACTGCAGGAGATTGTCTTGACCATGTCTACATGCCTAAATGCACTGAGTTGCCGCCATGTGATTGGCTGATTAGAAATTAAGTGTTAACAAGAAGTTGGACAGGTGTAGCTAATAAAGTGGCCAGTGAGTGTATATATATATATATATATATATATATATATATATATATATATATATATATATATATATATATGTATATATATATACAAGTGCCAGTGTGCATTTATACAGTATATTGATATTTCAATAATGGGCACAATAGTATACCCATATAAATGATTAGTGAAACACCCCATAACACCCCTTAGGGCAGCACAGTGGCTCAGTGATTAGCACGGCAGCCTTGCAGCGCTGGGGTCCTGGGTTCAAAACCCACCAAGGACAACATCTTCAAGGAGTTTGTATGTTCTCCCCGTGTTTGCATGGGTTTCTTCAGGGTACTCCGGTTTCCTCCCACAATCCAAAAACATACTGATAGGGAATTTAGATTGTGAATCCCATTGGGGACAGCGATGATAATGTGTGCAAACTGTAAAGCGCTGCTGAATATGTTAGCGCTATATAAAAATAAAGATTATTATTACCATATGGCCTAATTTGTTATATGTACAACCTAATGTGTAAATACCACCTAATAAAACACACGATCATTGTGAATCAACATTGAAAGTATAGGCGCATGTATCACTTATCTCAAAGGGTTAAAGCCATGGGGGCAGAGGGGATTCCCGAATGGACAAGGGTGTCACGTCGATGGGCGTCGCGGTCCGGGTCCAGCGCCTCCCATCTTCATACGATGCCGTCTTCTTCTTGTCTTCTTGCCGCGGCTCCTGCGCAGTCGTACTTTGTCTGCTCTGTTGAGGGCAGAGCAAAGTACTGCAGTGCACAGGCGCCGGGAAAGATCAGAGAGGCCCCGCCCCTGCGCACTGCAGTACTTTGTTCTGCCCTCAACTGAGCAGACAAAGTACGACTGAGCAGGAGCCGTGACAAGAAGACAAGAAGAGGACGTGATCATATGAAGATGGGAGGCGCCGGATCCGGATCGCGACGCCCATCGGACCGGACCGCAGCAGGACCACCCCTGGGTGAGTATAATATAACCTGTTTTTCTTATCTTTCAGGATACATCAGGGGCTTATGCTTATCTACAGCATTACAGAATGCTGTAGATAAGCCCCTGATGCCGGTTGCCTTAGTTTATAGGCCATTTTTGGGGTGACAGATTCCCTTTAAAAGTGGCCAGTTTTTTCTACTTATTTTATTCCCACTTCTCTCCTGAATATTCTGTTTTTTGTTTTTGTTTTTATGTTTGTTCTTTTTAAATCTGCCATCATCATCATACAGCTCTAGAGATATGGGTCTTGAATTTCAATGCTAATTTTATCTTGTTTGATAATTATATCCCATAATGAAACCAATAACCCTCATATACCAGCTCATCTCCATGTGGAGGAGCTGTTGATAGAGGAATCACACCAACAATTCAGGACACTCCATTGACAATGCATTTTACTCATAGAAAAAAGGGGAGTTTGAGTCCAAAATAGTATAAAAGTATAAACAGTTTAATTTGTACCATATATCAATTCATAACTTGATCCATATCATGGACCAAGTTATGAATTGATATATGGTACAAATAAAATTGTTTTATCTTGTTTGAACCTGCAACAGTCAAGAAAAGATTGGCGTTGGGCATATCCATATCATTTTTTCAGTTGTTTTTTCTATACATCATATGTATGTGTGACCTGTATTAGCTTTTTATATCAATCTTAATAGAAAATGATAAAAAGGAATTTCCCACTGTAATCATACATTAGGGAGTTTATATATTTGAGCTGTAGTGTTCATTAATCATTGTGCCCAGTAACAGCCAAACAGTGACAGTAAATCCGTACACTTGTAAGAAGAGGGACCGGAACAGGGGTACCTTTCTTGCAACTGTCGGGGCTGTGACCTTTGTTGTCTGGAGGAAAGCTTAGAGACCCGGACCAACCTTTGCACTTGACCGCAGTGGGCATAGCTAAGATAAAAAGGGCTAAGCGCATGCAAAGGCAGTCAGACTTGGCGGGAGCACACAGCGCGCAGCAGGGGAAGTTTGGTGCTCCATCCTCTGAGCACCGTGACAGCGCAGGTCCGTGCTATATTGTCCCTGCTGCCACTTACAAACACTGTGGCTGGAGAACTGTATTTGCCCACCGACTGCCACTGCTCAAGATACCCAATGCTACAGGTCAGTAAATAACGCGTGCGTGCTGCCTAATAAACACTGGGTGACTTACAGAGAACTGTTCCCTCTCTCACCTGCATACTTCTGCCGAGCCATGTCAAGCCCCGGCAGTGTCGAGATTGCTCTTCACTCTGCAACCCAAATGCTGGACCCAGGAACCCGTGCAAAACGTCAAGGATTCATAGTCACCGCCAGGAACTGGACCATCAACGCCTGCAGGACAACACCGGATTCATCACGTGCTGACTGTGTCAGCACCACAGTTAGAACCTAAGACTCTGCAGTCAGGCAGCTGTCAGACTGATAAGTTTACCCTTAATGAACAGTTGTTATATCTTTTGCCCTCATTACCTACCTCAGCACACCAGTCGTGCTCATATCGCTTGCCATATCCTTGCCTTTACTTTCCCCTCCCTGCGTGGAGTATACCCCTGTTTTAGTAAAATTAACTTTAACCCTTGCTCTGCCTCCTGTCCATTTCTGCATCCCGCAACCTGCTCACACTTGGCGTAGTCGGCAGGATGCAGTCCAACAGCACGGAGGTGGCAGACCAAGCAGTAGCGGGGCCAAGGTCCAGCATATCCCTGGAGGTAATGTTAAGTAACCTCCTGAAGTTTACTGGGAACAACACCATGTTATGGAGCTGGACTGAGCGAATTCGGGGAATGATGAGGATGCACCCCATGACTTCTGCATTTGAGGCTGAGGTCGCAATGATGGCATTTGATGGAGAGGCAAGGGATTCTGTTATGCTACGCTCACCTCGAGAGTGGGACACTTTTAATAAGGTATTGCAGATACTGGAAGAGACACACGGAGACCCCACGGACGTAGGGGAGTTATGCATCCATTTATTTTGCTGGGTGCAAAGGGAGGGGGAGACGGTGACCCAGTACATGAACGCACTACAGGAGAGCCACACTGCCATTACAAGAAAAGACTGCGTGGGCATAGGGTTTACTGACATAGTACTGCGAGATCAGTTGGCGACAGGCTTGCGAGACGTACTGCTGAAACAGGGTTAAAGGTAGAAATCGGTCACAGGAGTTTAGCTAAACTTTATCCAGTGTCAGTGTCTCCTTTCAGCACTCCTGTGACCGATTTCTAGCTTTAACCCTGTGTCTGTCCACCTTTGGAGGTTTTCGACTGGAGCTGCGGCGGTTCCTGGCACTTCCCTTATCCCTGGGGCTGCCTCCTCAGCGCTCCTAAATGACCGCCTTACATTGAGTCTGGTACTGCTGAAACAGGCATTTTACGAGCACCTGCGGCTAAATAAATGCACAACCTTTTCTAAAGTGGGGAGTGACACATGCGAGCAGAATCAAGGGGTGACAGTCCCGGCGGGGAAGGTCTGGAGCTGGGAGATATCCTTGACAATGGCCACTGAACCGAGATGGGTGGAAGAGTTGCGGAAAGAAATCCAGGGAATATGGGAAGAAACCAGCCGCATCCAACTCGCCCAGGGATAGAACTGGTCCTGAATCTCGTCGCGAAGTGTGAATGTCCCGAAGAGAACTCCCTGCATGCTATAACTGTGGGAACTTGGACATTTGGCTCGGAGTTGTATACAATGAAGCCGACCCCTGCAGCGCCATCCATTAAACTAGGAGGCTCTGAGGCTGGGGGACACCGCCCGGAGCCTGAACTGTCAAGAAGGAGAATCAGAAGTCCACAAGACTAGTTTCCATGTGCCCTCTCGTCTTGGCCGAAATGGATGGTCGGGCCATATGATGTCTGGTTGACACCGGCTCATAGGTGACCACGATGCCTGAATCGTACTTCCGACGATATTTCCCTGAAGCAATGTGGCCTGAATGGGGCCCAGTGATAAAGTTGATGGCTGCCAGTCACCTACCAATCCTGTTTGCAGGGGTGGTCTGAATGCAAATCACCATCTGTGGTAAAGATCTGTGCCGGAAGGGAGTGGTGCTGACTGCCGGAGATGCAGGTAACGGACATGCTGTCACTCTAAGGATGAACATATTGAAGGAATTCAGAAGTCTTCTCATCAATGAGTCCCAAGATGTGCTCCTAAAACAGTGGAGCCCTCACACTCCCCAAAGGAGAGAGTTCCAACAGCTAATCTGTATGGCCCAAGCTCAAGAAACCTCTAGTGATGGGTAGATGTTGGGGAAAGTGATTGTCCCAGCTGCAGCCAACCTGGTTCTACTGCCAGGGCAGACCGTGTCTATTCTGCCCATCCAAGCTTGTACCCCTCTGGAAGAAGTTGAGATTCAGTTAGGGCCAGCTTGTGTGGAGCAATTACCTCCAGGGCTCCTCATTGCACGGATGTTAGCTACTGTGCACGACGGCATGGTCCCAGTGCGATGTGTTAATCTGAGAGAAGACAGTCTCATGCTCCCACCCCGGTGTGAAGTCGCACAAATTCTGGGCATATCGGGGGAGCTGATACCACCACAAGACGTACAATTGACAGTGAAACAGGGAGATCTTGGACCATGGCTGTAGATACGTCTTCGGCATCAGAACCTCAGCACCTGCAAGAGGGGCAATGCATTCTGGAGCAAATGAGGGCTGAATTAACAGAATTTACGCCACAGCAGGTCCAGCAGGTAGAAGCTCTATTAGGGCGATATCAAGATGTGTTTGCACGTCATGAGGACGATTTTGGCTGCACTATGGCAACACCCACGAGATACCAACTGGAAATGCCATGCCCATAAGAGAACGATACAGACAAATTCCACCACAAATGTACCCAGAGGTGAAGGGGATGCTGATCCAGATGTTGCAGAGAGATTGAGAGCCCGTGGGTTGCTCCCATTGTGCTGGTGCGAAGGAAAGATGGAACTTTACACTTCTGTGTGGACTACCGCAAACTGAATGCCTGCACGGTGCGTGACTCATATACCCTCCCCAGGATTAAGGGATCATTGTCTGCACTGGGAAGCACGCAAAGTTTCTCATCATTAGATCTAGCCAGTGGCTATTGGCAAGTACCTATGTCCGAGCATGACCGAGCGAAGATGGCGTTTATACTACCTATGGGCCTGTATGAATTCAACTGGATGCCGTTTGGCCTGGCTAACGCTCCTGGTACGTTCCAACGACTGATGGAGAAGTGTTTGGTTGACTTAATCTTTGAGGCCACTCTTATCTATCTGGATGATATCATTGTGTACGCCGCCACATTTGAGGAATATCTGCAAAGACTGGAATAGGAGCTGAGCGTCTTCAGAGACAAGGTTTGAAAGTGAAGCCTCAGATGTGTCATTTATTTCGCACCCAGATTGAGTATTTGGGACATGTCATCTTTGCAGAAGGGGTAAGACCATCCCGTGAAAAATTTTTCGCAGTACCGGATTAGCCTAGTCCGAAGACCGTGAAAGATGTACGGGCCTTCCTGGGGCTCATCGGTTATTATCGGCGATTTCGTAAAGAACTTCACTCGCATTGTGAACTCGTAACTAGAACTGTTGAAAGGGTGCCATCTGGTGCAAAGAACAGGACTATTCCATGAGGAGAATGCCAGGAGAAAGCGTTTTGAGCCTTGAAGGTGGCTCTACCTGAAGCGCCAGTGTTAGCCTATGCAGACTTCTCCCAGCCGTTTATTCTCCACACTGATAAAAGCTTGCATGGACTTGGAGCTGTGTTGCCTCAGATCCAAGACGGAAAAGAATGGGTAATCGCCTATGCAAGCCAGTCCTTACATGACTCCGAATGGAATCCGGACAATTGCAGTTCGTTCAAGCTGGAGCTGTTGTCATTAGAGTGGGCCATTACTGAGAAATTTGCGGAATATTTATCTGGCTCTAAAGACCTGGTGCGCACCGATAATAACCCTTTGGCCCATCTGGAAAATGCAAAACTCAGGGCCATGGAGCAGCGCTGGGTGGCCCGGATGGCAAAGTTTTGATATAAAATCACCTACAAGAGGGGAGCTGAGAATACTCACGCCGATGCCTTATCCAGAGTGACGCACGAAAAGCCTGGGCACAACCATGACGAAGAGCTGGAGGCTAAAGAGGTCCCTGATTTCTGGGATTCAGGTACAGGCAGTGACTCGGGTATGCATATTGGGACAGTCCCGTGATGAGTGGGTCCAGTTACAACAGGAAGATGAGAAACTCACTCAAATGACACAGTGGGTAACTCTGAAATAACTTCCCAGTCAAAGAGAGAGAGACGCCCTGTCCCCCAGAACTCTGCAAATCCTACGACAGTGGGAAAGACTCTAGCTGAAGAATGGACTATTGTACCGAAAGAGTTAGTTACAACGGAACCTGGGTGCTACCTGACAGGTGGTGATCTCCGATTTGCTGCTGACTAAGGTGGCCACAGAAGTACACGAAAATGGAGCTCACTTCGGACAAGAGTAGACTTTTCAGTGGCTGCAAAAGCTAGTTTACCATCCTCGCCTGAAAGCTGTGTGGAAGAGACCTGTCGGCAATGTAGAAACTGCAAATTAGCTAAGCCTTAGGAGCAGAGAGCTCCCACACAGACCATCGTGACTTCTGCTCCTCTCGAAGTATTGATGATATATCATCTGATTAGTGTTGAGCATTCCGATACCGCAAGTATCGGGTATCGGCCGATATTTGCGGTATCGGAATTCCGATACCGAGTTCCGATATTTTTGCGATATCGGGAATCGGGATCGGGATGCATATCCATGTGTAAAATAAAGAATAAAAATAAAAAATAGGGATATACTCACCCTGGGACGTGCCCTGGTTGTAACCGTTGCAACCGGCAGCCTCCGTTCCTAAGAATGAGCGAGTGGAGGACCTGCGATGACGTCGCGGTCTTGTGATTGGTCGCATAACCGCTCACGTGACCGCTCACGTGACCGCGACGTCATCGAAGGTCCTTCTCGCTCATTCTTAGGAACGGAGGCTGCCGGTTGCAGCGGTTAAAACCAGGGCCCGTCCGAGGGTGAGTATATCCCTATTTTTTATTTTTATTCTTTATTTTACACATGAATATGGATCCCAGGGCCTGAAGGAGAGTTTCCTCTCCTTCAGACCCTGGGAACCATCCAGCATCACTTCTGATATTTGTTTCCCATTGACTTGTATTGGTATCGGGTATCGGTATCGGCGATATCCGATATTTTTCGGATATCGGCCGATACAATCCGATACCGATACTTTCAAATATCGGAAGGTATCGCTCAACACTACTGATGATAGGTCTGGCCCACCAAGGATATGAACATTGTCTAGTAATGACCGACCACTTCACTAAGTTCTCCGTTGTGATCAAACTGCCAAGTCAGCAGCACATGCCATCTGCAAGAATTTAATTCAAGTATACGGCTGCCCGAAGAGAATCCACTCCAATCAAGGTGCCTGGTTTTTAGGGTGAGTAATGGAAGAACTGCATCATCTGTACCAGATCGAAAATTCTCGAACGATGCCTTATCATCCTCTGGGAAATGGAGCCTGTGAACGGTTCAATCGGACTCTTGTCCAGATGTTAAGGACACTAGAGGAAGACCAAAAAGCCCGGTGGCCTGAATATGTAGTTGAATTAGTGTGGGTCTGTAACAACCGAGTATATTGCACCACCGGTTACCCTCCATATACCCTGCTGTTCGGCTGGCCAGGAAAGGAGATAACCGAGTTGGAGTTGGATCTAGAGGAGGACTACCCACGGACGGGGGTGTCCACATGGGTCTGAGAACATCTTCATCATCTGCAGACACTACAAAGCCTGGTGCAGACCAGGTTTCGGGAACTTGAGCATCCAGAGACAGCTCCTCTGCGAGGGACAGCTCTTCAAGCCGGGGACCAAGTGTTGGTCCAAGATAAGCGTCCTTGAGACAAACTGGAGTACCGGTGGGGAAAAACCCATATCAGGTGAAGTGGAGAATCAGTCAGGAAGGACCTGTCTATGAAATTCAACATGAAGAGGAAGAAGATGCTCCCACTCGAGTAGTTCACCATAATATGCTATGTCCCTCTTTGTCAAAAAATCCTGACCAAATTGAAGAGGGTAAAGGTGCTCCTGAAATGTTCCCTCCGGCCGTTGCTGCTTGTGAAGATGAAGAGTTGCCTGATCTGTCACCTGTAAATCCAGGAGAGGGACAAGCTCTTGAAGTTCCTGAAGTACCTTAAGTGGATGCTCTGTAGGGAATGGGTGCGTCCCTGCCCTCATCTGTTCAGCCAGACTAGACTACTCAACCTGATATGACTACTCCTTCTGACCTAAGGCACTCCGAATGGGCCACAGTTGGAATACCCCCCAACAGGTATGATCGAGACCAATTTATTTGTAAACAAATCATTCAAGGACCAGTAGAATGTCAATGCAAACTACAAGAATTCTCGCCCGTGGAATGGCAAGCAAAAGGAGAGGGGGAGTGTAAGAGGGGCAGACCGGGTGTACCTTTTTTGCGCTGGTTCCTGAATTGTTGTGACTGTCACCTTTGTTGTCTCGGGGAAAGCTTAGAGACCCAGACCAACCTTTGCACTCGACCGCAGGGGCACAGCTAGGATAAAAAGGGCTAAGCGCAAAAAGGCAGTCAGACTTAGCGGGAGCATGCAGCGCGCAGCAGGGGAAGTTTGGTGCTCCGTCCTCTGAGCACCGCGACAGCGCAGGTCCGCTCTATATTGTCCCTGCTGCAAATTACAAAGACTGTGACTGGAGAACTGTATTTTGCCCCCTCACTCCTGCTGCTCAAGGTACCTAACGCTATGGGTCAGTAATTAACATGCGCGCTCCGCCTAATAAACACCGGGTGACTTACAGAGAATTGTTCCCTCTCTCAACCGCATACTTCTGCTGAGCCTTGTCAAGCTCTGACAGTGTCGAAATTGCTCTTCGCTCTGCAACTCAAATCCTGGACCCAGGACCCCATGCAAGTTGTCAAGGACCCATCGTCATTGCCAGGAACTGGATCATCAATGCCTGCAGGACAACACCGGATTCATCACGTGCTGACCGCGTCGGCACCACTGTTAGAACCTAAGACTCTGCAGTCAGGCAGCCGTCAGACTGATAAGTTTACCGTTAATGAACAGTTGTTATACCTTTTGCCCTCATTACCTCCCTCAGCACACCAATCGTGCTCATATCACTTGCCATATCCTTATCTCTACTTTCCCCTCCCTGCGAGGAGTATACCCCTGTTTTAGTAAAATTAACTTTAAACTTTGCTCTGCCTCCTGTCCATTACTGCATCCTGCATCATGTTCACACACTGTAGTCATATATTCATGTACTAATATCTCCAACAGTCATGTAGAGATAACCATCCCCTTAGGTAATTTTTATTTAGGTTCATATAGCAAAAGAACTCGGCACTCAAGATAGTAACAGAAACGTTTCAGTCCTGATAAGGGACCTTCATCAGTCGTGGTTGATACCGCTGTTATGATGACCTGGTGGTTAGGAGCACTGGGAATGACCTGATGAGCAAACTAGTAATACAGGACAAGCTCTGGGAAGTGGGAGCTCTGCTGACCGCAACCCCTAATCCTATCACAACAACTAGAAATAGCCGTGGAGCGTACCTGACTCTGCCTAGACGCCTCTTCACAGCCTAAGAGCTAACTACCCCTGAAGATAGAAAATAAGGCCTAACTTGCCTCAGAGAAATTCCCCAAAGAAATAGGCAGCCCCCCACATGTATTGACTGTGAGTTAAGATAGAAGTCACAAACACAGGAATGAAATAGGTTTCAGCAAAGGAGGCCAGACTTAACTAAACAGACTTGAGGATAGAAAAGGTATCTCTGCGGTCAGCACAAAAAACTACCAAAAACCACGCAGAGTGTGCAAAAGAGACCCCGCACCGACTCACGGCGTGGAGGTGCCACTCTGCATCCCAGAGCTTCCAGCTAGCAAGGCAAAATCATGATAGCAAGCTGGACAAGAAAACAGTGGTAAACAAATAAGCTAGCAGGGACTTAGCTTTTGCTGGAGTAGACAGGTCATCTGAAAGATCCAAGAGCAAACTAAACCAGTACTAGGACATTGACAGCTGGCATCAAGTAACGATCTAAGTGGAGTTAAATAGAGCAGCCAGCCTAGGACTAAACGAGGTCAGCTGAGGACAGAACCTCAGAACCAGCAGCTCCACTCACAGCCACCAGAGGGAGTACATGAACAGAACTCGCCGAAGTACCATTCATAACCACCGGAGGGAGTTCGAGAACAGAATTCACAACAGTACCCCCCCTTGAGGAGGGGTCACCGAACCCTCACCAGAGCCCCCAGGCCGATCAGGATGAGCCAAATGAAAGGCACGAACAAGATCGGCAGCATGAACATCAGAGGCAACCGCCCAAGAATTATCCTCCTGACCATAACCTTTCCACTTGACTAGGTACTGAAGTTTCCGTCTCGAAATACGATACATACTCCAACTCCCCCTCAACCAACACCGGGGCAGGAGGGTCGACGGTGGGAACCATAGGAGCCACATATCTCCGCAATAACGACCTATGGAACACATTATGGATGGCGAAAGAAGCTGGAAGGTCCAAACGAAATGACACAGGATTAAGAATTTCAGAAATCTTATAAGGACCAATGAAACGAGGCTTAAACTTAGGAGATGAAACCTGTTATGATCCGGTGGTAGGATCTCAAAACTGACCTGACACATATGACCAGAATATAGGACAAGTTCTGGGGATGTGGAAGCTATACTGACCGCAATCCTGATCCTATCCACAAACACTAAAGGCAGCTGTGGAGCGTTCCTAAAATCTTAGACGCCTCGTTCACAGCCTGAGAAACTGACTACCCCTAGAGAGAAAGCAAAGACCTCACTTGCCTCAGAGAAATAACCCCAAAGTTATAGTCAGCCCCCCAAAAATAATAACGGTGAGTTAAGGGGAAAAGACAAAGGTAGAAATGAAACAGGTTCAGCAAATGAGGCCCGCTAACACTAGATAGACTGAAAATAGATAGGAGTCTGTGCGGTCAGTACAAAACTATCAAAAATAAACCACGCAGAGAATACAAGAACCCCCACACCGACTCACGATGTGAGGGGCGCACTCTGCACCCCAGAACTAACCAGCCAGCGAAAAATCACATATAAGCAAGCTGGACTGAACTCATCATATACAGAGAAACGTTTTCAAGGAAATAATGAGCAAAATGAACACACAAACTTAACTTCTCCAGCAGGAGACTGGTCACAAGGAATATTCAGGAGCTCTCAGAAACAGGACTGAATACACTGACAGCAGGCAACAAATGAAGGTCCAGGTGAGTTAAATAGGCCCAGCATAGAAGGAAATGAAGCAGCTGAGCCCAGCCATATCGCTAAAGGCCACAAGAGGGAGCCCAAGAACAAACTCACACAGTACCACTCATGACCACAGTACCCCCCCCTTGAGAAGGGGTCACCGAACCCTCACCAGAGCTCCCAGGCCGATCAGGACGAGCCAAATGAAAGGCACAAACCAAATCGGCCGCATGGACATCGGAGGCGACAACCCAGGAATTATCCTCCTGACCATAGCCCTTCCATTTAACTAAGTACTGAAGCTTCCGTCTCGAAATACGAGAATCCAAGATCTTCTCCACCACATACTCCAACTCCCCCTCGACCAAGACCGGAGCAGGAGGATCAACAGAAGGGACCACAGGCACCACGTATCTCCGCAACAATGACCTATGGAACACATTAAGAATGGCAAACGATGTTGGGAGGTCCAACCGAAATGACACAGGGTTGAGGATTTCCAAAATCTTATAAGGACCGATGAAACGAGGCTTGAACTTAGGAGAGGAAACCTTCATCGGGACATAACGAGAAGACAACCACACCAAATCCCCCACACGAAGTCAGGGGCCCACACAGCGACGGCGGTTAGAAAAGCGCTGAGCCTTCTCCTGGGACAACGTCAAATTGTCCACCACATGGTTCCAAATCTGCTGCAACCCATCCACCACAGAATCCACCCCAGGACAGTCAGAGGGCTCAACCTGACCCTAAGAAAAATGAGGATGAAACCCAGAATTGCAAAAGAACGGTGAAACCAAAGTAGCAGAACTAGCCCGATTATTGAGGGCGAACTCAGCCAATGGCAGAAAAGTCACCCAATCATCCTGATCAGCAGAAACAAAACATCTCAAATAAGTTTCCAAGGTCTGATTAGTTCGTTCGGTTTGGCCATTCGTCTGAGGATGGAAGGCCGATGAAAAAGACAATTCAATGCCCATCTTAGCACAAAAGGACCGCCAAAATCTGGACACAAACTGGGATCCTCTGTCAGACACAATGTTCTCCGGAATACCATGTAAACGAACCACATTCTGAAAAAATAGTGGCACCAAATCGGAAGAGGAAGGCAGCTTAGGCAAGGGTACCAAATGGACCATTTTAGAAAAACGATCACAAACCACCCAGATGAGACATCCTCTGAGAGACAGGAAGATCTGAAATAAAATCCATGGAAATATGCGTCCAAGGCCTCTTCGGGACAGGCAAAGGCAAAAGCAATCCACTGGCACGAGAACAGCAAGGCTTAGCCCGAGCACAAATCCCACAGGACTGCACAAAGGAACGCACATCCCGCGACAAGGAAGGCCACCAAGAGGACCTCGCCACCAAATCCCTGGTACCAAAAATCCCAGGATGACCCGCCAACACTGAAGAATGAACCTCGGAAATAACTCTACTGGTCCATCTGTCCGGGACAAACAGTCTCTCTGGAGGACAACGGTCAGGTCTATTGGCCTGAAACTCCTGCAACACCCGTCGCAGATCAGGAGAGATGGCAGACAAAATCACCCCCTCTTTAAGGACACCAGTCGGTTCAGAAACCTCCGGGGAGTCAGGTACAAAACTCCTAGAAAGGGCATCAGCCTTCACGTTTTTCGAACCCGGAAGATATGAAACCACGAAATCGAAACGAGAGAAAAACAGCGACCATCGAGCCTGTCTCGGATTCAACCGTTTGGCAGACTCGAGATAAGTCAAATTCTTGTGATCAGTCAAGACCACCACACGATGCTTGGCTCCCTCAAGCCAATGACGCCACTCCTCAAATGCCCACTTCATTGCCAGCAACTCACGATTACCGACATCATAATTCCGCTCGGCAGGCGAAAACTTTCTTGAAAAGAAAGCACATGGTCTCATCACAGAGCCATCAGAGCTTCTCTGCGACAAGACAGCCCCTGCTCCAATCTCAGAAGCATCAACCTCGACCTGAAAGGGAAGAGAGACATCGGGCTGACGCAAGACAGGAGACGAAGAAAACCGACGTTTCAGCTCCTGAAAGGCCTCCACGGCCGCAGGAGACCAATTCGTCACATCAGAACCCTTCTTGGTCAAATCCGTCAAAGGCTTAACCACGCCAGAAAAATTATTGATGAAGCGACGGTAAAAATTTGCAAAACCCAAGAACTTCTGAAGACTCTTCACAGATGTAGGTTGAGTCCAGTCATGAATAGCCTGGACCTTAACTGGATCCATCTCAATAGTAGAAGGAGAAAAAATAAAGCCCAAAAAGGAAATTTTCTGGACTCCGAAGAGACATTTAGAGCCCTTCACAAACAAGGTATTGGCACGCAGGACCTGAAATACCATCCTGACCTGCTTCACATGAGACTCCCAATCATGAGAAAAGACCAAAATATCATCCAGGTACACAATCCTAAATCTATCCAGATACTCTCGGAAGATGTCGTGCATGAAGGACTGAAACACAGAGGGGGCATTAGAAAGCCCAAAAGGCATCACCAAGTACTCAAAATGGCCTTCGGGCGTATTAAATGCTGTTTTCCATTCATCGCCCTGCTTTATGCGCACAAGATTATACGCTCCTCGAAGATCTATCTTGGTGAACCAACTGGCCCCCCTAATCCGGGCAAACAGATCGGACAACAGTGGCAAGGGGTACTGAAATTTGACCGTGATGTTATTTAGAAGGCGATAATCTATACAGGGTCTCAGAGAACCATCCTTCTTGGCCACAAAAAAGAACCCCGCACCTAAAGGGGACGAGGACGGGCGAATATGCCCCTTCTCCAAGGACTCCTTTATATAACTCCGCATAGCGGCATGTTCTGGTACAGATAAATTCAAAAGTCGTCCCTTAGGGAACTTACTACCAGGAATCAGATTTATAGCACAATCACAATCCCTATGAGGAGGTAGAGCACTAGATTTGGGCTCATCAAATACATCCTGGTAGTCCGACAAAAATTCAGGGACTTCAGAAGGAGTAGAAGAAGCAATTGACACCAAAGGAGCATCGCCATGAATTCCCTGGCAACCCCAACTTGACACAGACATAGCTTTCCAATCCAGGACTGGATTATGAGCCTGCAGCCATGGCAGACCCAACACGACAACATCATGCAAATTATGTCGCACAAGAAAGCGAATCACCTCCTGATGTGCAGGAGCCATGCACATGGTCACTTGGGTCCAGTACTGAGGCTTATTCTTGGCCAATGGCGTAGCATCAATTCCCTTTAGTGGGATAGGGAACTGTAAAGGCTCCATGATAAAACCACAGCGCCTGGCAAATGACAAATCCATCAAATTCAGGGCGGCACCTGAATCCACAAAAGCCATAACTGAGTAGGATGACAGAGAGCAAATCAAAGTAACAGACAAAATGAATTTAGGTTGTACAGTACCAATGGTGACAGACTTGGCAAACCTTTTTGTGCGCTTAGAACACTCTGAGATAACATGAGTAGAATCACCACAGTAAAAGCACAACCCATTCTGACGTCTGTGGTTTTGCCGTTCAACTCTGGTCAGAATCCTGTTGCATTGCATAGGCTCAGGTTTCTGCTCAGAAAATACCGCCAGATGGTGCACAGGTTTGCGCTCCCGCAGACGCCGATCTATCTGAATGGCCAAAGACATAGACTCATTCAGACCCACAGGCGTGGGGAACCCCACCATAACATCTTTAAGGGCTTCCGAAAGACCCTTTCTGAAAATCGCCGCCAGGGTGCACTCATTCCATTGAGTGAGCACAGACCACTTCCTAAACCTCTGACAGTAAACCTCTGCTTCATCTTGACCCTGAGAGAGAGCCATCAAAACCTTCTCTGCTTGGTCTACCAGATTAGGTTCCTCATAAAGCACTCCAAGCGCCAGAAAAAACGCATCCACATTTAGCAATGCAGGATCTCCTGGTGCCAGAGAGAATGCCCAATCTTGAGGGTCACCGCGTAACAAAGAAATAACAATTTTAACTTGCTGAACAGAATCACCAGAGGAGCAAGGTCTCAGAGAAAGGAATAACTTACAATTATTCTTAAAATTCAAAAACCTAGATCTATCTCCGGAAAACAGCTCAGGAATTGGTATTTTAGGCTCTGACATAGGACTGCGGACTACATAATCCTGAATACCCTTGCAGTGAGATGATCCACACTAGAAGACAGACTCTGAATGTCCATATCTGAAGCTGAGTTCAGAACCACCCAGAGATTAAGGGGAGGAGAGAAACTAAACACAGTGCAGAGGAAAAAAAAAAAATGACTTCAGGATTTCTCTTCTCCCTCTTCTGCTGCATTAACACTTTTAGGCCTGCTGTACTGTTATGATCCGGTGGTAGGATCTCAAAACTGACCTGACACATATGACCAGAATATAGGACAAGTTCTGGGGATGTGGAAGCTATACTGACCGCAATCCTGATCCTATCCACAAACACTAAAGGCAGCTGTGGAGCGTTCCTAAAATCCTAGACGCCTCGTTCACAGCCTGAGAAACTGACTACCCCTAGAGAGAAAGCAAAGACCTCACTTGCCTCAGAGAAATAACCCCAAAGTTATAGTCAGCCCCCCAAAAATAATAACGGTGAGTTAAGGGGAAAAGACAAAGGTAGAAATGAAACAGGTTCAGCAAATGAGGCCCGCTAACACTAGATAGACTGAAAATAGATAGGAGTCTGTGCGGTCAGTACAAAACTATCAAAAATAAACCACGCAGAGAATACAAGAACCCCCACACCGACTCACGATGTGAGGGGCGCACTCTGCACCCCAGAACTAACCAGCAAGCGAAAAATCACATATAAGCAAGCTGGACTGAACTCATCATATACAGAGAAACGTTTTCAAGGAAATAATGAGCAAAATGAACAAACAAACTTAACTTCTCCAGCAGGAGACTGGTCACAAGGAATATTCAGGAGCTCTCAGAAACAGGACTGAATACACTGACAGCAGGCAACAAATGAAGGTCCAGGTGAGTTAAATAGGCCCAGCATAGAAGGAAATGAAGCAGCTGAGCCCAGCCATATCGCTAAAGGCCACAAGAGGGAGCCCAAGAACAAACTCACACAGTACCACTCATGACCACAGGAGGGAGCCCGAGAACGGAATTCACAACAGAAACCTTCATAGGAACATAACGAGACGATAACCAAACCAAATCCCCAACACGAAGTCGGGGACCAACACAGCGATGGCGGTTAGCGAAACGTTGAGCCTTCTCCTGGGACAATGTCAAATTGTCCACCACGTGATTCCAAATCTGCTGCAACCTGTCCACCACAGAATCCACACCAGGGCAGTCCGAAGGCTCAACCTGTCCTGAAGAAAAACGAGGGTGGAAACCAGAATTACAGAGGAAAGGCGAAACCAAAGTGGCCGAGCTGGCCCGATTATTAAGGGCGAACTCAGCCAAAGGCAAGAAGGACACCCAATCATCCTGATCAGCAGAAACAAAGCATCTCAGATATGTCTCCAAAGTCTGATTGGTTCGTTCGGTTTGGCCATTTGTCTGAGGATGGAAAGCCGAAGAAAAAGACAAATCAATGCCCATCTTAGCACAAAAGGACCACCAAAACCTTGAAACAAACTGGGAACCTCTGTCCGACACGATGTTCTCCGGTATGCCATGTAAACGAACCACGTGCTGGAAAAACAACGGAACCAAATCAGAGGAGGAAGGCAATTTAGGGAAAGGCACCAAATGGACCATCTTAGAGAAGCGATCACAAACCACCCAGATAACGGACATCCTTTGAGAGACAGGGAGATCTGAAATAAAATCCATGGAAATATGAATCCAGGGCCTTTTCGGGACCGGCAAGGGCAAAAGCAACCCACTGGCACGAGAATAGCAGGGCTTAGCCCGAGCACAAGTCCCACAGGACTGCACAAAAGAACGCACATCCCGTGACAAGGAAGGCCACCAAAAGGATCTAGCCACCAAATCCCTGGTACCAAAGATTCCAGGATGACCAGCCAACACCGAACAATGAACCTCAGAGATAACTCTACTAGTCCATCTATCAGGGACAAACAGTTTCTCCACTGGGCAACGGTCAGGTCTATCAGCCTGAAACTCCTGCAGCACCTGCCGCAAATCAGGGGAGATGGCTGACAAAATTACCCCCTCTTTGAGAATACCAGCCGTCTCAGGAACTCCCGGAGAATCAGGCACAAAACTCCTTGAATGGGCATCAGCCTTCACATTCTTAGAACCCGGAAGGTACGAAACCACAAAATCGAAGCGGGAGAAAAACAGCGACCATCAAGCCTGTCTAGGATTCAACCACTTGGCAGACTCGAGATAAGTCAGATTCTTGTGATCCGTCAAGACCACCACACGATGCTTGGCTCCTTCAAGCCAATGTCGCCACTCCTCGAATGCCCATTTCATAGCCAACAACTCTCGATTGCCCACATCATAATTGCGCTCAGCAGGCAAAAACTTTCTAGAAAAGAAAGCACATGGTTTCATCACCGAGCCATCAGAACTTCTTTGAGATAGAACAGCCCCTGCTCCAATCTCAGAAGCATCCACCTCGACCTGAAACGGGAGCGAAACATCTGGCTGACACAACACAGGGGCAGAAGAAAAACGACGCTTCAACTCCTGAAAAGCCTCAACGGCCGCAGAGGACCAATTGACCACATCCGCACCTTTCTTGGTTAAATCAGTTAATGGTTTAACAACACTAGAAAAATTAGCGATGAAGCGATGGTAAAAATTAGCAACACCCAGGAATTTCTGAAGGCTCTTCACAGAAGTAGGCTGAGTCCAATCATAAATGGCCTGAACTTTAACAGGGTTCATCTCGATAGTAGAAGGGGAAAAAATAAAGCCCAAAAATGAAACCTTCTGAACTCCAAAGAGACATTTAGACCCCTTCACAAACAAGGAATTAGCACGAAGGACCTGGAACACCATTCTGACCTGCTTCACATGAGACTCCCAATCGTCCGAAAAGACCAAAATATCATCCAAATATACAATCATGAATCTATCCAGGTACTTTCGGAAGATGTCCTGCATAAAGGACTGAAACACAGATGGAGCATTAGAAAGCCCGAATGGCATCACCAGGTACTCAAAATGGCCCTCGGGCGTATTAAATGCTGTTTTCCATTCGTCGCCCTGTTTAATACGCACAAGATTATACGCCCCTCGAAGATCTATCTTGGTGAACCAGCTAGCCCCCTTAATCCGAGAAAACAAATCAGACAGTAGCGGCAAAGGGTACTGAAATTTGACAGTGATTTTATTGAGAAGGCGGTAATCTATACAAGGTCTCAGAGAACCATCCTTCTTGGCCACAAAAAAGAACCCTGCTCCCAACGGTGACGACGACGGGCGAATATGCCCTTTCTCCAAGGCCTCCTTTACATAACTCCGCATAGCGGCGTGTTCTGGCACAGATAAATTGAACAGTCGGCCCTTCGGAAACTTACTACCAGGAATCAAATTAATAGCACAGTCACAATCCCTATGAGGAGGTAGGGCACTGGATTTGGGCTCATCAAATACATCCCGGTAATCTGACATGAACCCAGGGCCTTCAGAAGGATGGGAAGACGAAATTGACAACAATGGGACATCCCCATGAACCCCTTGACAACCCCAACTAGATACAGACATTGATTTCCAATCCAATACTGGATTATGGACCTGTAGCCATGGCAAACCCAAAACGACCACATCATGCAGATTATGCAACACCAAAAAGCGAATATCCTCCTGATGTGCAGGAGCCATGCACATGGTCAATTGAGTCCAGTACTGAGGCTTATTCTTGGCCAAAGGCGTAGCATCAATTCCTCTCAATGGAATAGGATACTGTAAGGGCTCCAAGAAAAAACCACAGCACCTGGCAAACTCCAAGTCCATCAAATTCAGGGCAGCGCCTGAATCCACAAATGCCAAAACAGAATAGGACGACAAAGAGCAAATCAGAGTAACGGACAAAAGACATTTTGGCTGTACCGTACCAATGGTGGCAGACCTAGCGAACCGCTTAGTGCGTTTAGGACAATCAGAGATAGCATGAGTGGAGTCACCACAGTAAAAACACAGCCCATTCTGACGTCTGTATTCTTGCCATTCAGCTCTGGTCAAGGTCCTATCACATTGCATAGGCTCAGGCCTCTGCTCAGAAGACACCGCCAAATGGCGCACAGTTTTGCGCTCACGTAAGCGTCGATCGATCTGAATGGCCAAGGACATAGACTCATTCAGACCAGCAGGCATGGGAAATCCCACCATAACATCCTTAAGGGCTTCAGAAAGACCCTTTCTGAAAATTGCCGCCAGGGCACACTCATTCCACTGAGTAAGCACAGACCACTTTCTAAACTTCTGACAATATACCTCCGCTTCATCCTGACCCTGACACAAAGTCAGCAAGATTTTCTCTGCCTGATCCACTGAATCTGGTTCATCATAAAGCAACCCAAGCGCCAGAAAAAACGCATCTACATTACGCAATGCAGGATCTCCTGGCGCAAGGGAAAATGCCCAGTCTTGAGGGTCGCCACGTAGCAAAGAAATAATGATTTTTACTTGCTGAAAGGGGTCACCAGAGGAGCGGGGTTTCAAAGCAAAAAACAGTCTACAATTATTTTTGAAATTCAGGAACTTAGATCTATCCCCAGAAAACAAATCAGGAATTGGAATTCTGGGTTCTAACATCGGGTTCTGAACTACATAATCTTGAATGCCTTGTACCCTTGCAGTGAGTTGATCCACACAAGAGGACAGACCTTGAATGTCCATATCTACACCTGTGTCCTGAACCACCCAGAGATTTAGGGGAAAAGAAAAACAAAACACGCTGCAGAGGAAAAAAAAAATGGTCTCAGAACTTCCTTTATCCCTCTATTGAGATGCATTAACACTTTACGGGCCAGCTGTACTGTTATGATGACCTGGTGGTTAGGAGCACTGGGAATGACCTGATGAGCAAACTAGTAATACAGGACAAGCTCTGGGAAGTGGGAGCTCTGCTGACCGCAACCCCTAATCCTATCACAACAACTAGAAATAGCCGTGGAGCGTACCTGACTCTGCCTAGACGCCTCTTCACAGCCTAAGAGCTAACTACCCCTAAAGATAGAAAATAAGGCCTAACTTGCCTCAGAGAAATTCCCCAAAGAAATAGGCAGCCCCCCACATGTATTGACTGTGAGTTAAGATAGAAGTCACAAACACAGGAATGAAATAGGTTTCAGCAAAGGAGGCCAGACTTAACTAAACAGACTTGAGGATAGAAAAGGTATCTCTGCGGTCAGCACAAAAAACTACCAAAAACCACGCAGAGTGTGCAAAAGAGACCCCGCACCGACTCACGGCGTGGAGGTGCCACTCTGCATCCCAGAGCTTCCAGCTAGCAAGGCAAAATCATGATAGCAAGCTGGACAAGAAAACAGTGGTAAACAAATAAGCTAGCAGTGACTTAGCTTTTGCTGGAGTAGACAGGTCATCTGAAAGATCCAAGAGCAAACTAAACCAGTACTAGGACATTGACAGCTGGCATCAAGTAGCGATCTAAGTGGAGTTAAATAGAGCAGCCAGCCTAGGACTAAACGAGGTCAGCTGAGGACAGAACCTCAGAACCAGCAGCTCCACTCACAGCCACCAGAGGGAGTCCATGAACAGAACTCGCCGAAGTACCATTCATAACCACCGGAGGGAGTTCGAGAACAGAATTCACAACATACCGTGTCCTTACGCCATTTAGTCAGGTGCACACTACCCGGACTTTCTTAAGACCGGCTAGCCCTCATACAGGTCATTCCTTCTCCATATGCATGCAGCACTCTACTATATGGTCTGATCTGTCAGTCCCAATCCTGACAACTCACACCTCAATAAAGGCAGTAATTTCACAAAGAGCCTGGATTGATTCAATAACTGTCTTACTGGCCATATTTTCTCCTAAATGGGCAGCAGTCTCAGTTATAGCCTGACTACCTCTAGCAATAAGTGATCTCATGGGTCCACTCATATCTCTACATATCCTATAACCCTGACTGATGAAGGTCCATTATCAGGACCAAAATGTTTCTGTTACTACCTTGTGGACACCATTAAAACCTCACTTGATCACGTTGAGTGCCGAGTTTTTTTTGCTATATATCTTACGGTGTGGGAACCTACTCTGGCACCTCCCTTAAATGGCTGTGCACACGCTTATTTATTTAATTTAGGTTCAGACTCATGAAGACTGGAAATGTTCATTCCTGTCTCGATAAGGAGACGTGCTGGAGTCAGATGAGTTTGATTTATTAAGAGGTGCAAGCCTCCTAAAGAATCAGTAGCATCTGACAAGTGCTATGTTACTCTCCACAAATCATACTCTAGTCAGGGACAAGAGTAAGATTTCTGGATTAAGGAACAACACATTATCATGTATGTGGTATCAAGCCCTCATCCTGTCCCAGCTAGCGTGAAAATATCAAAAGTCACACTCACAACATTTTTGAGTAACCAGATTACCTGCGTGAACCCTTTGATGAATCGGGGCCATAATGTTTAAAGGCACGATACTGAGAACCACATTGAGATCAGTTTATTCACATGCAGCCTGGTCTACTGTATTACAGTTCAGGTATAGGATTTCTTTTTTGCTCTAGGATGTTTTCGGTAGCTATCATTTACATTCTCCTCATGTACTGTTACAAATACTATAAATTATGCAGCATTAAAAAAAATAGATGGCGTACATTCATATATAAAACAATAAAGAAATGTTTATTTTTTCTGTGTATTTTTGTATTTGGAGAGTTATCACGTAAGCCGAGTGTATAACAAGTATTGTGATAAAATGACTACTGCAGGGAAGCTCTGAGCGCCTGGAAACAAATTCATGAAAGCCAAGTTATAAGAAATACTTGAAATGCTGAAATATCATAAAAAAAGTTCCTTTTTTCTGAAGCTTCCTTTATCTCAATACATCTTGTCGCATACAGATTATACAATAACAAAGCATGTGAATATATGTTTTACAGATATGCTTGTCCCTTTATAAAATACATCAAAATCCTTAGATTTTAGCAGTGACCTAGGCAATGACTTATCAAGGGAAAATAAATCACTGTAAAATTTGCTTGTCTACAATAGAATAAAATATCACCATTGGTTCATACACTACTATATGGTTCCGTATAAAAACAGTGTCATGTTCAATATGGAGAAAAAGACATATGGTGCTTAGGACTGACGTGTTTCTGTCCTTAAAATGTATAACGCATGTACAGCTTTATTTATACCCATGTGGTTCTTAAAGACACATCTTATCACTTCCGGCTACCCGCAATATAAAAGAAAATATATATCAAAATACAGAAAAAAATACAGAAATCACAATACATTTAATAATGCAATATTAACAGAGTTATTCCACGAGCAAAGTACATTATAATCAATAGATCTTATGAAAACTGCAGAAGGAAAGAGCGCAAATAGTGTCTTATCTAAGAAGGTTAAAAGGTTAATCCATAGGATTGCACTCACCAGATGTAGCTGAGCTGAGTTGAAGCATTAAAAGGATTCCCTGCAGCAGATCCACGAGTCCACGAAGGACTAGCAGTTAGATACAGGAACATATCGGTGTTCCTGATGAAGGAGTCTTGAACTCTGAAACGCGTAGAATAATAAAGCCACATGTACTAATAATTCTGGAATTCTTGTGATTCAGAAGTGCAGAAATTTACCATAATTAGCCCCAATCAATAGAACTTGGAATAATCAGAAATAAGTTCCACGAATGGATGTGATAAAATATAATGTTCCTGTGCTGAGATAATCATAAACAATATTGCTGCTCCCATTCGCTTCCAAACTCCTGGAGCAGCACGTCCATGCTGAACAGATCACCTCTATGCAGCAGAATTACAGCATTGTTTTGAGCACTGACCACAGGGTGGCGCTCATAGCAATCCGACATCAACAACCATAGAGGTCTCAAGGAGACCTCTGGTTGTCATGCTGACGCATCGCTGACCCCCGATCACGTGACGGGGGTCAGAGACGAGCGCATTTCTGGCCGGAAACGGTAGTTAAATGCCGCTGTCAGCATTTTGTACAGCGCATTTAACTAGTTATTAGTGGCGGATGAATCACGATTCCACCCGCCGCTATTGCGGGCACATGTCAGCTGTTCAAAACAGCTAACATGTCCCGGCTTTGATGCGGGCTCACCGCCGGAGCCTGCATCAAAGAAGGGCATCTAACCTCGGACGTACTATCCCATCCGAGGTCAGAAAGGGGTTAATAAGTCTGCTGTCACACAGAGTGACGGCAGACTTATCGATTTGGAACACACAACGCCTTTAAGGGGCAGCGCGCTCACATAGTTAAATGCCTCCAGCCAATGGCTGATACGCATTTACTATAAGAGTGCCGGGCTCCCAGGCAATAGCTGGGAGGCATCTTGTTTACAAGGCACCCTCCCTAATATGAAGGTGCTAAGCAACCGTAACCGTAAATCATTAGATAGTGTGGTAGTTAGTGATGAGCGAGTATACTCGTTGCTTGGGTTTTCCAGGTGGTCTCCGAGTATTTTGGTGTGCTCGGAGATATAGTTTAATACGATCCTAACAGTCTCAGAATTAGCCCTGTCTGAGTCTCTGTGTCGTAATCGCTCTACCCATGGATCTTGAACCTATTCTGTTAGTAACCATTCTGCAGAGGATCCAGAACCTAATAGTCTGAACGGAGCCCTAGTCCTATCTGTGACTGTGTACATGACTCCTGGGGTCAGCAGCTGCAGCATCGGGGACCTCCTAGTAGAGCTACCTGATGGCTACCTGCAGATCAAGCCTGACTCCATGATAAGGAGCTACTGTGAACAGCAGGTAGCCATTTAGCTACACCCCTACTAGGTAAGCACAGCCCTGTGGCATAGCAGGTCACAAACCATGTGCGCCGGGCCGTATTTGCCACTAGGCACTTGAGGGCATGTGCCTAGGGCAGGGACAATGCGGAGGGCAGCACCTGAGCAAGGTTTTTTGTTTTTTTTTATAAGTCCTGGGTCACCTCCCGACCGACCATGAGCCATGCATTCAGGGGGGAATATGAGCCATGCATACAGGAGGGGGAATATGAGCCATACATACAGGGGGGGAATATGAGCCATGCATACAGGAGGGGGGGATATGAGCCATGTATATGGGAAGGGAGGGAGATGAGCCATGCATACAGGAGGGGGGTCATTATACATTATTGAGCATCATGTGTGGCCGTTATACAGTATGGAGCATCATGTGTGGCCAATGGCCATTATACAGTATGGAGCATCATGTGTGGTCATTATACAGTATGGAGCATCATGTGTAGCCATTATACAGTATGGAGCATCATGTGGGATCATTATACAGTATGGAGAACTGTGTGTGGCCGTTATACAGTATGACGCACTATGTGTGGCCGTTATACAGTGTGGAACACTATGTGTGGCCATTATACAGTATGGAGCACTGTGTGGCCATTATACAGTTTGGAGCACTGTGTGGCCATTATACATTATGGAGCATCATGTGTGGCCATTATACACTATGGAGCATCATGTGTGGCCATTATACAGTATTGAGCATCATGTGTGGCCATTATACAGTATGGAGCACTGTGTGGCCATTATACAGTATGGAGAACTGTGTGTGGCCATTATACAGTATGGAGCATCATGTGTGGTGGCCGTTATACAGTATGGAGCATCATGTGTGGCCAATGGCCATTATACAGTATGGAGCATCATGTGTGGTCATTATACAGTATGGAGCATCATGTGTAGCCATTATACAGTATGGAGCATCATGTGGGATCATTATACAGTATGGAGAACTGTGTGTGGCCGTTATACAGTATGACGCACTATGTGTGGCCGTTATACAGTGTGGAACACTATGTGTGGCCATTATACAGTATGGAGCACTGTGTGGCCATTATACAGTTTGGAGCACTGTGTGGCCATTATACATTATGGAGCATCATGTGTGGCCATTATACACTATGGAGCATCATGTGTGGCCATTATACAGTATTGAGCATCATGTGTGGCCATTATACAGTATGGAGCACTGTGTGGCCATTATACAGTATGGAGAACTGTGTGTGGCCATTATACAGTATGGAGCATCATGTGTGGTTGCCGTTATACAGTATTGAGCATCATGTGTGGCCATTATACAGTATGGAGCATCATGTGTGGCCATTATACAGTATGGAGCACTGTGTGGCCATATTTTTTTTAGTTTATAATTATTGTATATAAAACAGTGTGATCAGCAGTGCTAAATGGCTGTGGTTGGGACGTGGATATGGGTGTGACTAGTTGTGAAATGGGTGTGGTCGGAGGCGTGGCCTAAAATTTGCCGCAGCGCACTATGCGCGCCGCAACCTTTATACCTCCTTCCCTTCTTCAAAAGTTGGGAGGTATGGTACTGCATTTGCCAGATCATGGCAAGTGCCGCAAATCCCATAGGGAATGAATGAGGCTGAACGCAGTGTTGCCGTAAGTGATCCTTTATGCGGCAGATGCAGAAAAACTGCCGGATCTGCTGCAAAAGGCGACTTTCACATCAGCGATTCTTGCCAAAGTCACTGCCGATAGTGTCATACTCACCAAAGGGGGAGGCAGCACTAAAAGTGCCTAGGGCAGCAGAAACTCTAAATACGGCCCTGCATGTGCGCCACCTGCGTGTATAACAGTTTGCTTAGCCATGGGCTCTGCTGATCTTCAGTCCTCCCTGCACTCAGAGCAGTGTTGGCAGCTGAGCTACCAGCAAAAAAAATATGGATAAAATTTTGTTTAATCTGCATAGATGTAAGCCCTGACATCAGTTGCACCAGCCCAAGTTGCAGTACCTATGGCTGTGCCTATTCAAACTGAAACTTGGAATCATAGAATCATAGGATGTTAGAGTTGGAAGGGACCTCCAGGGTCATCATGCCCAACCCCCTGCTCAATTCAGGATTCACTAAACCATCTTAGACAGATGTCAGTCCAGTCTCTGTTTGAAGACTTCTACTGAAGTAGAAATCACCACCTCTTGTGGAAGCCTTTTCTACTCATTGATCACCCTCACTGTCAAAAAGTTTTTTCTAATATCTAATCTATATCTTCTCTCTTTCAGTTTCATTCCACATGTTTCTATGTGCAAATGAGAATAAGGATGATCCCTCTACACTGTGACATCACTTCAGATATTAGTAGACATATATTAAGTCTACTCTTAGCTTTCTTTTTTGCAAGCTAAACATTCCCAGATCCTTCAACCATTCCTCTTAGGACATACTTTGCAGTTGCTCACCATCCTGGTAGCTCTTCTCTGAACTTGCTCTAGTTTTTCAATGTCTTTTTAAAATGTGGTGCCCAGAACTGGACACAGTATTCCAGATGAGGCCCGACCAAGGAAGACTAAGTGAGGATTATTATACGTGATCTGGACTCTATGCTTCTCTTAATATTTCCAAGAACTGAGTTTGCCTTTCTTGCTGCTGCATCACACTGTTAATTCATGTGCAGTCTGTGATCTATTAGTATACCCAAGTCTTTCTCACACGTGCTGTTGCTTAGTTCTATTCCTCCGACTGTTTTTCTTGCCCAGATGTAGAATCTTGCATTTTTCCCTGTTAAATACCATTCTATTAGAGGCTGCCCATTGTCAAACTTATCTAGATTCTTCTGAATCTGTCTTCTCTAGTGTTAGCTATCCCTCCTAGTGTTGAATTGTCTGCAAATTTGAATAGATAACCTTCAGTTCCTTTATCTAGATCATTGATAAAGATGTTGAACAATACTGGGGCCAAGACAGAGCATTGTGGTACCCCACATGAAACACTCTTCCAATTGGATGTGTAAAGCCCCCGTCTCACTAAGCGAGATCGCTAGCGAGATCGCTGCTGAGTCACAAGTTTTGTGACGCAACAGCGACCTCAGTTGCGATCTCGCTATGTGTGACACGTAGCAGCGACCAGGCCCCTGCTGTGAGATCGCTGGTCGTGTCGGAATGGCCTGGACCTTTTTTTGATCGTTGAGGTCCCGCTGGGTAGCACACATCGCTGTGTTTGACACCTTACCAACGACCTCGTTGACGACTCAGACACTGAATCGTCATAATAGCTCCCATGTGACATCGTTGTACAGGTCGCTACAGGTCGCTGGTGAGATGTCAAACAGTGAGATCGCAGCTGCGATCGTTGGAAGATCTCACTGTTTGACATCTCACCAGCGACCACAAAGCGACGCAGCAACGATCCCTGACAGATCGTATCGTTGTCGGGATCGCTTTAGCGTCGCTAAGTGAGACGGGGCCTTAACCATTTATTACCACTCTTTAAGTACGATCACTGAGCCAATTTTGAATCCACATAACCGTAGCCTTGTCAATTCCATACTTGGTCATTTTTCAATAAGGATAGTATGAGATACTTTATCAAATGCATTGCTGAAGTCAAGATATACTATATCTACCGCATTTCCCTGATCTACCCAGTGAATGATTCCATCTTAAAAGGAAATTAGATTAGTCTGGCATGACTTGTTTGCTACAAACTTATGCTGGCTCTGGTTAATTACTGTATTCTTATCCAAGTACTTACATACATGCTGTTTAATAATCTGTTCAAAGATATTTCCTTTTATAGAAGCAAGGCTCACTGGCCTGAATCTTTCTGGTTCCTTCTTTCCTTTTTTGAAGAGAGGGACAACAATTGGCCTTTTCTAATCTTCTGAGACTTCTCCAGGATTTTTCAAAGATTCTGGCTAGTGGTTCTGCAATTTCCTATGCTAACTCTTTCAGTATCCTAGGATGTAATTCACCTGGACCAGGAGATTTAAATCAATTTAAATTAGCTAAGTGTTCCCTCACCATCTCTCTGTTTATAGATACTGTGGATATCTTTCATTTCTTCGATATCACTGTGAAGATCAGTTGATTTTACAATTGCTTTCTTAGAGAACACAGATACAAAATAGGAATTTAAAAATGTGGCCTTCTCGACATTATTTTTTACCTCTTCACCCTTTTCATCCTGTAAAAATCTTATAGCATCTTTGATTTTTCCTTTGCTTTTGACATACCCGCAAAATCCTTTTTTATTGAATTTGGTCTCTCTTGCAAGCCTCACTTCATAACTGGCTTTAGCTCTTCTCCACTTGCCCTGCATTCCCTGCAAACAGCATTATATTCTTCTTTAGATATGCCCCCCTCTTTCCAATTAGGATACATTTCTGTTTTCCTTTTTAACATGTGTTTAAGTTCTGTGTTCATCAATCCTGGTCTCTGAAAATGCTTCCAATTATTCCTTCTTTTCAGAAATGTTGCTTGTGACAATTTCACTTAGCAAAATCTTCCATCTCTCTTGAACATTTCTGTCCTTTAGAATATCCACCCATTGGACCTTCCTACCAGCTTTCTGAGTCCATAAAAATCTTTCTGTAATGTAACCTTAAAGTCTGATTCATCTCAGGTCTTCTTCTTGTAATCCTATGAAAACTGTTGAAGAAAAGAGTGCAAATAGTGTCTTATCTGAGAAGGTTAAAAGGTTAATCCATAAAATTGCACTCACATCCATGTGTCCGTGTGACACGTACCGGCGCCTGGGAAAAGCAGTACAGTTCGCGCTAATCCCAGGCATTGGCTGCTGAAAGCAGCTCTCATCATTGTAGCCTGGTCTCCCTGTCATCAGCGTGACCAGACAACAATGACGGGAGTTGTATTCAGCAGCAGCTGTGTAACTCCTGTGTAAAATAAAGAATTAAATAAAAAAAAAGTGTGGGCTCCCGTGTAATTTTGATAACCAGCAGAGGGAAAGCCTGCAGTTGGGAACTGATGTTAATAATCCGAGACAAGGGACAATACCCCATAGGGTTACTAGCAGCTCTCAGCTGTTTGCTTAGCCTTTCTGTTGTGAACTCTGTTTTCGGGCTCCCTCTTGTGGTCACAGGTGGTATTGTGTGAGTTTTGTTTTTGGGCTCCCTCTGGTGGCTTTGTTTGTTATTCTGCGGATCTGTGGCTGAATCAGCTGCCTCGTTATGCACTAGGGAGTTTCCTATTTAGCTCTGCTTCACCTCCACTTGTTGCCGGCTGTCGATGTATTCAGTGCTATTCTGATCTCCCCTGATTATCTTCGTTTTCAGTCTCTTCTGGAGAAGCTAAGTTTCTGTTTGATTATTTTTTGCTCATCAGTCTGCAATATGATTTCAGTGTATGATGAGTTTAGTCCAGCTTGCTAATATGTGAGTTCTTTCTGCTGGTAAGCTCTGGGGTACGAAGTTGCTTCCCCCGCACCGTTAGTTGGTGCGGGGGCTCGAGCAATCTCTGCGTGGATATTTTGCTTAGGGTTTTCTATTGACCGCACAGCTCCCTTCCTATTTTCTGCTATCTAGTGTTAGCGGGCCTCATTTGCTAAATCTATTTCATCTCTGCGTTTGTGCTTTCCCCTTAACTCACCGTTAATATTTGTGGGGGGCTTTTCTATATCTTTGGGGTCATTTCTCTGAGGCAAGTAAGGACTTTACTTTCCCTCTAGGAATAGGTAGTTTCTCAGGCCGTGAAGAGACGTCTAGGATTTTCAGGTAACGTTCCACGGCTGCCTATAGTTGTTTGCGGATAGGATCAGGTTGCGGTCAATCCAGATACCACTTCCCCAGAGCTGGTCGTCGGTTTAGTTACTTAGCTAGTCTTACTTGCGATCCTTGCCACTAGGATCATAACACTTTCCTGGTGAATTTACAGGGAACCCCAGAAAAGAAAACCAGGGTCACATTATAAATTAAAACCAGCAAAGGCTAAACAGACAGCTGTGGGTTGATATTAATAGCCTGGGAAGGGCTCAGAGATATTGCCCCTCACCAGGCTACCAACATCAACTCTCAGCCACCCCAGAAATGGCACATCCATAAGATGTGTCAAACCTGGTGCTTAGCCTCGCTCTTCCCACTTGTTCTGTGGCAGCTGCAACTGGGATAATAGGGTTTGGGTTGATGTCACCTTTGTATTGTCAGGTGATATCAAGCCCATGGTTTAGTAATGGAGAGGCGTCTATAAGACACCCCCATTACTAACCCCATAGTAAGTTTTGAAATAAAATAAAAATAAATAATGAAATAAAATAAAATCCATTATATGAAATAAAAATCAACACCCTGTTTTACACATTTATTTAAAACTAAAAACAAAGTTATATTCACATTACGCCTATTCCATTGAAACTCAAGACAGAAAATAATAAACAACCAATATACTCACCTTATGCCTTAGGCCGGGGTTACACTCAGCGTAAGGAAATACAGTCTGCTTTTTTACAGGCGTAATACGCAGAAATGTTCCCTAAACAGTAATCCGTAGGCAGGGTGTGGCTGCGTATTTTACGCATGTCATCCTTCGTATGTAATCCGTATGGCATCCATGCAGCGAGATTTTCTCGCCGACTTGCAAAATGGACATAGAATGGATCCATGGGCTCAAATATTCGTGAAAACATATATACAGTCTATATACAGCACAGACCAAAAGTTTGGACACACCTTCTCATTTAAAGATTTTTCTGTATTTTCATGACTATGAAAATTGTAAATTCACACTGAAGGCATCAAAGCTATAAATTAACACATGTGGAATTATATACTTAACAAAAAAGTGTGAAACAACTGAAATTATGTCTTATCTTCTAGGTTCTTCAAAGTCTTTTGCTTTGATGACTGCTTTGCATACTCTCGGCATTCTCTTGATGAGCTTCAAGAGGTAGTCACCGGAAATGGTTTTCACTTCACAGGTGTGCCCTGTCAGGTTTATATAAGTGGGATTTCTTGCCTTATAAATGGGGTTGGGACCATCAGTTGTGTTGTGCAGAAGTCTGGTGGATACACAGCTGATAGTCCTACTGAATAGACTGTTAGAATTTGTATTATTGCAAGAAAAAAGCAGCTAAGTAAAGAAAAACGAGAGGCCATCATTACTTTAAGAAATGAAGGTCGGTCAGTCCGAAAAATTGGGAAAACTTTGAAAGTGTCCCCAAGTGCAGTGGCAAAAACCATCAAGCGCTACAAAGAAACTGGCTCACATGAGGACCGCCCCAGGAAAGGAAGACCAAGAGTCACCTCTGCTTCTGAGGATAAGTTTATCCGAGTCACCAGCCTCAGAAATCGCAGGTTAACAGCAGCTCAGATTAGAGACCAGGTCAATGCCACACAGAGTTCTAGCAGCAGACACATCTCTACAACAACTGTTAAGAGGAGACTTTGTGCAGCAGGCCTTCATGGTAAAATAGCTGTTAGGAAACCACTGCTAAGGACAGGCAACAAGCAGAAGAGACGTGTTTGAGCTAAAGAACACAAGGAATGGACATTAGACCACTGGAAATCTGTGCTTTGGTCTGATGAGTCTAAATTTGAGATCTTTGGTTCTAACTACCGTGTCTTTGTGCTACACAGAAAAGGTGAAAGGATGGACTCTACATGCCTGGTTCCCACCATGAAGCATGGAGGAGGAGGTGTGATGGTGAGGGGGTGCTTTGCTGGTGGCACTGTTGGGGATTTATTCAAAATTGAAGGCATACTAAACCAGCATGGCTACTACAGCATCTTGCAGCGGCATGCTATTCCATCCTGTTTGCGTTTAGTTGGACCATAATTTATTTTTCAACAGGACAATGACCCCAAACACACCTCCAGGCTGTGTAAGGGCTATTTGACGAAGAAGGAGAGTGATGGGGTGCTACACCAGATGACCTGGCCTCCACAGTCACCAGACCTGAACCCAATTGAGATGGTTTGGGGTGAGCTGGACCGCAGAGTGAAGGCAAAAGGGCCAACAAGTGCTAAGCAGCTCTGGGAACTCCTTCAAGATTGATGGAAGACCATTCCCGGTGACTACCTCTTGAAGCTCATCAAGAGAATGCCAAGAGTGTGCAAAGAAGTCATCAAAGCAAAAGGTGGCTACTTTGAAGAACCTAGAATATAAGACATATTTTCAGTTGTTTCACACTCTTTTGTTAAGTATATAATTCCACACGTGTTAATTCATAGTTTTGATGCCTTCAGTGTGAATTTACAATTTTCATAGTCATGAAAATACAGAAAAATCTTTAAATGAGTTGGTGTTTCCAAACTTTTGGTCTTTTCATATTTCATGTTTGCATGTTTTAGCGCCGCAGTGTGCTGCCTTATTTATTTGACTGTATATGAGTTGGTGACTCTAGGTTCCGCACCTGTTCACACTTAGTCTATGTTTGGATGTGACGGTAAGTTTTTTGAAATTTTTATTCAAAATTGAAGGCATACTGAACCAGCATGGCTATCACAGCATCTTGCAGCGGCATGCTATTCCATCCGGTTTGCGTTTAGTTGGACCATCATTTATTTTTCAACAGGACAATGACCCCAAACACACCTCCAGGCTGTGTAAGGGCTATTTGAGCAAGAAAGAGAGTGATGGGGTGCTATGCCAGATGACCTGGCCTCCACAGTCACCAGACCTGAACCCAATCGAAATGGTTTGGGGTGAGCTGGACCGCAGAGTGAAGGCAAAAGGGCCAACAAGTGCTAAGCATCTCTGGGAACTCCTTCAAGATTGTTGGAAGACCATTCCCGGTGACTACCTCTTGAAGCTCATCAAGAGAATGCCAAGAGTGTGCAAAGCAGTCATCAAAGCAAAAGGTGGATACTTTGAAGAACCTAGAATATAAGACATAAATTCAGTTGTTTCACACTTTTTTCACATACAGTAAACCATTTCACATCCCTTATTTTTTTACATATTCCTCAATACTAATGTTACATTAGCAAGGTGACGTTAACCCTTTATTACCCCATATCCCACCGCTACTTGGGAGTGGGAAAACAGAGGCTAAGTGCCAGAACAGGTGCATTTTACAGATGTGCCTTTTCTGGGGTGGCTGGGGGCAAATGTTTTTAGCCGGGGGGGGGCAATAACCATGGTCCCTCTCTAGGATAATAATATCTGCCCTCAGTCACTGGCTTTCCCACTCTGGCGGGGAAAATTGTGTGGGAGCCCATGCCAGTTTTTTCCGTGATTTAACCCTTTATTTAACACCTAGAGCCACCAAATTTTGCACACAGACACTTCTAACATTAGTAGTGAGGAATATGTAAAAATATAAGGGATATGAAATGGTTTACTGTATGCCGGGTTTGATAAGGAGATGGCAAAAGCCGGCAATTGAATTACCGGCTTTTAAGCTATCTAGCGCTGTATGGAATATAAATATATATATATATATATATATATATATATATATATATATATATGTGTGTGTCTCAATGACATATACAGTATACATATATATATATATACATATATATACCTATACTATATGTAGACATTTATTCTATCTATTCTATTCTAACCTGTCAGTGTGATTTTACTGTACACCGCGCTGAATTGCCGGCTTTTCCATAGAACACCGCTGAGTATTTCTCGCAAGTCACACTGATGGTCCATGTGTAATATATATTTTTCTCGCCCCCACAGACTTTCATTGGCGGATTTTTTGCACAATACGCTGACAAACGCAGCATGCTGCGATTTTCTACGCCCGTAAAATATGGCTGCGAAATATACGGCAGATAGGTGCTGCCCCATAGAGAATCATTGGTCCATGTGCAATACGTTTTTGCGCCTCTCATACGTCTGTAAAACTCTCTAGTGTGACCCCGGCCTAATCCATTGAAGCCTTTGTTCCCTGTTAAAAAAAAAAAAAATAATAAACAGCCATAGCTTTCACTTGTCATGCAAGAAGATTATCAGTACTGTTCCATGCTTAATCCATCTCTTAAATATGTTTTACAACCTGAAAGTGACAATGAGGTGCTGCGAGTGCAGCTTCAGTGATGGACGGTGACATCACATAGGTTACCGCCGGTCACTGAAGCTGTGATCCCACAGCTCACTGTGAGCAGCACAATGAACTGTGGTGACCTCAGTGAGATCACCTCGAACACCATGAGTTTTCTCACGGTGCTCACAGTGATCTCATTGAGGTCACCGCAGACCATCGTCTCGGCTCACAGTGATCTGCCAATGGGAATGCACCTTCAGTGACCAGTGGTAACCTCTATTGCGTCACCACTCATCACTGAAGATACACTCGCTGCACCTCATTGTCTCATGGTTTTCATCCAAGACAGTCACATCATGCCACCGTTCAGGTTATTGTAGAGATGGATTACGGCATGGGACAGTATGGGTTATCTTTACTTCGGACAAGTGAGAAACATGGTTGTTTTTTTGCTTTTTACAGAAGACAATAGCATCAATAGATTAGGTGTAAGGTGAGTATAATGGTTGTTTATTATTTTTTGTCTGTTACAGAGGACAAGGACTTCAATGGAATAGGCATAAGGTGTGTATAACTTTGTATTTTAATTTTAAATAAATGTGTTAATTTTTATTTAAATTGAAGCATTTTATTCTTGCTGTGTGTTTATTTAAAAACTTACTATGGGGTTAGTAATGGGGGCGTCTTATAGATATTTATCCCCAGATATGGGTTTTGGCAGGTGAGGAATATGGTCGATTTTATTTTTATTTTATTACAGGAGACGATGGATTCAATGGAATGAGTGATGACGTGAGTATGGTTTAATTTAAAATCATTAAAGGAGTCTGTGTCATTCTTTCAATTAAAGGACTTTATTTTGGCTGTGTGTTTATTTACTATGTAACTATATGATTAGTAATGGACAGGAGTCTTATAGATGCCTCTCCATTACTATGCCATGGTCTTGATGTCACCTGTCAATACAAAGGTGATATCAACCCCAACCCTATTACCCCACTTGCCACCACCGCAGGGCAAATGGGCAAGGGGTAAGAGCCAGGCTAAGCGCCATATCTGGTGCATCTTATGCAAGCAACATTTTAGGGGCAGCTGAGGGGTGATATTGGTAGCCTGGGGGGGCAATATCTCTGAAGTGCAGGAGACTTCGAATCATGTGCAGTGTGGCTCTCTGAAACGGGGACGCATACACCTAGCTTCAGAGGATGAATACAGTGAGGGAAACAAGTCGCAAGCATGCGTGAAGTAAGCATAGTGCTAGCGATGACGGTGGCGCTTGTAAATTGTTATCACGCCCACAGGGACCTTCATGACCAAAGGTATTTTCGTTTTTGTGTTTTCATTTTTAGGTCAAAATGGCCATGTGAGGGCTTGTTTTCTGTGGGATAAGTTGTACTTTTGAAAGACACCATTGGCTTTATTATATCATGTACTAGAAAAGAAAGTGGAAAAAAAAGTGCAAATCCACAGGTTTTTTTTTCTTACCATGTTCAATAAATGTTAAATCTGATCTGCCACTATGATTTCCCAGGTTATTACGAGTTCATAGACACCAAACATGTCTAGGTTTTTTTTTATTTAAGTGGTGAAAAAAAAATCCAAACTTTGGTAAAAAAAAAAAAGGCGGCATTTTCCGAGACCTGTAGCGTCTCCATTTTTTATGATCTGGGTGAGGGCTTATTTTTTGCGCGCCGAGCTGACGTTTTTATTGATACCATTTTGTTGTAGATATGATCTTTTGATCACCCATTATTGCATTTTATTGCAATGTAGCAGCGACAAAAAAAACATAATTCTGATGTTTTAAGTTTTTTTTCTAGGTACGCAGTTTAGCAATCGGGTTATTTTTTTATATTGATAGATCGGGCGATTCTGAATGTGGCCATACCAAATATGTGTATATTTGATTTTTTTTAATGTTTTATATTGAATGGGGTGAAAAGGGGGTGATTTGAACTTTTATATATATATATATTTCTTTTAATATTTTTAAAAACTTTTTTTTATTACTTTTTGCATGCATCAATAGTCTCCATGGGAGAATAAAAGCTACCATTGTCTGATTGCCTCTGCTACACACAGATCACCTGTGTGTAGCTGAAATGCTCACTTGCTATGAGCACCGTCCACCGGGAGTTGCTCATAGGAATCTGGTTATGACAACCATAGAGGTCTGCTGGAGACCTCTGGTTGTCATGTCAACCCATCTGTGACCCGTAATCATGTGACGGGGTCACTGATGGGTGGGATTTCCAGTGCGCTTCTGGTAAGCACGAGTTTAATGCCCCAGTCAGAGATTGACAACAGCATTTAACAGGTTAACAGCCGCGTGTGGATCGCGATTCCACCTGCGGCTGTTAGAGGCACATGTCAGTTGTTCAAAACAGCTGACATGTGCTGGGAGCCCACATCAAGGGGAGGGATTCCGACGTGGGCATACTATTACGCCCAACAACGGAAAGGGGATAAGGAATGATATAGGAAAACACAAACATGTGAACAGCCCAATAGATTATAATGAGTATGTGTTCTATCTCTGAAAAATATTAATAGAACATGTACATAAAATACAGACATCTGAATGACTCTTAAGGCACAAGATATAAGGCATGTTTTGTGTATTTCTATTAAATGTGATGCTAAGTGAACTGTTGTATTCCATAGAAATGATAAAACACAGGAAAAACAGCGTAAGTGTAGACATACAAAGTATACAGTATAGGTTTTAAATATATAAAGCACAGCAATCTGCACAAAGCTTGTATAACAGTGAAAAATACAAAATATTAAAGCATGCGATTGCCCCTCTCCAACCTTGCAGGTTTAGACTCATGAAGAAAGACAAAAAGTGAATTGGACTGAGAGAAATGTGGGAGTGGTAATGAATTTGACGTGGCATGTCTCCCAGCAATCAGGAAGCTTGTAAATAATAAAGTAAAGAAATAGAAAGTGATGTTCTCATAAATATATATCTGCAGGCTGCTGTGCCACTAGAAATTCTCCTGTCACTTTTGAATATTTAGCTTTGGGGGTCTCTGGTTTGAGAGGATCTTTTGATGATAAACAGGTTGCACATACTAAGAAAAAATGGGACATAGAATTTCCCATACATTTAAGACTAAATTAATTACATTTAAGCAAAACCTAAGTGTATTGTACAGTCAATAAATCATGTATGCTATCATTAACCCCTTCCTGACATATGATGTACTATTAGTCATATGCCATGCCCCCATCTTTGATGCAGGCTCAGAATTTGAGCCTGCATCATTCCTGGCAGATGATGGTTGTGTTATGCTGTAATTGGAATTGGTTTCCCACTTTTTAGTACGTCGAATGTTAAAATGAATGGTGCCATTCAAATCTACAGCTTATCCTATAAAAAAACAAGCCCTCATATGGCTACGTTGACTAAAAATAGAAAAGACTCTTGGAATAAAGGGAAGAAAAATGAAGAGCAAAAATGGAAAATCACGCGGTCACCGAATTCTTTCAGCCTCTGTCTGACTCTCATGCTCTTGTGTAACTGTATAGGAAAGCGTAGCAGACTGCGCTTTCCTATACAGAGAAAACAAAACCGAAAAAGTGTTCTCTGTATTAATCAGTAGGTTGGGCTAGACAAGCACAATGCTGAAGGAAAATATATTGGAGGGATTCCCCAAACGTGCTTCCGCACCGACTGCCGGTTCCACAACCTCCTGGGCTGGAGCTGAATGCAAGAAATGGAACAAGGAGAAAAAAGGGGGTGAATGTTGTCTGGGTGCTGCAATGGAGGATACCAGCTGGATTGAGAAATAGGATATCATTTAATGGCACTACATGTTTCTGGGAAAGTCTGTCCTCTTCATCAGGTGTATACAGATTAGGACTCTCATGTTAGTCACATTGTCAGATGCTTGATCATGTAGCCAACTAATTGATGCAAAATTATACAGTATATAAAAATATATAAAACATATACAGCTCTGGAAAAATTAAGAGACCACCACATCAACACCCTGTCATGGGCAGACCAATCTCCAGACCTGAACCCCATTGAAAACCTCTGGAATGTAATCAAGAGGATGATGGATAGTCACAAGCCATCAAACAAAGAACTGCTTAAATTTTTACGCCAGAAGCAGTGTGAAAGACTGGTGAAAGCTGTGATTAAAAATCATCGTTATTTCACAAAATATTGATTTCTGAAATATTTCTGAGTTAAAACATTAGTATTATTGTTTCTAAATGATTATGAACTTGTTTTCTTTGCATTATTTGAGGTATGAAAACACTGGGTTTTTTTTATATTGACCATTTTTCTTTGTCAGAAAAAAATACAAACTTTATTGCTTGGAAACTCGGAGACATGTTGTCAGAAGTTTAAAAAATAAAAGCACAATTTACATTTTACTCAAAAATATACACTACCATTCAAAAGTTTAGGGTCACCCAGACAATTTTGTGTTTTCCATGAAAACTACTTTTATTAATCAAATGAGTTGCCAAATGAATTGAAAATCTAGTCCAGACATTGACAAGGTTAAAAAAAAGATTTTTATTTGAAATAATAATTTCCTCCTTTAAACTTTGCTTTTGTCAAAGAATGCTCCCTTTGCAGCAATTACAGCATTGCAGACCATTGGCATTTGCTGAGGTAATCTGGAGAAATTTCACCACATGCTTCCAGAAGCCCCTCCCACAAGTTGGTTTGGCTTGATGGGCACTTTTTGCATACCATACGGTCAAGCTGCTCCCACAAAAGCTCAATGGGGTTGAGATCTGGTGACTGCGCTGGCCACCCCATTACAGATAGAATACCAGCTGTCTGCTTCTTCCCTAAATAGTTCTTGCATAATTTAGAGGTGTGCTTTGGGTCACTGTCCTGTTGTAGGATGAAATTGGTTCCAATCAAGCGCTGTCCACAGGGTATAGCATGGCGTTGCAAAATAGAGGGATAGCCTTCCTTATTCAAAATACCTTTTACCTTGTACAAATCTCCCACTTTACCAGCACCAAAGCAACCCCAGACCATCACATTACCTCCATTATGCTTGACAGACGGCATCAGGCACTCTTCCAGCATGTTTTTAGTTGTTCTGCATCTCACAAAGGTTCTTCTATGTGATACAAACACCTCAAACTTGGATTAGTCTGTCCATAACACTTTTTTCCAATCTTCCTCTGTCCAATGTCTGTGTTCTTTTGCCCATATTAATCTTTTCCTTTTATTAGCTAGTCTCAGATATGGCTTTTTCTTTGCCATTCTGCCCTGAAGGCCAGCATCCCAGAGTCGCCTCTTCACTGTAGACATTGATACTGGTTTTTGCGTGCACTATTTAATTAAGCTGCCAGATGAGGACCTGTGAGGCTTCGATTTCTCAAACTACAGACTCTAATGTACTTGTCTTGTTGCTCAGTTGTGCAGCGGGGCCTCCCAATTCTCTTTCTACTCTGGATAGAGCCTGTTTGTGCTCTCCTCTGAAGGGAATACTACACACCGTTGTAGGAAGTCTTCAGTTTCTTGGCAATTACTCACATGGAATAGCCTTCATTTCAAAGAACAAGAATAGACTGTCAAGATTCACATGAAAGTTCTTTTTTTCTGGCCATTTTGGCCATTTTGAGAGTTTAATGGAACCAACAAATGTGATGCTCTTGATTCTCAACTAGCTCAAAAGAAGGTCAGGTTTATAGGTTCTCTAATCAGCCAAACTGTTTTCAGCTGTGCTAACATACTTGCACAAGGGTTTTCAAGGGTATTCCAACCATCCATTAGCCTTCTTACACAATTAGCAAACACAAAGTACCATAAGAACACTGGAGTGATGGTTGTTGGAAATGGGCCTCTATACACCTATGAAGATATTGCATTACAAACAGATGTTTGCAGCTAAAATAGTCATTTACCACATTAACAATGTATAGAGTGTATTTCTGAATCATTTAATTTTAGCTTCATTGGAAAAAACTGCTTTTCTTTCAAAACTAAGGAAATTTCTAAGTGACCCTAAACTTTTGAACGGTAGTGTACCTATAAAGAGAAAAATCAGACAAACTGAACATTTTGAAGTGGTCTCCTAGTTTTTGTCAGCCAGATACCCTCATTAATAAAATGGTACATCAAGAGTTAAATAAAAGACACACACGAAATTTGTGTGAAACGCAATATCTGTTTATTTAAAAAAAAAAAAAAAAAAATTTTTGTGGGCTCCCGTGTAATAAACCGCAGAAGGAAAGCCAGCGGCTGAGGGCTGATGTTAATATTCTGGGAAGGAGCCAATAGGCATAAAGGTTCCGGGCTATTAATATCAGCGCACAGATGTTTGCTTAGCCCTTACTTGCTAGTTTACAGGGGAACCACAGAAAAAAATTGACATGAGGTCCCCTATAAAATCGAACCAGCAAAGGTTAGGCCGGGGTCACACCTAACGTATAAAAATACAGTCCGTTTTTTACAGCAGAGATACGCAGAAAAGTTCCTGAACAATGATCCGTATTCAATGCGAGGATGCGACTTTTTTCTCCAAAAAATATCTGTGTCGCCGTATGGCATCCGCACGGCAAGATTTTCTTGCCAGCTTGCAAAATGGACATATAATGGATCCATGGGCTCAAATATTCGTGAAAACATGTATACAGTCTATATATATAGATATATATGTCAGTGAGACACACACACATATATATATATATATATATATATATATATATATATATATATATATTTCATACAGCGCTAGATAGCATAAAAGCCGGAAATTCAATTGCCGGCTTTTGCGAAGTCCTTACCAAACCCAACAGGATATGAGACATGGATCACATACAGTAAACCATTTCATATCCATTATATTTCTACATATGTGTTGTGAACTCTGTTTTTGGGCTCCCTCTTGTGGTCACAACTGGTACTGTGTGAGTGCTGTCTTTGGGCTCCCTCTGGTGGCTCTTTGTGTCATTCTGCAGGTCTGAGGCTTGATCAGCTGTCTCGTTATCTGTTAGCTGGTTTCCTATTTAGTTCACCTGGACTCTCAGTTGTTGCCTGCTGTCAATGTCTTCAGTGCTATTTTGGAGCTCTCCTGCAGTCCTTCGTTATCAGTCTCTTCAAGAGAAGCTAAGTTTTGCTTGGTTCATTTTTTGACCATCAGTGGTCATATGTTTCTTGGTTTATTTTTGTTTTTTGTCCAGCTTGCTAATATGTGATTCCTTCCTTGCTGGTAGCTCTAGGGGGCTGAGTTTCTCCCCTCACACCGTTAGTTGGTGTGGGGGTTCTTGTATTCTCAGCGTGGACATTTTGCATAGGGTTTTTTACTGTCCGCACAGTTCCCTATCTGTCTTCTGCTATCTAGTATTAGCCTCATTTGCTGTATTTGTTTTCATTTCTACGTTTGTGTTTTCCCCTTACCTCACCGTTATTATTTGTTGGGGGCTTTCTATATCTTTGGGGTGATTTCTCTTGAGGCAAGTGAGGTCTTACTTTCCCTCCAGGACTAGATAGTTTCTCAGGCTGCGTCGAGACGTCCAGGATTTTAGGCACGTTCACCGGCTACCTTTAGTGTGTTGGTTAGGATCAGGTTTGCGGTCAGTCCAGTTACCACCTCCCTAGAGCTCGTGTCTATTTTCATAAACTTAGCTAGTCCGTTTTGTGATCCTCAGTCACTAGGATCATAACAGTACAGCAGGCCGAAAAGTGTTTAATGCATCGCAGAAGTGGGATAAGAGAAGCCCTGAGTACAATTTTTTTTTTCCTCTCTATCTTTGCTGCAGTCTGTCCAGCTTCTCTCATCCCCTTAATCTCTGGGTGGTTTGGTGTTTGGTGTTCAGCTGCAGACATGGATATTCAGAGTCTGACTTCTAGTTTGGATCATCTTGCTGCAAGGGTGCAAAGCATTCAGGATTTTGTTGTTCATAGCCCTATGTCAGAGCCTAAAATACCTATTCCTGAGTTGCTTTCTGGAGATAGATCTAGGTTTCTGAATTTTAAGAATAATTGTAAATTATTTCTATCTTTGAGACCTCGTTCCTCTGGTGATTCCGCTCAGCAAGTTAGAATTGTTATCTCCTTGTTACGTGGCGACCCTCAAGATTGGGCTTTCTCTCTGGTGCCAGGAGATCCTGCATTGCTGAATGTGGATGCATTTTTTCTGGCACTTGGACTGCTTTATGAGGAACCTAATCTTGAGAACCAGGCAGAAAAGGCCTTGCTGGCTCTTTCTCAGGGCCAGGATGAAGCTGAGGTGTATTGTCAAAAATTTTGGAAATGGTCGGTGCTTACTCAATGGAATGAGTGTGCCCTGGCTGCAAATTTCAGAGAAGGTTGTTCTGAAGCCATTAAGAATGTTATGGTGGGGTTCCCCACGCCTGCAAGTCTGAATGACTCAATGGCTTTGGCCATTCAGATTGATCGGCGTTTGCGGGAGCGCAAATCTGCGCACCATCTGGCGGTGTTTTCTGAACAGAGACTTGAGTCTATGCAATGTGACCGAGTTCTGACCAGAATTGAGCGGCAAAATCATAGATGTCAAAATGGGTTGTGCTTTTACTGTGGTGATTCAACTCATGTTATCTCAGCATGCTCTAAGCACGTTAAAAAAATCGCTAAACCTGTCACCATTGGTACCATACAGCCTAAATTCATTTTGTCTGTTACTTTAATTTGTTCTTTGTCATCCTACTCGGTTATGGCTTTTGTGGATTCAGGTGCTGCCCTGAATCTGATGGATTTGTCGTTTGCCAGGCGCTGTGGTTTTGTCCTGGAGCCTTTGGAATTCCCTATTCCACTGAGGGGAATTGATGCTACACCATTGGCTGAGAATAAGCCTCAATATTGGACTCAAGTGACCATGTGCATGACTCCTGTGCATCAGGAGGTGATTCGCTTTCTTGTGCTGCATAATTTGCATGATGTTGTCGTGTTGGGTCTGCCATGGCTGCAGGCCCATAATCCAGTTCTGGATTGGAAAGCTATGTCTGTGTCAAGTTGGGGTTGCCAGGGGATTCATGGCGATGCTCCTTTGGTATCAATTGCTTCTTCCACTCCTTCTGAGATCCCTGAGTTTTTGTTGGACTACCAGGATGTATTTGATGAGCCCAGATCCGGTGCCCTGCCTCCTCACAGGGATTGTGATTGTGCTATAAATTTGATTCCTGGTAGTAAGTTCCCTAAGGGACGACTTTTTAATTTGTCTGTACCAGAACATGCCGCAATGCGGAGCTATATAAAGGAGTCTTTAGAGAAGGGACATATTCGCCCGTCCTCCTCCCCTCTTGGTGCAGGATTCTTTTTTGTGGCCAAGAAGGATGGTTCTCTGAGACCTTGTATAGATTATCGTCTTCTAAATAAAATCACGGTCAAATTTCAGTATCCTTTGCCATTGTTGTCTGATCTGTTTGCTTGGATTAAGGGGTCCAGTTGGTTCACCAAGATAGATCTTCGTGGTGCGTATAACCTTGTGCGCATTAAGCAGGGGGATGAATGGAAAACAGCATTTAATACGCCCGAAGGCCATTTTGAGTACTTGGTGATGCCTTTTGGACTCTCTAATGCTCCTTCTGTGTTCCAGTCCTTCATGCATGACATCTTCCGAGAATATCTGGATAAATTTATGATTGTGTATCTGGATGACATTTTGGTCTTTTCTGAGGACTGGGAGTCCCATGTGAAGCAGGTCAGGATGGTATTTCAGGTCCTGCGTGCTAATGCCTTATTTGTGAAGGGCTCAAAATGTCTCTTCGGAGTACAGAAGGTTTCCTTTTTTGGTTTTATTTTTTCTCCTTCTACTATTGAGATGGACCCAGTCAAGGTCCAGGCTATTCATGACTGGACTCAGCCTACATCTGTTAAGAGTCTTCAGAAGTTCTTGGGTTTTGCTAATTTTTACCGTCGCTTCATTGCTAATTTTTCTGGCGTGGTTAAACCCTTGACGGATTTGACCAAGAAGGGTTCTGATGTGACTAATTGGTCTCCTGCGGCCGTGGAAGCCTTTCGGGAGCTGAAGCGCCGGTTTTCTTCGGCTCCAGTTTTGTGTCAGCCTGATGTCTCTCTTCCTTTTCAGGTCGAGGTTGATGCATCTGTGATTGGAGCAGGGGCTGTTTTGTCGCAGAGAAGCTCTGATTGCTCTGTGATGAAGCCTTGTGCTTTCTTTTCAAGAAAGTTTTTGCCTGCCGAGTGGAATTATGATGTTGGTAATCGGGAGTTGTTGGCTATGAAGTGGGCATTTGAGGAGTGGCGACATTGGCTCGAGCATCGTGTAGTGGTCTTAACTGATCACAAAAATCTGATTTATCTTGAGTCTGCCAAGCGGCTGAATCCTAGACAGGCTCGTTGGTCGTTGTTTTTCTCCCGTTTCGATTTCGTGGTCTCGTACCTGCCTGGTTCGAAGAACGTGAAGGCTGATGCTCTTTCTAGGAGTTTTGTGCTTGACTCTCTGGGAGTTTCAGAGCCGGCTGGTATCCTCAGAGAGGGAGTGATTTTGTCTGCCATTTCCCCAGATTTGCGACGAGTGCTGCAGAAATTTCAAGCGGATAGACCTGACCGTTGCCCACCAGAGAGACTGTTTGTCCCAGATAGATGGACCAGCAGAGTTATTTCCGAGGTTCATTCTTCGGTGTTGGCAGGCCATCCTGGGATTTTTGGTACCAGAGATTTGGTGGCTAGGTCCTTCTGGTGGCCTTCCTTGTCGCGGGATGTGCGTTCCTTTGTGCAGTCCTGTGGGATTTGTGCTCGGGCTAAGCCTTGCTGTTCTCGTGCCAGCGGTTTGCTTTTGCCTTTGCCTGTCCCGAAGAGGCCTTGGACGCACATTTCCATGGATTTTATTTCGGATCTTCCAGTCTCTCAGAGAATGTCTGTCATCTGGGTGGTGTGTGATCATTTTTCCAAAATGGTCCATTTGGTGCCCTTGCCTAAGTTGCCTTCCTCCTCCGATTTGGTTCCTCTATTTTTTCAGAATGTGGTTCGCTTGCACGGCATCCCTGAAAATATTGTGTCTGACAGAGGATCCCAGTTTGTGTCCAGATTTTGGCGGATCTTTTGTGCTAAGATGGGCATTGATTTGTCTTTTTTGTCGGCCTTCCATCCTCAGACGAATGGCCAAACCGAGCGAACTAATCAGACCTTGGAAACTTATTTAAGATGTTTTGTTTCTGCTGATCAGGATGATTGGGTGACTTTTTTGCCATTGGCTGAGTTTGCCCTTAATAATCGGGCTAGTTCTGCTACTTTGGTTTCGCCTTTTTTCTGCAATTCTGGTTTTCATCCTCGTTTTTCCTCGGGTCAGCTTGAGCCTTCTGACTGTCCTGGGGTGGATTCTGTGGTGGATAGGTTGCAACAGATTTGGAACCATGTGGTGGACAATTTGAAGTTGTCACAGGAGAAGGCTCAGTGCTTTGCCAACCGCCATCGCGGTGTGGGTCCCCGACTTCTTGTTGGGGATTTGGTATGGCTGTCTTCTCGGTATGTTCCTATGAAGGTTTCCTCTCCTAAATTCAAGCCTCGCTTCATCAGTCCTTATAAGATTTTGGAAATCCTTAACCCGGTGTAATTTCGTTTGGACCTCCCAGCGTCGTTTGCCATTCATAACGTGTTCCATAGGTCTTTGTTGCGGAGGTATGTGGTGCCTGTGGTTCCTTCTGTTGAACCCCCTGCCCCGGTGCTGGTTGAGGGCGAATTGGAGTACGTGGTGGAGAAGATCTTGGATTCTCGTATTTCTAGACGGAGGCTTCAGTATTTGGTTAAGTGGAAGGGCTATGGTCAGGAGGATAATTCCTGGGTTGTCACCTCTGATGTTCATGCGGCCGATTTGGTTCATGCCTTCCATGTGGCTCATCCTGATCGCCCTGGGGGTTTTGATGAGGGTTCGGTGACCCCTCCTCAAGGGGGGGTACTGTTGTGAACTCTGTTTTTGGGCTCCCTCTTGTGGTCACAACTGGTACTGTGTGAGTGCTGTCTTTGGGCTCCCTCTGGTGGCTCTTTGTGTCATTCTGCGGCTTGATCAGCTGTCTCGTTATCTGTTAGCTGGTTTCCTATTTAGTTCACCTGGACTCTCAGTTGTTGCCTGCTGTCAATGTCTTCAGTGCTATTTTGGAGCTCTCCTGCAGTCCTTCGTTATCAGTCTCTTCAAGAGAAGCTAAGTTTTGCTTGGTTCATTTTTTGACCATCAGTGGTCATATGTTTCTTGGTTTATTTTTGTTTCTTGTCCAGCTTGCTAATATGTGATTCCTTGCTTGCTGGTAGCTCTAGGGGGCTGAGTTTCTCCCCTCACACCGTTAGTTGGTGTGGGGGTTCTTGTATTCTCAGCGTGGATATTTTGCATAGGGTTTTTTACTGACCGCACAGTTCCCTATCTGTCTTCTGCTATCTAGTATTAGCGGGCCTCATTTGCTGTATCTGTTTTCATTTCTACGTTTGTGTTTTCCCCTTACCTCACCGTTATTATTTGTTGGGGGCTTCCTATATCTTTGGGGTGATTTCTCTTGAGGCAAGTGAGGTCTTACTTTCCCTCCAGGAGTAGATAGTTTCTCAGGCTGCGTCGAGACGTCCAGGATTTTAGGCACGTTCACCGGCTACCTTTAGTGTGTTGGTTAGGATCAGGTTTGCGGTCAGTCCAGTTACCACCTCCCTAGAGCTCGTGTCTATTTTCATAAACTTAGCTAGTCCGTTTTGTGATCCTCAGCCACTAGGATCATAACACATATGCCTCATAAAGTTAGTAGTGTGTGTGTGCAAAATTTGGGAGCTCAAGGTGTTAAATAAAGGGTTAAATCACGGAAAAAACTAATGTGGGCTCCCGCACAATTTTCTCCGCCAGAGTGGGAAAGCCAGGGCAGATATTAATAGCCTAGAGAGGGACCATTGTTATTGCCCCCCTGGCTAAAAACATCTGCCTCCAGCCACCCCAGAAAAGGCGCATCTGTAAGATGTACCTATTCTGGCACTTAGCCACTCTCTTCCCACTCCCGTGTAGCAGTGGGATATGGGGTAATAAGGGGTTTATGTCACCTTGCTATTGTAAGGTGACATTAAGCCTGGTTAATAATGGAGATGGGTCAATAAGACACCTATCCATTATTAAGCCAGTAGTCTAAAAGGGTTAAAAAAAAAACATACACACATATTAAGAATAAAGTATTTTACTGAAAGAAAGAAAGACACAGAGTTTTATTATCTTTATTGTATGCTCAATCCAACTGAAGACCCTCGTTTTCCTGAAAAAAATCCAAAATAAAAAAGCAACAATATCCCATACCTGTCTTCCGTACAGTCATGTCCCACACTGTAAATCCATCTGAAGGGGTTAGATACAGTTACAACCAGGAGCGCTGCTAATGCAGCCACTCCCGGCTGTAAAAGACTGGGGAAAGAATGAAATGAAGGTAATGTAGCTTTGGTGACCAGTTGTGCTGTCATCAAAGCTGTGCCCCCTGGTGGGATAAACTCATATGAACTGTAGCGTGAGAAAATATTCTGAAAAATTCCCATGCTACATAAAACCCTTGCTAATATATTATCAAATAAATTGACACAGAAGACTTAAAATGTATTAGTCCTAAAGATAAAATTGAAAATATAAAAAAATAATAATTATTTGAAAAAATTAATAATATTCAGATTTTATATATGGCTATTTTAAACACGATATTATATGTGAATTATAGCATAATTTTCTTCTAATTTATGCTAAGCAATTTAAATGAATGTAAAAGGCATGTAAACATTATTTACTCCATTCTTTTGTATTTTCCAACCATTTTTTTCCTGTTCATTATCACTTGAGGCTTCCAAATGGCATGATCAGCTAACGTGTCTGCCAACTTCCTCACTGAGGCTATAGCCTTAAAATTTGGCTAATATCCTGTACAAGCAGTGATGTCATTTACATACATCCTGGCCTTTGTACAAAAACATTAGATTGCTGAATATCTTCAATGTTTTAGAGCACAGCGCTGAAATTGTGAGTTTATAAAGTAATTTATGTTTTCCGATTGTATGTAGCTTACTAAAATCAGATGGCAAGAACATAAAGTTCGTCATCTATAAACGAAACTGCAATTTGTGCTTTCTCATTTATTATTTACAGTTTTAATATGACTGATCACTCATGTCTTGTCATCTACATTGTTGTTACACAATACATCATTACTCACTGGTGTACAGTAAGTATTGTATCTGATACAATCAATCAAATTATCATGGGCATTGGAACACACATTCTTGAGTTATTACATATATACAGTTCTAATTTTACAAAAACCAGCTTGTGTCCACATTTCAAATTAATTTAGAAGCTTATGGTCGGTTTTGCGACCACATATAATGAAAAGAAAAAAAAAGTACAACAATAAATGATGCCTAATTGATCACCAAAAAGGTCAGTGGTCAGAAAATGGCTGCTGCATTCACATGTCCCCCACTTGTCTCTGTTAGAGATGAGAGGGTCGATTCGCAGAGAGGTGAGTTTGAGTACGTAATGCCATGCAGGTGTCCATGCGTGATCCCTGTCCCTCCTCCCAGCAGGGACTCCGACATACCACCCCTTAAGTGCAGCGGTGTCCCCATTTACTGCTTTGGCTTCCTGCTGCTTCTCTGGGCCTGCGCACTCCAAGCATGTCTCCAGGTGGAACGCCTATTGAATGCACACAGGTTGTTGAAGTAATATTTACTCGTTGATACTGTTATTTATTATACCTTCTACATGTTTTCTTTATGTATGGGCCTAAGACTGCTTTCACACATCAGGTTTTTGCCGTCACCTGACCGCTCACCTGACTGCGACGTCATCGAAGGTCCTTCACTCACTGCATTCTTAGGAACGGAGGCAGACGCTTGCAGCGGTGACAGCCAGGGTTCGTCGGAGGGGTGAGTATATCCATATTTTTTATTTTTATTCTTTATTTTTTACATGAATATGGATCCCAGGGCCTGAAGGAGAGTCTCCTCTCCTTCAGACCCTGGGAACATCCAGGATCGCTCCCTGCACACGCCGTACCCGGCTTATAAGACGACCCCCGACTTTTGGGACAATTTTTAGGGGTTAAAAAGTCGTCTTATACGCCGGAAAATACGGTAGGTGTAATATGCTGATAATTTGACTCAATATAATACTTGTGCATTTGACATTGTTTGTCTCTAAGTAACTGTTATGATTATTCCAAGGGCACTATACAGCAGTACTGAGCAATGTAGCTGTGGATCCAACACTAACTCTTTCCCCCTTTTCATAGACTTAAATAGGCATCTGTAATATGATTCCTCGGTGAGCTGGTAGTCCTTCTTGACTTGAACAAGATGGATTTTAGTTGTTTTTAAAAGTGTATTATGAGATTAGGTGGCAGTGTAATTAATTCAGAAATGGAGAAAGAAGCATATTTCTCTGACAAATTTATTACATTGTTTCTTACATTTGCTTGTACTAATGATTAACGCAACATTTGATGAAATTACAGTGACCATTTGATATACTGTGACTCCATCTTGAACATCTTGATTTTCATGCCTATGACTGAAGAAATCATAAAGTGGATATTTCTTCTGCATCTTAAAGCTGCTCATCTGCACATTGTATCTAGCTTAGCCAGTGAGAAATTGTAGTGCATGTCTTAGTTAATTCCAAAGGGTGAGTAACAAAAAGGGAATCTGCCTCAGGGCCTAACCATCTGCTGTTTCTCTTATAGCAATACCCTGGGGAAATCCAGCTCCCTGGTTAATGGTTCACACAACAAAACTGCTGAGAAAATATACTGACATGTAAAGCCAGTCTACATTACCGTATGGGACTAGACAGTAAAAATTACAGGAAAGGCTTCATATTACATTTTGCAGCACCTCTAATGAACTAATATTGACTCAGAAAACAAACACGTCATGTGGATTTCTTATATAAGGATTCAAAACAAAAACAGTGGCTAAAGAGCCAAGAGAAAGACACCCATTTCACAAAATATGCCAACCTCCAAAATATGAGTGAAACCAGAGGTGCATGTTTTCCCAGAAGGGTAATGCTCAGGATGTGTGTAAAACTAATTATCCGATTTGAGTTAAAAATGTACACAGATAAGTTGTCACCATTATTATTATTATTTATTTATATAGATTGATTCCATGGTGCTGTACATGAGAAGGGGTTACATACAAGTTAAAGATAACACTTACACTAAGCAAACTAACAATTACAGACTAATACGGAGGGGAGAGGACCCCACCCTTGCGGGCTTACATTTTACAGGATGGTGGGGAAGGAGACAATAGGTTGAGGGTTGCAGGAGCTCCAGTGTTGGTGAGGCGGTAGCTTCGGTAGTGGTAAAGAGGCAGCGGGGTCGGTGCAGGCTGTAGGCTTTCCTAAAGAGGTGGGTTTTCAGGTTCCGCCTGAAGGATCCGAACGTGGTTGATAGTCGGACGTGTTGGGGCAAAGAATTCCAGAGGATGGGGGATATTCGGGAGAAGTCTTGGAGGCAGTTGGGTGAGGAGCGAATAAGTGTGGAGGAGAGAAGGAGGTCTTGGGAGGACCAGAGATTACGTGAGGGAAGATATCGAGAGATTAGTTCAGAAATATATGGAGGAGACAGGTTATGGATGGCTTTGTAGGTTAGTATTAGTAATTTGAACTGGATACGCTGAGGGAATGGGAGCCAGTGAAGAGATTTGCAGAGGGGGAAGCGGCGGAGTAGCGAGGAGATAGATGAATTAGTCAGGCAGCAGAGTTAAGGATGGAATGGAGAGGTACAAGGGTGCTAGCAGGGAGACCACAGAAAAGGATGTTGCAGTAGTCAAGGCGGGAGATCATGAGGGCATGCACAAGCATTTTAGTAGATTGATGGTTGAGGAAAGGATGGATTCTGGAGATATTTTTGAGCTTGAGGAGACAGGAGGTGGAAAGAGCTTGGATGTGCGGTGAAGGACAGGGCAGAGTCAAGGGTTACTCCGAGTCAGCGGACTTCTGGTACGGGGGAAAGCGTGATGTCGTTAATTGCAATAGATAGGTCAGGTAAGGAAGATCTATGAGATGGAGGAAAGATGATGAGTTCAGATTTGTCCACATTCAGTTTGAGGAAGTGAGAGTAGAAGAAGCAGGATATGGCTGATATACACTCTGGGATTCTGGACAGCAGAGAGGTGACGTCTGGGCCAGAAAGGTAGATCTGAGTGTCATCAGCATAAAGGTGGTACTGGAATCCATGAGACTTTATGAGTTGTCCCAGGCCAAGTGTATAGATTGAGAAGAGTAGGGGTCCTAGAACAGAGCCTTGGGGGACTCCAACAGACAGAGGGTGGGATGAGGAGGTAGTGTGGGAGTGGGAGACGCTAAATGTGCAGTTGGAAAGGTATGAGGAGATTCAGGATAGGGCAAGGTCTTTGATGCCACAGGAGGAGAGGATCTGTAGTAGGAGGCAGTGGTCAACTGTGTCGAAAGCAGAGGACAGGTCTAGAAGGAGGAGTACAGAGTATTGTCTGTTAGCTTTGGCTGTAAGTAGGTTGTTAGTAATTTTGGTCAGGGCTGTCTCAGTTGAGTGATGGGGCAGAAACCAGATTTTGGATTGTAAAAGAGCAAGTTAGATGACAGGTGGGAGGAAAGTTCAGCGTGGACGTGCTGCTCCAGGAGTTTGGATGCAAATGGAAACAGCGATATTGGGCGATAGCTGGACACAGCAGTTGGATCAGGGGTTGGCTTTTTTTAAGGCTAGGCATGATTGTGGCATGTTAGAAAGCAGTAGGGAATGTGTCAAAAGTTAGTGATAGGTTGAAGAGGTGGGTTAGGGATGGGATAAGAGTGGTGGTGAGGTTGGGGAGGAGGTGAGATGGGATGGGGTCGAGTGCAGAGGTGGTGAGGTGCAATTTGGAGAGGAGACAATTTAGCACCCCTTCAGTGATGTTGGATAGGGAGGTTATGGGGTTTGGGCATTGGTCTGGTATACAAAGGGGTTGTGGTGGTTGAATAATGAAGACTTGCCTTGTTTGGTCGATCTTATTTTTAAAGTGTGTGGCAAAGTCCTCAGCATAAATTAAGGAGGATGCAGGGGCAGTGGGTGGCGGAGGAGGGTGTTATGATCCCAATGGCAGAGGATCTCTGATATTCCGGCAAGATAGCAAAAACATAAATACTGCTCTAGGGAGGTGGAAACTGGGCTAACCGCATACCTGATCCTAACACAAACAACTAGAAGCAGCCGGTGAACGTGCCTACGTTGGTTCTAGACGTCTCGAGCCAGCCGGAGAACTGTCTACCCCTAGAGGGAAAATAAGACCTCACTTGCCTCCAGAGAAATTGAACCCCAAAGATATAGAAAGCCCCCAACAAATAATAACGGTGAGGCAAGAAGAAAACACAAACGTAGAGATGAACTAGATTTCAGCAAAGTGAGGCCCACTAGTCTAGATAGGCAGAAAATAGATAGTGGACTATGCGGTCAGCAGAAAACCCTACAAAAACATCCACGCTGAACATTCAAGAACCCCCACACCGACTGACGGTGCGGGGGGAGAACATCAGCACCCTTAGAGCTTCCAGCGAGCCAGAAAATCAAATATAAGCAAGCTGGACAAAAACACTGAAAAATGCAAACGATCCAAATTGTTCAAAACAGACTTAGCTTTTCTTGCATGAGACAGACTGAAAGGAATCCGGAGGAGACCAAATAGGTCTGGATACAACGATGCCAGGCAAGAGACTGAGTCCAGAGGAGACTTAAATAGGGAACACCCGCTGCTTAACGACACAGCTGGAGCTCAGGCCTGCAACAAGACATGCCTAACACAATACCGTTAGTGACCACCAGAGGGAGCCCAGAAACACAGTTCACAACAGTACCCCCCCTTGAGGAGGGGTCACCGAACCCTCACCAAGACCCCCAGGGCGATCAGGATGAGCAGCATGAAAGGCATGAACCAAATCAGCCGCATGAACATCAGAGGCGACAACCCAGGAATTATCCTCCTGACCCTAGCCTTTCCACTTAACTAAATACTGGAGCTTCCGTCTAGAGATACGAGAATCCAGAATCTTCTCCACCACGTACTCCAACTCGCCCTCAACCAAAACCGGGGCAGGAGGCTCAACAGCAGGAACCACAGGCACCACGTACCGCCGCAACAAGGACCTATGGAACACATTATGAATAGCAAATGACGCTGGGAGGTCCAAGCAAAAAGACACCGGGTTAAGGATTTCCAAAATCTTATAAGGACCGATAAAGCGAGGCTTGAACTTAGGAGAGGAGACTTTCAAAGGAACATGCCGAGAAGACAACCAAACCAAATCCCCAACACGAAGTCGGGGACCCACACCGCGGCGGCGGTTGGCAAAACGCTGGGCCTTGTCTTGTGACAATCTCAAATTGTCCACCACATGGTTCCAAATCCGCTGCAACCTATCCACCATAGAATCAACCCCAGGACAATCAGAAGGTTCAAATTGGCCCGAGGAGAAACGAGGATGAAAACCAGAGTTGCAGAAAAAGGGTGAAACCAAAGTGGCAGAACTAGCCCGATTATTAAGGGCAAACTCGGCCAGTGGCAAAAAGGTAACCCAGTCATCCTGATCAGCAGAAACAAAACATCTCAAATGAGTCTCCAACGTCTGATTAGTTCGCTCGGTCTGGCCATTAGTCTGAGGATGAAAAGCCGACGAAAAAGACTCTGGACACAAACTGGGATCCTCTGTCAGACACAATATTCTCAGGGATGCCGTGCAAACGAACCACATTCTGAAAGAACAAAGGGACCAAATCAGAGGAGGAAGGCAACTTAGGCAAGGGCACCAAATGGACCATTTTAGAAAAACGATCGCACACCACCCAGATGACAGACATCTTCCGAGATACCGGAAGATCCGAAATGAAATCCATGGAAATGTGCGTCCAAGGCCTCTTTGGGATAGGCAAGGGCAAAAGCAACCCGCTGGCACGAGAACAGCAAGGCTTAGCCCGAGCACAAATCCCACAGGACTGCACAAAAGAACACACATCCCGCGACAAGGAAGGCCACCAAAAGGACCTAGCCACCAAATCTCTGGTACCGAAAATCCCAGGATGTCCCGCCAACACCGAAGAATGAACCTCAGAAATAACTCTGCTGGTCCATCTATCAGGGATAAACAATCTCTCTGGTGGGCAACGATCAGGCCTATCAGCCTGAAATTTCTGCAGCACTCGTCGCAAATCTGGGGAAATGGCAGACAAAATCACTCCCTCTCTGAGAATACCAGCCGGCTCAGAGACTCCCGGAGAGTCAGGCACAAAACTCCTAGAAAGTGCATCAGCCTTCACGTTCTTAGAGCCAGGCAGGTACGAGACCACAAAGTCAAAACGGGAGAAAAACAACGACCAACGAGCCTGTCTAGGATTCAGGCGCTTGGCAGACTCGAGGTAGATCAGATTTTTATGATCAGTCAAGACCACCACACGATGTCTAGCTCCCTCGAGCCAATGTCGCCACTCCTCAAATGCCCACTTCATAGCCAACAACTCCCGATTACCAACATCGTAGTTCCACTCAGCAGGCGAAAATTTCCTTGAAAAGAAGGCGCATGGCTTCATCACGGAGCCATCAGAACTTTTTTGCGACAAAACAGCCCCTGCACCAATCTCAGAAGCATCAACTTCAACCTGGAAGGGAAGAGAGACATCCGGCTGGCACAAGACTGGCGCTGAAGTAAACCGACGCTTCAGCTCCCGAAAGGCCTCCACGGCCGCAGGAGACCAATTAGCAACATCAGAACCCTTCTTGGTCATATCCGTCAAAGGTTTAACCACGCTGGAAAAATTAGCGATAAAACGACGGTAAAAATTAGCAAAGCCCAAGAACTTCTGCATGCTCTTAACAGACGTGGGCTGAGTCCAGTCATGAATGGCATGGACCTTGACTGGGTCCATCTCCACAGTAGAAGGGGAAAAAATAAAACCCAAAAAAGAAACCTTCTGTACCCCAAAGATACATTTTGAGCCCTACACAAATAGAGCATTCTCCCGCAGAACCTGAAACACCATCCTGACCTGGTTCACATGGGACTCCCAATCATCAGAAAAAACCAAAATATCATCCAGATAAATAATCATGAATTTATCCAGATATTTCCGGATGATGTCATGCATGAAGGACTGAAACACAGAAGGGGCATTAGATAATCCGAAAGGCATCACCAGGTACTCAAAATGACCCTCGGGCGTATTAAATGCCGTTTTCCATTCATCTCCCTGCTTTATGCGCACAAGGTTATATGCACCACGAAGATCTATCTTGGTAAACCAACTGGATCCCTTAATCCGAGCAAACAAATCAGACAACAATGGCAAAGGATACTGAAATTTAACCGTGATCTTATTCAGAAGACGATAATCTATACAAGGTCTCAAAGACCCGTCTTTCTTGCCCACAAAAAAGAATCCTGCACCAAGAGGGGACAAGGATGGGCGAATATGTCCCTTCTCCAAAGACTCCTTTATATAACTCCGCATCGCGGCATGCTCTGGCACAGATAAATTAAAGAGTCGTCCCTTAGGAAACTTACTACCAGGAATCAAATCTATAGCACAATCACAGTCCCTATGAGGAGGAAGGGCACTGGACCTGGTCTCATTAAATACATCCTGAAAGTCTGACAAAAACTCAGGGATCTCAGAAGGAGTAGAAGAAGCAATAGACACCAATGGAGAATCGCCATGAATCCCCTGACACCCCCCACTAGACACAGTCATAGCTTTCCAATCTAAAACTGGATTATGGGCCTGTAACCATGGCAGACCCAAAACGACAACATCATGCATTTTATGCAGTACCAGAAAACGAATCACCTCCTGGTGTACAGGAGTCATGCACATGGTCACTTGCGTCCAATACTGAGGTTTATTCTCTGCCAATGGCGTAGAATCAATTCCTCTAAGAGGAATAGGATTTTCCAAAGGCTCCAGGACAAAACCGCAGCGCTTGGCAAACGACAAATCCATCAGACTTAAAGCAGCACCAGAATCCACAAAAGCCATAACTGGGTAAGAAGATAATGAACAAATTAAAGTCACAGACAAAATAAACTTAGGTTGAAAAGTACCAATGGCGACAGGATTAACTTCTTTTTTTAAACGTTTAGAGCATGCTGAGATAACATGTGTTGAATCACCACAGTAGAAACACAACCCATTTTGACGTCTATGATTTTGTCGCTCGGCTCTGGTCAAAATTCTGTCACATTGCATAGAATCAGGTGACCGTTCGGACAGCACCGCCAAAGGATTAACAGATTTGCGCTCCCGCAAACGTCGATCAATTTGAATGGCCAGAGCCATTGAATCATTCAGACCTGTAGGGATAGGAAACCCCACCATCACATCTTTAATGGCTTCAGAAAGACCATTTCTGAAATTTGCGGCCAGTGCACACTCATTCCATTGAGTAAGCACGGACCATTTCCGAAATTTTTGGCAATATACCTCAGCTTCGTCCTGACCCTGAGAGATAGCCAGCAACATTTTTTCAGCCTGATTTTCAAGATTAGGCTCCTCATAAAGCAAACCAAGTGCCAGGAAAAATGCATCAACATTCACCAATGCAGGATCTTCTGGCGCCAGAGAGAAGGCCCAATCTTGAGGGTCGCCGCGCAAGAAGGAAATAACAATCTTAACTTGCTGATCGGAACCACCAGAGGAACGAGGTTTCAGAGACAGAAACAATTTACAATTATTCCTAAAATTCAGGAACTTAGATCTATCTCCAAAAAACGGCTCAGGAATAGGTATTTTTGGTTCAGACATAGGGCTATGGATAACAAAATCCTGAATGCTTTGCACCCTAGCAGCAAGCTGATCCACACTAGAAGTCAGAGTCTGGACATTCATATCTGCAGCAGAGTTTCAGCCACTCAGAGAAAAAGGGGATGGAAGAAGCTAGGCAAACTGCAGCAAAAAAAAAACAACTCAGAACTTCTTTTTAATCCCGCTTCTGCGATGCATTAAACAATTTCTTTGGGCCTGGCATTCTGTTATGATCCCAATGGCAGAGGATCTCTGATATTCTGGCAAGATAGCAAAAACATAAATACTGCTCTAGGGAGGTGGAAACTGGGCTAACCGCATACCTGATCCTAACACAAACAACTAGAAGCAGCCGGTGAACGTGCCTACGTTGGTTCTAGACGTCTCAAGCCAGCCGGAGAACTGTCTACCCCTAGAGGGAAAATAAGACCTCACTTGCCTCCAGAGAAGTTGAACCCCAAAGATATAGAAAGCCCCCAACAAATAATAACGGTGAGGCAAGAAGAAAACACAAACGTAGAGATGAACTAGATTTCAGCAAAGTGAGGCCGACTAGTCTAGATAGGCAGAAAATAGATAGTGGACTATGCGGTCAGCAGAAAACCCTACAAAAACATCCACGCTGAACATTCAAGAACCCCCACACCGACTGACGGTGCGGGGGGAGAACATCAGCACCCTTAGAGCTTCCAGCGAGCCAGAAAATCAAATATAAGCAAGCTGGACAAAAACACTGAAAAATGCAAACGATCCAAATTGTTCAAAACAGACTTAGCTTTTCTTGCATGAGACAGACTGAAAGGAATCCGGAGGAGACCAAATAGGTCTGGATACAACGATGCCAGGCAAGAGACTGAGTCCAGAGGAGACTTAAATAGGGAACACCCGCTGCTTAACGACACAGCTGGAGCTCAGGCCTGCAACAAGACATGCCTAACACAATACCGTTAGTGACCACCAGAGGGAGCCCAGAAACACAGTTCACAACAGGAGGGAATTAAAGGTTTTGAATAACTGTTTGGAGTTGTAGGATACAGAAGATACGAGGGTTGTGAAGTAGGCCTTTTTAGCAGAGGTTAGAGCAGATTTAAAAGTGAGTGTTGCCTGTTTGAATGCAGTGAAGTCATCTTGCAAATGTGTTTTCTTCCAATGCCACTCTGCAACCCTGGACACTTGCCAGAGCTTTTTAGTGGTGTTATTGTGCCAGGGTTGTCTATTGATACGTCGCACTCTGCCATGAATGAGAGGGGCAACCATGTCAATAGCTGATGCAAGAGTGGCGTTGTAGAAAGCAGTGGTCTGTGTCATGGAGTGAGTATATGGATGCCAGTGGTAGGATAGTCAGGGAGTGTTTGGGTGTCTAGGTGTGCAAGGTTTCTGCGAGGGTGCGCATGTTGCTGGACATGGGTGACCGTGAGGTCTCCATCCCTGGGGTCGGCATCACCGTCCAGAAAAACCAGGCAAGTGCAACGGCACCTAGGGGTCCATATATTCATTAGCAACATCAGCCATAAGGCGCATGTGCACACTGTATATATGGATATGCAAATTGCCGCTTCTGAGAAAAAGAGGACTTAACTCTATAGCGCCACCTGTTGGAAGTAGCGATCCTACAAGTCACAATCAACCCTCTAACGAGTCGTGCAATATGACTTAGGATAAAAGCCAAATCAGTATCTCAATTCGCAGACACGGTGTTTCGGGCTATTGGCCCTCGTCAGTGCGAAGCATGAGAACTGATTTGGCTAGGTGAGAGGCTCTGGACTGGGGTCTAAGGGGTATCGTTTCTCCTTATGGAGAGTGACATACCATCTCTGGCTTGTCAAGGTAAGGAGGCTTATTTGCCGTACAATGCTCCTCTGGGAAATTAAATATGCAAATTGCCTCTTCTGAGAAAAAGAGGACTTAACTCTATAGCGCCACCTGTTGGAAGTAGCGATCCTACAAGTCACAATCAACCCTCTAACGAGTCGTGCAATATGACTTAGGATAAAAGCCAAATCAGTATCTCAATTCGCAGACACGGTGTTTCGGGCTGTTGGCCCTGTATATATGGAGTGAGTTCATCATAAGTGCCAGTTATGTTCTACGGTTGTCGGTTGTCTAACTGCTGTAATCAAAACTAATGCCATTTACAGCAGTTGACCCTTAGATGTCACTGTCAATCATGGCAGTGGCATTTAAGAGGTTGAAAACAGGAAGGGGGTTTATTTTTTACTTATAAACAAACAAAAAAATGTGTGTGATGTATGGACTTTTTACTTTATGTTTTAGCTTTGTGCCGAAAAAGACTGTGTTTTGTTTTCCCATCTGGAGCGTCATTTTTACCATAAAGTGAACCTCAAGAATAATGGAAGATTTCGTATTTGTATTTTTTTGTTAATTCCACCCAATTTGGATTTTTCTGAATTTTCAGCATGTAATATGGGTAAATGAATAATGTCATTCAAAACTATAACTCACCCTGCAAAAAAACACAACAATGTCGACAGAAATATAAACAAGCTATAGTTCTTGAAAATACAAATAAAAATGGCTGAGTCTCCAAGAAATGTAAAGGTCATTACCAAGGTAGTAAGTAATCCCCTATATATAGGTCTAAGGATAACTGACGGAGTGCTGGGACCCCAGCAATCATGATCACAGGAACCTAGTTCTGCAGGGCCCAATCTTGAATGGAGATCAGATGTGCACGCTTGACCTCCACTCCATTTATTCTTTATGGGACTTCTGGATTTAGTCGAGAACTAGATAATAAATGGAGCAGACATCAAGCAGCAGTCTGACCCACAGTAATAGATAAGGTACAGATGTGCTCAAAAGTTTATCTCCTGACCTCAAAATCACTGAGCCACTCTGGGGAGATCTCAAGCCTGCAGTTCATGCTAGACAGCCCAGAAATCTACAGGAACTGGAGGCTTTTTGCTAAGAAGAGTGGGCAGCTTTACCATCGGAGAAAATAAAGAACCTCATCCACAACTGCCACAAAAGACTTCAAGCTGTCATTGATGTTAGAGGGGGCAATACATGGTATTAAGAAATGGGGTATGTGAGCTTTTGATCAGGGTCATTTGGATGTTTTAGGTTGTCATTAAGATTTAACCACTAACCATGAGTGGAGAAAAAGTTTTGATGATATCATTCATATTCTCTGAAAAAAGGCGAAGAAAGCAAAAATTCTGCCAGGGTATATAAACTTTTGAGCACAACTGTATCCACTATCCTCTGGATTGTGGATACGTTACTATCTTGAGAATAACCCATAAATATGGGCTGCGGGTACACTGTATGACACAGTCAGACACAGGCAGTAAAAGGAGTCACTACCTGTGTTAGGGCAGTAGTTATGGGCGAACGTGCTCGGATTGCCTGTTTGTTATGCAATCCCTGCATGTGTCGCGGCTGTCGACATACTATTCGAGCACGCCGCAGTCATTCAGTTAGCACATGCCTTATCTGAGCACGTTCCCTCATCACTACAGGGCAGCTTTACTCCACATCACAACTTTCATTGTCTCAGCCAATAGTGCTGTTCATTACTGTGTGACCTATGGCACTGCAGTGTTATGGTGTCCTAAGTAAGTTGCGATGGAGAGAGTATCTGATCAGACATTAAAGTCAAAGTGAAGGCTCACATACTCTCACAGCCTGAAACCGTCCAGCATGATGTTCACTTTAATAAATGCCCTGTGCAGAGTCAACTTTATTAAAGCAGTATTTCTCTGTGTTTGGCTGGGTTTACTCTGAGTAATCTGATTTCCTCCCCCACTTCAAAGATATACTGATAGGGAATTTAGGTTGTGTCCATTGGGGACAGTGATGATGATGTCTGTTAAGTGCTGACTAATATATTTGGCTCACTTTCAAACACAAGAAAGGTCGTTGTATAGACAAAGACACAAGAGTTCAAAAGTACTGACAGCACAACTAACATTCAGGTTAACCTGTGTTATTTAGTTGAAGGTGCACCTTGTGCCAGTGTGCACCAGCAGATACATAACTTGTAGAGACTGGGTTACAATTCAGATATACAACAAATTTTTCACATTGAGAAACTAATAAACTGAAGAAATTTTGTACCTTTGGTGGCAAAGAGTTTTGGATCTACTAAAGACAGTAGTAAAGTTACACTAGCTCTCTGTTCCGTCATATTGACCGGAGACTGAATATATAGCAAATCAGTTGTTGTGTTAAAGCCTGGGCCTACCTCCGATTCTATGATGATGGGGTATACCACAACAACCTCTCTAGTTGCTTATAGAGTTACTAATAGGAACCTTAAATAGTTTGTACAAAGACTGCAAGTTATGACCTCTCCATAAGATAGGTGATAACTTGATAATCACTGGGTAGCCCACCACTGGGGTCTCCATCAATCCCAAGAACAAGGCTGTTAAGGGTCCATTTTGAGTGACAGTCATGCATGCACACACTTCTCCATTCATCTCCAGCAATCTCATAGACAATAAATTGAGTATTGGCACACATACTTAACATAGCTGCATTTTTGGGATTGTGTAGAGTTAATTGCCATACAATGGGTTGTTGTAACCCCTTATGGTTAAGGGCTATTGCAACGGAAAGCTTTTGCTATGTATATGGAGAAATGATGGAGTAACTAAGTTCACTTCAACTCGATGTATTTCCCAGATCAAGAGCCACTCTTGGCAAATCTCTCCTCTCTACCAAAGCGGTGGTCCCTGGCAGGTAACATATTAGTGTAGCGCCCCCCACTGCCGCAGGGCCGAGGGGTACCCGGTACCGGGCCTCTGAGTCTCTGCTTCTGGGGTTGTCACGGCGGCTAGGCCCCGGTCCGTGACCCTGCCGTGGGGCGCACAGTGAATGGTCGGTGTGGATGTCGGTGCAGTTGTGGGGTGCAGGTCGCGGTAAATAACGAGGACACCAGGTTGCAGTCTCTTTACCTCTTTACTGGAGATCTCTGAGTCCTCAGTCTAGAATACGGTTCACCAGGCTGCGCAAGTCCGGCCGGTCCAATGGCACTTCCAGAGTTCTCTTCACAGGTGGAAATCGATGCCTTCCTTCTTAGCGCTATGTGTTGTAGTCCTCCCCTGCTGTGCTTACGGAAAGTACCCCACAACTGTTGTGTCTGTTTCTTAAGTTCCCTCACAACTCGATTAAATGATGTTCTTCTAATCGTCCGTCCCTCCCTGATGTTACGGTTAGAACGGCACCCGTTTGTCGGGTAGGCCTGGAGTTCTTCCGGGACCCTAGAGACGCCCCTCTCCCGCAATTGCCTCCCAAGACTTCATAGGTGATATGTGTTAGACAGCCCGCCTTAAACTGACTGTCCTGCCGCTGTTTGGAGTATTGCTTGAAGCTGAATGTTATTCTACTCCCTCGGCGTTCCGGCCACCGGTAGTGCGCCTCAGTAGGGTGTTGCTTCGGTCTTACAGCACGACCCCTACTGGAATTCTCCTATTGCTTGATCTCGTTTCTCACTCAGCACAATCTATCTCGCTTCTAGTCCTTTCTTAGGGCACCGCCGCTATTCTGAGCAGGCACGGTCCCGTTACGTTCTTTCCAATGCCAAGCCTCTGCCAGGATCCCACCCCTGGCAGAGACCCTACTGTCTCTTCCTCCACAACACCCTCTGCCACTGAGTGTTGCTTCGTCCAATCCAGTCAGCTTTCTGATCTAACTTCCTGCCTGACCCCCGGTTTACCCACTATGGTGGGGAGTGGCCTAATGAATAGCACCCTTAGCTCCCCCCGGAGGCCCTGTGGTGAAATGTATTGGTGTCTGTGATACCTGATCAGATGAACTCCTTCAGTGCCATCGAACGCACCATGGCTCCCCATAGTGGCGGAGCCACAGTACTGCAACGACCAGGACTCTGGGGCGCTGCACTCCCCCCTGGTTAAACACAGTACTCCGGGACTGGGAAGAAAACAACAATACAAGTTAGCAAAAAGACATACAATTTTGTTGAGTGCAAAACAGTAAGTATACTTGAACAGGCTTCCCTTTATGGGAGGTGAGGACACTTTAACGTTACAAACATAATTAAATATCATAGCAACATGCTATAATTAGCTTTTCTTACCCAACCGGGTATTCTACTAAGTGCAAACATTATTGACCAATAATTTAACTTTGCCTTTAAGGATATACACTCTTAATCCGCTAAAGACCTTCCTATAATCACATTATAAGGTATTTTAACTTTTACATTCTCCTACTTTGAATCTGCAGGACCGCCTGTCCCTATGGCACCAGACCTACTGCCTCTCCTTTCTTTTACAGGACCGCCCCGTTCAGCCAGGGCCTACTGCCTTTCTCTACTATACATGGTATAGACATAACATTCCTTTCAATTAGAGAACATGGAGCCGGCTCTACTTGGCTCCTATTAGGACTCACTCACTAACCCCTACGGGTCCACTTTCTGTCCTTAGTAACACATTTCTAACTTTCTATGGGGACTCAGGGTTTACCTTCTATCCTCACCTTCATTATTACTTTCTTACTTTCACTTTAAGCAGAACTCTAAATCTACCCCTACGGGCTTTCTGCATCTTTCCTTTTAAAGAACATTATCTAGGTTTCACATCTTAAACAAATTGAACACACATAACTTTCCTATATGCAAAGCAGTTACATTTCTTCCAGAGCATCATCATCAGCATTTCTTCACATTTAACTAGTTAAAACACATACAACTTTTCTCATTCCAACATTACCATGGCATTACTGTTCTTAAAACAGTATTTCTCGTAAGTACGCTGTTGGACATCCCCTTTAAAAGAGGATCAAGTCTTTCTGAGGTAGCTCGTCTTCTCAGCCTACCAGTCTTTGTTCAGCAAAGGTTCCAGAACGGTATCTTCGCAAAGAGTCTTTAAATAAAACCAGTAGGAAGCGCCTTTAATAAGGTGCAAACTATTTACAAGAAAGTTTGGATCATGCACTGTTCATGATTTCTCAGTTTGTAAAACTTGTAGAAAAACAAACAATAAGGATCCCGGGTCAACAGAGGGATCCATAAAGAGTTAACCCTGGACGGGTTTAGCAACAACAATCAGGAACAGTAACTATTTACATTTTCAGAAGCATTAAAATCTCAGAATCCCCCACGAGGCGCCACCTGGCGGGGGAACCCCTGCAATACAGGCAGTTCAGGTTCCAGGTTCACTCCCGCGGCCAGGTACACCCCATGGGTGCGGGTCTGTTGCACAACCAGATCGTGTGCGGTGATGAGGGTCTGCGTTCCTACTTCCTTCTGCGCTGGTACATCAGGAGCATCAGTTACTTGAAAAGACACTTCTTTGGCCGCTGCGGTGGTTGCGGGGGTCATGTGGCAGATCGCAGGTTCCGTGATCAGACAGGTGGGGGTGACCAGGGTGGTTGCAGATCGGTCACACGGGGGCACTTTGGCTACAGGGGCTGGTTTCTCTTTCTTGTAGACGTTCAGAGCGAACCACCCCTTTTCCCCAAAATGCCGGGTGTAAGTAACGCTGTCCCCCGGGTAGAGGTCTCGATCGGGGTGGCCCTCTCTGAGGTGCGACTCGACATCCCGTCGGTTAACAAAGACCTCCGCGTACAGCCCCGGTTCTTTAATAAAGCCCCAGCCTCCTCAGAGTTTAAAGGTGGTGACGATGCCCTGCCTGCGCGGGGCCTGGTGAGTGGTGGGGTCCTTACGGGCCCGGTCCTTAACCGCCAAATCCTTTTGATGGTGGGCCTCCCGCCCAGCCTGATGTATTTTCTCTTCCTCTCGCCACCGTTGTTCTAGCTGTACCCGGTATTCTTCCCAGCTTAGGGCCTGTACCATCTCCCCCTTCTGGGTCTCCACCCCGGGGAACCCCATAAGATTGGATCCGGGGTTCACCCAGCGGCACACCGTGCGCTCCGCATGGACCTCACACAGCAAGGGAGTAGGGGTGATTGGGGCTCGCATACGGTGTTCCATGCCCGTGGCTTCCTCCCATGGTAGCAGGCGCTGGAGTCTATGGGTTCCCGGGAGAGGTGGTGCCGCTACGGGACCCACTAACACACCCTCGGCTGGCGGGGCAGGATCGGCGGACTCACCAACTGGTACAAGTTCACTTTCTGCAGCAGGTCCTGCTGGTTCTTCCGGTGAGAACTCCGATGTCCGGGAACCCTCTGCCGGCACCACCGGGTGCGGAGCCTGGACTCTCACATTCAGTTGGAGGAGCTGGTTATATAAGTCCTCCATCTCGGCTCTCAGGAATCTGGTGTTATCCACGGAGGACGGGTTGCTGGGCTCATCCAGGTAGTCGGGGGAGACTTCCACTTCAACCCCACTGTCGGGTTCGGAGCTGCTGGCCATAGCGTCCTCCACGTGGGTCACTTCCTGGTCTTTTTCCCGCTCTCTCCTTCGGGAGCGGTTTCGTTTTCTCTGCCTCCGCCCCCCATTAAGGATTAGGAGGCGGATCTCTGCTGCTGACGGACACGTCCTCACCGTGCAGAAATATTTAGACTGGGCGGCCATTGCTGTTCGCGCTCTCCAGCTTGCCTACGCCCCCTTCACGCCCCTCTTCTCTTCCTGCGCTCTCCTCAGCGCTACAATGGTGGCGGATTTTGGCGGCAAATGGCACAACACACAGTCCTCTTAATAAAGTACAGTCCAAGCACAACAAATCACAGTCTCCAGGCACACATGACCTGATTCTTCAGGCTTAAGTAGATCCTGTTCGTGACGCCAAGTTTGTAGCGCCCCCCACTGCCGCAGGGCCGAGGGGTACCCGGTACCGGGCCTCTGAGTCTCTGCTTCTGGGGTTGTCACGGCGGCTAGGCCCCGGTCCGTGACCCTGCCGTGGGGCGCACAGTGAATGGTCGGTGTGGATGTCGGTGCAGTTGTGGGGTGCAGGTCGCGGTAAATAACGAGGACACCAGGTTGCAGTCTCTTTACCTCTTTACTGGAGATCTCTGAGTCCTCAGTCCAGAATACGGTTCACCAGGCTGCGCAAGTCCGGCCGGTCCAATGGCACTTCCAGAGTTCTCTTCACAGGTGGAAATCGGTGCCTTCCTTCTTAGCGCTATGTGTTGTAGTCCTCCCCTGCTGTGCTTACGGAAAGTACCCCACAACTGTTGTGTCTGTTTCTTAAGTTCCCTCACAACTCGATTAAATGATGTTCTTCTAATCGTCCGTCCCTCCCTGATGTTACGGTTAGAACGGCACCCGTTTGTCGGGTAGGCCTGGAGTTCTTCCGGGACCCTAGAGACGCCCCTCTCCCGCAATTGCCTCCCAAGACTTCATAGGTGATATGTGTTAGACAGCCCGCCTTAAACTGACTGTCCTGCCGCTGTTTGGAGTATTGCTTGAAGCTGAATGTTATTCTACTCCCTCGGCGTTCCGGCCACCGGTAGTGCGCCTCAGTAGGGTGTTGCTTCGGTCTTACAGCACGACCCCTACTGGAATTCTCCTATTGCTTGATCTCGTTTCTCACTCAGCACAATCTATCTCGCTTCTAGTCCTTTCTTAGGGCACCGCCGCTATTCTGAGCAGGCACGGTCCCGTTACGTTCTTTCCAATGCCAAGCCTCTGCCAGGATCCCACCCCTGGCAGAGACCCTACTGTCTCTTCCTCCACAACACCCTCTGCCACTGAGTGTTGCTTCGTCCAATCCAGTCAGCTTTCTGATCTAACTTCCTGCCTGACCCCCGGTTTACCCACTATGGTGGGGAGTGGCCTAATGAATAGCACCCTTAGCTCCCCCCGGAGGCCCTGTGGTGAAATGTATTGGTGTCTGTGATACCTGATCAGATGAACTCCTTCAGTGCCATCGAACGCACCATGGCTCCCCATAGTGGCGGAGCCACAGTACTGCAACGACCAGGACTCTGGGGCGCTGCATTAGCCCTCCCTATTTATAGAGAACATGGATTGTTTCTCTAAATTTGAGCTTACTTGAATCATGGTTTCAGAAGTTCTATATCTGACATTCTATAGCTTAGTTACATGGCGCTCGACGCTCATGTTGAATTAGCATATTAATGATCTACATTCTGAAATGTTTGCTTTCAAGTTAAAAGGAAATCTTAGTAAAGTAGAATCTACAGCAGGTAGCTGCAATTTAATGCTCTGATAATTTGGCAATTTCCTTTGGACTTGCTGAGCAGTATTTACGGTACATAGGGCCCCTTCACAAATAACACTGCACTAGAACAAAACAGCAGTATTTCTATATACAACATTTCATACTCATCTGTAGAAATGGCTATTTTCTTAAATCTACTATGTACAGTACAGAATTATTATTATTATTTATTATTATAGCGCCATTTATTCCATGGCGCTTTACATGTGAGGAGGGGTATACATAATAAAAACAAGTACAATAGACCAACTTACAAGTTTTAAGACAAAGTGTTATATTTTGTTATTTTAGTTAGCAGATGGTTTATATTACTTTCGCAAATGACAATAAATCAATTATTACCCTGAAAGGAATAGATGTGTAGTAAGTTGTTCAGTAGAGCGTATTATACGTCCATGGGTCTGTATGTAAAACGGATAGTATATGGACTGCAAATGGACTATTGCAAGTCAATGGTGTAGTTCACATGAACATTTTACACACGGACCAATGACGAGAGTATAAAAAATCTTAGACTGCACTAGCCTGTTCAGTTTTGTAGAAAAGGCTCCTCCATCAAACTCAGTGGGTGAGTTAAAAAAAAAACAGATGTAATGGGCACACCTTTCATTTTATATTTCGCCATTGTGGTTCGTATTGGTAATGAAGAGAATCTTTCATTGAAACAGTTTTGATAAATGATACCCATTGTGCCTCACCTTTGCAACACCATGCAGTTTTGAAGCCACCAGTTCCAAAAACATTTACAGTATCTTGGTCTCTTCATTCCTGATTATACAGTCCCAATAGTCTTCACAACTTTCAGCATGGACCCAGCTAAATTGTAGGTGTTTTTGTGCATGGTCTTTATGAGAGGCTTCCTTCATGGATGGCACCGATGCATGCCTTTCCTCTGCTGTGCACACCGTATTGTGACATGAGAAACACTCTAATTTGGTTTTTCTACTTTTTTAGCAAACTGCAGCAAACTTGCATGTCGATTTTCTTCCACCCTTCTCATCAGAAGATGCTTCTATTTAGGTGAAAAAATGAGGATAGTTTCCGGCACAATCAACTGGATAAAAATTTTAAGTTTATTGAATCAAGTTAAAAGTCCAGAAAAGTTAAAAACCTCAACACCTCATGCATTTCTGGTGTACTAAGAAGCCTTTAATCAAAAGAAGGTGGTGTTGCTGAATTCTTGTTCATCAGAATTTTGGAATCAAAACTTTAGCTTTGCTCCTAAGACTTTCATCAGGGTGTATTCATTTTTTCAACATGGTCTTGAATGAATTTGTTAGGAAAACTATTTTTGGGGGTGTGCAAATTAAGAAATCTTATTCACAATCAATGGCCCACATCTGTGGGAGTATTTTGTAATATGTTATCCCATAAAGTGGAATCTGAAAGGAAACTAAGGGTCTTCTGACAAATCTGTTGGGGGTTTATTCATTTCAAAGAGTATTTAGTCAGCCACCAATTGTGCAAGTTCCCCCACTTAAAGGGACTCTGTCACCTGAATTTGGAGGGAACAATTTTCAGTCATATGAGCGGGGTTTTTCGGGTGTTTGATTCACCCTTTCCTTACCCGCTGGCTGCATGCTGGCTGCATGCTGGCTGCAATATTGGATTGAAGTTCATTCTCTGTCCTCCGTAGTACATGCCTGCAAAAGGCAATCTTGCCTTACGCAGGCGTGTACTATGGAGGACAGAGAATGAACTTCAATCCAATATTGCAGCCAGCATGCAGCCAGCGGGTAGGGAAAGGGTGAATCAAACACCCGAAAACCCCGCCCATATGACTGAAAATTGTTCCCTCCAAATTCAGGTGACAGAGTCCCTTTAAAAAGATGAGAGAGGCCTGTAATTGACAACATAACTATGAAAATCAAAATAATAAGACAAATCCAGAAAATCTCCTTGTCTGTTTTGGCAAGATTTATTTTGCTAATTAAGGTGGAAAATAAGTATTTGGTCATTAACAAAAGTTAATCTCAATATTTTGTTATATATCCTTTGTTGGCAATGACAGAGGTCAAACATTTTGCTGTAAGTCTTTGCAAGGATGGCACACACTGTTGGTGGTATGTTGGCCCATTCCTCCATGCAGATCTCCTCTAGAGCAGTGATGTTTTAGGCCTGTCGCTGTGCAACGGACTTTCAACTCCCTCCAAAGGTTTTCTATGGGGTTGAGATCTGGAGACTGGGTAGGCCACTCCAGGACCTTCATATGCTTCTTACGTAGCCACTCCTTCGTTGCTCTGGCGGTGTGCTTGGGATTTTCATCATGCTGAAAAACCCATCCACGTTTCATCTTCAATGCCCTTGCTGATGGAAGATAGTTTGCACTCAAAATCTCATGATACATGGCCCCATTCATTCTTTCATGTACACGGATCAGTCGTCCTGGTCCCTTTGCAGAGAAACAGCCCCAAAGCATGATGTTGAAACCCCCATGCTTCACAGTAGGTATGGTGTTCTTTGGATGCAACTCAGCATTCTGTCTCCTCCATACACAATGAGTTTTGTTTCTACCAAACAGTTCTACTTTTGTTTCATCAGACCATATGACATTCTCTCAATACTATTCTGGATAATCCAAATGCTCTCTAGCAAACTTCAGACGGGTCCGGACACGTACTGGCTGAAGCAGGTTGACACGTCTGGCATTGCAGGATCTGAGTCCCTGGAGGCGTAGTGTGTTACTGATGGTATCCTTTGTTATGGTGGTCCCAGCTCTATGCAGGTCATTCTCTAGGTCCCCAGTGAAGTTCTGGGATTTTTGCTCACCATTCTTGTGATCATTTTGACCCCATGGGGTGAGATCTTGCTTGGAGCCCCAGATCGAGGGAGATTATCAGTGGTCTTGTATGTCTTCCATTTTCTTATTATTACTCCCACAGTTGATTTCATCACACCAAGCTGCTTGCCTATTGCAGATTCAGTCTTCCCAGCCTGGTGTGGAACATCTGCCAGGGCCGTGAGGTACTCGGTAAGGGGTCTGGTACTTAAAGGGATGTGTCATGGCGGCGGCGACCCGTTCCGTGGCCCTGGGCGCCCATGTTAAAGGGACGGTCTTTAAAGGGGTTAGTTGAATAATAAAAGTTTTTGATGCCACCTGTGGTATTCAGTCAGGGGTCCACTAGGGTGATATTATGGCAGCAGGGATGGTATGGCTTCCCACAGGTGAAGCTGGGTCCCCAGGGCTCCCGGTGTAATAGATGAAGATGGTGATAGGTAATGTAGTAATAAACGGAGGACACAGGGTTGCAGTCTCTTTACCTCATCACTTGGTTCAAGGCAGCCACAGTCCAGGGTACCAGATCACGGATGCTGGTGTGGTCCGGCCGGCTTGGAAGCAAATTGGAAATCCCTCTAACCAGGTGGGGTTGGAAGCCTTCCTTCTAGTGCTGTGGTGTTTTAGTCCCTTGCTGCCTTAGGCCTCACACAAGGTCCTCACGTTTTCTCTGTCCCCCTTTAGGTAGGTGTTGTGGATTCTGTTTTTGGGCTCCCTCTGGTGGTTACAACTGGTACTGGGTGACTTTGGTGGGTTGCGGTCTCTGGTTTCCACCTGTCCATCAGAGGCTGGGTGTTTCCTATTTAACCTGGCTTTCCTGTCATTCCCTTGCCGGCTATCAATGTATCAGTGTGTCTCTGTTACCTTTTCTACCTGCTCCTAGGCCTTCAAGACAAGCTAAGTCTGGATTTCCCTGTTTCATGTTTGCTTTCATGTTTTTAGTCCAGCTTGCAGATATGTAATTCTCTGCTGCTGGTTGCTCTAGTGGGCTGAAATTACCACTCATGTACCATGAGTTGGCACATGAGTTCAAGTAATTTCAGGATGGTATTTTGAAGGGTTTTAAGCTGACCGCGCAGTTCACCTTTTGTATCCTCTGCTATCTAGCTTAAGCGGGCCTCATTTTGCTGAATCTGTTTTCATAACTACGTTTGTGCCTTCCTCTCATTTCACCGTCATTATATGTGGGGGGCTGCTATTTCTGTGGGAATATTTCTCTGGAGGCAAGATAGGTCTGTGATTCTTCTGATAGGGGTAGCTAGATCTCCGGCTGGCGCGAGACGTCTAGAGTCCCCCCAGGAACGTTCCCCGGCTGCTGTTAGTTGAGTGTTGAGGTTCAGGATCGCGGTCAGCTCAGGTTCCATCACCCTAGAGCTCGTCCTGTTTTTGCCCGTGTTATGTGTTTAATTCCCTGCCATTGGGAACATCAGTATAGCCGGCCCACAAAGTGTTAATTGTTTGGGCTGAAGCAGGAGAAAAAGAAGTGTTGAAGGGAAATTTTTTTTTTTTTCCCTCAGAGTTTTGCTGCCTAGCCCTTAATTGCTGTCTAGCTGCTTCTTACCTCCTCTTAACCCTTGAATGGCTCTGACCTTAGCTGTTTAACATGGATGTCCAGAGTTTGGCTTCCAGCCTGAATAATCTTGCTGCAAAAGTTCAAAACATACAGGCTTTTGTTGTTCACACTCCTATGTCTGAACCTAGAATTCCTATTCCAGAGTTTTTTTCTGGAGATAGATCTACCTTCCTGAATTTCAGGAACAATTGCAAATTGTTTCAAGTCCTGCGGGCCAATTCTCTGTTTGTGAAGGGCTCAAAATGTCTCTTCGGAGTCCAGAAGATTTCTTTTTTGGGGTACATTTTTTCTCCTTCTACTATTGAGATGGATCCCGTCAAGGTTCAGGCGATTTGTGGCTGGACACAACCTACATCTGTTAAGAGTCTTCAGAAGTTCTTGGGTTTTGCTAATTTTTATCGTCGGTTCATTACTAATTTTTCCAGTGTTGTTAAACCTTTGACTGATTTGACTAAAAAGGGTGCTGATGTTGCTAATTGGTCTCCTACAGCTGTGGAGGCCTTTCAGGAACTTAAGCGCCGGTTTTCTTCTGCTCCTGTGTTATGTCAACCAGATGTTTCACTTCCTTTTCAGGTTGAGGTTGATGCTTCCGAGATTGGAGCGGGGGCGGTTTTGTCACAGAGAAGTTCCGATGGCTCGGTGATGAAGCCATGTGCGTTCTTTTCTAGAAAATTCTCGCCCGCCGAGCGCAATTATGATGTGGGTAATCGGGAGCTTTTGGCCATGAAGTGGGCATTTGAGGAGTGGCGTCATTGGCTTGAGGGTGCTAGACATCGTGTGGTGGTCTTGACTGATCACAAAAATCTGATTTACCTTGAGTCTGCCAGGCGTCTGAATCCTAGACAGGCTCGTTGGTCGTTGTTTTTTTTCTCGTTTCAATTTTGTGGTTTCATACCTGCCAGGTTCAAAGAATGTGAAGGCAGATGCTCTTTCCAGGAGTTTTGTGCCTGATTCTCCTGGAGACTCTGGGCCTACTGGTATCCTTAGGGATGGGGTAATATTGTCCGCCGTCTCCCCAGACTTGCGACGTGCATTGCAGGAGTTTCAGGCGGATAAACCTGATCGTTGCCCACCAGAAAGACTGTTTGTTCCGGATGATTGGACCAGTAGAGTCATCTCCGAGGTCCATTCTTCTGTGTTGGCTGGTCATCCTGGAATATTTGGTACTAGAGACTTGGTGGCCAGGTCTTTTTGGTGGCCTTCCTTGTCAAGGGATGTGCGCACCTTTGTGCAGTCTTGTGAAGTGTGTGCTCGGGCTAAGCCTTGCTGTTCTCGGGCCAGTGGGTTGTTGTTATCCTTGCCTATCCCGAAGAGGCCTTGGACGCACATTTCCATGGATTTTATTTCAGATCTCCCTGTCTCACAGAAAATGTCCGTTATCTGGGTTGTGTGTGACCGCTTTTCTAAGATGGTTCATTTGGTACCCTTGCCTAAGTTGCCTTCCTCATCTGAGTTGGTCCCTTTATTTTTTCAGAACGTGGTTCGTTTGCATGGGATTCCGGAGAATATCGTTTCTGACAGGGGATCCCAGTTTGTGTCTAGATTTTGGCGGACGTTTTGTGCTAAGATGGGCATTGATTTGTCTTTCTCGTCTGCATTCCATCCTCAGACGAATGGCCAGATGGAGCGAACTAATCAGACCTTGGAAACTTATTTAAGGTGTTTTGTTTCTGCTGATCAAGATGACTGGGTTGCCTTTTTGCCACTGGCCGAATTTGCCCTTAATAATCGGGCTAGTTCTGCTACTTTGGTTTCTCCTTTCTTTTGTAATTCGGGGTTTCATCCTCGTTTCTCCTCTGGTCAGGTGGAGCCTTCGGATTGTCCTGCAGTGGACGTGGTGGTGGACAGGCTACATCAGATTTGGAATCAGGTGGTGGACAATTTGAAGTTGTCTTAGGAGAAGACTCAGCAGTTTGCTAATCGCCGTCGCCGCGTGGGTCCCCGACTTCTTGTTGGGGACTTGGTGTGGTTGTCTTCTCGTTTTGTCCCTATGAAGGTCTCTTCTCCTAAGTTCAAGCCTCGGTTCATCGGTCCTTATAAGATCTTGGAGATTCTTAACCCTGTATCTTTTCGTTTGGATCTCCCAGCATCGTTTGCTATTCATAATGTGTTCCATCGGTCGTTATTGCGGAGGTATGAGGTGCCCGTTGTTCCTTCGGTTGAGCCTCCTGCTCCGGTGCTGGTGGAGGGAGAATTGGAGTATGTTGTTGAGAAGATCTTGGATTCTCGTGTTTCCAGACGTAAACTCCAGTATTTGGTTAAGTGGAAGGGTTATGGTCAGGAGGATAATTCCTGGGTGGTCGCCTCTGATGTTCATGCGACTGATTTGGTCCGCGCCTTCCACAGAGCTCATCCTGATCGCCCTGGGGGTTCTCGTGAGGGTTCGGTGACCCCTCCTCAAGGGGGGGGTACTGTTGTGGATTCTGTTTTTGGGCTCCCTCTGGTGGTTACAACTGGTACTGGGTGACTTTGGTGGGTTGCGGTCTCTGGTTTCCACCTGTCCATCAGAGGCTGGGTGTTTCCTATTTAACCTGGCTTTCCTGTCATTCCCTTGCCGGCTATCAATGTATCAGTGTGTCTCTGTTACCTTTGCTACCTGCTCCTAGGCCTTCAAGACAAGCTAAGTCTGGATTTCCCTGTTTCATGTTTGCTTTCATGTTTTTAGTCCAGCTTGCAGATATGTAATTCTCTGCTGCTGGTTGCTCTAGTGGGCTGAAATTACCACTCATGTACCATGAGTTGGCACATGAGTTCAAGTAATTTCAGGATGGTATTTTGAAGGGTTTTAAGCTGACCGCGCAGTTCACCTTTTGTATCCTCTGCTATTTAGCTTAAGCGGGCCTCATTTTGCTGAATCTGTTTTCATAACTACGTTTGTGCCTTCCTCTCATTTCACCGTCATTATATGTGGGGGGCTGCTATTTCTGTGGGAATATTTCTCTGGAGGCAAGATAGGTCTGTGATTCTTCTGATAGGGGTAGCTAGATCTCCGGCTGGCGCGAGACGTCTAGAGTCCCCCCAGGAACGTTCCCCGGCTGCTGTTAGTTGAGTGTTGAGGTTCAGGATCGCGGTCAGCTCAGGTTCCATCACCCTAGAGCTCGTCCTGTTTTTGCCCGTGTTATGTGTTTAATTCCCTGCCATTGGGAACATGACAGGTAGGACTCGCATACGACGAGTAGCTCGAGCCGGATCTCTACCACAACCCGGGCTCTATTTACTACGGTGTCCTCGGGTGTTAATGGTGGACAGGTAACTTGCAATCAGCTGTCCGCCAGTTTCTGCTTTGGGGCATGAAGTTACCCCCATAACCTCGGTCTTCCGGGTACTGGTATCTGCGCTCAGCATGGAGGAAGCAAAGTCGCAGCTTCTCTCTCTCCAGCTCTTTACTCTCCTTTGCTTCTTCTCCCTCTCAGTCTCCTACAGACTGCTCTGCTTTCTTTTCCCTCCCTAGGAGCCGCAGAATCACTCGTCTCCACGGCCCCAGCTTTCCTTCCTCTCTTCTCGCTCTCCTATCACCAACTGTCTAACTCCAACTGCTTATCAACTGCCTAGCAACTGAATCCTCCTCCCAACCAGAGAGAGCAACTCCCCTGAAGTCAGATGTAGCGCTCCCACTTCTGGCATGGAGTCAGAACAGTGTTGTGTGTGCTGAATACCTGACAAAGGGATCCTTCCTCGCTTCCAAGTGTGACATTGCTCTCCCCATGAGGAAAGCAATGCCACTGAAAAACCGGTTACCTGGGGTGTTACACTCCCCCCCCTGTTACACTCCCCCCATTAAATCCAGTACTCCTGGACTGGGAAAACAAAAACAACAATAAATTGGTTAGATAATGCAAACATTTTGAGAAATGCATTTCAAGAGATACATAAACTTTTCTTCCCTTTATGGGAAGCTGTTTTTCTTGAATGTTGCAAAACATATTTACAAAGGCACAGTCATTTTAGTACCAGGGTGTCCTTGTGCACCAACAGTAATGATGCGGGGGACCCATTCTAAACCCCAACGTAGGCTAGGGCGGTCTGCAAGGCGTAACATCCAGACCCCGTCTTCGGCCGTTTTTCTTCAGTCCTAGGGACAATCAAGGCCCTCCCCATGCTGGCAATGTGGGTAGAACCAGTAGGATGCACGTTTAGTGGTGCCAACTATTTACAGTAAAATTTTTGGGCAATTCACCGTCCATTACCCTATTGTCCATTTAAGATTTTCAATAAGCATAACCAAACATTTTTAAACAGGTAACAATTATTGACATCTTATATTTTAGTCTCTGTAACGGGTTGGTATCTGACCTCTGGTACTACGGGTAGATCTACGCAGTACAGGGATTGATAGTGACCTGCGAATATTCACTATTCTTGCTACCACTGGTGTAGTGCACTCTCTCATGGCTACACTTCTAGTGATTCTACGTAGCACAGGTATACTTTATCTCCTAGGAATACTTCTCACTGTGGGCATGACGGGGTGGATTCTCTTGTTCCACTGCTGGTGTGGTATCTGCTGCTTGAGCCCATTGGTTTTCAGGTTGGTCTTGAGTCACATTTCTTTCTGGTATGACTAATTGGGGAAAGGTCAAGACAGGCACTACGATGGCTTGGTTCACTTGTGTCCATGACTGAGGAAAGTCTCCAAGAATGGTATGGATTTTCTTTTGTTCTTCTTCCTTAGGTTGATAGATATCTTGATCCGTTTCCTGTTTTTTCAACTGATTAGGGCATACCTTCAGATGATCTCTTGACACCGCTGTTGAGGTTTCTCCTCCATCTTGACTTATGAGGCACACCTTGGAGTTATCAAAGTTTGACGGTAAGACAGTGTATGGTTCTATCTCCCACTGATCATCAAGTTTGTGGACTCTTCTTTTCCCTTTACGACTTGTTCTCCAGGTGACAAGGGAATTGCAGGGGCATGTTGATTATAGTTTCTCTCTTGCCTGTCTTGCTTGAGACAAACTTCTTTCTACACACTCTTGCACTTTGCGGTATCACTGTTGCTGCTCTGTATCCCAGTCTGCATCTGGTGATGTGACTTTAGGTGTTAAGACTCCCATGTCCAAGTCAATAGGTAGATTGCAAGGTCTTGCTCTCATTAGGTAGGCTGGAGTGCAGTTGGTAGAATTCACTGGGATATGGTTATACAGATCTACCAAGTCTTGCAACTTCTCTGGCCACAGGTTTCTCTCTTCCAAGGGCAAGGTCTTCATTAAGTCAATTACCACCTGGTTCATCTTCTCACACATGCCATTTGTCTGTGGATGGTATGGTGTTGTCCTGATTTTCTTGCATCCGTACAGATTACAGAACTCCTGGAACACTTCTGCTTCAAAGGCTGGGCCTTGGTCAGTGAGTATCTTTTCAGGGTAACCATGTGGTCGACAAAAGTGTTGCTGGAATGCCTTGGCTACTGTCTTCACTGTCTGGTCCTTGACAGGCACGACTACCAGGAATCTTGAGTAATGGTCCACTATGGTAAAAGCATCGACATAGCCTGACCGGCTTGGGGTCACCTTCACGTGGTCTAAGGCTACCAGATCAAGTGGCTGTTTTGCAACTATGGGCTGTAGGGGAGGTGGTCAAATGTGAGGTGTTCACTAAAAAAAAATGGTTTTGTAAATTTTGTTGTAAAAATGAGAAATCGTAGATTAATGAGAAAAAAATAAACTTTTTTGAATTTACTAAATGGCTGCAATGAAAGAGTGAAAAATTATACAGGGTTCTGAATACTTTCCTTACCCAGTTTTATATATATATATATATATATATATATATATATATATATATATATATATATACTAGCTGTTTCCAGCCAGCTAACTCTCGGCATGCTCATTGCTATCTAATTAACGCTGCTAGTGATTAAAGTAAATAATGACAACATTCAATAACGCTTACGCAGGTGGTAAATTAACTTAAAATTAAGTTAATAACAATAATAATAATTAAAAATCAGAATAATACTAATACATTTTATACACAGTGTAAAATCAAAAGCAAACTAGATTTGTGTGGTAATGTGTGAGGGCAGAGCCTCGTGTGGTATTGTGTGGGGACGCAGCCTCATGTGGTAATGTGTGAGGACAGAGCCTCGTGTGGTAATGTGGAGGGACGGAGCCTCGTGTGGTAATGTGTGGGGATGGAGCCTCATGTGGTAATGTGTGAGTATGGAGCCGCGTATGGTAATGTGTGGGGACAGAGCCTCGTGTGGTAATGTGTGAGGATGGAGCCTCGTGTGGTAATGTGTGGAGACGGAGCCTCGTGTGGTAATGTGTGGGGACGGAGCCTCGTGTGGTAATGGGGGCGGGATTATGTGTGGTAATGTTGTGGGGGAGCGGGATTGTATGTGGTAATGTGGTGGGGGGGCGGGATTATGTGTGGCACTGTGGTGGGGGGTGGGATTATGTGTGGTAGTGTGGTAATGTGGTGGGGGTGGGATTATGTGTGGTAATGTGGTGGGGGGGCGGGATTATGGGTGGTAATGTGGTGGGGGCGGGATTATGTGTGGTAATGTGGTGGGGGTGGGATTATGTGTGGTAATGTGGTGAAGGGGCGGGATTATGTGTGGTAATGTGTTGGGGGGGCGGAATTATGTGTGGTAATGTGGTGGGGGGTGGGATTATGTGTGGTAATGTGGTGGGGGGCGGGATTATGTGTGGTAATGTGGTGAGGGGCGGGATTATGTGTGGTAATGTGGTGGGGGGCGGGATTATGTGGTAATGTGGTGGGGGGGCGGGATTATGTGTGGTAATGTGGTGGGGGCGGGATTATGTGTGGTAATGTGGTGAGGGAGCGGTATTATGTGTGGTAATGTGGTGGGGGGGCGGTATTATGTGTGGTAATGTGGTGGGGGGCGGGATTGTATGTGGTAATGTGGTGGAGGCAGGATTGTGTGTGGTAATATGGTGGGGGGATTATGTGTGGTAATGTGGTGGGGGCAGGATTATGTGTGATAATGTGGTGGGGGGCGGTATTATGTGTGGTAATGTGGTGGGGGGCGTTATTGTGTGGTAATGTGGTGGGGGGCGGGATTGTGTGGTAATGTGGTGGGGGCAGGATTGTGTGTGGTAATGTGGTGGGGGCGGGATTGTGTGTGGTAATGTGGTCGGGGGCGGGATTATGTGTGGTGATGTGTGGGGGCGGAGCTACTGTGCAGGGGGCAGGATTAGCGAGTAATCACGATGCCTTTTATATATATATATAGATATATATATATATACACTCACCGGCCACTTTATTAGGTACACCTGTCCAACTTCTTGTTAACACTTAATTTCTAATTAGCCAATCACATGGCGGCAACTCAGTGCATTTAGGCATGTAGACCTGGTCAAGACAATCTCCTGCAGTTCAAACCGAGCATCAGTATGGGGAAGAAAGGTGATTTGAGTGCCTTTGAACGTGGCATGGTTGTTGGTGCCAGAAGGGCTGGTCTGAGTATTTCAGAAACTGCTGATCTACTGGGATTTTCACGCACAACCATCTCTAGGGTTTACAGAGAATGGTCCGAAAAAGAAAAAAAATCCAGTGAGCGGCAGTTCTGTGGGCGGAAATGCCTTGTTGATGCCAGAGGTCAGAGGAGAATGGGCAGACTGGTTCGAGCTGATAGAAAGGCAACAGTGACTCAAATCGCCACCCGTTACAACCAAGGTAGGCCTAAGAGCATCTCTGAACGCACAGTGTGTCGAACTTTGAGGCAGATGGGCTACAGCAGCAGAAGACCACACTGGGTACCACTCCTTTCAGCTAAGAACAGGAAACTGAGGCTACAATTTGTACAAGCTCATCGAAATTGGACAGTAGAAGATTGGAAAAACGTTGCTTGGTCTGATGAGTCTCGATTTCTGCTGCGACATTCGGATGGTAGGGTCAGAATTTGGCGTAAACAACATGAAAGCATGGATCCATCCTGCCTTGTATGGAGCATCTTTGGGATGTGCAGCCGACAAATCTGCGGCAACTGTGTGATGCCATCATGTCAATATGGACCAAAATCTCTGAGGAATGCTTCCAGCACCTTGTTGAATCTATGCCACGAAGAATTGAGGCAGTTCTGAAGGCAAAAGGGGGTCCAACCCGTTACTAGCATGGTGTACCTAATAAAGTGGCCGGTGAGTGTACTTAAACAATAATGAAACATCTATAACACTCTAAAGACCTTACTTTTAGAAGGACTGAATGTTACCCATTCTTGCTTTTAATTGTCACTCATAGGTGCAGTGCTATCATGATAACATGGCAGCTTAGGCTACTTTCACACTAGAGTCGTGCACTGCACGTCGCTATGCGTCGTTTTGCAGAAAAAACGCATCCTGCAAAAGTGCAGGATGCGTTTTTTCTCCATAGACTAGTATTAGCGACGCAGTGCGACACAATGCAACACGTCGCAACCGTCGTGGCGACGGTTGCGTCGTGTTGCGTCAGACCATCGGCACAAAAAAACGTTACATGTAACTTTTTTTGTGCGTTGTGTGCAGCAATTCCGACCGCGCATGCGCTGCTGGAACTCCACCACCGCCTCCCGGCACCTCACAATGGGGTAGCGGATGCGTGGAAAAACTGCATCCGCTGCCCCCGTTGTGCGGCGCTTCCACAGCTAGCGTCGGTGCGCTGCAACGTTGCATAGCGGCGTGCAGTGCACGACGCTAGTGTGAAAGTAGCCTTACCTCGTGCATAGGAAAATATTGCTCTATGTCTTCTCTGTCATTTTACACCTTGTTGATTACCCTACATAACATTGTGTAATGTCAATGTCCTTGCAGCACGATGTACATAAATAATCCTGCAGCACTGCATACTGCAACTTCATTGCCCTGTGTACTGTGTGTGCCACGACCCTAAGGCTATGTGCACAGGCTGCGGACTGGTGTGCGGATTTTTCCGCACTGATTTTGATAAATCCGCAGGGCAAAAACACTGCGTTTTTCCTCCGGATTTATCGCGGATTTACTGCGGATTTACCGCGGTTTTTGTGCGGTTTCTACTGCGGTTTTACACCTGTGGTTTTTTAATATGGAGCAGGTGTAAAATCGCTGAGGATTCCGCACATAGAATTGACATGCTGCAGAAAATAAACCGTGCGTTTCCGCGCATTTTTTTCCGCAGCATGTGCACAGCGGTTTTTATTTTCCATAGGTTAACATGGGACTGTACACCGCATGGAAAAATGCTACGAATCCGCAGCATCAAAAACACAGCGGATGCGCAGTAAAAACCGCAATGTGTGCACATACCCTAAATGTTCTTTGACAAAATAGAAAATAGAGGTGACCGTATTACAGTTATTATTTTGATATGTATGTGGCCATGGAGCGCCCCCACACCGCCGCAGGGCCGAGGGGTACCCGGAGCCGGGCCTCGGGGATCTCAGTCCTGGGGTTGTCACGGTGGCTAGACCCGGTCCGTGGCCCTGTCTGTCAGTGGGGGACGTCCGTTGCAAATAGTAGGTACTGTTAACGGTGGTATAGCGGTGCAGTTGTGGGGTGCAGGTCGCGGTAAATAACGAGGACACCAGGTTGCAGTCTCTTTACCTCTTTACTGGAGATCTCTCGGTCCTCAGTCCAGAATCCGGTCCACCAGGCTGCGCAAGTCCGGCCGGTCCAATGGCACTTCCAGAGTTCTCCTCACAAGTGGAAATCAGTGCCTTCCTTCTTAGCGCTTTGTGTTGTAGTCCTTCCCTGCTGTGCTTACGGAAAGTACCCCACAACTGTTGTGTCTGTTTCTTAAGTTCCCTCACAACTCGATTAACTGATCTTCTGCTAATCTTCCGTCCCTTCCTGATGTTACAGTAAGAACGGCACCCGTTTGTCAGGTAGGCCTGGAGTTCTTCCGGGACCCTAGAGACGCCCCTCTCCCGCAATTGCCCCCCAAGACTTCATAGGTGATATGTGGTAGACAGCCCGCCTGAGACTGACTGTCCTGCCGCTGTTTGGAGTATGGCTTAAAGCTGGTTCTTATTCCACTCCCTCGGCGTTCCGGCCACCGGTAATGCGCCTCAGCAAGGTGCTGCCTCTTTCAACAAAACCCCTGCTGGTGTTCTCCTTCTGCTTGATTTCGTTTCTCACTCAGCACAATCTATCTCGCTTCTAATCCTTTCTTAGGGCACCGCCGCTATTCTGAGCAGGCACGGTCCCGTTACGTTCTTTCAATGCCAAGCCTCTGCCAGGATCCCACCCCTGGCAGAGACCCTACTGTCTCTTCCTCCACAACACCCTCTCTCACTAGGTGTTGCTTCGTTCGATCCAGTCAGCTTTCTCTACTAACTTCCTGCCTGACCCCCAGTTTACCCACTATGGTGGGGAGTGGCCTAATGAATAGCACCCTTAGCTCCCCCCGGAGGCCCAGCTGTGAAACATATTGGTGTCTGTGATACCTGATTGGAGGAACTCCTTCAGTACCATCGAACGCACCATGGCTCCCCTTAGTGGCGGAGCCACAGTACTGCAACGACCAGGACTCTGGGGCGCTGCACTCCCCCCTGGTTAAACACAGTACTCCGGGACTGGGAAGAAAACAACAATACAGGTTAGCAAAAAGACATACAAATTTGTTGAGTGCAAAACAATAAGCATACTTGAACAGGCTTCCCTTTATGGGAGGTGAGGACACTTTAACGTTACAAAACATAATCAAATATCATAGCAACAGGCTACAATTTACTCTCATTACCCAACCGGGTATTCTACTAAGTGCAAATGCTGGAACAATAAATTAACATTGCCTTTAAGAAACATACACTCTTAGTTTATCAAAGGCCTTCCTATAATCACATTACAGGGCAAGGTAACTTCACATTCTCCTACTTTGAACCTGCAGGACCGCCTGTCCCTATGGCACCAGACCTACTGCCTCTCCTTTCTTTTACAGGACCGCCCCGTTCAGCCAGGGCCTACTGCCTTTCTCTACTATACATAGTATAGACATAACATTCCTTTCAATTTGTAAGACAAAGCAGTGGGGGCACCACGATCAGCGGGACTCAACCCAGGTCTATAACAACTGAACCATATAAATAAAGAGAAAAAAGATAGACCTGACAGAGTGGGAGTCACCACCATATAGATGTAAAATATAAAAAATAACAACCTTTATTGAACACTTATGCAAAAGACAGCACATTTAAAAACATTTAAAAAGGGATCAAACATATCCCTGAACCAAACAGCCTATAATAAGGCCTAAGCACCGCACCTCCTAATGAAGGGTTAAATACACATGCCAAATACAGTGAACAACGAACGACCCTATAACTAGCACAATTGCTACAGGTAAACTGTCCCCATGGTCCAAATACTGGCTAACGGTGCCTGTCAAATAACAGAAGTGTCAGCACCCCATGATGGCATACAACCTGAAAAACAGCAGTAATAAACACAATCCATAAGATACAAACTATACAGAAATGCTGTGACCATACCAGGATTAAAATACCCACCAAAGCGGGAGAGACCGGTGACCCAAAGTGTAGGAGCAGGCAATGACCCGTAGAACCCAGTCCTGAGCACAATAGCATACAAGGGCATGTGTACCCTAACATAGGTGAGTGCGGGCAACAGACACCCAACGCGTGTCGCCACACAGCGGTGGCTTCGTCAGGGGTGATGTCTGTGTGTGCTGCCTTCTGCTTAAATAGCGTGGCTGCAATAACTTACCGAGTGGCAGCTGTGTGAGCGGGCGGACCGCATGGAGAAGCCAGAACGAAGTTCCTATCAGCCGGGCCCGGCTTGTATTTACTGCGCATGCGCCGGCGTCCCAGAGCGGAAGTGTGCACTCCGCTCTTGGTCGCCGTAGCAGCGCATAAACAATCTACAGCGCTTGCGCAGAGTGAGAAGAATGGTTGCCGTAGCAGCGCTTAAACAAAAATGCGATTGCGCACCGGTGACTAGTGGGCTTACCAAGGCTGCGCTGAACAATGGTGAACAGCGCTAGCACAGAAATGAAGAGATGGGAAAAAAGGGGAAGGGGAGAGGAGGGGAGGGGAGGAAAAAGGAGGGGTGAACATCACCATGAGGAATATGCCATAATAATGGAAGCAATAAGCAAAGGCTGCTCCAAGCTGCAGAGTAATAATAATGATGCTGTGGCCCAGGTAAATACATGGAAGACCTAAATCATTAGCAGGAAACAGTACAAAACCTTATCATGCATTACTTGGTACCTTGTGCTTAACTATTGCTAGTACTAAAGCCAAACTCTGTAGAGTAGGTAATCTATGGCTTTCAAAAAGCCATAGATTTTTTTTTTGAAATTATTTTAGTTATTTTGAGATGTGTTTCCTTTGGGGCCAGTGTATATCATATTCCACTGTATTGGGTGCTTTGAGCATTAATGCTTTTGGATTCTGTAAATTTCTCTCAAATATAGGACAGGGTCCCACGTTGGTCTTTTTTGAATGTCAACGTTAGGGCTATCGTACATTACACTCCACTGTATTGTGTGCTGAGGGCATAAATGCCCTTGACAGCTGTAAACCCCTTATGAGTATAGGATAGGGTTCATGCTTTTCCTTTTTGAAAGCCATAGATTACCTATAGGTACTGTTAACGGTGGTATAGCGGTGCAGTTGTGGGGTGCAGGTCGCGGTAAATAATGAGGACACCAGGTTGCAGTCTCTTTACCTCTTTACTGGAGATCTCTCGGTCCTCAGTCCAGAATCCGGTCCACCAGGCTGCGCAAGTCCGGCCGGTCCAATGGCACTTCCAGAGTTCTCCTCACAAGTGGAAATCAGTGCCTTCCTTCTTAGCGCTTTGTGTTGTAGTCCTTCCCTGCTGTGCTTACGGAAAGTACCCCACAACTGTTGTGTCTGTTTCTTAAGTTCCCTCACAACTCGATTAACTGATCTTCTGCTAATCTTCCGTCCCTTCCTGATGTTACAGTAAGAACGGCACCCGTTTGTCAGGTAGGCCTGGAGTTCTTCCGGGACCCTAGAGACGCCCCTCTCCCGCAATTGCCCCCCAAGACTTCATAGGTGATATGTGGTAGACAGCCCGCCTGAGACTGACTGTCCTGCCGCTGTTTGGAGTATGGCTTAAAGCTGTATCTTATTCCACTCCCTCGGCGTTCCGGCCACCGGTAATGCGCCTCAGCAAGGTGCTGCCTCTTTCAACAAAACCCCTGCTGGTGTTCTCCTTCTGCTTGATTTCGTTTCTCACTCAGCACAATCTATCTCGCTTCTAATCCTTTCTTAGGGCACCGCCGCTATTCTGAGCAGGCACGGTCCCGTTACGTTCTTTCAATGCCAAGCCTCTGCCAGGATCCCACCCCTGGCAGAGACCCTACTGTCTCTTCCTCCACAACACCCTCTCTCACTAGGTGTTGCTTCGTTCGATCCAGTCAGCTTTCTCTACTAACTTCCTGCCTGACCCCCAGTTTACCCACTATGGTGGGGAGTGGCCTAATGAATAGCACCCTTAGCTCCCCCCGGAGGCCCAGCTGTGAAACATATTGGTGTCTGTGATACCTGATTGGAGGAACTCCTTCAGTGCCATCGAACGCACCATGGCTCCCCTTAGTGGCGGAGCCACAGTACTGCAACGACCAGGACTCTGGGGCGCTGCAGCCACGCAACAATAGTCATAGGAATCCATTCTGTGCCTCCATATGCCTCGGGTTTAATATGTATGCAGATTAATGCGCTTCCGTGTGCATTGTGCTGAAGTATGAAAACAATCCACACCCAGAAAAGTCCTAAAGTCCTTGAGCATGTAGCTCTCAGCCCAAATTAAGAGGTTGATAGGGGTCAAATTTTCTTGTCTTTAATTTGGGGCATTGAAAATTGAAATTATTATTCAATGTTTAATGTTAATACAAATAAAAAAATAAAACAACACAATTAAAATAATTATTAATATGGACTAAGAAACAACATTAGAACTCATTTTACCTCCCGATGTTCATGTGTACTTCGGCTGCTCCATTATTAATTCATATCATAATTGATTTTTATTTTCTCTCTGGCTTTGCAAAGGTATGAAAATCACGTTACCGTAGGGCATCGACTTACAGCAAGGTCAAGCTGAAAAAGACAGCATCATTTCTTTGTGGAAAAAAATTACTTCTGGGGGAAGAAATGAAAAATCCACACGAAAATGTGCTGTTCCATTTCATTAGCAACAAAACCATCATTTGCCATAACTATTAATTATATTATCAAAGACGCATGGATAACACTGGATTTAAGAAAGGTCATGGAAATTAAGAAAGAAATATGGTTTACATCATTTTGCCACATGATATATAAAATAGATTTTTATGTTACCCATCATATTGGGCACGGGGAACACCTTCAATCAGTGTTAGACCTGTGTAAAGCTTTCACTAAATGTTTCAAGCTGATTTTCATGTTTTTAACTAGATTCTTACTTTAAACTAAAGTGGTTCTCTCACAAGTAAACACTACATTTCCATTAACCCCTTTCTGGCATTAGATGTACTATCAAGTCGAGGTGAGGTGGGGCCGTATGCCCACCGACGGGATAGTACGTCATAGCGATCGCGGCCAGGTGTCAGCTATCGCAGCTGACATCCGGCACTATGTGCCAGGAGCGGTCACGGACCGCCCCGGCACACTGCGATCAAACATGATCGCAGTGTTGCGGTGGTATAGGGAAGCATCACGCAGGGAGGGGGCTCCCTGTGTGCTTTCCTGAGACCCCCAGAGCAACGCGATGTGATCGCGTTGCTCCGAGGGTCTCCTACCTCCTCCTTCCTGCAGGCCCCGGATCCAAAATGGCCGTGGGGCTGCATCCGGGTCCTGCAGGGAGGTGGCTTACCAGCGCCTGCTCAGAGCAAGCGCTGGTAAGCCTGCAGGAGTGCACGTCAGATCGCTGATCTGACACAGTGCACAGCAAAGCGTCAGATCAGCGATCTTACACTATAACATGATGCCCCCCCGGGGCAATGTTATAGTGTAAAAAAAAATATTCACATGTGTAAAAAAAAATAAAAAAAATTCCCCCCCCAAAAAAAAATATATATATATTTTTCCCATAAATACATTTATCTAAATAAAAAAAACAATAAGAGTACACAAATTTAGTGTTGCCGCATCTGTAACGACCCCACCTATAAAACTGTCCCACTAGTTAACCCCTTCAGTGTACACCGTAAAAAAGAAAAAAAAAACGAGGCAAAAAACAATGCTTTATTATCATACCGCCAAACAAAAAGTGGAATAACACACGATCAAAAAGACGGATATAAATAATCATTGTACTGCTGAAAACGTCATCTTGTCCCGCAAAAAACGAGCTGCCATACAGCATCATCAGCGAAAAAATAAAAAAGGTATACGCCTCAGAATAAAGGGATGCAAAAATAATTATTTTTTCTATAAAATAGTTTTTATCGTATAAAAGCGCCAAAACATAAAAAATGATATAAATGAGGTATCGCTGTAATCGTACTGACCCGAAGAATAAAACTGCTTTATCCATCTTACCAAATGCGGAACAGTATAAACACCCCCCCCCCCAAAAAAAAAAAAAAAAGAAGAAATTCATGAATAGCTGGTTTTTGGTCATTCTGCCTCACAAAAATCGGAATAAACAGCGATCAAAAGATGTCGCGTGCCTGAAAATGTTACCAATAAAAACGTCAACTCGTCCCGCAAAAAACAAGACCTCACATGACTCTGTGGACTAAAATCTGGAAAAATTATAGCTCTCAAAATGTGGTAATGCAAAAAATATTTTTTGCAATAAAAAGCATCTTTTAGTGTGTGACGGCTGCCAATCATAAAAATCCGCTAAAAATCCCACTATAAAAGTAAATCAAACCTTCCTTCATCACCCCCTTAGTTAGGGAAAAATAAAAAAATTTAAAAAATGTATTTATTTCCATTTTCTTATTAGGGTTAGGGTTAGGGCTAGGGTTAGGGTTGGGGCTAGGGTTAAGGCTACAGTTAGGGTTGGTGCTAAAGTTAGGGTTAGGGTTGGGGCTAAAGTTAGGGTTTGGATTACATTTACGGTTGGGAATAGGGTTCGGATTAGGGTTAGGGGTGTGTCAGGGTTAGGGGTGTGGTTAGGGTTACCGTTGGGATTAGGGTTAGGGGTGTGTTTGGATTAGGGTTTCAGTTATAATTGGGGGTTTCCACTATTTAGGCACATCAGGGGCTCTCCAAATGCAACATGGCGTCCGATCTCAATTCCAGCCAATTCTGCGTTGAAAAAGTAAAACAGTGCTCCTTCCCTTCCGAGCTCTCCCATGCGCACAAACAGAGGTTTACCCCAAAATATGGGGTATCAGCATACTCAGAACACATTGGACAACAACTTTTGGGGTCCAATTTCTCCTGTAACCCTTGGGAAAATTAAAAATTACGGGCTAAAAAATTATTTTTGAGGAAAGAAAAATTATTTTTTATTTTCACGGCTCTGCATTATAAACTGTAGTGAAACACTTAGGGGTTCAAAGTTCTCACGACACATCTAGATAAGTTCCTTGGGGGGTCTAGTTTCCAATAGGGGGTCACTTGTGGGGGGTTTCTACTGTTTAGGTACACTAGGGGCTCTGCAATACGCAATGTGCACCAATCCCTCTAAGTCTGCATTCCAAATGGCGCTCCTTCTCTTCCGAGCTCTCCCATGCGCCCGAACGGTGGTTCCCCCCCACATATGGGGTATCAGCGTACTCAGGGCGAATTGCACAACTTTTGCGTCCAATTTCTCCTGTTACCCTTGGGAAAATAAAAAACTGGGGGCTAAAAAATAATTTTTGTGGGAAGAAAATAATTTTTATTTTCCCGTCTCTGCGTGGAAAATAAACTTCTTCAACTTCTGTGAAGCACTTGGTGGGTCAAAGTGCTCACCACACATCTAGATAAGCTCCTTAGGGGGTCTACTTTCCAAAATGGTGTCACTTGTGGGGTTTTCAATGTTTAGGCACATCAGTGGCTCTCCAAACGCAACATGACGTCCTATCTCAATTCCTGTCAATTTTGCATTGAAAAGTCAAACGGCACTCCTTCCCTTCCGAGCTCTCCCATGCGCCCAAAAAGTGGTTTACCCCCACATATGGGGTATCAGCGTACTCAGGATAAATTGTACAACAATTTTTTAGTCCAATTTCATCTCTTGCCCTTGGGAAAACAAAAAATTGGGGCGAAAAGATCATTTTTGTGAAAAAGTATGATTTTTTATTTTTACGGCACTGCATTATAAACTTCTGTGAATCACTTAATGGGTCAAAGTGCTCACCACACAGCTAGATAAGTTCCTTTAGGGGGTCTACTTTCCAAAATGGTGTCACTTCTGGGGGGTTTCAATGTTTAGGCACATCAGGGGCTCTCCAAACGCAACATGGCGTCCCATCTCAATTCAAGTCAATTTTGCATTGAAAAGTCAAATGGCGCTCCTTCGCTTCCGAGCTCTGCCATGCGCCCAAACAGTGGTTTATCCCCACATCTGGGGTATCGTCGTACTCAGGACAAATTGTACAACAACTTTTGGGGTCTATTTTCTCCTGTTACCCTTGTTAAAATAAAACAAATTGGAGCTGAATTAAATAATTAAATTTTTTGTGAAAAAAAGTTAAATGTTCAGTTTTTTTTAAACATTCCAAAAATTCCTGTGAAACACCTGAAGGGTTAATAAACTTCTTGAATGTGGTTTTGACACCTTGAGGGGTGCAGTTTTTAGAATGGTGTCACACTTGGTTATTTTCTATCATATAGACCCCTCAAAATGGCTTCAAATGAGATGTGGTCCCTAAAAAAAAATGGTTTTGTAAAAATGAGAAATTGCTGGTCAACTTTTAACCCTTAAAACTCCCTAACACAAAAATATTTTGGTTCCAAAATTGTGCTGATGTAAAGTAGACATGTGGGAAATGTTACTTATTAAGTATTTTGTGTGACATATCTCTGTGATTTAATTGCATAAAAATTCAAATTTGAAAAATTGCAACATTTTTGAAATTTTTGCCAAATTTACATTTTTTCACAAATAAAAGCAGGTAATATCAAATATATTTTACCACTTTCATGAAGCCCAATATGTCACGAGAAAACAGTGTCAGAATCACCGGGATCCGTTGAAGCGTTCCAGAGGTGTAACCTCATAAAGGGACAGTGGTCAGAATTGTAAAAATTGGCCTGGTCATTAACGTGCAAACCACCCTTGGGGGTAAAGGGGTTAAAGATAATGAAAAACAAAACCATGTTTTTATTAATTTAATTAAAAATGTATGTCTTGCTTGATCTAGCAGAGAACAATATTGTAATTTTTGATTATAATACACCTTAAAGTAGCAGATGACTTCAACCGTTAGTACGATATATTCTGAAAATATTTAGACAACACATTTAGATCTGTGTAGATTCACAGTATGACAATAAGATTAGTCTTAGTAGGAATTTAAAAGCAAATCTGCAGCAAAAATCCCAAAATTCTTCCCAAAATATACCGTATTTTTCGGACTATAAGACGCACTTTTTTTCCTCCAAATTTGGGAGGAAAGTGTGGGTGCGTCTTATAGTACGGATATAGCATGTGGGGAGGGGGGCAGCAGCGAGTGGGATCGCACTGTTATCCCACTTCAGGATGTCCCCGCTGCCCGGAATCAGTGCTGGGGAAAGCACATGGCCCCGCTGATTAAGTGCAGTGAATATTTATTAGCTGCTCCCCGCCCACCGATCAGCTGAGCGGTGAGCCTGGAGCAGCAAATGAATGCTGCACTTAAGCAGGGACACACAGTTTCCCCAGCACTGATTCCGGGGAGAATCTGTGTGTCCGGGGGAGGAGGAGGCAGCAGCAGGGGCCAGGAGATCGCTGTCTACCTGCCTGTGCTGGACGCTGAGCTGTCTGGTGCACAGGGAGGACCTGTGTGATGTCAGAAGTGGGCGGGCTGGAGCATCACATGGCAGCTCAGAGCCCTCCCTCTTCTGACATCATCACAGGTCCTTCAGACTCCCACCTAGAATCTGCAGCTTCCTCTTATGTCCTGCGCTGTGGAAAGGCAACAACAACAGGGAGGGCTCTGTGTGTGTGCAGCCATGGGATGCTCCAGCTTTTACCTCACAACAGTGTGGCTGGCTGCCACAATTAAGAGGTCAGTCTAAACAAAACACAATAAAGCACTCTGCCACTCCTTTGGTGAACTATAACTCCCAGCATGTCATAGGATCTGCAGGACATGCTGGGAGTTATAGTTCTCCCATGGGATTTTCAAGCAGCACTCCAGTGTTATTTTGCAGTGCTGGAGTGGTGCTTTCACTATAAGCCCTGTGCACCCATTCTTAGGGCTCATTTCCACATGCGAGGCACACGTCCATATCTCGCATGTGGAAACCAAGCTGTGGAGCCGGCACTCCAGAGCGGAGCGTGCGGCCGCATAGGAACACATGGAGCTGCACAGCTCCGCTCCAAAGTGCCGGCGCCAGAGCTTGGTTTCCACATGCGAGATACGGACGTGTGCCTCGCATGTGGAAATGAGCCCTTATACTCACCCTCCAGCGTCTTCATATCGTACTTCACAGACACCACACTGGTCCCGCAGCTTCCAACATAATAACATACTATTATATATAATAACACCACATATAATAGTATGTTATTTATGTTATTAAATATTTTACCACATTTTTTTTGCTTCAAATATTTTTTTCCCTATTTTCCACCTCTAAAACCTGGGTGCGCCTTATAGTCCGAAAAATACGGTACTTCTTATTTGCCAGAATAAACTTGTAAAATTGGTAAACCCTGACCTTGAAATTTTGTTGCCATATGTTTTATTATTTGAGCAGTATGCTGCTTTTACGACATGCTGATTTATGCTTGGTGTTATTACACCCTTTCAGCAGGGTCCTTACATTTTCTGTAATTGCTATTGTGATTGTTAAGTGTGGCCAAATCCAGAAATTTGCCTTAGGCAGGGGTCACACTTGCGAGTGGATGCGAGAAACTCTTGCGAGTCTCTCACATCAATACCAGGCACTGCCATCGGCACTCAGACCAGAGTGCGGCCACATAGAAATACATGCAGCCGCACACTCCGGTCCCGAGTGCCGGGTGTCAATGTGAGAGACTCACGCTAGTTTCTCGCATCACACTTGCAAGTGTGACCCCCCGGCCTAGTTAAAGAGGTGGTTCAAAGTGACACTAAATTTAATTTTAAATTCCTAGCTATTTAGTGCCATAATTTAAGCTATTTTTTATATACCTGTATTTTAAAAAATCCCTACTATTCCCTAACTACACTATCTAACTGCCATTCTATTTTTTTCATTATTTCCTTTGTGAAGACACGTCATTTGAGAATCCAAGTGCATGCTGGGATACGCTAACAAAGAGTCATCAGGGGGAAGAGGCTGCAGTCACTGCTACAGCACCTCCCTGAAATGAAGCATCATCAGTGATGCTCATTTCAGGGGCTGAGCTCGCCCCTGCTGTGCTCGTCTCTGCTGAGCTGTACACTGGGCGATCTGCATAGTGACAGCCTCCACTCTGTTGTCGGCTCATATGAGTAATAATCAGCCAGCAGCAGAGCAGTGTCAGAATACCCGGCATGCAGTAGACCAGTGATATCACTAACAGGAGTGGGATTCTCAAACAAAGCTTCATCATACACGAAATAAAGAAAAAAATAGAGTAGCAGTTAGTATAGTGAAAGACTGGTAGGGAATTGTAAATAGAAGTAAATTAGAAAATAGCTTAGATTATGGCACTATATAGATATGGATTTAGAATGAAATTCACTTTGACTTTGCAACACCCCTTTAATGCCTGCAATGTGCCTAAGGGTGAAATTACACTGCACCAATATTAAGGGTATGTGCACACGCTGCGGATTTTGCTGCGGATCCGCAGCGGATTGGTCGCTGTAGATTCGCAGCAGTTTTCCATGAGTTTACAGTACCATGTAAACCTATAGAAAACAAAATCTGCAGTGCCCATGCTGCGGAAAAAAACAAGAAGAAACGCAGAGTTGTTTATTCCTCAGCATGTCAATTCTTTGAGCCGATTCCGCAGCGGTTTACACCTGCTCCATAATAGGAATCCGCAGGTGTAAAGCCACAGGTGAAATCCGCACAAAAAAAAGCAAAAAAAAGCGGTAAATCCGCCGTAATTCCGCAGTGCGGATTACCTGCAGATTTACCAAAATCAGTCCGGAAAAATCTGCAGAGTAATCCGCAGCGTGTGCACATAGCCTCAGGAAGGAAATGTGCTGCTGAGAACAAAGACAGAGTCTCCACAATCTGCAAAAATCTCTGTTCAGGTGCACACTTTTGGAAAAAAAGAGTGAACAAAAAGTTGTTCATAAAAGGACACCACTTCTCAGCTCTCAAAAAAAAAAATACATGTCCCAAGATTGTTTCCTGGATGTTCCACAGTTTTTCTGGAAAAATGTTCTATGAACAGAGAAGACAAAAGTGGAAATTTGTAGCCAAAATGCACATTGTTATGTTTTGAGGAAATGCACACTAACACCAGACCATCATCCCAACTTCAGGGTTTGGATGCCTTGTGATTATTGAAAGAACAATCAATTCACTGGTTGATCACACAACTTTTTAATTGATTTTCTAGAAATTCAGAAACATAAAATATGAACATTGTCTTAATACAAAAGAAATGCTCTATTCAGATCAAATCAATAAGACATATAACAAAGTGAAGAACATCCATTGTTTCGTCAAGCCCCCTGGCACACTGATAACACAGCTCTATGTTTCAATTGCAGTGCTCTCCATTTTGGGGCTAAATTTATATCCAGATATATCTAAAGTTCAAAATGCAAATAACACACACCCTCCCCATACTCGATTCTTTTACAAGCCTCAAAGAAAGAAACAATCATATCCAAGAGTCTCCCCAAACCTGACTTCTGGTTAATCAACCCTCCCAGATTCTTAGCCTACCGAGAGTAAAAGAAATGTCCACACTCAAATATCATGTGGTTGAGAGAAAAAATAACATTATTTGTCTAATCTCCTAATCATTGTGGAATCCACATATAAATTATTTCTATTTCTTGAAAAACTGTTGACTTTGCGTTTCTTATATCCTATCTACTTCTATCCATGTGCATCCACTATCTTTATTGGGTAATACCACCAGCATTAAAAACATTTTACAGGAGAATGTAAGGCAGCAGTGTAAGTTTACTGGTGTCCTCCAGGGTGCTTAAGGACCTGAGTAGATTCACTAATTCATGAGCTCAGTCTCGTTTCTACAGAGAAACATGCTTTATGAAAATGTTCATCAGAACACACTTCAAAGTTTCCCACTTAATCAGGAGAAAGGTCTTGTTACAGGTGTGTATTGTGAGAAAGTCTCTGATATTCGTAGAGATTTCAGAGAGGCAAACCCAATCTTTGAAGGAGAGCATCATTAAGTGACTATGTCCAAACTTCACATTGTAACTCAGGGAGCATATTGGAGATATAAATCGGGGAATGGTTTGACCATAGAAATGAGCCTATATAGGTTTATGAAGAAAGGAAGAAAGATCCAAAGCCTGGTGGCTCAAGAAGAAAGGATCAATATAGCTGCACTTAATACGAGCAATGGAGAAAAATGTTTAGCCCCAATTCAAGGTATAGAGATTCCACAAGACATCTATTTGAGGTCAAAGAGAAGAGATCAAAACTTTTAGTATGCTTTCTTACCTATCAGCCTGTTTCCATGACCTGTTTCATGTATCTTCATTGTGTTTTTCTGGCATCTCTCTGAGCGGTCACTCCAACCCCTCCCTCGCTTTATGACCTCTGCCTAACTCTGTGCATCTGGTCTCCCATACCCAGCCACCTCCTCATTCACACCTGATTGCCCTTAACTGGGGATATATTCACATGCAGGCGTCTGCTACAGACGCAGTCTGCTGCATTTCGTCTTTTAACTTCCATCTTTTAAATTACATCTTTTTAATTATGACTTTGAATTAGACTAAATTGGACTGGAATTGACTGGAAGGTAACAGAATACCAAATCACTACAATGTTTCGGTTTCTTTTCTCTTTCACCCCCATACTACTTTCCTTCTTACAATCTCCTGCAATCCCTCCACCTAGTAAGGAACTAGTCATTTCTTCCTCCATCCTCTCCAGCCATCTCACCTTCTCCTCAGAACTGTTCCTCCACATACAATCCTTTTTCTCCAGACACACACGGCCGCATCATGTCCTATCCTGCACCCACCTTCTAACGCTCTGTCTGCTACTCCTCATTGCTGGTGATGTATCCCCAAATCCTGGCCCTCCTCAACACATCCCCACACTCATTTCTAACCCCCTACCTCGATCCTCCGCACGTTTTCCCAACCATGACAACCTCATACCCATTCATCCAGCCCCCACTCCCCCGGTCCCCTTACCTGGAGCACTATGGAACGCACGCTCCGTCTGAAAAAAACTGCCATTTATCCATGACCTCTTCATCACCAACAAACTCTCCTTCCTTGGCATCACGGAAACCTGGCTCACCCCCTCTGACTCGGCCCCTCCAGCTGCGCTTTCCTACGGCGGTCTCCACCTCTCTCACACCTCTCGCTCCACCAACAAACGTGGTGGAGGGGTTGGCTTGCTCCTGTCCGACAACTGCTCCTTCACTCCAATCCCGCTACCACCCTCCGCTACTCTTCCCTCATTTGAAGTGCACTCCATCCGCATCTATTCCCCCTCCAACTGGCTGTCATCTACCGCCCCCCAGAACTAGCCATCTCCACCTTTCTCGACCACTTCACCACATGGCTACTTCATTTCCTCTCTGTTGACATCCCCACTATCATCATGGGTGATTTCAACATCCCCATTGACACTTCCACCTCAGCTGCCTCTAAACTTTTATCACTGACTGCCTCCTTTGGCCTCACTCAATGGTCCTCTGAGGCCACTCCCAAAGATGGCCACATGCTGGACCTCATCTTCACCCGCCTCTGCTCCCTTACTAATCTCACTAATTCACCCCTCCCCCTGTCTGACCACAACCTACTGACATTCTCTTCCCTCTCCTCTCCTAGTGTGCAACCCCCACTCCACAAACTCCCTCGCAGAAATATCAAACATCTTAACTTACAATCACTCTCTGAGTCCCTTCTCCCTCTTACCGACATAGCCTCCCTTCATGACACAGATGCTGCTGCTGCTTTTTATAACACCACAATAACAGCAACACTCAATTCGGCCGCCCCGCTCATGCATAGCAAAACTCGTACAATCAACAGGCAGCCTTGGCTGACCAGCCTGACCAAAGAAGTGAGACGGGCTTCTAGGATCGCTGAGCGGAGATGGAAGCGATCCCTCTCTGCCGAGCACTTTACTGCATACAAGCAGTCCCTCGCCAGCTTCAAGTCCGCGCTCACTGCCGCAAAACAAACTTGCTTCTCATTTCTCATATCCTCCCTGTCTCACAACCCTAAACAGCTTTTCAACACTTTCAATTCTCTACTCCGTCCCCCTGCACCCCCTCCCTCCCCTCTCATTTCTGCTGAAGAATTTGCCTCTTTCTTTAAACAGAAGATCAACACGATCAGAGAAAGCTTTGGCCCACAGCGCCCACTGCCCCTCTTAGCTGCTCACCCCTGCTCCTCCAAAACCAGCTTCTCCACCATGACAGATCAGCTCTCCACCCTCCTGTCAAGATCACACCTCACCACATGCACGCACGACCCGCTCCCATCCCACCTCATCCCTAACCTTTCCACGGTCTTCATCCCAACCCTAATGCACCTCTTCAGCCTCTCACTCACAACAGGTGTCTTCCCCTCATCCTTCAAACATGCCAAGATCACACCCATCCTCAAAAAGCCCTCCCTCGACCCATCCTCTGTGTCTAGCTATCGCCCGATATCTCTTCTCCCTTATGCCTCCAAATTGCTGGAGCAACATGTCCATCTTGAACTGTCCTCCCACCTCTCCTCCTGCTCCCTCTTTGATCGGTTAGAATCTGGCTTCCGTTCCCATCACTCAACTAAAACTGCCCTAACTAAAGTCACCAATGACCTACTAACCGCCAAGAGCAAGCGACACTACTCTATCCTCCTTCTCCTGGACCTGTCTTCTGCCTTTGACACTGTGGACCACTCCCTTCTGCTACAAATCCTCTCATCTCTTGGCATCACAGACTTGGCCCTTTCCTGGATCTCGTCATATCTGACAGACCGGACATTCAGTGTCTCCCTCCCCCACACCACCTCCTCACCTCGCCCCTTGTCAGTCGGTGTTCCTCAAGGCACTGTTCTAGGACCCCTCCTCTTCTCCATCTACACCTTCAGTCTGGGACAGCTCATAGAATCCCACGGTATGCAGTACCATCTCTATGCTGACGACACGCAGATCTACCTATCCGGACCTGACCTCACCTCCTTATTCACCAAAATCCCACACTGTCTGTCTGCTATTTCAGCCTTCTTTTCTGCTCACTTTCTACAACTGAACATGGACAAAACAGAATTCATCATCTTTCCCCCATCTCACTCTACCCCTCCACCAGACCTATCCATCAATGTCAATGACTGCTCACTTTCCCCAGTCCCACATGCCCGGTGCCTCGGGGTGATCCTCGACTCTGCCCTCTTTCAAGCCACATATCCAAGCCCTTGCCTCCTCTTGCCACCTCAAACTCAAAAACATTTCCCAGATCTGCGCATTCCTTGACCGCGACACCGAAAAAACACTAGTGCATGCCCTTATCATCTCCCGCCTCGACTACTGCAACCTCCTACTCTCTGGACACCCCTCTAGCACTCTGGCACCACTCCAATCCATCCTACACTCTGCTGCCCGACTAATCTACCTGTCTCCCCGCTATTACCCAGCCTCTCCCCTATGCCAAGCCCTTCACTGGCTTCCTATCGCCCAGAGACTCCAGTTCAAAACCCTCACAATGACCTACAAAGCCATCCACAACCTATCTCCTCCATACATCTGTGACATGATCTCCCGGTACCTACCAACACGCAACCTACGATTCTCTCAAGACCTCCTTCTCTACTCCCCTCTCATCTCTTCTTCCCACAACTGCATCCAAGACTTCTCCCGTGCTTCCCCCATACTCTGGAAATCTCTACCCCAGCACAACAGACTCTCGCCTACCATAGAAACCTTCAAAAAGAACCTGAAGACTCACCTCTTCCGACAAGCCTACAGCCTGCAGTGATCCTGAACCTAATGAACCGCCGCACAACCAGCTCTACCCTCTCCTAGTGTATCATCACCCGTCCCCTGCAGATTGTGAGCCCTCGCGGGCAGGGTCCTCCCTCCTTATGTACCCGTATGCCTTGTTTTTTGCTCATGTTTAGTGTATTTGTCTATATTTGCCTCGTATTTCACATGTAAAGCGCCGTGGAATAAATGGCGCTATAAAAATGTATAATAATAGTAATTATAAAACTGAAAAGTCTGAGAACTTCAGATTACAGACCATCCCAATTATACAGTAAATCCAAAACAAGCTTAAGTAGAGTTGGCGGGAACTAAATTGCAGGACTTTGGAACATCAGTAATCTAGACAGGAGCCCTGAGAACTGCCTCCTACCTCTCCTCATCCACGTATTTCCTATTGATTAGCTGATCTGGCGCAACATCACATCTGCAGCTAATCAAAAGAGGTTATGGGGATGCCGTCAGTAAGGCTACTTTCACACTTGCATCGTGCACTGCACGTCGCAATGCGTCGTTGTGGATAAAAAACGCATCCTGCAAAATTGCTTGCAGGATGCGTTTTTCTCCATAGACTAACATTAGCGACGCATTGCCACATGTCGCAACCGTCGTGCGACGGTTGCATCGGACCGTCGTCACCAAAAAACGTTGCATGTAGCGTTTTTTGGTGCGTCGTGTCCGCCATTTTTGACCGCGCATGCGCCGCCGGAACTCCGCCCCCTCCTCCCCGCACCTCACAATGGGGCAGCAGATACGTTGAAAAACAGCATCCGCTGCCCCCGTTGTGCGGCGCATTCACTGCTTGCGTCGGTACGTCGCAACGACGCAATTCGTCGTGCGTCGTACGACGCAAGTGTGAAAGTAGCCTTAGGAGGCGATTATCAGGGCTCCCATCTAGTGGCCACAGATTACTGATGTGTCCGAAGCACTGGGTCTTTCTAATCAATTCACACCATCACTAAGCTAAAGGATTTTGAATTTGTATAGAGTGGTCTTAAAAAGATATTTCAAAAGCTATAGCCTGTTTGCTAGATGGAGGAATTGGTCCTATTGTCTTGCTTTATGCATGATTTCTTACATTATGCAACAATGGTAAAGGTGGCAAAAAAAAAGCTATCACACAGATCAATCGTCAAAAAAAATACAAACATTATGGATCTCAGAAAAGGGTGACACAAAACATTGGGTCTTTTTTTACAAATTTCAGAATATGTTTTCACCATTAAAATATAAAAACCTAGCAAAGTTTGGTATTGTACTGACCTGAAGAATGAAATTGCCAGATCATTTTTATTGCAAAATAAACACTGTAACTCCCACCACCTCCACTCCCCCCAAAAAATAACAGTGGAATTCTTTTTTTTTCTTCATAATTTCACCCCACTTGGAATTTTTTTTCAAGTTTTTCAGTTGATATGTTAAAATGTATGGCGTCATTCAAAATTACAACTTGATGCAGAGATTAAAAAAACATAGCTCTCTGAAGGAGAGGAAAAAACAAATCCAAAAAAGTGAGAAATCATCCGTTGTGTATTTACTACTTGTTACCAGTCTCAGTACAATCTGCCTATGTGAGAGGCTAATTTTATAATTGGTGCCACCATAACCATAGTCGAGCTTATTTTTTTAAATTATTTTTTAAAATATCAAACTGTATCACTTGTAACACTGGTGACATTGGATCCAGGAAACAGGTCATCATTAATTATAACACAGGTTACTGACTTTGGGAGCGTATATGGGTGGCCATTCATGGAATGGCTGTTGCTGTTACTGAGTACTATTTGGCATTCCTGTAGTAATTTGCACTTATCAAGATGACACGTATCTCCACGCCATCATTCCATAGCAACTGCAACTAGGATGATATCACATGGATAAACATCGAATTGCGAATTGCCTCTCTTCATTGAAGTCACAGCAGTCAAAAAAATCCCATTCTCCTAATGGATGGGAAAGGACAGGGCAAAAACCTTGATTCTTTTGTTTCTTTAATTAGTCACCATTAATTAGTTTAACAAACTTTGCATAATTCAATAGTGCATGTGAAAATAAGAAAGTTTGTAATGTATCGTAACTGAGAAATATGCTTCTTTTTTCACTTATGAGCTACTCATTTCCCACCCCTTGCTTCCTGAACTTATCATACACAACGAAAAACATCTAAAATCCTTCTTAGTTAAACCAAGATATCACAGTAAGGTGTCAGGTAACACCCCCTGTTATGCTGAAGAGGGTAAAAGTGAGGAGCTTACAGTGAGAGGCAGACACTCGCAGATCCAGCTGCAGCTTCAAGCTACTCACTTCAGTGTTGGATTCACAGCCACACAGCTTAGTACTGATATATTTTGTATTTCATGATGCTGCTTCTTTCTCCACGTTGCAGAAAAAGAAGAGCAAGAATCCATCTCTCTGTTTCTAGTCTCCTCCCACTGGCTCATATAGAATTGACAATAAGTCAAATAATGATCACTAATAGTGTTATTACTCATTTACACACATGGAAGTTTATTCTTAAAAGTTTCCTGAAACAATAAGTATGCTTTAAATGTATGGTGAGACTAGGCAGATTATAATGAGGGCAATCTGTGCTACTGCCTGGGGTCAGACACTGCAGGGGGGGGACCCATGGCCAGGTTGCCCTCATTAGTTTGTTTCTGCACCAACATCGTCAGGAGATTTTCTGATGTTCCATTACCAACAATATATAATGGCAGCGTGGCTCCACATGAGTTCCTGATGCTTTTTCAGTGACGTGAGGGGCCGATGTGATGATGTCATTGCACCAGCATGTATGCCTCGGCAACACGAAGTAGAGCCACATGAGATCTTATGTTGAGACAAGCATTAAAACCCATTTTTTTATAAAATAAATGAAATGGGAGGAGACAGAAAATTATAATGCATTGAGGGTGTGGGATGGGAGAGAGGACATGACATAATGAACTGAGGAAGGGGGCACTGGTGATGTAACTTGTGGGGGGTTACAATGGTCTCTGCTTGCTAATTTTTTATTTACACTGTGCAATGACAGTGCGCTCTTATGCCAGCTCGTCACTTCTGACCAGAGCTAGCAAGAGAGCGCATTGTCACTGTGCACTGAAAAGAACAGCGCACAGTGACAGGAATCTACAGCGCATCCATCAGAATTGAAAACCAACCTATGCTCATTAGAGCAGGGACTAGACCAGCCCCTGAAACAAAAGTCACTGATTTTGGAACAGGATAATAATCTTTATTTTTATATAGCACTAACATATTCCGCAGCGCTTTACAGTTTGCACACATTATCATCACTGTCCCCGATGGGGCTCACAATCTAAATGCGCTATCAGTATGTCTTTGGAATGTGGGAGGAAACCCACGCAAACACGGGGAGAACATACAAACTCTTTGCAGATGTTGTCATTGGTGGGGTTTGAACCCAGGACTCCAGCGCTGCAAGGCTGCAGTGCTAACCACTGCGCCACCGTGCCGCCCCAGGATAAACCAATCACAGCACATCTTTCATGTCCTACAATACTCTTGAAAAATGAAAGCTGAGCAGTGAATGGTTGCTACGGGCAACAAAAAACAGAGCTTACATCATTTACCGTATTTTTTCGCTTTATAAGATGCACCTGATTATAAGACGCACCTAGATTTTAGAGAGGAAAATAAAAAAATATATATTTTGAGCCAAATAGTGTGCAAAAACCTTTAATAAAATGCAAATATATTATCTGTGGATGATGCTCTGTTATGGGGATCTGTGAATTACAGTACAATGCCGGCAGTAGCGTATATTGTGACTACCACCACCCTCATCCTCAGGAATACACCCACTTACTGTATACCTGGATATATTCTGAAAGATGATGAAGGTGGTAGCCACATTTGCAATAAACAATTTGTACACTACATTAGTGTATATTTACACTAAATATGGCTATAACCCCCATCATCCTTCAGAATATACCCATTGATAGTTTGCTCACCTTTCCTAAAAGGATCTCGGACTTGTGAGTACGGTAGTTGCAACATTAAATAGAGTGCAAAGACAGATATGTGATTCGTGGAGGCAGCTCAGCAACAGTTCCCTCCACCAATCACTATCCATCCCTGAAGAGGAAGAGGAAAATCGCTCTTCTCTTCCTCCTCATCTTTCACACATCCATGTCTCCAATACATGTGGTGACAGTTTTCACACGTAATAGAGACACTGACACACATAGACCCATTCAAATGAATGGGTCTGTGTGCATGTCAGTGTTTCCATAAAGACACAGCCAGAATAAAGTCCTTTTATTGAAAAAATGACACAGACTCCTTTAATAATCTCAATTAAACAATACTTACGACCTCGCCTAATTCCACCGAAGCCCTCGATCTCCTGTAATAAAAGTAAAATAAAAAACAACAATATTCCATACCCGTCGGTCGCTCTTTCCCATGTCGTAATCCATGTCTGGGGAGAAACAGTTTTCAACCTGGATGATGCGAAGTTGTGACCGTCCAGGCTGAAAACCACTGGTGAATGAGCTGCTGCGAGCACAGCGTCACTGACCAGCAGTGGCAACATCGAGGCTGGGCCAAGAGCTCCATCTTCACGTTCCTCTAGCTGCGCCTGTGCCAACTAAGAAGCCGGACCCCGGAAGAATGGCAGCCGCCACATGCCGCCACCGTTCACCGCCGGAGCACCACCACTCACCACCGTACCACCACCGCAGGACCACCGCTCGCTGCCGTATAACCACCGCACAACACAGGACCGCCGCACCACCAATGAAACACCTCCAGCTCCTGGCCCGCAGCATCGATAAGAACAGTGTTCAGTTTATAGGATGCACCCCCATTTTCCCCCTAATTTTGGGGATCATAAAAGTGCGTCTTATAATCTGAAAAATACGGTACTTGGTTTGCAATTTTAATGCAGAATGTGGCAATTCAAGCTATGTCTTCTTTCCCTTAGGACATGCAAAACACTGAATAAACCTAATGCAAAGCATGTACATTATTTTTTGGGTCAAGCTTCACCAAATTTTTCAAACTAATGTTACTGTCTATTGCTATTCGCCCCCCGAGGAAGCCGAGGGCGAAACACGCGTTGGGGCGCGTGTGTATGCACATGGACAGGAACATGGGTAAGATGGTCTGATGGGAACACTGTTTTGTGGACATTTAGAGGCTCTCTTGCTGGTTGATTTTGACTGACCTAAGATTAGATTGGCAATACGTGTTTATATTTAACTAGTGAGTAGATTACAACCACTCTGACTTTTTATGCACTGGCACTTTAGTTTTCTATGTATTGGTTGTATTGAGCCTGGACCCTCCATCCATATACTCATGAAGGTTCTGTGGTGCTACACATTTTAGTGGGTGCACCTTTGCTCCGGATTTAAATTTGCTCTGGTTGTGTTAATTGTACTTTGATTGTCATATATAAACTTTGCACAGTTCTTATGTATCTTTTACAAGTGTAAAATAAAGTGTATTTCTATTTTTACTCCTTTTAATGTGACTTTATGCTTCAATTTCGTGTTTTGATGGTCAATAAGAAGCATCACATGTATTATCTTCAGTAGCTTTATGAGTGTGTCTTAAAGACTACTATTATGATATTGGTTCCTGAGACTCTGTATCTGTTTATTGCCATAGTATTTAAATGTCAGGCACGTCTTCTCCATGGTGACTTTTGTAAATGTTACATTACATGTGTCTATTAGGATGTACAGTACAGAGAAAAAGTTTGGACACACCTTTTCATATAAAGATTTTTCTGTATTTTCATGACTATGAAAATTGTACATTCACACTGAAGGCATCAAAATATGAATTAACATATGTGGAATTATATACTTAACAAAAAAGTGTGAAACAACTGAAATTATGTCTTATATTCTAGGTTCTTCAAAGTAGCCACCTTTTGCTTTGATGACTGCTTTGCACACTCTTGGCATTCTCTTGATGAGCTTCAAGAGATAATCACGGGAAATGGTTTTCACTTCACAAGTGTGCCCTGTCAGGTCTAATAAGAGGGATTTCTTGCCTTATAAGTGGGGTTGGGACCATCAGTTGTGTTGTGCAGAAGTCTGGTGGATACACAGCTGATAGTCCTACTGAATAGACTGTTAGAATTTGTATTATGGCAAGAAAAAAGCAGCTAAGTAAAGAAAAACGAGTGGCCATCATTACTTTAAGAAATGAAGGTCAGTCAGTCTGAAAAATTGGGCAAACTTTGAACGTGTCCCCAAGTGCAGTTGCAAAAACCATCAAGCGCTACAAAGAAACTGGCTCACATGAGGACCGCCCCAGGAAAGGAAGACCAAGAGTCACCTCTGCTTCTGAGGATAAGTTTATCCAAGTCACCAGCCTCAGAAATCGCAGGTTAACAGCAGCTCAGATTAGAGACCAGGTCAATGCCACACAGAGTTCTAGCAGCAGACACATCTCTACAACTGTTAGGCTTTGTGCACACGTTCCGGATTATTCGCCGATTTTTCACGCTTTTTTGGTGTCTTTCCGAGGCAAAAACACTTAAAAAACGCATACATTAAGAATCCCGTAATTTTTAATGGTTTCTGAAATTTTTGTGCACATGTTGCGTTTTTTCCGCAAAAAAAAAAAGCATGCGGAAAAATACGCAGCATGTTCATTAATTTAGCAGATTTTAAGCGGATTTCCCACAATATTATTGCATTGGGAACCTCCGGGAAAAATCAGCACAAAAAACGCGCAAAAACGCGTGCAGAATTCCTGCAGAAAACCTCAGGATTTTCTAAGGAAATTTCTGCATACTTTCCGGACGTGTGCACATACCCTAAAGAGGAGACTTTGTGCAGCAGGCCTTCATGGTAAAATAGCTGCTAGGAAATCACTGCTAAGGACAGGCAACAAGCAGAAGAGACCTATTTGGGCTAAAGAACACAAGGAATGGACATTAGACCACTGGAAATCTGTGCTTTGGCCTGATGAGTCCAAATTTTAGATCTTTGGTTCCAACCACCGTGTCTTTGTGCGACGCAGAAAAGGTGAACGGATGGACTCTACATGCCTGGTTCCCACCGTGAAGCATGGAGGAGGAGGTGTGATGGTGTGGGGGTGCTTTGCTGGTGACACTGTTGGGGATTTATTCAAAATTTAAGGCATACTGAACCAGCATGGCTACCACAGCATCTTGCAGCGGCATGCTATTCCATCCGGTGTGCGTTTAGTTGGACCATCATTTATTTTTCAACAGGACAATGACCCCAAACACACCTCCAAGCTGTGTAAGGGCTATTTGACCATGAAGGAGAGTAAGGGGGTGCTACGCCAGATGACCTGGCCTGCACAGTCACCAGACCTGAACCCAATCGAGATGGTTTGGGGTGAGCTGGACCGCAGAGTGAAGGCAAAAGGGCCAACAAGTGCTAAGCATCTCTGATAACTCCTTCAAGATTGTTGGAAGACCATTCCCGGTGAAGCTCATCAAGAGAATGCCAAGAGTGTGCAAAGCAGTTATCAAAGCAAAAGGTGGCTACTTTGGAGAACTTAGAATATAAGACATATTTTCAGTTGTTTCACACTTTTTTGTTAAGTATATAATTCCACATGTGTTAATTCATAGTTTTGATGCCTTCAGTGTGAATGTACAATTTTCATAGTCATGAAAATACAGAAAAATCTTTAAATGAGAAGATGTGTCCAAACTTTTGCTCTGTACTGTATGTACTTTAAAACAGGGAAATTAAATTGTAATAAAGGTGTAATGCATAGCAACCGATCACAGTGCAGCTTTCCTTTCTGAAATTACTCTTGAAAAATAAAAGCCAATCTGTGATTGGTTGATATGGGCAACAAAGACACTTTTTCTTTCATTTTCATAAATCTGTCCTACATTTCCTAAGATAATTGTAAAACAAACAAAATAATTTTTGATACAATGGGAAAGATGTGCCAAAATTAGTGCAACGGAGAATAGCGACAAACATTTATAATACACTTATCTCACAATGGACTCAAAGCTCAAAAAAGTGGAATACCTGCACATGACAACCAACCAGATTCTTATTTTTTAAGGCTATTTGAAAAATGTAAGCAGTGACCTGACTGGTTGCCATGGCCAACCTATATGCTTTTCTTTTCAACAGTTTTTTGTACTTTTCTGCCACCATGTTTTGTGAGCAGCCAAGTCACTAATACAGAAACTGAAGAAAAAGGGAAAATCTTAAATAGGTAATATCAATTTCACATCACGTTCATTAAAATAGGACTGCATGTTCTATAGACAATAGAATAGGACAGTTGCTAGTTACTTGCCCCAATGGAGTTTTTGCATCAAAAGCTCAGCAAAAAGAACCTCAGTGTGAGCATATCCTCAGGGCATGTGCATATAACGTCTTTTAAAATCGGGTGAATCAGCTTAGCTTTCCAAGAGACGCTTCAGGGCACATTTTTTCCTGCAGTGTCTTCTTTGCCACTCGCCAGGTCATCTCTGGTTAAAGGCTATAACACCATCTCCAAAGAGCTTGATGTTCCTGTTACTACAGTTGCACATATTATTCAGTTCAAGGTCTGTAGGACAGTAGCCAATCTCCCTGGCTTCAAGGAGAATACTGATGTCAAATTGAAGAGATGGATAACCAAAGAGCCCAGAACAACTTTCAAAGAGATTATAGGTGAACTCCAAGGTTCAGGTACATCAGTGTCAAATCGCACCATCTGTTGTTGTCTTAACCAAAGTGGCTTCATGGAAGACAACCGAGAAGGAAACCACTGATTAAAACAAATCCTAAAAAAGTGTGACTGGAAGTTGCCAAAATGCATATTAACAAGACACAAAGCTTTTTGGAAAATGGTTTAGACAGATGAGACCAGACCAGTGCACTTTGGCATGTCACATCAGCTCTATGTTCACAGAAGAAAAATTGAAGTATACAAATAAAAGAACATTGTACCTACTGTGAAGCATGGAGGAGGCTGTTATGTTTTGGGGCTGCTTTGCCGCATCTGACACAGGGTGTCTTGAATCTGTGCAAAATATATTGAAATCTCAGACTATCAAGGTATCTGAAGATAAATGTGCTACCCAGTGTCAGAAAACTTGGTCTGAGTCGCAGAATAATGACCCAAAATACAATTAAAAAAATATAAAAATGGCTACGAGTCTTCTATAAGCCCTGATCTAAATCCTATTGAACATACATGGAAGGAGGTGAAACCTGCACCCTGGAGAAGGCATCCTCCTTTACTCCTGAGACAGCGGGGGCACTTTGCTCACAAAGAGATGGCTAAAATACCAGTGAACATCTGCTGAAATCTCATTGAAAGTTACAGAAGTCATTAGTTTGCAGTGATTGCCTCAAACAATTGTGCAACAAAATATTAAGTTAAAGGCAGCAGCATTTTTATCGAGGCCATTATCAATAGTTTCTTCTTTTTCATTTTTGGTAGAATTATAATCCAAAACCAAAGTCTGATTCTCATTAGTTGATGTTCAGTAAATTTAAATTGAAAATTACTTGTGTCAGTTTGAAGTTATTTCAGTTACTACTGTAGGTTTTTCTTACTTTAACAGAAGTTTTTTTAAGCATCTTTTAACTCCTTTTTCAGGCGGATTTCAGATGGTATCCATCTGAAAAAGACACTATTTGCACATATCCCTAAAAATGACGCTCAAATACCTGAACAAATGCACAGCAAGTCGTTTTTACACAGAAACAAATATGTTCGTTCTTTCAAGCGTTTTCTGAGTGCTTCTTCAGGCCAAATTTCCGACAGATTGTACTTGAAAGAAACAACCAATGCATATACCCTTAGGGTGAAGGTTTTTGGAGACATTTTTCTGCACGGTGTTTAGAAGCTTTTCGACTGGACAGTGTTATGTCTGGAGTGGATACCATGAGCGATACACCTGACGTCACTTCTTTCTTTTCTGCAGAAAGGTTTTCAAAACCTCGATGGAAAATAACTCTTGACGTATTGACAACAAAGTGAAGTGAATAGGAGTTTATACATGGTTTTTAATGTGGATTTAGGATTAGATGTGTTTCAAAATCTTCTTAAAAATCTGTGTGACCCTAGCCAACCCTGCTGTGACTGTGTATTAGATTTTACAAGGTTGCAGCATTTGCCAGCAGAATAGTAACATAGTTATTAAGGTTGAAGGAAGACTTTAAGTCCATCTAGTTCAACCCACAGCCTAACCTAACATGCCCTAACATGTTGATCCAGGGGAAGGCAAAAAAACCATGTGGCAAAGAGTAAGCTCCACATTGGGGAAAAAAATTCCTTCCCGACTCCACATACGGCAATCAGACTAGTTCCCTGGATCAACACCCTAACAAGGAATCTAGTGTATATACCCTGTAACATTATACTTTTCCAGAAAGGCATCCAGTCCCCTCTTAAATTGAAGCAATGAGTCACTCATTACAACCTCATACGGCAGAGAGTTCCATAGTCTCACTGCTCTTACAGTAAAGAATCCGCGTCTGTTATTATGCTTAAACCTTCTTTCCTCCAGACGTAGAGGATGCCCCCTTGTCCCTGTCACCGGTCTATGATTAAAAAGATCAGCAGAAAGGTCTTTGTACTGTCCCCTCATATATTTATACATTAACATAAGATCACCCCTTAGTCTTCGTTTTTCCAAACTAAATAGCCCCAAGTGTAATAACCTGGAGGATATGTTTTCACCAGCCTGTTTTTAGTCATGGACATGCTAGCAAGGATTGTTACAATGATTGGCAGGACACAGTGGCCGCCTCTACCATGTCCCTGCCATATTGCTGTCTCATGCAGTACAAGTGTAGGAAATGCTCTGCAGGTTATAGTGGTTGTCCGGTCTAAATCTACGACTGCAGACTTGTTAACCCTCACATTGCGCACACTGCGATGATTCTCCAGTGCCTGAAGCAGGCCGTCATGTCACGGCAAGTATGTGATACGCATACTCCAGGTCAGATTCCAACTAGATGGGAGCGGCCTCGCTCATTGCAAGAGTCTAGTTGGAATGTGGCAGGGAGTATGCATATCGCGTACTTGCAATCACGACTGCCGTTTCTGGTGCCAGCATCGGGAATCCTCACAGCATGTAATGTGCGCAGTGTGAAGATTCACAAGTCTGCAGTCATGTAGAGTGACTGCAGGCCTGTAGTTTTAGACCGGACAACCCTTCTAAAAGGGAGACTGTCAGCAGGTTTTTGCTATGCAATCTGAGAGCAGTATGAGGTAGGAGCATTATCACTGCCTGGACTAGCTCTATTGTGCCAAGTGGTCCGGCCACACCCCTCCTCTAACAAGCAGCTGTCAATAGACAATGTACACAGAAATCTGTGGTGTGGGCGGGGGCAGCTTTCTGAGCTCTGCTTCATGTTACATCTAAAACTCTAATTGTGTCACCACTGCTGCACCTAGTAATCAAAGTGATACATCCTTGGAATAAGGGTCTATTTTCCTACATTATGCTGCACTGAGATGATGGAGCAATAACCTGGTGACAGATGCTCTTTAAAGGGGTTGACCATTACTAGGACAACCCCTTCTTGAACTAAATGTTTGCTTCTGATAAAATACAAAAAAACTATATTCACCTCCAGTGCTGATGCCATTCCCGTGGTGTCAGCACTCGATCTTTCCAGGGCTCTCGTGCGGTCGTTGTGACACGTGACCCCGGCGCCCAATCAGCGCTTGCATCGCTGTCCCCACCTACGTACAGAATGAACATGAAGAGGAAGTCCAGGCTGCAGCTAATCCCTGGCTTCCACATGTTCAATTCGTACATAGGCGGGGACAGTGATGCCAGCGCTGATTGGGCGCCGGGGTCACGTGTCACAACAACAGCACGAGAGCCCCGGGGAGAACAAGTGCCGACACTTCAGTGTTGGATTCACAGCAACACAGCTTGGTACTGCTGTATATTGTACTCCATGATGCGGCTTCTTTCTCTGTGATGCAGAAAAAGAAGAGCAGGAATCCATCTCTCTGTTTCTGTGTTCTGCGCTGGAACGGCGCAGGCACGGGAAGTGAGGATAGGTTTTTTACATTTCGTTGACAAAGGAAGTTGTCCTAGTAGTGGACAGCCCCATTGATATAGGATGTCTCCTATTTCTAAGGCCGGTTTCACACGTCAGTGGCTCCGGTACGTGAGGTGACAGTTTCCTCACGTACCGGAGCCACTGACACATGTAGACCCATAAAAACAATGCATCTGTGCAGATGTCATTGATTTTTTGCGGACCGTGTCTCCGTGTGCCAAACACGGAGACATGTCAGTGTTCGTGGGAGCGCACGTATTACACGGACCCATTAAAGTCAATGGGTCCGTGTAAAACACGGACCACACACGGACCTTCTCCGTGTGCAGTCCATGTGGCGTGCAGGAGACAGCGCTACAGTAAGTGCTGTCCCCCCACATGGTGCTGAAGCCGCGATTCATATCTTCCCTGCAGCAGCGTTTGCTGCATAGAAAATATGAATAATAGTGTTTAAAAGAAAGATCTATCTGTCCGCCGCCCTCCCACCCCCTGTGCGCCCCCCCGCTGTTCTGAAAATACTCACCCGCTTCCCTCGTTGGCTGTCGATGCTTCCTGCTCTGGCCGCCCCTTCTACTGTATGCGGTCACGTGGGGCCGCAGATTAGAGTCATGAATATGTGGCTCCACCTCCCATAGGGGTGGAGCCGCCTATTCATGACTGTAAATGAGCGGCCCCACGTGACCGCATACAGGAGAAGATGGGGCCAGACCAGGAAGCAGCGACAGCCAACGAGGGAAGCGGGTGAGTATTTTCAGAACAGCGGGGGGGGGGGGGGGGCGCACAGGGGGTGGGAGGGTGGCGGACAGATAGATCTTTCTTTTAAACACTATTATTCATATCTTCTATGCAACAAACGCTGCTGCACAGAAGATATGAATCGCGGCTTCAGCACGATGCAGGGGACAGCGCTAAACTTTAGCGCTGTCTCCTGCACGCTCCGTGTGGTACCCACTCGGCACACGGGCGGCACACGTGTGCCGCACGTATGGCCTACGTGAGCTCACGGGCACACGGACACGGATAACTCCGGTACCGATTTTTTCTGGCACTGGAATTATCTGGACGTGTGGGACAGCCCTAACAAGAACTGTTCCCTATCTTAGAATATCAGGGAATGATTAGGCATACCATTTTTCAATAGCATCATTATTGGGTCGTTATTAAAGTGGGCATTCGTGTTGTACACTGTCATGTGTTTGCATATCCTCATCCATGTTTGATGTTTGGGAAATAATCAGTGTATAATGCACAGAACTTCTTCCATCGCTTTTGTAATTCTGCATGGTTGAACATTGGAAATGAGTTTGTGCATCGCCCCGAGGCAATGATTCCGACTTGATTGGGGGAAAAAACGACATCAACCTCCTTTTCCCATTGTGGAAGTTTCCTGGCCAGAGGAATGTAACCAAATGTGCAGACAGGAGGTGATCCTTATCAACAAGTTGTATGACCTCAGCACTGTGACAATGTCAGGTCAAGTTGGGGAAGTGCAAGGAAAAGCGAGAAGGAGACATCATCTAAATACAAATAGCAAGAAACAAGCACCAATCCTCCTAATAATTATCATCATCTGCTGCTCTTCTCTCTTCTGGCAAGAAACACTCCATCCATTTGCAGAAATTGCCTGGGGAAACCTTACATCAAAACTAATCACAACGATTAAAATCAGCTTTTCTGTGCAAGGGGAGAGTAAGAAGCAAGTTGGAGGCTGGAGCTTCGCTGTGTTTCCGCACAGACCCTGTGCCCAATCCGCCCCAGTGCACGGTCTCTGTGTAGAGCCGAGTCCCCTCCATGTGTGCTGAGGGGGGCTAGGACTCGGAGCCAGGCTCATTTCATTTCATCTTTTCTTCTGCAGATTGATTGAGACTGGAGGTAGAGGCAGGAGCTAATTGTATCCTGATCCTTGCCTTGAGGGGTTTCATTGCCCTGGAGCCACCATTCTCTGTGTCGGCTCCGTCTACCTCAGCCAAGCGATTGCATTTGTCTCTGGTGTAGCGAGCAGAGCAGATCGCTGGAAGAAATCAGGAGCAAGAGCCACAAAAAAGGGGGCGCAATCCGGGCAGAGGGGACACACTGGCGCGCTCCATGTTCCAGGTAAGCGCTGACGGTCCCAGCCCCTATTCTGCGCTATGGAGGGGATGGCTGGGGACTTTAGGGCGCAACTTGCTTTTACGCATGTGCCAGGTTCCTGGAGAATCCTTTCTCCCCTGCCTTTCATCATCACCACTTCCTAGATGCACTCACTGGGAGATAAGGAGGCAGCGCTGGGCGCCAGTGCTAACGCTGTGCATGTGCTGGGTGCGCAGCCATAGAGGAGCCCACTGCTGGCACTGACTATGGGGGTCGCCCTAGCTGGGTGCTAATGGGGTCCCTGGCAGCGCAGCCTGCACGCCGTGCACTGGCCATAGTGACCCACCCTACATCACCGGGCACATCGCTGCTCTCTGCTCACCTAAAGCTTGGGCTCTCTCTCTGGGTGAAAGACGCCATTGTGGCGCTGCAGATTTGCCCCGGGGGCATGGAAGGAGATTTCCTCTTCTGCAGGCAGGCTGATGGCTGTTGTGGCCGTGCAGCACTTGCCGGGTGATGCGATGATGCGCAGCCGTCCTCCTGGAAGGGGTTAACCACACTCATTATTACCTTTCACGCCAGAAGAGACTGGAGCCCAGGGTTGTGATGAAAGACGGTGTAGTTACCGCCGGGGGACGCTAGAGGGCGGTGGCTACTTGTCTGCTGGGAGATGGATGATAGCTTTGCCCTGGCTGCCTGGCATCTGGGTGCAAGTTGTGGAAGCCCAGGGGTTAATGAAGGGGAAGAATAATATTAGTGAGTTGTACTGTAAATAATGAGTATTGTGGAAACATGGAGAATGTGACAGTGACAATACCTGATTACTGATGGAATCTGTCACTGGTGCACATCCACTTATTGTCTGCAGCCCTCTGTTCCCAGTAACTGTCCATCATCATCAGTGAGGACGTAGAGGACTGTTAGTGCTTGTATGTTCTGGTGATGCATTATGTGCACCCTCACCCCGGTGTATTATGTGCACCCTCACCCCGGTGTATTATGTGCACCCTCACCGTGGAGTATTATGTGCACCCTCACCGTGGAGTATTATGTGCACCCTCACCCCGGTGTATTATGTGCCCCCTCACCCCGGTGTATTATGTGCCCCCTCACCCTGGTGTATTATGTGCACCCTCACCCCGGTGTATTATGTGCACCCTCACCGTGGAGTATTATGTGCACCCTCACCCCGGTGTATTATGTGCCCCCTCACCCCGGTGTATTATGTGCCCCCTCACCCTGGTGTATTATGTGCACCCTCACCCTGGTGTATTATGTGCACCCTCACCCTGGTGTATTATGTGCCCCCTCACCCCGGTGTATTATGTGCACCCTCACCCTGGTGTATTATGTGCCCCCTCACCCTGGTGTATTATGTGCACCCTCACCCTGGTGTATTATGTGCCCCCTCACCCCGGTGTATTATGTGCACCCTCACCCTGGTGCATTATGTGCACCCTCACCCTGGTGCATTATGTGCACCCTCACCCCGGTGTATTATGTGCACCCTCACCCTGGTGTATTATGTGCCCCCTCACCCCGGTGTATTATGTGCCCCCTCACCCTGGTGTATTATGTGCACCCTCACCCCGGTGTATTATGTGCACCCTCACCGTGGAGTATTATGTGCACCCTCACCCCGGTGTATTATGTGCCCCCTCACCCCGGTGTATTATGTGCCCCCTCACCCTGGTGTATTATGTGCACCCTCACCCTGGTGTATTATGTGCACCCTTACCCCGGTGTATTATGTGCACCCTCACCCTGGTGTATTATGTGCCCCCTCACCCCGGTGTATTATGTGCACCCTCACCCTGGTGTATTATGTGCCCCCTCACCCTGGTGTATTATGTGCACCCTCACCCTGGTGTATTATGTGCCCCCTCACCCCGGTGTATTATGTGCACCCTCACCCTGGTGCATTATGTGCACCCTCACCCTGGTGCATTATGTGCACCCTCACCCCGGTGTATTATGTGCACCCTCACCCCGGTGTATTATGTGCACCCTCACCGTGGTGTATTATGTGCACCCTCACCCTGGTGTATTATGTCCCCCCTCACCCTGGTGTATTATGTGCACCCTCACCGTGGTGTATTATGTGCACCCTCACCCTGGTGTATTATGTGCACCCTCACCGTGGTGTATTATGTGCACCCTCACCCCGGTGTATTATGTGCACCCTCACCGTGGAGTATTATGTGCACCCTCACCCTGGTGTATTATGTGCACCCTCACCGTGGTGTATTATGTGCACCCTCACCGTGGTGTATTATGTGCACCCTCACCCTGGTGTATTATGTGCACCCTCACCGTGGTGTATTATGTGCACCCTCACCCCGGTGTATTATGTGCACCCTCACCCTGGTGCATTATGTGCACCCTCACCCTGGTGCATTATGTGCACCCTCACCCTGGTGTATTATGTGCACCCTCACCCTGGTGTATTATGTGCACCCTCACCCTGGTGTATTATGTGCACCCTCACCCTGGTGTATTATGTGCACCCTCACCCTGGTGCATTATGTGCACCCTCACCCTGGTGTATTATGTGCACCCTCACCCTGGTGCATTATGTGCACCCTCACCCTGGTATATTATGTGCACCCTCACCATGGTGTATTATGTGCACGCTTACCCTGGTGTGTTATGTGCACGCTTACCCTGGTGTATTATGTGCACTCTTACCCTGGTGTATTATGTGCACCCTCGCCATGGTGTATAATGTGCACCCTCACCCTGGTGCATTATGTGCACCCTCACCCTGGTATATTATGTGCACCCTCACCATGGTGTATTATGTGCACGCTTACCCTGGTGTGTTATGTGCACGCTTACCCTAATGTATTATGTGCACGCTTACTCTGCTGTGTTATGTGCAAGCTTACCCTGGTGTATTATGTGCATGCTTACCCTGGTGTATTATGTTCACCCTCACCCTAGTGTATTATGTGCACCCTCACTATGGTGTATTATGTGCACGCTTACCCTGGTATATTATGTGCACGCTTACCCTGGTGTATTATGTGCACCCTCACTATGGTGTATTATGTGCATGCTTACCCTGGTGTATTATGTGCACCCTCACTATGGTGTATTATGTGCACGCTTACCCTGCTGTGTTATGTGCACGCTTACCCTGGTGTATTATGTGCACCCTCACCATGGTGTATTATGTGCACGCTTACCCTGGTATATTATGTACATGCTTACCCTGGTGTATTATGTGCATCCTCACCCTGGTGTAATATGTGCAGCCTCACTATGGTGTATTATGTGCACGCTTACCCTGGTGTATTATGTGCACCCTCACCCTGGTGTATTATGTGCACCCTCACTATGGTGTATTATGTGCACGCTTACCCTGGTGTATTATGTGCACCCTCACCATGGTGTATTATGTGCACCCTCACCGTGGTGTATTATGTGTGCGCTTACCCTGGTGTATTATGTGCACCCTCACCATGGTGTATTATGTGCACCCTCACTATGGTGTATTATGTGCACCCTCACCCTGGTGTATTATGTGCACGCTTACCCTGGTATATTATGTGCACGCTTACCCTGGTGTATTATGTGCACCCTCACCCTGGTATATTATGTGCACGCTTACCCTGGTGTATTATGTGCACCCTCACCATGGTGTATTATGTGCACGACAACCCTGGTATATTATGTGCACGCTTACCCTGGTGTATTATGTGCACCCTCACCCTGGTATATTATGTGCACGCTTACCCTGGTATATTATGTGCACGCTTACCCTGGTGTTTTATGTGCACCCTCACCATGGTGTATTATATGCACCGTCATTATGGTGTATTATGTGCACGCTTACCCTGGTGTATTATGTGTGCGCTTACCCTGGTGTATTATGTGCACCCTCATCATGGTGTATTATGTGCACCCTCACTATGGTGTATTATGTGCACGCTTACCCTGGTGTATTATGTGTGCGCTTACCCTGGTATATTATGTGCACGCTTACCCTGGTGTATTATGTGCACCCTCACCATGGTGTATTATGTGCACCCTCACTATGGTGTATTATGTGCACGCTTACCCTGGTGTATTATGTGTGCGCTTACCCTGGTATATTATGTGCGCGCTTACCCTGGTGTATTATGTGCACCCTCATCATGGTGTATTATGTGCACCCTCACTATGGTGTATTATGTGCACGCTTACCCTGGTGTATTATGTGTGCGCTTACCCTGGTATATTATGTGCACGCTTACCCTGGTGTATTATGTGCACCCTCACCGTGGTGTATTATGTGCACCCTCACTATGGTGTATTATGTGCACGCTTACCCTGGTGTATTATGTGTGCGCTTACCCTGGTATATTATGTGCACGCTTACCCTGGTGTATTATGTGCACCCTCACCATGGTGTATTATGTGTGCGCTTACCCTGGTGTATTATGTGTACGCCTATGTTATATTATGTGTAGGGTCACTAACAGACCAGAAATTCCAAGTCAAGTCCCTAAAAAGTGGGTCACTTTTTTGCCCTGATTGAAAAAAAAAAATTTAAGCTGAAGAAACTTAAACAATTATTTTGACTCCAATTTTCATAATTTTACAGCTTACATTGAACACTGCTGAAGTCTTATCAGAATTAGTGTCAGGAGACATGGATCAATTATAATCATAAAGATTTATTATGGTTTTCCGAAGGTGTCTGTAAATAATATTGTCTGTCTGTGATTTTTTGATAAGCTGTCCTGAAAAAATAAAAAGTCAAGTTGTCACCCCTGCAGGCAGGTATTCATTTGCTATTGGGGACTTACCCTATCTACTCAGCACTGTAAATTAAAGCTATAAAAGAAAGGAACCCTGCTACAAATTCTAAACAAAAACAGGCAATAATGGCAGCTGCCAGGCTGAATGATGTGTTTTAAACACTATATTTGTCTTGAGTATCAGTCAGATATTCGTTTTTTTGTTTGTTTTTTTTTCATATGGGAAAAAACTGCCTGTTTTCCATCAGTGTGTTTCTCATCCATTTTTGGGCCGCGTGTCCACCTCTACCAGAAGCACACTGGTCATGCTTCTCATCCATTTTTGGTCCGTGTGTCCACCTCTACCAGAAGCACACTGGTCATGCTTCTCATCCATTTTTGGTCCGTGTGTCCACCTCTACCAGAAGCACACTGGTCATGCTTCTCATCCATTTTTGGTCCGTGTGTCCACCTCTACCAGAAGCACACTGGTCATGCTTCTCATCCATTTTTGGTCCGCATGTCCACCTCTACCAGAAGCACACTGGTCATGCTTCTCATCCATTTTTGGTCCGTGTGTCCACCTCTACCAGAAGCACACTGGTCATGCTTCTCATCCATTTTTGGTCCGTGTCCACCTCTACCAGAAGCACACTGGTCATGCCTCTCATCCATTTTTGGTCTGCGTGTCCACCTCTACCAGAAGCACACTGGTCATGCTTCTCATCCATTTTTGGTCCGTGTGTCCACCTCTACCAGAAGCACACTGGTCATGCTTCTCATCCATTTTTGGTCCGCGTGTCCACCTCTACCAGAAGCACACTGGTCATACTTCTCATCCATTTTTGGTCCGTGTGTCTACCTCTACCAGAAGCACACTGGTCATGCTTCTCATCCATTTTTGGTCCGTGTGTCCAGCTCTACCAGCAGTGTTGCTTCCAGTCCAGCTTCTCCTCTCCATTTAACAGTAAAATTCCAACAGCACTTGGATGACACATGGATGGCGTTTTTCAAAGACCCGTACCCGTAGTTTTGAATGGGAATTGGTTTTTTTTTGGCGGGGGGGAGACACAGAGAGCTGTACATGCACCTACTGTCATGATCTCCATGGCCAGAGAACTAGCATAAGCCTCTATAGGAACAAGCTCTTGGAAGATGTAACTATACTGACCATGAACTAAACCTACCGCATCATCTAGAAGTAGCCAGGTAGCATGTCCTACTTTTTATCCCTATATGCCCAGCGCCGGCCGGAGAACTAAATAATGCTAGCAGAGGGAAATATAAGACCTGACTCACCTCTAGAGAAATGCCCAAAAAAAGGAGACAGAGGCCCCCCACATATATTGGCGGTGATTTTAGAAGAAATAACAAACGCAGCAGGAAAATAGTTTTAGCAAATTTGAGGTCAGCTTTCTAGATAGCAGAAGACAGAAAGCATACTTTCATGGTCAGTAGAAAACCCTAACAAAACACATCCAGAAATTACTTTAGGACTCTGGCATTAACTCATAATACCAGAGTGGCAATTCCTGATCAACAAGAGCTTTCCAGACACAGTAACGAAACTGCAGCTGTGAACTGGAACCAAAATACAAAAACAAAACATGGACGAATGTCCAACTTATCTAGTAGATGTCTGGGAGCAGGAACAAGCACAGAGAGGCTTCTGATAACATTGTTGACCGGCAAGCATCTAACAGAGAAGCCAGGTTATATAGCGACACCCAGATCTAATCAGAACAGGTGAACAGGGAAGATGATGTCACGTTCAATTCCACCAGTAGCCACCGGGGGAGCCCAGAATCCAAATTCACAACAGTACCCCCCCCTCAAGGAGGGGGCACCGAACCCTCACCAGAACCACCAGGGCGATCAGGATGGGCCCTATGAAAGGCACGAACCAGATCAGAGGCATGAACATCAGATGCAGTGACTCAAGAATTATCCTCCTGGCCATATCCCTTCCACTTGACCAGATACTGGAGTCTCCGTCTGGAAACACGGGAGTCTAGGATTTTTTCCACAACGTACTCCAACTCACCCTCAACCAACACCGGAGCAGGAGGCTCAACGGAAGGCACAACCGGTGCCTCATACCTGCGCAATAACGACCGATGAAAAACGTTATGAATAGAAAAGGATGCAGGGAGGTCCAAACGGAAGGAAACAGGGTTAAGAATCTCCAATATTTTATACGGACCGATGAACCGAGGCTTAAACTTAGGAGATGAGACCCTCATAGGGACAAAACGAGAAGACAACCACACCAAATCTCCAACACAAAGCCGAGGACCAACACGACGGTGACGGTTGGCAAAAAGCTGAGTCTTCTCCTGGGACAACTTTAAATTGTCCATCACCTGCCCCCAGATATGATGCAATCTCTCCACCACCGCATCCACTCCAGGACAATCCGAGGATTCCATCTGACCGGAGGAAAATCGAGGATGGAACCCCGAATTACAGAAAAACGGGGAAACCAAGGTGGCAGAGCTGGCCCGATTATTGAGGGCGAACTCCGCCAATGGCAAAAAAGCAACCCAATCATCCTGGTCAGCAGACACAAAACACCTCAGATATGTCTCCAGGGTCTGATTAGTCCGCTCGGTCTGGCCATTAGTCTGAGGGTGAAAAGCAGACGAAAAAGACAAATCTATGCCCATCCTAGCACAAAATGCCCGCCAAAATCTAGACACAAATTGGGTTCCTCTGTCAGAAACGATATTCTCAGGAATACCATGCAAACGAACAACATTTTGAAAAAACAGGGGCACCAACTCGGAAGAAGAAGGCAATTTGGGCAGGGGAACCAAATGAACCATCTTAGAAAAACGGTCACACACCACCCAGATGACAGACATCTTCTGAGAAACAGGCAGATCTGAAATAAAATCCATCGAGATGTGTGTCCAAGGCCTCTTAGGAATAGGCAAGGGCAACAATAATCCACTAGCCCGAGAACAACAAGGCTTGGCCCGAGCACAAACGTCACAAGACTGCACAAAGCCTCGCACATCTCGTGACAGGGAAGGCCACCAGAAGGATCTTGCCACCAAATCCCTGGTACCAAAAATTCCAGGATGACCTGCCAACGCAGAAGAATGCACCTCAGAGATGACTTTACTGGTCCAATCATCAGGAACAAACAGCCTATCAGGCGGACAACGATCCGGTCTATCCGCCTGAAACTCCTGCAAGGCCCGCCGCAGGTCTGGAGAAACGGCTGACAAGATAACTCCCTCCTTAAGAATACCTGTGGGGTCAGAGTTGCCAGGTGAATCAGGCTCAAAACTCCTAGAAAGGGCATCCGCCTTAACATTCTTAGAACCTGGTAGGTACGATACCACAAAATTAAACCGAGAAAAAAATAATGACCAGCGCGCCTGTCTAGGATTCAGGCGCCTGGCGGTCTCAAGATAAATCAAATTTTTGTGGTCAGTCAATACCACCACCTGATGTCTGGCCCCCTCGAGCCAATGGCGCCACTCCTCAAACGCCCACTTCATGGCCAAAAGCTCCCGATTCCCAACATCATAATTCCGCTCAGCGGGCGAAAATTTACGGGAAAAGAAGGCACAAGGCCTCATCACGGCGCAGTCAGAACTTTTCTGCGACAACACTGCCCCAGCTCCGATCTCAGAAGCGTCGACCTCAACCTGAAAAGAAAGAGTCACATCAGGCTGACGCAACACAGGGGCAGAAGAAAAACAGCGCTTAAGCTCCTGAAAGGCCTCCACAGCATCAGGGGACCAATTAGCAACATCAGCACCCTGTCTAGTCAAATCGGTCAATGGCTTAACGACATCCGAAAAACCAGAAATAAATCGACGATAAAAGTTGGCAAAGCCCAAAAATTTCTGAAGACTTTTAAGAGAAGAGGGCTGCGTCCAATCACAAATAGCTTGAACCTTGACAGGATCCATCTCAATGGAAGAGGGAGAAAAAATATATCCCAAAAAGGAAATTCTCTGAACCCCAAAAACGCACTTAGAACCCTTGACACACAGAGAATTAGACCGCAAAACCTGAAAAACCCTCTTAACTTGCCGGACATGAGAGTCCCAGTCATCCGAAAAAATCAGAATATCATCCAGATACACTATCATAAATTTATCCAAAAAATCGCGGAAAATATCATGCATAAAGGACTGGAAGACTGAAGGGGCATTAGAAAGACCAAAAGGCATCACCAAATACTCAAAGTGGCCCTCGGGCGTATTAAATGCGGTTTTCCACTCATCCCCCTGCCTGATCCGCACCAAATTATACGCCCCACGGAGATCAATCTTAGAGAACCACTTGGCCCCCTTTATGCGAGCAAACAAATCAGTCAGCAACGGCAATGGGTATTGATATTTAACCGTGATTTTATTCAAAAGCCGATAATCAATACATGGTCTCAAAGAGCCGTCTTTTTTTGACACAAAGAAAAAACCGGCTCCTAAGGGAGATGACGATGGACGAATATGTCCCTTTTCCAAGGACTCCTTTATATATTCTCGCATAGCAGTATGTTCAGGCACAGACAGATTAAATAAACGACCCTTTGGGTATTTACTACCCGGAATTAAATCTATAGCACAATCGCACTCACGGTGCGGAGGTAGTGAACCCAGCTTGGGTTCTTCAAAGACGTCACGATAATCAGACAGGAACTCAGGAATTTCAGAGGGAATAGATGATGAAATGGAAACCAAAGGTACGTCCCCATGAGTCCCCTTACATCCCCAGCTCAACACAGACATAGCTCTCCAGTCAAGGACTGGGTTGTGAGACTGCAGCCATGGCAATCCCAGCACCAAATCATCATGTAGATTATACAGCACCAGAAAACGAATAGTCTCCTGGTGATCCGGATTAATACACATAGTCACTTGTGTCCAGTATTGTGGTTTATTATTAGCCAATGGGGTGGAGTCAATCCCCTTCAGAGGAATAAGAGTTTCCAAAGGCTCTAAATCATACCCACAACGATTGGCAAAGGACCAATCCATAAGACTCAAAGCGGCGCCAGAGTCGATATAGGCGTCAGTAGTAATAGATGACAAAGAGCAAATCAGGGTCACAGACAAAATAAATTTAGACTGTAAAGTGCCAATGGAAACGGATTTATCAAGCTTTTTAGTACGCTTAGAGCATGCTGATATAACATGAGTAGAATCCCCACAATAGAAACACAACCCATTTTTCCGTCTAAAATTCTGCCGCTCGCTTCTGGACAGAATTCTATCACACTGCATGCTTTCTGGCGTCTTCTCAGTGGACACCGCCAGATGGTGCACTGGTTTGCGCTCCCGCAGACGCCTATCGATCTGAATGGCCATTGTCATGGACTCATTCAGACCCGCAGGCACAGGGAACCCCACCATAACATCCTTAATGGCATCAGAGAGACCCTCTCTGAAAGTAGCCGCCAAGGCACACTCATTCCACTGAGTAAGCACAGACCATTTACGGAATCTTTGGCAGTAAATTTCAGCTTCATCTTGCCCCTGCGATAGGGACATCAAAGTTTTTTCTGCCTGAAGTTCCAAATGAGGTTCCTCATACAGCAAGCCCAAGGCCAAAAAAAACGCATCCACATTGCGCAACGCAGGATCCCCTGGTGCCAATGCAAAAGCCCAGTCTTGAGGGTCGCCCCGGAGCAAGGAAATCACAATCCCAACCTGCTGTGCAGGGTCTCCAGCAGAACGAGATTTCAGGGACAAAAATAGCTTACAATTATTTCTAAAATTCTGAAAGCTAGATCTATTCCCTGAGAAGAATTCCGGCAAAGGAATTCTCGGCTCAGATACCGGAGCATGAATAATAAAATCTTGCAAATTTTGTACTTTCGTGGTGAGATTATTCAAACCTGCAGTTACACTCTGAAGATCCATTATTAACAGGTGAACACAAAGCCATTCAAAGATTATAAGGAGAGAAAAAAAAAAGAAAGACTGCAGCATAGACAGACTGGCAAGTGATCCAATTAAGAGCACAGAGAAAAAAAAAAAAAAAAAAAAAAAAAACTCTCAGCAGACTTCTTATTTCTCTCCTTTCTCAGCCAAGGATTTTAACCCTTTAGTGGGCCGGTCAAACTGTCATGATCTCCATGGCCAGAGAACTAGCATAAGCCTCTATAGGAACAAGCTCTTGGAAGATGTAACTATACTGACCATGAACTAAACCTACCGCATCATCTAGAAGTAGCCAGGTAGCATGTCCTACTTTTTATCCCTATATGCCCAGCGCCGGCCGGAGAACTAAATAATGCTAGCAGAGGGAAATATAAGACCTGACTCACCTCTAGAGAAATGCCCAAAAAAAGGAGACAGAGGCCCCCCACATATATTGGCGGTGATTTTAGAAGAAATAACAAACGCAGCAGGAAAATAGTTTTAGCAAATTTGAGGTCAGCTTTCTAGATAGCAGAAGACAGAAAGCATACTTTCATGGTCAGTAGAAAACCCTAACAAAACACATCCAGAAATTACTTTAGGACTCTGGCATTAACTCATAATACCAGAGTGGCAATTCCTGATCAACAAGAGCTTTCCAGACACAGTAACGAAACTGCAGCTGTGAACTGGAACCAAAATACAAAAACAAAACATGGACGAATGTCCAACTTATCTAGTAGATGTCTGGGAGCAGGAACAAGCACAGAGAGGCTTCTGATAACATTGTTGACCGGCAAGCATCTAACAGAGAAGCCAGGTTATATAGCGACACCCAGATCTAATCAGAACAGGTGAACAGGGAAGATGATGTCACGTTCAATTCCACCAGTAGCCACCGGGGGAGCCCAGAATCCAAATTCACAACAACCTACTGTAGATTACAATAGGAACTGGTTCTGCTTTGGGAAAAACAAAAATGGATAGAAAACGTACTAGAAAAAATACACCTCTGGTTGAGACCTTAATAAACAGTTTTGAAGAAAGAATAATAAAGAAAATAGCCAAAAGGAGTCCTGAAATGTGCCATATTTATACGGGCATATAATATCCATTCGCTTGGTGCAGAATGTGGGTGTGAACTGAGCCAAACCGAGAGGTGGCATCAGGAAGAAAAAACATGTATAATAAGACATGCCACATTTATCACCCAGGTTGCCTGCACCACTGTGATAAATTTGGCTCCGCTTCTGCCTGTCTCGTCTAGTTTAAGGCTGTCTAAACTTAGGACAGTATTAATAAATCTTCCCCACTGTCTATAAAAAGCATTCACCAACTCACGTTCGGTTTCTTGTTTTACTCTGTCAATTTCATTTGGCTTCTTTGACACTGATACAAATAGACTTTTTCTTGGTACCTTCACACACCCATGATTTTAGTAGTGTTTTCTATGTCTCTGGCATTTTTTGGCTAAAAAAATAATACTGCTTTATTTTTCGCAAATCAACATCCATAGCTTTTTACACTTTTAAGAAAACGTGACAAAGTGTTTTGGGTTTTTTGGTTGCTTTTTTTCCCCATTTCCTTTTTTTATGATGATGTCTTTTTTTCAAAATCGCAACATGCATAGTCTATTTTTTTTAGCTATTTAGCCACGTTTCTGTCAAAAAAAATCTAACTTTTTGAAAACCTTTTGTAAAGAAAATAGATTTGATATTGAGCACTGCTTTTTTGTGTGTTTGTTGCATTTTTCACCTTACTGATCATGGCATTCTAAAATAAATGTGGCAGTCACCATGTATACCACACATGATGTGTAATGTCAAACAAAAAAAAGTGTGAAGATAGCCTAAATGAGAATCTGTCACCAAGTATATGCTATCCAAATGAAGCATAAAGTAGTCACAAAGACCTTAAGGCTATATTTTTACAATTACCGTAGTTTTTGGTGAGTAGTTTAGTGTCAAATTTCCATTAATTCAGCCCAATGTTATACTTAGGGTAAAAATGCTCACTACACCACTAGATTAAAGGGAACCTGTCACCACGTTTTTGGAAGATGGGATAAAAATAGCGTTAAATAGGGGCAGAGGTGGGCATTACATTAGTGTGTTTGTTATGCGTTTATTACCCACCTAAGTTGCCGAAATAACTTTGCAAAGTCTCCGTTTTCGCCTGTCAATCAGGCTGGTCAGGTCGCATGGGCGTTGTCTTCCCCCAGATTTGGCGTAGTTTTCCGTTGGTGGCGTAGTGGTGTGCGCATGCCCAAAGTCCGGAATCCTCTTCCAGGGGATTTAAAATAGCGCGGTGTTCGTTATTGCATTGGTGATCGGTGGGCGCGGCCATCTTCCTTTGGCCGCGCGTGCGCAGAAGCGGCGCTCTGCTGGCCGCGGCTTCAGGAAAATGGCCGCCGCGATATCCATCTGCGCACGCGCGGCATCCCGCGGCCATTTTCCTGAAGCCGCGGCCAGCAGAGCGCCGCTTCTGCGCACGCGCGGCCAAAGGAAGATGGCCGCGCCCACCGATCACCAATGCAATAACGAACACCGCGCTATTTTAAATCCCCTGGAAGAGGATTCCGGACTTTGGGCATGCGCACACCACTACGCCACCAACGGAAAACTACGCCAAATCTGGGGGAAGACACCACGCCCATGTGACCTGACCAGCCTGATTGACAGGCGAAAACGGAGACTTTGCAAAGTTATTTCGGCAACTTAGGTGGGTAATAAACGCATAACACACACACTAATGTAACGCCCACCTCTGCCCCTATTTAACGCTATTTTTATCCCATCTTCCAAAAACGTGGTGACAGGTTCCCTTTAATACCTCAAGAAGTATATTTTCCAAAAATGGGGTCACTTGTGGGGCTTTCTCTGTTTTAGCATGTCAGGGTCTCTTCAAATATGACATGGCATCATCCATCTGTTACAGTCTGTGCTCCTGAATTCAGTTGGCTCTCCTTTCCTTCCGAGCCCTGCTGTGCACCCAATTAGTAGTGCGCCCCTGATGTGCCTTAAAAGTGGAAACCCCCCACAAGTGACGACATTTTGGAAATGACCCATCAAGGAATTTATCTAGACTTATGGTAAGTACTTTGAACTTCCAGGTGCTTCACAGAAGTTTATAACGTAGAACTGTGAACATGAAAAAATACATTTTCCTCATAAAAATGTTGGTTTTCCCAAAAAATTTTAATTTTCCCAAGGGTAACAGGAGGAAGATGGACCATAAAATTTGTTGGGCAATTTCTCCTCAGAACACTGGTACCCACATGTGGTCGAAAACTAATTTTGAGGCACAGTGCAAAGCTCAAAAGGGAAGAAGCGCCATATTGGAGTTCAGATTTAGCTGGAATGGTTTGAGTGTACCATGTCAAAACGGCCGACCCTATTGGGTGTCAGAACAGCAGAAACCACCCATAAGTGACCCATTTTACAAACTATACCTCTCAGTGAATTCATTTAGGGGTGCATTGAGCATGTTGACGCCACATGTGCCTTACAGAAATTTATACCATTGGGCAATGAAGAAAGATTAATTAAATTTTTAAGGCTAAAATTATGTTTGGCTCCAAATTTTTGATGTAAAGTAGACATGTGGTAACTGTTATTTAAGAACTATTTTGTGTGCTATAACTATCTAGTTTAAGGGCTTAAAAATTAAAAGTTTGAAAATTGCAAAATTTTCACCAAACTTGCAATATTTTCAAAACTAACCACAAAAAAAAAATCAATCTAAATTTACCACTTACATGAAGTACAATATGTCACGAAAAACTGCCTCAGAATCACTGAATACATTTAAGTGTTCCAGAGTTATTACCACATGAAGTGACACTGGTCAGAATTGAAAAAGTTGGTCTGGTCAGGAAGGTGAAAACATGCTTTTGCAAGAAAAGGTTAACCCCTTAGTGACAAAGTCAATTTTGACCTTAATGACCAAGCCAAATTTTACAATTCTGACCAGTGTCTCTTTATGTGTTTATATCTCTGGAACGCTTCAACGTATCCCGTTGATGCTGAGATTATTTTTTCATGACATACGGTACTTTATGATAGTGATACAATTTCTTCGATACGACTTTACAATACAATTTACAATACAATTTTCAAACTTTTATTTTTTTCCCTTAAATCATAGGGCTTTATCTCACAAATTAGTTAATAAATAAAATTTCCCACATGTTTACGTTACATCAGCAGAATTTTGGAAACATTTTGTTGTTGTTAAGAAGTGTTAAAAGTTGACCAGCGATTTCTCATTTTTCCATCATTTACCAAACCATTTTTTGAAGGACCACATTACATTTTAAGTGACTTTGAGAGGTCAATATGACATAAAATATCCAAAAGTGACACCATTCTAAAATCTGCACCTCTCAAGGTGTTCAAAACCACATTCAAGAAGTTTATTAACCTTTCAGTTGCTTCACGATAACTGAAGCAATATGGAAGGAAAAAAATGAACATTTAACTTTTTTCACAAAAAAATTACTTTAGACTCAAGCCTTTTTATTTTCACAAGGGTAACAAAAGAAAATGGACCACAAAATTTGTTGTGCAATTTCTCCTGAGTAGGCAGATACCCCATATTTGGGGGAAACGTACTGTTTGGGTGTACAGCAGGGCTCAGAAGGAAAGGAGCACCATTTGCCTTTTTGAACGCAAAATTGGCTCGAATGGAGAGCAGACTCCATGTCGCGTTTGGAGAGCCCCAGATGTGCATAAACAGTGGAAACACCCCACAAGTGACCCCATTTTGGAAACCACACCCCTCAAGGATTTTATCCACAGGTACTTTTTTAACTTTTGAAACCCTCCCAAATCTAATTCGATCCCTACCACAACTCTAACCCTAACACAACCCTAGTCACGACCTTAACCTTAACAGAACCCTAAGGCCATGTTCACACTTTGCGGCGTCCCTCTGCGGGGTTCTCCCGCAGCGGAATTGATAAATCTGCAGGGCAAAACCGCTGCGGTTATCCCTGCAGATTTATCGCGGTTTGTTTTGCGATTTCCGCTGCGGGATTACTCCTATACTATTGATGCTGCATATGCAGCAATATGCAGCATCAATAGTAATGTTAAAAATAATAAAAATTGGTTATACTCACCCTCCGATGTCCGGATATCCTCGGCGCTGCACCCGGCGGTCCGGTTCCAAAGATGCTGTGCCGAGAAGGACCTTCGTGACGTCACGGTCATGTGACCGCGGCGTCATCACGGTCATGTGACCGCGACGTCACCGCAGGTCCTGTTCGCACAGCAACTCTGACCGGCCGGCCGCGTGCAGCGCTGAGAGGTGAGTATAACATGATTTTTTATTTTTATTCTTTTTTTTACCCCAAATATGGTTCCCAGGGCCTGGAGGAGAGTCTCCTCTCCTCCACCCCGGGTACCACCCGCACATTAGCCGCTTACTTCCCGCAACGTGGGCACAGCCCCATGCGGGAAGTAAGCGGTTCAATGTATTCCTATGGGTGCAGAATCGCAGCGATTCTGCACAAAGAAGTGACATGCTGCGGGTTTTAAACTGCTGCGTTTCTGCACGGTTTTTCCCGCAGCATGTGCACAGCGGTTTGCGGTTTCCATAGGGTTTACATGTAAATGGAAACGCTATGGAAACTGCTGCGGACCCGCAGCATCAAAATCGCCGCGGTTCCGCGGTAAAAACCGCAAAGTGTGAACATGGCCTAACTCTAACCCCAACCTTAACTGAAAAAAAGTAAAAAATATATATTTTATAATTTTTATCTAACTAAGGGGTGATAAAAGTGAGGTTTGATTTACTATTTTTTTTTATTTTGATCACTGTGATAAGGTCTATCACAGTTATCAAACGGAAACGGATAGGAAAGATTCCCTATTGTTGCCGGCTACTGGCTGGCAGATCTTGGCTGGTGCACTGCACATGCGCCCAACATTTTTTTCCAAGAAGATGACATGGAGGGCTGGGGTACAGAGCAGGAGGGTCTGGTGGAAGTACCGGGGGGCTTTGGGGACCCCATTTCTCTCTTCGCTGATATACTAGATCATATCAGAGGAGAGAGCACTGAATTGTAAATAGACTTTTTTTGTGATCACTGTTATTCGCTAAGTAATGGTGATCACGTGACAGGGGACCGTAAAAACTGGCCCTGATCATGCTCTTTAGGGTACCTCTGGCAGCTGAGATTTTCCAACACTGGGGGGCACTATACCCTTATTTCTCAGCACTGTTAAAAAGCGGAGCTGAGGAATAAGTACTCTTAACTGCCGCCGTTAATAAGTGTATCGTGATTGTTAAGGAGTTACAGTATTTTTCATAAAAGCCACTACTGCAGAGTGAGCTAAGCACTCAACACAGGTGTTAGTGAGAGCAGGGCTAGCAATAGCGGCAGGCAGGCTAGGCATCTGCCTAGGGCCCCCACTAACCCAGGCTCAGTGGCATGTGCCGTTAATCTCATCACACCATGCAGTCATTATGGGGCCCGTGAGTCATAGGGGCCCGATGCCAGCACCCCCCCCCCCGCATTGCATATTCAACTGATACAGTTGAAAGCAGTGATGGAGGAGAGAGTGTCACTTGACACTCCCTCTCCCATTATCTCCCTCTGACACTGATGCAGCGGACGCGATGACGCACCACATTGTGCTGGACAGTGGAGAAGAAGCGCTGCAGTGGGGAACAAGGAGAGTTGAATATTGTAGCTGTTTATTTTTTAAATCAGTGTGTACATGGTGGCCATAATACTGGAGAACTATAGGGGCTGCATTACATGCCTAAGGTGCATCTGCATTATACGCAATGGGGCTGCATTAAACTATTAGCGGGGCTGTAATATACTCTGTGGTGCTGCAGTATACTCTGTGGGGCGCATTATACTCTATGGGGCTGCATTATACTCTATGGGGCTGCTTTATACTCCTATGGGGTTGTATTATACTCCATTGGGATTGAATTTTACTCTTACGTGGGCTGCATTATACTCCCAAGGGGGCTTTATTATATTCCTGTGGGGGCTTCATTATACTCCTGTGGTTGCTGCATTATACTCCTGCAGGGGTTGAATTATACTCCTGCGGGAGCTGCATTATACTCCTGTGGGAGCTGCATTGTGCTATATGGAGGACTATGGTGTGCATTTTACTGTATGGAGCACTATGGGAAGTGTATTATTCTACAGGGTGGGCCATTTATATGGATACACCTAAATAAAATGGGAATGGTTGGTGATATCAACTTCCTGTTTGTGGCACATTAGTATATGGTAGGGGGCAAACTTTTCAAGATGGGTGGTGACCATGGCGGCCATTTTGAAGTTGGCCACTTTGGATCCAACTTTATTTTTTTCAATGGGAAGAGGGTCATGTGACACATCAAGCTTATTGAGAATTTCACAAGAAAATCAATGGTATGCTTAGTTTTAATGTAACTTTATTCTTTCATGAGTTATTTACAAGTTCATGACCACTTATAAAATGTATTCAAAGTGCTGCCTATTGTGTTGGATTGTCAATGCAACCCTCTTCTCCCACTCTTGACACACTGATAGCAACACCGCAGAAGAAATGCTAGCACAGGCATCCAGTATCCATGGTTTCAGATGCTGCACATATTGTGTCTTCACAGCATAGACAATTGCCTTTAGATGACCCCAAAGATAAAAGTCTAAGGGGCTCAGATCAGGAGACCTTGATGGCCATTCAACTGGCCAATGACAAACATTCCACTTTCCAGGGAACTGTTCATGTAGGAATGCCCGGACCTGACACCCATAATATGGTGCTTCACCATCTTGGGTGTCTTTTGATACATCGCACTCTGCCATGAACGAGAGGGGCGACCGCATCAATAGCTCATGCGAGAGTGGCATTGTAGAAAGCAGTAGCACTGTCTGTGTCGTGGAGTGAGGGTATGGATGCCAGTGGTAGAATAGAGTCAGAGAGCGGTTAGGTGTCTAGGTGTGCGAGGTTTCTGCAGGGGTGTGAATGGTGCTGGACATGGGTGACAGGTGAGGACAGTGATGAGAAAGTGAGTAGATGGTGGTTGGACAGAGTGAGAGGGGAGGTGGTGAAGTTAGATAGAGAGCAGAGACAGGTGAAGACCAGGTCTAATGTATGTCTGTCTGTGTGACTGAGGAGGACCACTGAGCAAGTCCAAAAGATGAAGTAAGGGACAGGAGTTTGGAGGCTGTTGACTGAAGGGTTTCAGTAGGGATGTTGAAGTCACCCATGATGATAGTGTGGATGTCAGTGGAAAGAAAGTGAAGAAGCCAGGTAGAGAATTGGTCAATAAAGGCAGTGGTCAGGCCCGGAGGTCGGTATATGACGGCCACTTGAAGGTTGGAGGGAGAGTATATGCGGACAGAGTGGACTTCAAAAGAGGGGAGGATAAGGGAGGGAAGAGGTGGGATTGGGTGAAAGGTGCAGTTAGAAGAAAGGAGAAAACCCACTCCTCCACCGTGTCTGTTGCTGGGGCGAGGAGTGTGGGTGAAATGGAGGTCGCCGTAACACAGCGCAGCAGGGGAGGCAGTGTCAGAGGGTGTCAGCCATGTTTCTGTGAGGCTGAAAAAGGCAAGATTCCGAGAGAGAAAGAGGTCATGAATCACATGAAGCTTATTGCAGATGGAGCGGGCATTCCAGGGGGGTGGGCGTCAGGGGCACGGGTTTTATGTTGGAGAGATTGCAGTAGTTTGTATTAGATAGGAAGTGGTAGGATGGGAATTAATGGGAAGTATTAGCTGTGGGGGTCCAGGATTGGGAGACATGTCGCCAGCAGTGAGGAGAAGCAGAGAGAGGGAGAGCAGGTGGGAGAAAGAGAGTGGCCGGCTTGTTTTATGTTTTATTAGGAGAGATCTGAGGTTGAGGAGTAGGTCGGCAGAAGAGTTCAGGTGGGTAGGTAAGAGGGAAGGGGAGATGATTATTTGTTTAGAAAGTGCTGGGGTTTGGGGATAGCGAAGGAGAGTGAGGATTAGTGGATCAAACACTGTAAGGGCATATGTAAACATGGTGAAGGAGTAAGATGGGTTAAAAGAAAAGCTAAGTCCAAGTAATAAGAAGTGCTTACTCTGCAGACAAACCCAAAAGAGACAGTGTGGGGTCCTGACTCCTGCCGTGACTAACTGCCGTTGAAATAACTGCAGCCTCTGTATACATAGATGCAGGTGTACTTTGCTGCAGGGGGACGTGTGCCAGACCCCACACGCATGCACCCCTTAGAATGCTTCTAAATTTATAGGACTGAGTAGAGGATCAGGTGAAAGGGATTGTGGGAGCCGGTTTGCGATAAATTAGCAGTTGGCTAGCACACCAGGGGTGGATAGATGATCAAAGACGCTGGGCCTGGGTGATCGCGTTAATCCTTTTTACATGGATTACAGCATGGGGTAGAAGGACGGACAGGTATGGTATATTGTTTTTTTATTTTACTTTTATTACAGGAGATTGAGGGCTTTGGTGGAATTAGGCATTGCAGTAAGTATGGTTTAATCGAGATTAATAAAGAAGTCTGTCATTTTTTCAATTAAAGGATTTTGGCTGTGTCTTTATTTAACATATAACTATAGGATTAGTACTGGCGAGGTGTCTTATAGACACCTCTCCATTACTAAGCTTGGGGCTTGATTTTACCTGTCAATACAAAGGTGATATCAACCCCACAAATATTAACCCCACTTGCCACCACTACAGGGCAAGTGGGAAGAGCCAGGCAAAGCACCAGAAAGGGCGCATCTAATAGATGTGCCTTTTCTGGGCAGCTGCGGGCTGCTGTTTTTAGGCTGGGTAGGCTGGGGGGGACTATATCAATGGCCCCTTACCAGCCTGAGGATACCAGCCCCCATCTGTGAGCTTTAGCAAGGCTGGTTGTCAAAAATGGGGTAAACCCCATGCCGTTTTTTTAAATAATTTATTCACGTCCAATAGATTGTATGGGTGAAATTTCTCTTGCGGAGACACACATCTCCGCAAGAGAAACAGACATGTTATGGTCTGGAGAGATGCACTGCATGTCCATCTCCACGGGTAAGACGCAGGCGTCTCTGGACGCATAGTGGGCATGGAATTTCTTGAAATCCCATCCACTATGCTGCAACAGCTGGAAGCTGTGAGTTGAACGCTGCACAAGTACTCAGCATCCAACCCGCAGTGTTTACGGATTGCACATACCCTAATGTACAGAAGGATTGGGTCTGCTAGAGAAGGAGCAGCTGTAATACTGTGCTCTGGCTCAATGTCCAATATGCAGTCACAGTTGCATTTCTGGACACTCAGGTTCTTATTTTATTGATCACAATTCCATAGAACTTTTTTATCTGAAGAATATGTTCTTCCCTTTGGGTTTTATAAAATGTACTGATTAGTGATGAGCGAGTGTACTCGTTGCTCGGGTTTTCCGGAGCACGCTCAGGTGATCTCCGAGTAGTTGTTAGTGTTCGGAGATTACGTTTTCATCGCCTCAGCTGAATGATTTACAGCTACTACCCAGCCTGAGTACATGTGGGGGTTGCCTGGTTGCTAGGGAATCCTCACATGTACTCAGGCTGGCTAGTAGCTGTAAATCATTCAGCTGCGGCGATTAAAACGTAATCTCCGAACACTAACAAATACTTGGAGATCACCAGAGCGTGCTCCGGAAAACCCGAGCAACGAGTATACTCGCTCATCACTAGTACTGATATTTTAAGTGCTTGCTTTCATCCAGATAAGATAATAATGTTTTGCCTAAAACTCTTTTCCTGGTTTCCTAATTCGGTGTATATATAGTACATAGTGCAAGATTCTACCGTGAGTGTAACCTAGTGAGGAGAGAAAAAAATTCTCTTTCAACTCTGTGCACATTGAGTCTTTTTACTGGGTTTTTGGAGCAGAAAATGCAAATTGTTGATCCTTTTTTTTGGGGGGGAGGATTTTGAGAATTTCTGCTCCAAAATCCTCTAAAAAAAACTCTGTGTGCACATAACCTTTGAGAGTCCTCTTCAAGGTTTTTATGAAAGCAATGCATCATTAATTTATATATGGCTGGGTTCAGATGACAAGTATTACCGACTTAACTGGCTCTGTGTGCAGCTACTTATGCTCGTCTGCATTGGGGACGGGAGGCTGAGCTGCCGTCCATTGCATACAATAATCTGGTCTGTAAAAAGAACCACAGTAGTGGATGCTGCATTTTTTTTGCTTTTTTTCATTTTCAATTTTCATTTTTTTCAATTTTCATGGAAAATTGTCCGTGTGCTTTATCTTTTAGAATTTACTCTCATCTGAACGAGCCAAAAAGGTGAACTGCTGTACAAGACACAGATAATTACAGAACTGATAAGGTTGAAGAAAGACAGAGGTTCATTAAGCCCAAACTACATTTCTGTAACATTCTTTTTAAAAAATAAAAAAAAAATGTCCTGTCAGCTGTTTTATGTTCATTGGCTCTCGACTGAAAAGAAAAGGATCCGCCCGCCGTTACTTCCAAATCCCATGGTTGTACTTTTTGACAATGGTTGTCCATTTGAGCTTTTGACTCTTCAGAGAGGAAAAATAACTTTTATTATACTCACCTGCGAGGTGGTCTGGTCCAGGGGGTGTCTACTATCTTGGTCAGGTGCCTCCCATCTTCTTATGATCACCGCCCTCCTTGCTTTGTGTGGATGACGTGTCCCTGCCTCATCCACAGTCTCCCCGCCTCATCCACAGTCTCCCCGCCATTGTACTTCTCAGCCCTGTTCAGGACAGAGCAAAGTACTGCAGTGCGCAGGTGCTGGGCCTCTTTGACCTTTCCTGGTGCCTGCGCACTGCAGTACTTTGCTCTGCCCTCAACAGGGCTGAGAAGTACACCAGCACAAGAACACGATGCCGGTGAGACTGTGTAGATGACGTAAGGATGTGTCATCTGCACGAAGCAAGACGGCAATTGTAAGAAGATGGGAGGCGCCGGACCAAGAACTTCAACACCCCTTGGGCCGGACCGCCCCGCAGGTGAGTATAGTAAAAGGTCTTTTTATTCTCTTACAGGTCAGTTTGGAGGCAGATATACAGCCTTATAGAATGCTGTATATCAGGCCGGAGAGGTGGTGGCTGTATCTCATACCTGCCAAACCTGGTGACAGGTTCCCTTTAAGCTGGTATGTTATTACCTTTCCAAAGGGGCCCCAACTATGTTGATAGAGCATTCACGCCACCACTTTATTCATTGTGTGGGGGTCTATGAGATGTGGCTATTCTCAGAATAAGTGGGTGCCCCAGTGGTGAATCCCCAGTGATGAGAAAGCTATCACTTATTCTGCAGATAGGTGATAACGTATTCATTTGGCAAAACATTTAATGATTTTTTTTTGCCACCATATAAAAAATAGCTAAAATTAAAAAGAAACTGTCAGCTAAATGGTTAAGTGTAAATTTTGCTAAAGAGTACAGTATTCTTGGAAATGCCTTCTTACATATTTATATGCTGTGTAGAACAGTATTTTTTTAAATACTGTAGGGATGTAATAACTATTTTTTTCTAGTTCTTTTCTGCTATTTTCGACTGTGAATTTAGTTAAATTTTTCATTAGTATAATTTTTGTTTGTTAAAAATATTTTCCTACTGCTCGTCACTTGAAAGATTAAAGCATTTAATTAACTGCTTTTATGTTAACATACATGATTTTAATTTTTGTAGTCACTATGGAATAGTTTTCTTGAAATGAAAGCAGCCTATTTTTTTCTTCAAATCTACTGCAGTAACTTTGGTGTATTAATTATGCCGGGGGCACAAGACAGAATGTTCTCATACTCTAGAGGGCCCTGTGACATCTGAAACGAAAAAATAAAATCTTTTGTTTAGCTTAGTGTAGTAGCATAAATGTTTTTTTGAAATAGGAGTCGTTTTCTTGTTTTTTTGTCTAGAAAATGGTTGTTTTCTGGCTTAGTTTTGTTGATATTTAGATATATCTAGACACTGTTGAATGCAAAGTCTTAAATGTTCCATTACGTTGCAGCTGTTTTTTACTCAACAGTCTATGGTCAGAAAATGACCTAATTTTTGGATAGAGTTTTCTACAGCACAGTGGCTCAGTGGTTTGCACCTTCGCTTTGCTGCAAGGAGTTTGTATGTTCTCCCGGTGATTGCGTGGGTTTCCTCCAGGTAAAAAAACTCTGTTTCCTCCCACGCTCCAAAGACATGATGACTGGAAATTTAGATTGTGCCCCCAATGGGGAGATGATAGTGATGCCTGTACAGTACTGGAGGATATTATGGCCCTATTTAAGTTTAATTTAAAAAAAAAACAATTGTAGTTTTCATAGTAAGACCGCACTTTCCTTTTAGTTTTTATTATATTGCAACATAAATGCATCAAAGAGGCTCCTAATAATCAGAATCATGTGATGTTTTTAAATTCTCTTAAAAAATGAACTTTTTTACAACTGGATGTTGCCAAAATATAAGTATACAGAGAATTAAGAAAGAAAAAAAAAGAATAAAAAAAGTATAATTGGTGATAAAAACGAGGTGCTTGAAACAGCTTTCTAATGTGTTAGAATTAAAAGTTAGCTCAACCTCTGCTCCTTTCTTTGTGGTTAAACCCTGCATTGAATCAGATGCTGATGACCACATCCGCCAATGGCTCTAGAACAGCAAGCCCCTACCTTTCTTTGCTGGCGGACCACTTTGAAATGAGAAATTGTGTTCAGCAACACTGGATATTAAAAGGGAAGAGTCAGTCACTTGACGTTACCCTCATGGTATGTTTTTCACGCTTTTGTCAAACTTTAGCAATAATATGACAACCCTAATGTCTCTAAAGCTAAGTAGTATTTTCAACTGTCCGCTCCTTGATAGCTTCATGTAAGATCTCCTAGAGTCACATTTGGCTCAAGAACCACTAGTGCTCTAAAACTGTGGCTCATCATTGCATCCCACATACTTCCATATTTCAGGTTGGTTAAGTTTCTATTACGGTACTTCTTTTAATATAATATATTATATATATATATAATATATATAATGTTTTTATAATATTGGTCACTGTACACACGATTTGTGGATTATTTATATAAATGATTTTTTCACTTATTTATAAAAATGAATTTGTCACCAACTAACGTACTATGTAGTAATTAGCACTATTGTCACTTTATAAATACTGATTTAAGTAATTGGTACAGGTAGTTTTTTGCAATATAATCTTTCACTATTATTTTTGAGTATAATTAGTGTGTTACTTGATTTTTATATGATATAATTAGTATATTAATTTATTAAAATATTTCACCGTTTTTAGATTCTAATTATCCCACTAATAACTACCCTAAAATTGATTATGTGTATATTATTATTATTGCTAGTTGTATTGCTGGTAATTACAACGACAGGATTTATGAGATTCTATAAATATAGACTGTTAGCTTGTCCGATGCTTCGTAGTTCCTAATCCTGTTCTCGGTGGTGGTCATGTGGTGCGCGCTGGATAGGGTCCTGTCGGCCGCAGACTCGGAAACCCTCGGTCTTCAGAATCAGCTGATGGGCACGTGAGCTATGTCAGCTCTAGCTTGCGTCATCGGCTGCTCGCCTGACCGAGGGAGATGAGTCATGTAGTAGCGGCGGGGAAACGTCACAGCGCGCCGTTATATTATGACAACTAGCGATCACATGGAACTTAAGCAGACCTATTATTGGTTGCAGGGTACTATAATAGATTCCATCTCCCTCTTCCCCGACACGCCCCCTGAAGAAGTTGTGGCACGAAACGCGCGTCGGGGTAAGAGGGACCGGGCACTCTTCACACAGCCGTGTAAGTACGATACCAGCATATCTTATCAGTGACATTAGATATTGAAATCCACAGCACATAGCAAACCCATATGATTATTGCATGGGTTAGTTATACTATTATGATGTGGACTGTGGTAACTTGAATATCTATATAATGAGCTAAAGCACTAGATACAGTTTCCCCTATCTATAAGATGCTATCTAGCACTGGTGATATTGGAGGGAACTTGTAAACATTGCATATGCAGTTCATCTAGATTTTTGTCTTTACGTACCTGCTGTGGTTGATTTAGTAGCCTGTCGGTCCCTTACACTTTGAGATACTTTTCTTGATATAATATTTGGTTGTAATTGATTTTTTAATATATTTAATAAAAAGATTGAATTTTTTAATATAGTTAAAAGTGTGTTTTCTGTTTCATTGCTCATGAGAGCTATTCATGATACGGACGGAATTCGATAGTGTTATTAGCATACTTATACTGGGGACCACTAATAGTTGATTATAACTTCTTTTAATATAGCAGCAATAGAATTGTGTCAGAGATTTCCGGTTACCAAAATCCTTCCCAAGCTTCAACAGGGTTTGAGTGCATCACCGAGTTCTGCAGCCAATTCAGTTGAGAAATTATCAGGGTGCCAAGTTCACCATATGACAGCTACGTACAGTGGGGGAAATAAGTATTTGATCCCTTGCTGATTTTGTAAGTTTGCCCACTGACAAACACAGGAACAGTCTATAATTTTAAGGGTAGGTTAATTTTAACATTGAGAGAAATAATATTAAAAATAAAATCCAGAAAATCATTGTCTAAATTATATATTTTATTTGCATTTTGCAGTGAGAAATAAGTATTTGATCCCTCTGGCAAGAAAAACTTAATACTTGGTGGCAAAACTCTTGTTGGCAAGCACAGCAGTCAGACATTTTTTGTAGTTGATGATGAGGTTTGCGCACATGTCAGAAGGAATTTTGGTCCACTCCTCCTTGCAGATCATCTCTAAATCATTAAGATTTTGAGGCTGTCACATGGCAACTCAGAGCTTCAACTCCATAAGTTTTCTATGGGATTAAGGTCTTGAGACTGGCTAGGCCACTTCATGACCTTAATGTGCTTCTTTTTGAGCCACTCTTTTGTTGCCTTGGCTGTATGTTTGGGTCATTGTCTTGCTAGAAGACCCAGCCATGACCCATTTTTAATGTTCTGGAGGAGGGAAGGAGGTTTGTTGTGAATTCTGTTCTTGGGCTCCCTCCAGTGGTTATAAGTGGTAGCGCTGCTGTCTGTCCTTCACTTCACAGCAGTTATCAGGTGTGTCCACTCTGGACTGGGCTATTTAGTCTGGCCTCACCCTTTGGTCAGTGCCAGTTGTCCATTGTATTCTGGAGGATTCATATCCCTTCATGGTTTCTCCTGCTTCCTGGTCTTTTCACCAAGATAAGTTCTGCTGGTTTGCAGCCCACATGTTGTGGGCCTCATTGTTCAGTGCATTTCATGTTTTTTCTTGTCCAGCTTAATCTGTGTAAGGATTTATGCAGTCAAGCTGGAATCTCTGGAGAGGCAGATATACCCTCCATATCTTTAGTTAGATGTGGAGATTTTTGTATTTTCTGTGGTGGATATTTCCTAGTATTTTAATACTGACCGCATAGTTCTCTGTCCTATCTTTCCTATTTAGCTAGATTGGCCTCCTTTGCTAAATCCTGTTTTCAGCCTGTGTATGTTTTTTCCTCTCCTCTCACAGTCAATATTTGTGGGGGGCTGGCTATCCTTTGGGAATTTTCTCTGAGGCGAGATAGTTTTCCCTTTTTTATCTATAGGGTTAATTAGTCTTCCGGCTGTGTCGAGGTGTCTAGGATCAGTAGGTACATCCCACAGCTACTTCTAGTTGCGGTGTTAAGTTCAGGGTCCGCGGTCAGTATAGATACCACCTTCTCCAGAGTACGTCCAATGCTTATCCTGGGCCACCAGATCATAACAGTACAACTGGCCAACAATGAGTTAACTGCATCTCAGAAGAAGGGAAAGAAAGTGCTGAGCCATTTTTTTTTCTGTACTCTGTTGTGTTTTTTTTCCCTCTTTACATCTGGGTGGCTCAGGAGTTTGGCGCTGACATAGATGTTCAGGGACTTGCTTCTCGTGTGGATCAACTGGCTGCTAGATACAGGGTATTTCTGATTATATCCTTCAGACTCCAGCTTTAGAGCCTAGAATTCCAACTCCTGATCTGTTTTTTGGGGACAGGTCTAAATTTCTGATCTTTAAAAATAACTGTAAACTGTTTTTTGCTCTGAAGCCCCGTTCCTCTGGTGATCCCATCCAGCAGGTTAAAATTGTTATATCTCTGCTGCGTGGTGACCCTCAGGATTGGGCATTTGCCCTGGAACCTGGGAATCCAGCATTGCTTAATGTAGATGCCTTTTCTCAGGCGCTTGGGTTATTGTATGATGAACCTAACTCTGTAGAGCATGCTGAGAAAACCTTGTTGGCCCTGTGTCAGGATCAAGAAGCGGCAGAATCATATTGCCAGAAATTTAGAAAATGGTCTGTGTTGACTAAATGGAATGAGGATGCTTTGGCGGCAATTTTCAGAAAGGGTCTTTCTGAATCCGTTAAAGATGTTATGGTGGGGTTCCCCACGCCTGCTGGCTTGAGTGATTCTATGTCTCTGGCCATTCAAATTGATCGTCGCTTGCGTGAGCGCAGAGTTGTGCACACTATGGCGTTGTCTTCCGAGCGGAGTCCTGAGCCTATGCAATGTGATAGGATTGTGTCTAGAGCTGAACAACAAGGATTCAGACGTCAGAATGGGTTGTGTTTTTACTGCGGCGATTCTGCTCATGTTATTTCTGATTGCCCTAAGCGTGTCAAGAGAATCGCTAGTTCTGTTACCATCAGTACTGTACAACCTAAATTTCTGTTATCTGTGACCCTGATCTGCTCATTATCGTCATTTTCTGTCATGGCATTTGTGGATTCAGGCGCCGCTTTAAATTTAATGGACTTAGAATTTGCCAGACGTTGTGGGTTTCCCTTACAGCCTTTGCAGAGTCCTATCCCTTTGAGGGGTATTGATGCTACACCATTGGCTAAAAATAAACCTCAGTTTTGGACACAGTTAACCATGTGCATGGCGCCAGCCCATCAGGAAGATTGTCGTTTTCTGGTGTTGCATAATCTGCATGATGTTATTGTGCTGGGGTTTCCATGGTTACAGGTGCATAATCCGGTGTTGGATTGGAAATCTATGTCTGTGACTAGTTGGGGTTGTCAGGGGGTTCATGATGACGTTTCTTTGATGTCAATTTCCTCCTCCCCCTCTTCTGAAGTTCCTGAGTTTTTGTCAGATTTCCAGGATGTTTTTGATGAGCCCAAGTCCAGTTCCCTTCCACCGCATAGGGACTGTGATTGTGCTATTGACTTGATTCCAGGCTGTAAGTTCCCTAAGGGCCGACTTTTCAAGCTGTCTGTGCCAGAACATGCCGCCATGTGGAGTTATGTTAAGGAGTCTTTGGAGAAGGGGCATATTCGGCCATCTTCTTCTCCATTGGGAGCAGGTTTCTTTTTTGTTGCCAAGAAGGATGGCTCCTTGAGACACTGTATTGATTATCGCCTCTTGAATAAGATCACGGTCAAATTCCAATACCCTTTGCCTTTGCTCTCTGATTTGTTTGCCAGGATTAAGGGTGCTAGTTGGTTTACTAAAATTGACCTTCGAGGGGCATATAATCTTGTTCGTATTAAGCAGGGCGACGAATGGAAAACTGCGTTCAAAACGCCCGAGGGCCATTTTGAATATCTTGTGATGCCATTCGGACTCTCTAATGCTCCATCTGTGTTTCAGTCCTTCATGCATGATATATTTCGGAATTATCTTGATAAATTCATGATTGTATATTTGGATGATATTTTGATTTTTTCGGATGATTGGGAGTCTCATGTGAAACAAGTCAGGATGGTATTTCAGATCCTTCGTGATAATGCCTTGTTTGTGAAGGGGTCTAAGTGCCTCTTTGGAGTACAGAAGGTTTCTTTTTTGGGCTTCATTTTTTCTCCCTCATCTATAGAAATGGATCCGGTTAGGGTTCAGGCCATTCATGATTGGATCCAGCCCACATCCGTGAAGAGCCTTCAGAAATTTTTGGGCTTTGCTAATTTTTATCGCCGTTTCATTGCCAACTTCTCCAGTGTGGTTAAACCCCTGACCGATTTGACGAAGAAAGGCGCGGATGTGACGAATTGGTCCTCTGCGGCAGTTTCTGCCTTTCAGGAGCTTAAATGCCGATTTACTTCTGCCCCTGTGTTGCGTCAGCTGGATGTTTCTCTTCCTTTTCAGGTTGAGATTGGGGCAGGGGCCGTTTTGTCTCAGAGGAATTCTGATGGTTCCTTGATGAAACCGTGTGCCTTCTTCTCTCGAAAATTTTCGCCTGCGGAATGCAATTATGATGTCGGTAATCGTGAGTTGTTGGCTATGAAGTGGGCATTTGAGGAGTGGCGACATTGGCTTGAGGGGGCTAAACATCGTATTGTGGTCTTGACCGATCATAAGAATCTGATTTACCTCGAGTCTGCCAAACGGCTGAATCCTAGACAGGCCCGATGGTCCCTGTTTTTCTCCCGTTTTGATTTTGTTGTCTCGTATCTTCCGGGTTCTAAGAATGTTAAGGCTGATGCCCTCTCTAGGAGTTTTTTGCCTGATTCCCCTGGGGTCCTTGAGCCGGTCGGCATTCTGAAGGAGGGGGTGATTCTTTCTGCCATCTCCCCTGATTTACGACGGGTTCTTCAGGAATTTCAGGCTGATAAACCTGACCGCTGTCCAGTGGGGAAACTGTTTGTTCCTGATAGATGGACTAGCAAAGTGATTTCTGAGGTTCACTGTTCTGTGTTGGCTGGCCATCCTGGGATTTTTGGTACCAGAGATTTGGTTAGTAGGTCATTTTGGTGGCCTTCTTTGTCACGGGATGTGCGCTCCTTTGTGCAGTCCTGTGGGACTTGTGCGCGGGCCAAACCTTGCTGCTCACGCGCCAGTGGGTTGCTTTTGCCTTTGCCGGTCCCTGAGAGACCTTGGATGCATATTTCTATGGATTTTATTTCAGATCTTCCGGTTTCCCCGAGGATGTCGGTTATCTGGGTGGTTTGTGACCGGTTTTCTAAGATGGTTCATTTGGTACCTTTGCCTAAATTACCTTCCTCTTCTGAGTTGGTTCCGTTGTTTTTTCAGCATGTGGTTCGTTTGCATGGCATTCCGGGGAATATTGTGTCCGATAGAGGTTCCCAGTTTGTTTCCAGGTTTTGGCGGGCCTTTTGTGCTAGGCTGGGTATTGATTTGTCTTTTTCTTCCGCATTTCATCCTCAGACAAATGGCCAGACCGAGCGAACTAATCAGACTTTAGAAACTTATCTGAGATGCTTTGTGTCTGCTGATCAGGATGATTGGGTGGCTTTCTTGCCATTGGCCGAGTTTGCCCTTAATAATCGGGCTAGTTCGGCTACCTTGGTTTCACCTTTTTTTTTGTAATTCTGGGTTTCATCCTAGTTTTTCTTTGGGGCAGGTTGAGCCTTCTGATTGTCCTGGGGTGGACTCTGTGGTTGACAGGTTGCAGCAAATTTGGGCTCATGTTGTGGACAATTTGGTCTTGTCTCAGGAGGAGGCTCAGCATTTTGCTAACCGTCGGCGGTGTGTGGGTTCCCGACTTCGGGTTGGGGATTTGGTCTGGTTATCTTCCCGTCATGTTCCTATGAAGGTTTCTTCCCCTAAGTTCAAGCCTCGGTTTATTGGTCCTTATAGGATTTCTGAGATTATCAATCCAGTGTCTTTTCGTTTGGCCCTTCCAGCCTCTTTTTCCATCCACAATGTTTTTCATAGATCTTTGTTGCGGAAATATGTGGTACCCGTCGTTCCCTCTGTTGATCCTCCTGCCCCGGTGTTGATTGATGGGGAGTTGGAGTATGTTGTTGAGAAGATCTTGGATTCTCGTTTTTCAAGGCGGAGGCTTCAGTATCTTGTTAAGTGGAAGGGTTATGGCCAGGAGGATAATTCTTGGGTTGTTGCCTCTGATGTTCATGCTGACGATTTGGTTCGTGCCTTCCATTTGGCTCGTCCTGATCGGCCTGGGGGCTCTGTTGAGGGTTCGGTGACCCCTCCTCAAGGGGGGGGTACTGTTGTGAATTCTGTTCTTGGGCTCCCTCCGGTGGTTATAAGTGGTAGCGCTGCTGTCTGTCCTTCACAGCAGTTATCAGGTGTGTCCACTCTGGACTGGGCTATTTAGTCTGGCCTCACCCTTTGGTCAGTGCCAGTTGTCCATTGTATTCTGGAGGATTCACATCCCTTCATGGTTTCTCCTGCTTCCTGGTCTTTTCACCAAGATAAGTTCTGCTGGTTTGCAGCCCACATGTTGTGGGCCTCATTGTTCAGTGCATTTCATGTTTTTTCTTGTCCAGCTTAATCTGTGTAAGGATTTATGCAGTCAAGCTGGAATCTCTGGAGAGGCAGATATACCCTCCATATCTTTAGTTAGATGTGGAGATTTTTGTATTTTCTGTGGTGGATATTTCCTAGTATTTTAATACTGACCGCATAGTTCTCTGTCCTATCTTTCCTATTTAGCTAGATTGGCCTCCTTTGCTAAATCCTGTTTCAGCCTGTGTATGTTTTTTCTTCCCGTCTCACAGTCAATATTTGTGGGGGGCTGCCTATCCTTTGGGAATTTTCTCTGAGGCGAGATAGTTTTCCCTTTCCTATCTATAGGGTTGATTAGTCTTCCGGCTGTGTCGAGGTGTCTAGGATCAGTAGGTACATCCCACGGCTACTTCTAGTTGCGGTGTTAAGTTCAGGGTCCGTGGTCAGTATAGATACCACCTTCTCCAGAGTACGTCCAATGCTTATCCTGGGCCACCAGATCATAACAGAGGTTGTCACTCAGAAGTTTACGGTACATGTCTCCATCCATTCTCCCATTGATGCGGTGAGGTAGTCCTGTGCCCTTAGCAGGGAAACATCCCAAAATATAATATTTCCTCCTCCATGCTTGACAGTGGGGACGGTGTTCTTTGGGTCAGGCAGCATTTCTCCTCCTCTAAAAACGGCGAGTAGAGTTAATGCCAAAGAGCTCAATTTTTGCCTCATCTGACCACATCACCTTCTCCCAATCACTCACAGAATCATCCAGGTGTTCATTGGCAAACTTCAGAGGGGCCTGCACATGTGCCTTCTTGAGCAGGGGGACCTTGCGGTCACTGCAGGATTTTAAACCTTTACGGCGTAATGTGTTACAAATGGTTTCTTGGTGACTGTGGTCCCAGATACCTTTAGTTCATTAACAAGTTCCCGCTGTGTTGTTTTAGGCTGATCTCTCACCTTGCTCATGATCAAGGATACCCCACAAGGTGAGATTTTGCATGGTGCCCCAGAGCGATGTCGATTCACAGTCATTTTGTATTTCTTCCATTTTCTTACTATTGCACCAACAGTTGTCTCCTCCTCACCAGCCTCTTGCTTATAGTTTTGTAGCCAGTTCCAGCTTTTTGCAGGTCTATGATCTTGTCCCTGACATCCTTACAAAGCTCTTTGGTCTTGCCCATGTTGTAGAGGTTAGAGTCTGACTGACTAATGGAGTCTGTGGACAGGAGTCTTTTATAAAGGTGACTATGTAAGACAGCTGTCTTTAATGCAGGTAATGAGTTGATTAGGAGCATCTAACTAGTCTGTAGGAGCCAGAACTCTTAAACGGATAACGTATGTAAAGCACTGCGGAATATTTTGGCGCTATATAAATAAAAAGATTATTATTATTATTATTATTATTATTAATAATAATAATAATAATAATAATGGTTGGTGGGGATCAAATACGTATTTCTCATTGCAAAATGCAAATACATTTATATAATTTACACAATGTGATTATTTGGATTTTAGTTTTTTATATTCTGTCTCTCAATGTTAAAATTAACCTACCCTTAAAATTATAGGCTGTCCATGTCTTTGTCAGTGGGCAAACTTACAAAATCAGCAAGGGTTCAAATACTTATTTCCCCCACTGTATTATCTCATGAATTTGACATATCAAAAATAGAGATGAGTCGATCAACTGGGGCAGGATTGAGTTTGAGTTTTATTTTCTATATGCAAATTGCCTCTTCTGAAATTTTCACTTCAATCAAACTCTGAGATTCGATTCACAGACCAAAAAAAATTTGATCAGCACCATTTCCCACACTAGTGAAGCATTAAAGAGAAGTTTAATGTCTTTTTGCATAGCTGCTCGGGCCTCCCCACAATACACTGCAGATATAACATTAAGCGGATTATTAAACCTTGTACAGTGGTGGTCAGTACCTGGGCCATCACAGATCAGCGGTTCCCAGTGGGGCACAGTTTGTACCACAGAGTTGCTTTCCATCTCCATAGTCACAGAATAAGTCTCTCTCTTCTTGTGTATAAGCTCTTATGGTCAGCGGAGTCCTCTTTCTTTCGTACCGTATAAGCTCTTATGGTCAGCAGGGTCTTCTCCCTCGTAGAGTGTAAGCCCTTATGATCAGCATGGTCCTCTCTCAAGTAGAGTGTAAGCTATTATGGTCAGCAGGGTCTTCTCTCTCGTAGAGTGTAAGCCCTTTTGGTCAGCAAAGTCCTCTCTCGTAGAGTGTAAGCTCTTATGGTCAACAGGGTCCTTTCTCATAGAGTTTAAGCCCTTTTGGTCAGCAGAGTCCTCTCTCTCGTAGAGTGTAAGCTCTTATGGTCAGCAGGGTCCTCTCTCGTAGAGTGTAAGCCCTTTTGATCAGCAGAGTCCTCTCTCTCGTAGAGTGTAAGCTCTTATGGTCAGCAGGGTCCTCTCTCACACTCTCTTCTGCAGAGCATAAGCTCTTCTTATTAACAGGGTCCTCTCTCATGTAGATTATAAGCTGTTATGGTCAGTGAGGTGCTCTCTCTCTTCTGTAGAGTATACACTCTTATGATTAGCGGGGTCCTCTCAATCCCTCTTCTGTAGAGTATAAAATCTTTTGGTCAGTGGGGTACCGTCTCATTTTCTCTGCCCTCTCCCCTGTATGTATTTTATAAGCAGTTCCAAGCTTTTCAGTATTGAAATTTGCGCCAATTTATTCATCATAAATCAAATTTTAGGGGAAAATTCGGGAAAGACGGTGAATTTGAATTTCAAAAGATCCACTCAGAAGTTGTAGTAAATTTGATTTCCCCTTAGTAAAGCATGTGAGTTGCTGATTGTGCAGATCCATAGTGTTTTATGTAAAGTACGGTATTTAAAACATAAAGTCAAAATGCGAAGATGCAAATGTCCTGAACATCTCAAAATCTCTACCTACTGTTCTGGTGGCTTCATAAGTTACAATTATGCCCTAGCCAACTTCATTTTTTTTCTGGCTCTTTTCTTTTAGCATACTAATTCTATCTTCGCTTGATTTATTATTTATTTTTGGACTGCAAAAACAATTCCCAAACAGATACTGAAAGCCTAGGGAACAAGGAGAGCTTGTTTATATCTAACAGTTGGGAAAAGTTCTATTTTTCTCTGAGGCCTTCTTTATCTCTTCTCTGGATACAGTTGTGTTTCTGCTGCTTCAGGCGAAATAAGGAGAAAGAGGTCTTGCATTATCCGCATCTTCTTCCTTGCCTCTCAGGAAGAGGGTGAGAACAGTTATGCCTGAAAACTAAAGACAATCTTGGAGGACACAGGCTGTGCGCCTCTGCACATAACTAGGACTGTGGCTATCACAACTGTTTCTCTCCAGCTTTACTGATATAAGAAGACTTAAAGCTGCTAAAGGAAACCAGCTGTGTAGTCAAAACTCCCTTAGGGTTCAAGCAATGTTTTTTTATTATTTTATTTGGTGTGTTGACTTAATGTATCAGGACAAATGAATCCAAAAAAGTGTCTAAAATATGATAATTCAATATAAGCACCACAGTATTATTATGACCACGCGACCTATGTAGGAATAACTACAACTTCCTGAACTCACGGTGGACTGGACTAACACAAAAATAGAGGAATTTCATATTGGTCACTTTTTTCAGTAAAGTTGTGACTAGATAGCATCTTAGAAGTGAATACAGCTTACTATGTTAAAGGTGTGAGGAGTGGACTGGATTCTTAAAGATTGAAAAACCACGCGACCACGTTATTAATGGTCTAATGTAAAGAAAGGCCGCCATTGTAAATTTATGGAAACCCTCTTAAAGGGGTTGTGCCACTATAAGGATTACATTTAACTAAGCAGAAAAAGTGAAAATAAATAGTTTTGTAATTTACAGTTATTAAAAGTGATGCTCCTTTGAAAAAATAACAAGCTTTCATCTTCAAAAGTATGCCGCCTGATGTTATTTTATTCTGTCCTCCCAGTGGCCAATCAGCTGGCCGAGCACGCTCAGTTCCTGTCATCATAAGAGTTGCCCCACCTCCCAGCATGCACAACTTATGTGAGACGCTCCTGCGTTGCCACACACAGCTCTGACAGCGTGTGCAGGATGCAGATTGCTGGGAAGCACGGAAACGTGTGCTTTACAATAGGTGAACACATATTTAAGCTGCCGTTAATGTGGCCGGAACCCTTCCCACCCACTGATGAAACTCCGCCCACTTGCTGGTAACCAATTAAATTGATGAGTGGGTGGGGTTTTGTTCAGGTGGGCGGAGTTACCTCTGTGGATCACCAGAATTTTAGGCGCAGTGAGAGCCATTCAGACAATTTAGTGGCTCTCACTGGGGTGCCGGCTCTCATCGTTCACAGCAGCGAGCCGACTCTTTGTACTGGATCATTTGTAAATGACCTATCATTGTGATTCACTATAAATACTTTCTATCTTGTGTTATTTGACTTTGTACTTTTTTTCTTGACTTGATAAAGGCCTTGTGTGGCCAAAACATTGCTAACTTTCCTGTGTGTTATTTTTATGGAAGGAAGATACCGGTTGGCTTGGATTCTTGAAGTATGTGATTTGCATACGGTTATGTGCTCTGTAGATGGGCACAACCTCATTCAATACAAGTGTATTGAGTGAGGCCAGAAACTGTCTAGTCGGAATGTGGCCAGAAGTATGCAAATCACTTGCTGACACATGACTGCCCACTCCCGGAGAATCCTCACAGTGTGCAGTACACGTCTAAGGCCGATAATTTTACTGTTTGATTGAGTTATCTCTTTATTACATATCAGGTGGAAGACACAGGAAGACAGAAAAGAGAGCGACAGTCATTTCACGTAAGGATGAAGCGCTTGGCAGCGTGAAACAGCCGTTGCTCTTTTCCCATCTGTCTGTATCCTCCAACTGGTATGTAATAAAGGAATAGCTTTTTAGGCACGGGGTGAGTGCCACCGTTTTTTCTATGTTCCTCTTTTGAATATTGCATGTCTCCTGCTGAGCCCCTCATGTGGCTATATTATAACTGACTCGGGATTTAAAAAATTAAATGTATCTACGTCAGTCTGATTGCAATTATTAGTAGTGCTGACATATCCTCTTTTTATTTGTTTTCTCTGGATATGTTCTCACAAGTGATATCAATATACAGTGGCATGTAAAGTTTGGGCACCCCGGGTCAAAATTACTGTTATTGTGAACAGTTAAGCAAGTTGAAGATGAAATGATCTCTAAAAGGCCGAAAGTTAAAGATTCCTTTGTATTTTCGGAAAAATATATACCATATATATACTGTATATACATTTTCATCTTTTACATTTTAAAAAATACCAAAGGGAATATGAGCCGATGTAAAAGTTTGGGCACCCTCATAGGCAGATTATAATGAGGGCAACCTGGACTACCGGCCGAGGCTCCAGGGGCCCCAGATTGCCCTCATTATATAAATGGTGGCGCACATATCCCGGCAGGGACCTTTCCTGGAGCTGAGCTGCCGATGATGCAGAAAGGTAGCGCAGCTCCAGGGAGGCTCCCATCTTCTCTGCTGTCAGCATGTGTACGCTGGCCAGTAGAAGTGGAGCCTTGCGGACCAGTGCGGAGTGTTAGGCACGGGAGCGAGGTAAGTATGTCTGTGATTTTTTTTTGTTTTGTTTATATTAACTTGTGTATGGGATGTGAGGACACATACTGTATATAGGATGCAATATGTGGGCTCATACTGTATATAGGAGGCTATGTGCAGACTCATAATGTATATAGGAGGCTATGTGCAGACTCATACTGTATATAGGAGGCTATATGGGGTTCACACTGTATTAAGGAGGCTATTTGCAGGCTCATACTGTTTACAGGAGGCTATATGGGGGCTCACACTGCATATAGGTTGATATGTGGGGGCTCATACTGTATGCAGGAAATGTGTATGGACTCATATTATATGAAGGGGCCTGTGTGTGGATTCTTCCTGTATGTACGAGGCTGTGTGAATGCTCATATTGTATGTAGAGGGCTATGTGGGGGCTATTGCCTGGTCCTGTGAACTGTTGTCCTCATTTCAGTACTCTTGTCCTGATTGAAGGAATTCCCTGAATGACCAAAAGAGAGGAGAAATGCATCTGAAGAAGTTGCCATTAAACTAAGTACACAAGTGTTCAGGCCATATAGTGTCTATATATAGGCTAGTCCATGTCCATAGAAATGTGACTATGAGATATATGGATGTTTTGTGGTTTTAATTGCACTGTCACTTGTTCGTTTATGATCGGAAGGGTTATTCTTTGTTTGACAAGGACATCATGTTTCTTCTTGGACTTTGTTAGGGTTTTTTTTCTGGTAAGATTGTTGAAAAATATTGAAGATATACCCATCAGCCCACTTGTATCTATATTGTATATATTTAAATATGTTCATTACATATTATCTGATCATCTATAGATGCCTTGTCAGTTAGAGTAGTGGTAGGGCTACATAGAAGCAGTCGACAAGAAGAGGGGGGCCATACCATTTCAACTTAGGGTGCCTACCTCCACTGTCAGGAAGGGAATTGTGAAAGGCGAATCTAGTCCCTATCTCCCCTCATTTCTGCTCTTTTTTATATCACTGTCTTTCTGTACAAATGTGTGTGCATATATTTATGTATTGTGTTTTTACACTAGCTATATAAAGAGAATTTGTTAAGGTTATTTTGTGTTATGGTTTACATGTATAAGGGCACCATAGGTTGATTGCTTTGGTTGTTGATTGAGGAGGCTAAACCTTATCTTCCACTGTTCCTGTTAACTGCCATTTCTTAATTACATTTTGAACTGAGGAAAGGGCAACTTGAAAACTCTTTTCTATCTTCTTATAGCCTTCCCCTGCTTTGTGGGCCTCCACCATTTTCAGAGTGCTAATCAGCTGCTTAGATGAACCCATGGCTGCTGTTTTTTGGCAATTTTTTTGGCAATTTCACAGCACTTGGAATTTTTTTCCCATTTTCCAGTACACTATATGGTAAAACCAATGGTGTTGTTCAAAAGTACAACTCGTCCCACAAAAAAACAAGCCCTCACATGGCCATATTGACATAAAAAAAAAGTTATGTCTTTGGAAAGAAGGGAAGCGAAAAACAGAAACTCAAATGAAAAATGGTCCATTTTTTTTTAGTCAGAAGCATTTAGGAGCCTACACACGTGGTCAAAATTGTTGGTACCCCTCGTTTAATGACATAAAAACCCACAATTGTCAGATTCAAGTTATTTCTGTGACCAAAGTAAAAATAAATAAAATATCTATGAAAATGAACAAATGAAAGTCAGACATTGCTTTACAACCATGCTTCCACAGAATTTAAAAAAAAAAAAAAACTCATGAAAGAGGCCTGGACAGAAATGATGGTAGCCCTGAAAATAATGTGACAAAAGGGACATGTTAAATCAAGGTGTGTCCACTAACTAGCATCACAGGTGTCTACAATCTTGGAATCAGTGAGTGGGCCTGTATATAGGGCTACAGATACTCACTGTGCTGTTTGGTGACATGGTGTGTATCACACTCAACATGGACCAGAGGAAGCGAAGGAAAGAGTTGTCTCAGGAGACTAGAAAGAAAATTATAGATAAACATGTTAAAGGTAAAAGTTATAAGACCATCTCCAAGCAGATTGATGTTCCTGTGACTACAGTTGTACATACTATTCAGAAATTTAAGATCCATGGGACTGTAGCCAACCTCCCTGAACATGCCCGCAGGAGGAAAATTGATGACAAATCAAAGAGACGGATAATACGAATGGTAACAAAAGAGCCCAGAAAACTTCTAAACAAATTAAAGGTGAACTTCAAGCTCAAGTAACATCTGTGTCAGATCGCACCATCCGTCGTTGTATGAGCCAAAGTGGACTTCATGGGAGACGACCAAGGTGGACACCATTGTTGGAAAAAAAGCCAGACTGGAATTTGCCAAACTACATGTTGCAAGCCACACAGCTTCTGGGAGAATGTCCTATGGACAGATGAGACAAAAATGGAACTTTTTGGCAAGGCACATCAGCTCTATGTTCACAGATGGAAAATGAAGCATATACAGAAAAGAACACTGTCCCTACTGTGAAACATAGAGGAGGCTCTGTTATGTTCTGGGGCTACTTTGCTGCATCTGGCACAGGGTGTCTAGAATCTGTGCAGGGTATAATGAAATCTCAAGACTATCAAGGGATTCTAAAGAGAAATGTGCTGCCCAGTGTCAGAATGCTTGGTCTCAGTCGCAGGTAATGGGTCTTGTAACAGGATAATGACCCAAAACACACAGCTAAAAACACCCAAGAATGGCTAAGAGGAAAACATTGGACTTTGGAAAGAGCTGAAACATGCCATCTGGAAAGGCAACCTTCAAACACGAGACAACTGGAGCAGTTTGCTCTTGAGGAGTGGGACCTGTCGAGAGGTGCACAAGTCTCATTGACAGTTACAGGAATCAATTGATTGCAGTGATTGCCTCAAAAGGTTGTGCAACAAAATATTAAGTTAAGGATACCATAATTTCTGTCCAGGCCTATTTCATGAGTTTTATTTTTTTTTAATTCTGTGGAAGCATGGTTGAAAAGCAATGTTTGACTTTCATTTGTTCAATTTCATTGATTTTTTTATTCATTATTACTTTTGTCAGATTTCAAGTTTTTTTCTGTGACCATTGTGGGTTTTTCTGTCATTAAACGAGAGGTACCAACAATTTTGACCACGTGTGTACCTGTTTGCATAAGGCCAGACAACCCTTTTAACCCTGCTGTTCTGTTCCCGTGTACTATACACTTGTATTGCTCCTGGGTCACTATGACCCGGTTTATTAAATCTTGATTTTAGATACTCTAACTCAATTATTTTTAGACCTTTTGCTTACTAGACTGTATGGGAACATGTTTGGAAATAAAAAAAAGAAAAATGAAATTGAAATCTTTATTTTTTTTTTATTAAAAAAAAACTTAGTATTAAGCAAAACGAAAAATAGCAAACTACACATATGTGGTGAAAAAAACAAATCAAAACAAGCAAATCAAACATTTTGTGATAAAAAATTAAAGATAATAAACACTTTAATTTGAACATATTTACATGGTAATATAAATTTATGTATTCTTGCATGAAGAACAATAAACATGGGCTTTGCATAAGAATTTTTTGCATCCAGAACATGTAATACTTGTTTTATTATCACAAGAATAAGGGCAATAGCTGCACCTTTTTCTTTCTATTCTGGAAGCACCGCTGGTAGAGGCCATGGGGGTAGAAGTGCTTGTGGAGGCCATGGTTTCACTTTCCTGAGCATGTTGCTGGATGCTCTGTACAAGGCCTGCTGCTCCTTCCGTTCTGAAAACAAGGAGATAAGCCAGGTAGACAGACTTACTTAGCCAAAAAAATCATTTGCATGCCTTTAGAGCTCAGATTTACAAAATAAGGCCCTCATATACAGCGCATTCTGCGCAGAATATACACGTGTAGAGCACATCTAGTGATCTCTCTGGATGCGCTCTACATTTTAGTATAGACTGTGCACCAAAAATAATCAATATAAAGCCATTTTTATGGTGCGCAGATTTCAATGCATACACCCGGCAGAGCGCGTGTACGACCCCATTGAAATAATTTAGGAAATAAATAAATTGATATACAATAGTAGATGCAATAAATAGACCCAACTGAGGTTATAACTCCTTTATTTCACTGAAAATATGGCCTCACAGCTGTAAAAAATGATGCCGGGTCACTATGACCCGAACACGACAAGTGTACAAATCGGCGTGTAGCAAAAAGCAAACAAAAAAAAACCATACTCATAGATAGGTCCCCCCAAATGAGGAAAAGTCAAGTAACCTCAAGTTTTAGAAACTTATAGAAAAATATCTACAGGGCCTCACAAATTCTCTTCGGGTCACTATGACCCGAACACAACAGCAGGGTTTTTAAAGCAGCTTGAAATAGCAAATCATATAACTTACTATCTCTGCCACTGTTCTTTTGGTTTTATGCTCGACATAAGCCAGCATTTCTTGTGTTAGCACGTGACAGGTTAAGTAAATGGACCTGGCAGTATGATAATTTTATTGTTCAATATATTTTTATTAAACAGAAAAAGCAATATTAACAAGCATTATAATTTAAAACCCATACACGTTTAAGAGTAGAGACATTCAAACCCTCCTCCCCTTTATCAGCAGTATCACCACCACTAGGGTTGACCTTTTACATCAGCAACAGTATGCTAATTTTATTAGTTAAGCCAGCTCCCTTCTATGTCTTATGAAGGAGACTGGCTTAACTATTGAAATAAGTAGCAAGTCTGTTTTGTAACAGAAAAAAAAAGTTGAAAAATGTGGCACATCTGTTCTTAGCTTTTTTCATTTTTATGTCTTGTAAGGCTATGTCTCCACGTTCAGTATTCCCTGCTGTTTGGATGCAGTGGATACCCCGCTCTGCCCAAAGCACTGCCCCTGTTGTATGCGCAGTGATTCCGCATGTGTTCAATGAACGCATGCGGAATCACCACATCGTATTCATAGAATCTTGTGGAGACAGAGCGTCTCAGCAAGATAAATAGACATGCTGCAGTCTATAAAGACGCGCTGCATGTCCGGTTACGCAGGGCCGCCGGTTGCGGCCCTGCACGCATAGTGGAGATGGGATTTCATAAAATCCCCTCCACTATGCTGTAACATTTGGACGCTGCTGATTGGACGCTGCGGCTGTACGCAGCATCCAATCCGCAGCAAATCCTGAAGGTTTCCTGAACGTGGAAACATAGCATAAGGGCTATGCTTGGCTCAGTATTTGATCAGGATTTGATGCAGGTGAAATCTGCATCTGAGGTCACTAGCAGGTCACCTGCGTTTTTGATATGTTTTTCATGCATTTTTAATGCATTTTTTCCACATGCGTTTTTTCATTACATGCGTTTTTTTGGTCACTTGAAATAAAGGTTATTGAAAGTTGGCTTCTGAGAAGGAAAAAAAAAGTGATTTCCTGTTTGCAGATATATTAGGGTATGTGCACACAGTCAGTATACGCTGCAGGTTGGACGCTGTGTACATCTGCAGCGTCCAACCCACAGCATCCAGAAGATACAGCATAGTGGATGGGATTTCAAGAAATCCCATGTCCACTATACGTTCAAAGACGCAGGCGGCAGACCTTCGTAAATGGACATGAGGCGCATCTTTCCAGACAGCAGCATGTCTATTTACGATGCGGAGACGCTCAGTCCCCGCAGCGTAAATTTCCCCTAGACTATCATGTGGTAAAACCGCATCTAATTATTAGTCACATGCGTAATAACTGTGGAAACTAATTTATATAATGGTTAATCTTGTATCCCATCCGGAAGTATGTGACAGGCCGGTGTCACACTTGCGAGTGTGATGAGAGAAACTCACACGAGTCTCTCGCATCAACACCCAGCACTGCCAACGGCACTCGGGACCGGAGTGTGCGGCTGCATAGAAATACATACAGCCGCACACTCTGGTCCTGAGTGCCGGCGGCATTGCCGTGTGTTGATGTGAGAGACTCGCGCGAGTTTCTCGCATCATACTCACAAGCATGACAGCGGCCACACAGGAAGTTTCTGAAATCAGAGAGAGGTCAGTAATATGTACTGTCCTTTCCCTTTTTTTACTAAATAATTAAAAAAAACTGACGTGGGCTCCCGCTCAATTTTCCAAACCAGACAGGGAAAGCCAGCAACTGGGGGCCGATGTATATAGCCTGGGAAGGGGGTAATACCCATGGATCTTCCCAGGCTATTAATATAAGCTCACAGCTGTATACTTAGCCTTTACTGGCTATTAAAATTGGGGATCCCCCCAAAAAATGATGTGGGGTCCCCCTATAATTAATAAACAGAAAGGCTATGCAGACAGCTGCGGGCTGATATTAGTAGCCTAGGAAGGGGCCATGGATATTGGCCCCCCTGGCTACAAACACCAGCTCTCAGCCGCCCCAGAAATGGCGCATCTCTAAGATGTGCCAATTTCGGCACTTAGCCTCTCTCTTCCCACTTGCCCTGTAGCGGTGGCAAGTGGGGTAATATTTGAGGGGTTGATGTCACCTGTGTAGTGTCCGGTGACATCAAGCCCAGCTTAGTAATGGAGAGGTTTCAATAAGACGCCTATTAGTGATGAGCGTGTATACTCGTTGCTCAGGTTTTCCCGAGCACGCTCGGGGGGTCTCTGAGTGTTTATGACTGCTCGGAGATTTCGTTTTCCTTGCTGGAGCTGGATGATTTGTGGCTACTAGACAGCTTGATTGCATGTGGGGATTCCCTAGCAACCAGGCAACCCCCATATGTACTCAGGCTGGCTAGCAGCCATAAATCATCCAGCTGCGGCAAGGAAAACTAAATCTCCGAGCAGTCATAAATACTCGGAGACCACCCGAGCGTGCTCGGGAAAACCCGAGCAACGAGTATACTCGCTCATCACTAACGCCTATCCATTACTAATCCTATAGTTGTTACATGTTAAAAACACAGCCAGAATAAAGTCTTCTAATAAAATAAAACACAACACTGTTTTCCCATTTTATTATTCAGCTAATCCATGCGACGCCCTTGATCTCCTGTAATAAAAATAAAATAATAAACCAACACAAATACACCCTGTTCTGACGTAGTCCTAAATAACGAGTGTCACACAACGACTCCAGCTCTGCTACATCTGGATGCCTGACATCCAGATGTAGCAGAGCTTGTAGATGACCACCGGAAATAACTTGGTCTCCGGCGGTCACCTGCACTGTAGTTCTCACGATCAGCTGACCGTGAGAACTTGCTAAGTGACTGGAGATAACCCCGGCAGTCACGTGCACGGCAGTTCTCGCGGTCAGCTCAGTCATTACGAGAACTGCAGTGGACGCGAATTTCCAGCGGTCACAAGGTAAGACATTATTTAAATTAGTATACATGCGTAGTAAGCTGCGTTGCCGCAGTTATTATGCATGTGACTAATAATTAGATGCGGTTTTACCGCATCTAATGATAGTCTATGGGAAATTTATGCTGCGGGGACAGAGCGTCTCCGAATTGTAAATAGACATGCTGTGGTCTAGAAAGATGCACTGCATGTCAGGTTACGCAGGTCTGCCACCTGAGTCTCTAAACGCATAGTGAAGATGGGATTTCATGAAATCCCATCTACTATGTTGTAACATCTGGATGCTGCGGGTTTCACCTTGCGACTGTACGCAGCGTCAAACCCGCAGCGGTTACTGACCGTGGAAACACCCTAATGTTGGAGTTAATTTAACCAATCCCTTATTCCTACTCTGTATTGAAATATACAGGCATATCATATGAAATACACTCCTCAACACTGCAATTGCAGCACCATGAATGAAAAGTTGTGGAATTGATTTGGTTGTGGAATAGGTGGTAGGGCCATTTCTTCAAAGTGTTCCAGAAGCTGTTTTTTAGCAGAATGCCAGGTTGTATATTGCATATTTCTCATAATGCTGTGGGCAGCCTGTGTGGCCTAAATGTGCTACCATGGCCTGCAGCGACTCCTGACTCATCTCTCATCGAGCACTCATCGATGTCATTGGTTGGCAATTGCAAAGGAAGCTGCCAGCAGCTGATTTTTATGATCTGTGTGCTCAAGTGCAATCCTCAGTCTGCCATTAATAACCTCACTGATAGCAAGTCAAGGCGTGTAAGTGTGTGTATTTGTGCATGTTAAACATTTTGATCACATTTTTTCATCATTTTCATAAAATTATCATGTGTAGTGATCTTGTGACTTTTCAGAACTCCACGACTTTGCCTTCTTTACATTGCACTTCCAATGTTGAGGAGTGTAACTGTCAGACAAACAGAGATTTGGCATATTTTTAGCGAGAAAGGAAATGAAGGCAGGACTGGACTGACCACTTGGCATTTTTATGCCCCCACTTCCAAATTTTAAGAAATCTACAGCAAATTTCTTGGCGTGAAACTGAAAACCTGAGATTTATACCATCATGTATTGTATTCAGTAGTAGTTACAGTACTAATTAGATCCATAGTGATTTTTTTTTATATTTTGGGACCCATTCTTGTTTGTGTTTTCCAGTATTTGACAGGGAAGAAAGTCTCAGGGCTCATCTGAAGTATTTACTTTTTGACTCATTTGTCTATTTTGTCTTTAGAGGCTGAGAATAGTTGAATTTCTGTTGGAGAACTATAACTGTATAGGTCTCTACTTTCCAACCATGTTTCATGAGTTGCAGTACCCGCAAGCAAAGCATGGATATATTACAGTCCATGTAATGGCACTGACCCACAGGGAGAATAAAGTTTACACATACAATAACAATTACTATCAAAATTGGAAGAACAAGTACAATTACTGGGCAGTCCATTTATCAGCCATTGGGGATGCTGTTAGAACCATTCACATCTATAAAGCAAACTAGAAAAATAGATAAATAGATAGATATAGAGAGTTTACTATCTACAGTGGTTCTAAAAAGTCTACATACCCCTGTTAAAATGTCAGATTTTTGTCATGTACAAAAATCATATCTAGAAGAATAATTTGAGAACTTTTTCCACTTTTAATATCACCTATAATCTGTACAATTCAAATTGAAAAATAAATGGAAAATATTTTGGGCATGGGGCAGGAGGGAGAAAAATAAAGTGCTAAAATAATATGGTTGCATAAATATGCAGACTTAGGCTGGTTTCACACTTGCTTTGCTGTGAGCAGCGGATGGCAGCATACTTCCTCCTTGCTTCCTCCATGAATCTCCGCCTACTGCCGCCTGCGTCCTGCATTGCCCTGCGTGCCTATCTTTACCCAGTGTTAAAGATAGGCACGCAGGGCAACGCAGGACGCAGGCGGCAGTAGGCAGAGCCTGGGCGGAGCTTCACGGATGAAGCAAGGAGGAAGTACGCTGCCATCCGCAGCGCACAGCAATGCAAGAGTTAAACCAGCCTTAGACTAATACTTTGTTGAAGAACCATTTGACAGCATAACGGTACACAGTCTTTTTGGGTCGGAGTCTATCAGCATGGCACATCTAGAATTTGCAATCTTTGCCTACTCTTCCTTGTAGTAGCTCCAAATCTATTAGATTGCGATGACATTTCCTTTGTACAGCGCCCTCCGCAGTTCAACCCACAGTTTTTCAATTGGATTTAGGTCTGGACTTTGGCTAGGCCGTTCCAAAACTTTGATCTTCTTCTGGCATACCAATGTTTTGTTAATTTGGATGTATGCTTAAGGTTGTTGTTGTGCTGAAATGTGAAAATCCTCTTCATCTTAAGCATTTTAGCAGATGCCTGAAGGAATTGTTTCAAAATTGACAGATACTTTGAACTGGTAATAATTCCCTCACCTTTGACTAAAGCCCCAGTTCCAGCTGCTGAAAAACAGCATCAAAACATAATACTGCCTCCACCGTGCTTCACTGTGGGCATGGTGTTATTCCAGTGATGTGCAGTGTTGGATTTGTGTCAAACATAACTTTTGGAATTATGGCCAAAAAGTTCAACCTTGGTCTCTGCAAACCATAAAACGTTTTCCCACGTGCTTTTGGCAGACTTAATGTAGGTTTTGTCAAAACATAGCCGGGCTTGAGTATTTTTCTTTGTAAAGGGTTCTGTCTTGCCCTACTCTGCAAATTTGCAAATATGAAAAGTATGGGAGATTGTTGTCACATGCATGTTAGTGCTCCATGGTACATCTAATGCCCTGGAATTGTTTTGGATCCTTCGTCTGACTGATAACTTTCGACAATGAGATCTCTTTGCTGGATGATAGACTTTGGCTTTTATATTGGGTTAATCAAAATCACTTCAACCTCTTCAAGACTTTGGGGTTTTCTGTTTTTGCACTTCCGTTTTTTGCTCCCCTTCTTCCCAGAGCCATAACATTTCTATTTTTCTGTCAATATGGCCGTTTGAGGGCTTGTTTTTTTGCGGGACGAGTTGTACTTTTGAACGACACCATTGGTTTTACCATTAGGTGTACTGTAAAACTGAAAAAGTGGGGTGAAATTGCAAAAAAACAGCAATTTCACAATTTGAAATAAGGTATACCAGTCTCAAATTAGTACACTACCCAAAAATATATTGACTCAAAACTATAGTACCGTATATACTCGAGTATAAGCCGAGATTTTCAGCCCACTTTTTTGGGCTGAAAGTCCCCCTCTCGGCTTATACTTGAGTCATACCCAGGGGTCGGCAGGGGAGGGGGAGCGGGGACTGTCTAAAAATACTCACCTAGTCCAGGCGCAGTCCCTGCAGGTCCCTGGCTTCCCCGGCGCCGGCAGCAGCAGCTTCAGCTTCTTCCTGCCATGAGCGGTCACATGGTACCGCTCATTACAGAAATGAATATGCGGCTCCACCTCCCATAGAGGTGGAGCCGCATATTCATTACTGTAATCAGCGGTGGTGACCGCTCAGTACAGGATGAAGCTGCGGCGTCGGGGAAGCAGGGACTGCACAGCGCCAGGACCAGGTGAGTATAGCGGGGAGGGGGAGCGCTGCGCTGCGCGATAGTCACCTTTCCTCGTTCCGGGCGCCGATCTGTCTTCAGCAGTGACACTCAGGTCAGAGGGCGCGGTGACATAGTTAGTGCGCGCCCTCTGCTGAACGTCAGTGCTGAGCATGGAGCGGCGGTTGGAACGAGGAGCAGGTGACTATTGAAAGTGCCGGGGGACTGAGCGACGGAGAGGTGAGTATGTGATTTTTTTTTATCGCAGCAAATGGGGCAAGTGTCTGTATGGAGCATCTATGGGGCCAAAACGTTTGTGCAGCACTATATGGGGCAATAACGTTTGTGCAGCACTACATGGGGGCCATAATGTTTGTGCAGCACTACATGGGGGCCATAATGTTTGTGCAGCACTACATGGGGGCCATAACGTTTGTGCAGCACTACATGGGGGCCATAATGTTTTTGCAGCACTACATTGGGGCCATAATGTTTGTGCAGCACTATATGGGGCTATAACGTTTGTGCAGCACTATATGGGGCCATAACGTTTGTGCAGCACTATATGGGGCCATAACGTTTGTGCAGCACTATATGGGGCAAGTGTCTGTATGGGGCCATAATTAACGTTTGTAGGGCACTACGGTATATGGGGCAAGTGTCTGTATGGAGTATCTTATAGGGCCATAACGTTTGTGCAGCACTATATGGGGCAAATATCTTTATAGAGCATCTTATGGGGCCATAATCAGCATTTGTGCAGCATTATATTGGGCAAATGTGTCTATGGAGCATCTTATGGGGCCATTATTAACCTTTATGCAGCATTATATGGAGCATATTTTAATATGGAGCATCTTATGGGGCCCATCATAAACTGCATGGAGCATTATATGGGGCTCCTGATTCAATATGGATATTCCAAAACACTTAACCTACTGATGTCTCAATTAATTTTACTTTTATTGGTATCTATTTTTACTTTTGACATTTACCAGTAGCTGCTGCATTTCCCACCCTAGGCTTATACTCGAGTCATTAAGTTTTCCCAGTTTTTTGTGGCAAAATTAGGGGGGGTCAGCTTATACTCGGGTCGGCTTATACTCGAGTATATACAGTATTTTGAAAAGGAGAACCTGAATCACCATATATTATGAAATACAATTTTTATTAATACAAAAAGGAATCCTAAATATAAGTACAATGCATAAATATTCATAAAAATTATTTTCTTACTTATATATGGATATACACAAATGGTGATCCACAAGGGTAATGCAGCAATGTAGTGCCCGAAGACTATGGCCAGGGCACAATAACAGAACACTATTTTCAAACAATACTAATCTGATGTGTAAATGGCCACATGATTAGAAAATAGGCGAGGTCATACAGCCTCCCTGCAGTATGTAGACTGGATGGGTAAGCCCAGATCAAACCATGCTGCTGTAAGGCCCATATAATACAGAAATAAGATTGCCAAGTGTTCATTGTGCAAGGGTTATGGAAGTAAAAAATGCACGTCAGGGTACAAGGCCGCAGCCTGGGTAGGAGTCACCATATGAATGAGTAATTAACCATTTGATTTTATACTTCCATAACCCCAAATTATAGACAAACATGTTAAAGGTAAAAGTTATAAGACCATCTCCAAGCAGCTTGATGTTCCTATTGCACATATTACTCAGAAATGTAAGATCCATGGGACTGTAGCCAACCTCCCTGGATGTGGCCACAGGAGGAAAATTGATGACAAATCAAAGAGATGGATAATACGAATGGTAACAAAAGAGCCCAGGAAATTTTCTAAACAGATTAAAGGTGAACTTCAAGCTCAAGGAACATCAGAGTCAGATCGCACCATCCATCGTTGTATGAGCCAAAGTGGACTTCATGGGAGATGACCAAGAAGGACACCATTGTTGAAAAAAATCATAAAAATGCCAGACTACAATTTGCCAACCTACATGTTGACAAGCCAGAAAGCTTCCGGGAGAATGTCCTATGGACAGATGAGACAAAAATTGAACTTTTTGGCAAGGCACATCAGCTCTATGTTCACATACGGAAAAATGAAGCATATCAAGAAAAGAACACTGTCCCTACTGTGACATATGGAGGAGGCTCTGTTATGTTCTGAATCTGCTTTGCTGCATCTGGCACAGGGTGTCCAGAATCCAGGGTACAATGAAATCTCAAGACTATCAAGGAATTTTAGAGAGAAATGTGCTGCCCAGTGTCAGAAAGCTTGTTCTCAGTCGCAGGTCATGGGTCTTGCAACAGGATAATGACCCAAAACACACAGCTAAAAACACCCAAGAATGGCTAAGAGGAAACATTGGACTATTCTGAAGTGGCCTTCTATGAGTCCTGAACTAAATCCTATTGAACATCTTTGGAAAGAGCTGAAACTTGCCGCCTGGAAAAGTCAGCCTTCAAACACGAGACAACTGGAGCAGTTTGTTCTTGAGGAGTGGGCCAAAATACCTGTTGAGAGGTGCAGAAGTCTCAATGACAGTTATAGGAATCGTTTGATTGCAGTGATTGCCTCAAAAGGTTGTGCAACAAAATATTAAGTTAAGGGTACCATCATTTCTGTCCAGGCCTATTTCATGAGTTTTATTTTTTTTTTAATTCTGTGAAAGCATGGTTGAAAAGCAATGTCTGACTTTCATTTGTTCAATTTCATTGATTTTTTTAAATTTATTATTACTTTTGTCAGATTCAAGTTATTTCTGTGACCATTGTGGGTTTTTTTGTCATTAAACGAGGGATACCAATAATTTTGACCACATGTGTATTTAATTAGACCCTCTACTTCCTTCCCACTAATATACTTGCAAGAGGCAAAATAAGACCTGTGTTTAGTACGAATACTGGGATGTTTGCTGCGTGCAATGCCAGATATCTTGCTGCTGTTAATGGCTTCCATATCCATATTTTTTTCCATGATATGTGTTTTTTTTTCTGATACCGCATTTTTTACCAGTCCCACTTTTTATTTCACATACAGTTTTTACACAAGTATAACATCTAATTAGTGACATAAACTTTGTTACCACATTTAGCCAAACGAAACAAAGTTTACATGATGGTCAAAAAGGATAATTCTACAACAGTCTTTCCATAATACAATAAAGCAGAAGAAAAACGGAGTTTCATGTCCAAAAAACATTTATATAAATATTTTATTAAATTACAACATTTTTACCAATAATTTCCAAATACATAAAAATACATGAAGATAAAAATCAAGAACGTTGGAAGAGTAGGGGTAGCACAGACAAAAAAACGGTGCAGAGATCGGTCTGATGCCAAATGCCTAAACAGATCACTTGCATTGTGCAGAGTATAACATAGGTCTAGATACGGGGGGGCGTATAGCAAAATGTGTACCAATGCCATGAGCCCTGTACACAGACTCATATCTCGCATGTCAAACCATAGAACCTCCCCCCGGACTCTTACCCATGTACTGGCACCACGACCGGACCACACCGTTGCCCCAACGCACGTTTCGCGTCAGCTTGCTTCCTCAGGGGGCGGTGAGGAAGCGTCACACCGATATTTCCATAATATCGGTGTGACGTGTATTGTTTTTCAAATTTTACAATTTTTGTACTGAAAATGCTGTTGTGAAGTCAAAGAATAGCCACACCAAATATTAATTTCATTGTTCATTCACTTCCACTTTAATAATTGATAATAAACAATTAATACTTTCATTATTTAAAGCATTCTTACTTTGCAACATTTTTCCATAACAACCTAAAACTTTTGCACAATACTATATTTAACAGAATTACATAGTGTTACACACCTGTCCTATGTATCCCGTGTCTCTGCTTCTTTCACCTCGGTCTGTGCCCTCTTTTCTGCTCCACGTCAGGTTTTTAAGATTCCCTGCATGGCTCAGTGATGTCATCACCATAATCCTATTTAAGGCTCATTATGACACACACGTTTCTTAGGATTGAGACTCTAAACTTGTTTGGTGTACTCCATCTTCTGTGCTTCATTTTTCTTCCATCCTTGCGGGGTTCCACTACATCCATCGTGCTGCTACTGAGATTCTTGAGTGTGCCAGGTCCTTGCTTTCCATGTGAACCTAAACAGAATTCTAAGACCAGGGATCCCAAAGGTGTAGTAGGCAAATCACTGTTGCTGTAGAACAGGGATGCCAAACTCAAATACTCAGAGGACCAAAATTAAAAACATGGATAAAGTCAAGGGCCAACCTTGAAATTTATTTAAATATATAGACCCCACATAGTCCTCCATACAGTGTAATATATACCACATAGTCCTCCATATAGAATAACAGGCCCAACATAGTCCTCTATACAGAATAATGGGCCCCACATAGTCCTCCATTCAGTATAACGGATCCCACATAGTCATCCACACAGTATAATGCGTCCCACATAGTCTTCTATACAGATTAATACACCCGATATAGTCCTCTATACAGAATAATGAGGCTCACCCCACAGTCCACCATACAGAATAAAGGCCCTACATTGAAAAGATAAATACTCACACTTCTCGTTTCCCCGCTGCTCCAGTTTTGGCAGCGAGCGTTCTGAAACTCTTGACTGCTCGGCACAGCGGACGTGACATAGTGACATCATTGCGCCTGCTGTGCTGAGAAATGAGACGCACTGAGAATGATAAGGGAGGTGGCAGACAGCTTCCCTCTTCCATCATTGCTTTCAATTTTATCGATATCTAGCATGCCAATACAGTTGAAAGGCGTTGTGGGCCAAACAGAATCACCATGCGGGCCAGATTTGGCCTGCAGGCCAGAGTTGGACATGTGTGCTATAGAGCACGGACAATCTGTCTGGCTTGATGGCGAAACTTACTGGTAGCCATGCCGGTCGTATCAGAGATGAACTTGCGGTTAGAGATTTGCCTTCTTCATTTGATTACCGTATATACTCGAGTATAAGCCGACCGGAGTATAAGCCGACCCCCCTAATTTTGCCACAAAAAACTGGGAAAATGTATTGACTCGAGCCTAGGGTGGAAAATGCAGCAGCTACCGGTAAATGTCAAAAATAAAAATAGATACCAATAAAAGTAAAATTAATTGAGACATCAGTAGGTTAAGTGTTTTTGAATATCCATATTGAATAAGGAGCCCCATATAATGCTCCATACAGTTCATGATGGCCCCATAAGATGCCCCATACAAAATATGCCCCATATAATGCTCCATAAAATTTATAATGGGCCCCACAAGATGCTCCATATAATAATGTGCCACATGTAATGCTCCATACAGTTCATTATGGCCCCATAAGATGCTACATATAACAACGTGCCCCATATAATGCTCCATACAGTTCACTATGGCCCCATAAGATGCTCCATATAACAATGTGCCACATTTAATGCTCCATACAGTTCATTATGGCCCCATAAGATGCTCCTTATAACAATGTGCCTCATATAATGCTACATGCAGTTCATTATGGCCCCATAGATGCTCCATATAACAATTTGCCACATGTAATTGTAGCGCCCCCACTGCCGCAGGGCCGAGGGGTACCCGGTACCGGGCCTCTGAGTCTCTGTTCTGGGGTTGTCACGGTGGCTAGACCCGGTCCGTGACCCTGCTGAGGGGCGTACAATAAAGGTGGAGGGAATGGTGTGCGTGATGGTGATGAGGTTGTGGTGGTGCGGTGCAGGTTGCAGTAAATAACGAGGACACCAGGTTGCAGTCTCTTTACCTCTTTACTGAAGGCTTCAGGATCCTCAATCCGGAATACGGTTAACCGGGCTGTGCAAGCCTGGCCGGTCCGATGGCACCTCCAGAGTTCCCTTTGCAGGTGGAAATCTGTGCCTACCTTCTAGCGCTTGTGTGTTGTAGTCCTTCCCTGCTAAGCACCACGGGATAGTCCTCACAACTGTTGTGTCTGTTTCTCGTGTTCCCTCACAACTCGATTCTGATGTTCTTCCACGTCCCCCAGATCTTATGGTTAGGACGCACCCGTATGATGGGGAGGCTCGGAGCTCTTCCGGGACTCTAGCGTCGCCCCACTCCTGTTGTTACCCCCCTGTGTCTTCCTAGGTCAATTGGGTGAGACAGCCCGCCTATAACTGACTGTCCTGCTGTAGGTTTGAAGTTTGGCCTGGAGCTCTATACTTCCTCGGTGTTCCGGCCACCGGTTATGCGCCTCAATAGGATGTTGCCTCGTCTTACAGCACGACTCCTACTGGTATTCTCCTTGTTGCGTTGATCTCGGTTCTCACTCAGCACAATGAACCTCGCTTCTTATCCTTTCTTGGGGTACCGCCGCTATATCGTGCAGGCGCGGTCCCGTAACGTTCTTCTCTGTTTGCTAGGCCTCTGCCAGGATCCCACCCCTGACAGGGACCCCTCTGAATCTTCCCCCTACAACACCCTCTGCCACAAGGTGTTGCCTGGTTCCAACCCAGTCAGCTTCTCTCTAACTTTCTGCCTAACCCCCAGTTTTACCAGATTGTGAGGAGTGGCCTAATACATAGAACCCTTAGCTCCCCCTGGAGGCCAGACTGTGAAGTGTATTGGTGACTGTGATACCTGGTCAGAACTCCTTCAGTGCCATCAGACGTACCATAGCCCCCCTTAGCGGCGGAGCTCCAGTACTGCAACGACCAGGACTCTGGGGCGCTGCACTCTCCCCCGGTTAAATCCAGTACTCCTGGACTGGGAAGAAAACAACAATACATGTCAGCAAAAAGACATACAATTTTGAAAATGCAAGTACAAGTAAACTTTTTAACAGAGCTTCCCTTTATGGGAGGTGAGGACACTTGAACGTTACAAACATGGTTAAATACTTTAAATAACATACTATAAATAACTTTTCTTACCCAACCGGGTATTCTACTAAGTGCAAATTCTTTGAACAATAATTTAACTTTGCCTTTAAGGACGTACTCGCTGAATCCACTAAAGACCTTCTTATAAAACATCATAAGGCTAATCAACTTTTATGCATTCTCCTTCTTTACATCTGCAGGACCGCCTGTCCTAACTGCTCCAGGCATACTGCCTCTCCTTTCTGTTACAGGACCGCCCCTTTCTGCCCGGGCCTACTGCCTTTCTACTACTATACACAGTATAGAACATATCATCCATCTTTCAGTTCAGGATTACTGAGCCATCTCTGTATGGCTCCTAGGAGGACTCACTGACTAACCCCGTACGGGTTCACTTTCTGTCCTCATTCTTCTATCAACATCATTAAACATTTCTTACAATTAACTAGCTTTCTACATATAACTTTTACATATCAGCATTATTACTTCTTCTTTTAAAGCATCATCATTCCTTAAGTGCTATCGATGAACATCCCCTTTAAGAGGGGACCAAGTCTCTATGAGGTAGTGCAACTTCTCAAGCTGCAAGTCCGTATGCAGCAAGGACTCCGGTACTGCTTCCAGGAACAGTTTCTTCGCAAAGAGTCCTTTCTTTTATAAAACCAGTAGAGAGCACCTTTAAGAAGGTGCAAACTATTTACAACATCAGTTTTTGAATAATTCACCGTCCATGATTCGGCAGTCTCTTGATAACTGAGGCAAAAAGTAGAAACAACCAAAAGGCAATAGGGATCCCGGGTCAACAAAGGGATCCCTTTAAGAGTTAACCCTGGACGGGTTTTAGCAGCAAACGGGAAACAAACAGTTAAATAACTATATACAGTTTCAGGTTTCCGAGGTTTACTCCTGCTCTGGCGGCCGTAGCTCCGCTTAGACTTCGCCCGGCAGGGTGATCGGCGGGATCAGGGCCTTTAAGAAGTGCTCCATACCCGGGGCCTGATCCCGGGGTGTAAGGCGCTGGAGTCTATAGGTCCCAGGGAGAGGGGGTGCCGCGACGTGGCCTATCAGCAGGTCCTCTGCTGGCGGGGCACGGTCGTTCTTCATACCTGCTTCAGATGCGGTCCCTTCGGTGCCGATTTGCTGCGTCTCCGCTGGGATCTGGAACGCTGGTTGCAGGGCCTTGCACTGCGGCGCTGTCCTCTCCGTTCGCAGCATCTTGCTTTTCGGCAGGGCATTGCTTTCTGGCTTTGGAGCGCTGTAACTTTTCTTGCTCCGGACCAGATGAGGCTGCCGACAGATGTCTGGTGAGGCTCCCGATGATGGTCTTCTTCCACCCGGCCTCAGTGCTCAGCTGCGTCTGCAGGAGTTGGTGGATCAGCTCGTCCGCTCCGGTCTGCAGGAGGTCAGCGTCAACTGTGGAGGTCTGGCTGCGGTGCCTCTCCGGGTAGCTGGGGGAGTCCTCAGCTCCGACCCCACGCTCCGGCTCCGGGCGGCTGGCCATGGCATCCTCCATGTGGCTCGCTCCTTCTTCCTGGTCCTTTTTCCGCTCTCTCCTTCGTGGGCGGTTTCGTTTTCTCTGTCTCCGCCCACCATTAAGAATCAGGAGGCGGATCTCGGCTGCTGACGGACACGTCCTCACAGTGCAGAAATATATAGACTGGGCGGCCATCGTCTTTCGCGCTCTTCAGCTGGTTTACGCCTACTCCACGCCCCTCTTCCTCTCCTGCGCTCTCCTCAGCGCTGTAATGGCGGTGGATTTTGGCGGCAAATGGCAATGCACAGTCTTTACAATAAGTCACAGTCCAAGTATAATAAATCACAGTTCCAAGGCACACATGACCCGATTCTTCAGGCTTAAGTAGATCCTGTTCGTGATGCCAAGTTGTAGCGCCCCCACTGCCGCAGGGCCGAGGGGTACCCGGTACCGGGCCTCTGAGTCTCTGTTCTGGGGTTGTCACGGTGGCTAGACCCGGTCCGTGACTCTGCTGAGGGGCGTACAATAAAGGTGGAGGGAATGGTGTGCGTGATGGTGATGAGGTTGTGGTGGTGCGGTGCAGGTTGCAGTAAATAACGAGGACACCAGGTTGCAGTCTCTTTACCTCTTTACTGAAGGCTTCAGGATCCTCAATCCGGAATACGGTTAACCGGGCTGTGCAAGCCTGGCCGGTCCGATGGCACCTCCAGAGTTCCCTTTGCAGGTGGAAATCTGTGCCTACCTTCTAGCGCTTGTGTGTTGTAGTCCTTCCCTGCTAAGCACCACGGGATAGTCCTCACAACTGTTGTGTCTGTTTCTCGTGTTCCCTCACAACTCGATTCTGATGTTCTTCCACGTCCCCCAGATCTTATGGTTAGGACGCACCCGTATGACGGGGAGGCTCGGAGCTCTTCCGGGACTCTAGCGTCGCCCCACTCCTGTTGTTACCCCCCTGTGTCTTCCTAGGTCAATTGGGTGAGACAGCCCGCCTATAACTGACTGTCCTGCCGTAGGTTTGAAGTTTGGCCTGGAGCTCTATACTTCCTCGGCGTTCCGGCCACCGGTTATGCGCCTCAATAGGATGTTGCCTCGTCTTACAGCACGACTCCTACTAGTATTCTCCTTGTTGCGTTGATCTCATTTCTCACTCAGCACAATGAACCTCGCTTCTTATCCTTTCTTGGGGTACCGCCGCTATATCGTGCAGGCGCGGTCCCGTATCATTCTTCTCTGTTTGCTAGGCCTCTGCCAGGATCCCACCCCTGACAGGGACCCCTCTGAATCTTCCCCCTACAACACCCTCTGCCACAAGGTGTTGCCTGGTTCCAACCCAGTCAGCTTCTCTCTAACTTTCTGCCTAACCCCCAGTTTTACCAGATTGTGAGGAGTGGCCTAATACATAGAACCCTTAGCTCCCCCTGGAGGCCAGACTGTGAAGTGTATTGGTGACTGTGATACCTGGTCAGAAGAACTCCTTCAATGCCATCAGACGTACCATAGCCCCCCTTAGCGGCGGAGCTCCAGTACTGCAACGACCAGGACTCTGGGGCGCTGCATAATGCTCCATACGGTTCATTATGGCCCCATAGATGCTCCATATAACAATATGCCACATATAATGCTCCATACAGTTCACTATGGCCCCATAAGATGCTCCATATAACAATGTGCCACATATAATGCTCCATACAGTTCATTATGGCCCCATAAGATGCTCCATATAACAATGTGCCACATATAATGCTCCATGCAGTTCATTATGGCCCCATAGATGCTCCATATAACAATGTGCCACATGTAATGCTCCATACAGTTCATTATGGCCCCATAAGATGCTCCATATAACAGTGTGCCCCATGTAATGCTCCATACAGTTCATTATGGCCCAATAAGATGCTCCATATAACAATGTGCCACATATAATGCTCCATACACTTCATTATGGCCCCATAAGATGCTCCATATAACAATGTGCCACATATAATGCTCCATACAGTTCAATATGGCCCCATAGATGCTCCATATAACAATTGGCCACATACAATGCTCCATGCAGTTAATTATGGCCCCATAGATGCTCCATATAACAATGTGCCACATATAATGCTCCAAGCAGTTCATTATGGCCCCATAAGATGCTCCATATAACAATGTGCCACATTTAATGCTCCATACAGTTCATTATGGCACCATAAGATGCTCCATATAACAATGTGCCACATATAATGCTCCATGTAGTTCTTTATGGCCCCATAAGATGTTCCATATAACAATGTGCCATATGTAATGTTCCATGCAGTTCATTATGGCCCCATAGATGCTCCATATAACAATGTGCCACATATAATGCTGCTGCTGCAATAAAAAAAAAATGACATACTCACCTCTCGTCGCTGCTCCTCAGCATCCCATCTCTCCGCACTGACTGTTCAGGCAAAGGGTGGAGCGCACACTAATACGTAATCGCGCCCTCTGACCTGAACAGTCACTGCAGAGGGCGCGGAAGACGGGGCAGTGGTGGAACAAGGAAAGGTAAATGTGAAATACTCATCTGCTCCCGGCGCGGTCCCTGTCAGCTTCTCCCGGACAGATGGTCTCCGGAAGCCGGCAGCTTCTTCCTCTGTTCAGCGGTCACATGGTACCGCTCATTACAGTAATGAATATGCGGCTCCACCCCTATGGTAGTGGAGTCCATATGCATTACTTTAATGAGCGGTACCACGTGACCACTGAACAGGGGAAGAAGCTGCCGGCGCCGGAGACCATGGGGAATGCAGGGACCGCGCCAGGAGCAGGTAAGTATGTGACAGTCATCGCTCCCCCTCACCCGCCGACCCCCCCTGCCGACCATGACTCGAGTATTAGCCGAGAGGGGCACTTTCAGCCCATTTTTGGGGGCTGAAAATCTCGGCTTATACTCGAGTATATACAGTAGTTAATTTCCCTCACTACTCGTGTGAACTTACGTTTGAAAGAATAATATAGGGAAAAAAACTCTTGATTCTCATGTCTCACTCCCAAGAGCATGTTCAAAATTCTCTCCCAGACTGGCTATACTGAAACTTGTTCAAATTGGTCGAAAGAGAGGCTCACCAGCCGAAAAATCCTATTGAATTCCACAAAATGTCTGTGGTGAATGGGATCACTCACGCAAAAACTGAAGGCCAAACAGGGGAAATTAAGATGCTAGATGAGGAGGGAGTTATTGCCTTGGAAGTATCTTTATCATCCACTAAAGAACTAAAGATAATTTATTCTTGCCAATGTCTATTTCATTTGGTTGATCTGTGTTCACAGGATAAGCATTCATTGAGCAGCAGAGAATGTTATGGACTTCCTTTTGGTCAAAAAGTTGAAAATTCCTTTTGTTTCCTTTCAAATGCCTCTAAAACTAATCTCGGCAAATAGCTCTGCAATTCCTGATGGTCCTATTCAGATTTGGTGCACTACACATTTCTTTTTTTATTTTGCCACTTTCTGATGCATCAGTGCTTTTAGGACATCCGTGAGTACGGCTTCATGCTTTGGTCAGTTGAACCCATCTTGTTTTTTAAATTGCCTCAAGGATTTACACCAGCCTCCTCTAAAATTCTGTTGTACATCCATTGCCTCCAATTTGCATGCTTATCAGAACATCACAGATCTCTTTTCTAAACAGAGGGCCAAGAAGCTACCTCCTCATCTGCCATATGTGTCATGGAGATACTGCAAAGGGGCCAGAAGATTGGGGTGTCTGGTTAATCGAATGCATGTACCGATTACAACTGCTTCACCTACTTATTGGAAGTGCAGGTTTTCACTACTCTGTTATTGCAAGTGTTAATCAGTTCTGTTTATCTCTTGGAGCTCTCCCTCCTAAATTGTCTCAGATGTTCTGTGTTTGCCACACCCCTTTTGTATATATGCTCATCACTTGCTCTTGGGAGTTGCCAGTGATATCTTACAACTTCCTGATTTGGAGTTGGAGGAGTGTGTGCTGAGTTTGAAGCAGGAATTTGGAGTTGTATCAGGAAATATCTGCTTGTAATTGATTTGTGTATGTGTCTCTGTGGAGACACGGAGGGGTCAGCGGGTGCTCTAGTCCACTAGCCGAAACCTGTCTCCCGAAAATCTCTCCTTTGACCATGAGGATAATACTACTCAGACAAAACAGGGTGAGGGTAAAACAGTGTAGCAATACTTTACTGAACCACAAAACAGGCAACTAACACATAGAACAGTCTCAACAAAATACCCAAGATGGAGCAAAACTAGAGCTCACCTTTCCGCTGACTCGCCAGGATTAAGATTAAAGCAGCTGCAAATTCCAGATCTTCCAGGGCCGCTTACCCCCACTTGTGGCATGCACAGAGAGCAGGTAGCAACAAAGCTAACAAAGCTGTGAGTCCATTGAGGTACAAGGCCAGGTGACCGGAAGGTCACAACCTGGCTTCTCTGAATATTTCCATGGAGCCAGGTAACCGGTAGGTTCAAATCCTGACTACCCCAAACATATTTATGGGTTCAGTTTTGGTCAGTGGAGCAGATCTGTATTCTTTCAGCCAGGGCCGTGGTCCCCTAAGCTGACATCCTGTAGAATGTCAAATCTGTGTCCCTTGTGATGGAGCCATGATGTCTTGGCTGCTGTCATGTAGAGTGTTCCTGGCTGTGGTTTTGTTAAGAGTCTCTTGTTCTTTGGATTTCTGGATGTCTTGGATATATTGTTACAGAGGCTTATCCTTTTTATAGTTCACAGCTGTTCTTCAAACCATCATTCACAGGCCAAGGGGAATGGGTGATGATGTTAACCTGCATTGTTTGATTATTTATAGTTAATCGTTCAATGTTTGCAAGTCATCGAACTGCATGGTCTGGCATAATGTGTAATCAACATATCCGCAAACATCATTGTTCAGTGACCCTGCATTCCCATTTTGCAAAGATAACATTACAATAAACTGAAGGAGCTAGGAGCTGATATAAGAGGTGAATAACAACAATTTATCAATTTAAAAATATAAATTCAACCTACAAGGAGAGTCAACATAAAGATAACAGTCTATGCCTCCTGGCTTACTAAAAATGGATGTCTGGATAATTAAGATTAAATGCTGTGTCGTCAGTCTCCTTATCCTTATTCCCATTTGGTTTGCCTCCCTTTCTTCTTCCCTATATTCCACTCATTTGTAAGTTTTTTGTATGATTTGTTTATCCCTGTCTGTTTCCCCTCCTTTTATTTACATTAGAGCAGGACTAGCGTTCCTGCTATCCTACTCACTAGCCACGGTGATACCCAGGGTTTCTGATTGGGAGTTCAGTTCATATCAAAGTTTTGGAATGCATTTTGTGATCATTTACGGATTCAGCTCTTATTTTTGTCCACCTTTCATCCACAATCTGATGGGCAAACTGAACAAGTGAATCAGGATTGGGTTTCTTATTTACCTCTAGCTGAGTTTGCTGTGAATAGCCGTTGTCATAAATCTACTGGCGTGTCCATTTTTGGGGGGCATGTGGTTTTCATCATTTCTGCACCTTCAATATTCGTTCAGGAGTACTTTAGGAGGAACAGTTTTCTTTGTCTATTACATCGGTGCAGCAAGGAGTTCTTAATAATTTAAGGAGGATGGGGTCTAAATGTAAGAGAATGGCTGATCGGAAATGCTTAGTGGGTCCGGACCTGTGTGTTTAAGAATTGGTGTGGCTGTCCTCGAAGAATATTAAGTTAATGGTTCCTTCTTGGAAACGGGGACCAAGGTTCATCGGCCCTTATAAGAGAGTTGCCATTGTTAATCCAGTATCATTTCGGCCTGGCCACCCACTTTCAAGATCGATAATGTGTTTAACCGATCATTTCTCAAATAGTATATTGCTTCTTCAAAATCGTCTCCACCACCAACTTCCCCAGTCAATGTTAATGGGAATCTGGAATTCCAGATAGCTAAGATTATCGGTTCTTACTTTAAATGCCGGGCTCTTCAATATTTGGTACATTGAAAAGGTTACGGTCCTGAGGATAAAATACCAGTATCTGATGTTCATGCTATCAGGTTGGTCCGGTCTTCTTATGCCACATATCCAGATAAACCTGGTTCTGAGTGTCCGGAGTCCCCTCTTAGGAGGGGGGAGTAGTATCACGGGGATACCTCGACAGAGAGAGGCCAGAAGATTGTGGTGTCTGTTTACATGGACACCTGTACTGATTAGAACTGCTTCCTATTAGCAGTGGAGGTTTTCCTTGCTTTGTTTTTGCAAAGATTAATCAATTCTGTTTATCTCCAGGAGCTCTCCTGTTATGACCCCAGTGGACAGGGTCTCAGAGGAACATGTAAGTCTGCAAGATACAAAAATCCAGCTCATAGGGCTGTGGTAACTGGGTTGACCAAATAGCTACTCTACTCCTAACGCCAACACTAGAAGTAGCCGGGGATCATGCCTACGGTGATCGCTAGATGACTCGCGCCAGCCGGAGAATCTAACTACCCCTAGGAGAAGAAAACAAAGACCTCTCTTGCCTCCAGAGAAAGGGACCCCAAAGCAAGATACAAGCCCCCCACAAATAATACCGGTGAGGTAAGAGGAAATGACAAACACAGAAATGAACCAGGTTCAGCAAAGAGAGGCCAGCTTACTAATAGCAGAATATAGCAAGATAACTTATCTGGTCAACAAAAACCCTATAAAAATCCACGCTGGAGATTCAAGAACCCCCGAACCGTCTAACGGTCCGGGGGGAGAACACCAGCCCCCTAGAGCTTCCAGCAAAGGTCAGGATACAGATAGGAACAAGCTGGACAAAAATACCAAACGAAACAAAAGCAAAAAGCAAAGAAGCAGACTTAGCTTGAAAAACAGGAACCAGGATCAGAGGACAAGAGCACAACAGATTAGCTCTGATTTCAACGATGCCAGGCATTGAACTGAAGGTCCAGGGAGCTTATATAGCAACGCCCCTGAACTAACGGCCCAGGTGAGGATCTAGGAAAAGACAGACGCTCCAGAGTCAAATCACTAATGACCACTAGAGGGAGCAAAAAGCAAAATCACAACAGTACCCCCCCCTTAGTGAGGGGTCACCGAACCCTCACCACGACCACCAGGGCGATCAGGATGAGCGGCGTGAAAGGCACGAACTAAATCGGCCGCATGAACATCAGAGGCGACCACCCAGGAATTATCTTCCTGACCATAGCCCTTCCACTTGACCAAGTACTGAAGCCTCCGCCTGGAGAGACGAGAATCCAAGATCTTCTCCACCACGTACTCCAACTCGCCCTCAACCAACACCGGAGCAGGAGGCTCAGCAGAAGGAACCACAGGCACAACGTACCGCCGCAACAAGGACCTATGAAACACGTTGTGGATAGCAAACGACACAGGTAGATCCAGACGAAAGGATAGAGGATTAAGAATTTCCAATATCTTGTAAGGACCAATAAAACGAGGTTTAAATTTGGGAGAGGAAACCTTCATAGGAACAAAGCGGGAAGAAAGCCACACCAAATCCCCAACACGTAGTCGGGGACCCACACCGCGGCGGCGGTTGGCAAAGCGCTGAGCCCTCTCCTGTGACAACTTCAAGTTGTCCACCACAAGATTCCAGATCCGCTGCAACCTATCCACCACAGAATCCACCCCAGGGCAGTCAGAAGGTTCCACATGACCCGAAGAAAAACGAGGGTGGAAACCAGAGTTGCAGAAAAACGGCGAAACCAAGGTGGCGGAACTAGCCCGATTATTAAGGGCAAACTCAGCTAACGGCAAGAAGGTCACCCAATCGTCCTGATCAGCAGAGACAAAACACCTCAAATAAGCCTCCAAAGTCTGATTAGTTCGCTCCGTCTGTCCATTAGTCTGAGGATGGAAAGCAGACGAAAACGACAAGTCAATGCCCATCCTACTACAAAAGGATCGCCAGAATCTGGAAACGAACTGGGATCCTCTGTCTGACACAATATTCTCAGGGATGCCGTGCAAACGAACCACGTTCTGGAAAAACACAGGAACCAGATCGGAAGAGGAAGGCAGTTTAGGCAAAGGAACCAAATGGACCATCTTGGAGAAGCGATCACATATCACCCAGATAACAGACATGCCCTGAGACACCGGAAGATCAGAAATGAAATCCATGGAGATATGTGTCCAAGGTCTCTTAGGGACAGGCAAGGGCAAGAGCAACCCGCTGGCACGAGAACAGCAAGGCTTAGCTCGAGCACAAGTCCCACAGGACTGTACAAATGACCGCACATCCCTAGACAAGGAAGGCCACCAAAAGGATCTGGCCACCAGATCTCTGGTGCCAAAAATTCCTGGGTGACCTGCCAACACCGAGGAATGAACCTCGGAAATGACTCTGCTGGTCCACTTATCAGGCACAAACAGTCTGTCAGGTGGACAAGAATCAGGCCTATCAGCCTGAAATCTCTGCAACACACGTCGCAGATCAGGAGAAATAGCTGACAAGATAATACCATCTTTAAGAATACCAACAGGTTCAGCGACTCCAGGAGCATCAGGCACAAAGCTCCTGGAAAGAGCATCGGCCTTCACATTCTTTGAACCTGGTAAATACGAGACAACAAAGTCAAATCGGGAGAAAAACAATGACCAGCGGGCCTGTCTAGGATTCAGGCGTTTAGCAGACTCGAGATACATCAGATTTTTGTGATTAGTCAAGACCACCACACGATGCTTAGCACCCTCGAGCCAATGACGCCACTCCTCAAATGCCCATTTCATGGCCAACAACTCCCGATTGCCCACATCATAATTTCGCTCCGCAGGCGAAAACTTCCTAGAGAAAAAGGCGCAAGGTCTCATAACAGAGCAACCAGGGCCTCTCTGCGACAAAACGGCCCCTGCTCCAATCTCTGAAGCATCCACCTCAACTTGAAAGGGAAGCGAGACATCAGGCTGGCACAAAACAGGCGCCGAAGTAAACCGACGTTTCAACTCCTGGAAAGCCTCCACGGCAGCAGGAGCCCAATTAACCACATCGGAGCCCTTCTTGGTCATATCCGTCAAAGGTTTCACAATGCTAGAAAAGTTAGCGATAAAACGACGGTAGAAGTTAGCGAAACCCAAGAACTTCTGAAGACTCTTAACTGACGAGGGCTGAGTCCAATCAAGAATAGCTCGGACCTTGACTGGGTCCATCTCCACAGCAGAAGGGGAAAAAATGAACCCCAAAAAGGGAACCTTCTGTACACCAAAAAGACACTTTGAGCCCTTGACAAACAAAGAATTTTCACGCAAAATTTTAAAGACCATCCTGACCTGCTCCACATGCGAGTCCCAATTATCAGAAAAAACCAGAATATCATCCAGATAAACGATCAGAAATTTATCCAGATAGTTCCGGAAAATGTCATGCATAAAGGACTGAAAAACTGAAGGGGCATTAGAGAGCCCAAAAGGCATCACCAAGTACTCAAAATGACCTTCGGGCGTATTGAATGCGGTTTTCCATTCATCCCCTTGCTTAATGCGCACAAGGTTGTACGCACCACGAAGGTCTATCTTGGTAAACCACTTGGCACCTTTAATCCGGGCAAACAAGTCAGACAACAGCGGCAAAGGATACTGAAATTTGACAGTGATCTTATTTAAAAGCCGATAGTCAATACAAGGCCTCAAAGATCCGTCCTTTTTAGCCACAAAAAAGAATCCTGCACCAAGAGGGGAAGAAGACGGACGGATGTGTCCTTTCTCCAGAGACTCCTTGATATATGAACGCATAGCGGTATGTTCAGGTATCGACAGATTAAACAGTCTTCCCTTAGGAAATTTACTGCCTGGAATCAAATCTATTGCACAGTCACATTCCCTATGAGGAGGCAATGCACTGGACCTGGACTCGCTAAAGACATCCTGATAATCAGACAAGTACTCCGGAACTTCCAAAGGCGTAGAAGAAGCAATAGACACAGGCAGGGAATCCTCATGAATACCACGACAGCCCCAACTAGACACTGACATAGCCTTCCAGTCAAGGACTGGATTATGGGTCTGTAACCATGGCAGCCCCAAAACAACCAAATCATGCATTTTATGTAGAACGAGAAAACGTATCACCTCGCGGTGTTCAGGAGTCATGCACATGGTAACCTGTGTCCAATACTGCGGCTTATTTTCTGCCAATGGCGTAGCATCAATACCCCTAAGAGGGATAGGATTTTCTAATGGTTCAAGAATAAAACCACAGCGCTTAGCAAATGAGAGATCCATAAGACTCAGGGCAGCACCTGAATCTACAAACGCCATGACAGGATAAGATGACAGTGAGCAAATCAAAGTTACAGACAGAATAAACTTAGGATGCAAATTACCAACGGTGACAGGACTAACAACCTTAGATATACGTTTAGAGCATGCTGAGATAACATGTGTAGAATCACCACAGTAGTAGCACAAGCCATTCCGGCGTCTATGAATTTTCCTCTCATTTCTAGTCAGGATTCTATCACATTGCATCAAATCAGGTGTCCGTTCAGACAACACCATGAGGGAATTTGCGGTTTTTCTATCACATTGCATCACATCAGGTGTCTGTTCAGACAACAACATGAGGGAATTTGCGGTTTTGCGCTCCCGCAACCGCCGGTCAATTTGAATAGCCAGGGACATGGTATCATTCAGACCTGTGGGAATGGGAAAACCCACCATAACATTCTTAATGGCCTCAGAAAGGCCATTTCTAAAATTAGCGGCCAGTGCACACTCGTTCCAATGTGTCAGCACGGACCATTTCCGAAATTTTTGGCAATACACCTCAGCCTCGTCCTGGCCCTGAGACATAGCCAGCAAGGCTTTCTCTGCCTGAATCTCAAGATTGGGTTCCTCATAAAGTAAACCGAGCGCCAGAAAAAACGCATCAATATCAGCCAATGCCGGATCTCCTGGCGCCAACGAAAAAGCCCAATCCTGAGGGTCACCCCGTAAGAATGAAATAACAATTTTTACTTGTTGAGCAGAGTCTCCAGACGAACAAGGTTTCAGGGACAAAAATAATTTACAATTATTCCTGAAATTCCTAAACTTAAATCGGTCTCCTGAAAACAGTTCAGGAATCGGAATCTTGGGTTCAGACCTAGGATTTCTGGTAACATAATCTTGTATACCCTGCACACGAGCGGCAAGCTGGTCCACACTTGTAATCAAGGTCTGGACATTCATGTCTGCAGCAAGCTTAAGCCACTCTGAGGTAAAGGGGAAAAGAAAAAAAAAATGAGAGAGGGAAAAAAAAAAACTCAAAATTTTCTTTCTTATAATCCCACTTCTGCAATGCATTAAACATTTAATACTGGCCTGGCATACTGTTATGACCCCAGTGGACAGGGTCTCAGAGGAACGTGTAAGTCTGCAAGATACAAAAATCCAGCTCATAGGGCTGTGGTAACTGGGTTGACCAAATAGCTACTCCTAACGCCAACACTAGAAGTAGCCGGGGATCATGCCTACGGTGATCGCTAGATGACTCGCGCCAGCCGGAGAATCTAACTACCCCTAGGAGAAGAAAACAAAGACCTCTCTTGCCTCCAGAGAGAGGGACCCCAAAGCAAGATACAAGCCCCCCACAAATAATAACGGTGAGGTAAGAGGAAATGACAAACACAGAAATGAACCAGGTTCAGCAAAGAGAGGCCAGCTTACTAATAGCAGAATATAGCAAGATAACTTATCTGGTCAACAAAAACCCTATAAAAATCCACGCTGGAGATTCAAGAACCCCCGAACCGTCTAACGGTCCGGGGGGAGAACACCAGCCCCCTAGAGCTTCCAGCAAAGGTCAGGATACAGATAGGAACAAGCTGGACAAAAATACCAAACGAAACAAAAGCAAAAAGCAAAGAAGCAGACTTAGCTTGAAAAACAGGAACCAGGATCAGAGGACAAGAGCACAACAGATTAGCTCTGATTTCAACGATGCCAGGCATTGAACTGAAGGTCCAGGGAGCTTATATAGCAACGCCCCTGAACTAACGGCCCAGGTGAGGATCTAGGAAAAGACAGACGCTCCAGAGTCAAATCACTAATGACCACTAGAGGGAGCAAAAAGCAAAATCACAACACTCTCCGTCCTGACTTGTCTCAGCTGTTCTGTGTTTGCCACTCCCCTCTGGTATATATGCTTACCACTTGCTCTTGGGAGTTTTCAGTAATAGCTTACTACTGGTTTGAAGTTGTTGAGTTTGGAGCAGGTGTTTGGAGTTGTATCAGGAGATACCTGTGTGAAGCTGGTTTGTGTGGGTGTCTCCTTATCCTTATTCCCATTTGGTTTCCCTACCCTTCTCCTTTCCTATATTATACTCATTTGTATTTTTGCGTGATTGCAGTTTTCTGTTATCCCTGTATGTTTCCCCTCTTTGTCTTTACATTAGAGCAGGACTAGTGTTCCTGCTAGCCAGTTTGATGCTCAGGGTAAGACAGGGAAAGGAACATGATTGAAGCATGGTCTCGAAGAACCCATCTAGGGATGCCGGAATAGATCAGGGAGACGCAGGACAAGAGTCAGGGGTGCCCCTTGTTTTCTTCCCTAGTGTTAGAACTCCCTTTCCCATCTCTTTTGCCATGTGCCGTCTTGGTTCCATCAGAAGTGTGATAATATGACTGCTCTACTCCCTTCCATGTACAGAGCCACACAGAATCAGAGTAGGAAGCAAAAGAGAGTATACAGACAGGACAGCATGGGATCGCAGATGATTCTTTCCGTGGGGATAAACATGTTTAAAAAAAAAAGCAAAAGCTTTTTTATCAAAAGAATCAGCTGTGATTCTATGCTGTCCTTTCTATATACTCTATTTTGTTTCCTCCCCTACCTAGGAGCTGTGGTATGATCAGACCATGTTCCTGCAAAGTCAGACACATCCATTACACAGTACACAGCCGGGACACATTTATAAGATTATCTCAGCACAGGAACATCTTTTAACACATCTAATTGAGGAACTTATTTTTATTCCAAGATCTATTGATTAAAATTTACTTTGTGGGAAAACCGTCTTTAAAGACCTTAAAGGGAACCTGTCACCCCGTTTTTTCGGTATGAGATAAAAATACTGTTAAATAGGGCCTGAGCTGAGCATTACAATAGTGTAGTTTGTGGACCCCGATTCCCCACCTATGCTGCCGAAATACGTTACCAAAGTAGTCGTTTTCGCCTGTCAATCAGGCTGGTCTGGTCAAAAGGGCGTGGTGTCTTCCCCCAGATTTTGCGTAGTTTTCCGTTGGTGGCGTAGTGGTGTGCGCATGTCCAAGGTCCAGAATCCTCTGCCAGGGGATTTAAAAGAGCGCGCTGTTCGTTATTCATTGGTGATCGGTGGGCGCGGCCATCTTCCTTTGGCCGCGCGTGCGCAGAAGCGGCGCTCTGCTGGCCGCGGCGCTCTGCTGGCCGCGGTTTCAGGAAAATGGCCGCCGCGATATCCATCTGCGCACGCGCGGCATCCCGCGGCCATTTTCCTGAAGCCGCGGCCAGCAGAGCGTCGCGGCCAGCAGAGCGCCGCTTCTGCGCACGCGCGGCCAAAGGAAGATGGCCGCGCCCACCGATCACCAATGAATAACGAACAGCGCGCTCTTTTAAATCCCCTGGCAGAGGATTCTGGACCTTGGGCATGCGCACACCACTACGCCACCAACGGAAAACTACGCAAAATCTGGGGGAAGACAACACGCCCTTTTGACCAGACCAGCCTGATTGACAGGCGAAAACGACTACTTTGGTAACGTATTTCGGCAGCATAGGTGGGGAATCGGGGTCCACAAACTACACTATTGTAATGCACAGCTCAGGCCCTATTTAACAGTATTTTTATCTCATACCGAAAAAACGGGGTGACAGGTTCCCTTTAAAAGAAGTACTGAATAAAAATGCCCATATATCTGGAACCATTTGTCAGGTAAAAAATAAAATAGGAGAAAAAACTTGATACTTTTGATCTGGTGATTGGTCCTCTTCAAGGTGATCAACATTTTTTTTAAATGGATAACTAAACCTTGGAAATTTTTATCTTCACATTTCATTGCCCTAATAAATTTGGTGGAGGTCTGGGTTCCAAGACCCCGACCATTCACTCAAAACCCCTCAAAAAGTGCATAATTCGTGTCTTCATTGTACACACTGCGAGGCACAGATTCAATAGAAATCATTACATGACCAGAGCACAGTCTATAAATATTCAGTCGTCTTATTTATGATGAACTTTCCTGTGACACTATAAATGCCCACTTACCACCCAATATCAGATCACACTGTAGTATATCATTTGTGCATAATTCACCATATGTGCCATATCTGAGCAACTTCTGCAGCTACTCCATATAGAAGAGAAGTCCTCTGTCCTCACATATCTTAGGATATTATTTCATATTGATGTAGAGTAACCAATGTGTGATCTTGTGTCTACTTTAGGAAAATTTTGTTATTTCTTTTCTTACTGGGAAATCTGTCAAAAAGCAACACAAGTTTTAATGGGTTATTCGCAAGACAGTAAGTTATTACCTATCTAAAGAATGTATTTATTTCACTTATTTAGTTCCATTAAAGGGAATCTGTCAGCCCTTTTTTTTTTATATGAGGTAAAAATATCGTTCAATTCAGCGCCAGCTCTGCATTATAGCAGTACCTTTCATACCCCCTGATTCCCCACCTTTGATGACTAAATACCGTTTTTATCTCTCCTGCGTTGTATGTAAATTTCCTCTGTCCGGTCCGATGGGCGGGGCTTATTCGCCTTCTCTCCCCCCGCCCCCCGGCTTGCTGGACGTAATGAGATCTGTGAATAGCACAGGTCCCGTAGTTTCCGCGCGTACGCATTGAATTGGCCTCTCGCGCCTGCGCAGTATGCTTTGCCCAACTGTGGTCAAAGCATAAAATAACTATTGCACATGGGCCCGCATTTTTCATTATGTTCTATGCGCCCTTGCCTGGCAAAGCTTCCGGGACACAGAACGCAATTTAAAATGATGGCACATGCGCAATAATCATTTTTATGCTTTGCCCACTGTTGGGCAAAACATACTGCGCACGCGCGAGAGGCCATTTCAATGCGCACGCGTGGGAAATGTATGTGAACGCAGGAATGAAGAAAAATAAATGAGTAGAGCAAGACAGGTGGGGAGAGAAGGCGAATAAGCCCCGCCCATCGGACCGGACGAGGAAATTTACATACAACGCCGGAGAGATTATAAAGGTATTTAGTCATCAAAGGTGGGGAATCAGGGAGTATGAAAGGTACTGTTATAATGCAGAGCTCACGCTAAATTAATCGATATTTTTACCTCATATAAAAAAAGGGCTGACAGATTCCCTTTACTTCTGTAGCACTTTACAGACATGATCATCGCTGTCCCCATTGGGGCTTACATGCTACATTCCCTATCAGTAAGTCTTTGGAAAGAGAAGGAAACATGCAGGAGAACATGCAAACTCCTTGCAGATGTTGTCCTGTGGTGGGATTTGAGCTCAGAACCCCAGCGCTGCAAGACTACAGTGCTAACCCCTGTGCCACCATGCAAAATAGGGGATAACTTATATTGATCAATGGCAGTCCAACTACAGTGATCCTGAAAATTGGGCTCTGGTACCCAGGACTCTGGCTCTGAATAGCCTGGTCTTAAATGAAGTCAAGATAGGCATGTTTCTGCTCCCTTCAATTTTTTTAGGACTAACAGAATAAGAAAAATCGTGTATTTTGGGCAGTTAGGAGAGATAGCAGTCTGCTAGATGAACTTTCATCAGACAGCTATGTTGTATATGGCCAGATTTACAATGTTTTCATTTAACAACAGGCAGAGGATGGAAGTGGCAAAACCTTGAATAAAAACAGTGAGCAAATACCCTGCAGTAAGTAAATAGTAATAGTACATGTAAAAAATAACACAAGATACATTGTTGACACTGTTTTGATCAAAAAAGTGTAAAAGACATGCCACCGCGACAAGGTGATGGTCCCTAACTCTAGTATTTCACCTTACTCTGTACCAGCAAGCCTCAGGAGAAGGGAAGAGCAGGGCCCAGACCGGACTGTTTTACACCTGCCCATGGAAAGCTATATTTATATATTTTATGTGCTTATATAGTGTCATTAATTCCACAGCGCTTTACAGACATTATCATCGCTGTCCCCATTGGAGCTCATAATCTAAAATCACTATCAGTATGTTTTTGGAGATAATAGAAATAGACAAGCGAGATATAGACAAATATAGGTTTCTTCAGGCAGGTGTGAAACGGTCAGGTTCGGGTCCTGGTCTGACCCAGTTTACTTAGAGGTCTGCTGGTACATAGCAAAGTGAAATAGTAGAGTTGGGGACCCACTGAGATTAGTGAACACATGAACTTCAGTATTGCTGTAAATGTTAATAACGTAAGGTAGTTAGTGTCTTTTGATCAAGGCGTGCAAAAGCCATCCACCCACAACAAGGTGCCCCTAAATATGGATGGTCCCTATCACTAATGTTCTACCTCTCCATGTACCAAACCTCACCTCATCTGAATGATGAAAAACAAGGAAACCAGGAGTGGCTGGCAGTTAAAACCTTGTCTGAGAAAGATGGGTGGACTCTGCACCCTTATTCATTATTTTTTCCCGCACAAGCTTTAACCCCTTTCTGACATTGAACGTACTATCCCGTCGAGGTGGGGTGGACCCGTATGACCACCGACGGGATAGTAAGTCCAGCGTGATCGGCCGCGCTCACGGGGGGAGCGCGGCCGGGTGTCAGCTGACTATCACAGCTGGCATCCGGAACTATGTGCCAGGAGCGGTCACGGACCGCCCCCGGCACATTGCGATCAAACATGATCGCAGTGTTTCGGCTGTATAGGGAAGCATCGCGCAGGGAGGGGGCTCCCTGCGTGCTTCCCTGAGACCCCCGAAGCAACGCGATGTGATCGCGTTGCTCCGAGGGTCTCCTACCTCCTCCTTCCTGCAGGCCCCGGATCCAAAATGGCCGCGGGGCTGCATCCGGGTCCTGCAGGGAGGTGGCTTACCAGAGCAGGCGCCAGCAAGCGCTGGTAAGCCTGCAGGAGTGCACGTCAGATCGCTGATCTGACACAGTGCACAGCAAAGTGTCAGATCAGTGATCTTACACTATAACATGATGCCCCCCCTGGGGCAATGTTATAGTGTAAAAAAAAAATATTCACATGTGTAAAAAAAATAAAAAAAATTCCCCCCCCAAAAAAATATATATATTGTTATCATAAATACATTTCTTTATCTAAATAAAAAAAAACAATAAAAGTACACATATGTAGTATCGCCGCGTCCGTAACGACCCGACCTATAAAACTGTCCCACTAGTTAACCCCTTCAGTGAACACTGTAAAAAAAAATTAAAAAAAAACCGAGGCAAAAAACAACGCTTTATTATCATACCGCCTAACAAAAAGTGGAATAACACGCGATCAAAAAGACGGATATAAATAACCATGGTACTGCTGAAAACGTCATCTTGTCCCGCAAAAAATGAGCCACAATACAGCATCATCAGCGAAAAAATAAAAAAGGTATAGTCCTCAGAATAAAGCGATGCAAAAATAATTATTTTTTCTATAAAATACGTTTTATCGTATAAAAGCGCCAAAACATAAAAAAATGATATAAATGAGGTATCGCTGTAATCGTACTGACCCGAAGAATAAAACTGCTTCATCCATTTTACCAAACGCGGAACGGTATAAACTCATGAAATTCATGAATAGCTGGTTTTTGGTCATTCTGCCTCACAAAAATCGGAATAAAAAGTCACGTGCCCGAAAATGTTGCCAATAAAAACGTCAACTCGTCCCGCAAAAAACAAGACCTCACATGACTCTGTGGACCAAAATATGGAAAAATTATAGCTCTCAAAATGTGGTAACGCAAAAAATATTTTTTGCAATAAAAAGTGTGACGGCAGCCAATCATAAAAATCCGCTATAATAATAATAATATAATAATTTTTATTTATATAGCGCCAACATATTCCGCAGCGCTTTACAAATTATAGAGGGGACTTGTACAGACAATAGACATTACAGCATATCAGAAATCACAGTTCAAAACAGATACCAGTAGGAATGAGGGCCCTGCTCGCAAGCTTACAAACTATGATGAAAAGGGGAGACACGAGAGGTGTATGGTAACAATTGCTTTAGTTATTTGGACCAGCCATAGTGTAAGGCTCGGGTGTTCATGTAAAGCTGCATGAACCAGTTAACTGCCTAAGTATGTAGCAGTACAGACACAGAGTGCTATTAACTGCATAAAGTGTATGAGAACATGATGAGAGGAACCTGATTATTATTATTATTATTTTTTATAAAAGTAAATCAAACCCCCCTTCATCACCCCTTAGTTAGGGAAAAATTAAAAAAATGTATTTATTTCCATTTTCCCATTAGGGTTAGGGCTAGGGTTTGGGTTGGGGCTAGGGTTAAGGCTACAGTTAGGGTTGGGGCTAAAGTTAGGGTTAGGATTACATTTACGGTTGGGAATAGGGTTGGGATTAGGATTAAGGGTGTGTCAGGGTTAGGGTTGTGGTTAGGGTTACCATTGGGATTAGGGTTAGGGGTGTGTTTGGATTAGGGTTTCAGTTATAATTGGGGGTTTCCACTGTTTAGGCTTATCAGGGTTCTCCAAACACGACATGGCATCCGATCTCAATTCCAGCGAATTCTGCGTTGAAAAAGTAAAACAGTGCTCCTTCCCTTCCGAGCTCTCCCATGCGCCCAAACAGGGGTTTACCCCAACATATGGGGTATCATCGTACTCAGGACACATTGGACAACAACTTTTGGGGTCCAATTTCTCCTGTTACCCTTGGGAAAATATAAAACTGGGGGCTAAAAAATAATTTTTGTGGAAAAAAAAGATTTTTTTTTTTCACGGCTCTACATTATAAACTGTAGTGAAACATTTGGGGGTTCAAAGTTCTCACAACACATCTAGATAAGTTCCTTGGGGGGTCTAGTTTAGGGGCTCTGCAAACGCAATGTGACGCCTGCAGACCATTCCATCTAAGTCTGCATTCCAAATGGCGCTCCTTCCCTTCCGAGCCCTCCCATGCGCCCAAACGGTGGTCCCCCCCCCACATATGGGGTATCAGCGTACTCAAGACAAATTGTACAACAACTTTTGAGGTCCAATTTTGCCTGTTACCCTTGGGAAAATACAAAACTGGGGGCTAAAAAATAATTTTTTGGGGAAAGTTAATTTTTATTATTTTCACGGCTCTGCGTTATAAACTGTAGTGAAACACTTGGGGGTTCAAAGTTCTCACAACACAACTAGATAAGTTCCTTGGGGGGTCTAGTTACCAATATTAGGTCACTTGTGGGGGTTTCTACTGTTTAGGTACATTAGGGGCTCTGCAAACGCAATGTGATGCCTGCAGATCAGTCCATCTAAGTCTGCATTCCAAATGGCGCTCCTTCCCTTCCGAGCTCTGCCATGCGCTCAAACGGTGGTTCCCACCCACATATGGGGTATCGGCGTACTCAGGACAAATTGGACAATAACTTTTGGGGTCCAATTTCTTCTGTTACCCTTGGAAAAATACAAAACTGGGGGCTAAATATAATTTTTGTGGAAAAAAAAGATTTTTTATTTTCACGGCTCTGCGTTATAAACTGTAGTGAAACATTTGGGGGTTCAAAGTTCTCACAACACATCTAGATGAGTTCCTTAGGGGGTCTACTTTCCAAAATGGTGTCGCTTGTGGGGGGTTTCAATGTTTAGGCACATCAGTGGCTCTCCAAACGCAACATGGGATCCCATCTCAATTCCTGTCAATTTTGCATTGAAAAGTCAAACGGCGCTCCTTCCCTTCCGAGCTCTGCCATGCGACCCAAACAGTAGTTTCCCCCCACATATGGGGTATCAGCGTACTCAGGACAAATTGTACAACAACTTTTGGGGTCCAATTTCTTCTCTTACCCTTGGGAAAATAAAAAATTGGGGGCGAAAAGATCATTTTTGTGAAAAAATATGATTTTTCATTTTTACGGCTCTGCATTATAAACTTCTGTGAATCACTTAATGGGTCAAAGTGCTCACCACACATCTAGATAAGTTCCTTAGGGGGTCTACTTTCTAAAATGGTGTCATTTGTGAGGGGTTTCAATGTTTAGGCACATCAGGGGCTCTCAAAACGCAACATGGCGTCCCATCTCAATTCCAGTCAATTTTGCATTGAAGAGTCAAATGGTGCTCCTTCGATTCCGAGCTCTGCCATGCGCCCAAACAGTGGTTTACCCCCACATATGGGGTATCGGGGTACTCAGGACAAATTGTACAACAACTTTTGGGGTCCATTTTCCTGTTACCCTTGGTAAAATAAAACAAATTGGAGCTGAAGTAAATTTTTTGTGAAAAAAAGTTAAATGTTCATTTTTATTTAAACATTCCAAAAATTCCTGTGAAACACCTGAAGGGTTAATAAACTTATTGAATGTGGTTTTGAGCACTTTGAGGGGTGCAGTTTTTAGAATGGTGTCACACCTGGTTATTTTCTATCATATAGACCCCTCAAAATAACTTAAAATGAGATGTGGTCCCTAAATAAAAATGGTGTTGTAAAGTGAGAAATTGCTGGTCAACTTTTAACCCTTTTAACTCCCTAACAAAAAAAATGTTGGTTCCAAAATTGTGCTGATGTAAAGTAGACATGTGGGAAATGATATTTATTAAGTATTTTGTGTGACATATCTCTGTGATTTAATTGCTTAAAAATTCAAAGTTGGAAAATTGCGAAATTTTCAAAATTTTCGCCAAATTTCCATCTTTTTCAGAAATAAACGCAGGTAATATCAAAGAAATTTTACCACTATCATGAAGTACAATATGTCACAAGAAAATAATGTCAGAATTACCGGGATCCGTTGAAGCGTTCCAGAGTTATACCCTCATATAAAGACAGTGGTCAGAATTTTAAAAATTGGCCTGGTCATTAACGTGCAAACCACCCTTGGGGGTAAAGGGGTTAATTGCGAGCTAGCCTGGTTTCCTTTCACTCCTCTATCACCATAGAAATCTCTTGTAAAAAAACTTATTTGCCTGCATTTTCCAGATTGCAGTATGTAGTGAAAATGTGTGCACTTTTTCTTACAATGTACTCTGGTGGTTTAGTGCTCTGTTATGTAAAAGGATGCTCAGACAGGCAGGAGATATGATAGATCTGTGTCCACACTACAGTCTTCCAGAATGAAAGGCAATAGCCCTCTGAACCCCAACTGCAAGGCAATGTTCACATACATAAAGTACTAGCAAACAGCTTAGATGTCAGAAATCTCTCATGTTTTATTTTTTTACCTGAAAACTGCGTTTTTTTAATCTGCAGCATGTCAATTCTTTTACCGTTTTTGCCGCATTTTCACCCTTAGAAACAGGGCTGTGGAGTCGGTAAGCCAAACCTTCAACTCCGACTCCTCAATTCCCATGACACCGACTCCCTCATACATGGTTCATGTTTAAGTGATAAATTTACTGTAGTAAAATGGTAACATCAGGCTTTTAATCTGTATTATGATACAATAATCAAGCCATTTAGATAGAACATAAAATATATTTATTAGAATACAACTTTAGAACATTTTTTTTGCATATTTACAATTATTATACACTCTGCGGTAAGTGGAAAAAAACAGTTTTCAACAAAAACATACTGAATAGCATTTCTGCAGTCTATGAATTTGTTCTGAAAAACAGTATCACCTCCATCAGATCCTTCTTTATAGATTACCTCAAATCTGACCTAATTATTTTAAGGCTAGAGAACAACCTCTCTACACTAACTTGGGTTGGTGGCAAAGCAGTAACCACATGGGCAGCATCTCTAACAATTTAAGGGTATAAAGGAATTGCCTCGTGCACAGTCAGTTTTGATGAACGGTTGAACTCTTCTACTTCTTTGAGAGCAAGTGAAAAATTTTGCTAAAATATGGTCAATGTTTTCTATGGGAGTAGAATCTTTTTTCCTGCAGCAATGCTTTGCCTGCTCCATGTCGTCCAAATACTTGTTGAAATCAAACTCCTCATCTGATGAGGATGAAGGAACGGCAGCAGCAGCACTGGCAGGACCCGAGTGCTCTTGCTCTTTGCTGTCCTGTAGCCTACTTATCCTAACTGCTACCTCAATCAAAGCTTCTTTTCCTTTAGTAAGCTGTTGATCATCCAGCAATATACGATGACTCGGGTCCACATAAACAGCTGCCAGAAAATTTTTATTTTCTAATAGCAGTGTCTCTCTCCGTTTCATTGAAGCAGCAATGCCATCTGTGATTAAACCTCCTCTTTGGGACAGGCAAAACAACAAGTTCTTCCACTCCTTTATAAAAATGCCAGGAGTTAAATCCTTAGCGTGTAACTTTTTAGTCACTGTAAAATGGGTGATGATGCAATTCCTTCAATTCAGCCACCTGTGTCCATTGACATTCATGTAAAGTTACCTGAGGGTTGGCCATATCTACAAGGAAGGTTTTCAGCTCAAGCAATCGCTCAATCATTAAATAGGTGTTGCCACACCGAGTGGCTTGATCCACAATTGCCCCTTTTCCAGCACGTGTCTTCAAGATGGAATGAATTTTAGGGGTTCTGGTTGTAATAGCCAATTTCCTCACTTTGCTAATCAGAGTACCAGCATGTCCCTCTTGCAGACTATCTCTTATTTCCAGCTGCAGCGTGTGCACAACACAGCACATGTGATGAAAAGGAAACAGGTGTGAAGCAGCTTCAACAAGATCATCTAATTGTAAAGAATCATTTTGCTGTCCTTCTAAAGTAATATCTGTTTGTTCCTCCGTTATGGAAACAGGACTGTGGCCTTCCATCTCCAACATAATGAATGTGAAATGTTCTTCTAGCTGCGGTTCACCTTCATTATTCTCATTCATCAGTTTAATTGTACTTATCATGTTTGAAGCATTATCAGTTACAACAGCAAGAACCTGTTCTTTTTTTAGTTCATAATCTTGCAGAACTTTTTCCACTAAGGTCTGGAGAAACTGGCTGCTGTGATGAGCTTTAGTATCTTTTACTGCCAGTGTCTTAGTAACAATTTTTTTGTTGTCACAAACATATCGAACGTTGATAGCAAAATAGTTCACTTTGTGACGTGTGGAGGCATCCATTTTAAGAAATACAAAGCGTCTCTTGAGAGCCTTTTTAAGATCTTCCTTTTGGATAAGGGCTTCTTCAATCACTAATTTTCTAATACTTTCTCTTTCCAAAGAAACACCCAGTTTGCAAGCCATTTCTCCATTAAGAGCTGTAAAAGCTGGTCGTGCAAATAATGATAATGGTACACAGTCCTTCACAAGCTCGATGAGCTGTCTTTTAAACACATCTGCTGTTATTGTTACAGTAACTTTGTGACTTACAAAATATCTTGTAACTGATGTTTGAGATGCTCTTACCTCCTCCTTTACCTGGCGGGAAGTGCTGGTCTCTGGTTTCTTGGTGCTGCTGTGATCTTTTTCAGTCACAGCTTTGTAAACTTCTGGGTGGCAACGTTGTAAATGTCTTTTTAGATTGGAATCTCTTGAAGGAACATTTTTACCACTGCCTGAGTATGCACTGATTTTGACATCACAGCATTTGTTTTCATCTGGATCACTTATACACTGACACACAAAATGCTTTGATATTGAGTCACTGTGAAATGCTCAAATACAGCTGACTTCATAAGATGCTTCTTAGACATTTTGTAATTATGTAAATTCGCTCTCAAAATAATTTTGTCCTGTAAAAAAATAAAGTATATTGTAATTCTTGCAAGAATAGGGAATCATGCACTGTATAATTTGGGATAGAAATGAAACAATCTTTGCATAAATCAACAGGACAGGTGATAAGTATAAAGTTTGTAAAATGTGTTGTTGAATAGCTTTACTCTGAACTTTCAATGTCAAGGCTTGTCTCAGCAGGGTACAGCTCACAATGCTTCACATCATATTGCTTCACAGTCTAGGAAGAGGGAAGGAGGCATGTTTGTGTTGAATCACATTCCAGAACACACACACACAAATATGTCCTCATCGATCCTCTTACTGTATTTCCGAATTTGAGATGTTAGAAAACAGTTTTTCCCCTTATATTCCATGTATAGTGTATATAAGTCATCAGGGCAGCTAATTTCTCCAAACATGATCTAAGAGGAAAAACATCAAGCATACAGAGACAACATACACTGGACTATTGATTTATGCACAGTTTATTGAAAGTTTAGATATGCTTTAGGAGGTACTTACCTTCTTTAATCCTGCTTTCCTGTTTACTCCAGAAATTCTGAGATGAATGTAGTCTTTCCTTCCCTGTTTTTGTTATTTTTCCCCTTATCTGTAGAGGAGCTTTACTACTTATCATGAACATAAACTTAGCACAGATTCATCTCAGCTAAAAGTCTAGACCTTAGATCAGGAATAGGACAGACATTTTTAGGACATTTCATAATTTTTCCAAATTCTTATGAAAAAAAATATTCCCCTCAAACTGCACTGAACTACTGTACCCAATTTATTATATGTTTTAGGAGTCGGTTCATTTTATACCGACTCCAACTCCGACTCCACCAAAATGGGCTCCAACTCTGACTCCATGACTCTGACTCCAAAGCCCTGCTTAGTTAGAAAGCAATTACAGAGAGCAAAAAATGCAGATTTTTCTGTGTTTTCTATCGATATTTGCTGCTTATGTTGGTGAATAAAGCTAACATTAAGCTTTTACTGCAGACAAAAACACATGGAATTCACATCTAAAAAATGCTGCAAAAATTTTCTGAATGCATTTTTCCTGGTAAGAGAGCAGCTTTTGAATGCAGGAAAACGCTGAGTGTGAACATGTAGTAAGTGCTCAGAGATTTCTTATGAAGAATCAGTAACATTTCTGTGAATGATCCCTTTAGAGTGCAGTTACATGATGTGATTTGTCACACACGCTGCCACCATGTTGGTATCTTATCAATGTGCCCGTTATTCTGTACACTGGCGATTTCCAGTCAATGCAGCTGAAAGTGATGGTGCGCTCTAAATATTGCACACACATGCAGACATGATCACACAAATGTTTTAGATGGTAGAAGGCGTTACTTATGATGTGAAAAATTGAAAAATTGCTAGAAGTGGACTAAGTGTCTTCATATCATATCTATATATATGTCTACGGTCCACTTTCGTCTGTCTGTCTGTCACGGAAATCCCAGGTCGCTGATTGGTCGCAGCCGGCTGGGCGCGACCAATCAGCGACAGGCACAGTCTGGCCGCGAATTGGCCCCTCCATACTCCCCTCCAGTCAGTGCCCCCTCCATACTCCCCTCCAGTCAGCGCCCACATAGCGTTTTAGCAGTCTGTTAACGCTGCCGTTAACCGTGTGACCAACTTTTTACTATTGATGCTGCCTATGCAGCATCAATAGTAAAAACATGTTAAAAATAATTAAAAAAAAAAATCATTATATTCTCACCTTCCGGCGTCCGCGGCAGCCTTTCCAGTTCCTCGTGACGCTCCGGTCCCAAGAATGCATTGAGGCAATGACCCCAGATGACGTAGCGGTCTCGTGAGACCGCTACATCATCATGGGTTATTGCCGCAAGGCATTACTGGGAACGGAGCGTCGCGAGGAGCATCGCTAAAGGCCTGGGCTGGATCCGGGGGCCGCTGGAAGGTAAGTATATAACTATTTTTTATTTTAATTATTTTTTTAACAGGGATATGGTGCCCACATTGCTATATACTACATGGGCTGTTATATACTAAGTGGGCTGTTATATACTGCGTGGGCTGTGTTATATACTACGTTGCTGTGCTATATACTATGTGGGCTGTGTTATATACTGTGTGGGCTGTTATATACTGCGTGGGCTGTGTTATATACTGCGTGGGCTGTGTTATATACTATGTGGGCTGTTATATACTACGTGGGCTGTTATATACTGCGTGGGCTGTGTTATATACTATGTGGGCTGTGCTATATACTATGTGGGCTGTGCTATATACTACGTGGGCTGTGCTATATACTCCGTGGCTGTGCAATATACTATGTGACTGTGCTATATACTATGTGGCTGTGCTATATACTACGTGGCTGTTATATACTATGTGGGCTGTGTTATATACTGCGTGGGCTGTGCTATATACTACATGGGCTGTGCTATATACTGTGTAGGCTGTTATATACTGCGTGGGCTGTGCTATATAATACGTGGGCTGTGCTATATACTACGCGGGCTGTTATATAATGCGTGGGCTGTGCTATATACTACGTGGCTGTGCTATATACTACATGGCTGTTATATACTATGTTGTTTTGCTATATACTACTGTTGTGAAATTGGATTTTGGGCTCCCCCGGTGGCCACTGGTGGAATTGAACTGGTGTGCATCATCCCCTCTGTTCACCTGTTTCCATCAGGATGTGGGAGTCGCTATTTAACCTTGCTCCTCTGTCACTTCCATGCCGGTCAACATTGTAATCAGAAGCCTTTCTGTGCATGTTCCTGCTGCTAGACAACTCCCAGATAAGTTGGACTTTTGTCCTCGTTTGTTTTTGCATTTTGTTCCAGTTCACAGCTGTAGTTTCGTTTCTGTGTCTGGAAAGCTCTTGTGATCTGAAATTGCCACTCTGATGTTATGAGTTAATACTAGAGTCTTAAAGTAATTTCAGGATGGTATTTTGATAGGGTTTTCAGCTGACCATGAAAGTGCCCTTTCTATCTTCCTGCTATCTAGTAAGCGGACCTCAATTTTGCTAAACCTATTTTCATACTACGTTTGTCATTTCATCTAAAATCACCGCCAATATATGTGGGGGCCTCTGTCTGCCTATCGGGGAAATTTCTCTAGAGGTGAGCCAGGACTATATTTTCCTCTGCCAGGATTAGTTAGTCCTCCGGCCGGCGCTGGGCGTCTAGGGATAAAAAACGTAGGCAACGCTACCCGGCTACTGTTAGTTGTGCGGCAGGTTTAGTTCATGGTCAGTTTAGTTTCCATCCTTCCAAGAGCTAGGACTTATGTTTGCTGGGCTATGTCCTCTTGCCATTGAGAACCATAACAGTTTGACCGGCCAAAAAGGGTTAAATTAATTGACAGAGAAAGGAGAGAAAAGAGAAGTCTGCTGAAGATTTTTTTTTTTTTTTTTTTTCCCTTCCCTTCAGTTCTGAGTGTGCTTGTAATTGAATCTCTTGCAAGTCTGCCTATATTGCAGCCTTTCTCTCTCTCTCTCTCCTTCTAAACCTGGAATGGCTCTGTGTTCACCTGTTTAAAATGGATATTCAGAGTTTAGCTGCAGGTTTGAATAATCTCACCACGAAAGTTCAAAATTTACAAGATTTTGTTGTTCATGTTCCTATATCTGAACCTAGAATTCCTTTGCCTGAATTTTTCTCGGGGAATAGATCTTGCTTTCAAAATTTCAAAAATAATTGCAAGTTGTTTTTGTCCCTGAAATCTCGCTCTGCTGGAGATCCTGCTCAGCAGGTCAGGATTGTGATTTCCTTGCTCCGGGGCGACCCTCAGGATTGGGCTTTTGCATTGGCTCCAGGGGATCCTGCGTTGCTCAATGTGGATGCGTTTTTTCTGGCCTTGGGGTTGCTTTATGAGGAACCTCAGTTAGAGCTTCAGGCGGAAAAGGCCTTGATGTCCCTATCTCAGGGGCAAGACGAAGCTGAAATATACTGCCAGAAATTCCGTAAATGGGCTGTGCTTACTCAGTGGAATGAGTGCGCCCTGGCGGCGAATTTCAGAGAGGGTCTCTCTGATGCCATTAAGGATGTTATGGTGGGGTTCCCTGTGCCTGCGGGTCTGAATGAGTCCATGACAATGGCTATCCAGATCGATAGGCGTCTGCGGGAGCGCAAACCTGTGCACCATTTGGCGGTGTCTACGGAGAAGACGCCAGAGAATATGCAATGTGATAGAATTCTGTCCAGAAGTGAACGGCAGAATTTAAGACGAAAAAATGGGTTGTGCTTCTATTGCGGTGATTCAACTCATGTTATATCAGCATGCTCTAAGCGTACTAAGAAGCTTGATAAGTCTGTTTCAATTGGCACTTTACAGTCTAAGTTTATTCTATCTGTGACCCTGATTTGTTCTTTATCATCTATTACCGCGGATGCCTATGTCGACTCTGGCGCCGCTTTGAGTCTTATGGATTGGTCCTTTGCCAAACGCTGTGGGTATGATTTGGAGCCTCTTGAAACTCCTATACCCCTGAAGGGGATTGACTCCACCCCATTGGCTAGTAATAAACCACAATACTGGACACAAGTAACTATGCGGATTAATCCGGATCATCAGGAGATTATTCGCTTTCTTGTGCTGTATAACCTACATGATGTGTTGGTGCTTGGATTGCCATGGCTGCAATCTCATAACCCAGTCCTTGACTGGAAAGCTATGTCTGTGTTAAGCTGGGGATGTAAGGGGACGCATGGGGACGTACCTGTGGTTTCCATTTCATCATCTATTCCCTCTGAGATTCCTGAATTCTTGACTGAATATCGTGACGTTTTTGAAGAACCTAAGCTTGGTTCATTACCTCCGCACCGGGAGTGCGATTGTGCCATAGATTTGATTCCGGGTAGTAAATACCCTAAGGGTCGTTTATTTAATCTGTCTGTGCCTGAACATGCTGCTATGCGAGAATATATAAAGGAGTCCTTGGAAAAGGGACATATTCGTCCTTCGTCATCTCCCTTAGGAGCCGGTTTTTTCTTTGTGGCTAAGAAAGATGGCTCTTTAAGACCGTGTATTGATTATCGGCTTTTGAATAAAATCACGGTTAAATATCAATATCCGTTGCCACTGTTGACTGATTTGTTTGCTCGCATAAAGGGGGCCAAGTGGTTCTCTAAGATAGATCTCCGTGGGGCGTATAATTTGGTGCGAATTAAGCAGGGGGATGAGTGGAAGACCGCATTTAATACGCCCGAGGGCCACTTTGAGTATTTGGTGATGCCTTTTGGTCTTTCAAATGCCCCTTCAGTCTTTCAGTCCTTTATGCATGACATTTTCCGTGATTATTTGGATAAATTTATGATTGTGTATCTGGATGATATTTTGATTTTTTCGGATTGTCCTGGAGTGGATGCTGTGGTGGAGAGGTTGCATCAGATTTGGGGGCAGGTAGTGGACAATTTGAAGTTGTCCCAGAAGACTCAGCTTTTTGCCAACCGCCGGCGTCGGGTTGGTCCTCGGCTTTGTGTTGGGGACTTGGTGTGGTTGTCTTCTCGTTTTGTCCCTATGAGGGTTTCTTCTCCTAAGTTTAAGCCTCGGTTCATCGGCCCGTACAAGATATTGGAGATTCTTAACCCTGTGTCCTTCCGTTTGGACCTCCCTGCATCTTTTTCTATTCATAATGTTTTTCATCGGTCATTGTTGCGCAGGTATGAGGTACCGGTTGTGCCTTCCGTTGAGCCTCCTGCTCCGGTGTTGGTTGAGGGCGAGTTGGAGTACGTTGTGGAAAAAATCTTGGACTCCCGTGTTTCCAGACGGAAACTCCAGTATCTGGTCAAATGGAAGGGATACGGTCAGGAGGATAATTCTTGGGTGACTGCCTCTGATGTTCATGCCTCCGATCTGGTCCGTGCCTTTCATAGGGCTCATCCTGATCGCCCTGGTGGTTCTGGTGAGGGTTCGGTGCCCCCTCCTTGAGGGGGGGGTACTGTTGTGAAATTGGATTTTGGGCTCCCCCGGTGGCCACTGGTGGAATTGAACTGGTGTGCATCATCCCCTCTGTTCACCTGTTTCCATCAGGATGTGGGAGTCGCTATTTAACCTTGCTCCTCTGTCACTTCCATGCCGGTCAACATTGTAATCAGAAGCCTTTCTGTGCATGTTCCTGCTGCTAGACAACTCCCAGATAAGTTGGACTTTTGTCCTCGTTTGTTTTTGCATTTTGTTCCAGTTCACAGCTGTAGTTTCGTTTCTGTGTCTGGAAAGCTCTTGTGATCTGAAATTGCCACTCTGATGTTATGAGTTAATACTAGAGTCTTAAAGTAATTTCAGGATGGTATTTTGATAGGGTTTTCAGCTGACCATGAAAGTGCCCTTTCTATCTTCCTGCTATCTAGTAAGCGGACCTCAATTTTGCTAAACCTATTTTCATACTACGTTTGTCATTTCATCTAAAATCACCGCCAATATATGTGGGGGCCTCTGTCTGCCTATCGGGGAAATTTCTCTAGAGGTGAGCCAGGACTATATTTTCCTCTGCCAGGATTAGTTAGTCCTCCGGCCGGCGCTGGGCGTCTAGGGATAAAAAACGTAGGCAACGCTACCCGGCTACTGTTAGTTGTGCGGCAGGTTTAGTTCATGGTCAGTTTAGTTTCCATCCTTCCAAGAGCTAGGACTTATGTTTGCTGGGCTATGTTCTCTTGCCATTGAGAACCATAACATACTACGTGGCTGTGCTATATACTAAGTGGGCTGTTATATGCTACGTGGGCTGTGAGACTCTTTCGCCCGGGGCCCTCAAAAACCTGGAGCTGGCCCTGGCTTCACTGATTGGTCGCGCCCTGCCGGCTGTGAACAATCAGCGACAGACGCAGTCCGGCTGCGAATTGGCGCGGGATTTGAACCAAGCTTCGCTAATTGGTCACGTCCGGCCGGCCGAATCCTGTGTATTCATTGCATTATTCTGAAATCTTCATAAATAAACTACATACATATTCTAGAATACCTGATGCGTTAGAATCGGGCCACCATCTAGTAATATATAAATAGTGTCTTCAAAGCTTTAAGGTACCTTCACACAAAACGACTTTGTAACGATATCGCTAGCGATCTGTGACGTTGCAGCGTCCTGGCTAGCGATATCGTTTAGTTTGACACGCAGCAGCGATCAGGATCCTGCTGTGATGTAGCTGGTCGCTGAATAAAGTTCAGAACTTTATTTGGTCGTCCGATCACCGTGTATCGTTGTGTTTGACAGCAAAAGCAACGATACCAGCGATATTTTACACTGGTAACAAGGGTAAACATCGGGTTACTAAGCGCAGGGCCGCGCTTAGTAACCCGATGTTTACCCTGGTTACCAGCGTAAACGTAAAAAAAACCAAACAGTACATACTCACCATCTGATGTCCGTCAGGTCCATTGCCGTCTGCTTCCCACACTGACTGAGCGCCGCAAAGTGAAAGTGAAAGTACAGCACAGCGGTGACGTCACCGCTGTGCTCTGCTCTCACTGTACGGCGGCACTCAGTCAGAGCAGGAAGCAGACGGCAAGGGACCTGACGGACATCAGATGGTGAGTATGTACTGTTTGTTTTTTTTTACTTTTACGATGGTAACCAGGGTAAACATCGGGTTACTAAGCGCGGCCCTGCGCTTAGTAACCCGATGTTTACCCTGGTTACCCGGGGACCTCGGCATCGTTGGTCGCTGGAGAGCGGTCTGTGTGACAGCTCTCCAGCGATCAAAAAGTGACGCTGCAGCGATCGGCATCGTTGTCGCTATCGCTGCAGCGTCGTTTTGTGTGAAGGTACCTTTACTGTTTAATAGGAAATGTAGAGAACATGATAAAACCGTGGCTGCATAGACATACCTTTATATTTTTTGCTCACAAAATAGTATGACTGGTTCTCGAGGCTGATCCCCGATGTCTTCTGACTGCGCACTCCCACCGGTCTCTCCCTACATGCATAGAGACAGACCTATTGGTCAAGAGGAGCAGAGCAGAGAAAAAGCAGTGTGGCACAGCAGCTGTAGAGGGGGCAGTGTGGCACCGCAGCTGTAGAGGGCAGTGTGGCACCGCAGCTGTAGAGGGCAGTGTGGCACCGCAGCTGTAGAGGGGCAGTGTGGCACCGCAGCTGTAGAGGGGCAGTGTGGCACCGCAGCTGTAGAGGGGCAGTGTGGCACCGCAGCTGTGGAAGGGCAGTGTGGCACCGCAGCTGTAGAGGGCAGTGTGGCACCGCAGCTGTAGAGGGCAGTGTGGCACCGCAGCTGTGGAAGGGCAGTGTGGCACCGCAGCTGTAGAGGGCAGTGTGGCACCGCAGCTGTAGAGGGCAGTGTGGCACCGCAGCTGTAGAGGGGCAGTGTGGCACCGCAGCTGTAGAGGGGCAATGTGGCACCGCAGCTGTAGAGGGGCAGTGTGGCACCGCAGCTGTGGAAGGGCAGTGTGGCACCGCAGCTGTAGAGGGCAGTGTGGCACCGCAGCTGTGTAGAGGGCAGTGTGGCACAGCAGCTGTTGAGGGCAGGGGTGGCAGTGTGGCACAGCAGCTGCAGAGGGCAGTGTGGCAGGCAGCTGTTGAGGGCAGGGGTGGCAGTGTGGTACAGCAGCTGCAGAGGGCAGTGTGGCAGGCAGCTGTAGAAGGCAGGGTGGCAGTGTGGCACCGCAGCTGTAGAGGGCAGTGTGGCACCGCAGCTGTAGAGGGGGCAGTGTGGCACCGCAGCTGTAGAGGGCAGTGTGGCACCGCAGCTGTAGAGGGCAGTGTGGCACCGCAGCTGTAGAGGGGCAGTGTGGCACCGCAGCTGTAGAGGGGCAATGTGGCACCGCAGCTGTAGAGGGGCAGTGTGGCACCGCAGCTGTGGAAGGGCAGTGTGGCACCGCAGCTGTAGAGGGCAGTGTGGCACCGCAGCTGTAGAGGGCAGTGTGGCACCGCAGCTGTAGAGGGCAGTGTGGCACCGCAGCTGTAGAGGGGCAGTGTGGCACCGCAGCTGTAGAGGGGCAGTGTGGCACCGCAGCTGTAGAGGGGCAGTGTGGCACCGCAGCTGTGGAAGGGCAGTGTGGCACCGCAGCTGTAGAGGGCAGTGTGGCACAGCAGCTGTTGAGGGCAGGGGTGGCAGTGTGGCACAGCAGCTGCAGAGGGCAGTGTGGCAGGCAGCTGTTGAGGGCAGGGGTGGCAGTGTGGCACAGCAGCTGCAGAGGGCAGTGTGGCAGGCACCTGTAGAAGGCAGGGTGGCAGTGTGGTGCCACAGTTGTACAGGGCAGGGTGGCACTGCAGCTGTGGAGGGCAGGGTGGCAGTGTACCAATGCAGCTGTAGAAGGCAGGGGTGGCAGTGTGGCATCACAGCTGTAGAAGGCAGGGGTGGCAGTGTGGCACAGCAGCTGTCGAAGGCAGGGGTGGCAGTGTGGCATCACAGCTGTAGAAGGCAGGGGTGGCAGTGTGGCATCACAGCTGTAGAAGGCAGGGGTGGCAGTGTGGCACAGCAGCTGTAGAAGGCAGGGGTGGCAGTGTGGCATCACAGCTGTAGAAGGCAGGAGTGGCAATGTGGCACAGCAGCTGTAGAAGGCAGGAGTGGCAATGTGGCACAGCAGCTGTAGAAGGCAGGGCGGCACGGAGCTGTACAGGGCACACTGACTGTATCTCAGGAGCGTCAGTACACGTGCAGCCATAATAACAACAAGCAGCCGCGGTGCAGCGGCCTCCTCCTCCCCGGGCACAGGCTGTCCCCACCGCCGCCCGCCTCCGTCCTCCCCGTCCCCTCCCCCCGGTCTGTGAAGGTCATTACACCCAGGCAGCCGCGGTCCAATATAGCGCATGCGCCCGGGCCCGGGGACTGGCAGAGAGAGGCGGCACAGCCTCCTATACACAGCAGGCAGCGGGGAATAAAGAGCAATATGGCGAGGATGCCTGGCAGCGGCGACTGCAACCCCGGCACCGCAGACAGCGACCCCCTGCACGCCCAGCCCCGGGCGGCTCAGCACCGCTTACAGCCGGGCAGCGCGGGTGAGGAGGACGAAGAAGAAGAAGAAGAAGAAGAAGAGGAGGATGAGGATGAGATTCGGGAGGTGCAGATCACCGGGGAGGATGAGGAGGACGAGCTGCTGCTGCTGGAGGAGGAGGACGAGGATCTGGAGGACGATGAGGATGATGAGGAGATCCAGCTGGAGTGGGAGGACGCGGCGCTGCTGGAGAGCCCGTACCGGGGCACGGCGGGCTTGGTCCCGCATCTGTCCGCTCCGCTGCTGCCGCCCGGCCTGCGCCCCGGGATGGTGGTGGAGGATGTGGAGCCTCTGCTGCTGCAGCTCGGGGCAGCCGGGGGCGGAGTGGACGGTGCCGGCTGTGCGGGGTCCCCATCCTCCGAGCGCCCCGAGCGGGCCCGGCTCAGCGAGAACACGCGCCTGGCCACCCGCTACGCCGTGCGCATCTTCCGGGAGTACCTGAGCGAGAAGGCGCAGAGCCCGGACTTCGAGAGCATGGACAAGGAGGCGCTGTGCCGGGTGCTGCGCTCCTTCTACGCCGAGGCGCGGTCCAAGAGCGGCCAGCTGTACAGCAAGTCTTCCCTCATCAGCATCCGCTCGTCCCTGAACCGCTACCTGAACGAGCCGCCCTACTGCCGCACCCTGGACCTCACCAAGGACCCGGAGCTGCGGAGCGCCAACCTCACCCTGGCCGCGGTCATCCGCAAGCTGGAGGAGCAGGGCGCCGGCCCCGTGGTGCAGAAGCAGGCGATCACCCGCGCGGACCTGCGCAAGCTCTACACGTCCTGCGTCTTCAGCGCGGCCACGCCGTTCGGGCTCCTCAACAAGGTCTGGTTCGAGACCTGCATGTACTTCTGCACCCGGGGCCGGGAGAACCAGCGGGAGCTGGAGGAGGACTCGTTCGGCCTGGCCATGGACGAGGACGGCCGGCGCTTCGTCTACTTCAAGGCGCTGGGGCCCTATCACAAGTCCCGCTCCTCGTCATGGGGCAAGAAGCGCGGAGCGCCCGGCGGAGCCGCCACGACGGACGGCGACGAGGAGAACCTGCCCCGCATGTACGAGACTGGCACCGAGTTCTGCCCCTATGCCAGCTTCGTCAAGTACCTGGCCAAGCGCAACCCTCTGTGCAAAGCGTTCTTCCAGCGGCCCCGGGACCACTGCAGCGAGGCCGACATCACCTGGTACGAGAACAAGGCCATCGGCAAGAACCTGCTGGGCACCCGCATGCAGATGCTGTCCAAGGCCGCCAAGCTGTCCAAGACCTACACCAACCACTGCATCGGGGCCGTGTCCGTGGCCACACTCAACAGCATAGCTGGCATTGGCACCAAGCTGGGGCCCCCCTACTTCATGGACAGTATGAACGGTGCCAGGCACAGGGCCGCCCAGCTGGCTGCCAACGCCTACATCCTGCCCAAGTCCGGCAGCCTGCCTGACCTCAAGACCGAACTGCCCACCAAGAGGCCGCTGTACGAGGCCAACCCACCCAGGGGCACCTGCAGCCCGCCCTCCCCCAAGAGACTGCGGCCCGCAGAGCCCCCAGACAGTGCCATGCTGGTGTCTGTCAAGAACGACCCTCAGCCCCCCTGTCCGGAAACCAATGGTCACCTGGTGCTGACAGCCGCCCCTGCGGTCACTTCCCCGGCAGTTCTCACCCCTGTACAGGTAATATATGACTGGCTCATTTAGGGTGGTGTATAAGCAGGGGCACAGGTACCGGCGACATCGGGGAAGGGGTATGGCTGCCCACACTGTGCCCACATAGTGTGCCCACATAGTACCTGTCCTCACACTGTGCCCACATATTACCTGTCCTCACACTGTGCTCACATAGTACCTGTCCTCACACTGTGCCCACGTAGTACCTGTCCTCACATAGTACCTATCCTCACACTGTGCCCACATAGTACCTGTCCTCACACTGTGCCCACATAGTACCTATCCTCACACTGTGCCCACATAGTACCTGTCCTCACACTGTGCCCACATAGTACCTGACCTCACACTGTGCCCACATAGTACCTGTCCTGACATACTACCTATTCTCACACTGTGCCCACATAGTACCTGTCCTCACACTGTGCCCACATAGTACCTGTCCTCACACTGTGCCCACATAGTACCTGACCTCACACTGTGCCCACATAGTACCTGTCCTCACACTGTGCCCATGTAGTACCTGTCCTCACACTGTGCCCACATAGTACCTGTCCTCACATAGTACCTATCCTCACACTGTGCCCACATGGTGCCTATTCTCACACTGTGCCCACAGAGTACCTGTCCTCACACTGTGCCCACATAGTACCTGACCTCACACTGTGCCCACATAGTTCCTGTCCTCACACTGTGCCCACATAGTACCTGACCTCACACTGTGCCCACATAGTACCTGACCTCATACTGTGCCCACATAGTACCTGTCCTCACACTGTGCTCACATAGTACCTGTCCTCACACTGTGCCCACAGAGTACCTGTCCTCATACTGTGCCCACATAGTACCTGTCCTCACAGTGTGCCCACATAGTACCTGTCCTCACACTGTGCCCACATAGTACCTGACCTCACACTGTGCCCACATAGTACCTCACCTCATACTGTGCCCACATAGTACCTGTCCTCACACTGTGCTCACATAGTACCTGTCCTCACACTGTGCCCACGTAGTACCTGTCCTCACATAGTACCTATCCTCACACTGTGCCCACATAGTACCTGTCCTCACACTGTGCTCACATAGTACCTGTCCTTACACTGTGCCCACATAGTACCTGTCCTTACACTGTGCCCACATAGTACCTGTCCTTAAACTGTGCCCACATAGTACCTGTCCTCACACTGTGCCCACATAGTACCTGACCTCACACTGTGCCCACATAGTACCTGTCCTCACACTGTGCCCACATAGTACCTGACCTCACACTGTGCCCACATAGTACCTGTCCTGACATACCCCTGTACAGGTAATATATGACTGGCTCATTTACGGTGGTGTATAAGCAGGGGCACAGGTACCGGCGACATCGGGGAAGGGGTATGGCTGCCCACACTGTGCCCACATAGTACCTGTCCTGACATTGTGCCCACATAGTACCTGTCCTCACATAGTACCTGTCCTCACACTGTGCCCACATATTACCTGTCCTCACACTGTGCTCACATAGTACCTGTCCTCACACTGTGCCCACGTAGTACCTGTCCTCACATAGTACCTATCCTCACACTGTGCCCACATAGTACCTGTCCTCACACTGTGCTCACATAGTACCTGTCCTTGCACTGTGCCCACATAGTACCTGTCCTTACACTGTGCCCACATAGTACCTGTCCTTACACTGTGCCCACATAGTACCTGTCCTCACACTGTGCCCACATAGTACCTGTCCTCACACTGTGCCCACATAGTACCTGATCTCACACTGTGCCCACATAGTACCTATCCTCACACTGTGCCCACATAGTACCTGTCCTCACACTGTGCCCACATAGTACCTGACCTCACACTGTGCCCACATAGTACCTGTCCTGACATACTACCTATTCTCACACTGTGCCCACATAGTACCTGTCCTCACACTGTGCCCACATAGTACCTGTCCTCACACTGTGCCCACATAGTACCTGACCTCACACTGTGCCCACATAGTACCTGTCCTCACACTGTGCCCATGTAGTACCTGTCCTCACACTGTGCCCACATAGTACCTGTCCTCACATAGTACCTATCCTCACACTGTGCCCACATGGTGCCTATTCTCACACTGTGCCCACAGAGTACCTGTCCTCACACTGTGCCCACATAGTACCTGACCTCATACTGTGCCCACATAGTACCTGACCTCACACTGTGCCCACATAGTACCTGACCTCATACTGTGCCCACATAGTACCTGTCCTCACACTGTGCTCACATAGTACCTGTCCTCACACTGTGCTCACATAGTACCTGTCCTCACACTGTGCCCACAGAGTACCTGTCCTCATACTGTGCCCACATAGTACCTGTCCTTACACTGTGTCCACATAGTACCTGTCCTTAAACTGTGCCCACATAGTACCTGTCCTCACACTGTGCCCACATAGTACCTGACCTCACACTGTGCCCACATAGTACCTGTCCTCACACTGTGCCCATGTAGTACCTGACCACACTGTGCCCACATAGTACCTGACCTCACACTGTGCCCACATAGTACCTGACCTCACACTGTGCCCACACAGTACCTGACCTCACACTGTGCCCACATAGTACCTGTCCTCATCACATAGTACCTATCCTGATACTGTGCCCTACATTGTACCTGTCCTCACACTGTGCCCACATAGTACCTGACCTCACACTGTGCCCACATAGTACCTGTCCTCACACTGTGCCACATACTACCTGTCCTCACACTGTGCCCACATAGTACCTAACTTCGCACTGTACCCACATAGTACCTGTCCTCACACTGTCCCACATACTACCTGTCCTCACACTGTGCCCACATAGTACCTGACCTCACACTGTGCCCACATAGTACCTGTCCTCACATAGTACCTATCCTCACTGTGCCCACATGGTACCTATTCTCACACTGTGCCCACATAGTTACTGTCCTCACAGTGTGCCCACATAGTACCTGACCTCACACTGTGCCCAGATAGTACCTGTCCTCACATAGTACCTATCCTCACACTGTGCCCACATGGTACCTATTCTCACACTGTGCCCACATAGTACCTGTCCTCACACTGTGCCCACATGGTACCTATTCTCACACTGTGCCCTCATAGTACCTTCCTCACACAGTGCCCGCATAGTACCTGTCCTCTCACACAGTGCCCACACAGTACCTGTCCTCACATTGTGCCCACATAGTGTCTGTCCTCACACTGTGCCCACATAGTGTCTGTCATCACACTGTGCCCACATAGTGTCTGTCATCACACTGTGCCCACATAGTACCTGTCCTCACACTGTGCTAACATAGTATCTGTCCTCACACTGTGCCCACACAATACCTGTCCTCACACAGTGCCAACATAGTACCTGTCTTCACACTGTGCCCACATAGTACCTGTCCTAACCCTGTGCCAACATAGTACCTGTCCTCACACAGTGCCCACACAGTACCTGTCCTCACATTGTGCCCACATAGTGTCTGTCCTCACACTGTGCCCACATAGTGTCTGTCCTCACACTGTGCCCACATAGTGTCTGTCCTCACACTGTGCCCACATAGTGTCTGTCATCACACTGTGCCCACATAGTGTCTGCCATCACACTGTGCCCACATAGTACCTGTCCTCACACTGTGCCCACACAGTACCTGTCCTCACACTGTGCCCACACAGTACCTGTCCTCACACTGTGCCAACATAGTATCTGTCCCCACACAGTGCCAACATAGTACCTGTCCTCACTGTACAAACATAGTACCTGTCCTCACACCGTGCCCACATAGTACCTGTCCTCACACTGTGCCCACATAGTATCTGGCTTTAAACTGTGCCCACAGAGTACCTGTCCTCACACTGTGCCCACATAGTACCTGCCATTCTGAGGGTGTATAGGTATCCACACATTGTGCCCACATATTACTGGCCACACTGAGGGGGTAGAGCTGTCTTCACACTTTGCTTATGTAACAGCCATACTGAGAGATTATAGCTATCCACATACTGTGCCTACAAATTTGCCTGCCACGTAGGGGTATAGCTGCCCACTATGTTCAGCCATGCTGAGAAAGTATAACTGCCCTCACTGTGCTACGTAACAAACATGCTGAGGGTATAGCTATCTAAACAATGTTCCCACAAAGTACCAGCCACACTGAGGGGGCTATAGCTGTCCACATACTGCACCCACAAAATACCAGTCACACCAAGGTGTTATAGCTGTCATCACACTTGGCCAACAATGTACCGGCCACACTGAGGGAATATACGGTAGCTGTCCTCACAATGTGCACACAAAGTACCAGCCTAACTGAGAGGTATAACTGTCCTGACAATGTGCCCACAAAGTACCAGCCACACTGAGGGTGTATAGCTGTCCACACACTGTGCCCACATATTACTGGCCACACTGAGGGGGTAGGGCTGTCCTCACACTTTGCTTATGTAACAGCCACACTGAGAGATTATAGCTATCCACATACTGTGCCTACAAATGTGCCAGCCACATAGGGGTATAGCTGCCCACAAAGTATCAGCCATACTGAGAAATTGTAACTGCCCTCACTGTGCTACGTAACAGACACACTGAGGGTATGGCTATCTAAACAATGTGCCCATAAAGTACCAGCCACACAAAGGGGGTATAGCTGTCCACATACTGCGCCACAAAGTACCAGTCACACTGAGAGGGTATAGCTGTCCACATACTGTGCCCACAAAGTACCAGTCAAACTGAGAGGGTATAGCTATCCACATACTGCGCCCACAAAGTACCAGTCACACTGAGAGGGTATAGCTGTCCACATACTGCGCCCACAAAGTACCAGTCACACTGAGAGGGTATAGCTGTCCACATACTGCGCCCACAAAGTACCAGCCACATTGAGGGGGTACAGCTGTCCTCACAATGTGCCCACAAAGTACTAGCCTTAGTGAGGGAGTATAGCTGTCTTCACAATGTGCCCACATAGTACCAGCCTTACTGAGGGGGTATAACTGTCCTGACAATTTGCCCACAAAGTAGCAGCAACACTGAGGGGGTATAGCTGTCCTTACACTGCGCCCATAATACCAGCCACACTGAGGGGGTATAGCTGTCCTTACACTGCGCCCATAATACCAGCCACACTGAGGGGGTATAGCTGTCCTTACACTGCGCCCATAATACCAGCCACACTGAGGGGGTATAGCTGTCCTCACACTGTGCGCCCATAATACCAGCCACACTGAGGGAGTATAGCCGTCCTCACACTGTGCGCCCATAATACCAGCCACACTGAGGGAGTATAGCTGTCCTCACACTGTGCGCCCATAATACCAGCCACACTGAGGGAGTATAGCTGTCCACAGACTGTGCCCCTATAATACCAGCCGCAATTAATGGGTATAGTGGCCCACATACTTCGCCCAGATAGTGACAGCCACACCGAGGTGAAGAACCTGCTGTAGTTCATGGTCCATTAGAATACAGGGCCAGGGGTACCACTTTCTGGTTGAACCAGCAAAACGCTGTGATTTCATTGCTGGGCTCCATGTATGGGTCCTGTTCACACTGACTTTTTCTGACACTTGTTAGAGTAGAGTAATCTAGCACTAAATGTGAGTTAAAAATTCAGAAAGCCTGAAGGAAACTTGCGGGCCCCGAGGTCAAGGGGGATCTATCAGGATTCATTGCGATCTGTTTGATCAAATGCAACGTAGCTGTCGTGGCTTTGTAATCGGAAATCATGGCGCTAGTGTGACCTGCAGTCACTGAGGGCAGCACCTCTGGACGATATTAGTTGTCCCAGCTTTACGTACCGTATATAATATGTAATCATCAGATTCTGCAGGTTCCTAATGTGATGATCTCTGATGTAAAACATGCAATATGGTACACATGGTTAATTTCTTAAGGACTTCGGTTTGCAAAGTTGCAAATATGACCATTAATAGAAGCGGGGAAAAAGTAAGGCACAAAAATGTGCTAAGAAACCCTTAAAAACCCTGCTTTTTATGAGGATTTTGGCTCTGAATTTTTCAAGTAGAAAAAAATTCCGGTATGAACATATATTGTATAGGTCGTTTCCCGTTGAAATTAATAGCTTATTCAAGGAAAATTTAAAGTGGGTCTTGTGAGGATTTTGGAGCAGAATCCACTCCAATATCCACATAAAAAAGCTCAACATACTCTTACATGTCTACTGAGTGAGTGGTCACTGGCAGTATTAGTGGAGTAGCTGACCAAGTATCTTGCTGTCCTCTGCCCACCCACAGGGTCTGCTCATCAATGTGTATTGGGCATTAAGTCCTTGTTCCCACCATCAGCTTTTGATACTTGCGCATTTTCGCTCCGTCAAAACCGCAGCGTGTTACAGTTCCAGCTGGATGGGATTTATAGACATCTCTGCCCACTGTCCTTTTTTTGTGCAGTATAAGCTGACCTGCAATGTGTGTTTCCAGTCCGAACATGTCAATGTCTCTTGCGGGTACGCTGAGTTTTCTGTGCAGATTTTCCCCATAGACTTGCATTAGATGCAGAAAATCCACAGGTAAAAACACATATGCAGTTTTAATGCATTTCCACATTGAAAATGAATCAAAAACACATGTAATTTGCACATGACTATGTCAATAATGTTTTGTCAAATACTAGGACGCATCAAAACATGACACCCCAACAGCAGACAAAAAACTATCTAACAGCCGTGATACAGGCAGCTGCAGGGACTCAAACATATTTTTTGAGCTCACCGAAGACACTCAGCACATGAGCATGCTCAGATAACACCTAATCCAAGTACATTCGCTCATCACTACTCCTAAGTTAATGTCTATTCCATACTATTCCATATATGCATTGAAATAGGCATTATATATATATACTTACACATCTATTTTCTGCCTGCCCCTTGGTTATCTTGTATACGTATTATTGATTGTAAGTAGAGATATGAGGTAGGATTAGATGTAGAAGTTTGTCAGGTGCCAATGAACTGTTGTGTAGGTGGCAGATATGACGACAGCCAGGTTTCGCCTCGGTTTGATCAAACATATGACCAATATGGATTATTTTATTATTTATTCATATGTATATAAATATATATATATATATATATATATATATATATATATATATACAGGTCCTTCTCAAAAAATTAGCATATAGTGTTAAATTTCATTATTTACCATAATGTAATGATTACAATTAAACTTTCATATATTATAGATTCATTATCCACCAACTGAAATTTGTCAGGTCTTTTATTGTTTTAATACTGATGATTTTGGCATACAACTCCTGAAAACCAAAAAAACCTGTCTCAATAAATTAGCATATCAAGAAAAGGTTCTCTAAACGACCTATTACCCTAATCTTCTGAATCAACTAATTAACTCTAAACACATGCAAAAGATACCTGAGGCTTTTAAAAACTCCCTGCCTGGTTCATTACTCAAAACCCCCATCATGGGTAAGACTAGCGACCTGACAGATGTCAAGAAGGCCCTCATTGACACCCTCAAGCAAGAGGGTAAGACCCAGAAAGAAATTTCTCAACAAATAGGCTGTTCCCAGAGTGCTGTATCAAGGCACCTCAATGGTAAGTCTGTTGGAAGGAAACAATGTGGCAGAAAACGCTGTACAACGAGAAGAGGTGACCGGACCCTGAGGAAGATTGTGGAGAAGGACCGATTCCAGACCTTGGGGAACCTGAGGAAGCAGTGGACTGAGTCTGGTGTGTCAGGAAATGGGCTACAGGTGCCGCATTCCCCAGGTAAAGCCACTTTTGAACCATAAACAGCGGCAGAAGCGCCTGACCTGGGCTACAGAGAAGCAGCACTGGACTGTTGCTAAGTGGTCCCAAGTACTTTTTTCTGATGAAAGCAAATTTTGCATGTCATTCGGAAATCAAGGTGCCAGAGTCTGGAGGAAGACTGGGGAGAAGGAAATGCCAAAATGCCTGAAGTCCAGTGTCAAGTACCCACAGTCAGTGATGGTGTGGGGTGCCATGTCAGCTGCTGGTGTTGGTCCACTGTGTTTCATCAAGGGCAGGGTCAATGCAGCTAGCTATCAGGAGATTTTGGAGCACTTCATGCTTCCATCGGCTGAAATGCTTTATGGAGATGAAAATTTCATTTTTCAGCACGACCTGGCACCTGCTCACAGTGCCAAAACCACTGGTAAATGGTTTACTGACCATGGTATTACTGTGCTCAATTGGCCTGCCAACTCTCCTGACCTGAACCCCATAGAGAATCTGTGGGATATTGTGAAGAGAAAGTTGAGAGACGCAAGACCCAACACTCTGGATGAGTTTAAGGCTGCTATTGAAGCATCCTGGGCCTCCATAACATCTCAGCAGTGTCACAGGCTGATTGCCTCCATGCCACGCCGCATTGAAGCAGTCATTTCTGCCAAAGGATTCCCGACCAAGTATTGAGTGCATAACTGAACATTATTATTTGATGTTTTTTTTGTTTGTTATTAAAAAACACTTTTATTTGATTGGACGGGTGAAATATGCTAATTTATTGAGACAGGTTTTTTTGGTTTTCAGGAGTTGTATGCCAAAATCATCAGTATTAAAACAATAAAAGACCTGACAAATTTCAGTTGGTCGATAATGAATCTATAATATATGAAAGTTTAATTGTAATCATTACATTATGGTAAATAATGAAATTTAACACTATATGCTAATTTTTTGAGAAGGACCTGTATGTGTGTGTGTGTCCCTGTTATGTGACGATCGTACAGCTGCACATGTCATTACACGATATGTATCTGAGTCATACACCGCTGTGTCCGTCACGTGACGTAATTCTCAGTTATGTAAATGTACGCAGACAACAGACAAAACAGCAAAGCGAAGGGACCTCCCAAAAGCGAAAATTCAACTACACACAGTGTCAGTGAGACACGTCAGAAAATGCCATTGTGGAGGTCTTTACCCTTCAACTGCCACTGCTGGCTAAAGCCAACCCAGAGCAGCCCACCTCCAAGCATCATATGCAGGTTGTCTTCTGACTCTGACTTCTTTGGAATCTATAGTTCACTCTGGGACTGTAATATCCCATGTTTGTGCTGCAGAATACGAAGCCCATACAGTCCTTGCTGTGTATAGGCAGTAAATGTCTCTCAGGGGGCCACATGCACAGACCCCAATCCTCCTCATTGATTGACTTTGAATGGAGTGTGAGCTCAAATGTGTATATGGGACCGAGTAAAGCACTCTGGACCCAAGTTCTCGTGATCGGTGGGGTCAGATATTTAACATGTAGTTAGTGCACAGGTGAGAAATGTCCATGATGCGAAAACCCCCATTGTGGAGTTTAGGAGCCAAACTGCCAGCCGCCCCCTATAATACATTCTCCTATATGACGTACTCGGTGCCAGAGTGTTTATTTTTCCTAATTCATTCATATGTCTTCTGCCGCGTCCGTCCTTCTGAGGCCATGTGCACACGTTGCGGATTGGTGTGCGGATTTTTCCCCACTGTTTTTGCAAAATGCGCAGGTGAACCGCACTGTGGATTACTCGCTGATTTCCTGCTTTTTTTGTGCGGATTCCACCTGCGATTTTACACCTGCGGATTCCTATTGAGGAGCAGGTGTAAACCGCTACGGAATCCGCACAAAGAATTGACATGCTGCGTTTCCGTGCGTTTTTTCTGCAGCATGTGCACTGTGGATTGTGTTTTCCATACGTTTACATGGTACTGTACAACGCATGGAAAACAGCTGCAGATCCACAGCGTCAAATCCGCAACGTGTGCACATAGTCTGAAAGTTCAATCCTTAATTCGAGGTACAGTTCTTTTTCCAATGGGTTTACATGTTACCTATTTGTTACAGATATTAGACCTCAGAAAAGGTAATGAATAGAAGTGCTGCCGACGACGGAAATTAAAGAGAATAGTTTACCTTTTGTTTGTCCCAGTGGGCTGGTGTCCGCAGATGACATGTAGTTAAAAAAGTTCAGAAAATGTTGTCGTTCTTGTTCTTACCAGGATTTGTTTAACCTACAACTAATGTACAGGATCCGCATACACAATGTACCAATATTACGGGTTTTAAATGTTAAAATGTAAGCAGGATTTTATTTTGTACCACAATACAGAATGCATCAAGCCCAAAAAGAGGCATAGAACGGGTCTGACCCCAGTGTATTGCCATGGTATGTGCACATGGAGATTTCCGAGGAGTCATTTGGCGTAAGTCCACTCCAAAGACACTTGAAAAATCGCTTTAAAAAAAGCTCGAAAGACTGTTCCATTTTTATTCCTTCTATAAAACCACTTTGCTAGTCATGTATTCAGCCTTTTTGGCATTTTATTCCACTCCAGGCTTTTAAAAATGCCTGATGGGAAAAAAGAAAGTGCGTGTCACTTATTTGAAGGGGTCTGCTCCAAACTAGGCACTGTCCAATCAAAAGGCTGGCAAAAATAAACGCTTTAGGAAAAAAGCCCGTGCAAAAATGCTTGAAAAACCTCTTAAAAACTGTTCCAGGAAACAAAAATCTCCTTCAACATCTCCCCAAACAAGAAACAATTCATGAAGTGGATTCCATGAGAAAACTTAGAAAAACTCAGTCTGTGCATGCCCAGTGCCAGAATGTCCTACCAGAGCAATTTTATTGAAAACCATTCTGAGGCTTCCTCCAAACATATTTATTTATTTACACACTTGTAAAAAAAATGCCATGATTTAGAGTCCGTTTTAGTTTACAAAGTGCATGCTGTATTTGGAAAAAAAAAAATGAATCTATTTAAATGGCTTTGGCACAGCTTTATTGATACAGTCATGTTTTTTCGGGCTCATTTCCACTTGCAGGAAATCAGACGAGTGTAATCCAATAAAAAAAAAAAAAATCGGATTGCACTGGGACCAATGTTATTCAATAGGTGTCTTCATTTGCGATTTTTTTTCTCAGCCGAAATTGGACTGAGAAAAAAAATCGCAGCATGCTGCGTATTGCTGCGATTCTCGGATGAGACTCACCAATGCAAGTCAATGGGTGCGAGAAAAAAACGCACAGCACTCGCACCATGCATATGACATCCGTTTTTTACAGATACCTTACCATTCTGTGGCATAGAACACTGTAAATGGTCCTGTAAATGATTGTATAAAAATAGTTGCAGAGAAAAAAAAACGATTGCATACGGGTGTAAAACGGATGGTGCGATTAAAAAATCACATTGAACTCGCATGACAATCGCATACTTTTCATCCCTTTTTTTCGGTCCAGATTACAGACCGTTTTTTCTCTCGCAAGTGGAAATGAGCCCTTAGTGGCGGAAATCTACTTAAAGGTCATGTATTTCTGACCTGCCAATTTTCCGCCCGTAATGTAATGCTATATTGAAAATCTGTATGAGAAATTGACATTTTGCAGATTTAAAACACACATCGCAGGTTAGTTTACATCAAGGAAAATAAAAAATAAGCCATCTATTTTGATGGGACTGTAGTTTACGCAGCGTCAAAACTCATTGTGGGCACACAGCCTTTAGGGCGCCCTCCTACCTACTTCCACGCCATGTGGGATCCTGGCCCTAAAGGAGCACTCGACTGATTTTGGTTTTACATTTATTTCTCCCTTGTAAAGACTGATGCAATATACTGACCGGTCATCATTTTCAGTGGTGGTCCGTTCCAGCACCACATAAGCAGATTTTTTTATCTTCCAGATCACAGTGTCTGTTGTGTGGAGCAGAGGGCTCTGTAAGGCCGGGATCACACATGCGATAAAAACGGCCGAGTTTCGCATGTTAATACCCGGCATTGCTGCTGTCACTGAGGAGTGGAGCGTGCGGCGGCAATGCCGGGTATTAACATGCGAGACTCGGCCGTTTTTATCGCATGTGTGATCCCGGCCTAAGTCTATAAGAGGCAGGACGAGGCTATCTGGCCTCATTCTGAGTCCTATAGACTTGCAGTGAGATAGTGTCTGCTGCTCCAAACAGAAGACGCCCTGTGATCCCGGCAGATTACAAATGTTCTACCAGTGGCAGAATGGATTTGAGAGTGACTGGAAATGCCAGAAGATGCACGGTAGCGCAGTGGTTAGTACTACAGCCTTGCAGCTCTGGGGTCCTGGGTGCAAATCCCACCAAGGGCAACATCTGCTAGGGGTTTGTATGTTCTCTCCGTGTTTGTGTGGATTTCCCCCACATTTCAAACACATACTGATAGGGAATTTAGAATTGTGAGCCCCGTTGGAGACAGAGATATGTCTGTAAGGCTAGGTTCCCATTGCGTTAATGGGATAGCGCTAACGGACAGCGTTGCACGGCGAAATTAATGCCGTGCACCGCGTCCGTTAGCGCTCCCATTGCCGGCAATGTTAGAGCGCATTGCTAGCGCGTGTCATTTTCGGCACGCGCTAGCGATGTGCCGGTCTTTTGTAGCGCGCCTTGGACGCTGCTTGCAGCGTCCGCGGCGCGCCAGAGGTCCGTTCCCCGCTCTCGCAGATCGGGGATCTGCGAGAGCGGGGACGTTAACGCGACCCCTGAACGCGGCCCCGAAAAAGACATTGCGTTAGCGCAATCCGCTAGCGCTCGCGCTAAACGGATTGCACTAATGCAATCTGAACCTAGCCTAAGGCTGGTTTCACTGTCCGTGGAAACACACGGACATGTGCACAGACCCATTCACTTCAGTGGGCCTATGTGTGTAATTGTCTCCGTTATGTGGGAAAACTGTCACCACACGTACCGGACACACAGACCTGTGAAAGAGGCCTCATTGGTAGTGCGGCAGCAGGTAGAAAATGAAGTTCTATTCTCCCTGCAGTCGCTTGCTTCCAGTCATTGGGGCGGAGCCGGAGGATATGATCAGCTCCCTACACGGCAATGGCTTTACTGACCTCCTGCTCTGCGCACTCACATGCTGCATACAATGCAGAGCAGGCGGTCAGTCAAGGGGGAGCAATAACAGAGCGATCAGTCCGCGGCTAAACCCTGATGACTATCAATAGGACACATGAAAACCATATTTATCTGCAGATTACCCCTATGGCTGCAGGAAAATATAATTTCTCTTTTGCTGACCGGTTGCCTTTAAATATTGTAATGGATTCTGAGAACCTGCTCCTATCCGGGACATGTCGCTGCACAGCCACAGGTTGCTCACTACACAGATAAACCAGTTTAATCACTTAGTGAGACTAATAGGCTGTGTCCTCAGATGACTCCTTAGTACTTCCGCACACTTCTCCTCAGACATGACCTGCTTGGGAATCCTGAGGAGTGAGGACAGCTTTGATGCAGGTCTTGTAAAATAACAGGCAACATGCTCAGTCCTGTGTAATAAGCTAATAACTGGTTAGAGGTTGTTAATGTTCTTGGTGAGCGGCCAGCAATCCTCCCAGCTAATAAATGCCACCATAGCACTGCTGAGGGCTCGGCCATGTCCGGAGTCTGGCTTACTCTTTGGTCAGTCACATTTGTGTCATTTATTAACGTTATAGCTGTCGGTGTAGAACTGAGCTGTATTGTGTGGTGTTTGTGCTCTGCAGGATGCTTCGGGTGTCATCTTTCTCTGCCAGGCCTGGATGTGCCGTAGCCCGGGCATCTGATTGGCACCGCACAGGGCACGTGACAGTTCACTGAGGTTTACTGTTCACCTCATTTGACACCAGAGGTCAATGACTGCGGTTGTTGTTGTTCTCTTCCTTCTGACGTCAAGCTCCTTCCCTTAGGCGCTTCTTGAGCCTGAAAAAATATAGCAAATCATTGGCCAATGTTTTCTGAACATCTTGTTATAGAGATTGGTGTCCTTGTATGTCTAACTAGTAGTAATGTGCTTAACTCTTAGCATGGAAGCTCCGTTTCTGCTCAGCGTGCGATTAATAAAAAAAAAAAAAAATGAAAAACAAGCCCAATGCTACCCTCCCACAATGAAGATTTGGTACTTTTTTTTTTTTTATGTAGCACCATTTCTGCATTTAATAGATAAATTAGGTTACGTGTTTTTTTTTTCTTTTTTCCTGCATGTGTTTTTAGCTTCATTTTCTAAGGCTACGTTCACATTTGCGTTGTGCGCCGCAGCGTCGGCGCCACAACGCAAACAAAAACGCAGCAAAACGCATGCACAACGCTGCGTTTTGCGCCGCATGCGTCCTTTTTTTCATTGATTTTGGACGCAGCAAAAATGCAACTTGCTGCGTCCTCTGCGCCCGGACGCGGGCGCCGCAGGGACGCATGCGGCGCAAAACGCAAGTGCGACGCATGTCCATGCGCCCCCATGTTAAATATAGGGGCGCATGACTCATGCGGCGACGCTGCGGCGCCGACCGCAAATGTGAACGTACAGTAACACTGCAGTTTTTGTTATGTCATGGTTTAAATAAAGCTGCTTTGTTTTTGATACTTCCTGGCCGGGCTGTGGAGTCAGTCAGTATAAGGCTAAATTCACACTGGGCGTTTTTGCAGCGTTTTTTTTTTTTTTGCTGCAGCAAAACCTGAGTGCTTGGCAGTAAAAATGCAGGTTTTGCTGCATTTTTGATTCAATTCAATGAGCGAAAACACACTGAAAGTGACATGCTACATGTCCAAAAAACAAAGTAAAAAATAACAAAAAAACCAAGCTGTGTGCATGAGTTTCTGAAATCTCGTAGACATAGCTGGTACTGTCAAATGGAGCTGAAAATTGGCATAAAAAATACGCAGCCAAAATGCCAAGTGTGAACGTAGCCTAAAATGTATTGACCCCTAAAATATATAATAAATTGGGTAGAGTACTTCAGTGCTATAAATGTTTTCATAATAATTTGGGCAAGCTATAAAATGTCCTATAAATGTCTGTTCCTGATCTAGGGTCTAAGGGGTAACATTTCTCCTTATGGAGAGTGACATACCAGCTGGCTTGTCAAGGTAAGGAGGCTTATTCCCCGTGCAATGCTCCTCTGTGAAATATAATATGCAAATTGCCTCTTCAGAGAAAAAGAGGACTTTAAACTCTATAGCGCCACCTGTTGGAAGTAGCGATCCTACAAGTCACAATCAACCCTTTAACGAGTCGTGCAATATGACTTAGGATAAGTCAGTGCGAAGCCCCTTAGACCCCAGTCCAGAGCCTCTCACCTAGCCAAATGAGTTATCCTGCTTCGCACTGATGAGGGCCAACAGCCCGAAACACCGTGTCTGCGAATTGAGATACTGATTTGGTTTTTGTCCTAAGGCTGGGTTCATACTGCGTTTTAAGCGTCCGTTAGACCGACTACGTTGCACTGCAGCATAACGTCCAATGTCGGAAGCATCGCTAGCGCATGCCCACAATGGGCATGCGCTAGCAATGTGCCGTCATTGAGTGACGGACCCTGGGAGGTGGGCTGCAGCATTTCCGGGTCCGGTCCGGTAGAGCTAGCAGATGCTCTATCTGCGCTAGCGCGATGTCATGTCGGCACTTGCGTTAACAGCAGCCCATTAAGGCATGTGTTGAACAGGCTGCTGTTAACGCAGTGTGAACCTAGCCTTTATCATATTGCACGACTCGTTAAAGGGTTGATTGTGACTTGTAGGATCGCTACTTCCAACAGGTGGCGCTATAGAGTTTAAGTCCTCTTTTTCTCTGAAGAGGCAATTTGCATGTTCCTGATCTAAGGATCTCAGCTTTTAGTTGAGATGAATCTGTGGTGCACTTTATGGACATGCTCAGTAGTGACCAGGGCTGTGGGGTTGGAGTTGTGGAGTCAGAGTTGGAAGTCAGGGAAATTGAGGAGTTGGAGTCGGTGGTTTGGCTTGCCGCCTTGTCAGTCCTGCTTCCTGGTATTTGGCTCTGACAAAACTTTCATAGTCATGTGTGAGTAAGATGCTTTTCTAATGCAATTCCGCTGCGATAATGCGCACTTTTTTTCTGTGTTGACTTTCTGAACCTCTTGCAATTCTATGGGGAAAATCTGCAGCCACAAGACAAATTAACATGATGCGGATTTCAAAGACCAAGCCCAGGTCAGTTTAGGTAGCATAAAAAAGCAGAGTGGGCATGAGATTTCTATATATCCCATCCACTCTGCTGGAATTGTAAGGCGCTGAGTTTTTGTGGAGTAAAAATACCCAGCATCAAAAACACACCAAAAGCTCACTTATCCTATACCATTGGGAATAAAGTCCTGCTGCACCAAATGAAATGTATTTATTCGTAATAATTCATGAGTCTTATTAACATTTTTAAAACCTACAATAAACCTTTCTAATACAGTAGAAGTATCAGCACACCCATAGTAACACCACTTGTACAATTGCTTTCTGCAATCAGATGAAATAGGACACAAAGAAGTGTCTCATTGGGGTGTAGTGATACCCCCACTGTTCCATAATGTCTCTGGTTATGTGGGTGCAGAGAATCTGTTCCCCCATTAGTGAGTGTGGTTAAAGGGGTTGTCCGGTCCAAATCAATAAGTCTCCAGTCACTCTGTGTGACTGCGGACTTATGATCCCCCCTCCCCATTGCAGGCACTGTGCGCTGTGAGGATTTGGGATCGGAGGGTATGTATGAGTTATGCTGCGGATTTCTTGCGTTTTTTACCACTGCAGATTTCTATAATGGAATGGGTACAAAAACGCTGCAGATCTGCTGACATGCTACTTCTTTTAATCCGCAGCGTTTCCGCACGGAATTTTCCACACCATTAGCACAGCGGTTTTTTTTTTTTCTCATTGATTTACATTGTACTGTAAATCACTTGCAGATCTGCAGCGTTTCTGCACGGTAAAAAACGCTGCGGATCCGCAGGAAATCCGCGACGTGTGCACATACCATTATAGTCCCAGCCATTTGGTGCGGCCTTGCTGCATTGAGTGAGGCTGCGCCCCGTCTAGTGATGTGGCAGACTAGAAGGCTGGGAGTATGTATAACTCCTCAGTTCCCGGGTCTGAAACAGGTGAATCCCTGCAGTACACAGTGCATGCCCTGGGGGGGATTCATAAGTCTGCAGTCCCCCAGAGTGACTGCAGATTTATCGGTTTGGATCGGACAACCCCCTAACATAACCTGTTAGGCCCCTCTGCGGGAAGGAATGTGTTTGTGGAGTGCTGATGTTTCTACTAGTCTTCCAGGGTAGGTTATAAGTGATATCTAGCACCAAGACATACTATGTGACATCATCTTTGTACATATGTACGCTATACATGCGTTTTTTTTTTGAGGATTTATTAATAAGAAAAGACAGTGACAAAGCGCAAGTGGACAGTAAACAATGTATGGGAAAACTGCATGAATAGTGATGCCGCTAAAAAGTTCATTTTATGTAAGAGCCAGAAGTGCCTGAGACCAAGTCCACAGTACACCCTCCATAGCATGGCTTCATGTATGGGGATGACACAACTGGGTATTTACATGACGTTCTGGTAAAGTCTCCATCTCCCCGTGTCACCTGGTAAGCTAGCCATAGATATCGAGATCTTTCCACCAACCAATAAACGGTTATTAATTTACTAGATGGTGGTGAGATTGCCTTGCGCACGCGTGTTCTACGGAGGAAAGCGAATCAACTTCAAGACAATATTGCGGCCAGCGGGAAAGGAAGGGGTGAATAAAAGACCCGAAAACACCGCCCATCGGACCGAAAAAAGGGCCCGCCAAATTCAGGTGACAGGTTCCCTTTAAATGAAAAAACACAAAAGAGAATGAAGCAAAAAGCAAAACATTGATCATTTCACACAAAACTCCAAAAAATGGGCTATTGGCACCCTCAGCCTAATACTCGGTTGCACAACCTTTAGCCAAAATAACTGCGACCAACCGCTTCCGGTAACCATCAATGAGTTTGTTACAATGCTCTGCTGGAATTTTAGACCATTCTTCTTTGGCAAACTGCTCCAGGTCCCTGATATTTGAAGGGTGCCTTCTCCAAACTGCCATTTTTAGATCTCTCCACAGGTGTTCTATGGGATTCAGGTCTGGACTCATTGCTGGCCACCTTAGAAGTCTCCAGTGCTTTCTCTCAAACCACGTTCTAGTGCTTTTTTGAAGTGTTTTGGGTCATTGTCCTGCTGGAAGACCCATGACCTCTGAGGGAGACCCAGCTTTCTCACACTGGGCCCTACATGATGCTGCAAAATTTGTTGGTAGTCTTCAGACTTCATAATGCCATGCACACGGTCAAGTAGTCCAGTTCCAGAGGCAGCAAAGCAACCCCCAAAACATCAGGGAACTTCCGCCATGTTTGACTGTAGGGACCGTGTTCTTTTCTTTGAATGCCTTTTTTTTTTTCTCCTGTAAACTCTATGTTGATACCTTTGCCAAAAAAGCTCTACTTTTGTCTCATCTGACCAGAGAACATTCTTCCAAAACGTTTTGGGGTTTTTCAGGTAAGTTTTGGCAAACTCCAGCCTGGCTTTTTTATGTCTTGGGGTAAGAAGTGGGGTCTTCCTGGGTCTCCTACCATACAGTCCCTTTTCATTCAGACGCCGACGGATAGTAAGGGTTGACACTGTTGTACCCTCAGACTGCAGGGCAGCTTGAACTTGTTTGGATGTTAGTCGAGGTTCTTTATCCAACATCCGCACAATCTTGCGTTGAAATCTCTTGTCAATTTTTCTTTTCCGTCCACATCTAGGGAGGTTAGCCACAGTGCCATGGGCTTTAAACTTCTTGATGACACTGCGCACGGTAGACACAGGAACATTCAGGTCTTTGGAGATGGACTTGTAGCCTTGAGATTGCTCATGCTTCCTCACAATTTGGTTTCTCAAGTCCTCAGACAGTTCTTTGGTCTTCTTTCTTTCAACTTTAATCCATGTCAACTGGCTGCAAGTGTGAATTAGTTATTGCCAACACCTGTTAGGTGCCACAGGTAAGTTACAGGTGCTGTTAATTACACAAATTAGAGAAGCATCACATGATTTTTCGAACAGTGCCAATACTTTTGTCCACACCCTTTTTTATGTTTGGTGTGGAATTATATCCGATTTGGCTTTAGGACAATTCTTTTTGTGTTTTTTTCATTTAAGACGAATTAAATGAAGATAATAATAACAAAGAATGTGTTTGCAATCATTTTCAGGAAGAAACTGAGTATTATCTGACAGAATTGCAGGGGTGTCAATACTTTTGGCCACAACTGTACCAGGATTTATGCAGCACAGATACAGCAGAGAAATATAGCACAGCCAAGTAGCATGCAGCCCCCGTAGTATATAGCACAGCCACGTAGTATATAACACAGCCCATGCAGTATATAACACAGGCCACATAGTATAGAGCACAGCGATGTAGTATATTGCCCAGCCACGTAATATATAGCACAGAGACGCAGTATATAACACAACCAATGTAGTATATAGCACAGCCACGTAGTATATAACACAGCCTATGCAGTATATAAGACAGGCCATGTAGTATAGAGCACAATGATGTACCGTAGTATATTGCCCAGCCACGTAGTATATAGCACAGAGACGTAGTATATAACACAGCCCACGTAGTATATAGCAATGTGGGCACCATATCCCTGTTAAAAAAAAAAAAAAAAAAAAAAGTTGTATACTCACCTTCCGTCCGCCCCCGGATCCAGCCCCAGGTGTTTACCGATGCTCCTCACGACACTCCGGTCCCAATAATGCATTTCGGTCTCGCGAGATGATGACGTAGCGGTCTCGCGAGACCGCTACGTCATCATCTCGCGAGACCGCAATGCATGGATCGTAGCGTCGTGAGGAGCAGCGGGAAAGGCGACTGAAGATAAGAATATAATGATTTTTTAAAATTATTTTTAACATTAGATCTTTTTACTATTGATGCTGCATAGGCAGCATCAATAGTAAAAAGTTGGTCACACAGGGTTAATAGCAGCTTTAACGGACTGCGTTACACCGCGGTGTAACGCAGCCATTAACCCTGTGAGCGCTGACTGGAGGGGGCACTGACAGAGTAGGAAGGGGCGAATTCACGCCGGACTGTGCCCGTCGCTGATTGGTCGCGGCCTACCGATCAGCGACGCGGGATTTCCGAGACAGACAGACAGACGGAAGTACCCCTTAGATGAATATGAAAATAGATAGATAGGGATAGATAGATATATAGATTTGAAATGCAGATTGTACTTAATAAGACATCCCCAGAACAGTGGCAAATATTTACCCCACATGGATGCCGCCAGTGAATTTTCTAATGATTTGCAGGATGGTTGCCCATTAGACTGCCAAATATCTTGTGTGTGCAGTCACCAGTCAAGCCTAAAGCCATGTTCACACGTTCAGTACGGTATTTGGTCAGTATTTTACCTCAGTATCTGTAAGCCAAAATCAGGAGAGGAACAATTAGAGGAAAAGTATAATACAAACACATCACCACTTCTGTATTTGTCACCCACTCCTGGTTTTGGCTTACAGATACTGAGGTAAAATACTGACCAAACATTGCTAGTGTGAACGTGGCCTTATTATATCATCCAGCAGATATGTGAAGGATAGTTAGAATGTTTTCTGTGTGTATGTATGTATGTATATGTATATATGTGTATATATATATATTCATTCATTCATTAGTGATGTGGGCTATTTTTTGTCTATTCCAATGCTCAGCATAGCCCCTGTATTACTGAGCTTGTGCTTGGCATGTGCTGATCGTTGTCCTGGAAAACCCTCTGTACAGTATGGAGTTCACATCAGTTGTAAGCGCCAAATACACAAGAGCTTTCTGTGTACATAGTTTATGCCAGAAGGCCCAGAACCCCCGATTCTTGTAAGAATGTAGCGAGGAGAGCCTGTAGTCTGTGGCCTTCGTGATCTGCTTCTTTCCTCATGGTCCTGGGCAGTATGTTAATGTTGTGACATACAGGTATATGGAGAAACCATTGCCTATACCTGTGTTATCACAATATCCTGCTGCACCTCGTCCAATAACATTTTCCAAAATTCCCCTATATGTGTCACTATATTACTGTTTTTTTGGAGGACTATGGTCACCACGATGTTCGAATTGGTGTACAATATATACATGATTGTAGTAACCATTGATCATTTGCTGGGAAAATTGTAGTGCGGTAACGCAGCTTTAGATTAGTGGCTTTCATCATATTTAAAGGAGCCGAAGCTCCCGGGATGAATGCTGCCGGCTCCATACATGTTGGCAGTCACTGATACTATTGCTTCAATGACTCGTGGGATTGTATACTATTACTGAAACTTGGCACCAAGGTCAGAACCCAAGTCTGTTGTCAACCGCCCAGTGACAAGAGACATACCAACTTTTTACTTGGATACAGCACTATGGTGGGCTTTGTTACTTGGACTTTGTTCACACTGCCATCAAAAGCCGCTATTGTTCATATCAAAATGACAGCAACATTGATGGAACTTAAAAGGGTATTCCTATCTCCAAGATCCTTTGCCAATATCTAGTAGGTATAATATCAGCAAATGCCTCTATTAGAAATGTAGTATAGTTCTTCTGATAAGCTATGTCACTAACCCCATGTGCAGGGCATTGCAATAGCTTGGATATCCATGGTTATGACCCCTAACAGCGAACTGTCACTATGCAGTGGTTGTAACCATGAATACCTACTGCATTACCCTACACATGGGGTAATCGGAAGAACTGTACCACATTTCTAATTGAAGGTATTTGCTAATATTATTATTACACCTACTACATATTGGGATAGGATCTTGGAGCTGGGAATACCACTATAAAAAACAAAAAAAAACCTTCAAGTCTGTTATGTCTGACTGGTGATGGAACCGATATTGTAGCATGTTCACACTTGTGTTCATATTAAGTTTTGGCAGAAGTGTGAACAGACCTTGGAAAGATGCTGCTTTCTACACGTGGATTTTACGTTGATAATACATATGAAGGTTTTTTCCCTTGGGTTATCGGCTCCAATAGAGAAATGTTTTTTCTTCATCTCTACAATTGTTATGGCTCATCCTTAATCTTGGCCATACACTTTCACCCACAGTTAACAATATTGAGTGAACTTCCCATACACAAGCACGCTTGGATTGGCTCCTGAAGGGAGTAAGCTGCTGCCAAACACCCCTGGCAGAGACTTTCCTCACTTAAGACCCGGACTATGAAATTCATCATGGCTGACCCTGTTTTTCTCCCCAACATTGTTTGTCAGTGGAGTCCAGACTGCTCTAAACACATTAGATTTTTTTTCCAGTCCATCCCAAGATTAATGTAATGTATATAGCCACTATTTTATATTGGTGGCTGTCGGAGCAGTGTGGGTCCCAACTCTCGGCTGTCCTGTTGCCATTGTTTGCCAGCACAGCCACCATTGATGTAATGTAAATGGTAGGCCGTTGCTTTTCTGCGACCGGAGAACCCTTTTAATGTAGCTACTTGTATAACAAACTAAAGGCAGGAGAACCTTTTACATATAAGGATTCAGAAGCTCTGCCAGGATTTCCGTATTTGGGCTCCCCACCCTTTAATAGCGGAATACAGGGGGCTCCCTGAATAATATTGTGCCACACAGCGAGTGTAATTGTGTTACACCATGGGCCTGATTCCTTAAGACTGGCGATGTGTATGCCATTACTGACCTCAGTAGGGCGCTATGGGCAGCATGAGGCGGTGTGATTTACAGGCAAGGAGTGCCCATACCTGCCCTCGCCCCAGTAATGTACTAATAATGCAGTGCATCAGCATTACCTGGAAATCGCTGGAAGCGAGTCTAATGAAGGGCGGGGTGGAACACTTGATATAAATGGCGCAGGGCCGAATCTTAAGCATAAAATTAGCAATTTGAAAAGGCTATTCTAGGTAAAGACATGTGGCACGAGTGTTGGATATGCAGGACATACTTTTGGGAATGAGGTTGATTTCCCGTTGACTGTTGGTCGAAATTCATCACTTTGCGGTGCCTAAATGGGAATACTGAGCCGCACCGGCAGCGTTCTCACCATTGTTCAGTATGGGAGTTATGAGACATTCACGTCCCTTTAATTGTTGCCCCCCCGGGCTGACTCTTGCAGGTTAGGGTGTATCAGTTCTCCCAATAGACATGCTATAAATAAATATATCTTAGAGGAAAAGTCGCCAGCCCAAATATGAAAGAGAAATTGCTATTAAAAATACTGTGTATATATAATAAATGTTGTTGGTTTTCTTTTCATTTAACAAGAGGTTTTTTTACTTATGAAAGTATCCTGACGCATAGCATCAAAAACTATGCCAGCGGACATGCTGGGGATATACATTGGGAACATTTCACTTAATACAACGAGAAAGTAGAGAAAAATGGAAGGGTAAAGTAGTCTTCACACACATCAGCTTTGAATAGGATGAAGCTTAAATGCAAAAAATCTCAACTAAAACCGTCTGCACGATAAAAAAAAAAAAATTGCACGATGCACATGTATACTATCCTATGTTTACTCGCACATCTCAAAGGAAACCCGACATTTCATCAGCCAAGTATAGTAAATTCACAGCTCGAACCATCAGAATATAATAGATAGAAATGTCAATGAGATATATAATCAGTAATTTGCTTGTATAGTTTACTGTACATGTATTTAGCTAATAAATGAAAGAAATGGCATGGGGTCCCTCTTATTTTTAACAATCAGCTGAGGGAAAGCAGATAGCTGCGAGCTGGTCTTAAAGGGAACCTGTCACCCCCCAAAATCGAAGGTGAGCTAAGCCCACCGGCATTCTGTAATGCTGTAGATAAGCCCCGATGTAACCTGAAAGATGAGAAAGAGGTTAGATTATACTCACCCAGGGGCGGTCCGGTCTGATGGGCGTCGCGGTCCGGTCCAGGGGCTCCCATCTTCTTACGTTGACGTCCTCTTCTTGTCTTCACGCTGCGGCTCCTGCGCAAGCGTACTGATTTGCCCCGTTGAGGGCAGAGCAAAGTACTGCAGTGCGCTGGTGCCGGGCCTCTCTGACCTTTCCCAGCACCTGCGCACTGCAGTACTTTGCTCTGCCCTCAACAGGACAGACAAAGTACACCTGTGCCGGAGCCGCAGCCTGAAGACAAGAGGATGTCATCGTAGGAAGATGGGAGGCCCCGGACTGCGACGCCCATCGTACCAGGACCGCCTCTGGGTGAGTATAATCTAACCTCTTTTTCTCATCTTTCAGGATACATCGGGGGCTTATCTACACCATTAGGCCTGTCCCACACGTCCAGATAATTCCGGTACCGGAAAAAATCGGTACCGGAGTTATCCGTGTCCGTCTGTCCGTGAGCTCACGTAGGCCATCCGTGTGGCACACGTGTGGCAGCCGTGTGCCGCCTGGGTACCACACGTACCGTGCAGGAGAGACAGCGCTACAGTAAGCGCTGTCCCCCCAGCATGGTGCTGAAACCGCCATTCATCCGTTCTCTCCAGCGCTCGCTGGGGAGAAGGGATGAAAAATCTTTTGTTTCTGTTTTTATGTGTTTAAAATAAGCTTTCGGGCATCCTCCCCCCTCCCACCCCCTGTGCGCCCGGCCGCCGGCATTAAAATACTCACCCACCTCCCTCGACGCCCCATAGGGGTGGAGCCGCATATTCATCACTGTAATAGGCGGCACCACGTGACCGCTCATACAGGAGAAGCAGCGGGGCGGAGAGCAAGCGTCGAGGGAGGCGGGTGAGTATTTTAATGCCGGCGGCCGGGCGCACAGGGGGTGGGAGGGGGGAGGATGCCCGAAAGCTTATTTTAAACACATAAAAACAGAAACAAAGATTTTTCATCCCTTCTCCCCAGCGAGCGCTGGAGAGAACAGATGAATGGCGGCTTCAGCACCATGCTGGGGGGACAGCGCTTACTGTAAGCGCTGTCTCCAGCACGGCACACGGACTGCACACGGAAAACATCCGTGTGCGTTACGTGTTTTACACGGACCCATTGACTTTAATGGGTCCGTGTAATACGTGCGCTCCCACGAACACTGACATGTCTCCGTGTTTGGCACACGGAGACACGGTCCGCAAAAAATCAATGACATCTGCACAGATGCATTGATTTTAATGGGTCTACGTGTGTCAGTGGCTCCGGTACGTGAGGAAACTGTCACCTCACGTACCGGAGCCACTGACGTGTGAAACCGGCCTAAAAGAATGCTGTAGATAAGCCCCTGATGCCGGTGGGCTTAGCTCACCTTCGTTTTTGGGGGTGACAGATTCCTTTTAATAGAATATAAGTAACTAGCACACTCCAAAAGATTGTGATGCAAAGTGGGGGGGTTTATTTACATACAGTAGTCACAAACGTTTCGGTCTGTACTTGACCTTCATCAGTGTGCTAAATGAAGTGATACACTTGGTAGAACCCCGGTTGTGATTATTAATTTGCATCCACTTGAAACGAGCTGGGAAATATATACACATGCCAAAATGGGCAGCAAGTCAGTCAACTTGTGAGGAGGAAGGGAAAAGACGTTACGCGGTGTCACTTCATTTAGCACACTGATGAAGGTCAAGTACAGACCAAAACGTTTGTGACTACTGTTGTGACTACTGTATGTAAATAACCCCCCCCCCCCCCACACACACACACACACACACACACACACACACACACACACACACACACACACACACACACACACACACACACACACACACTTTGCATCACAATCTTTTGGAGTGTGCTAGTTACTTATATTCTATATATCAAGGTTTGGAAACCTATAACTGTGCACCTCCCCCCACGGGCTATGCTGAACATTTCTATACCACAGATTCCTTTTAATAGACTGGGAAGCGGACAATAACCATGAAGCCTAATCCCCAGCCTATTATCAGCTCACAGCTGTCTGCTTAGCCTTTATTGGTTATTTAAAATGGGGAGGGAGCCCTGGAAAAAAAATTGCCCCTTCCCTATTTTAAATAACCAGCAAAGGCTAAGCCGAAAGCTGCTACTGATATTAATAGGCTGTGAAGGTCCATGGATATTGGCCCTTTCCCAGCCTGGGGCTTATTCTTGGATCTTCCCGATTTTCCCTGGTGCTTTGGCAGTTGGGATAATGGTTTTGGGGTGGATGTCAGCTGTGTAAAGTCTGCTGACATAAAGTCCAGAGATTTGTAATAGCGAGGTGTTGATCACACCCCCATTGCTAGCTCTGTAGCTTGCGCATGTAGGATGTGAAGCTGGGATTTACACCCAGATTCGGTGTGCATGCCCAGTAAGCCGAGTCATTGCACAATCATGGGATCTGCTGGGAGACTGTGGTTATGTAGGGAGCAGTGAAGGAAAAGAATTAGTGTGATGGGCGTGGAGAATTTGAAAAAGGCATTTGCCTGATTGTGATTGAAAAGTTAGCGCTCCCCACCCTTATGTTGCCTGATTGTGATTGAAAAGTTAGCGCTCCCCACCCTTATGTTGCCTGATTGTGATTGAAAAGTTAGCGCTCCCCACCCTTATGCCTGAAACAGAAGGTATGCGGGGCAATCATCAAAGTATAATAAGTGATTTTTGCGATATATCGGGACGCTTTGCTTGATATAAACATGTTAGTGATGCAGTGTGCATCGCTAACAAGACATTGGGTGCAGTTTAAGACCGGAGTCACACTACAGCGAGATACGGCCGAGTCTCACAGGTTAAAAACAAGTTCTGGCACCGGCACTCCAGAGCGGAGCGTGCGGCTCCATGTATTGCTATGCGGCCGCACGCTCCGCTCCGGAGTGCCGGTGCCAGAGCTTGTTTTTAACCTGCGAGACTCTGCCGTATCTCGCTGTGTGATATCCCGGCCTAATAGTAAAACAAGGACGTGATGGTCTTCCTTTAATTACATAGTGATTGCTGTATGTAAAAAATGATGTTAAATAAAGAATTCATAATAAATAAAAAATGTTAAAAGTACATTGCCTATGGATTTGCATATGCTTGTCATACCAATGCTAGTTGAAAAAAAATCGCATTGTACTCGTCCTACTTTTCTTGTGGATCAACATTAGATCTAGATTAGAATCTTTTAATTTTTTTTATGCAGATGAGAGTGAGTCCTTACAGGGACAAACAAAACAGCGTACCAAGAGAAAAAAGCAACTAACACTCCCCCGCCCCCCAAAAAAACCGTCCACAAACCAAATTACATTCATTTACAATGTATTTCATTTTGCTTAAAGTCACAGAGTATTACAAATTATAATACGAGGCGTTTTCATAAAATCTGTTTTAATGGATACAATCCTTTTTTATTTTAAAAAAAAAAACAAAAAAAACCTTAGGCCATGTTCATGCGTTGCATATTTAACCGTGGATCCGCAGCTTTTTTGACGCTGCGGATCTGCAGCAGTTTCCCATGCCGTTTACAGTACTATGTAAACCTATTGAAAACCCAATCCGCTGTGCACATGCTGCGGAAAAAAAACGCGCAGAAACACAGCGTTGTTTTTTCCGCAGCATGCCAATTCTTTGTGCAGTTCTGCAGCGTTTCTGCACCCATAGACTTGCATTGAGTGGGGCACATGCGCAGCAAAACCGCAGATGTAAAAAAGATCTGCGGTTTAGCTGCGGGTGAAATGCTGCAGATCGGGTGGAGGGAAGTGTGTGGGCGGTGACTGTGTGTGTGTCTGTGCGTGTCTGTGCGAGATCAGCGGGCTGTCGGGGGTGTGTGTGGGGGGGGTCTTTGTGTGTGTGTGCAGGCATTGTCCAGTGGGACTACAAGGCCCATCGGGCTATGCCTGCTACAGTGATTGACACATTAGCCAATGATGGGACAGTAGTAGTCCCAACATCTGGCTAATGTGTCAAATGTAAAAAAAAAAGCACTCATGCAACATATAACAAGAACATACATACAGTACATACAACATATAGTACATACAACAGTACATACAACACATGACATACAGTACATACAACATATAGCACATACAACAGTGCATACAACATGACATACTGAACATACGACATACAGTACATACAACAGAGTACATACTCACCATCACCTTGATCCCCGAAGACATTGCTCACCTGTAAAAAAAAAAAAAAAAAAATTAAAATAATAAGCAAACTATGATCTCCCTGTGTCCAGATATCCAATTAATGAGTGTCCCACGACAATCTCCCTTGGAGAGCATCACCGTATCGGGCAATCCAGAGCGTGGCGTCAGCTGTCATAGTCAGAGGGGAATGGTCCCGGGACCCAAGTAGTGTGGGGAAAGCCCCACGCGTATCGCTGCAGGATGCAGCTTCGTCAGGGGAAGTGACAGGGGAGGGAGTCAAAAAGTCTTAAATAGCGGTCAAATTGGTTGGCTGACGCCACGCTCTGGACTGCCCGATATGGTGATGTTCTTTTTCCCCATTTAGCCTTTTGGCCCACTTTACTGACATGGGCCTGCCCTTTTTCCCTCCACTGTGATGGTATATGTTGGCAGGTGAACCCTAAACGCTCCCTATACCACTTAAACAGGCTTATCTCTGCCGTAGTGGTATCTTTGCCTTTCCACAGGAGCTGTTTCTGGTATAAAACTCCTTTTTTCTTTTTTTTTTTTTTTTTTTGTGTGTGGGGGGGGGGGGGGATTTGTGCTTATTTCCTTTGCTGCAATCTAGTAGGCTTATTGTGGCCACCTAGCTAGCATTAGCCCCTTTTCTTATATAGGGGCACCCCCGCACTATATGGTACTCTGGGGACACCCAGAGTTTACCTGTTACCTTGCTCTGTGTACATAAGTCATTGTGTATATAAGCCAGTGTTCGTGCATATATGTTGCGCTATTTATGATACATCATTGTACTCTAGGTCGTCCTTTTATATATTGACTCACGATAGTACCAGCAGTGTGTTGGTGACGTGATTTACGATATATTATTGTACCTTAAGCTGTCTCCATATATTGACTTTGTATAGGACCAGTAGTGTGTTGGTTGTATTTTAATATGTTTTTATTTGTGTTTTCTGTCTTTCCTAATAAAAATTTTGTATTTTTGGAATTTAATTGTATTTTGGGAGTGCGCCCTATATGCATAGTCTCTTTTCTTGTTTGTCTAGGAATTAGTAACTTCTCATGGCACCAACAAATCGAAAACATATTTTGCCAGCGCCTCTGACACTACAGCTGGGCATCTAATCCAGTCACCATATTGCTTCCCGAACAGTATTTTTGGGATGCATTCCAAAAGAACTCTTCACAAAAAGTCAGTGTGAACATAACCTAAGGCTAATGGTTACACTGAGTTTTTGGAGCAGAAGCTGAGCTAAAATTCTCCAAATTCTCCCCAAAAACCTGATGTTTTCCCTCCAAAAATTCAGGAAAAAGACTCTGTGGACATACCCTATGGCCATGTGCACATGATCAGTATTTGGTGAGGTTTTTTTACATCAGTATTTGTAAGCCCAAACCAGGAGTGGGTGATAAATCCAGAAGTGCTGACTTGTTTCTATTAGACTTTTCCTCTGATTCGTTCCACTCCTGGTTTTGGCTTATAAATACTGACCAAATACTGATGTGAACATGACCTTTTTGTGTCTGTGGGTGTGTTTTTTTTTTTTTTTGTTTTTTTTTGTTTGTTTGTTTTGTTTATATAAAGCATTGTCTTAAAACTTTGTAAAATGTTTCCAGTTCTTTGAAATTAATCACACATGTGTTGGTGACATCAGTTTGGTGTTTTGTTTTTTTTTTGTTTGTTTTTTTTTCTTCAATCCACCAGAGATTTCTGAGGAAGCGTGGGTTATATTTTGGCAAAGATCATACAAGGCTTTGGACCACATGGTTGCTGCTTTTATAAGCCAGAGACAGAAAACTTTCTGATTGTTTCCCACCCAATCCATTACACGGTGAATTCTGAGCTGCCATAATAAAACTACAGAACTATAGAAAATGAATCTTCTCTCATCATAATTCTTCGCTGGACAATTGGGCTGTGAGCAAGAGAAATACAGATATCTAATGGATTGCATTGATTTCAGGGCTGCGGGCCTCAGGCACTTTTCAATAAGTGTATGGAAGTTATAAAGGATTTATGTGCTGAGAAAATGCCCGACTATAATCATTTATTGATTGGTTATTTTTTCCAGAAGTACCAATAATGTTGATGGTATGTTTCAAAGCCGGTAGTTATTGTGCCGCCACTTAGTGTAGAGACGCTATGTCCTCCTAGTTGTATATTTATTACATACTGTAACATTTACCAGATCAGCCAGATACAATGCAGTAGGGTAATCTGCGGAAGGAAGGGATCACTAGAGGTGGTGAGTTCTCCTCCAATGGAAGTCTTCACACAGAGGCTGGACAGACATCTATCTTAGATGTTTTCATGAATCCTGCATTCAGCAGGGGGTTGGACACGATGACCAACTCTACTATTCTATGAATTATAACCTCACATGAAAGTTGGCATTACCTGCATCTTCGTCACTAGGTGCACTTTGCATAGGGTGGTTACATAATGTCATGCCAGGTAATATAGGATGTATAATGATACTTCAGACAACAACTGCTCCACCCAATGTTGTCCCAGTTACCTGAGATGACATATTTAAACTCTTAGCACCCCATGAAAAAAATGTGCTGCATGGGTGGCAACCAGAAAGCGATCAGTGCGATCAAGAGCTGGAGCATGGCTATAGGGATCTGTTCACACTTTCATTAGTTCTTTTTAGGTTTCATTGCTCTGAAGTAGTTATTGTAAATCAATAGATTTCATAGTTTAAGAGATTGTACTAAATGACTTCTATCAGAAAGGCCCTGTTCACGCTGGCCAAACTACTGGCGGGAATCCGATAACCCCTTTCATGTACAAGTCTATAAGGGAGGTGTATGAGGTCCATTTCTTATTTTGGCTGCCAGTGCAGAACCTTTATTGCGTGATAGGATTTGTTCACATCAAGATTAGTTATCTATTCAACTTACACTCTGTATACAAGAAAAGGTCGCCTCGGACCCACGCCATGCCATGGTATGTCACCATAGGATGTTTTTTTTTTTTTGCATAAAGCCAATGTCACCCGTTTGTCTACGTTCCAGCTTATACAGTCAGTTGGATGATAAATCTAATGCGAGCATAGCCTTAGAAAGCCTTATTTATGGACCAAAACTGGGTGTGAAAACCAAGTTCGTGTAAATGCCATACATGGCACCTAAATATGACCGGAAGATTTTAGGGTACAGAATTTTTTTATTTTTTTGTTGTTCTCCACATAAATGCGGCTTAAGTCTACATCCCCATACAACAAAACTTCATGAACTTTAAATACTTGTGTAAAATTATATTTTTTTTCTTGTGATGATCAGAAAGTTAGATATGAACAGTTTCCCCTTTGGGGTAACTTTATGTTGTGCATTTGGTGCGGTATCTTCCATAGCTTGTCTGCAGCACAATCCATGCTTGTTACATGCACATTATTAAATGGATTTGTCCAGAATTTCACCCCATGCAATGCAACAGGTGAAACCTACAGAAAGAGCGGCCATGGTACAGATTGTAAAATGTCCATTTCCAAGTAGAAATCAGATTTGTTGCGATCTCTTCTGCTTAGCCGGTACTGGAATATACTGCAGAGTTTCTACACACATCCAAATGGAAAATCTGCATCAATTAGGTGTGTGAACGTATCCTTAGACCGGATTCTTGCTTGGCGCTGCAGAGTTTTTAATAGCACTTTATAGTCCAGAAACCTTACAACCAGGTGTTACTTAGCCTGTAGTATCCTATAATCTAAGACACACTGCGTAAAAAGTGTTAGTTTTGGGAAAAAAAAACTTTAAGGTGGGCTTTGGTATTTTTTACGTAACATAACTGTGCATGGAAAACCCCTGTCAGAGGTATGGTAGAATTTTGGTTTACTTATAGAAAGGAATGCTAGAAGACAGGAACTGAGGACTGGTTATGTTTTTAGAGACCTCCATGAGGTTGTCCAGCCGTTAATGGTTTTGTTTTTACCAATGGCTCAGTGTTAAACAGCGCTATACGCACCTCCCCCCAATCCTCAGCGGTCTCACCACACAGGACATGCCTCTGGGGTCAATCACTAGACGCATAAGTGATCTGCCTCAGTGCTAGAGGATTTTGGAGTTGGGTATTACTGCCTTTTATTTTAATTTTTTAACCCATTCTTTAAGAAAAAAATAAATCTGTAACCACTGGACATCCCTTTTTTATTTGACCATCTTGGCATGTCTGTTTTGCTCCGTGTGTATACATGGGCCGGCATGCTGGTAGCTCGGGCCGATTAATGTTGCTGTTCTTTTCTGCTACTTGATAAGCTTTAGTTCCAGCCAAGTAAATATTTGTAAATTCAGACTTATACGGTAGACTCCATCTTGTATGATCCAGGAGCCGTGTAGCTTACAGGTGGCTGCCGGAGAGCTCGTGTAATGTGGACGCGGGCCCTATTGAGCTGTCGCTTGACAGTTTGTGCCAAGACTGAAATACTGCAAGTCAAGCTGTGCAGCAATTGTGGCCCTCCCGTCTAGAGGATGGATTCCTGCAGGGGTGGATTCTGCCTTTTACAGCAGGATTTATTTCTTATCAGCAGTCTGCACAGAGTGGGGAGTATTTCTAAGACCCTCTCATTACATCAATTAACGCCTGTTGTTCCCCCAGCATTGCATTATCCGCCTGCACTCCAGGATCAGATGTAATTGAGAGTGATATGCCCTTGTCCCGATCTCTCAAGAGGGCAATTAGCACAAACATGGATCTCCAAGAGGTTGTTTTGTGCCCTGTTGCTGTTTGGATAAACTGTGTACACATCATCAAAGCCTTACAAAACCTACAGTCACAGGGGACGGTGCACACAGAAGCGGTGGTATATAACCACTTTGTACCATTTTACAGTCTACTAGTGTTCAGAGCAGGGCTCCTTAAATGAGGGTGCCCCCTGTATTTTGGGAGGAACGTCTGACAGTAGTGATTATTTGCTACACAGTAATTTCTCTGGTTTATTTGGCCTCACTTGCTCCAGTTGGCCATATTTTAATATTATACGGCTTCTGTAAAGTAAATTGTGGTAAATTAGTGGCGAGTCCCGGACATCATCTGTCAGTCATCTACTAATAGGCCATATAATGATGCCCTACGCTGTCGGGGCTGATGGATGGATTATTTAGTTGTTCTTTATAACCATGACCAGAGAAGAAGAGATTATGATGTGCAGGATCTCTTTTAATTACACTTTACATTCTGGGGTTAAAATGTTTCTAAGGACTTTCTCTACCTGCCGCCTCCTAGAATATAAATTTAGGGGAACCTCTCGGGTCATTCGTGCTGCCCATGGTTAGGGTCAGGCTCCCTCATTGTGGTCATCTACGTTTTACTCTAAACACTGGCGTTTCAAAGAAGATATGGCTTGAAAAGGAGCAAAGAACAGGTAAAGCAGTCACCTGATCAGGAATCTGGATCCTACAAACCTTTCCCTGACATATTACATAGATCAGGAGAGACCTGTCAATCTAGATGAGCTGGACAGGGAGAAGCCATCAGGAACCCAACCAGACGTGCAGGAGCTTTTTAGGAGGAGGCCTTCCCCCTGGTTCAGGAAGCATGAATAACCTGACTGGATCCCTCAAAGTATTACTTTTTTTTTAGAAATAGAGAGTAAGCCCAAAAAACACTAAAGTCTATGTTCTCAATTTTACAGAGCTGTCAGTACTATGTATGCAGTTTGGTACACAGGCCTGTTGAAGTCAGTCTTGGGTGAAGTTGGTAGAATTTTTTTTTTTAATTCAAACTATTAAATACTGATATCATAAATATAGAGAAACCTATCAGTGGGGCCAGGCCAGAGGGGAGACACCTAGTCATAGCCATGCTGGCTCTGTCTGTACTAAATACATATATCTTAAGGCAGCCTGAAGAACTGGAAGGTTCCCTTAATTCTGTTTTATTTTGTATTTATGTAGTGCCATTAATTCAGCAGCGCTTTACAGATCTCATCATTGCTGTCCCCATTGGGGCTCACAATCTAGATTCTCTATCCGTATGTCTTTGGAGTGTGGGAGGAAACCCACGCAAACTCTGGGAGAACATACAAACTCCTTACAGATGTTCTCCTTGGTGGGATTTGAACCCAGGACCCCAGCTACAAGTCCTAATAAAGTGTTGAAGCTATCAGGGAGCATTATAGAAATGATTGGGTTTTACCTTGTTTTCTGATATGTTGGCATTATATTTAGGAGACAGTTTGTCAGTATTTATGTTCATCTTTCCTTATTCAGCATTGCTTGGTAATTGTGTAAGAAAACATATTCCATCTTTGTTTTATTCCCTTAGGACACCCGACCCAACATGTCAAGACCTCTGATCGCCAGATCACCTGCCTCACCTCTGAACAACCAAGGCATCCCTACTCCTGCACAACTCACAAAGTCCAATGCACCAGTTCACATTGATGTGGGTGGACACATGTACACAAGCAGTTTGGCAACTTTAACGAAGTACCCAGAGTCTAGGTAAGTCTTAAACACACGGGGAGATCTTCTTCTATACATTCCTCCAGGTTGAGATAGGAGTTGCCCAAAAAGAACCCTTTTTCTTGTCTTTCTAGCATTTACAGTGATCCACCTCTGTACAGAATGGTTGGCATTGTCTAGGCGTGAAGCCGGTGACTCCTGGCACTTTCTGAAATATGATATTTATTTAGCGTGTCCTTTTTTATAGCGCTGTTACCAAGAAGCTCTGGCACTTGGTGTGATATTGCACAATGAAGTGTACTCGGAACGTCAACCGCTCTCCACCCTGGGCAACATTCTGGGTGTGTATACTGCTCCGAGGCAAATATGCCAGCTTCTCAGATGCCTTCCCAGAATTTCCAATAACGAGCTTTTCCTGGAACGCCACTGCCCATTGTTCAGGACTTGCATTGGTTTGACATCATATTGTTTAGCTGTAACTCGTTGGCATGGATCTAAATTTGGTTTAGTTCTGTTCTGTCTTGAAGCTATTTTCAAAGATGTTATGAAGATTTAAAAAATAAGAAAATACCGTATGTAGATCTATTCTGCTGATGGGTAAATTGTAATATTTTCTGTGCTCTTTGCAGAAAGCTTATCCGCACTCATTCCTTGTGGTTGCTTTTTTTCTTAAGCACTGGTTATAGAGGCATTCATACATATTCAAGGGGGTTTAGAAATATTAAGAACGCTTTTCTGTATGCAAAATGCTCTTTCATTGAAGGCCATTTTCACAACTTAAGTAAATGTGCGATATTTATAACCACACTTATTGTTCGCAGGCTCCAGGAGCCGCACTTCTGCATTAAATCCTCCTTTTTGAGCAGCTGCTTATTAGTTACAGTAGACGTGAGTTCAGAGGAAACCTGTGAATAGTTGGGAGCTTTTGTTTGGCGGGGACAAGTAAAGGTTTACTCATTTATAATGGCCATATATTGTTATGAGGCACCCTGTCATTTCTACTGAAGTAGAAGCCTGTAAAATATCACTTTTTATTGTTAACGCTCAGTACAGGAGCTAACAGCAGAATGTCCTGATGTACCATAACCCAGAACATGAGCCCCTGTGGTACTGGTGATACCTGCACCCAAGCCATCCATCATCTTCCTTTGCAAATTGCCTGGGTTTGGTAACTTACAGTACATTAAAGAGAACTCCTAAATATATCTGACCGAAAATAACTGTCGTGATAATCCTGATGTGCCAATGTGTGCGCGCTCCATTTCTCTTTATATGTTCACAGGTGATTTTTCTCAAGCTCTATCTATTCACATAGAATGCATCCATGGCTGTGCACAGACGTCACCCGGCTCACTACTAGGAAGACTTTGGCTTTCTTGTGTTGTCTTGGTGCCAGTAGTTATGAGCTCTCGCCCTGCGCTGGCACCCTTCGTATTAGCAGTCCATGGAAGGGCTGTGGATGATTTCTCTGATCGTATGTGTGGGAACGGTGTATACGGCCGGTGTACAGTACATGTGCTGTACGTAGATGCGGACCGTTTTCTAGTATGTTGCATTTGCCCCATTGTCTCTAATAGTCACATTAGATATTGAAGCTGTAGTTTTAAATTGAGAAAAGAAAAAAAAAAAACTCTGCTAAAACCGAATTTGCAGACTACATCCTGACTGCTGATAGCGCATTGATTTTTTTTTTTTTTTCTTCTCCCTTTAAGCGCCGGGGGTGGACATAGAGGCCCTACAGCTTAGATAACAAATGAAAACCTTTCCTGTCTTAGAGCAACAGAAGCGGTCAATGCAAAAATAAAAAATGATGCTTTCTAGTGTGTGTCTGTCCCACGGAGCCCTCCATCCTTCCATCACCAGAAGTGATGGGCAGTCAGGGCCTCTCTCCGCTGACATGGGTGAGGTATAGTGTTGAAGTCGCGCAGTTAATCTGCAAGGGGTTGACACTGAGAGAAAAGTACATTACAGCATCGACCACTTAGCTGTCGCATCTGTATTGACCCCTTGCTTTCTTTAAATTCTCTATTATGAGGCCTATTTGCAAGTATATGTGTTTGCTGTATACATTGCCTCATATTTTACTTCTAGCTCCAAAATGTCTCCTTTGTCAGGCTGCCGGGGTCCTCTATTCTGTCTCATTGATTGTAATCCAAGTCGCAGAAACACATGGCCTCATAGAAACCATTCATACAATAAAAACACAAAATGCTTTAATTGTGGATAAAAATGGCCGTGTAGTTTATTTAGGGTTACATAAATTAATTAATCACCAATAAATAAACTCCATAAATTATAAAACCAAAGTACCAAACTTTTCCAATAAACCAATCCACCCAGACATGGGTGATTTTCCCACAAGTAAACTACACGACAGTAAAATTACAAAAATTCAGGGGAGGGAGGGTGGGGTCTTCTTTATCTTCTTCCGCTGACAGAATGACCAGATACCACAAAACAGGTGTTTATATGTTCAAAAAAAGAGCGGCAAAGCTGCTTACAGCCAATAGAAAACCGTTACAATAGGCACCAAACATACCAGAAAAAACTGGATAAAACCAGTTTCACACTTTCAGAGATGACTGACCTGACCTTTATTTGACCTTTCTTCTGACAGAAGCCATATTAAATGACAGGGTCCATGAGGCCATGAGACCCCCGCTATATTTCTTTCAGGTTTACGCGGGGGGGCTAACATGGCCTCATAGAAACCATTCATACAATAAAAACACAAAATGCTTTAATTGTGGATAAAAATGGCCGTGTAGTTTATTTAGGGTTACATAAATTAATTAATCACCAATAAATAAACTCCATAAATTATAAAACCAAAGTACCAAACTTTTCCAATAAACCAATCCACCCAGACATGGGTGATTTTCCCACAAGGCCATGACTCAGCGAGACATGGCCCCCCCCAAACCACACAGCCATTTTTTTAATGATAGTTTGTAAGTCCAAATTAAAAATATCAAGGCCAATATCAGATAAATGATCCAAATCAGGCCTATAAAGGCCCGGTAAAAAACCCTCCAAATCCAAATGCCGGAATGAAAACCCTGAAATTAAAAGAAAAATTTTTTTTTCCATGGATTTATTGACCCTTCTCCGGATTTTATCTAAAAAAGAAAATTGATTGTCGTGCCACAAAAGTCTGGGAATAATCTTGAAAAAACGAAGTTTGAATCAGGCAGAATTTGCTTAAGATAAATAATATCGGATCGAATGGCCGATAATAAGTCAAGAGTCCTGATTTTCCCGAGATCATTCCCAGCTACATGAAATATAATTAAATCAGGGGAAGGAAATTTAATTAGCCATTTCTTCACTTCAGCAACCAGGCAATGCCATTTCAAGCCGCGAACTCCATGCCACCAGACCTGAATATCAGAAGGATTAAAGGATAAATTTTCAGTATAAGATCGTTGGCTGGCCCTCTTCCTGGCCCAGAAGATAAAAGAATGTCCGACTATCCAAATGACTAGCGGACCTGAAAGAAAACCAATAATTAATAGTCATACAGATCATGTCCTTTATTCCTGAATCGGAAAGCCCGGCCCTAGAGGCCTCCGTAGCTGCTCCGATTCTAAACGAATGAGATGTGATTTTAAGGTGTTTTTTACCCAAAAAGCTTAAACATTTCTTTAGGACAAAATTAAATTGGAAGACAGTCACCGGAGAAAAATCCCTATGAATGAATAATGAGCCCTGTCCCATAGGTCTGACCTTAATCCAATTTGCCATGTTATCAACAGGGCAAATGATAGAGACATGGATCGTGTTAATTTTCAACCTAGATCCCCTGCCTAATTAATCTGTCTTTAATTTTCTTATAAATAAAATAAAAAAATAAAAAAACTACTCATGAATCTGGACATCTGAAATCATGAGTCCCGAAGGCTCCGATTTCTTAACAGAAACCACCTCACCAACGCGAAGTGCTCCAAAAAAGGACAGAGAAAAAATAGAGCTAAATAATAAGGCTTCCTCAAAATTTACACAAACGTGGATGAGACAGGAGCACAATTCTTTCAATAAAGACAGGGAAATAGGTCGTCTCGAGTCAGGTATAAAATTGGTTTTCCTAAAGCTTTTTAAAAACTGCTTTACTGGAAAAAGATTAGTTAAAGCAATACTGCCAGAAAGTTTAAGGAAAAATTAAACTCCTGCTAGGCATTTCGCTATTGCATAGTAAGACAAACCGTTTTGTACTATAGATTCAGCAAACTTTAGTGCTGCTACCGGATTAGAAACTGTTGGGTCAAAATAATGTAGGTTGCAAAAATTGTTCCAATTCAGCCATGCAGCGGAATAGTCAGCCCATGATCTATTAGATAACGATTTTTTTTATAAAATACTGTATCAGAGTGCAATCATGTCCCAAATTGAAAGAGGGTCCTTTCGAACCCACGTTGGGAACCTGCAGGAAAAAATTCGACCACTGACGATTTTGTAAAGAGTCAGTTATGAAAAAAAATTTGCTCTTTCCCAACTTTGCTTTCAGGCATTGTAAAACCAATTGTCTCAAAATTCTGTCAGCAAAAGTATTTTTAGAAGATAACGTGTTGATAGAAAAGAAGAAAAAAAAAAAAAAAAAAAAAAACTACTGCCTGGTTAGTGGAAAGGAGTAAAATCCTGGAATTCTGCATTAGTGATCCCCAAATTAATAAATTAATATTCCTGCAAAAATAGAAAAAAGTTCCAACATCATTACGTTTGAAGTTACTTTATTAGACACCCAACTTATTGGCCACAGGATGGACATCCAATGGGAGTCAAATAAAATACTTTAGCCACACTGGGTATCCGCTGCGAAAAGAAAGGGAAAAGAATCGCCAGAGACAAAAAATGACTGCCACAAAGATCTGCCGTTATGCTCTGACAAAAAGGAGAGCCAAATTCTAGCGTCTTCCTTTAGATCAGAACGGATACTAACATGCGAATGAGGTGAAGATACACCTTAAGTGGCATCCTATAAACTTCTGCAAAAAGCCCGACCTATAGGAATGACACAAACCGCAAAATTCAATAGACCTAACAATGATTGAATTTCCTTAAGAGTGACCTTGTTCTTGGCTAAAAAATTTGATAACGCAATGCGCAGTTTAAAAATTTCCTCATCAGGAAGTCAGATTCCATTTTTTGATAATCAAGAGTGATTCCCAGAAACTCGAGGGATCTAGACGGACCAACTGTTTTTCTGTGAGCAATAGGAACACCGAAGTGCTCACACATTTGGATAAATTTATTGAGGGGATCTTCGCATATTGAGGAACCATAAGGACCGATAAACAAAAAATCGTCTAAGTAATGGAGGATACCTGCATCCTTACAATAAGTTTATAAAACCCAATGAAGAAAGGAAGGAAAAATTTAAAAATACGAACATGACAAAGAAAAGCCCATTGGCAGGCACTTATCAAAAAAAAAAAAAAAAAAAAAAGCAGTCATCAAAATAAAAACCTAAAGAATTAAAACCGCACGGGTGAACAGGAAGGAGTCTAAAAGCAGACTTAATATCTGACTTGGACAATAAAGCATTAAAACCAAATTTCTTGAGGATTTCTAATGCAGAATCAAAAGATGAATAGGACATGGAGCATAAAGCCTTGTCCACTTCATCGTTCATGGATGAACCCAGAGGATATGATAAGTGGTGAATTAGCCGGAAAGAGCCCTCTTTTTTTTTTTTTTTTTTTTTTTTGGCACAATACCCAATGGTGATACACGGAAATTAACAAACGGCGGGGTTAAAAAAGGGCCTGAAACTCTGCCTAATTGAATTTCATTAATAATTTTATCCCTAGCTACCTCAGGGTGAGCCTTTAAAGAGGGTAAATTAGGAACAACAGAACAACCCGCCCCTTTAAATTGTGGGATAAAAAAATCATTCAGAAAAAACATTAAAAAGCAGCTCACTGGTCCCCTGGTCGGGATATTTGCTTAGGCATACTGACATGTTTGCCAGAATCACTGGGTCTGTGCTTTTTGAATTAGGCTCCTTACCTGAGGACTGTTGAGCTGCTTGTTACTTAAAACATTTAGACATAGGGTGTGAGTTACCACAGAACGAGCATTCATGGCGGAATCTACAGTTGTTGTTCCACTTACAAAAGGAATCGTTGAAAGCGAAACAAACACCGCGTTTACTTGAACTAGAAGGGGGCTGAAATAACTTGTTGCAGAGATGGGGAGATTTTTCACCCAAAACTGCAGCAAAAATAGAAAAAGCTTGCACCCAGTTGTTGAAAGATTTAAAGTTGGTGCATTTAAATTCATCTGAATCAGCTTTCTCATCCTTCTTTTCGAATTTTGAAAGCTGGTCCTTTCTAGGCAGTAAAGAAAAAATATCAACATAATGATTATTCCAAATAAGCTCTTTAACAGAAGGGCTTAAATGGAATCCTAAGGGAGACAGCTCGCATGTCAGAGCTTCTTTAAAAGGGTTAACAGGGGCAGTGTTAGCTGATGAATTGTCAGAAATTGCAGCACTGTGTACAGCTGATGTGACAGCTGATGTGACAGCAAGGGGGGGGGGGGAATAGCTTCTTTTAACGTTTCAGCTAACACTTTCTTTATGATGTCTTTTAAATGTGAGTGTGGGACAGACAAAGGAACATTGAAAGTCTCACCCCTCGATGAATGCTGGTCGTTTCTCTGCTCCATACAGCAGCTGGAGCTCGAGCCCTCCATGTTGGGCAAGCTCATATGGGAAGCTGCTGTAAGCGGCGTTTCTTCATCCTCTTCTGAGTGTGACGACAGGGGGTCCTCCCGGTGGTCTGGACTGCAGCTGCAGAAGCCACCGCTGTTGTATAATCCAATGACACCGCAGCGCTTTTACGGCTGCGGTGTGTTGAAGACATCCCGGCCACTTCAGATGAGGCGGTCGGCGCTCTGTCATGACGCTGGCGGTGGAAGTCTCGCGCTGGGCTGCGAGACTTATGAGGAGGGCGGCGCCGTGACTTTCTTTTTCCTTCTTGGACACTGTGGCTGGAAGCAGGCGGCGACAGCGACTTCGGAGAGTATGGGGTCCTTTGCCTCCTGCGCCTCCCTGAAGTGGTGGGTGTCGGCAGGACCGGAGAGGCTTGACACGGCGACCGAAGGGTATCTTCTGGAGGATGAGGGACAGCATCAGCAGGCGCTAAGATAGGTTTCATAGCCAGGCACTGCCTCAGCCAGTCCGCTCCATCCTCGCCGTCGGCTCTAGTCAGGAGCTGTTGCAGGAGATTCTCCATCCTGGGGTATGTGTCTTCTTTATCTTCTTCCGCTGACAGAATGACCAGATACCACAAAACAGGTGTTTATATGTTCAAAAAAAGAGCGGCAAAGCTGCTTACAGCCAATAGAAAACCGTTACAATAGGCACCAAACATACCAGAAAAAACTGGATAAAACCAGTTTCACACTTTCAGAGATGACTGACCTGACCTTTATTTGACCTTTCTTCTGACAGAAGCCATATTAAATGACAGGGTCCATGAGGCCATGAGACCCCCGCTATATTTCTTTCAGGTTTACGCGGGGGGGCTAACATTATACGCCCCATTATAGGATTATCATCTAGATGACCGAAGACCTTCCGATATCTGCCCCCTAAGTTAAGCAGGGTGAAGGTGAATGCGAGTATCTGGAGTGAATGGTTGTGATCCTAATGGTTTGTTCGTGGTTTCATGTCTCTGAAGCCCGGCTGTCTACAAGCAGTGACAATGCCTATAATGCCTCGCTAATTGTAAGCCACATGTCAGGAAAGATATCCGTTAAGGCTTTACTGCTGCTTGTGGTAAGTAAGTCTGACCGTCTATTTAGAGACCTGCACCTTCAGTTACACACTGTCAGAGGAAATGTCAGCTCTGCTGCCGTGCCTTGTGGCGGACTGGAGACTCAAGTCCCATGTCTGGCCCCCAGAGTGGCTGTGTCAGACGTCTTCAGGGGAGGCTCAATCTTTGCAGATGGGAATTAGAAATTTGTCCTGCACTTAAGAAAACCTCTCCCTTGAGGATAGTGACCCTCAGAGCAGCAACCCTCAGAAAGAGGGACTTGGTCTCCTCTATGGACTTATTCATACCCTTAGAAGAACTCCTTGTAAAACAAATTACTTCACTGCTGGCTTGACAGTCTCACAATAACTGTAAGGCATAAACATGCTGATGGCAGCTGCGATCTTAGCTCTTACTGCAGGGGTAAGGGGATGTTTACTGCCCTACAAATGACAATTTAGGGTCCTTTCTGATGAGAAGGGTTCATGAAATTAGTATCGTCTTACTAGGAAAAAGTATGGGCTTTGGGACCAAAACACGAGACACACTCCACAATAAGCATGTTACCTCTCTATGGGTACATTCACACTGGCCGATTATTTGGAGAGAACAAGATTGTCAGCCTGTCTAAACAGGAAGCCAAAATACTTGTTCATTGGGTGACATGATTTTTAAGCCGGCTTGATCTTCTGCAATTTCAATAGCACATCGTCCTCGGTAGACAAAATGTTCTTCTGAGCGGGGCTGTGGAGTCGGTGTCCATTTTGGTGGAGTTGATATAGAATATACCGACGGACTCCTAAAATAAATTGTGTATGGGTGAGGTATAGTGTATGGGTGAGGTGTAGTGTATGGGTGAGGTGTAGTGTATGGGTGAGGTGTAGTGTATGGGTGAGGTGTAGTGTATGGGTGAGGTGTAGTGTATGGGTGAGGTGTAGTGTATGGGTGAGGTGTAGTGTATGGGTGAGGTATAGTGTTGAAGTTGCGCAGTTAATCTGCAAGGGGTTGACACTGAGAGAAAAGTACATTACAGCATCGACCACTTAGCTGTCGCATCTGTATTAACCCCTTGCTTTCTTTAAATTCTCTTTTATGAGGCCTATTTGCAAGTATAGTATATGTGTTTGCAGTATACATTGCCTCATGTTTTACTTCTAGTTCCAAAATGTCTCCTTTGTCAGGCGGCCTTGGTCCTCTATTCTGTCTTATTGATTTGTAATCCAAGTCGCAGAAAAACATTATACGCCCCATTATCGGATTATCATCTAGATGACCGTAGACCTTCTGATATCTGCCCCTAATAACAGAGTTAAGCACAGTGAAGGTGAATGCGAGTATCTGGAATGAATGGCTGTTAGCGGTAATGGTTGTGATCCTAATGGTTTTTTCGCTGAATTTTTTTTTCATAATAATTTGGGAAAGTTATGAAATGTCCTATAAATGTCTGTTCTGTTCCTGATCTAAGGATCTCTGCTTTTAGTTGAGATGAATCTGTGCTGCACTTTATGCACATGCTCAGTAGTGACCAGTGCTATGGGGGGAAATTGAGGACTTAGAGGTTTGGCTTACTGACTCCACAGCCCTTCTGCTGAGAGCAGTGATATTCTGTGCTCACAGATGGATTCTAGTAATTATCGCTCTGTGCGTCTGGAAGTGCGGGTGCCTTGTCCTCATGGGTATTAAACAGCTGGAGTTGTAAATGCACTCTGAGCTGTACAGCAGAATAGGAAAGAAATGGGGCATCAGAGGGCAGGCTGAGCAGTAGGCTAGTTAGGGGCTCTGCGGCACCACCTGCATGGGATTTGTGTATACATTTCATCCTCTTGCAATGGAAACACATTGTGGTGGTGGTGGGTAAATTGATTCTCCACATCGTTGGCCCTTGGTCACCTGAGCCCGGTGTAGGGATGTTTCATCAGAAGCTCTGCTATCATAATGATCTCTAGGCGATCATATTACAGGTTTTACCTGCCTACAATGATGCATCACCAGAGTTTGTTGGGATCTGCTACAGAATTCACATCTTTCATTGCATTTAAATTCAGGTCAAAGAATTGACAATGCTGTAAACTATACAATTTGCATGGAAATTTACTGCGATGTGTAGATGACTGTAAAAATGTCACCAATTTAGCTGGTAATGTATTCCAAACAGAAATTTCCTCATGTAAATCCTCAGAGCAAATACTCGTCATATACACATACCCTAAGGGAACATTCACATGTACAAAGTTTTCTGATGTGAATTTGCTGCAATTTTCACCCTATGCATTACAAAAAGTATCAGAGGTAACAATCCAAAGCTGGACTGAAAGCTGCACTGCAGGTGAATTTCCTCTGCGGAGCTGTTCTGGCCGAGATTTGGTAAAGTCTCATCATCTTTGCTTTCCCCTTAAGACGCAGCAGATTTCCATCTGGCCTGTAAATCCGCAGTGTATCGGACATGTGTAGGTTCCCATAAGGTTTCACCGGGGAGGATTTGGTGGCAGTGTCGTTCAATGACATATTTCGGGTGTGCACAAGAGCTTTCCGTAAACAATGCTTTGATTTATTGCCCAGTGTTGTTTCTGGAGGAAAAGTATTGCTTCTACCGGTGAGAATAGTCATTATATTAGCAGGGAACTGATAAATGAGGGCCAGTAGATAGCTTGCTCCCTCTGCTCCTGCCCTACATATCGGAGATGTTCCCTCCACATCTCATCCTTTGCACCTCTTGGATTCTCCTGTAATAAGAGCAATATGGGAGAATAGTTAGCTGCGTGCTATATCAACCTGTGGACAATGTGATGCATTTTTTTTAGAGAAATAAGCCATTTTATTCTAGTGTTGGACACCCCTTTCCTGCCTGGAGCTCTGTTGCATTGGTATAGCTATAACTCCCTCACATAACTGCTGAATGTACCTCATGTGGCAGTGACAAAAATAATGGTGTCCTGTTCTCTGCGGATAACGCTGTATAAAACGCTGGCATTAAACAGTTCTCAGGCTGGTCTTTTTAGAATGACAGAGCTAAAATGATCTGCATCCTCCCTTTCCTTATAACATGCTAAATACAACACTCAAGGTGTGTTTAGACCGAATGTTCGAAATCAGTCAGCCATGACGGATTTATTCAGCTGATGATCTGCTCAAGATGCTTCAACAGTAGTGATGAGCGAGTATACACATTGCTCGGGTGACCTCTGAGTATTTGTTATTGCTCGGAGATATAGTTTTCATCGCCTCAGTTCCATGATTTACGGCTTCCCGATAGGATGAATACATGTGGGAATTCCCTAACAAACAGGCAATCCTCACATGTATTCAGCTTATCTGGAAGCCGTAAATCATGCAACTGAGGCGATGAAAACTATATCTCCGAGCAATAACAAATACTCAGAGGTCACCCGAGCGTGCTCAGGAAAACCCGAGCAACGAGAGCAACACTTGCTCATCACTATTCAACAGCTTAAGAAATCCAATATTGGCCAATGTAGTCTGTGTGTGTATGGGGCCATAAAATAACAATCGTTCATTGGCCTCTGTCCATCCAATGTGTATCGGGCCATTAGATCTCTTAGGGTATGTCTCCACGGTCAGGAAACGCTGCTTTTTTGACGCTGCGCAGAGCTGCAGCGTCCAAAAAGCAGCGTCCAGATGTTCCAGCATAGTGGAGGGGATTTTATGAAATCCCGTCTCCACTATGCGTGGAAACCCGCACACGCCGGCCCTGCGACTCCGGACATGCTGCGCGTCTTTTCAGATCGCAGCATGTCCGTACACCTTGCGGGGATGCAGCGTCCCCGCAAGGCATATCACAGGGCCCTATGGGAGCAAGCGATCATCCCGGATGTGAAGAGTTAACACATCCGGCATGATCGCGTCCCAGGAAGGGGGCGGGGCTTAGTGCCGAGCGGCTTCGCCGCTGCGGCGATACCGCCGCCCCTCCGTACCGTGGAGCCATACCCTTATTATCCGTGATGATGAATTCTGGGATTATACAGATCTTCTTAGCCCAGATTACCCCCCAGACACAGAAAAAAACATAAAAATAAATTAAATGGATATGACAAAAAAAAACTGTCAAAGATGTGGAATTTGTCCACCCTAATTTCTTTGAATTATTTTGTTATGATTACATTGCTTATCCATGTGTAACTACCGTATATACTCAAGTAAAGCCGAGATTTTCAGCCCATTTTTTTGGGTTGAAAGTCCCCCTCTCTGCTTATACTCGAGTCATATCCAGGGGTCGGCAGGGGAGGGGCTGTCTAATTATACTCACCTGCTCCTGGCGCGGTCCCGGTTTCCCCGGCGCTGCAGCTTCTAACTGTACTGAGCGGTCACATGGTACTGCTCATTACAGTAATGAATATGCAGCTCCACCTCCCATAGGGGTGGAGCCGCATATTCATTACTGTAATGAGCCGTAACGGTGACCGCTCAGTACAGGAAGAAGCAGGGACTGCACCGCTCCAGGAGCAGGTGAGTATAACGGGGAGAGGAGTGCAGCGCTGCGCGATATTCACCTTCTCCTCGTTCCGGCGCTGCTCCGTCTTCAGCGTCTTCTGCAGTGACGCTCAGGTCAGAGGGTGCGGTGACGTGGTTAGTGCGTGCCCTCTGCCTAAACGTCAGTGCAGAAGACACTGAAGATGGAGTGACACCGGAACTAAGTCAGGTGAATATTGAAAGTGCTGGGAGCCTGAGCGACGAGAGGTGAGTATGTGATTTTTTTTTTTTATCGCAGCAACAGCAAATGGGGCAAGTGTCTGTATGGAGCCATAATCAACGTTTGTGCAGCACTATATGGCGCAAATATCTTTATGGAGCATCTTATGGGGCCATAATCAACATTTGTGCAGCATTATATTGGGCAAATGTGTCTATAGAGCATCTTATGGGGCCATTATTAACCTTTTATGCAGGATTATATGGGGCATATTTTAATATGGAGCATCTTTTAATATGGAGCATCTTATGGGGCCATCATGAACTGTATGGAGCATTATATGGGGCTCCTGATTTAATATGGATATTCAAAAACACTTAACCTACTGATGTCTCAATTAATTTTACTTTTATTGGTATCTATTTTTACTTTTGACATTTACCGGTAGCTGCTACATTTTCCACCCTAGGCTTATACTCGAGTCATTAAGTTTTCCCAGTTTTTTTGTGGCAAAATTAGGGGGGTCGGCTTGTACTCTAGTATATACGGTAGTTATTTTTCCTCATATCCGGGACAGTTCAAATTCCCAATTACTGGTGTGCCCTCTCTTCCATGTAATGAAGCTGAATTTTGCCCTGATTCCAGACCCCATCTCCAGGTACTTCCAGCTTTCTTCTTTACACAGCGGGAAGCTTACTGTTCCTCTCCTTGTGTCCGTGATGTGATGAATGGGGCTGGCTTCGTGGCTCATTTCAGTACCGAAGTCACCTCCCTTCTCCATTTTATTTTTTTTTTAATCTGATTCTTTTTATTGAACATTTTCAGAAGGTGATTTTCCCCACCAGAAGACAAGTCCTGGAATTATTTATATAGGGAGAAACTGAAGAGTATTTTCTGTGGTATATAATGACATTACTATATGTTCAGGCTAGTGCATGAATAAGTCCATATGATACGATGTACAAGGTTATCATCCTGCCAACATCCATTTATACTATTCATATTGAGCCTGGAAAGGAACATTCGCTTAGCTTGCATACAAAGACAGTAGGATTCTCGATGGTTAACCCCATGGTATTAACCGTCTCTATTTATAAATCACTTTTGACAGAAAAGGAGGCTGGTTTAGCTATAGAAAAAACAGCCCCCTTCATCACATCACCAACACAAAGACAGAGGAGGAATCTCTCTGCTGCGTGAAATCGAAGTCAGAAGTTATAATATTTTACTTTTTGGCAATGGCCAAATCATTTTTTTTCCTCCGAGACAACCCCTTTAAAGGGAACCTGTCACCACGTTTTTGGAAGATGGGATAAAAATAGCGTTAAATAGGGGCAGAGGTGGGCGTTACATTAGTGTGTTTGTTATGCGTTTATTACCCACCTAAGTTGCCGAAATACCTTTGCAAAGTCTCCGTTTTCGCCTGTCAATCAGGCTGGTCTGGTCAAAAGGGCGTCTTGTCTTCCCCCAGATTTTGCGTAGTTTTCCGTTGGTGGCGTAGTGGTGTGCGCATGCCCAAGGTCCCGAATCCTCTGCCAGGGGATTTAAAAGAGCGCGCTGTTCGTTTTCATTGGTGATCGGTGGGCGCGGCCATCTTCCTTTGGCCGCGCGTGCGCAGAAGCGGCGCTCTGCTGGCCGCGGCTTCAGGAAAATGGCCGCGGGATGCCGCGCGTGCGCAGATGGATATCGCGGCGGCCATTTTCCTGAAGCCGCGGCCAGCAGAGCGCCGCTTCTGCGCACGCGCGGCCAAAGGAAGATGGCCGCGCCCACCGATCACCAATGAAAACGAACAGCGCGCTCTTTTAAATCCCCTGGCAGAGGATTCGGGACCTTGGGCATGCGCACACCACTACGCCACCAACGGAAAACTACGCAAAATCTGGGGGAAGACAAGACGCCCTTTTGACCAGACCAGCCTGATTGACAGGCGAAAACGGAGACTTTGCAAAGGTATTTCGGCAACTTAGGTGGGTAATAAACGCATAACAAACACACTAATGTAACGCCCACCTCTGCCCCTATTTAACGCTATTTTTATCCCATCTTCCAAAAACGTGGTGACAGGTTCCCTTTAATTCCGAGGTTTTGTTTCTGTGATTGTTTGGTAGGCTCTGGATATAGACAGTGGTATGTAACTTGGTCTGAAGATCATGCAGGAGAAACTGTGACCTTAGATCTGGATACATTGTGCATAGATGTAATCCCACCTCCTTTACAAATCTTTATTTAAGGATTTCTTGTGTCCTTTTTAGTGTGTCCTTATCAACTAATCTGCCTGAATAAAACTCCTATGACTGACACCTTGTGCGATAATCTCAAACAATTGGCATGCCATAGGTGTTTTTCTGAGGCGTGTTGTGCCCTGCAAGCTGAAAACAAACTATCAAGTGAATTGTGGGTGCGTGTAAGTGGAGCCGGAGTGCAGGAGCAGCCAGTGTGCAGGGTGTCCTTACATGACTCCGGCATGCTGCACAGGCAGCGGCAGAGCCCAGTGCTTCTGAGGTGAGCTCACGTGTTCACACATAGAATTACCCAACCTTTCGTAATCCTCCAGTAAACAGTGCGCAAATCTGAGGACTATTACAGAAAACCCCATGAATCACAAGTGGGAAATAATGCACGGTCAGAACACAATCCTACACTGGGCGTAGGATCCACAGGACTAACCACCCATGGTATAGTGCGGATAATAACCCTTCATTTGGTGCTGTAATGGAACGGTAAAAAAGCATCTCTGATGTTAGTCCCTGCTGTGGGGAGAATGATCTTTGGGTTCCGGCTTTGGATAAACTGTACATGTTGGAAAATCTGAGCCGTACGTGCACGGAGAATTTAGAGTATTCTCAGGGTAGACACATGTATGGCCAAATCTCAGTACAACAGCAGTAGATATCACAGGAGCCTTTTATTTTATTTTTTTTATTTTTTTATTTGCTTAAATATTTGCAAGACAATGCTTCCCTTCCCCGGTATCTGGTCTATCCCTGTTCTCGTGGTTCTACTCTATACTGAGCAGACATATTGAATGCATCCACATTACAAGGCCGAGGTGATCAGTCTGCTAGGACCCATCAGCTCTGCTGTGCCAGCGGACACTGTGTGATCATAAGGTCGCTGGGTTCAGTACACACATTGACATGTCGGTATGAAGAGAGAATCTGCTATAAAGCACGTCTATAGTGACTTGCATAAGTATTCACCCCCTTGGCATCTCCTTATTTTTTGAGGGTTTGCATCTGTTTATGTACAGAACATGCCTACAATTGTGAACTTTTTTTTGTTTTGTGTTTTTTTTTATTTATTGTGATGTAAACAACAAATGGAACAGAATAACTAAAAAAAATTCAGTGTGCGTAATTATTCACCCCTCTAAAGTGCGTACTTTGTAGATTCTCCTTTTGCGGCAATTACAGCTGAAAGTTGATTTTGGATAAATCTACATGAGCTTTCCACATCTTGGGATTTTTGCCCATTCCTCAAGGCAAAAATGCTCCAGCTCCTTCAAGTCATATGGTTTCCTGGTCTGGACTTTCAACTAGGCCACACCAAAACATTTACATGTTACCCTTTAAATCACTTGAGTGTTACTTTACCAGTATACTCTGGGTCATTGTCTTGTTGGAAGGTGAACCTTGGCCCCAGTCTCAAGTCACTGACAGGTTTTGCTCAAGATTATCCTTGTTTTAATAATAATCTTTATTTTTTTTATATGGCGCTAACATATTCCGCAGCGCTTTACAGGTTTGCACACATTATCGTCGACCCAGACCATTTTCTGTGTCTGCTGCCAAAAAACATCCCCACAGCATGATGCTGCCACCACCATGATGGTGTTCTTGGGGTGATGAGCTGTGTTGGTTTGCGTCAGACATGGCATTTACCTTGGTTTCCAAAAAGTTCAATTTTGGTCTCATCTGACCGCAGCACCTTTCACCATACATTTGGGGAGTCTTTTGGCAAACTCAAAACGAGCCTTACAATTTTTGTGTGTAATAAAGGCCACTTCTATGGAGTGTATGGCTTATTGTGGTTGTATGGACAGATACTTCAGTCTCTGATTGGGAACTCTGCAGCTCTTTCAGGGTTACCTTTAGTTTCTGTGCTGCCTCTCTGATTAATGCCCTCCTTGCCCGGGATGACCGTTTGGTGGGTGGTCCTCTGTTGGCAGGTTTGTTGTGGTACCATGTTTTTCCATTTGATAATGGATTTGACGGTTCTCCGGGGGATCATCAGAGATTTGGATTTTTTTTAAAACCATGTTATTTTGGCCCCAAATTTTGCATTTTCATAAGGGTAACACTGTGGGGCTCAGAAGGGAGGGGGGCATTTGGATTTGAGTGAACAATTTGCTGTATTTGGCGGGTGAGGAGCCATTTCGCTTTTCCAGAGCCTTTGTGCTACCAGTAACGTGGAAGCCCCCTATATTTCTGTTAACCGATGACAGACCTGAGTCTGGCTTTTTTTTGTGGATTAAGTTGAAGCTTTTATTGGGAACATTTTACATAACATTGGGGATCAGTTATCCGGCGGTCTATGCTGATCACTTACTTTGGGGTTTCCATCTAAATCTGAGTGATATGATTCAGATGATGAAACCCCCAAGGGATCCATTCACTATAATGAGGCAGCAGAGTTACTCTGGCCTCTGTTCAGCGGTGTCCTACTTTTCAGAAGTGCACACAACTGTGGCTGATGACACTTTTACGCAATCCTAAAAGGTGGACACCGCTGGATCACAGGTCAGACGGCGTCCACAGTGCCTCCATCTACCTCATTATAGGGTATCTTCCGCCAGAGGTTCCATCTGAATCAGATATTTCAGAAATTTGCACGGAAACCCCATTGTAAGCGCTCAGCGCAGAGCGCAGGATAAATGTGTGCCTAGCCTTACTGCAATCTTTGTGAGGCAGAATGAAAAATCAACAGCAGTTGAAGAATTGGTTTTATTTATTTAGTACGCCATTCCTCGCGCGGTATAAGTGATTAGGCGACTTTATTCTTCGGGTCAGTGAAATTTACAGAGATACCATATTTATATCTGTTTTTTATGTTTGGCTGCTATCACACTAAAAGACACTTTTTTTTTTTTTTTTTTTTTTTTTGCCAAAAAATTGTTTTTGCATCACCACGTTTTGAGCTATAATTTTTCCATATTTTGGTTCAGAGTTTTGGGAGGGCTTGCTTTTTTCATGACGAGCTGATGTTTTTATTGGTACCATTTTTTTCGGGCACATGACATGTTTTGATCGCTTTCTATTCCAAATTTTAGAGGAAAAAAAAATAATTTTTGCATCACTTTTATTCTGTGAGCTATACCTTTTTTTTTTTTTTTTTTTTTTTTTTTTTTTCCGCTGATGGAGCTGTATGGTGGCTTGTTTTTATTGCAGGACAAGATGATGATTTCAGCGGTACCATGTTTATTTATATCCTTCTTTTTGTTCAGTGGTATGATGATAAAACATTGTTTTTTGCCTTGTTTTTTTATTTTTTTGGTGTTGTCTAAAGGGGTAAACTAGCGGGACCGTTTTTATAGGTCGGGTCGCTGCAGACATAACGATACCACATAAGTGTACTTTTATTGTGTTTTTTTTTTCAAATATTTATTTATAGATACAATAATCTTTTTTGATTTTTTTATTATTATTTGATCTTTTTAAAATATTTTTACAATTTAAACAAAAAAAATGTTTTTACTTTTTTGTTTATTTTTTTACTTTGTCCCACTATGGGACTATAATTTTTTTGCAGGCTGATCGCTTGAACAGCCTGGAGATGCAGCAACATACCCATGCTGTATAAACTGTCAGTTCTGCACTGACAGAGAAAGCTGCTGATCAGGCACTGCGCATGATCAGCAAGTTTTGTAGCTTGGTGATCCAGATGTCTTCATAATGACAGCGGGTCACCATGGCAACGATCGGGATCCCACATCACGCCGCAGGGTCTCCAGTCCAACAGCAGAGAGGCTGGCTGTAAGCCCTCTGCCAGATCCTGGAATGCTGCGATCGCGTTCAGTCGCATCATTTTGGGGGTTAAAGTGCCAGGAGCAGTGCGGGACTGCAAATTCTGACAACTGACTCCTGGTACTGACACCCAGCGGCGATTGCCCGCACACCACCCGTGTACATGCACGGGCGGTCGGAAAAGACTGTCACGACGCACCAAAAAACGTTACATGTAAGGGTTGCGACGTGTGGCAATGCGTTGCACTGCATCGCTAATGCAAGTCTATGGAGAAAAAACGCATCCTGCAAGCACTTTTGCAGGATGCGTTTTTTCTACAAAACGACGCTAGTGTGAAAGTAGCCTTAGCTAGCTGCATGTCACATTGTCTATAAGGTGCGTTAGCGTCCCCACACACTGACGGGTCTGCTGCAGTGTTAGTAGTGTAGTTACAGAAGGGTCCAGTACAAAATGTAGGGGGCAGTATGGACGGAGTGCTGATCTTGGTGGTCTGTACACTCTCCATAGTCTGAGGTTTTGTGACTTCTTCATGTGTAAGCTTTCTTATGTAAGCCGTCATTCAAAACTAAAACTAATCATAAACATAGACATTCTTTTTGATGTAGATGGAGTTTTGACCGGACCAGACTGGTTTTTAGGGAGTAGATACTACTGGGAAACAGGGAGAGGTTTTGGAAGATTTTCCTTACTTTATAACATAACAGGGCTTGTATTTACTTTTGATCAATCACAACTACGGTAGATCAAAACGAGACTGTCCTCCCCAGACCGGCATTAGGAATTGCGTGACTCTACGTTGCAATACCAGACACAACCCATAAACAGAGGGGCGCTGTTTTTCTATGTAACTTTCACAACACATAGTATATGAAATGTTCAGGACTGAGGAGTCTATAACCAAGCTCCCCAACTCCTTTATATTTCCACAATCTGGCTCCTTCCTAAATGACTAATTTAACACACATTTATTATCTGATAGAAATTTTCTAAACTTTTTAAATTCCCATTGAATGCAAATATACAACAAACTATGCATCTAATAAACTAGTTCTACAATATTATTATTTTTGAAGCCAAAGTTATATTACTTTTAACCTGCAAATGTATTTTAATTGAATTTTATATGAGATACCAATGCATAGTAGCAAGTACGGTATTTGTGAAGTGTAGAGGAAATGATGCATGGTTTTCTAATCATATATAAAACTAGATGGGTATTTCCTGAAGGAACTACAGATAGTGCTTTGGAATGGTGCAAGACTTTCACACTTGGGTGCCCCTTAGGCGGTCCGATTTGGTGGGTTGGGTCAATCTGGGTCTGATTTTGTGGGAGGGGTAAATCTAGGTCCGATTCGGTGGGCGGGGTCACTTTTGGTCCGATTCTGTGGGCGCGGTCACTCTGGGTCCGATTCGGTGGGTGGGGCCACTCGGGGTCCGAATTGGTGAGCGGGGTAATCTACTATATAATTGTCTAAGGACACTTCCGTCTTTCTGTCACCGTTATTCGTTCGCTGATTGGTCTCGGCAGCTGCCTGTCATAGCTGCCGCGACCAATCAGCGACGCGCACAGTACGGAAGAAAATGGCCGCTCCTTACTCCCCGCACTCACTGCCCGGCGCCCGCATACTCCACCCCCCCCCCCCCCATCCCTCACCCCCCCAGTCAGCGCTCACACAGGGTTAATGGCAGCGTTGACCGCGGTGTAACGCACTCAGTTAACGCTGCTATTAACCCTGTGTGACCACCTTTTTACTATTGATGCTGCTTATGCAGCATGAATAGTAAAAATATCTAATGTTAAAAATAATTAAAAAAATAAAAAATAGTTACATACTCATCCTCCGGTGGACCCTCCGGATCAGGAACCGGCCTTTCCCGCTCCGCGCGACGCCCCGGTCACCGCTGCATGCATTGCGGTCTCGCGAGATGACGTGTGGTCTCACGACACCGCTACGTCATCATCTCGTGAGACCGCAATGCACTCTTGGGACCGGAGCGAGCAACAAACATCGGGTACCGGCCGCTCCAGGAGGTGCAACAAGCATCGTGTACCGGCCGCTCTAGGAGGTGCAACAAGCATCAGGTACCGGCCGCTCCAGGAGGTGAGTATGTAACTATTTTTTATTTTAATTCTTTTTTTTTTTTTTTTAACAGGGATATGCAGTATACTATGTGACTGGACAATATACTACGTGACTGGGCAGTATAACTACGTGGCTCTGCGCTGTATGCTACGTGGCTCTGCGCTGTATGCTGCGTGGCTCTGCGCTGTATGCTGCGTGGCTCTGCGCTGTATGCTGCGTGGCTCTGCGCTGTATGCTGCGTGGCTCTGCGCTGTATGCTGCGTGGCTCTGCGCTGTATGCTGCGTGGCTCTGCGCTGTATGCTGCGTGGCTCTGCGCTGTATGCTGCGTGGCTCTGCGCTGTATGCTGCGCGGCTCTGCGCTGTATGCTGCGCGGCTGTGCAATATACTACGTGGACATGCATATTCTAGAATACCCGATAAGTTAGAATCGGGCCACCATCTAGTAATAATAAGACTACAGATAGTGCTTTGGAATTGTGCTGTGCTGTCACTTTAAGAGCTGATATTATCTGACAAAACTGTGACCTGTGGTGGGCTGATGTAGAGTTGGTAGGCGTTGGCATAGTAACTGTGTCTGACTGCGCATATCAATGAGCTAACCAGCCAGGTGGCAGTTATTTTTAGAAATTGCCTCAGAAACCAGCCCATTATAAACATATGGGAAAATTTCCCTATTGAAATGCATTGAAACAATGCTTTCCAATGAGGGGAAAACAATTTTCAAATGCAAATTGTGCCAAAACTACAAATCCGATCGACATGAAATTAACTTAGCACACCTCTCGTGGACGCTGGCTTCGAAATGACACCTCACTGGAGTCTGTGCGTTCTACGGTTCGGGCCGCATTAATTGCGGAAAAAAGCCTAATAATAAGAAGTTTACGACGATGGAATAACAGTATAGTGCTTTGTTCCAAAGCACTATAATAAATATTTTACAACTATAAATCTGAAAATTGTCATCTGCATTTGTATTGAGCCCCCTTGAGTAAATACTTTTGTAGGACCACTTTTTGCTGCAATTACTGCTGCTAGTCTTTTGGGGTCTCTCTACTAGCTTTGCTCATCTAGAGGCTTAATTTCATTGTCCATTCTTCTTTGCAAACTATCTTTAGCTCGGTGAGATTGGATGGTGAGCATCTGTGAACAGCAATTTCAAGTTTTGCCACAGATTCTCGATCGGATTTAGCTTTGGCTTATGACTGTTCCATTCAAACACATGAATGTGCTTTATTCTAAACCTTTCCATTGTAACCCTGGCAGTATGTTTAGGGTCCTACACTGTAGTATCAAGTCTTTTGCAGCCTGTAACAGGTTTTCCTCCAGGATTGCCCTGTATTAGCTCCATCTATCTTCCCATCAACTCCTGACCAGCTTCCCTGTCTCTGCTGAAGAAAAGTATCTCCAAAGCATGATGCTGCCATCACATTTGATGGTGTGGATGGTGTTTTCATGGTGATGTGCAGTGATAGTTTTCAATCACCCAGACTTTTGCACTGAACTGAAAAAGTTCTGCTTTGGCCTCAGCTGATCACAGCACCTTCTTCCAAATGCTAGCTGTGCTAGATTTTATAAAAAGATAGGATCACAGGATTTTATCGCATTGTTACCCCTCTACAAATCACTTGAGGCCACATCTAGAATATGGGATCCAGTTTTGGACTCCGCATTTTAAAAAGGATATTCAGAAGTTAGAATCAGTTCAAAGATGGGCAACTAGATTATTACAAGGAATGGAAGGCCTCTCATATGAGGAGAGGTTGGAAAAGTTGGGCTTGTTTAGCTTAGAAAAAAATACATATGAGATCTCATTTATATGAATAAATGTGTGGTCTTCCTTCCAAAGAACATCCATAGGACTGGAGACACGGACTATGCATGAAGGAAAGGCAATTCCGTCAACTAAATGGGAAAGGGTTCTTTACAGTTCAAGCAGTAAAATTGTGAAATGCCAACCAAAAGAGGTTGTAATGGCAGACATTGATAGCTTTTAAAAAGGGCTGGATGATTTCCTCAGCATAAATGGCATTGTTGGTTATAGATAATCTAGTGACATCGAATTTATAATTGGGAGAGAAAGGTTGAACTTGATGGATTTTGATATTTTTTTCAACCTATGTAACTATGGCTTCTTATGGCTTGCTTTCTAAAAATGTTTTTTTCTTGACACTCTTCCATCAAGGCTAGATTTGTGGAATATACGGCTAATAGTTCTCCTGTGGACAGATTCTCCTACCCGAGCTGTAGATCTCTGCAGCTTCTCCAGAGTGACCTTGGGACACTTGGCTGCTTCTCTAATTAGCGCTCTCCCTGCTTGGGATGTCAATTTAGGTGGACAGCCATGTCTTGGGAGGTTTGCCGTTTTGGCATACTCCTTCCATTTCTGGATGCTTGATTAAACAGAGCTCTGAGATGTTCATAGCTTGGGCTATTTTTTTTTTAAATAACCTAACTAACCCTTTAATCTTCTCCACAACTTTATCCTTGACTTGTCTGGTGTGTTCCTTGGTTTTTGCAATTATTTCATCCCTGATGTTCTCAAACAAACCTCTGAGGCCTTCACAGAACAGCTCTGGTTATACGGAGAATAAATTATACATAGGTGGACTCAATTTACTAATTGTGACTTCTGAAGGCAATTGGTCATTCAGGATTTTATTTTGGAGTATCAAAATACAGAGGGCTAAATACAAATACACCTCACAATTTTTAGATTTATATTCGAACAGTCATGGTGAGGCCTCGCTGAGTCTGTGAGCCACCTATATAATAACCGTAGTCTCTCTCCACATTCGGCAGTCGGGAAGCGAATCTATTGGTCTTCAATACTTTGTTCATATCAGGTGCTGTGGATGTAGTATGGGTAAAGAAATAACTTAATGCCAATTCCTCTATGAAAACTATCACTGTAACAAAACCTCTCCCGTTTTGCATGTTATGCCTTAATTTTCTTCTTATTCACTTTTAATCTTTGAGTTAAAATATGTAATTGTCCAACTAGGCTCAGGACTGGGATCCGATTTCTATAGCTGCCTCTGGCTTCATGGATGGAGACGTCCTGCTGGTGCAGTCAGAACGCAGCTCTTTAAAAAGGTCATGTTTGAATATAATTTCCATCTGCAGGCATCATGTTATAGAGCAGGAGAAGCTGATCAGATTGATGTACATTTTTAGGAGAAAAGTTTCAGTAAAATCGCTTGTTTGCATACACCAGTCCAGGGGGCGGTCCCACTCGGTGTGTGACTGTGCAGGCAGAGCTAATTATCAATCACTAGTAGCACCGCCCTCTGAGCTTGTATACAGTGGGGAAAATAAGTATATGATACACTGCTGATTTTGCACGTTTTCCTACCTACAAAGACTGGAGAGGTCTGTAATTTTTATCATAGGTACACTTCAACTGTGAGAGACAGAATCTAAAAATAAAGATCTAAAAATTTTCTGGTTTTTATTTTTAGATTCTGCCTCACAGTTGAAGTGTACCTATGATAAAAATTAGACCTCTCCAGTCTTTGTAGGTAGAAAATTGCAAAATCGTCAGTTTATCAAATACTTTTTCTCCCCACTGTAAATGCACAAAAACTCCAGGGATTTCAATGAATAACATGCAAGTTATGCTGAATCTTTTCCCACCACCTATATATCCTTCTGCTGAGCCTCTCCAGCTCTATACTGTGACCTCTAACCTTGTACATACAATCTCATCTGTGGACAGGAATGCGACAGACTCTTCTTAAGTCACTCTGAAAATGAGTCCTGTATACGTATCTGGTCTTCCAAAGGTACCTGAGCAGTGCCACCCAGTGGCCACACTACGCCAAGACCGGAGGTCTCTACTGACAGTACCAGCGTCTGCACTAGTGCTTGTGGACAGGCGATTGTGCTGCGGTGTTTCAGTGATCATCTGCCATTTCTTCCTGATTTGTATGATAAAGGTGGCACAATGTGATGAAATGACCTTTCTGTAGGCTTGAGGTCCCAAGCCTGACACAGCTATACAGAATACAGCGGGATCACAACTGCATCGTCTGCCTGGCACATTGTGGGCTCACATGTCTGCGCACGTTGCTTTGTCCAGGTTCCCTTGTATAGTGCAGCGGTCTCGCCGAATATCCAGCAGTGTCTGATCTCTATATAATGAATTGAATTCTCCTTCTGCAGAATCGGAAGACTGTTTGATGGAACGGAGCCCATAGTCCTGGACAGTTTAAAGCAACATTACTTTATCGACAGAGATGGCCAAATGTTTCGTTATATATTGAATTTCCTGCGCACATCAAAGCTTCTCATCTCTGATGATTTCAAAGTGAGTATCGCTGTATAAACCATGTGCAAATTAACCCTAGAGTCGCAATACAAAGTAGGGAGCTGTGTCCCCAAAAAGAATCCACCCAGATATCTGTTATTGGGGCCGCTGGTGATATCCGGCCATCCATGGTGCACTCATTACTGGCAAATCCACCGGAATTTATATGGTCAGTAATCCATAGAGCAGAATCATTCTTTTATTTTTTTTATTTTTTATTTTTTACAAAAGTTTTATTTGACTTGTAAAACACCCTTGGTTTCATATGATATTAACCCTTAAATAGCAGCTGATAAAACGCTGCCCACTGAATTCAGTGGGAAGACACTGACAACATCGGCATAAATCCCTGGGTGGAGAAGTCCTTTTGTAATATGGTGATAATGTTTCTTTGATTGTACAAGGCCTAAATGTTAATTTTAACATGTAAAGTTATCAAATCTTCCTTCAATTTTCTAGAAGAAAAAACAAAATATCTACTGTACCGCTAGTTATATATACAAATTTTAGACTAGTACTATTAAAGGCAATCTTTACTTTCAAGCCATTTGTATTTATAGTAGATTCTATTTAAAGGGACCTGCCAGCTTGTTTTTTTACATATGAAAATAGTGGTATGGATGAGTAGGCATTTGTTCTGAAAATATTTTTTTTTCCCGTGGAGCTCATAAGAAATCTAGCGCAGAAATCCTATGCTAATCAAGCTGGAAGGGCATTGGGGGTGTGTCAATGTAGTTTGCTTCTTCCAGTTGTATTGCCATGCCCTCGCTGCACTTACAGCCTGCTTTACACCCCTTACACCCCCCCAGTCTGACACATATTCTAGCTATGTACCATCAGTGTCTGTGCTAACAACTCATTTTAAGCTTTTCGAACACTCCCTTTCTCTTCAAACATTAGATGTCTCTCTAATTTGGTGGCCCCTCAGTCACTAGACAGCAGCTCTGTTTGGAGACCATTGATGATCTTATAATAATCTTCTCGGCGTCGCCATGGTTGAATGCTTTGTTCTCAATTCCAGGATTACACACTACTGTATGAAGAGGCCAAGTACTTTCAGCTGCAGCCCATGCTTCTGGAACTGGAGAGGTGGAAGCAGGACAGGGAAGCCGGGCGCTTTTCCAGGCCCTGCGAGTGCTTGGTTGTCAGAGTTGCCCCAGATCTCGGCGAAAGGATAACCCTGAGCGGAGACAAGTCCCTAATAGAAGAAGTTTTCCCAGAAATTGGGGACGTAATGTGTAATTCGGTTAATGCAGGCTGGAACCACGACTCCACACATGTTATTAGATTTCCGCTCAATGGATACTGTCACCTCAACTCCGTTCAGGTAAAAGAAAAAGTGGATAATGTATCTGATGTCTTTGTGTTAATAGTTTGTGGATGTGATTCAGGGATCAGATGGGCAGCGCACAATACTTTCTGCACATCTCCTGACACTGCATACTCTGACTAGGTTACAGGAAGGGGGGGGGGGTGTAAGGACCAAACTAGGCTACAAGCAAACCCTGGCCAGTTTATGAAGACTATAAAAATGGTTGCAAAAGGTAGTCAGTACCATCAGCGCTTTCTTACAGAAAGCAATAAGTTGAGGTACTGAATGGTCTTCTACTTTGTGAGTTGCTTTCAGATGTTGAGCGCTGTAGAATTCCAGCACAACACATCTAATGTCTACAGAAAGGAAGAATACACCGATTCATAGTAAACTTCATTGGGCTATCCCCATGTGTGTGGGCTATCCCCGTGTGTGGGCTATCCCCGTGTGTGGGCTATCCCCGTGTGTGGGCTATCCCCGTGTGTGGGCTATCCCCGTGTGTGGGCTATCCCCGTGTGTGGGCTATCCCCGTGTGTACTTTATGCACCAAACACAGTGTAAACATACCCAACGCTTTATAGTACCAGCATAATCGATAAGATTCTAGAAATCTCATGCAAACGCTGCTTTTTTTTTTCCTGCACAGATTTTGAGCCCTGCAGTATTTCTCAGTTCTTTCAGTATTTTTGCAGCACTTTTCAATCATTAAAATGGTTGGGGAAAAAAAATCACAGCTAACTTGAGTGTTGTACGCAGCATTTTTCCTGCCACCATTTTGGTGTATTAAGTGCAGAAAAAAATGCTGCAAAAACATAACGTGTGCACATACCCTACTCCTTTGAAAGGTACAAGCAGTTTCACCGGTCCATTATTTCACCTAGTAGTAATCTTATTAGACTGTTATATTTAAAATTTGTTTTTGAACAGAAGGAAAATGGCGAAAAGAGATTCCTTATCAGGAGTACATGACACAACTCCTCGGGACATCCCGTGTTTATTTTTGGGTGTCCTTTTACCAGTGCTGTATTTAAATAGTGTACTGCATAATCTTGATTAGGTCACAAAGCATCAGACCTAGTAAAAGCTTTTGTGGATTGCAGATTCTGGATTCCATAAGTAATAGAGGTGACTAAACCTGCTGTTTTACCCCTTAGAGGGGTTTTCCTAAGATAGTAAATGATTCTCTATCCATCAATTAGAGAATAACTCTTCCCTCTCTGGCAGTGTGACCACTGGGATTGTTACCAATCCTAAGACCAGAGCTATCATGTACACATGCGCTCTACTCGCAGCCTATATCAGTGCTGAAGATCGCTGGTTACAGTACTCTGCTTTTTCTTGCAGAGCCATAGACCATGAATGGAGCAGAGGAGAACATGCTTGACCTTCACTCCTTACTGATGCCTCTCTGCATCGCTTGAGGTGCCAGTTGTCAGTCACTCCAACAATAAGCAAGTTAAAATTTAAGCCCCCATACTCGGATTAACATAAGCCAAACCTGCCAATATCCATGGGTTTGGCCAACAATCTGTGTATGGGAGCCCCAGGCAACTGATTATCGGGGGAGTTCAGGATCTGGCATGTCATGTTTCGCACTGCTGATCATTTTGTTCTAGCTGAAAAAACTCATGGGGCAGCGGCTCTCATAGTGAGCACAGGAGAACTCGTCTGAACAACCTCTCTTGTGTATGGGAGAGCTGGCTGTACGACTGGGCAAAGCATCGTTCAGCTGACCATCTCATGTCTGTCCACCACAGACATGAGATGGTCAGCTGAACGATGCTTTACAGTCTTGGGAAAACTTCTTCTTTGCCACTAAGGCTATTTTCACACTTGCGTCGGTACGGGTCCATCGCTATGCGTCGTGCCGATGTACCGGCGCATGTTGTGAAATTTGTGCACGACGTGGGCAGCAGATGCAGTTTTTCAACGTATCCGCTGCCCATTCTGAAGTCCGGGGAGGAGGGGGCGGAGTTTTAGCTGCGCATGCACAGTAGAAAATGGCAGACGCGACGGACAAAAAAAGTTCACTTGAACGTTTTTTTTCGTGCTGACGGTCCGCCAAAACACGACGGACGCGACATGTGGCCATCCGTCACTAATACAAGTCTATGGGCAAAAAACGCATCCTGCGGGCACATTTGCAGGATCAGTTTTTTTGCCCAAAACGACGGATTAAAAAAAACGCTAGTGTGAAAGTAGCCTAAGCGTCTTGTATTGTAGTTTCAGAATTGACTCGCCACTCTCTAAAGCATTGCCTTTTCCTTTTCTAGGTGCTGGAGAGGTTACAGCAGCGTGGCTTTGAAATTGTGGGATCATGTGGAGGAGGAGTGGACTCTTCTCAGTTCAGTGAATATGTGCTGAGAAGGGAACTGAAAAGGACATCTCGCGCACCCTCTGTCCTACGAATAAAGCAGGAGCCATTAGATTGAACAGACACTTTTCTTATGCAAAATTGGACAATTTCTTTGCAGTTGGGAATCCGTTCCCACAATTGACACTGAGAAAGACATTTCCGTCACCTAAAAAAAAAAAAAAAAAAAGACATTAAACGCTGTTAAACAGCGGGATCAGGAATACACGTCAGGACGGCAACTGCAGCATATTAAAAAAATAAACTCTAAAAATATGAAAGGGTACTGTAATACTACACCTTTGTCTCCTCCTGAGACAATGTACACATGAGAATATTCCACAAGGTGATTTATGGTTATACTGTTTATCATTTACAGCCAGTGAAAATAAGCCTTCAGAGATGTGAGGCGCTGAAGACCCAGTGGCCACCTCCGTGACCAAAGATTAGGGCTTCCAACAAATAAAAAAAAAAAAAATGGGTTATTTATAAAAACTAGGAGATTATTTCTAAAGCTTTTAAAAAGTGTAGGTGTTCCCGGAAGTAACCGATCAGCTTCCTGCTTTTAATTTCAGACTTGTTTTAGCGCTGATTGGGGTCACAGACAACACTACTGTTACGGTATGAGCTCTACAGACTTTGGGCTGTATACAAATCCGCATAGCACATTAAGCCATTTTGTACATTGTTTCTGCCCACCACTTTTAGTTTATTAGGAAAATGTTTATGATCTGTATCTGATCTTTATTTATGATGGGTTTATGAAAACTCTTTTCCTAAAGGAAAAAAAAAAGTTCTGTTTGGTTAACCACTGAGCTTTTGCTTCTGGGAAACGCATGTCCTCAGTGAAGGTTGGAGGCAAAATAGTTACACCCTTTTACCAATGTTACTAGAGACCACACCGTCTACCCCAGTTGGCACTAAAAGGAACATTGAATAAAATCTTTTACTACTTTTATCATTCTCTGACTAGTAAAATTAGTCGGTTTTGCTCGTGCACTCACATGGAAGATGAGCCGACATTGGTATCTTCACCATAGCCAAGATGCATTCCCTACTTGCATGTTGGCAATAATTGTAGACTTTTTTCAGATTAGTTATTAGGCAAGTGTTGACTTGCCAAAGATCCATTTGGGATGTTTCAACAATTTTGCAAATGAACCTCTTTATTTCTACATAGATGTCATGTAAGTATGGGCACTGCAGCAGTTGGAGTACCCCTGTTGCCGACACATGGTAAAGACGGCCATTTCATCGCATGACTTTATACAACAATATAGAATTGCAACTGGTGACATCATTCGGACAATTAATTTTCTACAGCTATTGAAATGACCATAGTTACACACAGACCATTAATGGTAACAGTGATTGCAGTGAATTGACTGGTCCAAAAAAGAAAAGTGTAGTCTTCCCCGCAACATCCCACACGTTCATGGTAACAGAAGTGTTAGAGAATATTCACCAGCATAAAAACTGACTAAACTACCGTTAATGGGGTTGTCTTGAACTGGAAACCTGATTCCTAGCTCTACTCCAAGCCTCCAAAATCAGATTAGCAATTTACTGCCAGGACCACCCTTTGTTAAAACCTACCGTATTTTTCAGACTATAAGACGTACCCCAGATTTTCAGAAGGAAAATAGGGGGAAAAAAGTAATGCATCAAATGGGGGTCCGTTTTACAGTTTGACTTCAGCTTATGGGGGGGGGCTTGGCAGCGCTGGTGGAGCAGGGTCACAGGAGATATTTGGTGGTCCAGCGGTGATCTGACTCTCATCCCAGGCTGGTGCGGCAGGTTCAGTGGTGTGAGGGCTCTGCCGACATTTTGTGAAAGCCCAGAGCCCCCAAACATCCATTGCTGCAGTGCAGTGGCATCTGGGAAAATGGCCGCCAGAGGCGGCACATGCCGAGATTTAGATCTCGGCACTGCATTGCAGCAATGGAAGTTCGGGGGCTCCGTGCTTTCCCAAAATGTCAGTAGAGCTCCCACACCACCGAGCACCGGCAAACCAGCCTGGCATGGGAGTTAGATCAGAGCCCTGCAGCGTCGGACTACTGAACACCCCCTCTTTTCATCCTAGGACTGACAGAATCATCCGACTCCTGGTAAGTACATTTGGACTATAAGACACACCCCCATTTTCCCCAAAAAAATTTAGGGAAAAGGTGCGGCTTATAGTCCAAAAATACGGTATATTCCCTATTGTAGGCAGCGCACAGCAGCTCAGGTTGTTATGACATATGAACCATGTGAGACTCGGCGCCAGTCCGGGAAATGAGCTACGGGAGGTAAGTTTAGGATACATTCTATTTTACATTGAGGAATGTAAAGTATTTAAGAAGTTTTGTTTGAGAAGTTGACAACTGCCTTAAGTCATCCCTCCAAAGTTTTGATTGCTATCAATTTTGAAGTCCCATAAAACCACTTAAAGTATCAATTGTAGTCTGTGAAACTTAACTATCGAGTGCTGCTTGGAACTACAGTCAATCTATGAAGAAACTAGAGCTAAAGTCATGGCCAAAAGTGTTGGCACCCTTGAAGTTGTTTCAGAAAATGAAGCATTTCTCCCAGAAAAGTTTTGCAATTACACATGTTTTGTTATACATATGTTTATTTCCCTTGTGTGTATTGGAGCAACACAAAAAAAAGAGAGGTAAATTGGACATAATTTTACACACAGCCCCAAAAATGGGCTGGATAAAATTGGTGGTGACTTTCCAACATTTTGGGTACACAACTTTGTTCCAAGAATGTGATGTTCGTTCAAACTCACCTGTGGTAAGCAACAGGTGTGGGCAATATAAAAATTACACCTGAAGCCAGATAAAATGGAAGAAGTTGACTCAATCTTTGCATTGTATGTCTGTTTGTGCCAGACTAAACATGGAGAATATAAAGAAGAGAACTGTCTTGGGACTTGAGAACCAAAATTGTTGAAAAATATTAACAATCTCAAGGTTATATGTCTATCTCCAGAGATTTTAATGTTCCTTTGTCCACAATGCACAACATAATCAAGAAGTTTACAACCCATGGCATCGTAGCTAATCTCCCTGGGCATGGATGGCAAGGAAAAATTGATGAAAGGTTACCACGCAGCATAGTCCAGATGGTGGATAAGTAGTTCCAAAGAAATTCAAGCTGTCTTGCAAGTTCAGGGTGCATCATTGTCAGTGTGAGCAATCCATCAGCATTTGAATGAAATTAAACACTGTGGTAGGAGACCCAGGAGGACCTCACTCCTGACACAGAGACATAACAAAGCTAGACTGCAGTATGTCAAAATGTACGTGAGTAACCCAAAATCCTTCTGGGAATGCGTCTTGTGGACGGATGACACCAAGATAGAGCTTTGTGGTAAAGAACATCATTCTACTGTTTACTAAAACGGAATGAGACCAACAAAGAAAAGAACCTACAGTAAAGTATGGTGGAGATTCAAAAATGTTTTGGGGTAATTTTGCGGTCTGTGGCACTGGGTCCCTTGATTGTGCGAGGCATCATGAAATCTGAAGTTTACCACTAGATTTTGGGTTGCAATGTAGTGCCCAGTGTCTGAAAGGTGGGTTTGCTTCCTAGGTCATTGATCTTCCAGAAGGACAATGACCTCAAACATACTTCAAGAAGCACCCAGAAATGGATGGAAACAAAGTATTGGAGAGCTCTGAAGTGGCCAGCGATGAGTCTGAATCTAAATCTCATTGAACACCTGTGGAGAGATCTTAAAATTGCTGTTGGGAGGGAGGCGCCTTTCAATTATGAGAGATTTGGAGCAGTTTGTAAAAGAAGAGTGGTCCAAAATTCCAGTTGAGTGGAGTAAGGCTAGTTTCACATTTGCAGTTAAGTCCGCAGCGTATCGTCTGCAAACGCATGCAAAAAGGCATGCAAACGTCTGATAACGCAGCGTTTTTTATCCGCATCAGCTTACACATGATGGTAAAAAAAAACGCAGCGTTTGCATGCGTTTTTACATGTGTTTGCGCTTTTTATGCACATGAGCTTGATATTTCCAGGAGGGTGTGTCTTTAATGGGCATGTCTAAATCAGTTCCTGGACATGCGCAGTCCAAAGTACACAAGCGCATCAAACGCATGCGTACGCAAAGACGTGTACGCATGCGTTCCCATAGACAGTAATGCGGTTTTTTGCCGCAGTCCTTGCGCTAACAACCGCATACGTTTCTAGGCGGCAAATTGACGCTTCTAAAATTACTACATGTAGCGTTTACCGCTCCAAGCCGCAAACGACGCATGCGTCGTCAAACGCGGCAGAACGCAACCAATCGCAGACGCCTGCGTCCCTAATGTTAAATATAGGAAAACACGACACATACAGAAAATTGCGGCACAAACGCTGTGGACACAACCGCAAATGTGAAACCAGCCTAAGAAGCTTATTGACGATTATAGGAAGTGATTGTTTCCAGTTATTTATTCCAAAGGGTATGCAACCAAAAATTAAGTTGAGGGTGCCAGTAATTTTGTCCAGCCCATTTTGAAGATTTTGTGTGAAATAATGGCCAATTTGCCTTTTTTCCTGTCATATGTGTTCTCCCAATACACGCAAAGGAAATAAACGTGTAATTGCAATAAATTTCTGGGAGAAATGATTCATTTTCTGGAACAATTTCAAGGATGCCAACACTTTCTGCCATGGCAGTACGTCACTAAGCTACACATTTTTCTCATGTGTCCAGTGCAGTTTCCTTAGGAAAAAACATCAAAAGAGTTCCAGAGATGAAAAGGATTAAGCTTTCTTTGGGAGGCTTTATACCTTAACCCGTATAGGATCTATTGTCTTTACAACCATTTTTTTCCTTTGTTCTAATAAATCTGAAATAAAAAATAAAGCAACTGTTAAAAAATTGGATTGACCTTTCCCCAAATCTCTTGTATAAGTGAGGTGCTGTCCGAAAGGGCAGGCTTCCCATAAACTAACAAGTCTGGCACTGTAGCACACAAGACTCTGAAGTTTATGCTCCAGGTTGTTGCATCTGCCGCTCTTGGTTACAGTCTACAAACAAAACCTGTCTGTCATCCTTTCTTTGCCTGCCTACTCCTGAGGACTATGAATTAATCATGATCGATGCAAGATGGCATTATTCACACACAGAATGTTACATATCTGAAGAAACATCTTTCTAGATTTTCTAACAAGTCATTGTTTAGACAGTCGTTTGTGTAAGGGAAGAAGCGGGTAGTGAGAGACTGCCATACTGGCAAGGGCATTGCAAGAAAGGCAGTAAGTGAATACTTGAACGGAGACACCCACTAAGCTCAGAGCTTGCAGCTTCAAGTGAAAAATACTAGTACACACCATATTTAAAAATAAACTTGTGGTTTTTTTCATGGCAAGCGGTAATTTTGTATTTCTCCCTTTTTAACATGTGTTGACAGGTTATATACGGTAAATCTTTTACTTTCACACAGGCATGAAATTTAAGGATTTTTTTGCAATGCGGAGATAACTGGAGAACAAGATCCAATGTCATCAAACTAATAAAGTCAATAAATCGAGATGCTGCTTGCAAAAATTAAACTACTTAGGAGTCATTTATGATGGTTCAGATAATATTGGAAGCCCAAATCACAATATAAACACGATAGAAAAATGAATCTGATTGTTGCTGTGACTTACTCAATTATCCACTGTGTGGAAAAGTAGCAATTAATCGCTGCATTCTGACCATATTCTTAATTTATGTAGAGACCTTTTCCCAGTTATTAGTGTTATTTGTCTGTTTTCATAGCTCCAATTCATGTATTCAGTTTGCTTGTGCGACAAACTTGGTTTAGGGTTTGGGAGGTAAAAGGTATAAACCTAATTTTACATATTCCGACTGCTCTATACTAGTTTCTGGTTATGCATAACGTTCAAACTATTTCTCATTTTACAGATCTCTGTTTGTTTTTACACTACTGCCATTTGTAGTTTGGTTATATGTTTTGCCTTTTTGAATTTTTAATGGGATCATATTTGGAATACATAATTTTAGTAAACATGGTGATTAAATTTTGATCGTCCTTTCTTCCCTTCCTTCAAGGATCAGATGTTAAGTTGTCAATCGCTCCTCATCTGTATTATTTTTACTTTTCAGTTGTTCATCAATATTGTGATGTTTTGGTTTTTTTTTTTAGATCTTGATGAATCATTGACTTCATCAGGTCATGCAGGCTACCAGCAGATTGGGAATTATGGTCACTTACCATAACACCATAGGGAAAGCTATTGTTAGACGCGCCGTACCTAATGTTTGCAATTATTAAACACATTAACAAATGATTGTTGTGCCCACCTTTATGTTTCTCAGCCTTCTTATAGCACCATGTTTAGTCCACTCTCTAGCAATTTTGTTTTCAATTAATAGGGTCCCTTGGGGGACAATTTTTTTTTTTTTTTTTTTTTAAATGCTTTCAAATAAGATCAAATGCATTTTTGCAATTGGGTTTAATTCACAATTTTGCAGAATTTGTCTTCTATAGGCTATGTTTTGCTCTGGCTATCACTGGCGGCAGAATCATTTGGGGGATTGGATACTTTTTTTAGATGTATTGGGGACATGATTTGGGGTACCCTTACAATTATATACACTCATCAGCATTAAAATTACAACACCATGAAGGAAAAGTTGTGGACAGCACAAGATCGATAGACCTGTAAATCATATGAAAATTACAAAAATACCTCAATTTATTTATTATCAATTATGAACACCACATCCTGAAATACAGTAATACACCTTGGCTGCTATCAATTATGTTACTGATGATTGTCTGAAGAATGTTCTGCCTCTCTGAATGCATTTGGGCAAATCATCAAGATCTGCTGGCAGCTCCGTTTGCAATTATCCTTGCATCAAAGACAAAAGCAAGACTACTTGCTGGATGATAGACCTTTATGCCAGTCTCCATCTATACACCACTCCTTATTTCCGTGATTATAACATGGTGTGGCATAATGTACGGTAGCTGGATCCATCTAATCTTCATTTCGGGTACACTAACTGCTCTGTACAACATCGAGAAAATGACTGTGCCACTGGTTCCATGAGTAAGTGTCCCAGGATGCATGTTGCTCCTTCTATGAGCAGCCTGTGTGTCTCAAACATACTATAATAGCCTATACAAGGCCGAGAATTGCTGATCTACCGCCTAGAAGGCCATGTAAGTGCAGGGGCTCTGGGCCTTCACAAAATGTCGGCAGAGACCCCGCACCACTGAACACCCACGGCGGCGTGCCGCACATCCGAACACTTCCTCGTCCCAGCCTGCGGCTTGCAGCAACTCTCCACTCTTGCCTCCTCCAGCAGAGACCCTGCTCCACTGTGGCTGGTAAGGTATATCCGCAAATTTGGGTGAAAAAAAGTGCGTCTTATAACCTGAAAAATACGGTATGTGTCTTTTTATATGTAAACTTCTGGTTTCAACTGTAGCTTTTACTGTATGGTGGGAGGTTGGTGCTTGCTATTTGAGACGGTGTTTGGTGGATTTATCTGTGACTGCTGCTAGGTTTTGGGTGTGTGTTTGTCCCCTCCTCCTACTTTTTACCCCATCCTCTACTCCCCAGTGCATTCCTCTGTTGTTTATGTGAGTATATTTGGATAATTGGTATTTTTCTTTATCCCTGTTTGTATCACTTTGTTAGTCTGGTTGGCGTATTATGGTACACTACTATCCTCTTCCCTGGGTGGGGGAAGGGTACAGACGGAGGGCAGGTTCAGGAGCTAAGGCAAAGTGCGTGGCCCCCGGCATCACCATCAGAAGTAATCCATGGAACAGGGCGAAATAGGACGCCCCTAGTGTTGGGGACACAGAAGGAGCCCCTGGTCCCTGACAACAGAGCTGTGACATTAGCTCTGGCCGAAACCATTTTTTGATCCATTAGGGTATGTGCACACGTTGCAGATTTGCCTGTGGAATTTTCTGTGCTGATTCTGCATCTCTTGGCAGAAAATGCAGGTAAAAATCTGCGCAGATTTGATGCGGATTTTTATGTGTTTTTTTTTCATGCGGACTTGAATGTGTTTTTGTAAGCTAAATAAAGATCTATTATTTAACAAAAAAAGAATTGTGATGTCATTTCGTGTCCAACCTCTTCATTTACATGCACCATTGAATAATAATGTTTACACACACAGATAGATCTATAGATGGATAGATAGATCTATAGATAGATTGAACTATCTATAGATCTATCCTCTATAGATCTATCTATAGCTCTATCTGTAGATCGATCTATCCCATATCTATCTATAGATCTATTATCTATAGATCTATAGATCTGTCATCTATCTATAGATCTATCTCCCAGATATATCTATAGATAATACCAAGCCCTATGTTTAGTAATAAACAATAAAATGGTACATAAAGAGTTAAATAAAGACACACACACACACACAAAATCTGCTTTAGGCCAGGGTCACACTTGCGAGAAACTTGCATGAGTCTCGCACCTCAATGCCGGCACTCGGACTTGAGCGTTGAGCTGCATAGAAATCCATGCATAGGAAGGGGTTAATACCCATGGATCTTCCCAGGCTATGAATATCAGCCCGCAGATGTATATTTAGTCTTCACTGGCTATTAAAATAGGGGGACCCCCCAAAAAAATGACGTGGGGTCCCCCGGTAATTAATAGCCAGGCTATGCAGGCTGATATTAATGACCTAGCAACCATGGATATTGCCCCCCGGCTACAAACACCAGCTCACAGCCACCCCAGAAAAGGTACATCTCTAAGATGCATCAATTCTGGCACTTGGCCTCTCTCTTCCCACTGCCCTGTAGCGGTGGCATATGGGGTAATATTTGTGGGGTTGATGTCACCTTTGAATTTAAGGTGACATCAAGCCAGCTTAGTAATGGAGAGGTGTCAATAAGTTACCTATCCATTACTAATCCTAATAAATAGCCAGAATAAAGTATTTTAATGAAATAAAACACTACACAGTTTGCCATCTTTATTGTTGTGCCTAATGCATGCGACGCCCTTGATCTCCTGCAAAAAAATAAATAAATAAACCAACACAAATACTCCCTGGTCTGATGTAGTCCATTTAATAACGAGTGTCCCACGACGATCTCCCAAAAAGAGCAGTCACATCAGGAGATGTGACCGCTCTACAGGGATTCCAGTGACACACTGACAGGAGACAATGGCTCCTGCAGTGTTATCACTGAGGGTTCAATGAGTTCAGGCTCTCACGTTACAGCACTGCTGCGTGAGAATTTTTCCACACAGCGGTGCCTCAAGTGACAGTTTGAACTCTGCTGAACTCACAGAGGTGGAGGGATACAGTGTGGAGGATCTCATGTCATTGTATTACCGGAGCCCCTGGAGTGCGGTCACATCTGCCGATGTGACAGCTCTCCACAGGAGATCATCGTGGGACACTCGTTATTAAATGGATTATGTTGGAACAGAGAGTATATTGTTGGTTTATTTTATTTTTTACAGGTGATCGAGGGTGTCAGGGACTAGGTGATTGGTGAGTATGTGTTTTTCTGTTTTTTTTTACACTTGAACACAGTAGCCGGATGATGGGACTACAGCTGTCCCATCATCCAGCTAGCTGTCACTGTAGCAGGCATAGCCGGATGGGACTAGTAGTCCCTTCAGACGATGCCTGCTTACATACAGACCTGCACACTCACGCAGCCCCGCACACACACAGCCTCACAGACACATCAACACCCGCACGCAGACACAGTATCCACCCACACACTCTTCCTCCCGATCTGCAGCATTTCTTGCAGGCAACACCGCAACAAAACCACAGATCTTTTTAAACCTGCTGTTTTGCCTGACTCAATGGTAGTCAATGGGTGCAGAAATGCTGCAGATCCGCAAAAAGAATTGACATGCTGTGGAAAATAAAACGCAAATACACGCGTTTTTTTCTGCAGTATGTGCACAACAATTCTTAATTTGCCATTGACTAACATTGCTTGTGCACAACACTGCGGATTTGATGCAATTCCGTGCATCCAAAAATGCTGTGGAAACGCATCAAAATCCATCACTGCTATGACAGGGCAACCGCTGCAGCTTAGTCTGGAGGTGGCAGATCTACGCACTGTTGTTTTCAATCACTCTAACACATCATGTTTTGGGAAGAGACTGTTAGGCAACCCTGAGGCTGCCGTCACACTAGCAGTATTTCGTCAGTATTTTACATCAGTATTTGTAAGCCAAAACCAGGAGTGGGTGATAAATGCAGAAGTGGTGCATATGTTTCTATTATACTTTTCCTCTAATTGTTCCACTCCTGGTGTTGGCTTACAAATACTGATGTAAAATACTGACCAAATACTGCTAGTGTGACGGCAGCTTAAGTGGAGCCCAAGATCTCTTTGCCTGACAGGTTCTCCGGGGGAAGGGGGTGTGTGTGACAAGTTTGTTGTTTACAGGTAGGCACATAAGCTATATTTCAGGTTATATCCTTGTTCCTCAGGAACCGAGGACCAGTCGCTGCAGACGATGGAGGAATTTTTTATTTGCACTGGGTCTTATTCACGACAATCCGACCACGTTTCCCTGGCTAAATCCACACAATGTCAGCTTCGACAGGGAGACCAGCCAGCAGAGTATTGCTCCGAGATTCGGAAGTGGTCCACTGACACTAAGTGGAATGACCCTGCACTATGTAGCCAGTTCTGTCAAGTGCTATGAGTAAGGGTGAAAGATACATCAGCCCTGCCTGAGACTCCAGTTTCCCTTGAGGCGGCCATGACTCTGGTGATCCGGTTGAGTCGCCGTCTTCGCAAGAGACATAAAGCGAAATCTCAATAAGCAGGAGGTCCGGGACCAAGGGAAATATCTGTGGAACCCATGCAGTTGGGTGGGGCAACTCATTCTGGAAATAAGACTGTAGTTTGCCATAAAGGTTGAGTATGTTTTACTGTATGAGAAAGGTCAATTTTGTGGACACATGTCCTTCTCTATCTCACTGTAAGCAGCCGCCGGAAAGCTAAGAAGCCCGGATTGCGGGGAGGTTAACAACACGGGTGTACATATCTCCTTCATGTGTACATTTTTTCTACCTGCTGAAATCCATCTGGACAAAAATAAGGTGGTTATTTCTGCCTTTCTGGACAGTGGGGCAGGGTTTATCTTGATCCATGCTAGGTTCATCCTGGTCCAGTGCCTCAGACCACATACATTGTCTAGACCTATGCCCATAATCATCATCGACTCCGCACCCTTGATATAAGGGTATTTTACTCAAGTTGTCAGAGGGCTACATCTACAGGTAGGAGCCATGCATTCAGAAGGTATTGACTGTTATGTGCTCTTGGATTTCCTTGGCTCACTCTATGCAACCTTGTGATAGATTGGCAGACTCGGGAGGTGATAAAGTGGAGTGAGTATTGTCAAGGACACTGCTTGGACACCCGGCTTGCAAGGGTGGATAACCAGTCTGTGCCTAAATACCTGTCTGACTTTTGTGCTTTTAGAGCAGGGGTGCCAAGAACTTCCTCCCCATCATCTTTATGACTGCATCGTTAATCTTGTCCGTTGGGCCAAGCTGCTAAAATGCAGACTATATAATATCTTTGGTCCAGAGAGGCAGGCCATGAAGGACTATATGGCAGAAAGTTTGGCAAAGGGTCATATCAGACCATCCTCATCCCCCATTGTTGCAGGTTTTTTCTTTGTAAAGAAGAAAGACGGAGGTTACACCCCTGCCTAGATTTGCGCTAATTTAATCAGATCACAGTCTGGGATTCGTATCCACTCCCTCTCATCCCGGAACTCTTTAATCAGATGGTAGGAGCAAAATGGTTTTCTAAAATGGATCTCAGGGGGCATATAATCTTTCATATTAAAGAGGGGGATGAGTGAAAAACAGCTTTCAATACGCTTGACGGACACTATGAGAACCTTGTAATGCCATTTGGGTTGACTAATGCTCTGCCATCTTTCAGCACTTTGTAAATTACATCTTTAGTCACTTGGTAGGTAGACTTGTTGCGATCTATCTTCATGCCATATTAATTTATTCACCTGACCTTGATTCACATCAGGTACATGTCAGGCAGGTCTTCCAGATACTCAGAGACAATAAGTTAAAGGTCAAGCCAGAGAAATGTATGTTCTCGGGTGAGGAGATCCCTTTTCTAGGCTATGTTTTATCTTCCACCGGTTTTACATGGATCCGGCGAAAGACTGGGCAGTGCTAGATTGGGATTGTCCTGAGGGTTTGAAGGTATTACAAAGGTATTTGGGTTTCACTAACTACTACCTTAAGTTCATCAAAAACTTTTCGGTAGTGGCCAAACTCTGACAGATATGACTAGGAAAAGGACAGACTTTTTCAGATGGTTTAGTACAGCCAGGGAGGCATTCGATACCTTGAAGGAGTTTTTGTCATCTGCCCTAATTCTCACACAGCCTGACGTCACTCAGCTATTTACTGTAGAAGTCAACGTGTCTGAAGTGGGGGTGGGAGCCATATTGTCGCAGGTTGCGTTTCCTGGCAAATTGCATCCCTGTCCATACTTTTCTAAAAAAAACTAATCTGCGGAGAGAAATTCTGACATTGATAACAGGGAACTCTTGGCAATCAAGGGGGCAGTTCATCCAGTTATGGTAATCACGGATCATAAGAATCTTGCATATCTGGAGTTTGCAAAATGTCTAATGTCTGGAGAGGCAAGATGGGCATTGTTCTTGACCAGGTTTAACTTTTTTGTTACATATAAGCTGGGGAACAAGAACATTAAGGCAGGTGCCTCATCTCATTGTTTTCCTGGGGTGGAGATAATTGTGAACTGGTTTCTACACTACAAAAAGGGGTGACTACTGCTTCTATATGCTCCAATTTTGAGAAAGAGGTTGTTGAGGCTCAGGGCCCCCCTTGCTGCCTATCCGTTAGGTAAATTTCCTTCTGAGAGTTCTTAGTGGACATCATGATTCGATCTTCGCCAATAAAAAAAGTCACTATAGATCATCTTACTCAGTGCTTTTGGTGGTCAGAGGTACATCAGGATGTCTGGGAGTAAGTAGCCACCTGCAGTGTCAGCACATTCTAAAACTGCTCATACTTGACCGTCTGAGTCTCTCCAACCACTGGCATTTCTGAGTAGACCTTGGACTCATTTATCAGTCAATTTTATTACTTATCTACCCGTGTCGGTAGGTGGTACTGTAATTTTGGTGGTGGTGGTGCACAGATTCAGTAAAATGTCACATTTTGTTGCTCTACCCGCTTTACCTAATGTCAAGACCTTGGCGCAAATTTTCATCAGAGATATACATGGGATCCCTATGGATATTGTTTCTGATTGGGGGTTGCGGTTTATTTCCTAATTTTGGAGGGTATTTTGCACTTGTTTGGGGATTCATCTTTTGTTCTCTTAAGCATTTCTCCCGCAGTCTAATGGGCAAGCTGAATGGGTTAACCAGAACCTTGAGACTTCTCTTAAGTGTCTTGTGTCTGAGAATCAGGAGGATTGAGTTACCTACTTACCTCTAGCGGAATTTGCAGTAAATAATCATTATCATGAGTCTACTGGTAAGTTCCCGTTCTTCGGGGCATATGGGTTTTATCCTCTGTTCAGCTCATTTAATAGGAATTGTTTTTTATGGAATACCTGAAGAATGGTTTTCTTCATCAATTATGTCTGTGTAGCAATGGGTTCGTGATAATTTGAGGAAGATGGTATTCAAATATAAGAGTGTGCCTGATCAGAGACATTTGGTGGGTCCGGATCTGTGTGTTGGTGACTTGGTGTGGTTGTCCTCAAGGAACATTAAGTTGAAGTTTCCCTCTTGGAAACTGGGTCTCAAGTTCATCAGTCCTTATAAGATTGTGACCATCGTCAATCCCACAGCATTCCGCCTAGCTTTGCCGCTCATTTCTGGGATCCATAATGTGTTTCATCTAACTCTACTGAAAAAATAAGTTGCGTCCTGTGTACCATCACCAGTACCGCCATCTCTGCTCATTGTGGATGGAATTTGGAATTTCCAATAGTTAATTGATTCTTGCTTAGTTTGTCAGTCGCTTCAGTATCTGGTACACTGGAAGGGTAAGGCTATGTTCACACTTTGCGGTTTTTGCTGCAGATCCACAGCGGATTTGACGCTGTGGATCCGCAGCAGTTTTCCATGCAGGGTACAGTACAATGTTACCCTATGGAAAAGAAAAACCGCTGTGCTCACATTGCGGAAAATACCTTTAAAAACCGCGCGGAATTGCTGCGGAAAAAAAGAAGGAGCATGTCACTTCTTTCTGCGGATTCCGCAGCGGTTTTCAACATGCACCAATAGAAAAGTGCTGTTGAAAACCCGCAGAGGAATCCGCAGGAAAATCCACAGTGAAAACCGCAGCGGTTTTGCACTGCGGTTTTTCAAAATCCGCAGCAAAATCTGCAAAGTGTGAACATGCCCTTACAGTCCTAAAGAGAGAATGTGGATACCAGCATCTGACATCCATGTAGCCAGGTTGATCCAGTATTTTCACGTGGCACACTCTGATAAACCCAGTTCTGAGGTTCTGGAGGTCTCTAATAGAAGGGGAGGTAGTGTCACAGGTTTACTGTGACAAAGAGGAGCCAGAAGACCGCAGCGTCTGATATCTCCTACTCTTGCACTGATTGGAAACACTTCACCTTCTCATTAAACGGTGCAGGTTTCTTTCAGCAGTTGATCTGCTCAGTTGATAGCTCCTGTGATCTTTCCTGCATTTAGGCACTCAGCTGTTCATGGTTAGCCACTCCCATCTCCTATATTATCTGGGCACTGGCAAGCACTCATTGCTAGAGCTAGCATGTGCTGCATGGTGCGAAGTTGTAGGTTGTTATTTGAGAAGGTATTTGGTGGATTCATCTGTGACTGGTGCTAGGTTTTGGGTGTGTGTTTATGTCCCCTCCTTCTGCTACTTTAGTTTTACCCGCCACCCCATCTGCATTCCTCTGTTGTTTGTGTGAGTATATTTGTATGATTTTTATTTTCCTTTAACTCAATTTTTATTACATTGTAAGCATGGTTTGTGTATTACCATACACTACTACTCCCCTCTTCCCTGGGTGGAAGAAGTGTAGAAACTGAGGTCGGATTCAGGAGCTAAGGCAAGGTCTGTGGCCCCAGTGTTTTCACCATCAGAAGTAATCCAGTGTTTTTTATTTATTTATTTAGTTTTGTATTTTCCCAAGGGTAACAGGAGAAATTGGACCCCAAAAGTTGTTGTCCAACTTGTCCTGAGTACCCTGATACCCCATATGTGGGGGGAACCACCGTTTGGGCGCATGGCAGAGCTTGGAAAGGAAGGAGCGCCGGTTGGAATGCAGACTTAGATGGAATGTTCTGCAGGTGTCACATTGCGTTTGCAGAGCCCCTAATGTACCTAAACAGTAGAAACCCCCCACAAGTGACCCCATATTGGAAACTAGACCCCCAAGGAACTCATCTAGATGTGTTGTGAGAACTTTGAACCCCCAAGTGTTTCACTACAATTTATAACGCAGAGCCGTGAAAATAAAAAATATTTTTTTTCCCACAAAAATGTTTTTTAGCCCCCCAAATTTTTATTTTCCCAAGGGTAACAAGAGAAATTGTACCCCAAAAGTTCTTGTCCAATTTGTCCTGAGTACGCTGATAACCCATATGTTGGGAAAATACAAAACTAGGGGCTAACAAATAATTTTTGTGGAAAAAAAAAAAGAATTTTTATTTTCACGGCTCATGCGTTATAAACTGTAGTGAAACACTTGGGGGTTCAAAGCTCTCACAACACATCTAGAGAAGTTCCTTAGGGGGTCTACTTTCCAAAATGGTGTCACTTGTGGGGGATTTCAATGTTTAGGCACATCAGTGGCTCTCCAAACGCAACATGGTGTCCCATCTCAATTCCAGTCAATTTTGCATTGAAAAGTCAAATCGCGCTCCTTCCCTTCCGAGCCCTGCCATGCGTTCAAACAGTGGTTTACCCCCAGATATGGGGTATCAGAGTACTCAGGACAAATTGCACAACAAGTTTTGGGGTCCATTTACTCTTGGTAAAATAAAACAAATTGGAGCTGAAGTAAATTTTTTGTGAAAAAAAGTGAAATTTTTTTTTTTTAAAACATTCCAAAAATTCCTGTGAAACACCTGAAGGGTTAATAAACTTCTTGAATGCGGGTTTGAGCACCTTGAGGGGTGCTTCAAATGTGATGTGGTCCCTAAAAAAAAATAGTGTTGTAAAAATGAGAAATTGCTGGTCAACTTTTAACCCTTATAACTCCCTAACAAAAAAAAAATTTGGTTCCAAAATTGTGCTGATATAAAGTAGACATGTGGGAAATGTTACTTAAAGGGCACCTGTCACCCCGTTTTTTCAGTATGAGATAAAAATACTGTTAAATAGGGCTTGAGCTGTGCATTACAACAGTGTATTTTGTGGACCCCGATTCCCCACCTATGGTGCCAAAATACGTTACCAAAGTAGCCGTTTTCGCCTGTCAATCAGGCTGGTCTGGTCAAAAGGGCGTGGTGTCTTCCCCCAGATCTTGCTTAGTTAGCTTCAGGAAAATGGTCGCCGCGATCTCCATCTGCGCACGCGCGGCATCCCGCGGCCATTTTCCTGAAGCTGCAGCCAGCAGAGCGCCGCTTCTGCGCACGCGCGGCCAAAGGAAGATGGCCGCCCCCACCGATCACCAATGAAATAGTGCACATCGCGCTCTTTTCACTCCCCTGTGCAGTGGATTCGGGACCTTGGGCATGCGCAAACCACTACGCCACCAACGGAAAACTAAGCAAGATCTGGGGGAAGACATCACGCCCTTTTGACCAGACCATCCTGATTGACAGGCGAAAACGGCTACTTTGGTAACATATTTTGGCAGCATAGGTGGGGAATCGGGGTCCACAAAATACACTGTTGTAATGCACAGCTCAGGCCCTATTTAACAGTATTTTTATCTCATACTGAAAAAAGGAGGTGACAGGTGCCCTTTAAGTATTTTGTGTGACATATCTCTGTGATTTAAGGGCATAAAAATTCAAAGTTGGAAAATTGCGAAATTTTCAAACTTCACCAAATTTTCATTTTTTTCACAAATAAACGCACGTAATATCAAATAAATTTTACCACTACCATGAAGTACAATATGTCACAAGAAAATGTCAGAATCATCAGGATCCGCTGAAGTGTTCCAGATTTATAACCTCATTAAGGGACAGTGGTCAGAATTGTAAAAATTGGCCCTGTCATTAACGTGCAAACGACCCTTAGGGCTTAAGGGGTTAAGTTAGGGAGCTGTTGCTAGGACATTAGTGGTAGATCTGGGAATAGTTATTTTATTTTGTCATCTCTGTGATGGTTGGGTGTAACTTGTTGACGTTATTGTGGAAGGTAAGCAGATCATCTTTTGAGCCTGTCCAGGTTATTAGCCCATCATCAATGTAGTGGAAATATGCTCGAGGTTTAATAGTACCAAAGATGATATAAACTCTTTCTCTAGTTTAGCCATAAACAGGTTAACATATTGTGGTAACATTTTGTATCCCATGGTACTGCCCATACACTGTAGGTATAAATAGTTTCCAAAGAAAAAGGAATTGTAATGGAGCACAGGGCTGGCTCTATGGCCAGATTGTTTTTAAGGAAATATTTGCATGCAGCAATTGCATCCTCAAAGAATTTTGGAATAAAGGCCTTAATGGCTAATATTGTGAGTTGATATTAGTAGCCTGGAAAGCTCCATGTTTATTGCCCCTTTCACAGACTTAAGACCAAGTCTCAACTGTCTGTTTTCCCTCAGCTGGTTAATAAAAATAAGGGGGACCCCATGCAAATTTTTACTTTAATTTGTTAGCGAAATTCAAGTACAGAAAACCACACATGCAAAGCACTGATTATCTCACTGTCATTTATATCTAGATCTGTATTTTTGATTGTTTTATTTAGAAAATTAACTTGAAATGACAATTTCTGTACGTAAAAAGTTAATGTTAAAAACACATTGCATACAGATGCAAGATGAGGAAAAAAAAAAACACATGACACTCCAACTTTTCCTGGCTGAGAATCTCCAGCTACTTTATATACGCAGATGATTGGTATCCCTGGATTGACATCTTTATACATTTTACATGTAGAAGGTACCTGTTTGGGGATTGTCTTGTATTAGGTCCAATAGAGAGGTTGATGTAGAGGCAACCCACTGATGAAGTGTAAGTTTTTACAAAATCTGAGAACACTGAATTAGTGGCTGAGACATTGATTTCAGTGATGTGTCACTTATTAGAATGTGTGCTATTTCAAAACTATCAGTGTTTTATGAGCAGGAGATCAGTGCTGGACTTGCTGTCTGTGTGCCTCCTGATCTAACCACACTCCCCACCACTGATTAGCAGTTTATCTTCTTCTTGGTCAATGATCTCTGTAAGGCCCGTGTCATACACTCCATTATTGCTCCTCTCTGACTCACTGTGACCTTATTTTCTTATGGGTGTTTTTGATCTGATTTTGCTTTTTTAAAAGTAAATATTTCAATTCAGCCACTTTCCTACACTTGTGTCACACATTGGCCTATTTTTATTTTGTGCATTTTCTATTTTCCAAACTAATTGCTTTGCGTTTGCTATCCCGCTGCGTTGCTGTGTTTCTTGGTCTATCCACTTACAGTATTTTGCCTTTTATAACCTTCCTATTTTACATATTGCTGCCCACTATTTTTAAACACAACCGACTGGGAACAACCAATATTTTTTTGCCACACTTCATGGTAAAGAATGTTTTAGTACTTGGATTTTTGAACAGATTCTACTCCAAAATGCACAGCAAAAAATTTCTTTAAAGTATACTTTTTATTTTAATGGAAAAAAAAACAACTATAGGACACTAGGGAAAATAAAAGTATCAATCCTTCCGACTTTTCTGCATTAAAAAAAAATTTGACCAATGAGTCAATAGAAGCAAATTCCCCCCAGAGATCATCTAGGCTAGGTATACACGCTTCTCTACATACTATTGCATACCTGGCAGACAGAGGCCAAAGGAAAGGACTTTTGGTCACCGCCTGGTGGATGGAGGGATCATGGGAACGTTACATACCATGCACGTTGTGCACCTAACCGAAGGTATTGCAGGAGTCCTTTCAACTTACCTCTCCCTTGTTTAGGTGACTTTTTTTAGAATTAGGCTACTTTCACACTAGCGTCGGGAAAGACCCGTCGCTGTGCGTCGGGCCGACGTTCCCGACGCTAGCGTGGTCTCCGCCGCACAACGGGGGCAGCGGATGTATTTTTCCAACGCATCCGCTGCCCCATTGTGAGGTGCGGGGAAGTGCAGGGAGGTGAGGGCGGAGTTCTGGCCGCGCATGCGCGGTCGGAAAAAGCGGACCGTCGGGAGCAAAAAACGTTACATGTAAGGTTTTTTTCTCCCGACGGTCCGCTAACACACGCCCAAGCGTCGCAAAACGGACGCGACGTTTGGCAATGCATCGCTAATGCGTCGCTAATGTTAGTCTATGACGAAAAAACGTATCCAGCAAGAACTTTTGCTGGATGCGTATTTTCGGCAAAACGACGCATTTGCGACGTATTGCAGTTAACGCTAGTGTGAAAGTAGCCTTAGCCAAGTATACCAGCGACAGTATCCTCTGCAAAACTCTTTGACCTGCACACCAATTTATAACCCAGACTTGTTTACTTTGCATTTATAAAACATACCTAAAAAGTGATTACATTATTGTTCTTTCAACATTGAGTGACTACATTGTTTTTTTTTTTTTTTTTTTTTTTTTTATTAAGTAGAGGAAAAAAAATAACATGCCATTAAACTTTTTTTTCCTCTTAATTTGTTTGGAGGTACGTTTCACAAAGCTTGTTGAGATATTGATTAAGCATTATTTTGCACCATATGTGTGATTCGCATAGTATCTGCAAATTAAAAAAGTACCATGACAACTTTTGGCAGCGCTTACAAACACAAAACTAAAGGTTGCACTTTCCAATTTCTTTCCTATGCACTGTTGTCATGCAAACCAAAATGTGAGTAAGCCAAAATCTTTCTGGGAAAGTGTATTGTGCTCAGCGAAGGGTTATCCAACCAAACCAGGATTAGAAAGGGGCAACCCAAGGTATAGTAGAAAATAGCAAAAAAATGGGAACCTAAAACATAACATTTAATAGGACTGTTAATTTAAAATGACATGACAACACACAGAAACATGTATATTAACCAACAGTTAATCAGACAGTAAGCTAATTATAAGCCTAGAGACCAAAAGGTAATATAAACTAACTTGTTCATCGCACTCCTGAAACAGTCAATAGACTGGTAAACTTAAAATCATGCACAGCAGGAAAAAAAACAGATGCATAAATCCACAAAGATGATAATGCTGCTGCCAACACAATGTCAACATAGCCAGTATTTAACACGTAATAAAATCAGTACCACTGATTATCATGAAAAAATGTGCTGACAAAAAAATAGGCAAGGGTGCATAAATAAATAGAACAGTCTCACCAAACAATGAGGATGCCTCTTGGAAGATGAACCCTCCTATTAGGTTAAACAGAAATCCAAAGGATCAATCCATGATAATACAGACCATTCCTGTGTGTAGGACCACCTCCCTACGCGTTTCATCCCAGAGGAGAATCATCAGGGGACAGGGCAGTCAATTGGTATTCTTGATAATAAAGTGCTCCACTGACAGTGGCATCTACATGGAGCCTCTCAGTGTAATGTGGACCGATGAGACCAAGATAGAGCTTTTTGGTCAAGCACATCATTCTGTTTACCAAAAATGGAATGAATCCTAAAGAAAAGAACACAGTACTTACAGTCAAATATGGTGAAGGTTCAAAGAGGTTTTGGAGTTGTTTTGCTGCCTATGCACTGGGTGTCTTATCTGTTTATTATTCATCAGATTTCATGATGCCTTAAAGGATTTTGGGTTGTAATTAGAGTCAGAAAGCTGTGTTTGCATCCTAGGTCATGGGTCTTCCAGCAGGACAATGACCTCAAACATACTACAAGAAGCACAGAAAAACAGACGGAAGCAAAGCGCTGGAGAGTTCTGAAGTGGCTAGCAATGAGTCCGGATCTAAATCCCATTGAACATCTGTAGAGATCTTAAAATTGTTGTTGGGAGAATGCACCCTTCAAATATGAGAGACCTGGAGCAGTTTGCAAAAGAAGAGTAATCCAAAATTCCAGTTGAGAGGTGTAAGAAGCTTGTTGATGGTTATAGGAAACAATTGATTACAGTTATTTATAGTCCAAAGGGAAAGCAACCAAATATTAAGCTGAGGGTGCCAACAATTGTCTGGACCATTTTGGGGGTTTTGAATGAAATTATGTCCAATTTTCCTTTTTTTCTTTGTTTGTGTTAGTTCAATACACACAGGAAATAAACGTGTACAACAAAACATGTGTAACTGCAACAATTTTCTTGGAGAAATACTTCATTTTCTGGAACAATTTCAAGGGTGCTAACACTTTTGCCCATATCTTTATACATTGATGACCCTGGTAAACTTCAGATGCATTTAACAATTTCAATCTGCAAAAGTTTCATAACAAAACAATCACCTTACTGAACTCAGAATGTCTCTGTAGTGTTCCTTAACCCCTTCCTGACATCGGACGTACTATCCCGTCGAGGTGGGGTGGGCCCGTATGACCACCGACGGGATAGTACGTCCAGCGCGATCGGCGGCGCTCACGGGGGGAGCGCGGCCGATCGCGGCCGGGTGTCAGCTGCCTATCGCAGCTGACATCCGGCACTATGTGCCAGGAGCGGTCACGGACCGCTCCCGGCACATTAACCCCCGGCACACCGCGATCAAACATGATCGCGATGTGCCGGCGGTGCAGGGAAGCATCGCGCAGGGAGGGGGCTCCCTGCGGGCTTCCCTGAGCCCCCCGCAGCAACGCGATGTGATCGCGTTGCTGCGAGGGTCTTACCTCCCTCCCTGCCTGCTCCAGACCCGGATCCAAGATGGCCGCGGATCCGGGTCCTGCAGGGAGGGAGGTGGCTTCACAGAAGCCTGCTCAGAGCAGGCACTGTGAAGCAGCCTGCACTTCTCTCAGATCGGTGATCTGTCAGAGTGCTATGCAAACTGGCAGATCACCGATCTGTATTGTCCCCCCCTGGGGCAAAGTAAAAAAGTAAAAAAAATTTTTTCCAAATGTGTAAAAAAAAATATAAATAAAAATATTCCAAAATAATGAAAAAAAAATAAAAATATTACTCCCATAAATACATTTCTTTATCTAAATAAAAAAAAAAAAAACAATAAAAGTACACATATTTAGTATCGCCGCGTCCGTAACGACCCGACCTATAAAACTGGCCCACTAGTTAACCCCTTCAGTAAACACCGTAGGAAAAAAAAAAAAAAACGAGGCAAAAAACAACGCTTTATTATCATACCGCCGAACAAAAAGTGGAATAACACGCGATCAAAAAGACAGATATAAATAACCATGGTTCCGCTGAAAGCATCATCTTGTCCCGCAAATAACGAGCCGCCATACAGCATGATCAGCAAAAAAATAAAAAAGTTATAGTCCTGAGAATAAAGCGATGCAAAAATAATTATTTTTTCCATAAAATAGTTTTTATCGTATAAAAGCGCCAAAACATAAAAAAATAATATAAATGAGGTATCGCTGTAATCGTACTGACCCGAAGAATAAAACTGCTTTATCAATTTTACCAAACGCGGAACAGTATAAACGCCTCTCCCAAAAGAAATTCATCAATAGCTGGTTTTTGGTCATTCTGCCTCACAAAAATCGGAATAAAAAGCGATCAAAAAATGTGACGTGCCCAAAAAGTTACCAATAAAAACGTCAACTCGTCCCGCAAAAAACAAGACCTCACATGACTCTGTGGACCAAAATATGGAAAATTTATAGCTCTCAAAATGTGGTAACGCAAAAAATATTTTTTGCAATAAAAAGCGTCTTTCAGTGTGTGACGGCTGCCAATCATAAAAATCCGCTAAAAAACTCGCTATAAAAGTAAATCAAACCCCCCTTCATCACCCCCTTAGTTAGGGAAAAATAAAAAAAATGTATTTATTTCCATTTTCCCATTAGGGTTAGGGTTAGGGCTAGGGTTGGGGCTAGGGTTAAGGCTACAGTTAGGGTTGGGGCTAAAGTTACGGTTAGGGTTTAGATTACATTTACGGTTGGGAATAGGGTTGGGATTAGGGTTAGGGGTGTGTCAGGGTTAGAGGTGTGGTTAGGGTTACTGTTGGGATTAGGGTTAGGGGTGTGTTTGGATTAGGGTTTCAGTTATAATTGGGGGGTTTCCACTGTTTTGGCACATCAGGGGCTCTCCAAACGCGACATGGCGTCCGATCTCAATTCCAGCCAATTCTGCGTTGAAAAAGTAAAACAGTGCTCCTTCCCTTCCGAGCTCTCCTGTGTGCCCAAACAGGGGTTTACCCCAACATATGGGGTATCAGCGTACTCAGGACAAATAGGACAACAACCTTTGGGGTCCAATTTCTCCTGTTACCACTGGGAAAATACAAAACTGGGGCTAAAATATAATTTTTGTGGGAAAAAAAAGATTTTTTATTTTCACGGCTCTGCGTTATAAACTGTAGTGAAACACTTGGGGGTTCAAAGTTCTTACAACACATCTAGATAAGTTCCTTGGAGGGTCTAGTTTCCAAAATGGGGTCACTTGTGCAGGGCTTCTACTGTTTAGGTACATTAGGGGCTCTGCAAACGCAATGTGACGCCTGCAGACCATTCCATCTAAGTCTGCATTCCAAATGGCGCTCCTTCCCTTCCGAGCCCTCCCATGCATCCAAACGGTGGTTCTCCCCACATATGGGGTATCAGCGCACTCAGGACAAATTGGACAACAACTTTTGGGGTCCAATTTCTCCTGTTACCCTCGGGAAAATACAAAACTGGGGGCTGAAAAATAATTTTTGTGGGAAAAAATTTTTGTTTTATTTTTACGGCTCTGCATTATAAACTTCTGTGAAGCCCTTGGTGGGTCAAAGCACTCACCACACATCTAGATAAGTTCCTTAGGGGGTCTACTTTCCAACATGGTGTCACTTGTGGGGGGTTTCTACTGTTTAGGTACATTAGGGGCTCTGCAAACGCAATGTGACGCCTGCAGACATTCCATCTAAGTCTGCATTCCAAATGGCGCTCCTTCATTTCCGAGCCCTTCCATGCGTCCAAACGGTGGTTCCCCCCCACATATGGGGTATCAGCGCACTCAGGACAAATTGGACAACAAATTTTGGGGTCCAATTTCTCCTGCTACCCTCGGGAAAATACAAAACTGGGGGCTGAAAAATAATTTTTGTGGGAAAAAATATTTGTTTTATTTTTACGGCTCTGCATTATAAACTTCTGTGAAGCCCTTGGTGGGTCAAAGCACTCACCACACATCTAGATAAGTTCCTTAGGGGGTCTACTTTCCAACATGGTGTCACTTGTGGGGGGTTTCTACTGTTTAGGTACATTAGGGGCTCTGCAAACGCAATGTGACGCCTGCAGACCATTCCATCTAAGTCTGCATTCCAAATGGCGCTCCTTCACTTCCGAGCCCTTCCATGCGTCGAAACGGTGGTTCCCCCCCACATATGGGGTATCAGCGCACTCAGGACAAATTGGACAACAAATTTTGGGGTCCAATTTCTCCTGCTACCCTCGGGAAAATACAAAACTGGGGGCTAAAAAAATAATTTTTGTGGGAAAAAATTTTTGTTTTATTTTTACGGCTCTGCATTATTGACTTCTGTGAAGCCCTTGGTGGGTCAAAGCGCTCAAAACACATCTAGATAAGTTCCTTAGGGGGTCTACTTTCCAAAATGGTGTCACTTGTGGGGGGTTTCAATGTTTAGGCACATCAGTGGCTCTCCAAACGCAACATGGCGTCCCATCTCAATTCCTGTCAATTTTGCATTGAAAAGTCAAACGGTGCTACTTCCCTTCCGAGCTCTCCCATGCGCCCAGTGGTTTACCCCCACATATGGGGTATCAGCGTACTCAGGACAAATTGTACAACAACTTTTGGGGTCCAATTTATTCTCTTACCCTTGGGAAAATATAAAATTGGGGGCGAAAAGATAATTTTTGTGAAAAAATATGATTTTTTATTTTTACGGTTCTGCATTATAAACTTCTGTGAAGCACTTGGTGGGTCAAAGTGCTCACCACACCTCTAGATAAGTTCCTTAGGGGGTCTACTTTCCAAAATGGTGTCACTTGTGGGGGGTTTCAATGATTAGGCACATCAGGGGCTCCCCAAACGCAACATGGCGTCCCATCTCAATTCCAGTCAATTTTGCATTGAAAAGTCAAATGGCGCTCCTTCGCTTCCGAGCTCTGTCATGCGCCCAAACAGTGGTTTACCCCCACATATGGGTTATCGGCGTACTCAGGACAAATTGTACAACAACTTTTGGGGTCCATTTTCTCCTGTTACCCTTGGTAAAATAAAACAAATTGGAGCTGAAGTAAATTTTGTGTGAAAAAAAGTTAAATGTTAATTTTTATTTAAACATTCCAAAAATTCCTGTGAAGCACCAGAAGGGTTAATAAACTTCTTGAATATGGTTTTGAGCACCTTGAGGGGTGCAGTTTTTAGAATGGTGTCACACTTGGGTATTTTCTATCATATAGACCCCTCAAAATGACTTCAAATGAGATGTGGTCCCTAAAAAAAAATGGTGTTGTAAAAATGAGAAATTGCTGGTCAACTTTTAACCCTTATAACTCCCTAACAAAAAAAAATTTTGGTTCCAAAATTGTGCTGATGTAAAGTAGACATGTGGGAAATGTTACTTATTAAGTATTTTGTGTGACATATCTCTGTGATTTAAGGGCATAAAAATTCAAAGTTGGAAAATTGCAAAATTTTCAAAATTTTCGCCAAATTTCCATTTTTTTTGCAAATAAACGCAGGTAATATCAAAGAAATTTTACCACTATCATGAAGTACAATATGTCACGAGAAAACAATGTCAGAATCGCCAAGATCCGTTGAAGCGTTCCAGAGTTATAACCTCATAAAGGGACAGTGGTCAGAATTGTAAAAATTGGCCCGGTCATTAACGTGCAAACCACCCTTGGGGGTGAAGGGGTTAAGAACCTTAAAAATTCATACATTTTATAAATCAGTTATACAAGTATCGTAAAATGGCTTTTTATTTTAATAGGGCACTAGAAGGCCTTTTCTAGACTTCTTACGATATACAATTTTAAGTATCTAGTCTATAATTATAGCGCACTCTGAAGACCAAGAAGTCTCTTGCCCCAATTTCTCAAAATGAGATAAAAGAAAATAAATCAAATCTTGTATTTTATTTATAGTTTATACATCATTTTCTAATGCAACATGAAAGAGGGAGGCTTTCTAGGTCTCAAGTCTAATGGTGTAAAAAAAAAAAAAAAAAAAAGAAAAAAGCCCATTATAGCAGAAATACACTGGTTAATTCATGTTTCACATGGATCTGCTAGAACGAACCAGTTTTACTGGCAGTTACCCAAGGACAAAATGCCACTTGACTGAATTAACGCTGGCCTCTTGTCACTCTAGTTATTTGAGATTATTTACATTGCTGTTCATATGGCACTATTCGGCCTCCACCAGAGCTAATTGCATGTGTTCCGGATTTTAATTGGCTTCTTTAATATTGCCCGAGGAAGAAATGCTCTCCTTTGCCTCATACCAGCCTCTTAGCCCACTGCAATAATAGCTACAATTAAGAGTGTCTAAATTCTGCTCTAATCTTGTGCCAGAACACAGGGTGAAATCTGACTACCTCCCAAACCATTTAACACAAAATATTATTTATCCTTTTCTACGCACAAAAATACAAAGTTTATATAAAATAAACCAAATGAGCTACTTGATGAGGAAGGCATCATTCTGGTATGTCATACAGTTAGTACTAAGGCCTTCCGTTTTATGCTTTGCACTTTGATACAACACTCTTCCATACATAATTTACAAAAAGTCATTCTAATAAAGATTTTTTTTCTTTACTTTTGGATTTACAAAGTGTTGATTGCCAAGACCGCAAAATGCTATAGACATTACACTGGTGTCTCATCCAAAGATGACAACTGGTGATGAGCGAATATACTCGTTACTCGAGATTTCTCAAGCACGCTCGGGGGTCCTCCGAGTATTATTTAGTGCTCGGAAATTTAGTTTTTCTTGCAGCAACTGAATGATTTACATCTGTTAGCCAGCATAAGTACATGTGGGGGTGTCCTGGTTGCTAGGGAATCCCCACATGTACTTATGCTGGCTAACAGATGTAAATCATTCAGCTGCGGCAAGAAAAACTAAATCTCCGAGCACTAAAAAATACTCAGAGGACACCCGAGCATGCTGGAGAAATCTTGAGTAACGAGTATATTCGCTCATCACTAATGACAACATTAGCAATGTTTAACAATTAAAGGTGGTCGCGGTGAAATTTCATGGTTTAGAAAAGATAAGTATGAAAAAGGCCATTGGTTGATCATTTGACTGAACTGCTCAACTTTTTCTGCATCATTATAATTAACAGCCAACCATGCAGCTTCTGTCTACTGTTGGTTCTGATTACCTTTTATCTTAGTGTCACAGCCTTCTTCCAACATAGTCGCCCCTTAAAGTTCAATTATATGGACCAACTACCGCCGATCAGTAAACTTTTACCGATCATCACTTGTTTGAATGCCTGTTCACACATACAGACCAGAATAAATGATGCTCACTGATTTATCTACATTACTCAGAGCACATAGGCTGCCATAGTTCTCGGCAGTATGAGTCCAGCTTATACCGGACAATGCACTGCCAAAAACAATGATAACCGTTTTGCTTGTGCATTGGCACATTGGCAGCCTGTTTACATGTATAAATGTGAAAAATAATTTTTAACAACACTTGCTACTTAAGACCTAAACAATAATAAACAGTTTTGAAATTATTAAATGATACAGAACTTTTCTACTTAAGAAATCCTAATCATTTTAGATAACCAATATCAACATGACTCCCTTAACCCCTTCACCCCCAAGGGTGGTTTGCACGTTAATGACCGGGCCAATTTTTACAATTCTGACCACTGTCCCTTTATGAGGTTATAACTCTGGAACGCTTCAACGGATCTTGGCGATTCTGACATTGTTTTCTCGTGACATATTGTACTTCATGATAGTGGTAAAATTTCTTTGATATTACCTGCGTTTATTTGCAAAAAAAATGGAAATTTGGCGAAAATTTTGAAAATTTTGCAATTTTCCAACTTTGAATTTTTATGCCCTTAAATCACAGAGATATGTCACACAAAATACTTAATAAGTAACATTTCCCACATGTCTACTTTACATCAGCACAATTTTGGAACCAAAATTTTTTTTTGTTAGGGAGTTATAAGGGTTAAAAGTTGACCAGCAATTTCTCATTTTTACAACACCATTTTTTTTAGGGACCACATCTCATTTGAAGTCATTTTGAGGGGTCTATATGATAGAAAATACCCAAGTGTGACACCATTCTAAAAACTACACCCCTCAAGGTGCTCAAAACCATATTCAAGAAGTTTATTAACCCTTCTGGTGCTTCACAGGAATTTTTGGAATGTTTAAATAAAAATGAACATTTAACTTTTTTTCACAAAAAATTTACTTCAGCTCCAATTTGTTTTATTTTACCAAGGGTAACAGGAGAAAATGGACCCCAAAAGTTGTTGTATAATTTGTCCTGAGTACGCCGATACCCCATATGTGGGGGTAAACCACTGTTTGGGCGCATGACAGAGCTCGGAAGCGAAGGAGCGCCATTTGACTTTTCAATGCAAAATTGACTGGAATTGAGATGGGACGCCATGTTGCGTTTGGGGAGCCCCTGATGTGCCTAAACATTGAAACCCCCCACAAGTGACACCATTTTGGAAAGTAGACCCCCTAAGGAACTTATCTAGAGGTGTGGTGAGCACTTTGACCCACCAAGTGTTTCACAGAAGTTTATAATGCAGAACCGTAAAAATAAAAAATCTTATTTTTTCACAAAAATTATTTTTCGTCCCCAATTTTATATTTTCCCAAGGGTAAGAGAAGAAATTGGACCCCAAAAGTTGTTGTACAATTTGTCCTGAGTACGCTGATACCCCATATGTGGGGGTAAACCACTGTTTGGGCGCATGGGAGAGCTCGGAAGGGAAGTAGCACCGTTTGACTTTTCAATGCAAAATTGACAGGAATTGAGATGGGACGCCATGTTGCGTTTGGAGAGCCACTGATGTGCCTAAACATTGAAACCCCCCACAAGTGACACCATTTTGGAAAGTAGACCCCCTAAGGAACTTATCTAGATGTGTTTTGAGCGCTTTGACCCACCAAGGGCTTCACAGAAGTTAATAATGCAGAGCCGTAAAAATAAAACAAAAATTTTTTCCCACAAAAATTATTTTTCAGCCCCCAGTTTTGTATTTTCCCGAGGGTAACAGGAGAAATTGGACCCCAAAAGTTGCTGTCCAATTTGTCCTGAGTGCGCTGATACCCCATATGTGGGGGGAACCACCGTTTGGATGCATGGGAGGGCTCGGAAGGGAAGGAGCGCCATTTGGAATGCAGACTCAGATGGAATGGTCTGCAGGCGTCACATTGCGTTTGCAGAGCCCCTAATGTACCTAAACAGTAGAAGCCCCGCACAAGTGACCCCATTTTGGAAACTAGACCCTCCAGGGAACTTATCTAGATGTGTTGTAAGAACTTTGAACCCCCAAGTGTTTCACTACAGTTTATAACGCAGAGCCGTGAAAATACAAAATCCTTTTTTTCCCACAAAAATTATTTTTCAGCCCCAGTTTTGTATTTTCCCAGGGGTAACAGGAGAAATTGGACCCCAAAGGTTGTTGTCCTATTTGTCCTGAGTACGCTGATACCCCATATGTTGGGGTAAACCCCTGTTTGGGCACACGGGAGAGCTCGGAAGGGAAGGAGCACTGTTTTACTTTTTCAACGCAGAATTGGCTGGAATTGAGATCGGACGCCATGTCGCGTTTGGAGAGCCCCTGATGTGCCGAAACAGTGGAAACCCCCCAATTATAACTGAAACCCTAATCCAAACACACCCCTAACCCTAATCCCAACAGTAACCCTAACCACACCTCTAACCCTGACACACCCCTAACCCTAATCCCAACCCTATTCCCAACCGTAAATGTAATCTAAACCCTAACCGTAACTTTAGCCCAAACCCTAACCCTAACTTTAGCCCCAACCCTAACTGTAGCCTTAACCCTAGCCCCAACCCTAACCCTAATGGGAAAATGGAAATAAATACTTTTTTTTAATTTTTCCCTAACTAAGGGGGTGATGAAGGGGGTTTGATTTACTTTTATAGCGAGTTTTTTAGCGGATTTTTATGATTGGCAGCCGTCACACACTGAAAGATGCTTTTTATTGCAAAAAATATTTTTTGCGTTACCACATTTTGAGAGCTATAAATTTTCCATATTTTGGTCCACAGAGTCATGTGAGGTCTTGTTTTTTGCGGGACGAGTTGACGTTTTTATTGGTAACTTTTTGGGCACGTCACATTTTTTGATCGCTTTTTATTCCGATTTTTGTGAGGCAGAATTACCAAAAACCAGCTATTGATGAATTTCTTTTGGGAGAGGCGTTTATACTGTTCCGCGTTTGGTAAAATTGATAAAGCAGTTTTATTCTTCGGGTCAGTACGATTACAGCGATACCTCATTTATATTATTTTTTTATGTTTTGGCGCTTTTATACGATAAAAACTATTTTATGGAAAAAATAATTATTTTTGCATCGCTTTATCCTCAGGACTATAACTTTTTTATTTTTTTGCTGATCATGCTGTATGGCGGCTCGTTATTTGCGGGACAAGATGACGCTTTCAGCGGTACCATGGTTATTTATATCTGTCTTTTTGATCGCGTGTTATTCCACTTTTTGTTCGGCGGTATGATAATAAAGCGTTGTTTTTTGCCTCGTTTTTTTTTTTTTTTTCTTACGGTGTTTACTGAAGGGGTTAACTAGTGGGCCAGTTTTATAGGTCGGGTCGTTACGGACGCGGCGATACTAAATATGTGTACTTTTATTGTTCGTTTTTTTTTATTTAGATAAAGAAATGTATTTATGGGAATAATATATATATTTTTTTTCATTATTTTGGAATATTTTTTTTAATTTTTTTTTTACACATTTGGAAATTTTTTTTTTAACTTTTTTACTTTGCCCCAGGGGGGGACAATACAGATCAGTGATCTGCCAGTTTGCATAGCACTCTGACAGATCACCGATCTGAGAGAAGTGCAGGCTGCTTCACAGTGCCTGCTCTGAGCAGGCTTCTGTGAAGCCACCTCCCTCCCTGCAGGACCCGGATCCGCGGCCATCTTGGATCCGGGTCTGGAGCAGGCAGGGAGGGAGGTAAGACCCTCGCAGCAACGCGATCACATCGCGTTGCTGCGGGGGGCTCAGGGAAGCCCACAGGGAGCCCCCTCCCTGCGCGATGCTTCCCTGCACCGCCGGCACATCGCGATCATGTTTGATCGCGGTGTGCCGGGGGTTAATGTGCCGGGAGCGGTCCGTGACCGCTCCTGGCACATAGTGCCGGATGTCAGCTGCGATAGGCAGCTGACACCCGGCCGCGATCCCCCCGTGAGCGCCGCCGATCGTGCTGGACGTACTATCCCGTCGGTGGTCATACGGGCCCACCCCACCTCGACGGGATAGTACGTCCGATGTCAGAAAGGGGTAAATCTAATGTACTTTCGGCTGGAAAGAGTTATGTGCAAATTTGGAGCTAAAGTGTGCTCACACATCCTTGTGCTAGGAGTGTGATGCATGGACGAATATCTGGTCTCCTGACTAAAGGCTGAGTCACACACGCTTTTGGTGACGTAGCAACGATCCCGCTAACGATCTCGTTATGTGTGACAGCGACCAACGATCAGGCTCCTGCTGGGAGATCTTTGGTCGTTGGGGAATGATCAGGACCATTTTTTGGTCGCTGATCACCCGCTGTCATCGCTGGATCGGCGTGTGTGACGCCGATCCAGCGATGTGTTCACTTGTAACCAGGGTAAATATCGGGTTACTAAGCGCAGGGCCGCGCTTAGTAACCTGATATTTACCCTGGTTACCATTGTAAAAGCTAAAAAAACACTACATACTCACATTCTGATGTCTGTCACGTCCCCCGGCGCACACAGGGTTAAAACTGCTTTCGGCAGGAGCGCTGCTAATGCACGCGCTGCTGCCGAGAGCTTCCCTGCACTGACTGTGTCAGCGCCAGCCGTAAAGCAGAGCACAGCGGTGACGTCACCGCTGTTACTGCCGGCGCTGACACATTCAGTGCAGGGAAGCTCTTACTAAGCGCGGCCCTGCACTTAGTAACCCGATGTTTACCCTGGTTACCCGGGTGCTGCAGGGGGACTTCGGCATCGTTGAAGACAGTTTCAACGATGCCGAAGTCGTTCCCCTGATCGTTGGTCGCTGGAGAGAGCCGTCTGTGTGACAGCTCCCCAGCGACCACACAACGAGACTTACCAACGATCACGGCCAGGTCGTATCGCTGGTCGTGATCGTTGGTAAGTCGTTTAGTGTAACGGTACCTTTACACTTTACATGAGGCTGTCAAGTTTGGTTCAGGGAAACTGTGGCTGGATGTGTGAATCTGGCCTAAAGTCCATAATGTATGTCTTACTTTACTACATGTGGATAGTCATTGATGGTCTCTTGAAACTAATTCCGAGTACTTTTTGCCAAAAAACAAAAAAGAAGCTGACTACAGAATGTACACAAAGGGCAGGTGATGGCAGAGAAGTGGACAAATGTTGTTCTGTACCTGGTGCAAAACATGTGGGAAAGAGTCAGATACAGGCAAATCACACAAATTGTGTTATCTAATAGAATCTAGTGATGTAACAGTTATTAGGGTTGAAAGAAGACTTTAAGTCCATCTAGTTCAACCCATAGCCTAACCTAACATGCCCTAACATGTTGATCCAGAGGATGGCAAAACAAAACCCATGTGGCAAAGAGTAAGCTCCACATTGGGGAAAAAAATTCCTTCCCGACTCCATATATGGCAATCAGACTAGTTCCCTGGATCAACACCCTATCAAGGAATCTAGTATATATAACCTGTAACATTATACTTTTCCAGAAAGGCATCCAGTTCCCTCATATTTTAGTAATGAATCACTCATTACAACATCATACGGCAGAGAGTTCCATAGTCTCACTGCTCTTACAGTAAAGAACCCGCGTCTGTTATTATGCTTAAACCTTCTTTCCTCCAGACGTAGAGGATGCCCCCTTGTCCCTGTCTCAGGTCTATGATTAAAAAGATCATCAGAAAGGTCTTTGTACTGTCCCCTCATATATTTATACATTAAAATAAGATCACCCCTTAGTCTTCGTTTTCCAAACTAAATAGCCCCAAGTGTAATAACCTATCTTGGTGTTGCAGACCCCCCAGTCCTCTAATAACCTTGGTCGCTCTTCTCTGCACCCGCTCTAGTTCACCTATGTCTTTCTTATACACCGGAGACCAGAACTGTGCACAGTATTCTAAGTGTGGTCGAACTAGTGACTTGTATAGAGGTAAAATTACCGTATATATTCGAGTATAAGCTGAGATTTTCAGCCCAAATTTTGGGGCTGAAAGTGCCCCCTCGGCTTATACTCGAGTCACGGTCGGCGGGTGAGGGGGAGAGGGCGCTGAGGCATACTTACCTAGTCCCGGCGATCCTGACGCTCCCCCTGCCCGTCCCACTGTCTTCGGTGCAGCAGCCTCTTCCCCTGTACAGCGGTCACGTGGGACCGCTCATTAGAGAAATGAATAGGCTGCTCCACCCCCCATAGGGGCGGAGCCGCATAATTCATTTCTCTAATCAGCGGTGCCGGTGACCGCTGATAGAGGAAGAGGCTGCGGCACCGAAGACCAGCTGTCCGGGGGAAGGATCGGGACGCCGGGAGCAGGTAAGTATGACATATTCACCTGTCCTCGTTCCACACGCCGGGCGCCGCGCCATCTTCCCGGCGTCTCTCCTCACTGACTGTGCAGGTCAGAGGGCGCGATGACGCATATAGTGTGCGCGCTGCCCTCTGCCTGATCAGTCAGTGCGGAGAGACACCGGGAAGATGGCGCCGAGGAGCTGCAAGCAAGACAGGTGAATATGTGTTTTATTATTTTATTGCAGCAGCAGCACAGCTATGGGGCAATAATGGACGGTGCAGAGCATTATATGGCACAGCTATGGGGCAACGGTGCAGAGCACTATATGGCACAGCTATGGGGCAACGGTGCAGAGCACTATATGGCACAGCTATGGGGCAACGGTGCAGAGCACTATATGGCACAGCTATGGGGCAACGGTGCAGAGCACTATATGGCACAGCTATGGGGCAACGGTGCAGAGCACTATATGGCACAGCTATGGGGCAACGGTGCAGAGCACTATATGGCACAGCTATGGGGCAACGGTGCAGAGCACTATATGGCACAGCTATGGGGCAACGGTGCAGAGCACTATATGGCACAGCTATGGGGCAACGGTGCAGAGCATTATATGGCACAGCTATGGGGCAACGGTGCAGAGCACTATATGGCACAGCTATGGGGCAACGGTGCAGAGCACTATATGGCACAGCTATGGGGCAACGGTGCAGAGCACTATATGGCACAGCTATGGGGCAACAGTGCAGAGCATTATATGGCACAGCTATGGGGCAACTGTGCAGAGCACTATATGGGACAGCTATGGGGCAACGGTGCAGAGCACTATATGGCACAGCTATGGGGCAACGGTGCAGAGCACTATATGGCACAGCTATGGGGCAACGGTGCAGAGCACTATATGGCACAGCTATGGGGCAACGGTGCAGAGCATTATATGGCACAGCTATGGGGCAACTGTGCAGAGCACTATATGGCACAGCTATGGGGCAACGGTGCAGAGCACTATATGGCACAGCTATGGGGCAACGGTGCAGAGCATTGTATATATGGCACAGCTTAATGTGGAGTATCTATGGGGCAACGGTGCAGAGCATTATATATATGGCACAGCTATGGGGCAACGGTGCAGAGCATTGTATATATGGCACAGCTTTATGTGGAGTATCTATGGGGCAACGGTGCAGAGCATTGTATATATGGCACAGCTTTATGTGGAGCATCTATGGGGCCATAATGAACGGTGCAGAGCATTATATGTGACACAGCTTTATGTGGAGCATCTATGGGGCCATAATGAACGGTATGGAGTATCTATTTTTAATTTTGAAATTCACCAGTACCTGCTGCATTTTCCACCCTAGGCTTATACTCGAGTCAATAAGTTTTCCCAGTTTTTTGTGGCAAAATTAGGGGGGTCGGCTTATACTCGGGTCGGCTTATACTCGAGTATATACGGTATGTTCTCCTCATGAGCATATATGCCTCTTAATGCATCCCATTATTTTATTTACCTTTGTAGCAGCTGCCTGACACTGGCCACTAAATGTGAGTTTGTCGTCCACCTATACACCCAGGTCTTTTATTGACGGTTTTGCCCAGAGTTTTAGAATTAAGCACATGTAACTGTAGTCATCACTAATAGAAACCTGAAGAAATGCCATCTTTACTTTATTGAACTGACAAATACTTGTCCTTCATCACATATAATATAAACAAATCAAAGAATACAGCAGCACTATTGGCCAATTCGTATGTCCCCACAGGCCACATACTTGGCTATTTAAATATATATTTATAGTTAGGGTATATATTTATATGAAAATAAAAGATTCTGCTGTTTTCTGAGGACTATTCTTGTCTGTATTTTTTGAAGAAAATAGGGTTAATCACAGAACCAGACAAAACTGTGGATGAGAATGGTAGCATTTTGGTAAAAAAATAAAAAAAATAAACTTTTATCCTACTTAAAAAAAAAAAAAAACAAACATCAGCACTTGGAACATGAGTGTCATTGTAACACAATGTAAATTATTTTTTCCTCCGATTGCCGTATAGAAACAAATATTTCTTCGAGAATATAACTCAGGCACAACCAGCAGAAAGACACCACTGCTAGGAGGTTCTTCTTACTTGCAACTTTTATTCAGCGTAATAAACAGACATGTTTCAGGAACGCCCTGGTCCCTTCAGGATTATTTTTAAATACTTTTTTAAAGTACATATTTGCATTGAATATTTGTGAATACAAATTCCCAGGCTCAGGTTTCTAGGAGGGTTGGCACACAACCTTTTATTAGAAAACTAAATATTTGAACAATGGCAAAAATTGAAAGGAAATTACATTTTTTATTTCGCAATATTTTCTCTGTATCAAACCTTTGGCAAAATGTGCAGAATAATGATACTGAAAGAAGTGAGATATATATTTTGATTATTGAAATACTTAAAGGAAACTTGTCACCAGGTTTTTGCAATATAAACTAAGGCCACTTCAGCGCTTCTTTTACAGCAATGTAGCAACTTGAATAGAAGTCCCCAACCACCTTCCCTGCATATCGCAAAAAATACCTTTAATAATCCCCTATACTGCGCGGTCCGGTCTAATGGACTTGCTTGGTACACCTATTGTTCCTTGCATTTGGCGCCCTTCTGCCCTGCTTCATGTGGATGACGCTGAGGGCAGAGCAATGTCCTGTAATGGGTTTGTGTCGGGAGAGGCCAAAGAGCGCCGATGACCTCGAAGTGAAGCCAGCACATGCGCATTACAGGACTTTGCTCTGCCCTCAGCAAGGCAAAGCAAATAATGCCTATGGAGCAGTGAGATTGGGGCACTATGTGGAAGTTGCGGGAGGCATCATTCACCTAAAACAGGGAAGGAGGATGGCGATTATGAAATTATAGGAGGTGCTGAACAATGCATGCAACGCCCATAGGACAAGGCCGTATGGAAGGGATTATAAAAGTTATTTTTTGGGATATGTAGTGCGGGCTGGAGACTTTTATACAGGTTGCTAGACCGTTGTAAATAGCCTTTAATGCAGGGACTTTAGTTTGTATTTCGAAAACATGGTGACTGGTTCCCATTGAAGGGGTTATCCTACTGGACAACTGCTGCTCAATTAAGGACCCCAATTAAAATAAAACCAATAGACAATCAGCTCCCGCTGTTCCTGAAGAGTTATGTGACTTGTGTTACATACGGGCTGTAGCCAGTGGGCATCTGCTCTTTGGCTGCAGGTCATCAATATACTGTAAGGGCAGACGACCACTCTGATAATAAAGTAATGGCTGCAGATAACAAGTGGCCGCTCATTGGTTGCCGTCTGCAAGTAACAACAATTCATGTCACTCTCAGGAAACAGCAGTACCTCCATAATTGGAACAGTGACACTGCAGGAGGTATCCATTGTTTTATTTTAAAATTGGGTCCTGAATTGATTAAGCTGGGGTTGTTCAGAAGTGGACAACCTCACTAAATAATTAACAACTTATATCTGAAGCACCATGTACAATACTGCTAACACGTAGCTACTTTACACATACATATTTTATAGTGTCCTGAATTGTATATTTACATATTACTTTCTTTATTGGATCGCTTTGATCTTCAAAAATAATTTGTCATGGTAATACAGGCTAATGTAAAGTAAAAAGGTGTATCTTGTAACCATTTTCCCCTACATCATCTTCATTAAATCAAAATCATCTCCATGACCGCTTATGAACAAAGTAGTGATCAGAGAGACAGTGTGCAGAGTGTCTCTCGCAGTCTGTAAGCCAGATTTGAGTTTCCGATCAGCTCAAAATTTAGTATTATGTTGACATCAGACAGGCAAGACACAGACTGGCAATCTTATAGTTATGCCTTTACACATGCCAAATTTAAAGAAGAGAGAAAAAAAAGGAGGAATAGCCTTTTACACTTGCATATTGGAACAATAAAACGTATCAGAGGTCCTGAATTACCACTAGTGCTATATATTATGCTATTTTTAGGCTAAAATAAGGATCTACATCTTTTTAAAGTATGAAAACATCTACAGAAAGTATAAATGCACTTCACACAAAAAAATGGAATAAAATATTAAAATAATCAGCACATTGCAACATAACACCAAAAATTAAATCCTAAACAAATCTACCAAGTGTATCTAGACATTGGTAACATTTACTTAACCTTACACCACTCTTCCACTTAGTCTCTGTAAAAGTAACTTCAAGAGGACTGCACATAATATTGGTCATAGAAGTTTTGAGGAGGGGTTTATTATACTGGCCATGCTCTACGCATAGAAAAATATCCTAGAAGATAAAAGAAGGCACTTACTGAGCAAAAACTGCATCAGATCTAAATAAAATTAGACAACACAAGTACGATCCACCTACTTAAATCCTTAAGTTGGCACTATATTCGTAGAAGAACAAAAACAATCCACATTTGCTCTACCGTGTTTAATTGGTATAAAAAATATCTTATAAAGAAAAATAACCTCCTGGATACAATCTAGTTTAACATTACAAAAGTGCACTAAAAGGAACAGAATGTCTTTGGTAATGAATCACTTAAGATCACTTCAGGAGGGCACGGTATAGCGACAAGGAATGTTTGGTTGTCCGTTCCTGCTCCATGCAGAATATTAAATCTCTGAGACTAACCCGAGTAATTCTTGGAACAAATGATGATTTGGGTACGCTGAAAACGGAAGAGCCAGTTGTATGAAATCCCTAAAACAGAGTAAAAATTGGTTAATTTCACATAAAAATACATAAAGCAGTCCTGAATGTTCTCTTTGGCAAAGCGAGGGTTCGATTTGTCATAATTGGTTGACTACCACTCCACTAATAAAGGTTTATACCCAAATTGAATGTTTTCCCCTATCCACAGGATTGGGGATATCAATCCAATGTGATAAGGTCCGATCACTGGAATCCCCATCAACCCTAAGAAAGGGGCTCTTAAAACCTCCACCAGAATGGAGCATTGGTTATGTTTGACCACTGCTCCACTTCTCTTGTATGAAACTGTTGGAGAAAGCCAAGAAGTTGTACTCTACTATCTCCGTCAGTCCTGCAAATAATGAACTAAGCCACTGCTTCATTCCGCCAAATGTTTAAAAGCCCCTTTCTTGAAGGTGAACTTACCTATCAGATAGCTATAACTGGTTTTGTGGATAGGTGCGGACTTATAATGTTGGGAACAACCCTTTAACTATGTATTATAGCAGGGGTCCCCAACCTGTAGGTCAGGAGCCACATGTGGCTCCCAGACCCATGAATTGTGGCTCGCGGCTGTCTGTCAGCTTGGTGCATTAGCTCCAGTTCTAGCAAACAGGCATGAAGAGCACATCTGAAAATGGTGAATTTTGTGCGCAGCCCTGCACAGAAGAACAGATCAGGATGCACATATACTGGTCTTAGGGGTTTTGAGATGATTTAAGTACGGTACGCTGGAGACAAGATGACACCAACTGTCAGAGGAGGTGTTTGAAGCTGGATGACAGTGTCTTGGGAGTGCTTTGGTTACCATTATGCCTGTAATGGAGGGGCTTTGGTTGCCACTATTGTGAGGGTGGCGGGTGCTGAATGTGGCTCGCGGCCCTCTCTCAAGGCTGGATGTGGCTAAACCCTCTCTCACAGCTGAATGTGGCTCTCAAGGTCAGAAACGTTGGGGACCTCTGTATTATAGCAATAGTAGTTGTATTTCCCTTATAAAATTGACATAACCACAAAATGAGGAAAGATAAATGTTTTAGATTTTAAGATGATTGACCCAAGACTTAACTATCTCATCCTTCATGTGCAGTACATTGATGGCCTTTGCCTATGGTTCACCAACTGTTACAAAACAACAACTCCCCACACAGCTCTAGCAGGTTGTCAGGGCAGGCCAAGATTTACACTGTTGGAAGACCAGCGATGCACTCAAAGTTTTTAAAAAACTTTGTGAATGTGCTACATTACTCACAGAACTGTGCACGGATTCCAAGTAACAAGCTTTATTAAATCGTTTTCTGGATATCATTGGAAACACTCACCCTAACAGCTTATCTGAGCTCACTGATTGCTATGCTGCCCTACACTGTAATGGAAGTACTGGTCTTCCTTGCAGAGATCCATCTGGTATACTGTTCCTGAAGCTGCATGCTGTACTCACATAAAGGACAGAAGAGTGCTAATGTTTTCCATCTGTAAAAGTTGTAATCTGTAAGAGTATGCGTTAATGGGCTTTTTTTTTGTACGTTACTGTGGTCTGTGTTGCCTATTTATCAAAAACAAGAACAATTATCTAGGAGAATTCAGATTGTATACTTTTTTTCATACAGTATGAATTTAACTATAACTGGAACATTCATTTGTGAACCCCAATTACAGGGAAACCAGTCACTTTTGCTGACAATTACAGACAGGGAAATGTATTTGTAAAAGAGAATACAGAACAGGTGATACAGACGATTGTCATGTCTTCTGAGGCTTTGAATGTGCTCTACATATTTATAATGACACAGTGGTAGGACCATGCCTGATGATTAAGCACCTGCTTCACAGTACTGACCAGCAGTGCAAAGTAGTGTCCAACTTTCTATATGAGCAGGTGTATGAATGGTCTGTATTTAGTGGCCCAGAACCTTGTATTTGCTTGAAATTATGGTTTAAAACAGCCATCCTATTTCTGGAATTAGATTTTTTTTTACTTACAGTGGGTGGAAAATGCAGTGAAGGCAGAAAAAAACCCACTGATTGTGGTTTTCATATTTATTACCACTAATCCTGATTTTCTGCAGATTGAGGGATTTTGATAACATAAAATATACTTTGCCTAAATGTGAATTTCTCCTAGGCTTTAGGCCACATACACATGCTAAGTAGTGATGAGCGAGTATACTTGTTGCTCGTTTTTTCCAGAGCACGCTCGGGTGGTCTCCGAGTATTTCTAACTGCTCGGAGATTTAGTTTTTGTTAACGCAGCTGCATGATTTACAGCTGCTAGCCAGCCTGAGTACATTTGGGGTTGCCTGGTTGCTAGGGAATCCCCACATGTATTCAACTGTCTATCAGCTGTAAATCATGCAGCTGAGGCAACTTAAACAAAATCTCCGAGCAGTAGGGAATTCCCACATGTATTCAGGCTGTCCAGCAGCCGTAAATCATGCAGCTGAGGCAATGAAAACTAAATCTCCGAGCACTAACAAATACTTGGAGATCACCCGAGCATGCTCGGGGAGATCAGAGCAACAATGCTATTAGCCTTTTTTACTTCTGTATGTGTAACTCAAAACCAGGAGTGGAACAATCAGAGGAAAAGTATAATAAAAAACGTCACCACTTCTGTATTTCTCGCTCACTCCTGGTTTTGGCTTACAGATGCTGAGGTAAAAAAAAAAATACAAATGCAAACTACCGCCTCATTCCTGTGTCCAGCGCCATTTTGCTCAGCTTCTCAGTAACGTCACTGCAATGCAGACTAGCCGGGTCACTATGCTTATATGTGAGCTGAAAATCTCTGACAGTGGAGCCTAATTCTGACACTCCTCAGGCTTACATTGTAAAAAATCACTTCCAGATCACGAAGAACACCATGTGACCCGGAGAGTATGAAGAAAGGTGAGGTCACTGAGAAGAGGAGCAGTAACGCCACTGGATGCCAGAAATAGTGGTGCTGGTGAGTATATTAATGCACGCACACTATTTTATTTCTATATATTTTTTATATTTACATACAGTACAGACCAAAAGTTTGGACACACCTTCTCATTTAAAGATTTTTCTGTATTTTCATGACTATGAAAATTGTACATTCACACTGAAGGCATCAAACTATGAATTAACACATGTGGAATTATATACTTAAAAAAAAAAGTGTGAAACAACTGAAATTATGTCTTATATTCTAGATTCTTCAAAGTAGCCACCATTTGCTTTGATAACTGCTTTGCACACTCTTGGCATTCTCTTACTGAGCGTCAAGAGGTAGTCACCGGGAATGGTCTTCCAACAATCTTGAAGGAGTTCCCAGAGATGCTTAGCACTTGTTGGCCCTTTTGCCTTCACTCTGCGGTCCAGCTCACCCCAAACCATCTCGATTGGGTTCAGGTCTGGTGACTGTGGAGGCCAGGTCATCTGGCGTAGCACCCCATCACTCTCCTTCTTGGTCAAATAGCCCTTACACAGCCTGGAGGTGTGTTTGGGGTCATTGTCCTGTTGAAAAATAAATGATGGTCCAACTAAACGCACACCGGATGGAATAGCATGCCGTGATGCTGTGGTAGCCATGCTGGTTCAGTATACCTTCAATTTTGAATAAATCCCCAACAGTGTAACCAGCAAAGCACCCCCACACCATCACACCTCGTCTTCCATGCTTCACGTGGGAACCAGGCATGTAGAGTCCATCCGTTCACCTTTTCTGCGTCGCACAAAGACATGGTGGTTGGAACAAAAGATCTCAAATTTGGACTCATCAGACCAAAGCACAGATTCCCAGTGGTCTAATGTCCATTCCTTGTGTTCTTTAGCCCAAACAGGTCTCTTCTGCTTGTTGCCTGTCCTTAGCAGTGGTTTCCTAGCAGCTATTTTACCATGAAGGCCTGCTGCACAAAGTCTCCTCTTTAGGGTATGTGCACACGTCCAGAAAGTATGCAGAAATTTCCTGAGAAAATCCTGAGGTTTTCCGCAGGAATTCTGCACGTGTTTTTGTTGCGTTTTTATCGCGTATTTTGCGCATTGTTTGTGCGGATTTTTCCGGAGGTTCCCAATGCAATAATATTGTGGGAAATCCGCAAAATTAATTAACATGCTGCATATTTTTCCGCATGCGTTTTTTTTGCGGAAAAAAACACAACATGTGAACAAAAATTGCGGAAACCACTAAAAATGATGGGATGCTTAATGTATGCGTTTAAGCGTTTTTGCCTCGGAAAGCCACCAAAACAACGCGCAAAAAATGTGAAAAATCCGCAAATAATCCGGAACGTGTGCACATAGCCTAACAGTTGTTAGTGGCATTGACCTGGTCTCTAATTTGAGCTGCTGTTAACCTGCGACTTCTGAGGCTGGTGACTCGGATAAACGTATCCTCAGAAGCAGAGGTGACTCTTGGTCTTCCTTTACTGGGGCCGTCCTCATGTGAGCCAGTTTCTTTGTAGCGCTTGATGGTTTTTGCCACTGCACTTGGGGACACTTTCAAAGTTTGCCCAATTTTTCGGACTGAATGACCTTCATTTCTTAAAGTAATGATGGCCACTCATTTTTCTTTACTTAGCTGCTTTTTTCTTGCCATAATACAAACTCTAACAGTTTATTCAGTAGGACTATCAGCTGTGTATCCACCAGACTTCTGCACAACACAACTGATGGTCCCAACCCCACTTATAAGGCAAGAAATCCCACTTATTGAACCTGACAGGGCACACCTGTGAAGTGAAAACCATTCCCGGTGACTACCTCTTGAAGCTCATCAAGAGAATGCCAAGAGTGTGCGAAGCAGTTATCAAAGCAAAAGGTGGCTACTTTGAAGAACCTAGAATATAAGACATAATTTCAGTTGTTTCACACTTTTTTGTTAAGTATATAATTCCACATGTGTTAATTCATAGTTTTGATGCCTTCAGTGTGAATGTACAATTTTCATAGTCATGAAAATACAGAAAAATCTTTAAATGAGAAGGTGTGTCCAAACTTTTGGTCTGTACTGTATATACACAGATTTAATAAAGGTAAATATTAGTAACAGTGCTTCTTAACCCCTTTCTGACATCGGACGTAATATTCCATCCATGTGACCTGGGCCTATTTGACCATGGACGGAATATTACATCTTTTTTTTTTATGTGACACTGCGACCGAAGTCGCAGTGATCACATTCAAATTCCGGCGCCATCTTACCTATGGGTAGATTGTGTCATCATTCTGGGGGGTGTCACCACCCTCCCGCAACCACGATTGCTGTGATTGGCTGTTCAATTCTGAATAGCCAATCGCAGCATTTCTCAATGTTTCAGGAAATCAGATTGACTGAAACACTGATGTCCCAGCCTATGATCGGTGCTCCAAGAGCACCAATCCTTAGCTGGTGTCTGGCATTACATCGATCGCGCCAATCACAGGACACAGCCGCGGTGTGACCTGACTAGGACTGGAGCTGTAAGAGCACCGATCCTAGGCTGGTGCCTGGACCTGCTGATTGGCGTGATCGACGATTACATCGATAGGGCACAGCCGTGGTGTGACCACGCTATGACCTGGCTGTGACCTGCCTAGGATCGGAGCTGTGAGAGCACTGATCTTGGGCTGTTGCCACCAGGGCCAGCTCTGATTGGTGCAATCAATATGATCAATCACACAAATGATCGGGCACAGCAGTGGTGTGACCGCTCTGTGACCTCGCTGCAGGTCCTCAGAGTAGCTGAGGATTTCATTTCTTTAGGGCAGTCACACTACAGGATCTTCCCTGTGCTGGGGTATGTGGTGCCACAGAAGCCTGTGACACCACAATCTCTCACTGCTAAAGAACAGAGAAGAAAGAGGACAAGACAGAAGAATGACAACAAGTGTAAGTATTGTGATCCCTGCCCGATCTCTCTTCATCCAGCCCAATCCCCATCTTCCCCTTTTTCCTCCCTTCCACCCCGCTTTGCGCCATGCTGCCACCTCCGTGCACACATCCAGCAGCCGCCAAGCATTGATTGGTGACGCAGTTAACTGAGAGCTCGTGCCTGCTGTTTTCCACTTTTTGTACCCCCCTTTGCGCCATCAACGTGAGCACATCCAGCAGCTGCCGATCTTTCATTAGTGACGCAGTTCACTCATCAGAGCTCGTGTCTGCGGTTTTACATTTTTCTTTTCACCAACTTTTTCTTGTCCTGGTTGTTGATTTTTTTTCTTTTAGCTTTTTCTTTTCAAACAATAAAGTTTACACCAAGCACTCACACACAACTAAATAAAGTACTGACACAATCACCACATATATTAAAAGAAAAATGTCATCCGGCTCTTCCCAAAAGCGCTATTCAGTGGAGGAGGCATACGCTTTCCTTGCCTCTGACACTGATAGCAAGGGACAGGATCCCACATTTCTTTATTTTTTAGATTCGTTCTTCTCCTCCTCAGGTGCTGCTGAACAGCCACGCAGACGTCCCAGGACAGAAGGTGAACAAGCGCCTCCCATTACGAACCCCGTATGGACCTCGTCCCCAAAAAATTATGAGCTGCAGATACCTGATTTTGTGGCACAATCAGGAATCACGTTTGACACCACGGTCTTCACAGAACTAGAAAAAATTCAAAGTCTCTTTCTTTTGAGGATTTTGTCAACCTCATGGTTGGCCAAGATAATTTGTATGTTCATCAATTTTTGGCACAAAACCCCGATTCATCATTTTCTAACTGGTCTCCTGTAGATGCAGTTGAAATGATGCAGTTTTGGGGCCTGGTCCTGCACATGGGGATCCTGAAGAAGCCAGAACTTCGGCAATATTGGAGTGTTAATGTTTTATACAATACTCCAGTGTTCTGAATGGTCATGGCCCGGACAAGTTTTGAGGCCATCCACAAATTCCTGCATTATACCGATAATGCACGTGTTCTCCCGTGAGGACCCCAACTTTGAATATATGTTCAAAGTTCGGCCGGTCATTGAACACTTCAAAAAAAGTTTGCTGAAGTGTACATGCCCCAAAGGGACATCTGCATGGATGAGTCCCTAATTAATTTCAAGGGGCGGCTCAAATTCCGTCAGTACCTGCCCAGTAAGAGGGCCAGGTACAGAATTAAAATTGATAAGCTGTGTGAGAGTACCTCAGGGTACACCAACAGGTTTAGAGTTTATGAAGGGAAGGACACCCGGATTGAACCCCTTGAATGCCCCCTCTGTCCTGGGAGCAAGTGGGAAAATTGTGTGGGATTTGGTGCACCCACTGCTGGATAAAGGTTATCACCTCTACGTGGATAACTTATATCAGCATCTCACTCTTCAAATGTCGCAAAAATCAGAGTGGCCTCCCGAAAAAGCTAATTGGGCACATGCTCAGAAGGGGGTGGCAGCAGAGCCCAATGTAGTGACCACCTGCTGGTGGTCAAGTACAAGGGGATGTCTTTCTTGACCACCATACATGGTGATGGGTGCACCCTCCGCACTGTATGAGGTACCTCTGCACAGGTCAGCAAACCGGACTGTGAACTGGGGTACAACAAAAACATGGGGGGGCTTTGATCTCTCATCACCTCCTCCAGCCTTACAGTGCTTTCAAAAAGGCCAAGGTGTGGTACAAGAAGTTGGCCGTGCACATCGTACAGATGGCAATGCTCAACATTTTCCTGCTGTCACGGTGTGCAGGCCAGACGGATACGTCGTACCTTCAGTTCCAGGAGGTAGTGATCGAGGCCTTAATCTTTGAAGACCAGGAATGAGCAGGCCCCAGGACTTCCGGAACTGAAGGTGCTCGTATCATACCAGGTCAACATTTTCCCGGGGAAGGTCCCTCAAAGTGGAAAAAAAGGCAAGTCGCAAAAGACATGACAAGTGTGTTACAAAAGGGGAATAGGACACCATTTATCAATGCGACACCTTCCCCAATAAACCCTGCCTGTGTATGAAAGATTGCTTTAGACTGTACCACACCTCCACGCACTCCAAAAATTCATTTCTGACTTACGCAACTGACGTTTGACAACATGACAAACTATACACCACTCATGCATGCCATTACATTATAAAATTTGCACAGTAGGAAACAGTAGATTAGTTCCAAAAAGGGGGCACTTGTTGGGCATTGCCACTGCTTAGGCACTTCTAGATAAGTTCCTTGGGGGGGTCCAGTTTCCAAAATGGGGTCACTTGTGGGGGGTTTCTACTGTTTAGGCACATCAGAAGCTCTGCAAATGCGACATGAAGCTCGCAGACCATTCAAAGTCTTAATTCCAAACCATCACTACTTCCCTTCTGAGCCCCGAAGTGTGCCCAAACAGTAGTTTTCTCCCACATAGGGGAAATCAACGTACTCAGGACAAATGGGACAACAATGTTTGGGGTCCAATTTCTCTGGGTACCCTTGGGAAAATTAGAATCCAAATGGGGTCACTTGTGGGGGGTTTCCACTGTTTAGGCACATCAGGAGCTCTCCAAACGGGACATGGCGTCCAATCTCAGCCCTGGCCAACTTTTGCGTTGAAAAAGTCAAACGGCACTCCTTCTCTTCCGAGCTTTACTGTGTGCCTAAATAGTGTTTTTTCCCAATAAATTGGGTATCGCCATGTTTATTAGAAATTGCATTACAAATTTTGGTTTCATTTTTTTCTGTTACCCTTGTGAAAAAAAAAGTCTTAAGTTACATTTTAGTGAAAAAAAAAAGTTAATTGTTCATATTTTCCTTTCATATTCCATGAATTCCTGTGATGCTCCTGAAGGGTTAATAAACTTCTTGAATGTGGTTTTGATCAGCTTGAGGGGTGCAGTTTTTAAAATGGTGTCACTTTTGGGTATTTTCTGCCATATAGATGCCTTAAAGTGACTTCAAATGTGAGTGTGGTTCCTAAAAAAATGGTTTTGTTAATTCTCCTGTAAAAATGAGAAATTGCTGGTCAACTTTTAACTCTTATAATTTCATAATGAAAAAAAATTGTGCTGATGTAAAGTAGACGTGGGAAATGTTATGTATGAACTATTTTGTGTGACAGATTTGTCTGATTTAAGGGCAATAAAAATTAAAAGTTTGAAAATTTGCCAAATTTTTGCCAATTTTCTGTTTTTTTTTTTTTACATAAACGCAAGTCATATCGAAGAAATTTTACCACTAACATTAAGTACAATATGTCACGAAAAAACAGTCTGAGAATCACCAGGATCCATTGGAACGTTCCAGAGTTATTACCTTACAAAGGGACAGTGGTCACAATTGTAAGACTATGTGCACATGTTGCGGATTTTTCCGCACGGATTCTGCAAAATCCGCAGGTAAACGCCCTGAATTTCACGTGCGGATTTAGTGCAGTTTTTGTGCGGATTTCACCTGCGCTTTTACACCTCCGGATTCCAATTATGGAACAGGTGTAAAACGCTGCGGAATATGCACAAAGAATTGACATGCTGCGGAAAATAAATCGCAGCGTTTCTGAGCTGAATTTTCCGCAGCATGTGGTAAACTCATGGAAAACTGCAGCCAAATCCGCAACGTGTGCACATACCCTTAAAATTGGCCCAGTTATTAACGTGCAAACCACCCTAGTGGGTTAAGGTTTTAATACAAAGTTTAAGGGAGAAGCATCCCAGACTACATTGTAAGCCCTAAGTTGTCCCACTGAGCCATTCTAATACTATTTTCACTTTCATTTAAATAAACTGTTAATTAAGAGGAATTTCCCAAAGAACTGCAGCATGCTGGTTGTTGATGTTAGAAATAATGGACGGACTAGGAAAACCAAGTTGTTGTGGATGTGGAAGTGAAAAGAGTGGCAATGTCACTACCAGTTGTGCTGCTGGAAAAGCATTTTGTGCTGTGCTGTGGTATTTAATGCTTTTGTGAAGGTATGTTGTGTTGCACTGTGGTATTTGTTTGGCGCTGCTGGGTATAATATTGGTGTTGCACTGTGGTATTTTTTTACTGATAGGCCTCACTAGCCAATCCATGGCGATAATGGGGACAGAGTTTTCCAGAAGTTACGGAAATAATAGCCTACTATGTTACGCTGCTTACATCCCTCCCAATAATTTCTACACGAGTTATGGAAGCTGGCATAGCCTGGTAGCTCTTAGCTGACTCCGTTCATCCAGTAGTCGGAGCTGGATAACATTATTGCTTCACTCAGCTACGAATGGCTGAGATTGTATTAGACTAAAAGGGTTATTCCTTACTGCGGTTATCTCCATATTCTAATATAACGTGAGCAGGATCCCTCGCCGGTTCTACCAAGCGTCAATAAAAATCCTCTTTACAACTAATTGAGGACATTGCAGATTGTTGACTTGTCATATCTATAGAGTTACATAAAGGAATCTGAGCATTTCCCTTCTGAGCGATGCTACAGAAAGAATCTGGAGAAGGAGGAAATATTTCACGCTTCCTATTGAACATATGAAGAAAATGTCACAATTTAAAAAATCCTATTTCTTCCAGTGTAGTGTACTTAAAATGACTACCAACTACAGGTCATAGAAGAAGAAAGCTTCCTTGTCCCTTTAGACACAATGCCACAAGGTCGGGTCTTTTATACGACAACCTTGTGTGATCTGAGGGAAATTATAGTAATGCAGCACAGCTGCCAGCGCAGGGTTGAAAACGAGGTCAAATCCGCAGGAAGCAGCAGAAAGCCCGAGGCAACATTATAAATGAAACAACCCCCAAGGGAGTTGCAGCAACCAAGGAGTGATGTCCTTCAAACTTTAGAATTATAGAAAGGTGAAAGTATAATCAAATACTTCTGCTTGACATTTCAGAGAGCAGACAGCGTTTTATCCAACTAAACACTTTACTGAAAAACTACATTTCATATATCGGGAGAGCAGGGTCAGAAAGGACTAAAAAATACTCATCTTTAAACATGTGCTATGCCATTTGTAATTTAAAGGGAACCTGTCACCTGAATTTGGCGGGACCGGTTTTGGGTCATATGGGCGGGGTTTTTGGGTGTTTGATTCACCCTTTCCTTACCCGCTGGCTGCATGCTGGCCGCAATATTGGATTGAAGTTCATTCTCTGTCCTCCGGAGTACACGCCAGCGCAAGGCAATATTGCGCCTTGCACAGGCGTGTACTCCGGAGGACAGAGAATTAACTTCAATCCAATATTGCGGTATGCAGCCAGCGGGTAAGGAAAGGGTGAATCAAACACCCAAAAACCCCGCCCATATGACCCAAAACCAGTCCCGCCAAATTCAGGTGACAGGTTCCCTTTAATGTTTGCCTTTACATCCTAGATTCCATAATGACAAATGCAGGCGAAATCATTGATAGGAGAGAGACTATTAACCCCTTAGTGACGGAGCCAATTTGCAGCTTAATGACCAGGCCAATTTTTACAATTCTGACCACTGTCCCTTTATGAGGTTATAACTCTGGAATGCTTTAACGGATCCCGGTGATTCTGAGTTTTTTCGTGACATATTGTACTTCGTGTTAGTGGTAAAATATCTTCGATACTACTTGCGTTTATTTATGAAAAAAACTGAAATATGGCGAAAATTTTAAAAATTTTGCAATTTTCAAACTTTGAATTTTTATGCCCTTAAATCAGAGAGATCTGTCACACAAAATAGTTAATAACATTTCTGTTAGGAAGTTATAAGGGTTAAAAGCTGACCAGCGATTTCTCATTTTTACAAAACCATTCTTTTTAGAGACCGCCTCATATTTAAAGTCACTTTGAGGGGTGCAGAGGACAGAAAATACCCAAAAGTGACACCATTCTAAAAACTGCACCTTTCAAGGTGCTTAAAACCACATTCTAGAAGTTTATTAACCCTTTATGTGCTTCACAGGAACTGAAGCAATGTGGAAGGAGAAAAATTAAAATTTAACTGACTTTTTCAAAGTAGAATTGGCTGGAATTGAGATCGGACACCATGTTGTGTTTGCAGAGCCCCTGATGTGCCTAAACAGTAGAAACCCCCCACAAGTGACCCCATTTGGAAACTAGACCCCCAAAGGAGCTTATCCAGATGTGTGGTGAGCACAGAAGTTTATAACGTAGAGACGTGAAAATAACAAAATATTTTTTTTCCACAAAATTGATCTTTTCACCCCCAAATTATTACTTTCGCAAGGGTAAAAGGAGAAATAGGACCCCAAAAGTTGTTGTGAAATTCGTCCTGAGTACTCTGATACCCCATATGTGGGGGGGACCACTGATTGGGCGCATGGCAGAGCTCAGAAAGGAAGGAGCTCCGTTTTGGAATGCAGACTTTGATGGAATGGTCTGCGGGAGTCATGTTGCGTTTGCAGAGCCCTTGATGTGCCTAAACAGTAAAAACCCCCACAAGTGACCCCATATTGGAAACTAGACCCCCAAAGGAGCTTATCCAGAAGTGTTTTGAGCACTATGAACCACCAAGTGCTTCACAGAAGTTTATAACGCAGAGCCGTGAAAACAAAAAATATTTTTTTTTCCACAAAAATGATTTTTTAGCCCCCATTTTTTTTCCCAAGAGTAATAGGAGAAATTGTACCCCAACAGTTGTTGTCCAATTTGTCCTGAGTACGTTGATGCCCCATAAGTGGGGGTAAACCACTGTTTGGGCGCATGGCAGAGCTCAGAAGGGAGGGAGCACCATTTGACTTTTTGAATGCAAAATTGGCTGGAATCCATGGTGGCGCCATGTCGCATTGGGAGACCCCCTGATGTACCTAAACAGTGGAAACCCCCTAATTCTAACTCCAACCCTAACCCCAACACACCCCTAACCCTAATCCCAACTCTAACGATAACTGGCAGCCGAGACCCCGGAGAAAATCCGACTGTGGGGCACTATACACTTTCTCCATAGCGCCATTAATTAACGGTACCCTTAACTACCGCCGTTAAAAGGCGTATCGGCGGTCGTTAAGGGGTTAATGTTTTTAGTAAACCATTTTCTTTCCCTATAGAAACATTAAGCATGAAGAGGGCTACACGGTGGCTCAGTGACTAGCATTGTAGCTTTGCAGCACTGGGGTCCTGGGTTCAAATCCCACCAAGGACAACATCTGTAAGGAGTTTGAATGTTCTCTCTGTATTTGCGTGGGTTTCCTCCGGGTTCTCTGATTTTCTCCCACACTTCAAAGACATGCTGATAGGGAATATAGATTGTGAGCCCCAATGGGGACAGTGATGATAACGTCTGTAAAGCACTGTGGAATTAATGGCGCTATATAACTGAGCAATATAAATAAAAACATTTCGCCATTATCGGATATGACAAGTAAGGGTATTCTCACACAGTTTTTGTATATTGATTTTAAAGTGGATTAGTTTCAACATCCATTAACAATCTGTGTAAACAACTGGGAAAAATCGTCACTCTTACCAGTGCACCCTCTTCCCCCCCACAGAATATAAGATGCACAGATTCAGGTGGTAGAAAATTGTAAATATCTTTGAATAGTGATTGATGCACATATAAAATGTTATATGATGCTAAACAGACAGATTCAGGTCTAAAATCAATGCACTGTGCAAACTCCCGCTATCGGTAATAGGTGGAGGAAATCTATTGCTATACGTACTACACAACTCTCCATGTTGGATTCCTCCTCTTATATTCCGTAAAGTGTAGTCAATGTTTCGAGAACTAATTTGGTGCAAACCTAATTCAAGAATTAAATTACTATCCCTTCAGATGGATAAAACATAGGGTGGGCTGGCGATACCAGATCCATGGATGTACGATATGGCATCAGAGATGCAGCATTTTCACGGCTGGAAAAAGAGGAAGAGTATGGGCAAAGCGGGAAGACTTGTTTTACATGACAAAAAATACTTTTCAGCTATTCACATATTGGAAGGGGGTGCGAGCCGCGTGGATGGAGAGAGGCCAACTATACAAGGTGTGGGATAGGGTAAAGAGATTGCTGGGGATTACTGGATATTCCAAATTTACCCCAATATGGCACAATCATAAATTAGAGGAGGTTGACAAGTTCAGAGGGTGGGAGCTTAAGGGAATACAAACTATGGATAATATACTAGAAACACCAAGGTTACTTACTGGTAGCCGTTTTTTTCAGAACCCATGACGGCACACCTGAGAGCGGGGATCCGCCCAGTCAGGACAGGAAACCCTACTGAAAATAAAGGGCGGTACCTCTGTCGCTTCAGTTGGTTTTCAGAGCATGAGAGGCCCCCCTGGTTAGTACACATGGCCATCCAACACCACATCATATTAACTAAAATCACCCAAAACAATAGTGCACACCGAAGGGGTGATAAAGGGGGGGAATATACGGGTGCCGTCATGGGTTCCGGAAAAAACGGCTACCAGTAAGTAACCTTGGTGTTTTCCCTTCCCCCATGACGGCACACCTGAGAGACTTTTGTAGAATGAAACCTTAGGGAGGGACCACCGCTTGTAGTACCCTTCTACCAAAGGTTAGGTCAGCAGAGGAAGAAAGATCTAGCCGGTAGTGCTTGAAAAAAGTTGAGGGTGAGGACCAGGTAGCGGCCTTGCAAATTTGATCAATTGATACCTCAGCCTTTTCTGCCCAGGAGGTAGCCATGGCTCTGGTGGAGTGAGCCTTGATGCCTTCAGGAACCGGAGTGCCACCCGCAGAGTAGGATAAACTAATGGCCTCCTTAATCCATCTAGCAATAGTACTTTTAGCTACCCCACACCCTCTTTTGCTACCCTGAAAGGCTATGAATAGGGTTTGGTCTTTCCTCCACTGACTAGTCATAGATATGTATTGTAACATAGATCTTCTCACATCTAGCATGTGGAACTTTTGTTCCCCTGAATTTTTAGGATTACTACAGAATGATGGTAAAGTAATCTCTTGACTCCTATGGAACTTTTGAACCACCTTGGGGAGATAAGCCGGGTCCGGTCTTAGAACAATCCTGTCATCAAAAACCTGAGTATAAGGAGGGCATATTGACAGGGCTTGTAAATCACTTACCCTACGTGCCGAAGTTAAGGCTACTAGTAAAACTGTATTAAGGGTAAGTAACTTAGGTGATAACTCCTGCAAGGGCTCAAAAGGGAATTTAGTTAGGGCTTCTAAGACTAAATTTAGATCCAAAGGAGGGATTTTTGGGATAACGACCGGCCGAGATCTACTACAAGATTTTATGAACCGTGAAACCCATCTATTTGAGGCAAAATTACAGTTATACAGGGCGCCCAAGGCTGAAACCTGAACTTTAAGGGTGCTGGTTGCTAACCCAAGATGTAATCCTGCTTGCAGAAATTCTAGGATAGGACCCACTGGAGCCACCTCCCCCAATGGTTCACCCAGGAAGTTAAGAAATTTTTTCCATGTCCTACCATAGATCCTAGAGGTTATGGGTTTTCTGCTTTTCAACAGGGTGGAGATTAAACCTGGTGAGAATCCTTGGCGACTTAGTAACGCCCTCTCAAATTCCAGGCTGCCAGATGGAAGCCCTTCACCTGAGAGTGGGTCACTGGGCCCTGGGTTAGCAGGTCCGGAACCTCTGGCAGAATCCATGGGTCTGTTACCGACATCTGCCTTAGAAGGGAGAACCATGGTCTCCTTGGCCAAAATGGAGCTATGAAGATAATTTTTGCCTGATCCTCTCTGATCTTCCGGATCACAGCTGGAATCATCACTATTGGGGGGAATGCGTAGGCCAGAGAGAACTTCCAGGGTATCAGTAGGGCATCTACTGCGAAGGGATGTTCTCTTGGATTCAAGGAGCAGAACTTTCTGACTTTCCTGTTGTGAGAGTTGGCAAACAAGTCTATTTCTGGTGTGCCCCAGGCTTGGACTATTTGTTGAAATATCTGGGGGTTTAGGGACCATTCCCCCTGCCTTAAGCCCCTGCGACTCAGGAAGTCCACTTGAGTGTTTTCTATGCCTTTGATGTGCAGCGCCGACAGAGATCACAGGTGTTGTTCTGCTAATTGAAAGAGTAGATTTGATGCTTCCATGATGCCTTTGGACCTCGTCCCCCACTGATGATTGACATACGCCACCACTGCTCGATTGTCCGTCAGGATTCGAGTATGGCGACCCTGGAGCAAAGGAAGAAAATGTCTTAGGGCTTTCTCTACTGCCCATAGCTCTTTTTCGTTTGACCCATAGTTTTTTTCTCGTATGGACCAGGTTCCTTGTACAGAGTGAGACCTCAGGTGAGCCCCCCAACCTGTACCGCTTGTGTCGGTCGTGATGATGTCTATGACCGGATTTTGCCACCGGACCCCCATTTTCAGGTGGTCTTCCACAGTCCACCAAACTAGGGAATCCCTTACGCCCAGGGAGAGACATAGATTTCCTTCTAAGTGCCCTCTTAACAGTCTTTGAGCTGAGAGAACTTCCCACTGTAGTTGTCTTAGGTGGAATTGTGCCCATTCTACTGCAGGAATACACGATGTCAACGAGCCTAGTAGGGACATCGCCTTTCTCAGAGTCATTGTCGGCTGACGTATTGCTGTACTGGCCAGGTTTATTATCTTGTCTACTTTGTTTTCCAGAAGGAGGCAGAGCTGACGCTCAGAGTCTAGTATTAACCCCAGGAAGGACTGTAATTTTACTGGCAGCAGTCTTGACTTGGGGATATTTATTAACCAACCCAGCTCCCTTAGAGTTGATGTTACCACTGATACTTGATGAGTGCAGTGGGACTCTGACCTCCCTATTACAAGGAAGTCGTCCAGGTATGGGACAATGACTACATCCCGGGACCGGAGGTATGACATTACTTCCACCATTACTTTGGTGAAAACCCTGGGGGCTCTAGACAGGCCGAACGGAAGGGCTGTGTATTGATAATGCTTTACCTGATTCTGAATATAGAGAGCTACTCAAGTATTTCTGATATTCCTGATGTATTGGTATATGGTAGTACGCATCTTTTAAGTCTATTACTGCCATGAAGCAGTGTTGGAAGAGAAGTTTTATGGTCATTTTTATAGACTCCATCTTGAAAGAATAGTTCTCTATAGATTGGTTGAGCTTCCTTAGATTTATATTAGTTCTCCAAGAACCATCCGGTTTTGGATTAAGAAGAGGGGGAGTAAAACCCGTCTCCTTCCTCCTGAACCGGGACCTCCTGAAGAACCTTTTTGTGGATAAGTCCCAAGACCTCGGTTTCTAGGGCAGATTGTTCCTGCTGGGACTTTCTTCGGGGAGTTATTATTAAGTTTCGTCTGGGTGGACAGATGAATTTTATTTTTAGGCCGTCTTTGATAATATTTATGACCCAGGTACTGGGGGAGATATTTACCCAGGCCGGAAAAAAGAGGGAGAGTCTTCCTCCCACTTCTGGTGTAATGTCATTTGGGGGATTTTTTTGCCGATGTAGAGGGCCCTTTAAACATATAGCCCGATCCTCTCTTATCCCTAAAGTCCCAGTTTTTTCTCTCCCCTGGGGGCGACCTCTATTATATCTTCTCCTCCGAAAAAAAGTTTTTTTGGACTCTTTAGGGATATTGGGAAAAACTTTCTTTTTATCTCCTGCATGTTCCAGGATCTCTTCAAGTTTTTTCCCAAAGAGAAGTTGGCCGTCACATGGAATGGAGTACAGCTTGTGTTTAGATGGCAAATCCCCCGGACAACCTTTGAGCCAAAGGGCTCTTCTTGCCCCATTAGACAAGCCCGCTGCTCTGGACGTTAGTCTTGCGGAATCCACAGAAGAGTCTGCCAAAAAGGCAGCTGCTCCTTGCACTAAAGATATATTTGCAAGGATGTCGGTTCTGGGTACTTTGTCCTTTAGCTGATCCTCTATCTGCTGTAGCCAGACCATTAGAGCACGGGCCGTACATGTTCCAGCAATTGCTGGCTTCAGGCCCCCCGCTGAAGCTTCCCAGATATGTCTCATAAAACCATCTGCTTTTTTATCAAGCAGGTCTTTAAGAACACCCGAGTCTTCTAATGGAAGGGATGATCTTTTTAAACATTTGGCTACTGCTCCGTCAATTTTAGGGATCTTTTCCCAGGATTCAGAGTCTTTATCCTCAAAGGGATATCTCCTTTTGGATGAAGATGGCAAAGAACCCATTTTTTCACGTTTTTTCCACTCTTTCTCAATTAATGCTTTTATTTTCGCATTAACCGGAAACGTGCGTTTCCTCCTTTCTTCTAAGCCACCAAACATGACATCTTCTAGTGACCTAGGTGTCTTCTCCTCTTTAAGACCCATTGCAGATTTAACTGCTTTAACTAATTTGTCTACGTCCTCAGTTGGAAAACATGGATGACCTCTTGAATCACTGTCCGAGGAGGAAACTGAAGACTGGACAGAGGCCGAGGAGGTAGAGGGAGATCGGGATGTTTTATGACTCCCCTGTCTCTGAGAGGCATCTGACTCTGTAGACGCCTTACGGCTTCTCCTTCTCGGTTCGTTAAGGGCCAATTTCATGGAGTCTTTTATTTCAGCCTGTATTATGGCTTTAAGGCTAGTGGCGAAATTAGGGGTCTCTTCTTGTATAGTTTTACTAATGCAGTTAGCACAGAGATCCTTCTGCCACTGAACTGCAAGCGGGTCTTTACAAAGGGCACACTCTCGGTTCTTTGTTTTACCGCTAGCTTTCCTGGACCCCTAGTGATCAAAACAGAAAAAATGGACCCTGTTACCATAAGGGATACATTCACGTAGATCACTCACCACCACCGACAATCAAGGGTACCGATCTTGGAGGCTGGACAGATGCACGTGAAGCGTCCCTCCAGGACGCCAACGAATCTTGCCGGACAGGATGACTGCTGTTCCTACCACTTGAGCGGCTGCTCCTGGTATGCTGGTGGCTCGGCAAGGCATCTGGTGAGAGCTCCTGCTGCTGCTGCTGTGAAGGCGGCTGCTGCTGCTGCTCCTGTTGTCCCACTTCCATGCTGAAGTTTTGGACATGAGCGCGTCTTCTGTGGTCCAACACCCTTTTATGGGGGGACCACTGCACTCCCCGCCTCCTCCGGTGCCCAATAGTGGCCCCTCCCCTTCTCTTTCATGCCGCCGGCGTCCTCTTCCACCGGCCGGCGTTTCTTCATGGGCGCCGCCATCTTGGATCCGGCGCCCGCCCCTGACGTCACACGGGCACGCCCATTCCCAGCGTGCCTTGCGCGTGACGTCAGACGAGCGTCCTGGAAGCAGCCGTCGCACCTGGATGCCGGCAGAGAGGGGAGGGCGGCGTGGCAGCCATGGAAGGAACCCGGTCCTCCGACCATGCTGCACAAACGCCCGCTCGGACGCAGAGACCCGGATGACCCGTGGACAGGAAACCCAACTGAAGCGACAGAGAGGTACCGCCCTTTTATTTTCAGTAGGGTTTCCTGTCCTGACTGGGCGGATCCCCTCTCTCAGGTGTGCCGTCATGGGGGAAGGGAAAAACAAAACACTTAAAAGCTTCAATAAACTCCAAGAATATGGGCTTCCTAATGCTTCCTTCTTTCAATACCTACAACTGAGACACGCGTTCCAGTCCTAGTTTTTCGTTACTACACTCGAAATTCAAAAAACCTACGTACTTTAGTCATTACCATTAGCAAAATATACGACTGGTCTAATCTCTAGAATATATCAGCAGATGTTGCAGTCTCCAGCTGATGGCCATACTTGGACAGCAAGGTTAAAATGGGAAGCAGATGTGAGACAGATCACAGTAGAACAATGGAAAGAGGTATTGGAGCAGGTTCCTAGACTGTCCCCGTGTGAGTCTCAGAGACTCTCGCAGATACATCTCATACATAGGGTGTACAGAACGCCAAGCTTCCTTCTTAAGATAGGGGTCCACTCTGATGCAGATTGTCCTAGATGTGGAGCAGAGGATGCACATTTACATCACAAAATAGGGCTGCATGCCAAGCTTTTCTTGCAGGCTCTTAGTGTCAATAAGGCATAATTTGCAAAAAACTTATATAAAAGAATAGTACAATGAAAACACCTCTTCTCTCCCCATAATAGTAAAGAAGATCCAGTATATAATAAAGTGCTGACAACTAAGAACCAAGGCAAGCAGCTTCTCTCTCTGTAGATAGAATTGCACAGGTCTGTCCTTGAAAATACATTTCTTGTACATTAGTAAGACATATGTTACTACTTTTTTGAATTAAAGTTTATTTAACAGAAACTGCCACATTTTCTAAAGGTTATTGACATCTTTCTAAGTTAAATTTCCAAAGGACAGCTGAAAACTTGTGAAATTCTGGAGGGGTTGGGGGGATCAACCGCTGGGACCACCACGGATCCGAAGAACTCTGCTCTGCAATGCCCCGTTAAAATGGACTGGTGCATGCATTGTATATGGGACTGATGAAGTTAGCATGCATGGCCAACACTCCATTCTAGCAGGGGTTTTTAGAGCCCTATTCTGAGGATCTCTGTTATCATACCCTCAGCAATCAGCAAGTTATCACCTCTCCACAGGACTTGCCAAGAATACCTTTAATTGCCTAAACTTTCGAGATGTCCTCTATGCTGCTAATGCTTAATCAGCCTCTGCCAACTTGCTTCTTGACTTTGGCTAGCCTTAATATCCAAGATGATATTGATGAATATCCTCCTAAGATGACAATGAGTAAATGTATAGTGTCAAGTTAAATCCCATGGTCTAGAGATCAGTACTGTGTTTTTAGAAATCCCCATACATATTAAATAGAGCTGTCTTCTGAACAAAAGTTTTACTAACAGTATATACACGAGAGAACATGGCGAGTGTTTGTGTGTCTTCAACACAGAGAGAACGGATCCACCAGACATCTGTGACAGTGGCTTATCTCAGGTACTGGAATTCCAACTGGCTGACCCTTCTCTCCCTGACAGCACATGATTTGTTGGGAGAGAGTAGGGAGCCCCCATACACATTAGATGATTGGAGCATCTTGTTGTATTCCTATAACAGGAAGCAAAGAATAAATTAGTGTTTCTAAGAGTAATTTTGTTAGAGGGATGTCTTCACTAGTCTCTGCTCCCTATCCAACTTCACCACCTCCCCTCTCTCTCTATCCGACTACCATTTGCTCACCTTCTCATCCCTGTCCTCCTCACCAGTCACCCATGTCCAGCAACATGCGCACCCCTGCAGAAACCTTGCACACCTAGACGCCCATACACTCTCTGACTCTATCCTACCACTGGCATCCATATCCTCACTCCAAGACACAGACAGTGCCACTGCTTTTTACAATGCCACTCTCGCATCAGCTATTGACACGGTTGCCCCTCTCGTTCATGGCAGAGTGCGACGTATCAATAGACAACCCTGGCACAATACCACCACTAAAAAGCTCCGGCAAGTGTCCAGGGTTGCATAGAGACACTGGAAGAAAACACATTCGCAAGATGACTTCACTGCATTCAAACAGGCAACACTCGCTTTTAAATCTGCTCTCACCTCTGCTCAACAGGCCTACTTCACAACCCTCATATCTTCCCTATCCTACAACCCTAAACAGTTATTCAAAACCTTTAACTCTCTCCTCCGCCCCCCACTGCCCCCTCCAACCTCCCTCATCTCTGCTGAGGACTTTACACAAACACACTTTAAAAATAAGATTGACCAAACAGGGCAAGTCTTCATTGTTCAACCACCACAACCCCTTTGTATACCAGACCAATGCCCAAACCTCATAACCTCCCTATCCAACATCACTGAAGGGAGACTAATTGTCTCCTCTCCAAATCGCACCTCACCACCTGTGCGCTCGACCCCATCCCATCCCACCTCCTCCCCAACCTCACCACCACTCTTATCCCATCTCTAACCCACCTCTTCAACCTATCACCAACTTCTGGCACCTACCCTACTGCTTTCAAACATGCCACAATCACGCCTATCCTTAAAAAGCCAACCCGCGATCCAACAGCTATGTCCAGCTATCGCCCAATATTGCTGCTCCCATTCACTTCCAAACTCCTTGAGCAGCACATCCACGCTGAACTTTCCTCCCACCTCTCAACTAACTTGCTCTTTGACAACCTACAATCTGGTTTCTGCCCCCATCACTCAACTGAGACAGCCTTGACTAAAATTACTAATGACCTACGTACAGCCAAAGCTAACAGACAATACTCTGTACTCCTCCTTCTAGACCTGCTCTCTGCTTTCGACACAGTTGACCACTTCCTCCTACTACAGATCCTCTCCTCCTGTGGCATCAAAGACCTTGCCCTATCCTGAATCTCCTCATACCTTTCCAACTGCACATTTAGCGTCTCCCACTCCCACACTACCTCCTCATCCCACCCTCTGTCTGTTGGAGTCCCCCAAGGCTCTGTTCTAGGACCCCTACTCTTCTCAATCTATACACTTGGCCTGGGCCAACTCAAAGTCTCATGGATTCCATTACCACCTTTATGCTGATGACACTCAGATCTACCTTTCTGGCCCAGACTTCACCTCTCTGCTGTCCAGAATCCCGGAGTGTCTACTATCAGCCATATCCTCCTTCTCCTCTCGCTTCCTCAATGTGGACAAATCTGAACTCTTCATCTTTCCTCCATCTCATAGATCTTCCTTACCTGACCTATCTATCGCAACTAACGACATCACGCTTTCTCCGTACCAGAAGTCCGCTGCCTCGGATTAACCCTTGACTCTGCCCTGTCCTTCAAATCGCACATCCAAGCTCTTTCCACCTCCTGTCGCCTCCAGCAAAAAAATATCTCCAGAATCCGTCCTTTCCTCAACCGTCAATCTACTAAAATGCTTGTGCATGCCCTCATCATCTCCCGCCTTGACTACTGCAACATCCTTTTCTGTGGCCTCCCTGCTAACCACCCTTGCACCTCTACAGTCAATCCTTAAGGGTATGTGCACACGTATTCTTGAGGTCTGCTGATTTTTCCGCAGCGGAATTGTGAAAACCGCAGGTAAAAGGCACTATCAGACACAAATACAATTGATGTGCGTGCCAGCCGGGACAGAGTAGCTTTAGTAAGCTCCCTGCTCCACCGTAAACTACAGCAGAATGCAGGCTACTTCCAGCCTGCGCCGTTTGAGAAAGAGCACACAAGGAACGTCAGATGGTGTGATGCACGGACGTTATCGCACCGTTCAGCACCCACTGCTGAAGGATAGAAGAAGAGACAGCTACTGCAGCTGCGGTGTAAAGGGAGCCTGCATTAGGTTAGTATTTTTTTTCTCTTATATTAGTTTGCCAATGAATGGGGAGGGGCTGGCTGTGAGGATATTACTAGAGGGGCTGGCTGTGGGAATATTATATGGGAGACTGTGGGGAACATTATACTGGGAGCTGTGGGGGACGTCATACTATATAGGATATGTGGAGTGGGGGGCATCACATTGTATATGGTGCTGTGGAGTGAATCATACTGAATAGTGGGCTATCATATTGTATAGCGGACTGTGTGGGACATACTGGGGGCTGTGAAGACATTCTGCAAAAGGGGGTTGTGGTGACCATACTGTACAGGGAGCTGTGATGGACATCATACTGCATGGGTGGTTGTGGTGCACATCATAGCATATATTGGGGGGGGACATTTGTGGATATTTTGTATGGGCGGCTATGGTGACCATCATACCGTGTAGGGGGACAGTATGCGGAGTGGGGACAGTTTGAAGAGGACAACCTGGTGGCAGTATGAGATATGGTGTGAAAAGGAGGGACCGGAATGGATATGGAGAGGGGACACAGTATGGAGAGAGGTTAGCATGGCAAGGGAACAGTACGAAAATAGAGAGTCTAAGGGAAAATAGTAGAAAGATGACAACAATGGTATAAGCTGTGGTTCATAAGGACAGATGGTGGTGCAGTTATAACTGATAATGGCAGACTGTGTGATGGTTATAGATTATTAAGGTGGACAGTGTGGAGGCCATATGCCATAGAAGGCTTATTTAGGTCATAATATGAACAGATATTTTTACCCAGAGGGCATTTTGATAACTCTCTTATTTTTAAGGGTACGGTGTTGGAATGTGCTGCAGAAGACCAGAGAAGAGGTAATCTGGAGAGAAGAGCTGTGGATATTTAAATTCATCATGGCACATGGACAAGATGGAAATGAAAAAAAAGAAACCACTCGATTATAGATGGTGTCACATGTAAAGTACATGGATGTAAAGGTTTACTTGTTGATACTGACAGTCTCATCAGTACTGTGATTCCTGTATGGTCAGCAGCAGTTTGATAAAGACGGATGACAACTCCCAGCATCTCCTTGCCATTGTCAAGGACATACTGGGAGTTGCCGATTCATGAGACACAAATGTATATGAGCTTGCCTTGACATTACAATTGATTACTGCACCAAGCTTGGTGATGTAGTCATGTACTACCATCAGTTTTGCTGCAAACTGTATTTGTCGCATGAAGGATGTAAAATCGTTAAACGTATCCCTTTATCTACAGTATAATAGGGTCTGTTTAGTTTTCATTAGGGTATCCACCAAATGCTGGACACCTTAAATGAAACCAAACGTCTCCCATTATAGTTGAGCTATATTCGTTTCCATTACCTTCCATGGGTCTGACATTTAAAATATAGGATGTAAAGAATGAATACAACCATTTGTCCCTGGTATTGTGCAATTGGTACTCAAACATTGAATGATTCTACATCTAACTTTGAAAACGCACTCCCTGTTGAGCATTAAAAAAAACACAATTTTTTACTTTTGATGGTATTTTTTTGGTGAAAAAGGTAATTCTAGTGGAAGAAGTCGCCAGAGCTTGGTACTCGACTCATTGGAGGATGTGGCTGGGCTCCTTAGGGGCCCTTTAACCTTCGTTTATGACCCATTAGTTTACTTGGGGGCTGAGGGTTCATTGGGGTGGGGAACGGGGGAACCATCAGCTTCCTCTGCCTAGGGCACCAAAATACCTTGTCCCACCCCTCTCAGCTTGTCTTTGGAGACTTAACAATCTTGTCTTTGGAGTCAGGAACAAGGAGGAAAAGTAAGCATCTCACAGTGTTTCTGGGTACTGCTGGCTCCGTTCTTGAAAGCAACCACTGATGAGCAGTAACTGACATTTTTATTTTACAAAATCTTCCTACATAAGCATCTGCTATGGATTGTCATTGGTTGCTATTCATTGCTAGATTCCTCAACTTTCTACACCTAAGGCCAGGTTGCCCACAATCCGGAACTAACAGCACTTTGGACACAGTGTATGTTCACTGAACAGCAGCCTTGCAGCGCTGGAGTCCTGGGTTCTAATCCCACCAAGGACACCATCTGCAAAGAGTTTGTATGTTCTCTCCGTGTTTGCGTGGGTTTCCTCCGGGTACTCCGGTTTCCTCCCACATTCCCAACAAAGCAATATCTGTGTTTGGATGTAAACCATACAGAAAATCCCAATAACGAAAAACAGAAATTATAGCAAAAAATGGGATAATTATAAAACGTAACTTTTAATGTTTATAAAAGACCATAAAAAAACACAAATCACCCATGTGATCAAAAACACATAAATAAAGGCAAAATCTCCACCATGGGATATGATGATCCCTGGAGACTAATACGCCTTTCACAGGATTATTAAAAAAATCCCGACAGCAATATTGCTGGCGAGAAATACATTACTGGGGTGTGATTAGATACAAAAGCTGAGAACCTGTTTAAGCAATTACAACAAGTACAGCACCATACCCTCAAGTCGCATAGTAGAACATATGGAAAATCAATAACGGCAAACACTGTAAGGAATGCCTGCTGATTCCTCTAAGCATAAAAAAGGAACGGTCTTACCAGTTCCGTGGAAAAAAGAGGGCAGTGGAGCACCGGATAATCCCTTGTTTTGGTCGATATCCAGACAATGCAGGGAAGACAATCCCTATATCATTCCCTATGGGGCTATCAATAGACTAACCCCATTGCTCCTGCCCTTACAAGGACAGTCCACAGCTATCCCTGTGTATAGACATGCCCTGCACTCTCCCTAAAGTATTCGTCCCACATTCCAAAAGACATACTGATAGGGAATTTAGATTGTGAGCCTCATCGGGGACAGTGATGATAATGTGTGCAAACTGTAAAGCGCTGCGGAATATGTTAGCGCTATATAAAAATAAAGATTATTATTATTAAGATTATTATTCAATACATTTCTATTGATCTGATTTGCAAGACAAATTGACATGCTGCGGTCTTGAAAGACGCATCGCTTGTCAGTCTCTGCAGGTGATCCGCAGGCGACTATGGACGCACAGTAGACATGGGATTTCTAGAAATCCCATACACTATGTTATAAGATCTGGCCTCTGCGGGTTTGACGCTGCATAAACACGCAGCGTTAAACTTGCAGTAATTCCTGGTCGTGGGCACATACCCCAAGTTTCAATATTACCCTGGCTGAATTGCTGACCTTAACTATGACACACTAGATGCTAGGTGTAACCTGATAAAAGCAAACAAAATGCTCAATGCTCAGAATAGAAATATTTAAAAATGTTTTACACATGCAAAACGCAGTGTACCCACTCAAACTGGTACAAATGTCCAAGAACAGCAGATAAAGTCACCTGGCTTTTGTAGCCTTCCAGTTTGTATATGCGTGATCACAAATCTATTTTGTATCTCTCATAAGAATCTTATTCAAATAATATTAGCATCACTATAACCATTGAGATTCCCATTACATTTTGTACGCTTGTATCCAAGGGTCTTTTTCTTCTCGGCCCAATGGCAGCCAGTGCAGTAAGATTTGCCTCTCGATATTGTATTTGCTCCAGTTCCAGCTGCTGCATCTGCGAAACAGAAATCATTCAACGTTAATTCACAAATAGCAAGTATAATTTTCTGCTCTGTCTTTATTCATTCCTGAGAATCAGCAGATCTTTATCATCAGGTCAAGGATGCTTTTTTTATGCAGTGGATTGTAGCCATACATTGCAACAACCAAATCATAACGGAATGCATCTGACAAGTGCTCATATTGAAAGTCTGACCTAAGTTAGATAAATTGAGTATTATGTAGTCTTCCATAGGAGCAGGAAAGTTCTTACACTGAACTTGGTCTTCAGGTCTTGTTTTCATGTTTAATTTTGTGAAAAGAATCAATTCCGAACCAGAATGACACAAACATGATGTAATCTTCATTGATTTGAACTTGTCACAAAACAGCAGCTCAATGATCTCTACTTTCAAATACTTGATCCCTTTAACAATGTGCTAAACAAACAAATCTAAAACCAATTTATTTTAAAAAATAACATCTTAATCCCCTCCTAAAAAAAATCACTCAGTAGTTCTCTTCTGTGTAACTCTAACAACTTAAAATCTGTTATCAAGTGTAATCCATCTCTAGCATCTAGAAGTGTGGCGTGTCTCTTGGCTGCTGCTCTTCTGTCAGACAGAATACAAGGAGGATACAAGCAACCTGACAACGGCAAAGGCAATGCATGCTGGGAAGTGAGGTAAAGGAAGTCTCAGTACATGTAGTACTGGCAGAATGCTGATTAAAAAGCAACCGCCCACTCAAAAAGTGCGGATGCCAAATTATAAACCATGAAAGATGGAAGAGTTCCTGTACATACTAGACGTACTGGCTAGTAAAACGGCCACTGTGCAAAAACAATATATGGGCCCTTTGCGGCCCAAGAGCTCCTAAAAATGCTAAATTACACCTGCTTTGGAGGTAGAAACGAGTCCCCTTTCCTTTTGGGCCCTTGTACGTCCGCACAGGTTGCACCAATGATATGTTTGTTCCTGACTAGACTGGTGTGTTCACCAAATCTATCTTAACTTGTTGTCTGGAAAAAGAGCAGCAAGACCATGCTTTTCTAAAAGTTTTGTGTGAAAGAATAAGTACACTTAGTTACAGTATATAAACAAGATTAATAACTGTGAAAATGTAGATTTATCACCTGCAGGAGGAGTACTGTCTGCTATCTGGGGGAACTAATGGTGTTGGTCCTTCTCACTGCATAACTTACTGATGAGAAGTCAAGCATGCACACGGCTTCATTCAATGTCAATGGGTATGATGAGAGAGCAGCAACAACAAAAGAGGCTAGTTATTAACCATTAAAAAGGAGTCTGTCCAAAATAACTGTTCAAACCAAATATAGGGGCTCTATAGAGATTGAGAGAGATTGAGGGAAAGCCATCAGGTGGGAAGGTGTACTTAAAGGTTTCGTCACACCTTTGTGGACTGAGCGGCTTTACTTGGTTTGAACAGTCATTCCGTACTGATGACAGAGCCCCGTAATAAAACAAAAATATATATAATGAGTAATTTGATGATTAGAGAAGGTTAGCACTTCAATTCTGAAGATATTTTATTAAACGCAAACACTAAAGGGTAGAAGAAAGTTTACCGTTGCCAGACTGAAGACAACAAGAAAAAGAGATTTGGGAACTGGACTTGACGATATGCCCATTGCTCTGTCACATACCATATGTTAATGAACACCAAAGTGTAGTGTAGTGAGGATTTTCCCAGGATTCGGCCCTGAACAGTTTAGTTACTAATAATAAAATAGCTTATAAAGGTGGTGCTTGCAAGATGATGTATGTTAGCTTCCAAACATGAAAAGTATGTCCCAGTGATTTTTTTAGTGGGTTCACTCCTTTAAGTTACTGCATATTTCAAATAATCAATTTAATTTTGCTTTCAATCCAAACATCCTGCGTAGAATAGTAATTTATCTTTAAAGAACTTGAGGTTAGATTTTACAGATATGAATTGACATTTAAACAGTTTTCGAAAATATTTAAGATTTGATTTTTCCACTATTGAATATAGAGTAACATCAGGGAACAAAAAAATAAGTTGCAAAAACCCCAATAACATCCTGCTATAACACAGCAATGACAGTGAGGGCATGAATCCAGCCGAGTGGCCAGAATGCCGATCAATAATCTCTGTGGCTGTGTGAAAGGAAATGTAGGAGTGCCGTTAAATAAAATCTGCGTTTACACTCCTTATAGAGTAATTATTCAGCAAAGCAAAATAGACTGGACTTCAGCTTATTGAAATCATAGCGGGCACCAGGGTGGATTTGATTTAAATCTAACTGATTTAAATCACGATTTAAATCACGATTTAAATCACTAGTCAGTAAGGCTTGATTTAAATCAGTGATTTAAATCAAAGTTTCTACCTAAACTAGTTCTTGCTACTTTAACATGCAAGTAGATGAAGATTTTTGGAATCACTTTTTATATTACTTTTTTCTCCCCAGTTTAATGGGTTAATCATTCATATTTGGCCACCACTGTTCTGTTGTACTTAGGAAGGAGAAAAATAATCCTGACCTTAATAACAATTTAAATAGATTTATTCAACTGAAACAATAACAACATTACAGCATAAGTTATTTGCTTAAACAAACATCCATGTTTGTTAACTAATTTGGCTAAACAAAATATATATATATTTTAAGAAACTTAGACTGTCAGCCCAGCCGACACATGAAAAACTTAAATACTACTGTCCCTGCTGTCCTCTGTAGCTCACTTGTCGTCATCTTCATCATCATCATCTTCTTTGTTCTATTCATAATCTGGAAAAGAAAAACAAGCTTTCCTGCTTTATTGGGTCCCAACCGATTTCTCAATTTAGAATGAATGAGTCCAAAGGAAGAGAATATTCTTTCAACGCCTGCAGAAGAAGCTACTGCTGTTAAAAGTGAAATCATTACTTGAACAGTCTCTAAATCCAAGCGCTTAAGTGACTTCCACCAGTTTACTGGTGTGACCTTCCTTAAAATATCTTCAGCAAACATATATTTCTTGAATGGTTCCCCCTTAGCTCTGAAGTTTATTATAGTTGGCATTAAAGATGGATGATTGCTGGATACCCATGTCATAGCTAACTCCTCTTCCTCAGCACTTAGGTTTTGACCCTGATATTGGATATTGACAATATTTGCCAAAAAATGAGCTGAGTCAGTGCTTGTCCCATTCGTTTGTTTACTGCTTGTAATTTAATTCTGTCCATGTGTAGTTCTGTTTTTAAGTGTTCATTCAGTTCCTTCCAAATTTCAACAGCATCCGCAATAAAACAGCTATTTTTCTGTATTTTGTTTAAAGCTTGAGAGATGGGTTTCAGGAAGCTCAGCATATGTTCAACATTTCTCTTAAGCCCAATGTTGAGGATTTTGGCCGTGACAGTGCCATCTATTTTATCCTGATTTTCTTCACAAAGTGTCATCAGAATAGGCCAGTTTTTGATATACTGCTCAAAACAGTCCACCACAGAGTTCCATCTAACATCTTGTGGGAGCGTTAGCTTGGTTCCACCCATCCTTTTCAGAGCTGCTGCAGCAAAATGATTATTACGGAAGTATTTAGCAATTTCAACAACATTAGCCTTTATTTCTGGAACACTTAAGTCTTTGGCTAAGAGGTGCAGCAAATGAGCACTGCAACCATGTTATTAGCAGCTTTGTATTCCCTCCCTGCTCTTCTAAATCTCTTCTCATCTTGGATACGTTTGCAGCATTGTCAGTGACCAAACTGCGTACTAGACATTTGAATTTTTGTTCACATGTCGTTATAGCTTTTACTGCCACTTCTTGTAAGTATTCTGCTGTGTGTGCATTTCCTGACGTAGCAGTTGTTTGTGCAAGGAAGACTTTACCTTCTTCTGTTGTTATACAAGCACATACAATAGGATCATTGTGGACATTACTCCACCCATCAATACTTATGTTAACAATTTTACCCTCCAGAGCTGTTGCACATTGCTCCATTTCTCTGTCATACACTTGATCCAGCAGTTTCCCTGCAACATCAGCTCTACTGGGTGGACTGTATCCTGGTCTCAGTGACTGAACCATATTAATGAAATGTGGGTTCTCAGTCAGACGGAAAGAAGAGTTCGTTGCATAAATAAACTGGGCAATTTTTTCATCAATCATCTCTTTTTCTAATCTGCTAGTTCTTATCACAAACCTATCTATGGTGGTTCCAGGAGGTAAAGGTTTTTTCTTCCTTTTGGGTGATGGTGATATGTGGCTGTGGGTGTCTGATGATGATGCTGCTGCTAATGAAGCACTATCCTGGATGGATAACTCTGAAACTGTTGAACAGGATGATGGTGATCTTGGAGGTGGATAGTTTCCAGAATCCATGAATTCCCCTAAACAAAAAAAGTCAATGCTGTTATTTTATTGTTTATACAATTTCTGCTTATTGTACACAACACATCACTGCCCCTGCCCCAAAAGGAATATTTGTTTTTCTTCATAACTGTACCAAATGACAGTAACATGCAGTAATAATAAGAAATATAATTTTTCTCACACATGACAGTTCAGTCTTTAGAAATAGGATTCAATAAAAATGTTTACCAACCTGAAGATCCTGCCTGTTCAGAAGTGTTTCTTTGGTCATCTTCATCACCGCACTTCTCATGATGTTGCCTCATTCGCGCCACCAGGCCTTGCATCTCTTTGTTGCATCGTTTGCATTTTGCACGCATGCCTGCCTTACCGATAGGCGAAGGAGCTTCATTAAAATATTCCCAAACTGGGTCTCTTTTACGGCCTGCTGCCATTATAAGGAAAGAATGTAATAAACCTCAGATCGTATCGTACACACAAACAGATCCAGACTTGTCTGTCTGTGGCTATGCTGCAGTATTGTGCTCAAAGTTTCACTTTCATTTTCTTGTCTGCTTGCCCTTCCTCCTCCTCACACTTAGATTCACATTCTTCTTGTGTTGTTCAGATCTATTCCAATCCAAACAATCAGAAACATATTGTCTAACTTCTTGGACTTGGCACTGAAGGGGTTGATTCTGTATTCATAGGTTTGTAGAACAATAGGATTAAGGTCTTTTTCTCAACTCTGTTCATGTTGTAACATTTTTGCCGTGAAGAAGAGGCTGGGACCTCTGCGGAGTCAAATTCAGTTTTGAGAACTGCGTAAGTAAAGCGAGCGTCTGTGATAATATAGGAGAGAAACTGCCCACTAATCCTACAGAAACCTCTGGAAGAGCATGGTGTGGAGATCAGACTGAAAGAATCCATTGTGTCTTTCTCCTGAGACATCTGGCTTATATCAGGAAACTTAAGCAAAATTGACATTTCCTTTTATGGACGCATTCCTTCTGTGTTGTAACCTTTTACCTACATACTAGAAGCTGTACCTTATCTCTAGTATAGACTGTTTTTGTAAAAGGATGTGAAATATGAGCGCTTGTACGCATGTCTGTAAAATGTTTAACTTTTTGCTATAAAAAGGAGGGGGTAGAGCCCAGTGAGTCAGACGGGCTCCAGGGCTATCCCTGTCTATGAACACACAACCTTTGTGCTGCGTGTTATTTATTTGGATCCCATCCAGGAAGCCAGGGACGGAGAAGGACTCAACAATGGCATTGTGAATGTTACACATATACAGCCTTTATTCTACTGAGTTAAACAACTCAGCTTTATCTCATGATGGAAGAACCTTTGGATGGTAAAATATTTTCCTCAAAAAGCAGTTTATTGAAAAAAATCCGATTTAAATCAAAAAAATCCAATTTTTTTTATTTTTTTAAAAAAAACATTGATTTTTATCCACCCTGGCGGGCACTTATGCTCATCTGTGAGCCAATCTCTAACCAAGTACTTTACCCAAAACAAGGTTTTCATCTTGAAAAATCACTGCAAAGTCCAAAGTATGAGATGTCTGCCTGCTGTCCAGTGTAATCCAGCTCCATCAGCAGCAAAAACAGGTTACAAGTAATGGGGATGGGTCTTTGTTGAGTTGCAAGTCATTGGACAATAGCAAATGCTAGGATGGGGAAATTAAAGATCAAACACCTATAATACTGCAGAATGCTGATGAAGAGGAAACGACAACAGCTAGAGCACTAGGACTGCTTCTGAACATATGGTATTTGCAATGTCTTTTTCAGCGGGATTCTGCCACGAACTGCCTAATAAGGCACTATAAAAAAAGTCAAAACAATGAACATAAGCAGAGTAAAGTCAAAACGGCTTGCTGTGCGTAGGTTTCATATTTTGTAACTTCTTTTAAACATTTTAGGCTTTGAAAGCTGTGAAGCAGCTAAAAAAAGTGACTGGTCCAGTCTTCTGGCGGCTTGTGTTGTACGCTGCTACTATCTTACGTATGGACTAAAACAGCCCAAAAAGACACTTCAAGGAAAAAAAATTGTCAGTATTTTCTTGAAGTGTCTCCTGCTTCAAAAACTCAGTGCCCTGTGCACATATCTTTAGACTGGTTTAATCAATATATATATGTGATATTTTTATCCTATATCTGCTTGGTTTAATAGTTTAGTTCGTTGTAGTGGATTCGATTTTATGCCTCATTCACAAGTCTGTGTTTAAACAGATATGTGAAAAAATAGTAGCGGTGTCATCAGTGTTTTGGATCAGTGTCCTTTTTACCATCAGTGTTTTTCACAGATGGATAAATAAATTACTTGTACTTTGCAATGTTAAATATGGACAGAACATAGATGTCATCCATGTGCTGTACGTGTTTACGTGTGTTCACGGATCTATAGACTTGTATAGGCCCTTTTCAAAAACGATACCGGAAAACGCCGACATCTCTGTGTGTTTTGCACAGAGACACAGTCCATGGAAAAACACTGAAATGTTAATAGCACCATAGATTATAATGGGTACTTGTTCTATATGAAAAATAAACGGATACAAAGCATACATGGAACATAATGACCGGTACAACATGATGTTTAACGTTGCAGATACGACTTTACAATTAAAGGCATGGAATCAAAGTCTTCACTTCAACACACAATTGTTATAAAACGTCTGACCTTGTGCAGTACATTGCAGATCTGTAAGGACCTCAATCACCTTTCTTTTACCAAGACCTCTTATTTTCCTAACAAATAATAAGCATTGCCTGTATAATATTCTGGGGAGGATGCTACATCCATGAACAGAAAACTTCTGCTACAACAATCGTTCTAAAGGCACTAACTATAAATGCAGGAACACTCTGGAAGACAGATCTGTGTTGGAGCCAGGGACAGGTTCTCGCTGGGATTTCTGCTTGTTTGGCTTTAGCTTTGACATTAATAGCAATAATAAAGTTCTTTAAAACATTCATAAACAACCTGCTGCTGACACCTCCGAGCAAACGTAGCAGCGTTCAGCAACAGCAAATTTCATAGTTCAGGAAGCGCAGTTAGGAAAGGAGGGGGAGAAAAGAAAGGTTTGTTCTTCATTTCTGAGTCATTTGGAACAAAGATCCTCAAAAATTGCATGAAATCAGTCATGTAACTATAGAAACCAATTTCTTCAGCTCCATATCACACGTCTCACACCTCAATTGTCTTTATTATCGTCTGCTGTCAGATCCTTAATCAGAAATGTGAACAGGCTTGATGATTTATTCAGCAGGGGAATGAAACTGTAGGTCAAGTGAAAAAAAAAAAAGAAGCGTATATCGTACACACACCTAACTCTCCAGCCTCAGGAACTTTCATTTCATTCTGTTCCCAGTACCTCTGGGCCAATTGCAGTAAGCGCCAATATTAAGGCTCAATTAAAATAAGCTCTAATTAGCGCAGCTCTTTTCCTCTCAGGCTAGAAAAGTCAGGAAATGGATATTGGGAAATGTTAGAGAAAAAAAAAAAAATAGCTAGCGAGTGAAAGGCTACAGACATAAATGAACGTATTTGTTGATTTGTACAGTTGCTATGCAGAGGCCTCTGGGAGCAAAAGCTTAACCAGCCTAAGCTATAAACTAAAACCCCTGCAGCTAAACATGAACTGAGTGAAAACAAGGGCTCCATCTCAGAGCTGAAAACTGCTGGGCTCAGAAAATTAAAAGCCCGAGGCATTTTCCATTTAAAACGAAATCCCAGTACCGCCTCCCAGCCAAAGAATTATAAGCAGTATCAGATTTACAAAACGAACAATTACCCCGGAAAAATGTAGCCTATTGTACGGTCCCAGATGCTGGATGCAAAAGTGCTTCCCCTCTTATTTTAATATATCGCTGCTCTTTAGAAACACCAGTTCTAGACCCGATAAACCCAAATATAATATGCACATTTTATACGACGAGAACTTCAATCAATGCAGAAAGAGAGCGAGTCGTTCCTCCCATGACGGTGCCTCGTTTGTAACGTTCTCCTTGCCTCCAGCGGCTTCTGTCCTTCCTGCAGGCCTATATAAACGGTATGCGGCAGCAAAATACACTCTGACCTAATTGCCAAGAGAAAGCTGCTAACTTTTCCAGGCTGCCTCTGCTCCAGCAGAGATGGGGATCAAGAATTACTCATTTGAAGACCGAACACACAGATCCAGGCTTTAGTGGCTTACCTCTTTGGCTTTCTGCTTCAATCTCAGTTGTTCAGGATCTTCTTTATTTGCCCGGCTCTGTCAAAATGAACAAAAATAAAAATACAATACAACAAAAATTAAAAAGATATTCTCCCACAAATGTTAACGCTTACAATTAAAGGGTTACTCTAAAATGGCTGCATTCTTAAACATGCGGCAGGCATTAAAAATGTAATGCATAACAATATTCTCCTGTGATTAAAAAGCTTTGCTGTAGGGTAAACTGCCTCAGTCCAGGATTTGTAAGACTTCCCCTCATGCATTTTCATTCTCATTTTCCATAAAGGTTTGATGCCCGAGGACTTGCCTCTGGGAATCCCAAGTGCCAGAACTGCTACTTAGGCCAACTCAATCATGACCTCTTGCTATTTAATTTTATGTGCTACAGCATAATTGAGTCATCATAGCTGGCAATGATAAAGTGCAAAGTTAGGACCTGTAAAATATACAGAATTCTAACATCGCATATGATGCATATTTCCCTTTGTACACAGCCAGCATCATCGTTTCCCAGTGGTTTGAGTCTGCACTTCTACATTTCTCTCGCTCATACAATTTTACAATATCGGTCATTATGGATTTATTTTGGTCTACTAGGAAACAATAATTGGGGCTTGGAAAGTCTACAAATTACAGGAGAAAAATTAATAGCAAGAAACCAAACATACATCCAGTGAAAGTGGACATTTATCTTCCCAAGTCCTGAGACGCCTTTCTGTATTAATTGGTTTTACAATATCTAAAATACATGAAATGACCAGCTCACCTTAGCAGCGCGAAGCAGCATTTCTCTCTCTTCTTCACTTTTTCGTTGTTTCTCTAGGTGCTCCAGTTGTTCAAGGAACTTAAGCTGTGCTCGAACTTCACTGCACTGGACATAGCGATCACTTTGCTTAAGAAAGAAAAATTACAACACAAAAATTAGGTAACAATAAGGCCACGTTCAGACGTCTGTATTTAATCACACACGGATAAAAATGGACATTAATTAGTTTCTGGATCAGATTTTTGACCGTGTTTGGCTAGTGTGTCAGCTTTAGCCATCAGAAATTATTTTGCAAGCCAAAAAAAATAAAACTACAACGCTTCTCCTCCCAACTGCAATGTTAAAAGGGGACAGCATTTGGATTGCATACGAATGGCATTTATGTGCGGTCCATTATTTCCATATACTCAGACTTGTATGGGTGATTTTCATCTGCAACTCGGATTAAAATATCAAAAGATTTACCGTGACGTACTTACCAAAAAACAGGCTTTTACAGGTAGGAACTAAGAGTAGCCATTTCCATATATAACCAACAAATAAAGTAGCACTCCGTTGCGCTATGGCAGGCAAACATGAAATATATGAAATTTGAACTGCATTACTACTCTAGAAAAATGGAAAAACGAGAATACTTAGCATATAAACTGGCCAATTCATGTATACCCGGCAGCCATGGTAAGGTGATTCTCTCTGCTGGGAACCTGCCTAATGTTAACCTGCAGTAATGCAATGGAAATTTCATATATTTCATGATTGCATGCTATAGCGCTACAAAGTGCCACTTTGTCAGATTAACCCCTTCATGACCCAGCCTATTTTGACCTTAATGACCTGGCCGTTTTTTGCAATTCTGACCAGTGTCCCTTTATGAGGTAATAACTCAGGAACGCTTCAACGGATCCTAGCGGTTCTGAGACTGTTTTTTCGTGACATATTGGGCTTCATGTTAGTGGTAAATTTAGGTCGATAATTTCTGAGTTTATTTGTGAAAAAAATGGAAATTTGGCGAAAATTTTGAAAATTTCGCAATTTTCACATTTTGAATTTTTATTCTGTTAACCCGCGGTCTCGCGCGGAGCGCCGCGGTGATCGGGTGCGGGTGTCAGCTGTATGTGACAGCTGACACCCCGCAGCAATGCCCACAATCGGCGCTGTCGACGATCGCGGGCATTTAACCCCTCTGATGCCGCTGTCAATAGTGACAGTGGCATAGAGGGGGATCGCGCAGGGACGGGGGCTCCCTGCGCTCTCCCACCGGAGCAACGCGATGAGATCGCGCTGCTCCGGTGACCTGGAAGGAGTCCCCAGATCCAAGATGGCCGCGGGACTCCTTCCGGGTCATGAGATGACCCTGCTTGCCGGCGTCTGCTGAGAATCCTCATAGCAGGCGCCGGCAAGCCTCTGTAATGTGCCTGTCACATCGGTGATCTGACAGAGTGCTGTGCACACTGTCAGATCACCGATCTGTGATGTCCCCCCCTGGGACAAAGTAAAAAAAAAAAATTTCCACATGTGTAAAAAAAAAAAAAAAAAAATCCTAAATAAAGAAAAAAAAATAAAAATATTCCCATAAATACATTTCTTTATCTAAATAAAAAAAAAATCACACAATAAAAGTACACATATTTAGTATCGCCGCGTCCGTAACGACCCCACCTATAAAACTATATCACTAGTTAACCCCTTCAGTGAACACTGTAAAAAAAACAAAAAAAAAAACGAGGCAAAAAACAACGCTTTATTCTCATACCGCCAAACAAAAAGTGGAATAACACGCGATCAAAAAGACGGATATAAATAACCATGGTACTGCTGAAAACGTCATCTTGTCCCGCAAAAAAAAGGCCGCCATACAGCATCATCAGCAGAAAAATAAAAAAGTTATAGTCCTCAGAATAAAGCGATGCAAAAACAATTATTTTTTTATATAAAATAGTTTTTATTGTGTAAAAGCGCCAAAACATAAAAAAATTACATAAATGAGGTATCGCTGTAATCGTACTGACCCGAAGAATAAAACTGCTTTATCCTTTTTACCAAACGCGGAACGGTATAAACACCCCCCCTAAAAGAATTTCAGGAATTGCTGGTTTTTGTTCATTCCGCCTCCCAAAAATCGGAATAAAAAGCGATCAAAAAATGTCATGTACCCGAAAATGGTACCAATAAAAACGTCAACTCGTCCTGCAAAAAACAAGATCTCACATGACTCTGTGGGCCAAAATATGGAAAAATTATAGCTCTCAAAATGTGGTGATGCAAAAACTATTTTTTGCAATAAAAAGAGTCTTTTAGTGTGTGATGGCTGCCAACCATAAAAATCCACCCAAAAAACGCTATAAAAGTAAATCAAATCCCCCTTCATCACCCCCTTAGTTAGGGAAAAATAATAAAATTTAAAAAAATATATTTATTTCCATTTTCCCGTTAGGCTACTTTCACACTAGCGTCGGTACGGGGCCGTCGCGCTGCGTCGGCCCGACATACCGACGCATACTGTGCAAGCGCCGCACAACGGGGGCAGCGGATGCTGTTTTTCCACGTATCCGCTGCCCCATTGTGAGGTGCGAGGAGATGGGAGCGGAGTTCCAGCCGCGCATGCGCGGTCGGAAATGGTGGACCGTCGGCACAAAAAAGTTACATGTAACGTTTTTTGCTGCCGGCGGTCCGCCACAACACGACGCAACCCTCGCACGACGCTTGCGACGTGTGTCAATACGTCGCTAATGTTAGTCTATGGGGAAAAAACGCATCCTGCAGATGACTTTGCAGGATGCGTTTTTTCGCCAAAACGACGCATTGCGACGTATGCAAAAAAACGCTAGTGTGAAAGTAGCGCTAGGATTAGGACTAGGGTTAGGGTTAGGGTTGGGGTTAGGGTTAGGGCTGGGGTTAGGGTTTCAGTTAGAATTGGGGAGTTTTCACTGTTTAGGCACATCAGGGGCTCTCCAAACGCGACATGGCGTCCGATCTCAACGCGTTTGTTTGCGTTAAAAACGCATGCGTTTTTATAGAAAAAAACCAGAACACCCACCACCATCAAGGTGATAAAGGGATCCAAACCCTAACCCTACCCCTAAACTCACCCCTAACCGTTTAATGAACATTTTCTGACAGTCATAGTGCCACGTATTTCAGTGCCACAATATTTCAGTGCCACGATATTTCAGTGCCACGATATTTCAGTGCCACGATATTTCAGTGCCACGATATTTCAGTGCCACGTTATTTCAGTGCCACGATATTTCAGTGAAATACGTGGCACTGAAATATCGTGGCATTTACGTTAAATACGTGGCACTGAAATATCGTGGCATTTACGTTAAATACGTGGCACTGAAATATCGTGGCATTTACGTTAAATACGTGGCACTGAAATATCGTGGCATTTACCTTATATACGTGGCACTTATATACGTGGCACTTATATACGTGGCACTTATATACGTGGCACTTATATACGTGGCCACTGAAATATCGTGGCACGTATATACGTATATAAACGTATTTCAGTGCCACGTATTTCAGTGCCACGTATTTCAGGTTAGGGTTAGGGGTAGGGTTAGGGTTAGGGTTTTTTGTTTTTTTCTTGTTTTCTTGTTTTTCTATAAAAACGCATGCGTCTAAAAAACACATGCGTTTTACCGCGTTTACATGCGTTTTTTCACATGCGCGTTTTTTTTAAAAACGCATGCAGATAAAAACGCAAGTGTGAAACCAGCCTTACCCTTGGGAAAATAAAAACATGGGGGTTAAAATATAATTTTCGTGGAAAAAATATATTTTTTATTTTCGCGGCTCTGCGTTATAAACTGTAGTGAAGCACTTGGGGGTTCAAAGTTCTCACAACACATCTAGATAAGTTCCGTGGGGGGTCTAGTTTCCAATATGGGGTCACTTGTGGGGGGTTTCTACTGTTTAGGTACATCAGGGGCTCTGCAAATGCAACATGACACCTGCAGACCAATCCATCTAAGTCTGCATTTCAAACGGCGCTCCTTCCCTTCCGAGCTCTGCCGTGCGCACAAACAGTGGTTCCCCCCCATATATGGGGTATCAGCGTACTCAGGACAAATTGGACAACAACTTTTGTTGTCCAATTTCTCCTGTTACCCTTGGGAAAATAAAAACGTGGGGGGCTAAAATATAATTTTCGTGGAAAAAAAAATATTTTTTATTTTCACGGCTCTGTGTGATAAACTGTAGTGAAACACTTGTTGGTTCAAAGTTCTCACAACACATCTAGATAAGTTCCGTGGGGGGTCTAGTTTCCAATATGGGGTCACTTGTGGGGGGTTTCTACTGTTTAGGTACATCAGGGGCTCTGCAAATGCAACATGACACCTGCAGACCAATCCATCTAAGTCTGCATTTCAAACGGCGCTCCTTCCCTTCCGAGCTCTGCCGTGCGCCCAAACAGTGGTTCCCCCCAATGTATGGGGTATTAGCGTACTCAGGACAAATTGGACAATAACTTTTGTGGTCCAATTTCTCCTGTTACCCTTGGGGAAAAAAAAATTGCGGGCTAAAACATCATTCTGTGGAAAGAAAAAAAGATTTTTTAATTTTCACAGCGCTACATTCTAAACTTTAGTGAAACAACTGGGGGTTAAAAGTGCTCACCACACATCTAGATTAGTTCCTTAGAGGGTCTACTTTCCAAAATGGTGTCACTTGTGGGGGTTTCCACTGTTTAGGCACGTCAGGGGCTCTCCAAACACGACATGGGTTCCGATCTCAATTCTAGCCAATTTTGCATTGAAAAGTCAAATGGCGCTCCTTCCCTTCCGAGCTCTGCCATGCGCCCAAACAGTGGTTTATCCCCATATATGAAGTATCAGCGTACTCAGGACAAATTGCACAACAACTTTTGGGGTCCAATTTATCCTGCTACCCTTGGGAAAATAAAAAATTTGGGGCAAAAAGATCATTTTTTGTGAAAATTAATATTAATTTTTTTACGGCTCTACATTATAAACTTCTGTGAAGCACTTGGAGGTTCAAAGTGCTCACCACACATCTAGATTAGTTCCTTAGAGGGTCTACTTTCCAAAATGGTGTCACTTGTGGGGGTTTCCACTGTTTAGGCACGTCAGGGGCTCTCCAAACACGACATGGGTTCCGATCTCAATTCCAGCCAATTTTGCATTGAAAAGTCAAATGGCGCTCCTTCCCTTCCGAGCTCTGCCATGTGCCCAATCAATGGTTTACCCCAACATGTGGGGTATCGGCGTACTCAGGACAAATTGTACAACAACTTTTTTGGTCCAATTTCTCCTGTTACCCTTGATAAAATAAAACAAATTGGATCTGAAGTAAAAATTTTGTGAAAAAAAAGTTAAATGTTCAATTTTTTTTAAACATTCCAAAAATTCCTGTGAAGCACCTGAAGGGTTAATAAACTTTTTGAATGTGGTTTTGAGTACCTTGAGGGGTGCAGTTTTTAGAATGGTGTCACTTTTGGGCATTTTCTGTCATATAGACCCCTCAAAGTCACTTCAAGTGTGAGGTGGTCCGTAAAAAAAATGGTTTTGCAAATTTTGTTGCAAAAATGAGAAATCGCTGGTCAACTTTTAACCCTTATAACTCCCTAACAAAAAAAAATTATGTTTCCAAAATTGTGCTGATGTAAAGCAGACATGTGGGGAATGTTGTTTATTAACTATATTATGTGATACAACTCTCTAATTTAAGGGCATAAAAACGAAAAATTTGAAAATTGCTAAATTTTCATAATTTTCAACTAATTTCTGTTTTTTCACAAATAAATGCAAGTCATATCGAAGAAGTTTTACCACTATCATAAAGTACAATATGTCACGAGAAAACAATCTCAGAATCACCAGGATCCGTTGAAGCGTTTCAGAGTTATGACCTCATAAAGTGACAGTGGTCAGAATTGTAAAAATTGGCCGTGTCACTTAGGTGAAAACAGGCTTTGGGGTGAAGGGGTTAAACCAGAGAGTTATGTGACACAAAATAGTTAATAAACAACATTTCCCACATGTCTACTTTACATCAGCATAATTTTGGAAAAAATTTTTTTTTTGCTAGGAAGTTATAAGGGTTAAAATTTGACCAGTGATTTCTCATTTTTACAACAAAATTTACAAAAACATTTTTTTAGGGACCACCTCACATTTGAAGTCAGTTTGAAGGTTCTGTATGTCTGAATATACCCCAAAGTGACACCATTCTAAAAACTGCACCCCTCAAGGTGCTCAAAACCACATTCAAGAAGTTTATTAACCCTTCAGGTGTTTCACAGAAGCAACATGGAAGGAAAAAAATGAACATTTAACTTTTTAGTCACAAAAATGATCTTTTAGCAACAATTTTTTTATTTTCCCAAGGGTAAAAGGAGAAACTGGACCACGAACTTTGTTGTCCAATTTGTCCTGAGTACGCTGATACCTCATATGTGGGGGTAAACCATTGTTTGGGTGCACGGCAGGGCTCAGAAGGGAAGGAGCGCCATTTGACTTTTTGAATAAAAAATTGGCTCCAATCTTTAGCGGACACCATGTCGCGTTTGGAGAGCCCCCGTGTGCCTAAACATTGGAGCTCCCCCACAAGTGACCCCATTTTGGAAACTAGACCCCCCAAGGAACTTATCTAGATTCATAGTGAGCACTTTAAACCCTCAGGTGCTTCACAAATTGATCCGTAAAAATGAAAAAGTACTTTTTTTCACACAATTTCTTTTAGCCTCAATTTTTTCATTTTCACATGGGCAACAGGATAAAATGGATCCTAAAATTTGTTGGGCAATTTCTCCTGAGTACGCTGATACCTCATATGTGGGGGTAAACCACTGTTTGGGTGCATGGCAAGGCTCGGAAGGGAAGTCGCGAAATTTGACTTTTTGAATGGAAAATTAGCTCCAATCGTTAGCGGACACCATGTCGCGTTTGGAGAGCCCCTGTGCGCCTAAACATTGGAGCTCCCCTACAAGTGACCCCATTTTGGAAACTAGACCCCCCAAGGAACTTATCTAGATTCATAGTGAGCACTTCAAACCCCAAGGTGCTTCACAGAAGTTTATAACGCAGAGCCGTGAAAATAATAAGTGTTCTTTCCTCAAAAATATTTTTTTAGCTCAGAATTTTTTAATTTTCCCAAGGGTAACAGGAGAAATTTGACCCCAAGTGTTGTTGTCCAGTTTCTACTGAGTACGCTGATACCCCATATGTGGGGGTAAACCACTGTTTGGGCACATGCCGGGGCTCGGAAGGGAAGTAGTGACGTTTTGGAATGCAGACTTTGATGGAATGGTCTGCGGGCATCACGTTGTGTTTGCGGAGCCCCTGATGTGCCTAAACCCCCCAAAAGTGACCCCATTTTGGAAACTAGACCCACCAGGAACTTATCTAGATATGTGGTGAGCACTTTGAACCCCCAAGTGCTTCACAGAAGTTTATAACGCAGAGCCGTGAAAATAAAAAATCATTCTTTCCTCAAAAATTATGTATTAGCAAGCATTTTTTTATTTTCGCAAGGGTAACAGGAGAAATTGAACCCCAATAGTTGTTGCCCAGTTTGCCCTGAGTATGCTGGTACCCCATATGTGGGGGTAAACCACTGTTTGGGCACAAGTCGGGGCTCGGAAAGGAGGGAGCACCATTTGACTTTTTGAACGCAAGATTGGCTGGAATCAATGGTGGCGCCCTGTTGCGTTTGGAGACCCCTGATGTGCCTAAACAGTGGAAACCCCTCAATTCTAACTCCAACACTAACCCCAACACACCCCTAACCCTAATCCCAACTCTAGCCATAACCCTAACCACAACCCTAACCCCAACACACTCCTAACCACAACCCTAATCCCAACCCTAACCCTAACCACAACTTTAACCCCAACACACCCCTAACCATAACCCTAACGACAAGCCTATTCTTAACCCTATTTCCAACCCTAGCCCTAATTCCAACCCTAACTCTATTTCCAACCCTAAGGCTATGTGCCCACGTTGCGGATTTGTGTGAGATTTTTCAGCACCATTTTTGAAAAATCCGCAGGTAAAAGGCACTGCGGATTTCACCTGCGGATTCCTATTGAGGAAGAGGTGTAAAACGCTGCGGAATCTGCACAAAATACAATGCAGCATTTCCGCGCTGTATTTTCTGCACCATGGGCACAGCGGATGGTACTGTAAACCTGATGGAACACTGCTACGAATCCGCAGCGGCCAATCCGCTGCGGATCAGCAGCCAAATCCGCACCGTGTGCACATAGCCTAATTCTAACTCTAACCCTAGTTCTAACCCTAACCCTACCCCTAGTTCTAAGCCTAGTGTAAAAAAAAATATTTTCTTTATTTTATTATTGTCCCTACGTATGGGGGTGATAAAGGGGGGGGGGGTCATTTACTATTTTTTTTATTTTGATCACTGTGATAGGTTTTATCACAGTGATCAAAATGTAGCTGGAACGAATCTGCCGGCCGGCAGATTCGGCGGGCGCACTGCGCATGCGCCCGCCATTTTGGAAGATGGCGGCGCCCGTGGAGAAGACGGACGGACACCGGGAAGCTCGGTAAGTATGAGGGGGGGATCGGAGAGGGGGGGGGGGGGTGGGATCGGAGCACGGGGGAGCGGACAGGACGACGGAGAGGAGCGGAGCACAGGATGGAGGACTGGGGAGGAGATCGGTGGCGGTGGGGGGGTGCAGACCAGTGTTTCCAGCCATGGCCGATGATATTGCAGCATCGGCCATAGCTGGATTGTAATATTTCACCAGTTTTCATAGTGAAATATTACAAATCGCTCTGATTGGCTGTTTCACTTTCAACAGCCAATCAGAGCGATCGTAGCCACGGGGGGGGGGTGAAGCCCCCCCTGGGCTGAAGTACCACTCCCCCTGTCCCTGCAGATCGGGTGAAATTGGAGTTAACCCTTTCACCCGATCTGCAGGGACGTGATCATTCCATGACGCCACATAGGCGTCACAGGTCGGATTGGCACCGACTTTCATGATGCCTACGTGGCGTCAAAGGTCGGGAAGGGGTTAAAATCTGAGATGTCGCCATGATTTTTTTTTTGTGGGTACAAAGCCGGCACAAAAATACGGTTATGTGAACAGCACCATAAAATATAATAGGTACGTTTCATCCATGAAAAACACCAGCAGAATTCATACGTGAGAAATAGACATTTGAATGAAGCTCTAAAAGCAGTTTTTTTTTCACACTGCCTGCATTTACCACTAATTAGTTCAGGAGTACAGCGCATATTGGTTATATACTGAGTGAGTAACACTGTACCAGGTAAACGTCCCATATATGAAAGTATGGAGGGGCAATGAGGAAGAAAGAAGTAAAAAGTAAGAGAATAGTAAAGGTAAAAAAGAGGATGGCTGTGCATCAAAGGGTAACAGATTTACAAAATATCAACAGCAATCTGTGTGTCAATTTCATACAAGCTATCAGAAACATTAAATGGTACAAATGTCATTAATCTCCTGTGTTTAACTCTTTTGAAGCCTGCATTTTACTCCCATATTTAAATCTCCATTAATGGTAAGTCATGTGACTCACTCTTACGGTGCTTTCACATTGAGTTTAGACACCCGTTCAGTGGCCCAGTCAAGGCTTAAGTCCGAAACCTCTGCAAAAACGAGATTCAGACGTATGTACCGATGGGGCCATAGACTATAATTGTGCCAACAGAGCAAACATGCGCTTTGTCATACATCATTTCTGGCTTATATAAATGCATACTGGAGGCAGATACCCAGACACAGTCTACTATGTCTGGGTATATGCCTATAGTAGGAGGACATGCCCAAAAACTATGCATGGCAGAGTGCATGTTCACTCTGTTGGCACCATTAGGCTATGTGCACACATTCAGGATTTCTTGCAGAAAATTCCTGAGAAAAACCTGAAATTTTCTGCAAGAAATCTGCATGCGTTTTTGCCGCTTTTTTGGTGCGTTTTTTTCCGGACATTTCCCAATGCATTTTATAGTGGGAAATCCGCAAAAAAACCCGCAAAATTAATGAACATGCTGCGTTTTTTACCGCGATGGGTTTTTTTGCGGAAAAAAACGCATTATGTGCACAAAAATTGCGGAATTCATTCTAAATGATGGGATGCATATTGTATGCTGTTTTTTGCGGTTTTATAGCGCTTTTATCATGAAAAAACACGAAAAAAACGCGAAAAATCAGCAACGTGTGCACACAGCCTTATAGTCCAAGGCCCCGTTGGTGCATACATTTGAATCCTGTTTTTCGGGGGTCCGGACATAAGCCCCGACAAGGCCACTGAACAGGTGCTTAAACACAATGTGAAAGCACAATAAGAGTTTCTGATCAATGTTGGCCTGCAAGCTTGTTTGCCTCCTGCTGTGTCAACATAGTTGATTGTTAACAAGTTCAATTAGGCCTAGATCCAAGAACACATCTTCCTGTATATTTAGACAGATAAGACGGAGGCATTTCTGCACATTTATACAAGTGACATATGTTTCAAAGCGCCAGGGAAGTTACCGTATTTTTCAGACTATAAGACACACCCCAAATTTTCAGCAAAAAGATGGGGGAAAAAAAATGAATGCCTCAAATGGGGGTCCGTCTTACAGTACTGAATTCAGCCTACCCTGGGGGGGGGGGGGAGAAATCAGCAGCACTGGTGGAGTGGAGTCACATGCGGAGTTTGGTTGTCTGGCATTGATATGACCCAGACTGGTGCGGCAGGTTCGGCGGTGCTCGGTGGTGCGGGGGCTCCGGTGCCATTTTGTGAAATTCTGGAGCCCCCAAACTTCCATAGCTATGGCCTCCAGGAAAATGGCTGCCGGAGGCGGCGAATGCGCAGATTGAGATCTCGGCACAGAGATCTCGTCTCCCGAGATGTCCAGCCATTATGATTCTCGAGGTCATTAAGAGTTTGTAGATACCAAAGATGTGTAGGTTCTGTTTTATTTAAATGGTGAGAAAAAATCCCCAGCCACAAAAAAAGGAATAATTTTACGAGACCTGTAGCGTCTCCATTTTTCGTGATCTGTGGCTGGAGAGGGCTTCTTTTTTCTTCACTGAGCTGACGTTTTTGTTGATACCATTTTTGGGTAGATATGATCTTTTGATCGCCTGTTATTGCATTTTATTGCAATGTTGCGGTGCCCAAAAAAACATAATTCTGACATTTTGATTTTGTTCTTGTTACGCAGTTAACAGATCGGCTTCATCCTTTTTATATTTTAACAGATCGGGTGTTTCTGAATGCAGCAATATCAAAATTGAGCATTTTTTATTGTTTTATTTTGAATGGGGTGATTTGATCTTTTATATTTTTATTTTTTTATAGATTTGAAAACTTTTTTCCTACTTTTTACTTGTTTTAATAGTCTCCCATAGGAGACTTGAAGCTGCGATATTCCGATCACCTGTGCCACACATAGCGAAATACTCATCTGCTACGAACACCGGCTAATGACAACCACAGGGGTCTCCTGCAGACCCTGGGTTGTCATGCCAACGCATCCACACCCCGCGATCATGCGACCATGGCACCAATGAGGTCTTATGACGCGTTTCTGGAGCAGCGATATTAAATGCTGCCATTGGAGATTGACAGCAGCATTTAACATGTCAACAGCCACAGGTGGATCGCGATTCCACCCGCGGCTGTTAGGGGCACATGTCAGCTGTCATAGGCCAGAAAACATGCGGGCTCAGCCCCAAAGCCCGCATCAAACAGAGGGAAGCGACCTATGACGTACAATACGCTAAAATCATATTCTTTTAAAACTGCTACACCGATGCCTCTACCCTGTATCAGTCATTGCACTAGTTGTCCATTCACCCCAGGGTCCACAATTCACCTGAGGCCAACATCCTCAACAATCCAAACCTTCTACTCCCGTCTCCAGGATTTCTCGCGTGCTACTTTAATTCTCTGGAGCACACTACCCAGGAGAGATTGATTAATTCTCAATACCAACAGTTTTAAGCATGGCCTAAAAACACATTTTTTTTTTTAGACTAGCCTATCGCCTCACATCACTTATACACGGTAACTATTCACGTTTTGCCCTTATAAAATCAGGAACCTCGTAGCATCAGTTTACACAACCTCCATGCACTTAATAGGCCCTTTGGGTCTAGCACTTTTTACCATTTACCTTTAGTCTCTTCCCAATTTCATCATAGACTAAGGTTGCGAGCAGGGCCCTCACTCTTCTTGGCATCTGTTGAATTATATCTATTATGTCTTTAGTCTGTACAAGTCCTCCCTGAAATGCGAAGTGCTGCAAAATATGTTGGCGCTATAGAAATAAAAATTATTCTTAAGACACGGGCTAAAGCCCCTCTTACACAATAGATAGCTGTCTGTTAAATGACAGTTGTACCATCTCTCCCAACTCCTCATTACACAAGAGTGTTCAGCACGGCTGAGCGCTACTGTGTTCCCTATGAGAGCCGCTGACAGAATCCTCTAGTGGCAGCTCATCTTACAGAGAACGAAAGGTCCGACAGAAATCAGACATGCTGGATCCATATCTCTCCGACATCATCTGTCGAGGGGGAAAAGGGTTGGGAGGCCCACAGACATTCAGCCAAGCCTAATGATCTTGGGGGGCCGGGCAGGCAGACATTTTTCTAGTGCGTATTGAGGCAGAAAAAAGTGTACCCATCTCAAATGAAGTTGAATACAGCCAGATCCAAATGTCCTGATTAGACAAGTCCTATCAAGGATTCCTTTCTCCTGTCATCACATCCACTTATCCTCTAATTGAAGGGTAAGTGGTAACTGCCAATGTCTGGGTATCACAGATGTGCTGCTGTTATTAAAGGGAACCTGTCACCTGTTTTGGCCGCTATAAGAAGAGGTCACCGCCTTTCAGGGCTTATCTACAGCATTCTATAATGCTGCAGATAAGCCCCCTGATCCGACCTGCAAGTGAAGAAAAATAAGTTTTATTATACTCACCCGGGAGGGGGCGATCCGGTCCAATGGGTGTCGCAGGTCCGGGTCCGGTGCCCCCCATCTTCTTGCGACGCCGCCCTCCTGTTGCTTCATTGCTCCCCAGATCACGCTCCTGCGCAGGCGCACTTATCTGCCCTGTTGAGGGCAGAAGATGGGAGGCGTCGGACCCAGACCTACAACACCAATCGGACCGGACCGCCCCCCGGGGGAGTATAATAAAACATTTTTCTTCACTTGCAGGTCCGATCGGGGGCTTATCTACAGCATTATATCCTCCCTGTTATCAGGTATCTGGTCACATTCAATAAGGGTTGGCAAGGGTATATGCACGTTTCCCTTGATTGAAGAGACTATGTACCCAGAGGCTCTCCTGCCAGAAGTCTCAATACGACCAGAGCAGGTGTTGAGGGTGTAAGGAGTCGTTTGTCCCTTTATGTTGAAGATCTCACAGAATTTGAGCCTTGCTAGAGATCGATTACTTTGCTCATCTATTATGGCATACATTTTGGAGGCCTTGGGTTGTCCTTCTGGATAGACCTTAACCAGACATACCTTGGCACAGCATTTAGGAACAGTCCCTTCTCCACATACCTCAATACATGAGGAGGAAAAAGCAGTTGCAGTTGGGTCAGGAACTTGTGGCTCCCCGCCATGCTTTTGAGCTGGATTGGATGCTGCAGAAGGTTGCGAGTTGTGTGGAGCTGGTGTGGGATGCATGGCTGTGACATGTTTATCACTGCTGCATTCAGTGCACTTAATGGCGGCCTTACAGTCCTTAGCGAGGTGGTCTGAGGAGGCGCAACACTTATAACATATCCCAAGCTCCTTGAGGGTATCTTTACGCTCCTGCAAAGTCTTTGCTCTAAATCCACGGTATTCTTTAAGTGGGTGAGGCCTTTTGTGGATAGGGCACATACGGTTACTGTCCATGATTTTAGAAGCAACATTATTTGTTTTAGTGAAGGCAGGTGTAGTAAGTGGAACGTCAGTCTTTCTCACGGATACTGTGTTCCTTGAATCTCTATGTTTGGCAATGTTATCATACCTTGTAGATGATGATGATGCTGGTGGAGTAGGCTCAGTGAAGTCGAAGCTGGGATCATTCTTCTTCCGAGCTTGGTCACTGACGAACCTGGAAAAATGTGAAAAGGGAGGAAAGGACACATCATGCTGCCTTTTATACCGTGAGCCGTGGTCTGCCCATTTATCCTGCATGCGGTGTGGCAACTTGGACACTATTGGATTAACGCCATGAGCAGTATCTAGGTAGCTCAGTCCTGAGAGACGTGGGTCTAATTTTGCCAATTCTATTTCCTTTAGCAGGTAGCTCAGATCTTGAAGTTTTCTATTGTCCTTGTTAGTTATCTTTGGGAAGGTTTGCAGTCTTTTAAATAAGGCACCTTCTATGGCTTCTGAGCTGCTGTAGGTTTGTTCCAGTCTCTCCCAGGCTGCAATAAGACCTGCATTTGAATAGTCCACATGAACTGCCCTTATTGTCTTTATGCGCTCTGCTGATTCAGGGCCTAACCAGTTAACAAGCAAATCCAGTTGTTCCTTGCCAGTGATATTAAGGTCTTGGATCACTGCTTGAAAGGTCGATTTCCAGGCTCTATAATTCTCGGCACAATCATCAAACTTTGGGAGACTAATGTTTATTAACTCCCGGCGAATCATGTATCTGGCGAAGTCAGACATGTCCGATCTCCCAGTCATTGTTGCAGGATGAACTTGTGCTATCCGTAGGGGATGTAAGTTCTCTGGCTTATTTGACTGCGACAAATCAGGACGAAATGATGCGGCATAAGGGTTAAACTGCGGATTAGTCTCTATAGGTTCTGCTGGCTGTGGCCTAAATTGTGAGTTAGTACTGGAAGTTACCTTGTCGGCAGTAGGTGGCGACATTTCTTGATTTGCGGGCGCATCCATGTTAGAAACTGGAGGTGGTGCTGGTGCAGATGTTAAATGTCTTAGCACGTAGTCAGAAGTGCGATCAGCCGAGTCCTCCATTTCTCCTGGAATAAGACAGTCCGAATTATATTCTTGTTCCAATGCTTGTTCAAGGACCTTCAGTTTAGCAAGGGCTGTTGCTTCTTCCCTTTCTGCTTGGAGTATTTTTAATTTCCTTTGAGCTTCCATTTTGTTTCTTTGAGCCTCCATCTCATTTCTTTGAGCTTCCATTTGGGCTTCTACTTCCACTTCAGCCTCCCTCTTAGCAAAGGAGCTTTTTACTCTAGCTTCCTCTGCTGCCGCACGGATCTCCAGTAGCTTGTCGGATAATGTTGACTTCCTGGAGTGAGATGATATGGAAGATGGAGATGTGATTTTGGTTGATGTTGTGCGATGTGACCTAACCTCTTGGAGGTGAGCGATGCGGAGTTCTGCTTTATCCTGGGCATCTCGTACTAATGAGGTCTTTACTTGGAGAAGAGTTTCCCTTTCAGCTAGTTCTGCTGGGGCATCTTCCATGTCACAGTTACTCAGGAATTTTATGTACTTTGCAGACAGTCTTTCGTAGCGATCATAGGCAGAGGATAAATTCTTCAATGTGGCGGTTAAATCTGTGGTGTTACTGTGAGAGCATGGAAGAGCTACTAAATAGTGATCAACTCTGCCCCATAAATGTTCTAGGTTATCATGGAACTCGTCTCTAGTAGTCTCAATTTTCTCTGGCCTTTTGTGTCGGCTTGGTTACACGTCTGGGTCGTACGTCTTGCTCTGCAGTAACTGTGGACTCTGCTCCTGCAGCATCTGTGGTGTCGGGAACTAGATGTGCTTCACTTGCAGATGGGTGTACGGTGCCTTTTGTGGACAAGTTTTAGCTAAGATGGCGGACGGTTAAGACTTGCTAGCAGACAATGCATATGCACACAGACACTGTAGACTTAGGTCTCCTTACTATTCTGCCACCGATATATGTGGATGAGAGGTGTCTGAGGGATGTGATCACGAGCCCCTTTAAAACGTTCTACCAGCTTTGCCAGTTGTCCTTTTAGATAGATAAATACACCGAACTGGAATTCCACCAGAAATAAGTGACAAAGACTAACGCTTCAAAAATTAAGCAAATCGCATCTCAAATTATAGTGTCACAATGTCAAAGTAGGTCGTCAATCTCAGACGTTTCTCCTAAAGTAGTAGGATGGGATAATTCACATATAAAAATAGATGAAGTGTTTGATGACATCTGATTGTCAACCACGCTGGTTTTAGTGACTTATTTATGGTGCTGATGCAAGCTGAATGAATTGTGGAACTATATCATTGAGAGCTTCATTATAGTCAATGGTGGTTGGAGTATGAAACCATGTGATGTAAAATGTGTAATGTATTAATAAGGTGATTGATCACAAAACAACACTGCACTGAGTAATTCTTAAAATCAATATACATAGTTATTAAGGTTGAAGGAAGACTAAGTCCATCTAGTTCAACCCATAGCCTAACCTAACATGCCCTAACATGTTGATCCAGGGGAAGGCAAAAAAAACCCATGTGGCAAAGAGTAACTCCATGGGGAAAAAAATTCCTTCCCGACTCCACATACGGCAATCAGACTAGATCCCTGGATTTGTTTTTTTGTTTATTTCGCTAATTATTTCTAAGGCTACATCAATAAAAAGAATGAATTAAACTCTAAACCTTAATAATGTAGATAAAATGGTGGCAAACCATTTATAGGCTCGGGCGTCCCTGTTCCTCCTCCTTACATTATATTGCAGCGTAGTCTGCTCAGATTGGCCGATACGTATTAGCACAATCTCATTTGTAAATCAGAGAGCCAGTCCGTCAATAAAACTAATGCTGGATGACCAATATAATTGAGGCCCATTTAATTTTAATTTGGTAAACTATGCTAAAACTATTCCTATATGTTAGGTTCATTAATATTTTTGTGATCCGTAATTCTATGGCATTTAAGTAAACTTCCAAAACTCTAAAGCAAAAAAACTAATCCCCTGACAGTGGAAGAGGGCACTGCTTAGTATTCAGTGAACTGGTTTAATTTACCTTGCAGTTTGAGTATCTGTGCTGTGCTGCTACTGTCAGTTTTTCAATGAGCCATCGTAATCTTTCCTGTGTCGCATGGGAGACCAAGTTCATAACATCAGAGTTAAGTTCCTTAATGTCATGCCTTTTACCTGTGGAAGCATAGAAAATCCATTACATGTTTTAGTGGAAGCTGATAATTGAAATAATTAGCACAGCAGGTATTCTGTTCCCTCCAGAACTCATACCCATTAAGAATAGAGGCTTGTAGATTATGATTTTCCTGCTACACTCTCAACTTCAAAGATATTAGACACTGCATTAATAAAACTTAGCCTGGAGCTCTGGAAAGTATAGGCAGTGTTTCACTTGGCCTTCAGAATATATCCGCTTGCAAGGTCAGTGTTAGGACACCAATATTAAACAGACAAAATAAAGTCCTTATAGAAATGGTATTATAAATGCAATTAAACTCAAAGTCATACATATTATAGCCATACCCATTGCTTGCATGCCATTATGAAACACAGTGCAAGGAGATTGTTAGTGCGTTACTGGCACCAAGGTCCGAACCATATAAATGGCAAATGACATCAAGATACGCCAGCACTGACAGCAGGCTCTTTGGGTAGAGTAAAAAATAGACACTCGGCACTATCGCCATAGAATGTGTACCAACACACTATCACTGCACGCAACATGTTTGTTTGGCTTCTTTGTTCATACTAGCAAATGATTAGTCAATAAAATGTATCAAGTATTTTTTTTGTTTCGTTCACTATTTTTAAAACCGAACAATCTTAATAGTTGCTCAAAAAGTGACATAATCCAGATCTGGTTAGACCTATGGATGCTAGCAAAGGAATTTTGGTGCACTTCTAAGTATTTATGTATATACATTATACAGGTCCTTCTCAAAAAATTAGCATATAGTGTTAAATTTCATTATTTACCATAATGTAATGATTACAATTAAACTTTCATATATTATAGATTCATTATCCACCAACTGAAATTTGTCAGGTATTTTATTGTTTTAATACTGATGATTTTGGCATACAACTCCTGATAACCCAAAAAACCTGTCTCAATAAATTAGCATATTTCACCCGACCAATCAAATAAAAGTGTTTTTTAATAACAAACAAAAAAACCATCAAATAATAATGTTCAGTTATACACTCAATACTTTGTCGGGAATCCTTTGGCAGAAATGACTGCTTCAATGCGGCGTGGCATGGAGGCAATCAGCCTGTGACACTGCTGAGATGTTATGGAGGCCCAGGATGCTTCAATAGCGGCCTTAAGCTCATCCAGAGTGTTGGGTCTTGCGTCTCTCAACTTTCTCTTCACAATATCCCACAGATTCTCTATGGGGTTCAGGTCAGGAGAGTTGGCAGGCCAATTGAGCACAGTAATACCATGGTCAGTAAACCATTTACCAGTGGTTTTGGCACTGTGAGCAGGTGCCAGGTCGTGCTGAAAAATGAAATCTTCATCTCCATAAAGCATTTCAGCCGATGGAAGCATGAAGTGCTCCAAAATCTCCTGATAGCTAGCTGCATTGACCCTGCCCTTGATGAAACACAGTGGACCAACACCAGCAGCTGACATGGCACCCCACACCATCACTGACTGTGGGTACTTGACACTGGACTTCAGGCATTTTGGCATTTCCTTCTCCCCAGTCTTCCTCCAGACTCTGGCACCTTGATTTCCGAATGACATGCAAAATTTGCTTTCATCAGAAAAAAGTACTTGGGACCACTTAGCAACAGTCCAGTGCTGCTTCTCTGTAGCCCAGGTCAGGCGCTTCTGCCGCTGTTTATGGTTCAAAAGTGGCTTTACCTGGGGAATGCGGCACCTGTAGCCCATTTCCTGCACACGCCTGTGCACGGTGGCTCTGGATGTTTCCACACCAGACTCAGTCCACTGCTTCCTCAGGTTCCGGTCACCTCTTCTCGTTGTACAACGTTTTCTGCCACATTGTTTCCTTCCAACAGACTTACCATTGAGGTGCCTTGATACAGCACTCTGGGAACAGCCTATTTGTTGAGAAATTTCTTTCTGGGTCTTACCCTCTTGCTTGAGGGTGTCAATGATGGCCTTCTTGACATCTGTCAGGTCGCTAGTCTTACCCATGATGGGGGTTTTGAGTAATGAACCAGGCAGGGAGTTTTTAAAAGCCTCAGGTATCTTTTGCATGTGTTTAGAGTTAATTAGTTGATTCAGAAGATTAGGGTAATAGGTCATTTAGAGAACCTTTTCTTGATATGCTAATTTATTGAGACAGGTTTTTTGGTTTATCAGGAGTTGTATGCCAAAATCATCAGTATTAAAACAATAAAAGACCTGACAAATTTCAGTTGGTGGATAATGAATCTATAGTATATGAAAGTTTAATTGTAATCATTACATTATGGTAAATAATGAAATTTAACACTATATGCTAATTTTTTGAGAAGGACCTGTATATATGACACACACTACACCCACAAGTGCAAAAAAGTATAGTAACGACATAAAATACAGATCTAGGAAAAGGTTAAGTACGGTATCTAAACGTCCTCTAAGAACCACATCTTCCAATGCTTCAGGAGTAATTTGGTGATGAATAATGCTTTTTTCAGCATGATGGATGGAGCATCAGTGGAAAAAAAAAATAAATTAACATTTTGGATCTATGGTCAAAAACCGCCCCAGATCTCAATCCCATTGATAACCTGTGGGTCAATCCTCAAAGCGGGAAGACAAACACAAACAAAAATTGTGATAAACTCCAAGCACTGATTACACAAACATGGGTCAGGAATTTGCCCAAAGCGGATATCCATCATGTTGGGGCGAATGGCAGATGTCTTGAAAAATAAAAGGCCAATACTGTAAATATTAAGTTTATACATTACCTGGATGCATTTGTCTATAAAATATTAAATACTCCTGAAATTCTAATAATTTTATTTCAGTAACAATAGAAACATTCACTAAAAGATAGAAAACCACAAACTTTGTTAAAATCAAAATTTATGTCAGTCTCAAAACGTATGGCCACAACTGTACACCAATAACCCATTGGAGGTCGTTTTCTAGGACTCTTAAGGTACCTTCACACGAAACGACTTTGTAACGATATCGCTAGCGATCCGTGATGTTGCAGCGTCCTGGCTAATGATATCGTTTAGTTTGACACGCAGCAGCGATCAGGATCCTGCTGTGATGTCGCTGGTCGCTGAATAAAGTTCAGAACTTTATTTGGTCGTCCGATCGCCGTGTATCGTTGTGTTTGACAGCAAAAGCAACGATACCAGCGATATTTTGCACTGGTAACCAGGGTAAACATCGGGTTACTAAGCGCAGGGCCGCGCTTAATAACCCGATGTTTACCCTGGTTACCAGCGTAAAATGTAAAAAAAACAAACAGTACATACTTACATGCGTCCCCCGGCGTCCGCTTCCCACACTGACTGAGCGCCGCAAAGTGAAAGTGAAAGTACAGCACAGCGGTGACGTCACCGCTGTGCCCTGCTACTGCCGGCGCTCACACAGTGCAGGAAGCGGACGCCGGGGGACGCATGTAAGTATGTACTGTTTTTTTTTTTTACATTTTACGCTGGTAACCAGGGTAAACATCGGGTTACTAAGCGCGGACCTGCGCTTAGCAACCCGATGTTTACCCGGGGACCTCGGCATCGTTGGTCGCTGGAGAGCGGTCTGTGTGACAGCTCTCCAGCGACCAAACAGCGACGCTGCAGCGATTGGCATCGTTGTCGCTATCGCTGCAGCGTCGCTTCGTGTGAAGGTACCTTTACTCTGCTCCACTGTGCCCCCTGAACAAAGGAGCAGATAAGGGTCCTGCTGTTTGGTTGACGAATCCGATCGATTATGTTACTGACACTCCTACCAAACTCTGATCTGAGATTACTCTGAGTGTCGACATGTGATCATATTCTCTCAGATGAGAGAATTGTAGCACAGGTAAGGAGAAATTTCTCCATCTTTCCAACTGTTAAGAGTCTGCGGAAATCTGACTACACTCAGATGTCATTCGAGTGCGGTCTAATGTGTTCCACGCACCCATAAACTTGAATGGGTGAGCAACTGTTCCGATTTCAAAGTGAAATTGAAGCATTCTGCGATTTTTTCCACAGACACATTTTGGTCAGTGAAAAAAAAATTGGTCATCAGCACTACCTCATGGAATAACATTGGTCTGAGTGTTATCCAATAAAAAAAAAAAAATTTGGATAGCACTAGTGATTAGCGAATATACTTGTTACTAGAGATTTCTTGAGCATGCTCGGGGGTCCTCCGAGTATTTTTTAGTGCTCAGAGATTTAGTTTTTTTTACATCTGTTAGCCAGCATAAGTACATGTGGGGGTTGCCTGGTTGCTAGGGAATCCCCACATGTAATCAAGCTGGCTAACAGATGTAAATCATTCAGCTGCGGCAAGAAAAACTAAATCTCCGAGCACTAAAAAATACTCGGAGGACCCCTGAGCGTGCTCGGGAAATCTCGAGTAACGAGTATATTCACTCATCACTAGATAGAACTCTTCCGATTTATACACTTGTGAGACCTTGGTCTTAAAGACTGTTCTGGGAGACACAGCCAACATTCTTGTGATGATATGTATGCATGTCTTGTCCTGGAGGAGCTGAACTACCTGTGCCACCTTAACGTTCTCCAAATACTACTAAGACATGCAGCTGCGGGGACGTGAACATACTTTTCGAGCACGCCGAAGACACTCTTAGCACCTGAGCATGCTCGGATAACACCTTATCCCAGCACATTCGCTCATCACTATTAACAATCATTTTGGTTTCCTAACTGAACAGATTGATGTCCCTGAAGTTTAACTGATGTAGTATTATTCAACAATGTTCAAGTGATCCCTTTATTTTTTAAGCAATGTATTTAGCTTCAATAAATGAAATCAGACTCAAAAAAACAAAACACGGGAACAAAAAATTAAAAAATCCCTGGATGGGTTCAATGCCTACTTAACGGTGCCAAGTACGGTAGTTGAAAAGGCTCTCACACACAGCGATATTGTGGCTCTGTGCATACAGCTTTATTCTGATCAATTCCACTACCTCATAACTGCACAAGCTGCTTTGGGAAGTAATCTACAACTTAACCTGGCACCCAATTTCTCCATTATCCTGCCTGCAACAGACGTCCAGGCCAATGTATTGATAAATGACAAGCTGGTCCAGCAATGCAGTATGCTCTATGGTTCTACATTGGGGCCTGCAACAAGTCTCGCAGCATAGAAGCACCAGCACGCAGACTAAATACCAACATAGTCAGCATACCAGCACATACTTACCATAAGCTGCACAAGTAAGTGTATACATTACTAACTAAGCTTTTTTTGTTTCATTCAACAACGCAAGCATGCTGGACTGAGGATTCTTCATCTTCCTTATGAATCAAATACAAATTTTGGGTACAATCACATGCGTTCATTTTTATCTGAGGACCTACCTTACCATCTCTTACCTATGTCCAAGATTCGGGTTTGAAGAGCCGATGTAAATAAAAAGGGTTCATCTTTACAAGATCTAATCACTGCCCCAATTAGTTCGGAGTTTGTTGCCAATATACAAGCATTTTCTTCATTCAGATTAACGCCGGCCATAGACGTAACATCATTTATATCATCTTCTTCCCTAATACACAGATTAACATTTAAGATTTTCAGCACATATACGCAAAGAAATGATTCAGCGATCTGAAATATATTATACTACATAAAAAAGTACACTACATAAAAAAAATATTTTTTTTACCCCAAAAGGTGATGCTGCCCTCATGAGATCTAGTATATCCTAGTTCTACGAGTCCGTACTGCTTTACTGTATCTGCTCTATATAATGAATATTAATGGATATTTTTAAATATATAAGGCTTCATTCTCACAAGTGTATAACAAATCATCCGTTTTTCATCCAGAAAAAACAATATTTTCTATCCGTATATCCATTGACATCCACATGGCATCTATTTTTATTCAATTAAAAAATGGTACTAGGCCAAATACAGATTTCTATATTAATTGCAGTGGTTTCGATAAACGAATACCATAAGGATGGTGCCCCGCATTGCATCATTATTTATTTTTGCACACCCATTGAACTGTATAGGTGAGTCATCTGAAAAACAGACCAGCGAATGAAGCAATTTCTCTCACAGACCGCTGGGTCGCATGAAAAAATGATCATGTGAACTGACCCGCAGCTTTACAGTGATCCATTTTCTACACAGATGGCACTCACACCAAAAATACCTTCTTGTGAATGCACCCTAATGTTCAACCATTATGTCACTGAACACATCACTTTCCTGCACTATTTCTGCTGAATCCATCCCAATCTTTTTGAGAATAGATGAAGATGAAGAAATTGTTAAGTTGGCAGACTATGTACACGAGTGACGTTGTATAGTAGTCTTTTATAGGGAATCCATCAACAGGATCAACCATTCTCAGCACGGAGTTTGTATGTTCTCCCCGTGTTTGCGTGAGTTTCCTCCGGGTTCTCCGGATTCCTCCCACATTCCAAAGACATACTGATAGGGAATCTAGATTGTGAGCCCCAATAAGGACAGTGCCAATAATGTTTGTAAAGTGGAATTAATGGCGCTATATAAATGAGTAAAATAAATAAAAATAAATTCTAAGCTATCTATATATGCACGCAGGACAAAGCAAGTGGAATAAAGTGATACCTTGATATTTGCAATCCTGATGTCTTATTCCAGAGAAATCCTTATTTATGTAAATATGTAAATGAGCTGTTAAGATCTATGGGCCGGACACTGATCTCCTTGAGAATCTGCCTACTATACAAAAGTTAATAAATCAGATGGCAATTTTGGGCAGTTCATAGTAAACTATGAAGTGCTCTACAGTAGCCAGCACTGTTTATGGCATTTTTTCCTAAATATTTTTAGATAATTTTTGACTTGAATTACGGTAATTAGTAAATAGACAGAAGATTTTGCACGAGCGTCTCTGACTAGTCATTCCAATGGTTGTTCCCGAATACCGCCATGCAAGGATAACAACTGAATAAAGAGGTTTCATCTATTGGACCTGAAAAATTTATCTACAGCTAATAGATCTGCATTGAGCAAACATGTTGACATGATAAGAGAGTTAGTTTAAAAGCCAAAAGGTGATGACAGCCAAAATCTGCACTTTCACTCCTCATTCACGTACAGAAGCCTAATCATCAAGCCTGGAGTTTCCTACACTTTGTACACAAGTCAGCTACAGTAAAATGGGCCACATTCATTAAAAGATACATGCCCTTATTGAGTTTGGTGCCTCTTTTGGGGTACTGGAAACAGAAACCTACTCCGATTTCTACAATGATTCCGCAAAATGTTTGTGTGAAGCAGCATTATGCAACTTGTACACCAATTTTCTTAGGTAAAACAAATGATAAAATACTCCAAAAAAGTGTTCAGTTGCAAAAAAAGAAAATTACCCCCATAGAAAAAAGCAAAATGTCTACAGCTCGAAAGCAGTTAAGTAAAGAACATTTCTTAAACACTACTGGCTACAAAATGTCAGATGTGCTTAAGATGTGAACTCTATGTGTTGCAGTTTTATTTTAGGCATATAAGCCTACGAGGAATATGTAAGAGTGCTAATCAATTTCCATAAGGTTTTTCTTTTGCACGGATAACTCCGTCCGTCCTGACTGATCAATGCTGCAGGATTTGTTTCAGTCACAGTAACAGTAACCCGGTCCTTGCTGTTGGCACTGAAGTCACGCAGATCCTCAGTGTTGAGATCTTTCCTACGCAGCTGGCAACCCTACAAGGCCATCTTTATCTAAAAACTTAGGTCGTTTTGCCAACAGCTGTTAGAGGACTTATGGTACTTTCTCTGAAACACAACTTGCAGTAAGATTTTCTGCCACATACGCACAGTAACTGCGAGATCATGGTTCAGTCAGTCAGTCAGTCTGAGGCATTTCAGAGATGGCAACTGAGGTGTTTTCACTGCCAGGGCAGCAGGGTCGGAGAATCGGTGTCCATTTAGGTGAAGTCAGAGTTGGAGCTGGCATAAAATTAACAGACTCCGATCACTAAAATATATAATAAATTGGGTTCAGTAGTTTGCCGCAGCATGTGCTGTAAATGTTTTCATAAGAATTTGGGAAAGTTATGAAATGTCCTATACATGTCTGTTCAGTTTCTGATCTAAGGATCTCGGCTTTTAGTTGAGATGAATCTGTGCTGCACTTTATGTACATGCTCAGTAGTGACCAGTGCTGGAGAGTCAGTCATGGAGTCGGAAGTCAGGGAAATTAAGGCGTCCGAGTTGGAGGTTTGGCTTACCGACTCCACAGTCCTGTTCACTATACAATGAGAACCATGCATTAGACTAGACTTAAGAGATAATTAGTGTAAGAAAAACTAGAGCATCACTAACACTACATATCAAATAATGAACTATATTAAAACATCACTTTTAATAAAAGATATGTTAAAAAAGTAATCAATAAACAATCATAATATAGTGGCTAACACATGGTCCCACTAAAAAAAAAATAAAAAAAAAATAAGGGGGTATAGATGATCCCTATTAATAACCTAAGGTGACCCTGCCTAACGGCTGAGGTTGGCACCCTTACCCTTCACAGTAGCGCTCACGCTCGAATGTCAGCTAGCCCAGTTTGACGCTATATAGGGCCCTAACAAGGAAAATAAGAGAGAGACAAAAAATGTTCAACTATGATCTCCTATACTGGAAAAACAATGCCACCCCAGGGAATAGGAGTTGCACATAATGTGCGTAACTATAAAGGCCAATATACGGTAATTAAAAAAGACTCATATAAAGGAAACAGAAAAAGTTCCCTCTATGGAACCAACTTGTCCCTACAGTGCTGTGGAGGTTGGCACACTACACCTGCGCATTTTTTTTTTTTTAAATCAAAAAAGTTTATTTAACCATTTGTCATAATCAACATTGTCCATGCAACTTGTGAATCTCATGCAAATGCATTGGAAAAAAATAATTTACATTTCTCTTCATAAACAAAGAAAAATGTAAAAGAGGAGAACAGAAAAACCACAAAACTGAACAAAACAGCCCCCCACACTCCTACTAATCCCTCCTCTCCTTTGAGCAACCAAACTAAGTTTCTAAAACGTTTTTACTAGAGAAATAGTAAATTAAAGACCACATCCAACTCCTCAGAGACCACTGTGGAACATCTAATCCAGCTTACCAAATTTCATTATTGCTCACCTTTTAATCTAAACCTTCTCTTCCATCAGAATTGTATGTTTTAGACATTGGATTATTTCTGCCACCCAGCGTTTGGATCTGGATTTTCTAACATGGTATCTTTTGGTTATGGCCAACTGGGTTGGGTCAGACCCTACCAGACCCAAAATACATATAGTGTGATGAAGTGAAATTTGAAGACCATTACTTTCCATAATTTGATTTCAAGAATTCCCCCACAGTTCAGCCAGTTTGGAGCAAGACCAAAACATATGCATTAAATCTGTGCCTTCCTCCCTCCCTTCCGCCTTTTTTGCACAAGCATCCTCTCCTCTAAGGTCAATGCTTTGGGGGCCTATACACCCTGTCTATCAGAAATAATTGAGACTTCATCTAAGCCATATAAACGGCTATCTTCCCTGTCAATTCAAAAATATCGTCCCACTCTCTCACAGAAATATTTACCACATCCCTCTCCGTTCTAGCTTTAACCGGGGCCAAGGGATATACTGAAGTTTTTCTCAGCACAGTATTATATAACAGGGAAATTAGTCCTCTCATAGCTTTTCCACATAGCACATAGCCAGGTACCCCATTAGTTGAGATGGTAAGATCTGTTATGGTCTCCTCAGTTCTAATAGAGTGTCTTAATTTGGAGATTGTATAAAAGCAAAACTACATTTTTAATAAAGACTTTCAAATGCAGTGAAACAAGGTCAGATGCTCAGCCTCTGGATATAAATAAAACGGTTTACTTTCATTGACAGCAAACAGATGGTAAAAAAATAGTGAAGAGTTGAGAGAAAGTATACTTGCATTCTAGCATCTGTATGAAAATAGAAATATTGAAATTTTCACTCCGGCCTTTTGCGCTTTATTAGACTCACATTTTCTGTTTCAGGAAACAATACATGTACATAGCCACAATGAACAGACACTGACCCCATGTATTGTACTGAAGCATCTAATAAGCCTGTGGCAAAGGTCACTGTGAAGGTAGTGGGGTCAACTGTAAAATCACCTACTGTGATTAGTGGTTCCTGTGTTATCTATGGTGTACAGAAATCTAATATATAAAGCTGAATATGTGTGTGTGTATGTATGTGTGGGTGTATGTGTGTATGTATGTATGTATGTGTGTATTGTCCGGGATTGGCATCTGCACCGTCGCAGCTACAGCCACAAAATGTTACACAGTCACACATCTGGACCCCGAGAGCGTCAAAGGCTATGCTGTGAGGCGAAATTTTAATCTCGTGCGTTCCAATTCACGTAACAATTTTGACCCTATCTACTCAATGGGGAAAAAGTGAAAGGAAAAGTGTTGGAGGCCAATTGACAGCTGCCAGATTTGAACAAGGGGGACTTAAAGAATGAGAGCGATGGCGCCAAAGAGTATATACCGTACAGTTGCTAAGGTGGGGCCCCGACATGGGATACTCACCACACACGGGGATATGAACACACACAAAATGCGCCTCACACTACCACGTGCTTGAACACACATCACCCTCAGCACACATTTCACCACACATACACCAACCTCGCCACACAAAAATCGAAACACAAAAGTCACCACTCAAAACTCACCACGCGCAAAATTCGCCACATGCAAAACTCGCCACATGCAAAACTAGGCTCACGCAAAACTCGCCACATGTGCAAAACTCACCTCATGGAAATCTCGCCACACGCAAAACTTGCACACGCGGAAAAATTGCCACATGCACAAAAGTAGCAACAAATGCAAAAGTTGCCTCACACAAAACTTGCACATACTCAAAATGCACCACACAAAACTCGCCATGTGCAAAACTCGCCATGCGCAAAACTTGCTGCACACAACTTGCTACACTAACTGTTATGATCCGGTGGCCTTGGAGCCGCATGAGACCTTCTCTGGAGAAGGTGGTAACTGTACAGACCGCAACCCTAAACTGACACCGCAAATAGAAGTAGCCGTGGGGTGTACCTAACACATCCTAGACACCTCGACACAGCCGGAGGACTAAATAACCCTATAGATGGAAATGGGAATTCTATCTTGCCTCAGAGCAGAAACCCCAAAGGATAGGCAGCCCCCCACAAATATTGACGGTGAATATAAGAGTAAAGACACACACAGGCTGAAAACAGGATTTAGCAAAAGAGGCACTTCTAGCTAAATAGTAAAGGATAGGACAGAGTACTAAGCGGTCAGTATTAAAACTCTGAAAATATCCACAGCAGAAAATACAAAAATTCCACATCTAACTAAAGACATAGAATGTATATCTGCATCTCCAGAGAATCCAGCATGACTGAAAAAATCCAAACAAGTCTAAGCTGGACAAGACAAAACAATAAATTGTTCTGAACTGAAAAGCTCACTGCATGTGTGCTGCAGGAAAATAAACCAGACACTTATCTTGGCTGAATTGGCAGCAGAGCAGAAGGAACCAGACAGGGATGTAAACCCTCCAAGAACAATGGACAACTGGCACTGACTAATGAATCCAGCACACCTAAATACCAAATAGAGCTGCAATCAGCAGAAACACCTGCCCGGATTACAACCCAGAGACAACTGCACTATCACAAACAACCACTGGAGGGAGCCTAAGAGCAGAATTCACAACAGTACCCCCCCCCCCCCTAGAAGAGGGGTCACCGAACCCTCACCAGAGCCCCCAGGGCGATCAGGATGAGCCAGATGAAAGGCACGGACCAAATCAGCAGCATGGACATCAGAGGCAAAAACCCAAGAATTATCCTCCTGGCCATAACCCTTCCATTTGACAAGATACTGAAGCTTCCGCCTCGAAAAATGAGAATCCAAAATCTTCTCAACCACATACTCGAACTCCCCATCAACCAACACAGGGGCAGGAGGATCAACAGAGGGAACAACGGGCACCACATATTTCCGCAATAAAGATCTATGGAAAACATTATGGATGGCAAAAGAGGCCGGAAGGGCCAAACGAAAAGACACCGGATTGATAATCTCAGAAATCCTATAAGGACCAATAAACCTTGGCTTAAACTTAGGGGAAGAAACCTTCATAGGAACATGACGGGAAGACAACCAGACCAAATCCCCAACCCGAAGCCGTTAACCAACACGCCGACGACAGTTAGCAAAACGCTGAGCCTCCTCCTGAGACAACACCAAATTGTCCACCACATGAGCCCATATCTGCTGCAACCTGTCAACCACAGAATCCACACCAGGACAATCAGAAGGCTCAACCTGCCCTGAAGAAAAATGAGGATGAAAACCAAAATTACAAAAGAAGGGCGAAAACAAAGTAGCCGAACTAGCCCGATTATTAACGGCAAACTCGGCCAATGGCAAGAAAGCCACCCAATCATCCTGATCAGCAGACACAAAGCATGTCAAATAAGTTTCCAAAGTCTGATTAGTTCGCTCGGTCTGGCCATTTGTCTGAGGATGAAATGCGGAGGAAAAAGACAAATCAATGCCCAGCCTAGCACAAAAGGCTCGCCAAAATCTAGAAACAGACTGTGAGCCTCTGTCAGACACAATATTCTCCGGAATACCATGCAAACGAACCACATGCTGAAAAAACAACGGAACCAAATCAGAAGAGGAAGGCAATTTAGGCAAAGGTACCAAATGGACTATCTTAGAGAACCGGTCACAAACCACCCAGATAACAGTCATCCTCTGGGAAACCGGAAGATCTGAAATAAAATCCATAGAAATATGCGTCCAGGGCCTCTCAGGGACCGGCAAAGGCAAAAGCAACCCACTAGCACGGGAACAACAAGGCTTAGCCCGCGTACAAGTCCCACAGGACTGCACAAAAGAACGCACATCCCACGACAAAGAAGGCCACCAAAAGGACCTACCAACCAAATCTCTGGTACCAAAAATACCAGGATGGCCAGCCAACACAGAACAATGAACCTCAGAAATCACTCTACTAGTCCATCTATCAGGAACAAACAGTTTCCCACTGGACAGCGGTCAGGTTTGTCAGCCTGGAATTCCTGAAGAACCCATCGTAAATCAGGGGAAATGGCAGAAAGGACCACCCCTTCTTTCAGAATGCCGACTGGTTCAAGGACCTCAGGAGAATCAGGCAAAAAACTCCTAGAGAGGGCATCAGCCTTAATATTCTTAGAACCCGGAAGATACGAGACCACGAAATCAAAACGGGAAAAGAAAGGGACCATCGAGCCTGTCTAGGATTCAGCCGCTTGGCAGACTCGAGGTAAATCAGATTTTTATGATCGGTCAAGACCACAATACGGTGCTTAGCTCCCTCAAGCCAATGTCGCCACTCCTCAAACGCCCACTTCATAGCCAACAACTCCCGATTGCCGACATCATAATTGCGTTCAGCAGGCGAAAACTTACGGGAAAAGAAGGCACACGGTTTCATCAAGGAACCATCAGAATTCCTCTGAGACAAAACGGCCCCTGCCCCAATCTCAGAAGCGTCAACCTCAACCTGAAACGGAAGAGAAATGTCCGGTTGACGCAACACCGGGGCCGAAGTAAATCGGCGTTTAAGCTCCTGAAAGGCAGAGACAGCCGCAGAGGACCAATTCGTCACATCAGCACCCTTCTTCGTCAAATCGGTCAAAGGTTTAACCACACTGGAGAAGTTAGCAATGAAATGGCGATAAAAATTAGCAAAGCCCAAAAATTTCTGAAGGCTCTTCACGGATGTGGGCTGAATCCAATCATGAATGGCCTGAACCTTAACCGGATCCATCTCAATAGATGAGGGAGAAAAAATGAAGCCCAAAAAAGAAACCTTCTGCACTCCAATAAGACACTTAGACCCCTTCACAAACAAAGCATTATCACGAAGGATCTGAAATACCATCCTGACCTGCTCCACATGAGACCCCCAATCATCGGAAAAAATCAACATGTCATCCAAATATACAATCATGAATTTATCAAGATAAGTCCGGAAGATATCATGCATGAAGGACTGAAAAACAGATGGAGCATTAGAGAGCCCGAATGGCATCACAAGGTATTCAAAATGGCCTTCGGGCGTATTAAACGCAGTTTTCCATTCATCCCCCTGCTTAATACGAATAAGATTATATGCCCCCCGAAGGTCAATCTTAGTAAACCAACTAGCCCCCTTCATCCTAGCAAACAAATCGGAAAGCAAAGGTAAAGGGTATTGAAACTTGACCGTGATCTTATTCAAGAGGCGATAATCAATACAGGGTCTTAAGGAGCCATCCTTCTTAGCAACAAAAAAGAATCCTGCTCCCAACGGTGAAGAAGATGGCCGAATATGCCCTTTCTCCAAAGACTCCTTAACATAACTCCGCATGGCGGTATGTTCAGGCACAGACAGGTTGAAAAGTCGGCCCTTAGGAAACTTACAGCCTGGAATCAAGTCAATAGCACAATCACAGTCCCTATGCGGTGGAAGGGAACTGGACTTGGGCTCATCAAATACATCCTGAAAATCAGACAAAAACTCGAACTTCAGAAGAGGAGGGAGAGGAGATTGACATCAAAGGAACGTCATTATGAACCCCCTGACAACCCCAACTAGTCACAGACATAGACTTCCAATCCAACACAAGATTATGTACCTGCAACCATGGAGAACCCAGCACAATAGCATCATGCAAATTATGCAACACCAGAAAACGACAATCTTCCTGATGGGCTGGCGCCATACACATGGTGACCTGTGTCCAAAACTGGGGTTTATTTTTTGCCAAAGGTGTAGCATCAATGCCCCTTAAAGGAATAGGATTCTGCAAAGACTGCAAGGGGAAACCACAACGCCTGGCAAATTCAAAGTCCATTAAGTTCAAAGCGGCGCCTGAATCCACAAACGCCATGACAGAAAATGATGACAATGAGCAGATCAGGGACACATAACATAAATTTAGGTTGTACAGTACTGATGGTAACTGAACTGGCGATTCTCTTTGCACGCTTAGGACAGACTGAAATAACATGAGAAGCATCGCCACAATAAAAACACAACCTATTCTGACGTCTGAATCCTTGTTTTTCTGTTCTAGACAGAATCCTATCACACTGCATAGGCTCAGGCATCTGCTCTGAGGACAACGCCACAGCGCGCACAGCTCTGCGCTCACGCAAGCGCCGATCAATCTGAATGGCCAGAGACATAGAATCACTTAGACCGACAGGCGTGGGAAACCCCACCATAACATCTTTAACGGATTCAGAAAGACCCTTTCTGAAAATTGCCGCCAAAGCATCATCATTCCATTTAGTCAGCACAGACCATTTTCTAAATTTCTGACAATACAATTCTGCCGCCTCTTGACCCTGAGACAGGGCCAACAAGGTCTTCTCCGCTTGATGCACAGAATTTGGTTCATCATATAATAATCCTAGAGCCTGAAAAAAGGCATCTACATTAAGCAAGGCCGGATTCCCAGATTCCAGGGAAAATGCCCAATCCTGAGGATCGCCACGCAGCAGGGAGATGACAATTTTAACCTGCTGAATGGGATCACCAGAGAAATGAGGTTTCAGAGCAAAAAACAGTTTGCAGTTGTTTTTAAAACTCAAAAATCTGGACCTGTCCCCAAAAAACAAATCAAGAGTAGGAATCCTAGGCTCTAAAACCGGAGTCTGAACAATATAATCTGCAATACCCTGTATTGTTCCCGAGGAAGCGATCAACGCGAAACGTGCTTCGGGGCTTCATTTCTGTGGACACTTTGCATGAAGTATTGCACAAATGGGTAAGCTTAGTTTATGGTTCATGGCTTAGCCATATTTACACTTCCGGGCAGTTGCAATTGGGGTGGGTGTTGGTTTTGTTGGGGCTTCCCCTCTTTTTAGAGGTGGATTGGTCACATGACCATAGACCTTTTCCCCTGCTCTACCTACAATTATATATACACATCCCCATACTTTGCACTTTACTGCTCAGTTATTAGTGTTACTATACACATTACTTGTGGTTCCATTTCTGTACCCCTGTTACTTGTTCATGTGCATATTTCTATGCTGGTGTACTTATGAGTCATACACCTTATCCTCAAAATACTAGTGTTACTTTTAATGTTTGTATTGTGTTAATAAATCTACAATTTGCATAATTATTTGATTATGCCGTGTATTTTTTTGTTCTGGGGCATTATGCTCTTTTGAGATTATTTAGTACATTATTTGGGAGTTTTGCCCTCCTTTTCCCTTCTTCCAATTGTGTGCAATGGGCACACTTTTTAGAAGGGATTGCTCTATCATTAAACATATCCGCAAGGTTGGTTATTCTAAAGTAATACCCTGTATTCTAGCAGCAAGCTGGTCTACACGAGAAGCTAATCCCTGAACATCCATACTAGCACAAGACTCCACAGCTACCCAGAGGAAAAGAGGGAAGGAGAGACAAAGCAGACTACAGAAAAAAAAATGGCTCAACACCCTTCTTCCCTTCTTCTGAGATGCATTTAACTCATTGTTGGCCAGTTGTACTGTTCTGATCCGGTGGCCTTGGAGCCGCATGAGACCTTCTCTGGAGAAGGTGGTACCTGTACAGACCGCAACCCTAAACTGACACCGCAAATAGAAGTAGCCGTGGGGTGTACCTAACACATCCTAGACACCTCGACACAGCCGGAGGACTAAATAACCCTATAGATGGAAATGGGAATTCTATCTTGCCTCAGAGCAGAAACCCCAAAGGATAGGCAGCCCCCCACAAATATTGACGGTGAATATAAGAGTGAAGACACACAGGCTGAAAACAGGATTTAGCAAAAGAGGCACTTCTAGCTAAATAGTAAAAGATAGGACAGAGTACTAAGCGGTCAGTATTAAAACTCTGAAAATATCCACAGCAGAAAATACAAAAATTCCACATCTAACTAAAGACATAGAATGTATATCTGCATCTCCAGAGAATCCAGCATGACTGAAAAAATCCAAACAAGTCTAAGCTGGACAAGACAAAACAATAAATTGTTCTGAACTGAAAAGCTCACTGCATGTGTGCTGCAGGAAAATAAACCAGACACTTATCTTGGCTGAATTGGCAGCAGAGCAGAAGGAACCAGACAGGGATGTAAACCCTCCAAGAACAATGGACAACTGGCACTGACTAATGAATCCAGCACACCTAAATACCGAATAGAGCTGCAATCAGCAGAAACACCTGCCCGGATTACAACCCAGAGACAACTGCACTATCACAAACAACCACCGGAGGGAGCCCAAGAGCAGAATTCACAACAACTAACCTGTCACATGCAACTCGACTCACAAAAAGTTGCTACACGCATGTCGCCACACAAAACTCATCTCACAAAAGTCGCTACATGCATGTCGCCACACGCAACTCAACACACACAACTTGACACATGAAACTCGCCCTAAAACACACACAAGTCTGGTGTTATCCTTCAAAAATAAAAATCTGATTAATAAGCAGACAAACTACAAGAGCAACAAATGTACCATACAGGAAATACGGCAGCTGTCAGTCACATGACCTGTCTATTATGTGTATGTGTGAGCGAATATATACTGCCAGGGGGGAGGGCTTCCTGTTGGCTGGGGATTTATCAGGCTGCCAATAGCAACCAATCACAGCTCAGCTTCTATTTTGCTACAGTTAATCTGAGCTCTGATTGGTTAATGTAGGCAACAAAGCACATTCTCAGTATAACAAAGCTTGTATATATATATATATATATATATATATATATATATATATATATATATATATATATATATAAAGCTGAGTATGTATACATGTGTGTATCAAGCCCCGCCACTCCACATAGCCCCACCCACTCCGCATAGCCCCGTCCACGCGGTCCACGTTGTTAGCGCACAAGGGTGGAGACACATTCACCTCGAAAGCCACCCTGCAAAACTCACCGGCTGCAATGTTCCAGCCACTGCGAGCTACAATCAGGGCTGCCGCCTTCAGAGTATCAGTGCGCGGCAGACACAGGCCACATCTAGCTCCGTCGTGTCTAAAATGGAGTTGCTCCTGTGAGGCATGATGTCAAGGGAAAGGGAGGAGCCTCATGGATTACACCGCTGTGCTCATAACAGGAAGTTGCTGTGCAGGTGTGAGGGGAAGAGAGGCATGAGGGGAAAATGAGGGGAGGGGAAAATGTGAAGAGTGAAGGGAAAATGAGAGGAGTGAGGGGAAAATACTGGAATGATGGGAAAATAGTGGATTGAGGAAAATGAGAGGTGTGAGGTGAAAGTGAAGAAGTGTGAGTGGAAAATGAGAGGAGTGAAGGAAAATGAGAGGAGTGAGAGGAAAATAGTGAAGTGATCGGAAAATGACAGGTGTTAGGTCAAAATGAGAAGTGTGAGGGGGAAAATTACAGATGTGAGGGGGAAAATTACAGATGTGAGGGGGAAAATGAGAGGCATGATGGGAAAATGAGAAGTGAGGTGCTGGTGCAGTATGAGGCTGTGTATAATTTGTTATAACCACAGTTAGTTACTATGCCTAGGCAACGCTGGGCTCTTCAGCTAGTATGATTATAATTCTGCCTCTGTTGATAAAGACCAAACAACAGATAAGTTTGCGACAGCTTTCAGATACAAAAAAAATCCTCTAGCCTTCCAGCACAAATACAAGGGCGACAAGAAACTGCTGAAACGCTTCCTGAAAGGACAGTAATTAATCTAAAAAAAGCCTCAGTGACCAATCTGAAAATTTTAAAAAATTGTTTGTTAGTTTTTATTTTTTAAATAAAACTGTATTAAAGAATTTTACTTCAGACGCTGCCTTATACTAAAATCTATGTTTAAGATATACTTAATTGTTATGATAGTTTTATCATGGAAAATGTTTTATGATGTTTTATCGTGGAGAACAAATCATTTATCATGTCTAAGAACAGAAGGGTTAATGTCCAAATTCTGGGATTTTTGCTTTCCAGATTACAGCAAGGAGAAAATTCCCTATTCCAGAACATGTATCACAAACATATGAAGCAGACTTGCTACATTTTAAGGCTTTTTCCAAATTGCATCAAGTGATATTTTCCATAAACGTAGCCCACACTACTGCAGGGTTAAATTTACCTATGCTGGGAACATCCCAGAATACAACATGGGCACTATTTTCTACATTGCAAGGCTTATCCCTGATAAGGTTTGTGAAATACTTCCTAAGCAGTAAACACCTCTCCAAGTACATTGGGCCTTTTCTACATTATTAGATATATCCCATAACACAATACAAGAGTGTATTCCTATGTAAAAAGACTTAAAGGGGTATATTGGTCTATATGATCACTGCTATAGACTGAACAGATGAGAGTTGTTAGATAGGTGTGGGTCCCAACACTGCGAGGCTGCAGCCAGTAGGAGTTGAATCAAACATGTTGCACAAATGCCATCCTGCTCCGATTAATATTTATAAAGATAGGCGAGTGGTGGCTGTATCTGCAGTTTGAAATGGGTGTTTGTTAAGATCTTGCTTGATGAAGAACACAAAATGGTAAATTTTCTAATACCAAAATGTGCATTTGACAATATATCGGGTAGTTTCGTTATACCAAGAGACATGCCCATAAAACACTACAACCCCAAAACCCATGTCAGAGACAACATCATGGGGGATCTCTTTATTGAATGCAGCTTCATTTTAGACATGCTGATTATTCCCCAGCAGACCGACCGTGCAGCCCTCCACAACCCCCATGGCCCAGACAGTCAGCTATGCATATTTCATAAGAAAAAACACTGCCACAAACATGGCATTTTTTTCAACTGCCTTCACAAGGCAAAAAACCCTGTAATCGTACTTTATTGCATTTTTATGTCATAAAACATCTACGGTAAAGAATAAAAGAACATATTCCCTAGACGTAGAGCCTGAATTTAAATGAGTCTAATAAGATGTAGGTATTATTGTCTTATTTTAATGTTCCAGTGCTTCAAACCCCTCAGGAACCTCTGTTAAATTAGGTACTACACCTAATTGAAGCCACCCTGATGGGGATATAAAAAGGAATGAGCTGCCCAGTCATGTGTTGGATAAGAAAATGAGCCTCTGGCACCCCCTAGTGTCCTACTGAGTCAAGGTCCCATCAGTTCATCAAATGATAACAAATATGACAAACCGTGAAGTTTTTAGAAACCGTTTTCTGCCCGAATTGTGCAAAATCACTTATTTATTAGGTTCTACTTCCTGTGGACAATGGAAAAATACAAGAATAAGGAGATGTGACAATGATTCTTGTTTCTTACAGGATTTAGACATAATTTCCATTTAAAAACATACAAATAAATGTTTCTATTAAAAAAAACAACAAAAGGTGTTTTAAATCCTCGGCAGAAACAATTCCTGCCAAACACAGATGTTCAAGATCTGTCCTTTATACTCGGGTTTAGCACACAATTTTTAATTGAAGAGGAACCTGACAGCTGACACATACTGCCGAACCACAGGCAGCAGGTATCACACACTGGCTTTACCATTGCCGCCAAATATGTCTACAAGCTTGCTAGGGACCCAGCCATTGGAATTATAAGCCGGCCGGAGCTGTGTGTGGAGAAGGCTCTTGGGGCCATCCTCTTGGCCTAGTTATTTGCACAACTCTGTTCCCGGTGGCTTTTAAATGTATGCTTTTCTTTGAAACGTTGTCTTTAGAGTAATCTAACATAGTAACATAGTTAGCAAGGCCGAAAAAAGACATTTGTGCATCCAGTTCAGCCTATATTCCATCAGAATAAATCCCCAGATCTACGTCCTTCTAAAGAACCTAATAACTGTAAGTGTTGTGAAATTGGATTTTTGGCTCCCCCGGTGGCCACTGGTGGAATTGAACTTGTGTGCATCATCCCCTCTGTTCACCTGTTCCCATCAGGATGTGGGAGTCGCTATTTAACCTTGCTCCTCTGTCACTTCCATGCCGGTCAACATTGTAATCAGAAGCCTTTCTGTGCATGTTCCTGCTTCTAGACAACTCCCAGCTAAGTGGACTTTTGTCCTTGTTTGTTTTTTGCATTTTGTTCCAGTTCACAGCTGCAGTTTCGTTTCTGTGTCTGGAAAGCTCTTGTGATCTGAAATTGCCACTCTGATGTTATGAGTTAATACTAGAGTCTTAAAGTAATTTCAGGATGTGTTTTGATAGGGTTTTCAGCTGACCATGAAAGTGCCCTTTCTGTCTTCCTGCTATCTAGTAAGCGGACCTCGATTTTGCTAAACCTATTTTCATACTACGTTTGTCATTTTCATCTAAAATCACCGCCAATATATGTGGGGGCCTCTGTCTGCCTTTCGGGGAAATTTCTCTAGAGGTGAGCCAGGACTGTATTTTCCTCTGCCAGGATTAGTTAGTCCTCCGGCCGGCGCTGGGCGTCTAGGGATAAAACGCAGGCTACGCTACCCGGCTACTGTTAGTTGTGCGGCAGGTTTAGTTCATGGTCAGTTTAGTTTCCATCCTTCCAAGAGCTAGTTCGTATGTTTGCTGGGCTATGTTCTCTTGCCATTGAGAACCATAACATGTAAGATACAATATAGTTACGCTCCAGGAAGACATCCAGGCCTCTCTTGAACCCCTCGACTAAGTTCGCCATCACCACCACCTCAGGCAAGGAATTCCAGATTCTCACTGCCCTAACAGTAAAGAATCCTCTTCTATGTTAGTGGAAAAACCTTCTCTCCTCCAGACGCAGAGAATGCCCCCTCGAGACCGTCACCTTCCTTGGTATAAACAGATCCTCGGAGAGATATTTGTATTGTCCCCTTGTATACTTATACATTGTTATTAGATCGCCCCTCAGTCTTTTTTCTAGACGAAATAATCCTAATTTTGCTAATCTCTCTGGGTATTGTAGCTCACCCATCCCCTTTATTAATTTAGTTGCCCTCCTTTGTACTCGCTCTAGTTCCATTATATCCTTCCTGAGCACTGATGCCCAAAACTGGACACAGTACTCCATGTGCGGTCTAACCAGGGTTTTGTACAGAGGCAGTATAATGCTCTCATCACGTGTATCCAGACCTTTTATAATGCACCCCATGATCCGGTTTGCCTTGGCAGCCGCTGCCTGGCACTGGCTGCTCCAGGTAAGTTTATCATTAACTAATATCCCGAAGTCCTTCTCCATGTCAGAATTACCCAGTGGTTTCCCATTCAGTGTGTAATTGTGATATTGATTCCTTCTTCCCATGTATATAACCGGTCACAGGGTCCTACTCCGGTATCACACAATCAACAGAGCGAGAGAGGAGTGAAAAGATCCAAGAATCTTTATTTAGGCAAAAACACGAAAGGTCCAGATATACGATCCACCACACAAAGGATAAAAAATAGTCCAGAACACAAATGCAATTCAGTAACAGGATAAAAGTCCAACAATCCAGCACAGAGGATAAAATATGGTCCATACGCTTCCCCTTCTCTCTGACGTGCTGTGTTCACTTCATAGTTCCAAACAATACTGATCTGTGTCTCACCTCCCCATTCACAGGTTAGGGGGGTGGGTCACAGGGGCTCATTGTTTCAACAAGCTAGGTCAACATGTCATTAGCATATTAGCAAACAACATTATTCACTGACCCTGTGGAGAGATAACAATACAGAACTGTGGGGAGAATATCAGATGGCAAATAACAACTCAACAGCATGAAAATAAGTAAAATAGAAATATACACAAAATGATACCCACATAGCATATCACACCATCACATAACCTTACATTTATCATTGTTAAACCGCATCTGCCACCTCTCGGCCCAAGATTCCAACTTATCCAGATCCATCTGTAGCAGAATACTATCTTCTCTTGTATTGACTGCTTTACATAGTTTTGTATCATCTGTAAATATCTATATTTTACTGTGTAAAACTTCTACCAGATCATTGATAAATATGTTGAAGAGAATAGGTCCCAACACTGACCCCTGCGGTACCCCACTGGTCACAGCGACCCAGTTAGAGAATATACCATTTATAACCATCCTCTGCTTTCTATAACTAAGGCTACTTTCACACTTGTGTCGGTACGGGTCCGTCGCTATGTGTCGGGCCGACGTACCGACACACGTTGTGAAATTTGCGCACGACGTGGGCAGCAGATGCAGTTTCTCAATGCATCCGCTGCCCATTCTGAAGTCCGGGGAGGAGGTGGTGGAGTTTTGGCCGCACATGCGCGGTACAAAATGGTGGACGCGACGGACAAAAAAAAGTTCACTTGAATATTTTTTTCGTGCTGACGTTCTGCCAAAACACGACGGATCCGTTGCACGACGGACGCGACGTGTGGCCATCCGTCGCTAATACAAGTCTATGGGAAAAAACGCATCCTGGGAGCACATTTGCAGGATCCGTTTTTTTCCCCAAACGACAGATTGCGACGGATGCCAAACGACGCAAGTGTGAAAGAGGCCTTAGCCAGTTACCCATTTACATACATTTTCCCACACACCCAGCATTCTCATTTTGTGTACTAACCTCTTGTGAGGCACGGTATCAAACGCTTTGGAAAAATCAATATATACCACGTCCAATTACTCATCTTGGTCCAGTATATAGCTTACCTCTTCATAAAAGCTGATTAGATTGGTTTGACAGGAGCAATTCCTCAAAAACCCATGCTGATATGGAGTTAAACAGTTATTCTCATTGAGATAATCCAGAATAATATCCCTCAGAAACCCTTCAATTATTTTACCAACAATAGAGGTTAGAGTTACTGGCCTATAATTTCCAGGTTCACTTTTTAGAGCCCTTTTTGAATATTGGTACCACATTTGCTATGCGCCAGTCCTGTGGAACACACCCCATCGCTATAGATTCCCTAAATATAAGAAATAATGGCTTGTCTATAACATTACTTAGTTCTCTTAGTACTCGTGGGTGTATGCCATCCGGACCCGGAGATTTATCTATTTTAATCTTATTTAGCCGGTTTCGCATCTCTTCTTTGGTTAGATTGGTGACCCTTAATATAGGGCTTTCTTTGTGTCTCGGCATTTCACCTAGCATTTCATTTTCCACGGTGAATACCGTGGAGAAGGCGTTTAATATATTAGCTTTATCCTCGTCATCTACAACCATTCTTTCCTCACAATTTTTTAAGGGGCCTACACTTTCGATTTTGATTCTTTTACTACTGATATAGTTGAAGAACAGTTTGGGATTTGTTTTACTCTCCTTAGCAGTGTGCTTCTATGTTTCCTTTTTGGCAGCTTTAAATAGTTTTTTAGATAAAGTATTTTTCTCCCTAGTTTTTTAGAGCTTCAACGGTGCCATCCTGCTTTAGTAGTTTAAATGCTTTCTTTTTACTGTTAATTGCCCCTCTTACTTCTTTGTTTAGCCACATTGGGTTTTTCCTATCTCTTGTCCTTTTATTCCCACAAAGTATAAACCACTTACAGTGCCTATTTAGGATGTTCTTAAACATTTCCCATTTATTATCTGTATTCTTATTTCTGAGGACATTGTCCCAGTCAACCAGATTAAGGGCATCTCTAAGCTGGTCAAGCTTTGCCTTCCTAAAGTTCAGTGTTTTTGTGACTCCCTGACAAGTCCCCCTAGTGAAAGACAAGTGAAACTGTACAATGTTGTGGTCGCTATTTCCTAGATGCCCGACCACCTGCAGATTTGTTATTCTGTCAGGTCTGTTAGATAGTATTAGGTCTAAAAGTGCTGCTCCCCTGGTTGGATTCTGCACCAATTGTGAAAGAATTTTTCTTGTTCTTATCACCAGAAACCTGTTGCCTTTATGGGTTTCGCAGGTCTCGGTTTCCCAGTTAATATCCGGGTAGTTAAAAGTCCCCCATAACAAGGACCTCATTATGGGTTGCAGCTTCATCTATCTGCCTCAGTAGTAGACTTTCCATGATTTCTGTTATATTTGGGGGTTTCTAACAGACCCCAATGAGAATTGTTACTATTTTTCCCTCCATGTATTTTGACCCAAATGGACTCGACATCCTCATTCCCTTCGCTAATATCCTCCCTTAGAGTGGACTTTAGACAAGACTTTACATAAAGACAAACCCCCTCCTCCTCTCCGATTTTTACGATCCTTTCTAAACAGACTGTAACCCTGTAAGTTAACTGTCCAGTCATAGCTTTCATCTAACCATGTCTTGGTATTCCCACTATGTCATAGTTGCCTGTAGATATTTCTGCTTCTAGTTCTTCCATCTTGTTTGTCAGGCTTCCGGCATTTGCGAGCATGCAGTTTAGAGGATTTTGCTTTGTTCCAGTCTCCTCCCTGTGGATTGTTTTAGAAATTTTCTTACCTCCCTTCCGAGTATGTTGTCTTGGGTCTTCTTTGCCGCACATCATATCCTTCATCAGTATATTTTCTGGCTTCATGCTCAAATCTAATGTTTTTCTTCCCGTCCCCTCTGCTTCTAGTTTAACGCCCTCCTGATGAGTGTAGCTAGCCTTCTGGGGAATGTGTTTCCCAGGTTTGTTGAGGAGTAGTCAGTCTCTGGTTAGGAGTCCGTTGTACAGGTAGTTCACACCGTGGTCCAGGAATCCAAATCCTTGTTGAGAACACCATCGTCCTTGCCAGTTGTTCGTATCAAGGATCCTGTTCCATCTCCTGGTGCCATGCCAGTCTACTGAAAGGATAGAAGAAAAAACTACCTGTGCATCCAGTTCCTTTACTTTCTTCCCCAACTCTTCAAAGTCCTTGCAGATTGTCGTTAGGTCCTTCCTTGCCGCGTCATTTGTGCCAACATGTATCAGATGAAATCGGTGGACGCCCTTGGAACTGAAGAGCTTTGGTATCCTATTGGTCACATCCTTGATCTTCGCACCTGGGAAGCAGCATACTTCTCTTGCGGTTATATCCGGTCTGCAGATGGCTGCTTCTGTGCCTCTCAGTAGTGAGTCTCCCACCACTACCACTCTTCTTCGCTTCTTGGCTGTAGTTTTTGGTATCACTTCTGGGTGTTGCTGTGTGCTCTTGTCTTCTTTGCTTGCTGGTAGTGCCTCATCCTTAGGTGTGCCATCTTCGTCCTCCACCTCCACAAGGCTTTATCGGTTTCTCAGTTGTGTGGCTGGTGATGTGTCCATGGTCCATGGAGATGTTTGAGCTGCTATTCTTGTGGTCATGCAACATTATGCCATGTAATTGCTAAAGCCAATCAGCATCCGCCGATGTCCTGCAGCTCATCAAAATTCTAATATAGTAAAGTCTGCAGACGATCAGCGTCCGAGTGATGTCACGTGAGCTACGAAGATAAGCATACATTGCTGGAATGGCGCTGCTGCAGGAGGTAAGCATTGTTTCTATGGGTTTGTGAAGCAATTAAAAGAGAATCTGTCAGCAAGTGTTTACTATGTAATTTGATGGCATCATAATGTAAGAGCAAAGACCCTGATTACAGGGATGTAGCACTTACTGAGCTGTGTTTTGCTGTTTCAATACAATCAATGTTTTACCAGCAGGAGATCATTGCAGGACAACTGCCCTTGTGCATCATTTGTCCCTACTTCATGTGGTTACAAATTAGATAGCAAACACCCACTGACAGAGTCCCTTTAAGTAGCAATTGTCCAGTAACAGTTGAAGAAACCTTCAGGTTTTCTTTTCAAGTATAGTGACAAAGAGCACACAGATGTAACAGAAGCTGATAAAAATCACTAAAGGAAGAAGAAACACGGAGACTTATCAGTCTTCAAACAGCAACTCATATTAGAGGTGAAAAAATGCTTCGCTGACCTCAAGCAGTGACTTGAACTGCGTCAATAAGGCATTAATGGTGGAATTGATGCAAAGAAATATCTACTAAACAAAAAAGAGAAAAAATGTGCCCAAGACAAAAAAACATTACACAGGAGTATTCCATTAACTTCTGTTTAAGTCAAAATATGAGATTTTTGGCCCTGATTTACATTTCCTTATTACATGTAGAGAAGAAGAGTAGAGATTTGTTGTAACGTAAAAGAATTCATTCAGAATTAAAGGCAATTAATGTTGGTTAACAGCATGACAACCACAGCATCATCCCCACTATGGGTGTATAATGGGTTAATGATTATATTTAACATTCCTGAGCAAGATGAGTGAGAGATGCAGTGTACAGTGAGTTTCTAGTTTTACTAGTTGCTTTTTGCAGCACTCCAGGTACTATTGGGACTCAAACACCTAATAGACATTTGTATATGCATGCATCAGAATATAGAAGTCTTAATTGGCTTTAGTACTTCTGCTATAAGGGCCAACTGCCAGTGACTTAACAGTAGAAATAAAACTTACAGGCTTCTGTTCAGCAGCGAAAGACACCTGCTGCATACCAAAGTTACTTTGTGTCTTTCGCTCGTTCTACTACAGCCGTTAGAAACCAGAAGTGAATCACAAGTTAGATGTTTTTAGTATGATCCTAAATCACTTAATTGATTTGGTGCCAAAACCCGGAAGGTGAGAACTCGAAAAGTCAAACAATCAGACTGTGATCACGATCATCTGTGAAACATCCAAACTGTGGTAAGAATCTTTGATTTACCACACCGTTTCACATATGATTTTTTTACTCTAAGTTTGACCTGTATGAATGGGGTCACCTCCTGTTTGTGATTCACTTGTGGGGTTTGAAACCTAAGTTGCTTACACAGTATAACTGAGTGGATTGACTTACATTCCCTTGAAGATTTTGCCAGTGCTATATTTTAGGGGTTCTATGGTGTAGTCAGCCTACACAGTGTTTTCTAGAGACTCAACTGCCAGAATGTTCTGAACAAGTTTTGTGATACTGGTGGTGATCGATGAACTGAACTTTTAGTCCATCCTTATGTTCTGGGATCTAAGGCTTTGAATTCTGGATTATCCTCATGTTCTGGAAATTTAGGATTTGGGTATTGTTCTTGGGATAATTCAAAAGAACTCGGAATCACCATACCAGAGATTCAGATTATCAAGGGGGCTCTCTCTGGGAGTCACACTGCCATTTACATTGCTGCAGAAAGAGCAGGTAAAGATGCTATTAAAGATTCTAAATGTATGCTTGAAAAAAAAAAATAGTATGCCAAACAGTGGATGTCTGGGTGGACATAGTTTATGAAAGAAATTACTGGATCGCTAAATGACCATGGCTTAACTGAAAAAGCTACAAGCTAGCTTAGAGTGTCTCAGGAAGTAAAGAAGGGCGGTTTAAGAACATTTTCTGATGGCAAACAATATCAGTACGAGTGCTAATGACAAGACTAATGACTAAGATAAGTCGGCCCCAAAAGAATACCTGCTGTTGTGACAACGTTATAATCCGGGCAGATTTACTCAGAAGCGATCAAGATGTAGGCAAAAAAAAGAGGAATCCGACCTTGAACATAAATATTGATGTAATGCAGGAAACGGGAGAGGACATTTCAACTTTCTATAGTAGAATGCAGACAGCATGGCAGGACATGCAATACAACCAGGTAATATGAACAACGCCAAGTCATTAAGAGATGCCTTTAATGGGTCTATGCAATGAGTCTACAAAGACTAGCCTTGTATGTGCAAGACATGAATATAGGAAACTTGTTGATAGTCTAAAGGTGGATAGAACAGGAAGGCTGTGAACTGTTGATTTTCAGCTCTGTGGTCATGAGTTCAAAACCCCACAAAAGGTACATCATCTGCAAGGAGTTTGCACGTTCTCCCTGCATTTGCCTGGGTTCCCTCCAGGTACTTTGGTTTCCTCCAACACTCTGAAGGCAAACTGATAGTGAATTTTAATTGTGAGCCCCATGTGATGATGTCTATAAAATACTGTGGAAACTAATTGCACAACATAAGGAAGTAAAATAAAAATGTTTTAAAACTTAATTTTTTTTTTTTTTTAAATCACAAAATAAATTAAAAAAAAGAAAAAAAAATGTTAAACCAATAAATACATATATTTATATAAAAACAAAAAAGTACACATATTTGGTATTGTAGCGACCGGAATGACCCAACCTACAGAACGGTCACACTAGATAACTCCTTCAGTGCACGTTTTATAAAAAAAGAAAAAAAAAAGACGTTTGCCTTTTCATCATGCTACTGAACAAAACGATCAAAAAGTCAAATAGAAATAAAAATGGTAGCAATAAAAAAGTAATCTTGTCCCACAAAAAACAAGCTAACATACAGCTTCCACGGCGGAAAAATAAAAAAAAAGTTATAGCTCTCAGAATAAAGGGATGCAAAAATAATTTGTTCTAAAAAAATAGTTTTTATTGTTTAAAAGCAGCACAACAAAAAAAACTATATAAATGGGGTATCGTAATCATACTGACCCGTAGATTAGAGCTGCCTTATAAATTTTACCACACGCGGAACATCAACAAAAAAAAAAAAAACAATTCCTGAAATGCTGTTTTTATTCATTCCTCCCAAAAATCAGATTGGAAAGCGATCAAAAAATGTCATGTGCCGAAAATGATACCAATAAAAACCCCAACTTGTCCCGCAAAAAACAAGCCATCACATGACTGTCAGCAGAAATGTGGAAAAATTATAGCTCTCAAAATCTGGTGATGCAAAAACTTGTTTATGCAATATATAAGAAGTTTTTTAGTGTGTGACAACAGCCAGGGCCGGCTCCAGGTTTTCTTGGGCCCTGGGCGAGAGAGTCCCGGTGGGCCCCTTAGTACAATGCCAAAGATTTCACATACTTGTTACATTACATGAGTGATATCTATTGTGCATTCTACATTAGCTCAGAAACCGGACAGTATAGTCCTCTATACAGAATAATGAGCCCCATATATTGCTCCAAACAGAATAATGAGCCCCATACAGTATAATGGCCCCATATAGTGCCCCATACAGTATAATTGGCACCACATAGTCCTCTATACAGAACAATGAGCCCCATATATTGCTCCAAACAGAATAATGAGCCCAATATTATGCTCCATACAGAATAATGAGCCTCATATAATGCTCCATACAGTATAATGGGCATCACAGAGTGCTCCATACAGAATGAGCCGCATTTATTGGTCCATACGGAATTGACCCCATATAACGCTCTATACAGTATAGTGAGCCACATATAATTCTCCATACAGTATATGATGGGCCCCATCAATTGTTCCATATATAATGGGCCTCATATAATGCTCCATACAGTATATGATCGGCCCCATATAGTATACTGAGTCCCATATATTGCTCCATACAGAATGAGCCCCATATGATGCTCCATACAGAATGGGTCCCATATAATGCTCCAAAAATAATTGGCCCCATAAGATGCTCCATGTATAATGGGCCCCATATAATGCTCCATATATAATTGGCCATATAAAATGCTCCATATATAACACTGGTCTACAAACAAAAATTTTTTCTGGCATGGACTTTAAGAACAGTTTTAGACTAATTTGAGGGTGCTGAATTCAAATCTGATCTTACAATTTCTCTATCACATCACGTTTTTGCGCTATAGGTATATAGCCCATTTTCATGAATTCTATGATAAATATAAGTAGTGTATGAAAAGTGCCGGTTTATACGGTTCACTAAGGTAAATTTAGTTTTCATTTAGTCTCCCAATAAATGTGAGAATATCTTTGTTTTCTTTGAACATGCATAATTCCCATTTGTTATGATAACACCCTTGTTTTCTGTGCTACTGGGACAGTAGAGCTACAGCAGAGCATTGGGTGAAAACTGAATGGCCTCAGCGACAGAGTTTGGCATTTGGCGATAAGAATGTCATCCATGATCCTCTAGTGGATAGGAAGGACATTGTCTTTCCTCCCTTACACATAAAACTTGGATTGATGAAGTAGTTTGTCAAAGCTCTCAATCACAGTGGAGAATGCTTTAACTATATATGTTCAACTTTTCCTGGTCTTAGTGAAGAGAAGAAAAAGGCTGGAATATTTGATGGACCGCAAATAAGAACACTTATGAGAGACCCAAATTTTAATCACATCAATGAATGAGACAGAAGAAAGAGCTTGGAATGCATTTTGTAATGTGGTGCAGAATTTTCTAGGGAATAAGAAAGCAGACAACTATGAAGAGATTGTGGAAGAGCTACTAATGAGTCTGCGAAATCGTGGATGTAGAATGAGTATCAAGATTCACTATTTACACAGCAATTTGGACTTTTTTCCAGAGAACCTTGGGGATGTGAGCGAGGAACAAGGGGAGCGTTTTCATTAAGACATTAAAACAATGGAAGAACGGTATCAAGGTCGGTGGGACTCACATATGATGGCTGACTATTGCTGGAGCTTAATGAGAGACAACCCAGAAGCTGTACATCACAGATCAGCCAAGAAAAGAAAGTTCAAATAACTGCCATTTGCCATTCATCTGTGTGCCATATATATGTGTTTTTATATTTTATAGTTTAATTCTGTAAGTATATTTGATTTGCTGTACATAGACTTTGTAATCTTTGTTATTCCTTGATTAAAAATATACAAAATGTAGTACCAAAAATCATGTGTTTTTATCATAAAACATTAGGAGGATTTTTCATCAAAAATTGAAAATATCTCGAAATCCTGATGTGATAGCCAAGAACGGAGTTCATATTCGTAATCAGTAGCCAAAATTGACTTAAAATAGGTTTTAAAACCTTTTGCCAGAAAAATTGTGTTGATCAGTGTAATTAGTCCCATAAGATGCTTCATATATTATTGGCCCCATATACTGCTCCATATTGAATAGGCCCCATAAGATGCTCCATATTAAATTGGCCCCATATAATGCTCCCTATAGAATTGGCTTCATAAGATGCTCCCTATATTATTGGCCCCATAAGATACTCCATATAGAATTAGCCCCATATATGGGCCCCTTCTGATGGTCCCCATATATTGCTCCAAATATTAAAAAAAAAAATGAAATACTCACCTCTCGTTGCTTGACGCTGCTCTGCTCTGGACTCAACGTCGGCGTCTTCCTGCTTTCTGTGCTGCGACTGCTCAGGTAGAGGGCGCGCACTGGTGACGTCATCGCGCCCTCTGATCTGAACGTCGCAGTCAGAGGATGGAAGACGCTGCAGTGCTGGAACCGGGAGAGCTATCGCAAGTGTCGGGGCCCGGAGCAGACGGGGGGTCCACTCGCGGGGGCCGGCACTATAGCTCACCAGTGTCCCCGATGGCGAGTGAGCCCCCTGTCTGCTCAGGGCCCCGGCACTTGCCCGGGTGCTGACGCCGGCCCTGACAGCAGCTAAACATAAAAACCCAATACAAATCAGGTATCGCTGTAGTTGCACCCACCCGAAGAATAAAGTCTCTTATACCGCACGAGGAACAAGCACAAAAAATAAATAAAACTTAATTCTTCACCTGCTGTTGATTTGTTAATTTTGCCTCAAAGATCGCAGTGAAGCTCAGCTCACAATTATCATGCGCTCTATGCTGAGCGCTTGCATTGGGTTTTACGTGTAAATCTCTGAAAGACGTGATTCAGCTGGAACCCCAGCGGAAGATTCCCTATAATGAGGCAGATGGAGACACCGTGGACGCCGTCTGACCTGTGATCCGGCGGGGTTTGACTTTTTAGTCATACATAAAGCACGGTCCGCCAGTTTTGTGCACCTCTGAATAAAGGACATTGCTGAACAGATTTCCACATTCATCTTCCACATGTTGGCATGTCTGTAGCAATGAAAACACACCTAATTTACGGGTGCGTGTCTCCAGAAGCATGAGCTGGGCATATTATACTAGTGACTGTAACATACTGATTACTACAAAGGCAGTACACAATTTTCACTCAACAATATCCACTGCTGCTTGTTTCTGTAAAACACTTATGGAGACAAAATAGTCACTACATCTGCATATAAATTCCCAAATGGGTGTAATCTCCAAAATGGGGTCACTTGAGGGGGGAGTCTGCCTTTCTGGCATTTAGGAGCTCTGTATATTGAGTCGGGAAACTATTCTGTGCTCCTTCCCTTTGGAGTCCTGCCGTGCACCCAAACAGTAGTTTTCCACTACATATAGGGTGTATTGGCGTACTCAGGAGAAATTGCACCACAAATTTTATGGTGCATTTTCTCCTGTTACCCTTGAGAAAATGAAGAATTTGGCGCTAAAGTAACATTTTTTGGGGAAAAAGTTAAATGTTCATTTTCTATTCCATATTCCATTAATTCAAGTGAAGCACCTGAAGTGTAAATAAACTTCTTGAATGTGGTTTTGAGCAGCTTGAGGGGTGCAGTTTTTAGAATGGTGTCATGTTTGGGTAGGTATTGTCTGCCATATAGGCCCCTCAAAGTCACTTCAAATGTGATGTGGTCCCTAAAAAAATGGTTTTGTAAATTTTATGGAAAAATGAGAAATTGCTGATCAACTGTTAACCCTTCTAGCTTTGTAACAAAAAAACCCATTAGGTTACAAAAATTGTAAAGTAGAGATGTGGGAAATGTTATTTAACTATTTTGTGTGACATAACTCTCTGGTTTAAGAGCATAAAGTTTAAAAGTTTGAAAATTGTAAAATTTTGAAGTGTCAATAAATTTCCGATATTTTCAGAAATAAACGAAAGTTATATAGAACAAAATTTACCACTAACATGAAGAACAATAGGTCACAAAAAGCAATCTCAGAATCACTGGGATAAGTTGAAGCGTTCCAGAGTTATTACCTCAAAGTGACACTGGTCAGAATTGTAAAAATTGTCCTGGTCACAAGGACAAAAACAGCGAGTTAGTGTGATTTTTTAAACACTGAGCTCTGCTAGATCTTTTTTTTTTTTAACATTGAAATCTATGGAAAATGGAACAGTTAACCCCTTCATGACCTAGGGATTTTCCGTATTAGTTTTTCGCTCCGCTCCTTCCCAGAGCCATAACTTTTTTATTTTTCCATCAATATAGCCATGGGAGGGCTTATTTTTGCGGGACGAGTTGTACTTTTGAACAACATCATTGGTTTTACCATGTCGTGTACTAGAAAACGGGAAAAAAATTCCAAGTGCGGTGAAATTGCAAAAAAAATGCAATCCCACACTTGTTTTTTGGCTTTTTTCTAGGTTCATTAAATGCTAAAACTGACCTGCCATCATGATTCTCCAGGTCATTACGAGTTCATAGACACCAAACATTTCTAGGTTCTCTTTTATCTAAGTGGTGAAAAAAAATTCTAAACTTTGATTAAAAAAAAAAAAAAAATTGTGCCATTTTCCGATACCCGTAGCGTCTCCATTTTTTGTGATCTGGGGTCAGGTGAGGGCTTATTTTTTGCGTTCCAAGCTGACGTTTTTAATGATACTACTTTTGGGCACATACGTTCTTTTGATCGCCAGTTATTGCATTTTAATGCAATGTCACGACGACCAAAAAAACGTAATTCTGGCATTTTTAATTTTTTTCTCGCTACGCCATTTAGCGATCAGGTTAATCCTTTTTTTTATTGATAGATCGGGCGATTCTGAACAAGATGCTATCTGTCTATCCAAGCCTCCTGATGATCCAGATCGGTGAAACGCGTTGGTCACCGTTAGGGTGAGCTGCCGAGGAGTGGAGGCGCCATTTCCGCTGAACAGTAGGGTGCCAACCCCCACAGTTAGATAGGCTGCCAATAGCAGGGAACAGATATAGTGAGGTACTCTGTGTGTATTATGCACTTTTTTGCACTTTAAGTAATTTTGTTATTCACTCTGCCTCACACTGTCTAATGATTGCCATGGATGATTAATTTGTAAGGCAATCACTGTCCCTTTCATTTTTCCTGTCGTGCCAGATTGGAGTATAACTGTATCACACCATCCATAGTGGTTAAACAGGAGTAAGAGGGACAGCTGCCGTCGAGCAGGTGGCGCCTATCTCGAATAAATTTTAGGGTGCCAACCTCCGCTGCATAGGCAGAGAAGATTTAGAGCATTAACAGTGTGAGGGACAGTTCTAGTCAAGCACGGTTGTCTGTATGGTGATTGTGTGTTCAATATTTTAAAAGTGAACAATAAAAATGTAGTTTTATCTATCTAGTATTTGTTAGGGTACAAGGTTTTTTTTTGTTTTTTTTCACTGTCTAGGAGTGAACGAATAGTAGATTTATGCACATCTACAAGTGAGGATCCTACACTTTGTGGTTTGCGGGATTCACTAGCATCAGCAAATACCAGTTTGCTGCTTTGCAATGGTATTTTAGCAGTTGCTCTCTTAATCTGGTGAATTCATCTGGTAAAAACCTTCCACATTATGCTTTTATCTGCACAAACATGTCCGTGCTCTGATTTAATCACAAATCTCTTTACAGTATAGCGATTGTGCTTTAGTTTTTGTGAAATATTTAATGTTTTCAGTGATGCAAAGAGCCCAGAGACATAATACCATTCATAAGTTTATTTGTAAAGCTAAAAATTACATCTTTATTACACTTAAATCCAATTAGTACAATAATTTGGAATGTGGTGTGTGCATGTATCATAGTCTAGACTAGTCAAGGATGGTTTAATTACTTTTGCAATAAGGCAGAAATGCCTGTGTAGTATCAAAAAGTATAAATACAGCTTACAGGCTTCTGCTCAGCAGTGATGGAAACCTGCTGCATACAAACTTTCTTGTGTCTTTCTCTCCAGCATGCTGCTATACCCATTAGAAAAAAAAGTGAATCTCAAACTAGTTTTCCAGCCTGATCCTAAATTATTTTGGTCAGTCAAGTGGAAACTAGATTGACAATCATTTGTTAGCAGGACAAGAATGCAAAATGCATTTCCAGACTGTACAAGATGAGTGCTGCATTAGATGCGTCATGGACCTTCATAGGACCGAGAACTACACCACACAGCGATAGTCTAGAAAAAGCTGTACCAGACAGGAATTTCACACAAACAATACAAGACTGTGTAGTCCAATAAAATGGCTGGAAAAGCATTTTCAGCTGGTTAAAAGAATACCGATGCAAAATTGTTATTCAGGCAAATGGCAGACAACTTGAATAAGCTAATATAACATATATACATTGGGAGTTTCAAGATCTGCTGTCCAACCTCTTTGAAGAAATGGGTAACGTTGAAGTTTATACACACAATGGTAAGCCAAGGAAATTTAGTGCAGCAGATAGACAGATTATGCTCATTTTCCTTCCAAATTGGAAGACATCCAGCAGTGCCATCAGCTCAGAAATGGCAGCAACCAGAGGGACCTAGCTACTCCAATCTACTGTTTGGAAAAGGCTGGCCAAAATAAGAGTTGCAGCCAAAAAGATAAATTAGAGAAACCAAAGGGCGGCGGCTCAAGGCATGTGATTAAATCATCCCACTGCATTCATAACCGATACGAACCAAATAAAATGTATAAATATATATTAATTATACACACACATACATATATATACAATATACAGAGACAAGGAAAGTGTGTGTGAGCCTACAAAATATGTCAAAGTGTAATGCACATATGAAGAAAAGAGAACGGTATGATGCTAAGGAATCACAGACAAGCAGTATCAAATAACCTAATAAGGAGCAGCAGGAATAGAAAGAGTAAATAATAAAGTCCTTGTGGACAGAATAGATAATATCCTGATAAAAAAAAATTACAAATAATACCTAAAGAGGCAGTAAGGAGTGCATAGGCTCCCCCATCATCCACCTGACGTTCGTTTCGGAACAGTGTCACTTGGGGTGCAATGCACAAATATATAAGCACTGGGATGCAGAAAATGGTGCAGGTGCTTTGGACTGGAGTTAAAATGTGAAATATTTGACTGTAAAACGAGGCAGCTTGTTAGCCGAATGTTAGCCGGTACAATAATGAGTGTCTGCAGGAAACAGTAAAGCATGAGGGAGGTTATTTTCAAGTTTGGGGCTATAATTCAGCAAATGGAGATGTGAGTTTGGACAAGATTAATGGTGTCCTCAATGCTGAGAGACACAGGCAGAGATACCTATACATCATGCAGTGTAGTCAGGAAGGCGACCGACTCCAAATTTATTCTGCAGCAGGACATGGATCTCAATCACAGCCAATGTCTTTATGAACCCTATTCGGCATAACAAAGAACAAGTCGCCCTTGAAGTGAGGATATGGCCCCCAAAGAGATATCATCTCAACAAAGTCTGTTTGGGCTTACATGAAGAAACCAAATATTTGTACAAGCCTACATACACAAAAGATATGCAGTTAGTTCTCCAAGATATTTGGAGCATCCTTCAAAAACTGTGAGCAAATGTACCCAAAAGAAGTGATGCCCCTTTGAAGGCAAAGATCACATCAAATATTGATTTGATATAGATTTAGCTTTTGCTTTTGTTTACTCACATTGCATTTTTTTATTTGATAAAGCTTAACTGTTAGCACTTCTATTTTTTTTAAGCATTCATACTCTGCAGCAATATTTCCACACCTGCCTAAAACATTTGCACAGTACTGTGTGATATTTAATACACATACAGATTATATAAAAGAAAATCCATTTTGTTCTCAAAGAATAAAAGGGCAAAATAAAAATGATAACTTTTTTATATCTATATCTGCACAAGAGTTTAGATAGATTTTTTTTATTTTTAATTCTGGTCTTTAATCTTAGATAGTCAGGTATCTTTACATCATGCTTGTCAAAACAGCAGTGCTCATTTTCTTACATGGCTTTCTTCCCCCACTGTCTTATTACCTGAAGCATGCAGTGCTAGTCTCTTTCATAGGAAGAATAGATGCTTGCAGGGATATAACTTTACTTCGTGGTGCGGTGATTTGTTTCATAACTGATGCTTGAAAGGAAAAAACAAAACAAAACACAGAAAATCAATTAACGAATGTTTAAGAAGAAAAAATAAAAATAGGTCCATGACCTAAATATCAAGCTCTGTATTAACATTACTAAAAAGACATTGGGCACACTAAATAGTTACCTACATTTTTCAATTAACTGAAGAAAAAAACCCATACAATGGAAGTATGAAATCTTGTATTGTATGCCAATGAATAAAAACATCTTTATAAGAGATCTTTACATTGTAATCAACTGTCGTTTAAAACAAGGAATCTTCCAAATTCTGATTTCAATCAATCAAAAGCAACTTGTGGATATTGCACTTGTACAACATTTGTAATTTTTTGACAAAAATCTGACATGTATGCATGATCAGGGAGGGTGAGAGGGGATATTATGGATAATGGCTCTGATCTAATTCAATTCAATGACCTACCAAGCATAAACATCAAAACTGCCTTGGTGACTTAACAGTCCACTATGTGCATCTATATTATGGATACAGACATTATATTGCATACATAATTTGGATAACAATGGGTTTTTAAACATAAGCTATGTAGAGATGGTGAAAATATAGACTTTTTGCTTTAACGTTTTCGTTGCTTTTTTTAAATAAAAAACAAAAAAATTGACCATCTAGAAAATACAGTAATATTACATAAAACTCCTGGAATTAAAGCAAATAGTCTACATTCCGGTAACACCTTGCTGTGCTTCATACCTATTGTTCTGGTAGCCACAGACTAAAAATTCTAAAAACATTGCTTGAATCAGCAGCTAAAACAATGTCGTTACGGAAAAAAAAAATTAAATGCTAAAACCTTTTAATGTGTTACAGGACCTGATGAAAGAACAAACTGTTCACCTATACTTCATGATGGTATTCAGAGACTATTTCCCAAATGGCTGCAAGCAATGCTAAATAATATTCACCTTATTTGCAGTTCGCATTGCGAGTTAGGGGGAGAAAGACTTTAAACGACAGACTATAGTGATGCAAAAGAGTGTATAAAAATCGGTCAGACTTTCATCCAGAAAAGTGTAACGATTTTTTTCTTACTTGTCATCTGTGTTCAATCTGTTTTTTCTTTTTTACAGCAGCAACTATTAACCCCTTCACCATCTGGCAATGTTCCAATTTTGCACTTTCATTTTTTGCTCCCCTTCTTCCCAGAGCCATATCTTTTTCATTTTCAAGTCAATAGAGCCATGTGAAGGTTTGTTTTTTGCAGGATGAGTTGTACTTTTGAATGACACCATTGATTTGACCATATACAGTACTGGGAAAAGTTGCAATTACACTTTTTTTTTTTATCAAGCTCGCCAAATGCTAAAACTGACCTGATAATAGGACTCCACAGGTCAGTACAAGTATGCAGATACCAAACCTGTATACTGTAGGTTCTTTTTTGGTGAAAAAATAAAAATCCGAAGATTTGTAAGAGAAAAAAAAAAATTGTCGCCTTTTTTCAAGATCTGGGGCTGAGTGATGGCTTATTTTTTGCTTGCAGAGCTGGCGTTTTTAACTATACCATTTTGATGTAGATACAATGTTTTGATCACCTGTTATTGCAATGTTGTGGTGGTCAAAAAAACAATTATAGCATTATGATTTTTTTTCCCCTCATTAAGCTGATTACCAATCTGAGTTATTTTCACTTTATATTTTGATAGATCGGACATTTCTGAAAGCAGCAATTCCAAGTGTGTGTGTGCGTGTGCGTGTGTGTGTGTGTATATACAGCTCTGGCAAAAATTAAGAGACCACTGCAAAATGTTCAGTTTGTCTGATTTTTCTCTTTATAGGTATATTTTTGACTAAAATGTAAATTGTTCTTTTATTCTATAAACTTCTGACAACGTCTACAAATTTCCAAGCAATAAATTTTGTATTTTTTTTTTTACAAAGAAAAATGGTCAAAATAATACAAAAACCCAGGGCTTTCAGACCTCAAATAATGCAAAGAAAACAAGTTCATAATCATTTAGAAACAACAATACTAATGTTTTAACTCAGGAAGGGTTCAGAAATCAATATTTTGTGGAATAACCATGATTTTTAATCACAGCTTTCATGCGTCTTGGCATGCTTTCCACCAGTCTTCCACACTGCTCCTGGCACCAAAATGTAAGCAGTTCTTCTTTGTTTGATGGCTTGTGACTATCCATCATCCTCTTGATTACATTCCAGGGGTTTTCAAAGGGGTTCAGGTCTGGAGATTGGGCTGCCCATGACAGGGTTTTTTGCCAGAGCTGTATGTTTATTAATTCTTTTATTTTTAATGGGGTAAAAGAGGGGGTGATTTTAACTTGTGTCTTTTATTTTTTTAAATAATTTTTACCTTCTACTGGCTTCAATATTCCTCTTAGGAGACTGTGATTGTCCGATATAGCAGGGCTTTAGCCATGCTATGTGTAGCAGAAATCACATTCTATGAATGCCGATCATCTGCCAGCGTTCATAGGAGATTTATGACCGTTCGCTCTGACTTCCAGTCAGTCAGAAGCTGTGGTCACACGATGATGGATTGAGACCAAAGCAGCACCAGGAAGAGTACAAGATGGCAGCTGGTAAGCATATTACTATGGGCAGGGAACATTAATTAGTGATGTCACTCCAGCGGTGAATTAAAACAAACAAAAAAAAACAGCAGGAGTGGTGCTTTAAGAAATATTGTGTTGGCTTGCTGCTTTCTGCAGCAAGAAGAATGCTTTAAAAAAAAAAAAAAAAAAAAAAGAGGTTAAATTTCAGTGCAGGACAAGCAGCCAGCTTACTCTCTATCACTGCTCAGTCACATTGGGCCTCACACTTATGCTTGCACCTCTTCCAACTCTCTCTCCCTACCAATAGAATCTATATTATTGCAGCCTACTACACATCTTCACAGCTACGTTATACACCACTAACAGTGCAGGGTATATGTCTGATGTTTTAGGACTTTCTTTTCCCATCTCTATTGTTAAGTAATGAGCCCTTATGTGCTCTCACTATCCAGAATAACTCAAAAATGGTTGTTTTATTTCCTGAACCAACTTTTATAAAGCATTTATTCCTAGTTTACTGTGCTATGCCATGTGCTTTGATAGCTGCAAGCCCATGCAGCTAGCTGTGCCTGACGTTATGCCATCCTTCTCTGATGAATACAATCTTGTTTGTGTTAGATGGCAGTGGGCTTTTATCTTCTGACAGTGGGATTTTTTGGTGATTCGTTTAAATTGAATTGCAAATTGTTCGAATTTCCTAAAATCCAATATGAATTAGATTTGCAGTGAATAGATTCGCTTCTCTATTTTCTACTGTTATTACTTACAAATCATCATTTTTTAGTTTATGCGAGTTTATTTCTTTTTACTCATTAACAGCAACAGCTACCTGGTTGTAGATTCCCTGTTTGTATTAGGGCATTCAGAGAAACATGGTTTTCTCCAGGCTTTGTAATGTTAACTACAGAGTTTAGGGGCAATGTGGTCACTTGCTTCACAATCCCACTGGTTGGATGCTGAAGTACCTGCAATGGTAACAGAAACATTAGTAGGCGCACACAGGTTCTCGTTCCAAGCAGTCCATCAGCATGCTCAATCAACCAAAACTGCTATGAGGCATCTGTGTCTAGCCCTTAGTTTACACACATCACGCTCAGAAATCCTCAAGCGTACTTTTGTCTAGATATGACAACGAGAAATCTCACCAGTTGTTTACAGTAATATCTAACAACATAAACTTGTCCAGATGGCCTTAATCCCTTAAGACATGCAGGCCTATCAGACCGCAAGTCATGGACGTTTCACGATTCATCATTAATGCAGTTTACTCAAATGTCATGAAATAAAATCTGCAACATTTTCTGTGCAGTTTTATTTCATATGGAATTAGATCACAGCTGTCAAATGATTGTGAATGTTCTCCTAATGTAATAATAAAGAATACTCAGAAGACTGAAATTAGGGGAAAAAATAGAAAATTTCTGAACATATTGTGTTGTGAAACTTTGCTAAACTAGTATACACACAATGTTTGTAATGAAGGATAGGTTCCGATAACACTTGTGATTTAGGTTTCGGGGGTATGCCAAGAAAGCTCCAAAAGTACACACGAAATGTGTCCATAAAGGTTACCCAAGTCTGAGTTGTTTTAGCTTCCATTTAGCAGCTATACATCAGTATGCTACTAAAAGTGGAGGATGGAGTAGTGCACTAGACTAGGCATTCAACAAAATCTAGCAAAATAAAAAAAAACAAAAATGTAAATAGTTTAAAATCCTGCCTTACTGGATCAGAGGCTACAGTAAGAAAAGTGGAATTAGTCCTACTGGTAGTTGTGTTTCCAGGCCTCAATTCTGACAACACACAGGAGGTTCTCTTCTGTAATTACAAAAACATACAAGTGCCCCACCCTTGTTAACCATCCAGTGTTTTTCAAGGATCATATCAGGATAGATGCTATAACTTTTTCTGAATTCTTTGTATGTTAACCATTGCACAGCAGGTAAATCAGAAGGGATGAAACTAGGGGTTCTGTCAGGATGGATTCCTGGAAACCCAATAGTCGGTAGGGCTTAATCACCATTTCAAGGACATCCAGGAGTATTACTGAATTATTAACTTTAGGGAGGAACCACGGTTTGTAGGACTATGCGTCCAAATGCAGCTTGTTGGTTTGACAGCAGATCAAGTGTAATATTTACAAAAGGTGTTTAAGCTTTATCAAGTTGCAACTTTACAAATTTGGCTGACTTAAAGCTTCTTTCTCTGCCTGAGAAGTGACAACAGCCCTCCAATAACTGGCTTTAATATTTAAGGGGAAGAGGGAGAGGGGGTACTTTCCTTGAATTAGGACTGGTACAAAGATTTTATCACTCTGCCAACAGTAGCTTTCGAAAACTTTATCTCTGTTCTTGCCACCAAATTGAATGAAAAGGTTAGTATCCGAGTGTCAATACCTAATATTTTTGATGTTTTGAAGGACTGCTCTTCTTACATCAAGAGAATTAAACTGTTGTTCTTGTAGGTTTTTCAGAGTTTGACAAACTAGGAAGAACAATTTCTTGGTCCCTGTGAAATGTCATCACTACGCGTACCTTCATAAGAAAAGAAGGATCTAATTTTTAAACAATCCGGTTGTCTAAGATTTTGAGTTAAAGTTCCCTGATGGAGAGGGTTTGCAGCTCTGTCATTTTTTCAAAAGTAATTACTTCAAGGAACGCTGTCTTAAATGCTAAAAATATTTTGACTGGCTGAACGTAGAGGATCAAATGGCAAATAACAGGCCGTTTAGAACCAAATTTAAATCCTAGGTAGGCATTTGCCTTAATCTGGAAGAGTAGCTATTAGTCTGTAAGGTGCTTATAGAAAATTGATTATCAAAGGTTCATTTGCCATCTGGTTGTGTAAATAGGTATTTAAAATTAGACTTTAATGAGATTAGATGTGAAAAAAATGCCCAGCACATCTGGATGCGAAGATGCACAAGTGGGATCATGATCCGTTAGAGATATGAAAGAGATGTTTGGCACTCATAAAATACGTTCAACAGGAGTATTTTATTAAATAAGAAATATCCAGAAAAGAATAAGATGTTTCGGTCAACCAGACATTCATCCGTCCACTGGATTATAAAAAAAAATGAAAAAAGCAGCGCTGAAGTAGAGTCCGTGGCATCCACCGCTTAGTTTCTTTTGATCCAGAGGACTGATGAAGGTCTTTTTGACAGAAACATCTTATTCTTTTCTGGATATTCCTTATTTAATAAAATACTCCTGTTCAACGTATTTTATGAGTGCCAAGTATTTTTGTCATACCTTTAATGGTATAAGGACTAAGTCCCATATGAAGCCTGGACTCATTAATTTCCAAACTTTCCAAAAATGTTGGTCTTTCCTATCTACTGTGTGGTCACATCATTGAAAACAAAATTCCAGTATTTTAGCAAATAGGCACGACAACATTCATCAGACTTTTTTTTTTTTTTTTAAATAGTGGAGTTACTTGGTCTGAGACGAGATCAGAATTTGCCTTTCAGGATCCAAGCAATTAAATCTCAGGGATGCTATCCAAAAGGTTATAGATAGGAAGCTGGGTAGGAGATCTTCAAGCACATGCAGAAAAACTGGCTATTCCACAGCTAGGTTGAAAAATGCAAACCAGCTCCTTTTTTGGCCAAAAAAAAAAACGATTAGGATTACTTTGAGTGAACAAATCTTCCTTAGAATTGCCGCAATAAGTGGGGTTGGATGGCATAGGCCACCTCCATATCCCAATTTGGGGCTAACGCATCATGTACTACAAGATGGTCTTATGGATTTAGAGGAAACAAGTGTTTCACTTATGCATCGTTTTTTTGTTGCAAATACAGTGAAGGAAATAATTATTTGATCCCTTGCTGATTTTGTAAGTTTGCCCACTAACAAAGACATGAACAGTCTATAATTTTAAGGGTAAGTTAATTTTAACATTGAGAGATAAAATATCAAAAATAAAATCCAGAAAAATCACATTGTATAAATTATATAAATTTATTTGCATTTCGTAGTGAAAGAAATGTATTTGATCCCTCTGGCAAACAAGACTTAATACTTGGACAAGCACAGCAGTCGGACTTCTTTTGTAGTTGATGATGAGGTTTGCGCACATGTCAGAAGGAATTTTGGTCCACTCCTCCTTGCAGATCATCTCTAAATCATTAAGATTTTGAGACTGTCGCATGACAACTTGGAGCTTCATCTCCCTCCATAAGTTTTCTATGGGATTAAGGTCTGGAGACTGGCTAGGCCACTCCATGACCTTAATGTGCTTCTTTTTGAGCCACTCCTTTGTTGACTTGGCTGTATGTTTTGGGTCATTGTCTTCCTTGAAGACCCAGAAACGACTCACTTTTAATGTCCTGGCGGAGGGAAGGAGGTTGTGACTCAGGATTTTATGGTACATGGATCCATCCATTCTCAAACTGATGCAGTGAAGTAATCCTATGCCCATAGCAGAAACACCCTAAAAACAATGTTTTGACATCCATGCTTGACAGAGGGGACGGCGTTCTTTGGGACATAGGCAGCATTTCTCTTCCTCCGAAACACGAGTTCAGCTAATGCCAAAGAGCTCAATTTTTGTATCATCTGACCACAGCACCTTCTCCCAATCACTCAAAGAATCATCCAGGTGTTCATTGGCAAACTTCAGATGGGCCTGCACATGTGCCTTCTTGAGCAGGGGGACCTTGCGGGCACTGCAGGATTTTAAATCTTTAAGGCGTAATGTGTTACCAATGGTTTTCTTGGCGACTGTGGTCCCAGCTGCCTTGAGATCATTAACAAGTTCCCCCCGTGAAATTTTAGGCTTATCTCTCACCTTCCTCATTATCAAAGATGCCCCACGAGGTTAGATTTTGCATGGTGCCCCAGATCGTTGTTGACTGACAGTCATTTTTGTATTTCTTCCATTTTCTTACTAATGCTTCAATAGTTGTCTCCTTCTCACCCAGCATCTTACTTACGGTTTTGTAGCCCATTCTAGCTTTGTGCAGGTCTATGATCTTGTCCTGACAGCCTTAGAAACCTCTTTGGTTTTGCCCATGTTGTAAAGGTTAGAATCTGACTGATTAAATGAGTCTGTGGACAGGAGTCTTTTATAAAGGTGACTTTGTAAGACAGCGGTCTTTAATGCAAGTAACATGTTGATTAGGAGACTTTTACTGGTGTGTAGGAGCCAGAACTTAATGGTTGGTAGGGGATCAAATACTTACTGCTCACTGCAAAATGAAAATAAATTTATATAATTTATACAATGTGATTTTCTGGAATTTATTTTTGATATTCTATCTCTCAATGTTAAAATTAACCTACCCTTAAAATTATAGGCTGTTCATGTCTGTCAGTGGGCAAACTTACAAAATCAGCAAGAGATCAAATAATTATTTCCTTCACTGTAAGTATATTTGAGGAAGACCACATCTCTATGTTCAGGGACCATTCTGATGGATTATAGGCATTTCAGCTGAGAAAATCTACCACACAGATCTGAGCCTTTTAGATGATCATCCTGAGATAAAAAGTAGAATATTGTGGAAGATCAACTTTGCAGGAATGGTCCCATGGTAGAGAGTGAATGAATGCAGGATGTAATTAGCCTCAGAATCCTCATAGCATTCCTCAGGGAAGCCTTTGTTGTCTTATGGAATGTTTGTACCTTTACTGTCACCATTATGTGTATTGAATGCAGAATAAACTAAGAAAAACAAAATTAATCTAGAAAGAATCCCAAAAGTATATTTCACATTTAAGAATTAGTAATGAGCCCAAGTGTTATCCTAGGGTGCTGGGGTTTGCACAGAGTATCGCGGTTGCTCGAGTGACATGCTCGAATCCCTGTGGCCACATTTTTCACGGCTGTTAGGCAGCCACAAAACATGCGGAGATTGCCTGACAAATACTGTCAGGATGGATTCGAGCACCCTAGTCAAATTCGAGAAACGAGCACTTGCACTCATCACTATTTATAATCCAACCCAGATGCCCTAGTAAAGGATAGTGTTCTCCATAGAAGAAACTGGAGTCAGAATTTCCACAATATAAAAAGTAGTCTAAATTTGGAATTATGAATAGGTCTCATTTTCTACAGTATGTCATGATCATAGGAATCACTGTTTTGATTAACTCGATTTTTAATTTTTGTTATATTATCTATTGGTTCAAATATTTCACATTTATGATTGTTTTAAAATAATTTGTTTTATTCTTACCACGAAAAGCCTTGAATATAGAATTTTCACATCTTCCTCCTGAAAGATTTCAGTTAACCTTGAGCACACTCCACCTCTCAATCAAAAGTTTCTGGAAGATAAATTACTACAACTGTGGGCTACCACCCTGTTCCCAGGCCCAGAAGAATATTAAGGTCATTTTTGTAGCTTCCTTTTACCACCTGCAGTACCCGAGGGTTAGGCGTTATGTTTGTCCAGTCCCTGTAAAATTGCAGTAGTCTGATGTCTTTTAGCATCATTGTTTTCCCATGCTTGAATTAGAATTAAATATCAATACATTCCCTTTCCCGCTTTTGGAATAGCTCCATCTACTGGTTTTCCTTTTCAGTTGTACACAAAGATTTTGAGTGTTGGCATTTTTTACATTATTTTCTTCCAACTCCAACAAAGTGTGCAGAGTTGAGGCGGGATGGAGATGTGAGGGGGTGACCCCCACTTGTTAAATTTAGACTACAAATTTTACTTCACATCTCAATCTTTCAAGAATATTTTTTTTTATGTTCTTAACGGAATTTCTCAGTTCCTACTAGTTCTAGTTTTTGTCCTTCGAGCAGTTACCTTAAATCAAACAGGGTTCAGAAGCATCTGCAATTTTCATAGTGCTTCTGACCACCTGAAATAATGTCTGTGACCTCTAAAGAAAAATAATTTTTCTCCTCTACTGTAGTAACTGATGAATCCACCGGTTTGTCTTCTTCTGATATTTTACTACAGCTTGCATTATTGTCAGAAGGCAAGACTGTTACTCCTTTAAAAGCGTTATAATAAAGTCAACACAAAGTTGTTTCTTATACAAGTTTGAAAGTTTATTGCAACAAGTGGATCATCTTTAATTATCTTCTTCGTCTGTGTTGAAGACTTAGGAATAGGAACTTCACCTTCATGGCTAGAAGTAGTATAAAAAGAGAATAAGAATGCAAAATGAATAAAAAAGATAGACTTGAGTCACAAGAAATGTATAGATAATCATAGCTCAGCACACCACACTGGGACACACCCCGAGCCACTACAGGACTTACTGTGTCACAGAAACCATAAGTACCAATGCAGAGGCATCCGATGGAAGGGAGGGTGCACTGCCCAGACACAGATCTCTATACGCATGAAGCAGCAATAAATCAGAAGTTTTTTCAGGTTGAGGGACCTCCATTCAGAGAGGTGTCAGAGTGAACCAATTTTTGGTGGAAGGAGAGCCTGAATTCCCCCAATCCTAACACGTTCTTTACAGGTACAATACATCATTTGCTAGCAAGTCCACCTCTCATGCAACTGTCCTCTGTAGGTACCGGAAGAACACTGGAGAGTGTAGAAGTATGGGGCAATTTAACCTTGTGTGTTACTGGTCTTACAGAGAATGAGAAAAACAAACTCCTGTGTGCTGTCAGGAGGTATGGCATGGAAAATGAAGTTTTAGTCTCCCTGCTGTCACTCCCTTCCGGTCAAGAGGTGGTGCAGTGGACTGAAAAGTCATCACTAGGGTTGAGCGAAACGGATCGTTCATTTTCAAAAGTCGCCGACTTTTGGCAAAGTCGGGTTTCGTGAAACCCGACCCGACTCCAGCGTGGGATCGGCCACGTGGTCGGCGATCTTGGCGCCAAAGTCGCGTTTTGTATGACGCCTTCCCCGCCATTTTTTTCAGCCAATTAAGGAGTGTGGGCAGCGTGATGACATAGGTTCCGGCTTGGTTTCTGCGGCGTCATAGAGCCATATTACCGTTTGGGCTGCAGTGAATTCCGCAGTCAAACACAACATATGCTTTGCACGGAGGAGAGAGAGAGAGAGAGAGAGAGAGAGATATTAAGTAAATGTAAAAAATAATCCACATTGACTTGCATTGGGTTTCGTGACTCGCATTGGGTTTCGTGTTCCGGTCCGGAACCCGACTTTACAGTAGAATCGGCCGATTTCACGCTATCCGTCTTTCGAGAAGGTCGGGTTTCACAAAACCCAACTCGATCCTAAAAAAGCAAAAGTCGCTCAACCCTAGTCATCACTCATGACAGTATGAAAATTGTAATAACTCAATTGATCTTTGAATGACAACCAAATGTGCAGCTGTGTGTGATGTATGTGTGTGTGTGATATGTGCAGACCAGGCTATCAAAATGCATTTACTTTCTAGGGAATCATGTAAAGACCCATTTATAAAATCCAGTTTTTATTTTCAAATTATTTAAAAAAATATATATATACCCTCAATGGGTGGCACAAAAACACACCACAACACACAATGTGAAGAACAGCAAACAAAAAAATGTGTGTGTACTAGGTATCCCTAATGCTGCACCTATGCTTTTTCCTTCTTGTTGGCGGAGGTTGGCACCCTAGGGGGGAGAGTTTTGGCACCCCCGCTCCACAATAACTGACCCTAAGGTGCCCTACATATCTCCTATAACCGAGTGCCCCCATGCAATATAAGGGAACCACTGATACTAGACATAGAACACATCTACAGAACTAAAGGGACCCTATACCCCAAGGTAGTTAAATTAATTTAATAAACATAATACAATGGTGACATCAGTAAATAGAGTATTCAAACTCACAAAGAGATATACATATACACTAAAATTATGATACCATCAATTATTCTGTAAGGACAAATATACGATGGACAAATATATTGTGGGGTAGATAACGTCTGAGGTGAGACAGACAGGTGTGTGTATGGTTCGAATCTGATTACCAAGTGATGGAACTGTCAGCCGTTCAACCCAGATTGGGCTTGCAAGCTGGCCGGGAGGATGTCGAAAATTATTTCAAGGAGTGTGAGCAGGTGGATGAGGTACACTCTTTAAGCACTAAGGCCGGTTTCACATTTGCGGTTGTGTCTGCAGCGTTTCTTCCGCAAATATCCGCATGCGTTGTGTACTCCTATATTTAACATTAGGGACGCATGCGTCTGCGATCGGTTGCTTTTTGCCGCGTTTGACGACGCATGTGTCGTTTCGTCGTCTGCGGTTTGGCGCGGAAATGCTACATGTAGTAATTTTTAGAGGCGTCAATTTGCCGCCTAGAAACGTATGCGGTCGATTGCGTAAGGAATGCGACAAAAAAACGCATTGCTGTCTATGTGAACGCATGCGTTCACAAGCACGTGCGTTTGCTTGCGTTCGTGAATGCATGCATTGCACCAGAGAAAAACATGTCTAGACACTGATAAGCCACCCCCCACATACAAGGTGATAAAGGGAGGGAGTGGACATTTGCAGGTCACTACTCAGCAGACAGCCAAGCAGAGCAGACAGACCACAACACCTTGGAGCAAACAAGCCTCTGAACAATGTGAGTATATCCTAGCCAATGCCTTTATTTTCTATTTTGTCTCTACATGTCCTAATTTCTGCCATTTCTTTCTTTCTGCATGCATCAGAATGTCTTCTTCTTCTGATGAGGAGCAACGTCCTGGGCCTTCTGAAGCCGAACATGTCAGTGAAGTGAGTACTCACCCCCTCAGATTGGTAAGTATTCACTGTCACATCTACACATGACAATTTTTGTTTTTCATTTTTTTAGAGCACTTCTACTGCGGCAGAGACATGGCAGGAGCAGCGGGGTCACGGTCGGGTGGCAAGGCGGCAGCGTGTACATATACAAGGCTGACTGTTTACTGTATCCTCACTTAAGCATTCTTGAATCTTCCTTTCTTTACATTCCTATTTCTTTACATTTTTCTTCTGGAATCCTTTTGTATCTTGACTTTCCTTATTCATGCCATTTCTCAGCCTCTGTTTTCTTTCTTTTCCTTACGTTAATGTATCCAACATTAATGTCTTTATTTAATTTTTATGTTCCAGAACGGGATGAAGACCTCATAGAAAATGACCTCCTCATCTCCCTGGTCCAGGAGCGAGTACTGTTGTGGGACACCGCACTCGGACAATGTGACGATCCGGCGCCTATGGAATGAGGTGGCCAAAGAGATGTGGGATGGCTGGGATAACACCCCGACTCGGGTCCGAAATGCATTTGGTAAGTATTGCAATGCAGTGTGAAGCAGCAGAGACCTTGGCCGTGCTCACACAACTGTGTGTGATGAGAGAAACTCAGGAGTTTCTCTCATCACACACAGTTGTGTGAGCACGGCCAAAAGTCCATTATCTGACCATTATGTTTTGTTTTTTCAACAGTGGCCAGAGACAAAACACATTGGCGTTCGATGAAGGACCGCTTCAACAAGGACCTGGGTCAAGAGAGCCGTGTTCCCAGTGGCTCAGGAGCAAGGATCAGAAAGTACAAATACCATCGCGTTCTGGCATTTTTAAGACCGGTCCTTGCCCAGAGAACGTAAGTATTTCTCCCGTGCATTAGGTTGTGTTGTATTGCCATAATCTGTATGTTTCTATTCCACAGGAGTTGGCGTCTGGTTAATTTGTGGTATTAATTTTTTTTTTCCTTTTTCACAGCACATGGAGCAGCACTGTTGGCCCAGGTTCTGGAGCGGTCCTTCATCAGACAGCCACGGACCTGTCCCAGCCATCCAGCAGCGCTGCAGCAAGTGGGCCTGCCACACAAACTGGAGACCAGGAAGCTGGTCCATCAGGTCTTCCCATTTCCCAGTCCTCTGCCAGTGCCTTTTTTTTTGGGCCCCTCCCGGCAGCGGGCATCGGACAGGTCCCTCATGCCCGAGTTTTTGCACTTGAGCTCGGTTTTTCACGAAGGACTCAAGGCTTTGGGTGACCGAATGGATATTTCCCTTAGCCACATGAATACACGTATCCAGGAGGTCACCAAAAGCCTTGACCAAGTAAAAGCAGACCTCCAGAAGCCAGCACATCATTTTTTTAACCAAATTGAGCAGGGCATGTCGGAACACCTTACTCCTGATCTCCAGCTTAGTGTCATGCAGGCCTGCAATGCTACTTACGTGCAGACTATGCAGCAGAGTCGGTATTTTCAGCAGACAGTGGCGGCATATCCACCTGTGCCTTCACGGTCACGATTAACCTCAATGCCGACCTCCGCTGCATACCACTGCACGGCCACCTCTATTGCTAGCACTGTCGGACACCAGTACAGCACCACCACCATGCCGAGTGCTGTTGGACAGCACACTGCCACCACCATGACAACCGCTGCTCCTGCTTGGACCTCCTCCACTGACACCACGATGCAGCAGGACCCAGGCATGGCCTTCCGTACCGCCACCACCACGATGCAGCAGGACCCTGGCATGGCCTTCTGCTCTACAAGCGCTATGGACTCTGGCATGGCCTTCCGCTCTACAAGCGCTATGGACTCTGGCATGGCCTTCCGCTCTACGAGCGCTATGGACTCTGGCATGGCTGCACGCTCTACGAGCACTATGGACTCTGGCATGGCTGCACGCTCTACGAGCACTATGGACTCTGGCATGGCTGCACGCTCTACGAGCACTATGGACTCTGGCATGGCTGCACGCTCTACGAGCACTATGGACTCTGGCATGGCTGCACGCTCTACGAGCACTATGGACTCTGGCATGGCTGCACGCTCTACGAGCACTATGGACTCTGGCATGGCTGCACGCTCTACGAGCACTATGGACTCTGGCATGGCTGCACGCTCTACGAGCACTATGGACTCTGGCATGGCTGCACGCTCTACGAGCACTATGGACTCTGGCATGGCTGCACGCTTTACAAGCACTATGGACTCTGGCACAGTGCAGCCGGATCCTGACATGTCACTCACCATGACCATGCCACGACATATGAGCCCACCGAGGCCTCCCAGAACCCGGCAACCCCAGAAAGGAAAAAAAAACAAAAACAAAAAAAAAACAGCGGACTCTTAGCATTCCTCCCCCTTCACCTCCAAGTGTGTCTGTAATGTCAGGTTTGTCTCACCCTTCCAGTGCGTCTCAAGCCTCTCATGTGTCAAGCCCTATCCCCGAACTACCAGACCCCACAAGTTTCATTGCCCCCTCTCCTGCCACCTCTGCGTCGTCCACAGTTAGCCTGGCCTCACAGCTACACACCCCCCGTTTACATAACTCTACCCCAAGCAGGCGCAGTAAATAAAAATTTTGTGTATAACAAAATAAATAATATGGTTTTTGGCCCCCAATTATGTGTGGTTTACTTGTGTATTTTGCCGCCGTCAACACACACCGTGCGCCGAACACTTAATTTTTTGGCCACATCATAGCTACAGTAGTTAGCAAATAAAAGACTGCAGCTTTATGTGTCTTTAGTATAGAGATATGAGGTGGGCCAAAAAATTAATACTTGTATTATCTCCATAATCTCTTCCTTCTGCTTAGTCTGTGACTAGTGTTGCATAGTGAAGAGAAAATGGCGGAAATAAAATGCAGAACTATACTCGACAGGTCAGGTGTCCACAAACTCTTTAGTTAGGACACCTGACCTGGTGAGTAGAGAACTGCCTTGTTTAACCTCCATTTTCTCTTCTGTGTACCTAATCTATTTCACACAAAGTGAAGGGACGATGGCATTCATACACGGCATATCTATGCTCACCTGCACATGTGTCAGAAATACTGAATTCATGAGGCTGTTATATGTGCATCATTAATTCATTATTTCTGACACCTGACTTGATGAGTATAGATCTGTTTTGTATGACAGTCATTGTCTCTTCAGTCTGTGTCCAATGGATACTGCAGAACAGAATCCGGACGCAATGACGTCAACAACCTTTAAAACAACATGGCTGCCGTCACATTAACATTATGTGGTCAGTATTTTATATCAGTATGTGTAAGTCAAAACAAGGATTGGAACAATTAGAGGAAAATTATAATAATAACATATCTAGCAGCTCAGCTATTGTCACCCACTCCTGGTTTTAGATTACAAATACTGATATGAAATACAGACCAAACACAGCTAGTGTGAGGACAGCCTTGGTTTGTAGAGGACATAGGAGACACGGTCAAGACACCAAAAAATAAAGTTTATTAACGAGAAATATTAGTAACATTTTAGAAAATAACTGGTACAGATAAAATCCCAACAGGACATTTACACCACATTGTCCTGCCATGACACACGCCCAATATCCGAATAAAAAAAGGCAGCAAATTGGTCCCGCATGTGGCCAACTTCAGCTGTTGACCGCGGCGGGTGATGTTGGTAATCGGGCAGTGGGTGTGCAACTGGTTCATCCAGTTCAATGTAGGGCCGCTCCTTAGCCATTATGTAGTTGTGCAGAACCACACAGGCTTTGACCACCTCGTCGACTGTCTACATTTTTAGATTAATGGCTGATGCAAGAATGCGCCATTTTGAGACTAGAATCCCAAAAGGTACACTCTACTGTTCTTTGTGCCCTGGTCAGTCTGTAGTTAAAAATCCTTTTAGTGTGGTTCAAGTCCCGACTGGAATATGGCTTCAGTAGGTTTTCACACATCTGAAAGGCCTCATCACCAACCATAACAAATGGCATTGGTGGACCTTGAGTGTTGGGGAGCGGTCGTGGAAAATTAACATTTTTGCCATACACACGGTGGCCCATATCAGAGTTCTTAAAAGTCTGGGAAACGCTGCCACGGCCAAAAGCTCCAATGTCCACGGCGATGAAGCAACAATCCACATCGGCTATTGCCATGAGCACAACAGAAAAATATTTTTTATAATTGAAGTACTCCGATCCTGTTCTGGCTGGTTTGATAATGCAGATGTGCTTTCCATCCACCGCTCCCTAACAGTTGGGGAAAATCACACACACTCCAGAATTTTTCCGCAATTTCAATCCACATGTCCAAGGTGGGTAGGGGTATAAACTCATCCCGGAGTACATTCCACAAAGCCCAGCAGGTGTCCGCAACTATTCCGGACAGGGTGGATATTCCAAGCGGGTATTGGAAGTGGAGGGGTGATAAACTCTCTCCAGTTGACAGAAATCTGGAAGAAAATTAAAAAAAAATAAAAAAAAATTACAATCTATTCTATTTATGGTGTTGTTATGCTAAAGACAGAAAGGAAAATACCAAAAAAATACATGTCAGAACACCCAAAATTTGCACTGCCATTTCTTTAGATTTGTTACATACCTTAATGTAACCAGCAGACGTTCCTCTGGTGGAATCGCTCTACGGAGCTGGGTGTCCTGTCTCCGTATGGCTCCTTGGACAAGAGCAAGCAAATCCCGGAACGAGTCTTGTTGCGACAACCTTGTATATTCAGGGAATTTGTCCGGGTTCGCATTAAGCTCGCCATACAGTGTGTGATAGGCTCCACGGCTCTCATGTAGTTTAATAATGGGGTGTCTCCAAAAACGCCTACGTTGTCTCCTTCTCAATCTTTCGCGATTTCTGTCTTGCTCCCAAGCAAATGCACAGGCAAGAAACAGCTTGATGCTTAAATCCAGGTTGAAATAAAAGCTCTCCATGCGAAGATCCATTATGACACAGGATACAGGAGCAAAATCTGAAGATTTCAGCAGTCCTAGGGTCTATATATAGAGATCCCATAATACACGCCCTCTGTAGTCCCATTGGCGGTGTCTGGTTATCTAGATTTTTCTCCTAGAAAATTTGTCACCATGCGCACCACAAACGCAAACGCAGGAAAAAACGCATTGAGAAGCGTGCAAACACGGCGCTTTTTTAACTGCATGTGTGTAAAAAACGCCGCATTTGGATGTGTTTCTATGCGTTTCTTCCTGCACTTGTGGATGCGGATTAAACACTGCGGATTCTAACGCAAATGTGAAACTAGCCTTAGGCACTGGAATTTAAGTTACCGAATTTGGCTGAAAGGGAGATTAAATTATTCTGGACAAACAAGTAACTAAAATTGTACTGTGAAAGTGGAAGAGTCCCACGGGGACTGAGGGTCTGGAAACAAATATCGCAACACAATGATGATATTCCCTTCTGAAAGGAATGGGAAAGCATTATGCTGAAATGTTCGCAGGATCTGTTGCAATTGGTGTTAAAGACTAATTCACGTAATTATGACATATTAAACACCGAACTGAATAAAGCGCAAGATGAACTTAAATCAAGGTTAACAGAGAACCAATGGGTTACTTTTAATAAAAAATTGGACAGTAGACTAATACCTATTCAAGCCGATATTAAACAAAGAAAAAAAAAAGTTAATACGTGATAAGACCGATTTCGAGACAGGACAGGTTTTTTCCTGGAATAAACAGAATACACCCCGTGAGGATTCGGGCATAGGAAGGAATACTACCAAATGGAGGAGAAAGAACTTCAATAGGAATAAAAATCGAGGCAGTAAAAAAGACTACTTGACCACTGATTCGGATTCCAGCCAAAGTGAAGGATTGGCGGCCGCCACGAGTGCTTTAGAGCAATCACCGGCCGAGGTTGCGGGCGTTTCCGAAATGTCATTCCCTTTAGGGGAAGGTTCCGGAGGGGCGGAAGGAAGAGGCACCGGAGGCGGGCAGCACAAGAGGAGACATGTTGCCTGGACACGGAGATATTAGCTGCCCCCCGGAGGATGTAGTCATTAATCTTACTGATCATGCCCTGTCCCCGGCCCATTTGTCGTTGTTGTCTAAGGGCCTGGGGTATAGCATCCCACAAGATTTCAACCTGACTGAGTTTTAGATTTGTTTAAATCTATTAGGAAAATTCATCTTTTTAAAGCATTCTCTAATAAAACAGTCTGCAGTAATGTTTTAGAGGGTGAAAATCCCTGTTCGAGCGGCCCTTTGGGTTTTATGGCAGGAACAGAAGCTTTAGCGGACATGAGAGAAGATGCTAAATTGTTGCTGGAGCTGGCAGATGATATTGTGGACTGTGGTCATACTGATATATTTTAGAGGAGGAGTATCGTCAAGTTAAATGCCCCCTATCTCCCCAGGCAATTTGATCAATCTATTTGAGGTGCAAGTAATTAAGGACGTTGAAGCCCTAGTATATCAAAGGGCTCTCACTGCGGTAGAGAGGAAGGCTTTGCAGGAGATAAAAGCTTGGGAAGATACGATCGTGATATCGGCTGACAAGGGGGGCAAAATAGTGCTACCTCCCAGATCCTACTATATCTCTGAGGCCAAGAGGCAATTGTCAGATAGTGCAATATATAAACCTCTACAACAAAACCCGGTGCAGAAGTATAAGAGTGAATTGAGGACCTATTTGAGAAAATATGTTGAACTAGGAGTTATCTCACAAAAGAAGGCATAGAAGCTGCTGCCGCAGTTCCCAACCAGACCCCATTGGTACCACATCCCGAAGGTGCACAAGTCTTTGGTTTGCCCCCCCGGGGCGGCCAATCGTGTCTGGAATAGGATCGCTCACTGAGCCCCTGTCCCAGTACATTGATTGGCTGTTACGCCCTATGTTGAAAGACATTCCGTCCTATTTGAAGGACACAAATGCGTTTTTGAAGAGTATACAGAATTTCGAATGGCAAGATAGTTATTCTTTGACATCGGTAGATGTCGAGAGTTTATACATGAGAATTCCTCAAAAAATGGGAGTAGAGGTCATCGAACAGATTTTAAGTACCACAGGGAAAAGTCCACATTTTGTTGGGTTTGTATGCGAGGGTTTGGACTTTATTCTAACCCATAATGCGTTCACATTTTTGGATGAGTGGTACGTACAGGAAGTGGGTACTGCGATGGGGACTCCGGCAGCATGTACGTTCGCCAATTTATTCTTAGGCCTTTTCGAGGAAAAATACATCTATTCAGAGAGTAATGGATTTTTACAGCATATCAAATTATATCAAAGATATGTTGATGATATAGTTATTATTTGGGATGGAACCATCGACACTTTTAATGACTGTGTCATATCTTAATCAGATTAATAGAATGAATATGGTGTTCACATCGGTTTTTGGAGGGCAGTGGTTGGAATTTTTAGACGTATTAGTAGAGATCAAAGGGGGTAGCATTTGTACGTCACTTTATCGCAAGCCGGTGGCAACAAATACTATGTTGCACTTTAACAGCTTTCACCCCATGCACACCAAGCAGGCTTTACACTATAGTCAATTTTTGAGGGTAAGTAGTGTAAATAATAAAGATGAAGGATATTGTAGACAGTCGATAGAAATGAAGGATAGATTTAAACAGAGAGGTTACCCAGAGGATCTATTACAGTCAGCATTGGAAAGGGTGGCGAAAGAGAGAGAGAATAGAACTAAGGGTAGGATTACTGTTCAGGGGGTTAATAAAGGAAAGAGATTCACCTTCTGCTTTAGGTACAGTACTATGGATCAGCAGATACGCCTGGCAATAAGAAAAAACTGGCACATTTTGGAGCGGGACAAGGAGCTGGCCGACATTATAGCAAGAGGCCCCTTGATAGCCAATAAACGCAGCATGAGATAAAGGGATAAAATGGTGAGGAATCGGATTGTGAAATCTAATAAAAATTGGTTGAATACCAGCATCCCGAAGGGAAACTTCAGGTGCGGACCCTGCCCTTTTTTGCAGCCAGCATGTCACCGAGCGGGTTTTGCAAATGGGAGCAGTAGATCATATGGTTAATGACTTTATAACCTGTAAAAATGTTGTTTATGTAGTCTTCTGCCCTTGTAGATATTATTATATAGGGAAAACTATATGTCCGATGTATGTCCGTTTTCGTGAACACTAAGTCTGTCTCGTCAGGAAAAGGTGTGCCATGTCTGATCTCCCATGTGAAGGAGAAACATACCGTAATGGTAATCCCGGTACACTCACTTTTGCTGAAATCGAGAAAGTTTGTCTGCCCATGCAAGGGGGAAATTTGGGTAATTTGCTCCTAAGATGTGAGGTGAGATGGATTATGCGCAAAGGCGCAATGGGGCCGCTAGGCTTCAATGATAGGATAAACATGTCGGGGTTTCTGTAGTATTTGTAGTGGCGTGTGCCGGGCTGTAGTAGGTATGATGTTATGATTTAGGTTGTAGGCCCGTTGGTTCAGAAGATAATAGGTGGCGCTTCTTTTGAATAAAAAACGGTTTCATCTTTGTGACAGAAATATATAGGTTTAATACTCCAGCCAAAATAGTTTTTTGAATACTGCTGATTATGTGTAAACTTATGTAAACTTGTTTTTAACATGTGCAATTTCAATATGTTGTATTTCTTGGTTTGTGGGAGGGGTCCGGCTGGGGGTGTGTGTTATGGCCAGCACATTATTTCCGCTGTTCTGTCCTTGCACAAACTGACGCGTAGAAGTGCAAGCACAGCGCGAAACGGCCATCGTCCTCCCCTGCTCACACGAGCTTCGGCTCCCACTCCCCCGGCCATGAATTTTTATCTGAAGATGGAATAAAGTGTTGATTTTCTGAGATCGGTGAGTGCCTTCTTATTTTTTCCTATATTTGGATTGGACAAATATATGAAGATCAGTGCACATGGTGAAATAACCCCATCAACAACAGAATTGCAACACAGGACAGTGCTGTCAGTGAAATGCATAGATAGCCCAGCAGATACAGTCCTATAAGGATTAACACCTCATTCAGTAAGGCGTAAAACAAACAGCCAGATAGGAATGTACTCATCTAGAGGATTGCCACCATTCCCATCTGGCTATTCCGTCCGTCATAGTTGGAATTTAGAAATTGATCCATTACAACTATGAATTCCATCTTACCGTTCCTGTGATGGATTACGGAACATAAAAATGGATTTTACAGAGCAAAGGTGAATACAACGTATGTTAATTACGAGAAAAAAACAGATCTGTCATGACTCCTAAATAAAAAAAGGAAATCATGATGCCAGTGTGAAAAGAGACTTACTATTGAATATGAACTTTAAAAAAAAAAAAAAGAAGCAAAGAAACAGAATGAAATGAAGTTATTTTCACTACAAACTTTCTAGAAAAATATAATGTCCCTTAATTTTATGGCTGTGCAGCCAATTCAACTTGTGATTTGGAATTTAACTGTTTGCTATTGCAGTTCAGTCCCGTTCACCTGCAATACCCGGACATCACCCAACATACAAGATTGGTGCTGGGGCAGAGAAATAAAATACACCATATTCTAGTTTTATGCCAACCTTAGCATCAACTCACATTTTTGATACAAGCAATGCTCTTGACGTTTACATTCAGTTTATTAAATTGCAATTTTCAGCTTTACCCATCTCCCTATCTTTTAAAACTGTGCTTTGTAAAGCCACAAACACAAATATAAACCATCATGTTAGTACCAGGTTACAAACAAAATATAAACCTGAAATAAGAGCAAAAGAGGAGAAAGGCTTATTCTCTTACCACCTGTTTTATGTTGACAGGTTTGAGAGGCTGGGGCGTAGAAGAGGTAGTCTGATGGACCTTCACAGTGCCAAGTGATGCAGAACCAACTGGTTTTACTGTCTGCATGGAGGAGGATGCTGAAGTCTTAACAAAAGAGCTTGCGGCAGTCGTCTCTGGTGGAGGGTTTGGTTGTCCACATTGCAAGATAAATTCCTGGGAATTTGGCATCAAGCGGCGCAGAGATGGAAGACTCTTCTATGTGAAAAGAATAACAAAACAGTTAACTGAATACATGTATATTAGCACACATGGCATAAACATTTAGATATACTGTGTATACTATTATATGACACCTTAGGATCAATATTAGATCAGTGGAAGTCTGATCCATTGCAATCCTACCATCAGTGGCTTTCAGCGCCAGCAAGATGTATACAGTCAACAAAGACAGAAGAGCATGGAGCTGTCCAGTCGGTGACCATTCCTGTATCTTAGCTACTATTCATTTGATTCAGAGCTGATCTGCAGTGTCCTTCAGCGGCCACTGCACAGTGAACAGAGTTGGGCTGTTCAGCACTGTTTATATCCTGCTGGAGCGGAAAAGTTGGTGTGGTGTCACGCCCCTACTTAGGCTACTTTCACACTAGCGTTAACTGCAAACCGTCACAAATCGTCTTTTTGCAGAAAAAACGTATGCATCAAAAAAAGTGAAAAACGTATGCAACGCATACAGCATTTCGACGGATCCGTCACAAATCCGCTAAACGGTTCCGTCGAAATACTAGATGCGTTGCATCCGTTGCATCCGTTTTTACCATCCGTTGCATCCGTTTTTACGACGGATCCGTTTTTAAAATGGGAGGCTCCCAAATTTGATTGGCTACTGGAAAATAGGGAAAACTATATAATGACTGTTTTTACAGCCCATCTTTGAGGGTTTTAGTTTAGTGGCAGAGATGGAAGGTGTACTTAGTAGGATTGCGAGTGTGGTGACTGACGTGATATTTGAGACGAATCGCCTGGATATTATAGTGTGGGAGAAGGAGGCGGCAGCAGAAAGACGGAGGATGCTTCTGCAGCAACGTCGACGGAGACGACTCTGGATATATGCGATAAATGAACTGCAGATGACCCGGGGTGTCCAGTCCACTCTCTACCTGGAGTTGCGGCACAACCCAGACAAATTCTTCAATTACGTACGGATGAGGATGGAACATTTTGACTATTTGCTGGAAAAACTAGGGGATGCCATCCAAAGGCAGGACACACAGATGAGGCTTGCCATCACACCGGCGGAGCGGCTGATGGTGACCCTGCGGTAAGCCTCTTCTTTTATGTCATTGCTCATATTGAATGTCATATAACATACTGCAGAAAATACTGCGCTGAAACATTGCGTTGCATTTTCTGCAGCATGTTATTTTTTTTTTTGTTTGTGGACATTCCACTGCCTTTTTTATTATGTCATTGCTCATATTTAATGTCATATTACATGCTACAGACAATACTGCGCTGACACATTGCGTACCATTTTCTGCAGCATGTAATTTTTTTATTGTTTGAGGCCATTCCACTATTTTACACCGGTTTCATGCAGGTTTTATTGTGAAAATTTTTTTTCACAGTGCCATTTATTGAAACTTTACCATGAAACCAAAAATTTAAAATGTTGTTGGTCTGTGCAATTTTTTCTAACATTTTTTTTTTTTTCTACAGCTTCCTAGCTACGGGTGAATCTCTGACTTCGCTCCATTATCAATTCCGGCTTGGCATTTCCACAATTTCAGGGATATTGCAGGATGCGTTTTTTCACCATAGACTTGTATTGGCGACGCATTGCAACGGATTGCCACACGTCGTACGACGTATGCGTCGAAATTTGGCGACACGTCGTCTGGAAAAAACGTTGATTGTAACGTTTTTTTGTCTCCGCCTAAATACCGTGTCGCGGCGCATCCTGCTGCATGCGTCGTTGGCTACAATGGAAGCCTATGAGCGACGGATGCGTCGGGACACGTCGTACGACGCAATGCAGCGCTGCAATACGTTTTTTTACACTGAGCATGCTCAGAAGCAGGATTTTGTAGCCAATTCACCAGACACCCCCAAATCTATATAAACCTGGCCTGGGCCTTCAACCCCACATATTGCCAGCAAGACCCAGAGAAGACCCAGAGAAGAGTCACAAGAGACCCAGAGTATTGCCACAAGACTCCAGCCAGCCTGCCACAAGACTCCAGCCAGCCTGCCACAAGACTCCAGCCAGCCTGCCACAAGACTCCAGCCACCATAGAGCCAGTGTGAGTATTGCAATTTTTGTGTGCGTCTGTGTGCATGTGCATTTGTGTCTGTATGAGGTACTGACTACAGCAAGAGCTTAAAACCTGAATAGAATCGTCCTGCAACAGCCAGTGCCCTGCTAGAGTCCAGATCCACCCTGATGCCAGCCACTGTGAAGACATGCAGCTCCAGCTGGAGGACTGTCAGCCTTTTTTACGTGTGTGTGTGTGTGTGTGTGTGTGTGTGTGTGTGTACGCGTATGCGTCTTCTGTTTGGGTCCGCCTTTGTGCTTTTGTACATATGTGTATTTGCATAAAGCTTATGCGCTTTTGTGTGTGTGTGTGTGTGTGTGTGTGTGTGTGTGTGTGTGTGTGTGTGTGTGTATCTGTGTATTTTCGTACGGCTGTGTGCTTTTGTATGTATGTCTTCATGTGCCTGCACCTTATTATGCCTTCGCCAATCTTATGCCTGTTCATGTGTTATGCTTGTGTTATGACTGCGCCTGTGTGCATGCAGGCATGCTTGTGTGCGTCTTGTTGATTGCATGTGCATTTGTCCATGCCTTAATTGGTTAATTGCCTTTTTCAGATGTATTTACTAAGTATAGTGGTCTGTGCAGAATGTGGTTTAAATGTGTTTTTTTTTTTTTTTAAATCGGATGTATTTTTGCCAAGTCTAGTGGTCTGCAGCTTGTGGTTTGAATGTGTGAGCGTGCGTTTTTTTTTTTTCTATTTAAAAGTGTTGATTTTTTTATTACTGTTGAAACCATTCCCAGTTGATGTACTTGTATTTAAAATAAAGAGCATTTCAGCTCCTAATTGTGATGTAAAAAAAAAAAAGAAAAGAAAAAAGAAAATAATAAAATGTTTATTAAAAAAATGTCTGTAGTATCATTTCAGAAAAGTAAATTTAAAACTGGTGTATGTACCAATGGTTACACATGCAATACAGAGTTGGTTGAGGGCTCATTTTTTAATAAAGGTTATACTTTAAAGGTTTTTTGGGGGAGGTGATTTTTGAAAATAAAATGTGGTAAATATATTTTTACATGGTGGGTTCACATTTCAAATAATTTTTTTTTTTTGGGACATGGAAATGAATGGTTAGGTGCACCTGTTTTTGGGTTTTGGTGTTCACCTTGATGAACATTTCTCACATCATTTTAGCAGGGTGTTTATCGTTAAACATTACCTAGTTCGGGGGGTGGTCTAACTATAAATCCATTATACTTATTACAGATACACCAGGGACCACATCCACTGACCATCCCACCAGGACCACATCTGCACATCTTTAAAAGTAAGTTTTGAAGACCCCAAATCTGCTACTTCAATGTGTAGAGCAGATTGCAAGTGTCTTTTAACTTACAGAGACACCAGGACCACAGCCACCGGCCTTCCCACCAGGACCACAGCCACTGACCAGCCCACCAGGACCACATCTGCACATCTTTAACCCCTTCCCGACCTGTGACACAGCGTATGCGTCATGAAAGTCGGTGGCAATCCGACCTGTGACGCATATGCTGTGTCACAGAATGATCGCATCCCTGCAGACCGGGTGAAAGGGTTAACTCCAATTTCACCCGACCTACAGGGACAGGGGGAGTGGTACTTCAGCCCAGGGGGGGGTGGCTTCACCCCCCCGTGGCTACGATCGCTCTGATTGGCTGTTGAAAGTGAAACAGCCAATCAGAGCAATCTGTAATATTTCACCTATGAAAATTGGTGAAATATTACAATCCAGCCATGGCCGATGCTGCAATAGCATCTGCCACGGCTGGAGACCCCGATCTGCCACCCCCCCCCCACCGCCTCCGATCTCCTCCTCTCCGTCCTGTCATGTCCCATGCTCCCCTCCGTCCTCCTGTCCGCTCCCCCGTCCTCCTGTCTGCTCCCCCCGTGCTCCGATCGCACCCCCCATACTTACCGAGCTCCGATGTCCCTCCCGGTGTCCTCGGTCTTCTCCATGGGCGCCGCCATCTTACAAAATGGCGGGCGCATGCGCAGTGCGCCCGCCGAATCTGCCGGCTGGCAGATTCTTTCAGGTACATTTTGATCGCTGTGATAGGTTCTCTCACAGCGATAAAAATAAAAAAAATAGTAAATAAACCCCCCCTTTTATCACCCCCATAGGTAGGGACAATAATAAAATACAGAAATTATATTTATTTTTGTTTTTCCATTAGGGTTAGGGCTAGGGTTGCACTTAGGGCTAGGGTTGCACTTAGGGCTAGGGTTGCACTTAGGGCTAGGGTTGCACTTAGGGCTAGGGTTGCACTTAGGGCTAGGGTTGCACTTAGGGCTAGGGTTGCACTTAGGGCTAGGGTTGCACTTAGGGCTAGGGTTGCACTTAGGGCTAGGGTTGCACTTAGGGCTAGGGTTGCACTTAGGGCTAGGGTTGCACTTAGGGCTAGGGTTGCACTTAGGGCTAGGGTTGCACTTAGGGCTAGGGTTGCACTTAGGGCTAGGGTTGCACTTAGGGCTAGGGTTGCACTTAGGGCTAGGGTTGCACTTAGGGCTAGGGTTGCACTTAGGGCTAGGGTTGCACTTAGGGCTAGGGTTGCACTTAGGGCTAGGGTTGCACTTAGGGCTAGGGTTGCACTTAGGGCTAGGGTTGCACTTAGGGCTAGGGTTGCACTTAGGGCTAGGGTTGCACTTAGGGCTAGGGTTGCACTTAGGGCTAGGGTTGCACTTAGGGCTAGGGTTGCACTTAGGGCTAGGGTTGCACTTAGGGCTAGGGTTGCACTTAGGGCTAGGGTTGCACTTAGGGCTAGGGTTGCACTTAGGGCTAGGGTTGCACTTAGGGCTAGGGTTGCACTTAGGGCTAGGGTTGCACTTAGGGCTAGGGTTGCACTTAGGGCTAGGGTTGCACTTAGGGCTAGGGTTGCACTTAGGGCTAGGGTTGCACTTAGGGCTAGGGTTAGAATTAGGGTTGCAATTAGGGTTAGAATTAGGCTAGGTGCACACGGTGCGGATTTGGCTGCGGATCCACAGCGGATTGGTCCCTGCGGATTCGTAGCAGTTTTCCATCACGTTTACAGTACCACGTAAACCTATGGAAAACCAAATCCGCTGAGCCCATGGTGCGGAAAATACAGCGCGAAAACGCTGCGTTGTATTTTCCGCAGCATGTCAATTCTTTGTGCGGATTCCGCAGCGTTTTACACCTGCTCCATAATAGGAATCCGCAGGTGAAATCCACACAAAAAACACTGGAAATCCACGGTAAATCCGCAGGTAAAGTGCAGTGCGTTTTACCTGCAGATTTTTCAAAAACGGTGCGAAAAACCAGCACACAAATTCGCAACGTGGCCACATAGCCTTAGAGTTAGGGTTGGAATTAGGGTTAAGACTAGGGTTAGGGGTGTGTTGGGGTTAGGGTTGTGGTTAGGGTTGGGATTAGGGTTAGGGGTGTGTTGGGGTTAGTGTTGGAGTTAGAATTGAGGGGTTTCCACTGTTTAGGCACATCAGGGGGTCTCCAAATGCGACATGGCGCCACCATTAATTCCAGCCAATCTTGCGTTGAAGAAGTCAAATGGTGCTCTCTCCCTTCCGAGTCCCGACGTGTGCCCAAACAGTGGTTTATCCCCACATATGGGGTACCAACGTACTCAGGAGAAACTGGAAAACAACTTTTGGGGTCCAATTTCTCCTGTAACCCTTGGGAAAATTAAAAATTACGGGCTAAAAAATTATTTTTGAGGAAAGAAAAATATTTTTTTATTTTCACGGCTCTGCGTTATAAACTTCTGTGAAGCACTTGGGGATTCAAAGTGCTCACCACACATCTAGATAAGTTCCTTTGGGGGTCTAGTTTCCAAAATGGGGTCACTTGTGGGGGGTTTCTACTGTTTAGGCACATCAGGGGCTCTGCAAATGCAACGTGACACCCGCAGAGCATTCCATCAAACTCTGCATTTCAAAACATCACTACTTCACTTCCGAGCCCCGGCATGTGCCCAAACAGTGGTTTACCCCCACATATGGGGTATCAGCGTACTCAGGAGAAACTGGACAACAACTATTGGGGTCAAATTTCTCCTGTAACCCTTGTAAAAATAAAAAATTGCGGGCTAAAAAATTATTTTTGAGGAAAGAAAAATTATTTTTTATTTTCACGGCTCTGCATTATAAACTTCTGTGAAGCACTTGGGGGTTCAAAGTGCTCACCACACATCTAGATAAGTTCCTTTGGGGGTCTAGTTTCCAAAATGGGGTCACTTGTGGGGGGTTTCTACTGTTTAGGCACATCAGGGGCTCTGCAAACGCAACGTGACACCCGCAGAGCATTCCATCAAACTCTGCATTTCAAAACATCACTACTTCACTTCCGAGCCCCGGCATGTGCCCAAACAGAGGTTTACCCCCACATATGGGGTATCAGCGTACTCAAGAGAAACTGGACAACAGTTTTAGGGGTCAAATTTCTCCTGTTACCCTTAGGAAAATTAAACAATTCTGGGCTAAAAAAATATTTTTGAGGAAAGAAAACTTATTTATTATTTTCACGGCTCTGCGTTATAAACTTCTGTGAAGCACTTGGGCGTTCAAAGTGCTCACCACACATCTAGATTAGTTCCTTGGGAGGTCTAGTTTCCAAAATGGGGTCACTTGTGAGGGAGCTCCAATGTTTAGGCACACAGGGGCTCTCCAAAGGCGACATGGTGTCCGCTAATGATTGGAGCTAATTTTCCATGCAAAAAGCCAAATGGCGTGCCTTCCCTTCCGAGCCCTGCTGTGCGCCCAAACAGTGGTTTACCCCCACATATGGAGTATCCGCGTACTCAGGACAAACTGGACAACAACATTTGGTGTCCAATTTCTCCTGTTACCCTTGGGGAAATAAAAAATTCTGGGCTAAAAAATCATTTTTGATGAAAGAAAAATTATTTTTTATTTTCATGTCTCTGCGTTATAAACTTCTGTGAAGCACCTGGGGGTTTAAAGTGCTCACTATGCATCTGGATAAGTTCCTTGGGCGGTCTAGTTTCCAAAATGGGGTCACTTGTGGGGGAGCTCCAATGTTTAGGCACACAGGGGCTCTCCAAACGCGACATGGTGTCCGCTAATGATTGGAGCTAATTTTCCATTCTAAAAGTCAAATGGCGCGCCTTCCCTTCCGAGCCTTGCCGTGCGCCCAAACAGTGGTTTACCCCCACATGTGAGGTATCGGCGTACTCAGGAGAAATTGCCCAACAAATTTTAGGATCCATTTTATCCTGCTGCCCATGTGAAAATGAAAAAATTGAGGCTAAAAGAATTTTTTTGTCAAAAAAAAGTACTTCATTTTTATGGATTAATTTGTGAAGCACCTGAGGGTTTAAAGTGCTCACTATGCATCTAGATAAGTTCCTTGGGGGGTCTAGTTTCCAAAATGGGGTCAATTGTTGGGGAGCTCCAATGTTTAGGCACACAGGGGCTCTCCAAACGCAACATGGTGTCCGCTAACGATGGAGATAATTTTTAATTCAAAAAGTCAAATGGTGCTCCTTCACTTCCGAGCCTCACCATGTACCCAAACAGTGGTTTACCCCCACATGTGAGGTATCGGTGTACTCAGGAGAAATTGCCCAACAAATTTTAGGATCCATTTTATCCTGTTGCCCATGAGAAAATGAAAAAATTGAGGCAAAAATAATTTTTTTTGTGAAAAAAAAGTACTTTTTCATTTTTACGGATCAATTTGTGAAGCACCTGGCTTAAAGTGCTCACTATGCATCTAGATAAGTTCCTTGGGGCGTCTAGTTTCCAAAATGGGGTCACTTGTGGGGGAGTTCCAATGTTTAGGCACACGGGGGCTCTCCAAACGCGACATGGTGTCCGCTAAAGATTGGAGCCAATTTTTCATTCAAAAAGTCAAATGGCGCTCCTTCCCTTCCAAGCCCTGCCGTGCGCCCAAACAGTGGTTTACCCCCACATATGAGGTATCAACGTACTCAGGACAAATTGGACAACAACGTTCGTGGTCCAGTTTCTCCTTTTACCCTTGGGAAAATAAAAAAATTGTTGCTAAAAGATAATTTTTGTGACTAAAAAGTTAAATGTTCATTTTTTCCTTCCATGTTGCTTCTGCTGCTGTGAAACACCTGAAGGGTTAATAAACTTCTTGATGTGGTTTTGAGCACATTGAGGGGTGCAGTTTTTAGAATGGTGTCACTTTTGGGTATTTTCAGCCATATAGATCCCTCAAACTGACTTCAAATGTGAGGTGGTCCCTAAAAAAAAATGGTTTTGTAAATTTTGTTGTAAAAATGAGAAATCACTGGTCAAATTTTAACCCTTATAACTTCCTAGCAAAAAAAAATTTTGTTTCCAAAATTGTGCTGATGTAAAGTAGACATGTGGGAAATGTTATTTATTAACTATTTTGTGTCACATAACTCTCTGGTTTAACAGAATAAAAATTAAAAATGTGAAAATTGCGAAATTTTCAAAATTTTCGCCAAATTTCCGTTTTTTTCAAGTATAGACGCAGAAATTATCGACCTAAATTTACCACTAACATGAAGCCCAATATGTCACAAAAAAACAATCTCAGAACCGCTAGGATCCGTTGAAGCGTTCCTGAGTTATTACCTCATAAAGGGACACTGGTCAGAATTGCAAAAAATGGCCAGGTCATTAAGGTCAAAATAGGCTGGGTCATGAAGGGGTTAAAAGTAAGTTTTGAAGACCCCAAATCTGCTACTTCAATGTGTAGAGCAGATTGCAAGTGTCTTTTAACTTACAGAGACACCAGGACCACAGCCACCGGCCTTCCCACCAGGACCACAGCCACTGACCATCCCACCAGGACCACATCTGCACATCTTTAAAAGTAAGTTTTGAAGACCCCAAATCTGCTACTTCAATGTGTAGAGCAGATTGCAAGTGTCTTAACTTACAGAAACACCAGGACCACAGCCACCGGCCTTCCCACCAGGACCACATCCACTGACCATCCCACCAGGACCACATCTGCACATCTTTAAAAGTAAGTTTTGAAGACCCCAAATCTGCTACTTCAATGTGTAGAGCAGATTGCAAGTGTCTTAACTTACAGAGACACCAGGACCACAGCCACCGGCCTTCCCACCGCCACAATGTCCTCTTCCGACAGCCCTCCTCCACAGCAACAGCGTGTATCGGTAAGTTAACCAAAAAATTGTATTTTTTTTTTTTAATTTACATTTTTGTTAATCACTACATGCATTAATTATGTTTAAACAGGAAGCTGAATCAGATGAGGAGCTGTCAGAAGGGGACGAGACAGGTGGAGAGATGCAAGTGGAGGAGGAACCAAGTGTAAGTAGTGGCGAAACAGTTGCTTCACACATCACACTGCACCATACACAAAACAGATTTTCAAATATAACTTAACACAGAAAACATATGCCTACATTAAAGATAATTTTTTTTTCCTTTATTTCAGTCTCCTGCTGCTGCTGACCATTCAGCAAACCGTGAAGGTTCTCCCAGCCACTCCCAGAGTCGGCGGAATCGTCGCCGCGGTCGGCCATCAGTGAGTTGGTTTTTTGGGGGGATTCTATTGGTACTTTTGTGTTTCAGTGTACTAATTTTTTTGTTTTTCTTCTTTTTTTCACAGGCTTCACAGCGTGCTCCCGCCGAAGACTTCGATGACATTGATGTTGACTGTCTCATCGAGGAGGTTCACGAGCGGGAGCCGCTGTGGAACATGGCTGACCGCAGGCATGCCGATACCAGTGTCACCCGTCGGCTCTGGGAGGAAGTATGCCAGAACATCTTTCCGAGGTGGGAGGACCTTCTTCCACAGCAGCAGAGCAAACTATGTAAGTATTCACTTTTCAGTGATGTTTTGAGCTGAATGTAATGTATTGCATTTAACAAATTTTTTTTTTCTTTTCATTCTTGTCTTCACAGGTGGAAAGGTTAGGAAGCGGTGGCGGTCACTGAGGGATCGCTTTAAGAGGGAATTTAACGAGGAGATGCAGGCCCCGAGTGGCTCAGCAGGAAGGAAGAGGAGCAAATATAAATATGGCATGGCCCTCTCCTTCCTGAGGCGAACCATGCTGAGTAGAGTGTAAGTATTCTACAGCCCACTAATAACCATGTTAACCTGTCTAACTTAGTTTGGTTTCAGTCAGGGCTTTTTCATATCAATATATTGTTTTTGTTTTTTCTTTCACAGCACCTTCTCCAGCTACCGGGCACCTGCATCTTCCTCTGCGCCCTCTGGAGCGATCCCTCCTGAGTCCGCCCACCGAGGGCCACGTCGGTAGGCCCCACACCTCTTACCCCTCCTCTGACCCCTCTGTCCCCTTTACTTCATCCGCCCCAAGCACTGGAGCATCATTGCAGCCTTCCTTACTCGAATCTGATGCTCAACAGTTAGCGTTCACTTTACCCCACCCCTCTGATCCTGCCACCTCTAGACCACCATTAGGTTCGTGGCGGCAGCGACAGAGGGGTCAGGAAAGGAGCTATGCTCCTGAGTTCTTACATCTGAATGCATCCTTCCAAAGCTCTTTCAAAATTTTGGGAGAGCAAGTGACTGCTGGTTTCAACATGGTGCAATCACGCATCAGTGAAACCAGCCGTGGATAGGATGCATTCAGATGTAAGTCAATCTCCGGCCAATCTTTATTTCCAATCCATGCTCAGGAGCATGGAAAAGCTTTCTTTTGAGCAACAGATGCGGGAAATGAATAGCTGCCATGATGCTCTACTTAAGGTCCTTCATGAACCCCAATCTACCCCCACACCTCCCCACACAGCCACTACATTTCCACCCCAGGCCCCATTTCCACACCATGCCCCATCCCAGTCCCCATTTCCACACCAGGACCCCCATTACCAAACCCAGTCCCAATACCCACGCCAGTCCCAATACCCACGCCAGTCCCAATACCCACGCCAGTCCCAATACCCAACCCAGTCCCAATACCCATCCTGGCCCCCAAACCAAATGCCTTCCCCAGTGTTTTCTTCCTTGCCCAGCTTTCCTTCCCCATTAAGTGTGCCACCTACCCCAACACCACCCCCCTCTGGTCAGCCTCCTGCTTTTACCCCCCCTTCCACTGCACCCCAACCAAGTAGGCTTTCCCCACCTATCGACGTGTTCCAACCTTCCAGCCCCTCCTCCGCTCGTATCTCCACCCCACATTTTGAAGATTTGTGATGTTATTTAAATGTTAAATTTTGTTTATTTTTATTTTAAAAAAGTTGAAAAGTTATTTGAAAAAAACAAATATATCTGTTTTTTGAAAAGAAAAAAAAATATAAAAAAAAAGAGTTAAAATAAAATTTGTTTTGATTTAAATTTAACTCTGTGTGTGTGCATTCAGTAAGGTATGGTAAATAATTAAAAGGGTAAAATTAAATTAAACACCACGTTTTAACGGTATAACATATTGGGTTTATTACCAGGAAAACCACGCTTTTGTAACTTTTTTTTTTTTTTTTTTTGAGAAACACAATTTTTACAATCAAAATTCATGAAAAACATGTCACACAATGATGTCTTGCCATGGAATCCGCCCGACAGGTGACACAAAATAATCCGCAAACTGGTCCCTCATCCTGGTAACAGAACCTGTGGAGCGAACAGAGCTGCTGCGGTAATCCCACAAGGTTGTCTCCAATTCTTCGTCATCCAAGGAAACGGGCTTCTTTGAAAGGACAAAGTTATGGAGCACCACACATGCTTTAACAACCTCGTCTACAGTTTTGGTTTGCAGTTTGATTGCCATCAGCAGGACTCTCCACTTTGCCGTCAATATACCAAAAGCACACTCTACTACTCTTCTTGCTCGAGTAAGGCGGTAATTAAATAACCGTTTGGTACGGTTTAAGTCATGGCTACCATATGGTTTAAGTAGGTGCGGCGAGAGTTGAAACGCTTCATCACCTACACAAACATATTGCATGGCTGGTTCACTTGTTCCTGGGAGTGGTCTGGCTGGCGGGAAATCGTATGTCTCTCCATACAGTCAACGGCCCATTGGAGAGTTTTTAAAAACTTGAGAATCGTTGGACCGGCCATAGGCTCCTATGTCCACAGCAAGGAACTTGCAGTTGGTGTCTGCTATAGCCAGGAGTACAACGGAGAAGTATTTCTTGTAGTTGTAGTACTCAGAGCCTGTTCCTGCCGGTTTAGCAATCCGTATGTGTTTCCCGTCGACGGCACCAACACAATTTGGGAAATGTCAAATTTGCTCAAACTGTTCTGCACTTCTCAACCAGATGTCCATTGATGGTTGGGGGATATACTCCATCTGTAAAGTATTCCAGATAGCCTGACAGGTGTCTTTCACTATCCCTGAAATTGTGGAAATGCCAAGCCGGAATTGATAATGGAGCGAAGTCAGAGATTCACCCGTAGCTAGGAAGCTGTAGAAAAAAAAAAAAATGTTAGAAAAAATTGCACAGACCAACAACATTTTAAATTTTTGGTTTCATGGTAAAGTTTCAATAAATGGCACTGTGAAAAAAAATTTTCACAATAAAACCTGCATGAAACCGGTGTAAAATAGTGGAATGGCCTCAAACAATAAAAAAATTACATGCTGCAGAAAATGGTACGCAATGTGTCAGCGCAGTATTGTCTGTAGCATGTAATATGACATTAAATATGAGCAATGACATAATAAAAAAGGCAGTGGAATGTCCACAAACAAAAAAAAAAATAACATGCTGCAGAAAATGCAACGCAATGTTTCAGCGCAGTATTTTCTGCAGTATGTTATATGACATTCAATATGAGCAATGACATAAAAGAAGAGGCTTACCGCAGGGTCACCATCAGCCGCTCCGCCGGTGTGATGGCAAGCCTCATCTGTGTGTCCTGCCTTTGGATGGCATCCCCTAGTTTTTCCAGCAAATAGTCAAAATGTTCCATCCTCATCCGTACGTAATTGAAGAATTTGTCTGGGTTGTGCCGCAACTCCAGGTAGAGAGTGGACTGGACACCCCGGGTCATCTGCAGTTCATTTATCGCATATATCCAGAGTCGTCTCCGTCGACGTTGCTGCAGAAGCATCCTCCGTCTTTCTGCTGCCGCCTCCTTCTCCCACACTATAATATCCAGGCGATTCGTCTCAAATATCACGTCAGTCACCACACTCGCAATCCTACTAAGTACACCTTCCATCTCTGCCACTAAACTAAAACCCTCAAAGATGGGCTGTAAAAACAGTCATTATATAGTTTTCCCTATTTTCCAGTAGCCAATCAAATTTGGGAGCCTCCCATTTTAAAAACGGATCCGTCGTAAAAACGGATGCAACGGATGGTAAAAACGGATGCAACGGATGCAACGCATCTAGTATTTCGACGGAACCGTTTAGCGGATTTGTGACGGATCCGTCGAAATGCTGTATGCGTTGCATACGTTTTTCACTTTTTTTGATGCATACGTTTTTTCTGCAAAAAGACGATTTGTGACGGTTTGCAGTTAACGCTAGTGTGAAAGTAGCCTTATTTTACCTATCCTAACAATAGTTCACCAATATCATTAGCTAACAAAAATCTTATAGTCAATAAAACAGAACCAACCACATTGTGCAGCTATAGAGGAGTCCATAACATGCTGAAGCCAAAGAAATATACATAAAAAACACTAGGGCTCACTATACACAAAAATATAGAAACAAACATAATGCAACATTTGGCTAAATGAGTTGCCCCTTAATACAACCGCTGTCTGAATGCACTATTAAAATGTATTGACAACATAGGTGATGGTCTCCTACTCAACATCAAACTAGGATCTATATCAAAGCTACAAAAACTGACAAAATGTTTATTTTCACCTTCCCCTCCAAAAAAATAATAAAGGTTATTTAAAGAGAACCTGTCACCCCCAAAATCGATGGTGAGGTAAGCCCATCATCATCAGGGGCTTATCTACAGCATTCTGTAATGCTGTAGATAAGCCCCTGATGTTACCTAAAAGAGGAGAAAAAGAGGTTAGATTATACTCACCCAGGGGCGGTCCCGCTACGGTCCGGGTTCGATGGGTGTCTCAGGTCCGGTCCAGGGCCTCCCATCTTCATTTCATGACGTCCTCTTCTGGTCTTCACGCCGCGGCTGCGGCGCAGGCGTAATTTGTCTGCCCTGTTGAGGGCAGAGCAAAGTACTGCAGTGCGCAGGCAGGCCTAAGACACCCATCGGACCCGGACCGCTCCTGGGTGAGTATAATCTAACCTCTTTTCCTCCTCTTTTAGGTAACATCGGGGGCTTATCTACAGCATTACAACAGAATGCTGTAGATAAGCCCCTGATGATGGTGAGCTTACCTCACCATCGATTTTGGGGGTGACAGGTTCCCTTTAATACATTATAAGCGCTTTAATTATTCATACAAAATTGTAATCCTACCCGAAAATCATAAGATTCATTAACCAGTTCAAAAAAGGGCCATTTTCTTCCGTTCCTGAGCAGGCACATTTTTAGGCATAATAGCACATGTGCATTTAACAGCTTAAAAAGATTTCTCATTCGGATATTCCATTGACACAGGTATGCAAAATTTTGGCTTATGAAAATTGTTTAAAATCCAGTGTGATTCTTATACCCCCACCTTAAAAAAACACTTGTATTTTTTAACCATCACGTCCGGATTTTGCACAAAACACACAAGAAATCAAGTACAAGCAAGATGAACAAGGAAAATCTTTATTGTAGCCAAAAATGTACAAAATACTGCATATAAAAATTTATTGAACATTCATTCTGCAACTTTATTAAAAATTCTTGTGCATTTTACTTACCGTATATACTCGAGTATAAGCCGAGATTTTCAGCCCAAAAAATGGGCTGAAAGTGCCCCTCTCGGCTTATACTCGAGTCATGGAAGGCGGGGGGTCGGTGGGTGAGGGGGAGCGACGCCTGTCAATTACTCACCTACTCCCGGCGCTCCTGACGCGGTCCCTGCAAGTTCCACGGTGTTCGGCGCGGCAGCTTCAAGTTCTTCCCCTCTTCAGCGGTCACGTGGTACCGCTCATTAAAGTTATGAATATGGACTCCACGCCCATAGGGGTGGAGCTGCATATTCATTACTGTAATGAGCAGTGCCATGTGACGGCTCACTACAGGAAGAAGCTGCTGCGCCGTACACCGTGGGACATGCAGGGACCGCGTCAGGAGCACCGGGAGTAGGTGAGTATATTTACCTTCCCTCGTTCCACCGAAGCTCCGTCTTCCCGTCCTCTTGCTGTGACTGTTCAGGTCAGAGGGCGCAATGACGTATTAGTGTGCGTGCCGCCCTCTGCCTGAACAGTCAGTGCGGAGAGACGGGACGCTGAGGAGCAGCGATGAGAGGTGAGTATGTCACTTTTATTTTTTTTTAGTGCAGCAGCAGCATTACATGAGGCACAATGCTATATGGAGCGTCTATGGGGCCATAAAGAACTGCATGGAGCATTATATAGGGCATCTATGGGGCCATAAATGCATGGAGCATTATATGGGGCATCTATAGGGCCATAAAGAACTGCATGGAGCATCTACGGGGCCATAACTGCATGGAGCATTATATGGGGCATCTTTGGGGCCATAACTGCATGGAGCATTATATGGGGCCATAACTGCATGGAGCATCTATGGGGCCATAACTGCATGGAGCATCTATGGGGCCATAACTGCATGGAGCATCTATGGGGCCATAATTGCATGGAGCAAAATATGGGGCCATAACTGCATGGAGCATTATATGGGGCATCTATGGGGCCATAACTGCATGGAGCATTATATGGGGCATCTATGGGGCCATAACTGCATGAAGCATTATATGGGGCCATATTTGCATGGAACATTATATGGGGCATCTTATGGGGCCATAATGAACTGCATGGAGCATTATATGGGGCATCTATGGGGCCATAACTGCATGGAGCATTATATGGGGCCATAACTGCATGGAGCATTATATGGGGCCATAACTGCATGGAGCATTATATGGGGCCATAACTGCATGGAGCATTATATGGGGCCATAACTGCATGGAGCATTATATGGGGCCATAACTGCATGGAGCATTATATGGGGCCATAACTGCATGGAGCATTATATGGGGCCATAACTGCATGGAGCATTATAAGGGGCATCTTATGGGGCCATAAAGAACTGCATGGAACATTATATGGGGCATATTTGTATATGGAGCATCTTATAAGGCCATAATGAACTGTATGGAGCATTATATGTGGCTCCTGATTCAATATGGATATTCAAAAACACTTAACCTACTGATGTCTCAATTAATTTTACTTTTATTGGTATCTATTTTTATTTTTGACATTTACCAGTAGCTGCTGCATTTTCCACCCTAGGCTTATACTCGAGTCAATAAGTTTTCCCAGTTTTTTGTTGCGAAATTAGGGGGGTCGGCTTATACGCGGGTCGGCTTATACTCGAGTATATACGGTTTCTCATCATGTGGAGTAGTGCAGGAGAACTTTAAGTGGGATTAACTAAACTTTATGCAACTATGTTTTTGAGTCCAGGTTGCAAAGATTCTCTCATTATTCAACTTTTTTGGATACAGTGAGGAGTCCTTTCCTGGCTGTCCCATTCACACAAAAAGCAAAGGTACTTCGTGTATCCACTTTGATGCCCAAGGAGCAAAGAAAACTTTCAGATCACAACATATTGACCATCCTTGATCCTCATAGTTAAGATTCTCGAGAATAAATTCTAAATTCTCATAGCATTCCTTCAAATCACAGAATACCCTACAAGCAGTGAAGCATACTGTACCTGCTACCAATGTGCAGTAGCTCAGCTTTCAAACTTTTTTTTTTTAATGAATCACTAGAGTCTACACTCGGTCACATTGTACTTAATGTTAAGTAATGTTCTTTCCATCAGCAGAATTCCTTTTCTCTGCTTCTATACCATGAAATTCCATTTCTAACCAGTCTATTGACACAAATAATTCACCAAAGGTCATGCATAAGCGGTAAAACTACAGTGCAAGAAAAAGCCTATGGAGTCAGTGTTTGTGAAAAACAACTGTACATGATGGAATTTTTTCGATATTTTTACTGAGCTCAGAGATTGAAAAGTAAAAAGCTTTTTTTATACTTTCAAACAATTTTTACTTTGCAGACCTGTGTTATTTTTGCCTCTTTTTTGTAAAATATAGGTTCATTTTTTACAGTTACTTTTATATTCTTTTATCTTGTGGAAAATGTAAAAAAAAAAGGAATTTTCTTTAGTTTTTTGATTACTACTTTACACCCACAAAAAGATTATTAAAAACAGTTTTTATGCTTTTTTTCCCCTCTTGTGTTTTCATTTATATTACACACTGTGCCGGCTAAAAAAAAAAGGTTTTAACCCCTTCACCCCTGGGCGATTTTCCTTTTTTTTTTTTTTCCCTTCGTTCTTCCAAGAGCTATACATTTTTTATTTTTCTGTCAATATGGCCATACGAGGGCTTGTTTTCTGCAGGACGAGTTTCACTTTTAAATAAGACCATTTATTTTAGCATATAATGTACTGGAAAACAGAATAAAAAATTTGAAGTGCGCTGAAATTGCAAAAAAAGTGCAATTCTACAATTGCTTTTTTTTGTTTTTTTAGTTACAATTCTCACTATACTATTTATTATTATAGCACCATTTATTCCATGGCACTTTACATGTGAAAAGGGGTTTACATAACAAAAAACAAGAGCAATAATGTTGATCAAAACTGACCTGGCAATAATATTCTCCAGGTCAGTACAAGTATGCAGATGCCAAACATGCAGCAACCTTAAACCCAAAACAGTGTGGTAAATATGGAAGAGTGATGAAGCAATCCAATAAGTAAAAACATTTTTTAATTGAAACATACTGTATATACTTGAGTATTACCTGACCCGAGTATAAGCCGACCCCCCTAATTTTGCCACAAAAAACTGAGAAAACTTAATGACTCGAGTATAAGCCTAGGGTGGGAAATGCCAGCTACTGGTAAATTTCAAAAATAAAAATAGATACCAATAAAAGTAAAATTAATTGAGCCATCAGTAGGTTAAGTGTTTTTGAATATCCATATTGAATCAGGAGCCCCATATAATGCTCCATACAGTTCATTATAGCCCCATAAGATGCTCCATACAAAATAGGCCCCATATAATGCTCCATACAGTTCATTATGGCCCCATAAGATGCTCCATATACAAATGTGCCCCATATAATGCTCCATGCAGTTCATTATGGCCCCATAAGATGCTCCATATACAAATATGCCCCATATAATGTTCCATACAGTTCATTATAGCCCCATAGATGCTCCATATACAAATATGCCCCATATAATGTTCCATACAGTTCATTATAGCCCCATAAGATGCTCCATATACAAATATGCCCCATATAATGCTCCATACAGTTCATTATGGCCCCATAGATGCTCCATATACAAATATGCCCCATATAATGCTCCGTACAGTTCATTATGGCCCCATAGGTGCTCCATATACAAATATGCCCCATATAATGCTCCATACAGTTCATTATGGCCCCATAGATGCTCTATATACAAATATGCCCCATATAATGCTCCATACAGTTCAGTATGGCCCCATAGATGCTCCATATAACAATGTGCCACATATAATGCTCCATACAGTTCAGTATGACCCCATAGATGCTCCATATAACAATGTGCCACATATAATGCTGCTGCAATTAAAAAAAAAATGACATACTCACCTCTCGTCGCTGCTCCTCAGCGTCCCGTCTCTCTGCACTGACTGTTCAGGCAGAGGGCGGTACGCACACTAATACGTCATCGCGCCCTCTGACCTGAACAGTCACTGCAGAGGACGCGGAAGATGGAGCAGCGCCGACGCTGGAACGAGTGACAGGTGAATATTTAATACTCACCTACTCCCAGCGCGGTCCCTGGCAGCTTCTCCCGGACAGATGGTCTCCGGCGCCCGCAGCTTCTTCCTGTATTGAGCAGTCACTGGTACCACTCATTACAGTAATGATTATGCGGCTCCTTCCCTATGGGAGTGGAGTCCATATTCATTACTTTAATGAGCGGTACCACGTGACCGCTGAACAGGGGAAGAAGGTGCCGGTGCCGGAGACCATGGGACACGCAGGGACCGCGCCAGGAGCAGGTGAGTATGTGACAGTCGTCGCCGACCCCCCCGCCTTCCATGACTCGAGTATAAGCCGAGGGGGCACTTTCAGCCCATTTTTTTGGGCTGAAAATCTCGGCTTATACTCGAGTATATATGGTAGCTTTAAAAAAACAGAAAGTGCCGTAAGAGGGAAGCTGAAAAAGTCAATGGGAGAATTTGAAAATTGGGGTATAATAACAGTACAATGACCCCCCCCCCCATACCATGGTCCCTTGAAGAACCCAAAACCAACAAGAATCTCCCTTAGCAGTGGTGCATAAGCACATGGAAAAATATAAAAGTATCCAAGAGATAGAGGTGGTCTCAGTTAGAAAAAAAAAGATCTAGTAGAGACTTCGTTTCACACATCAGGTTTTTTGCATCAGGCACAATCTGGCGAATTTGTAAAAAAACAGATCCGTTTTTTTTCCACCGGATCAGTTTTTTTCTCAGAGTTGTATTAGCGCCAGATTGCGCCTGATGTCCCAACGTTTCATCCGTTTTTTGCCGTATCAATGAAAAATTAGTTTTCCAGCAGACGAAAACATCCAGAGCAATGTTTTTTCTGTCCGGCAGAAAATCGCACAACGACTGATCCTGCCAAAAACGTATGAAACGCAGGTATAAATGGCCGAATCAGGCGTCCGGATCCAATTTTTAACAAAAATCAATCAATCTCTCTAGGAACAGGAAGTGACTGTATTCCCGAGTGAAAAACAAAAACAGATCCAGCAGAAAAACGAATCCATCGCTTCAGTTTTTCACTACTTGCGACATATCCATTTTTCAGAAAATTAGCCGGATTGTGCCTGAAACAAAAAACCTGATGTGTGAAAGTAGCCTTAAAGACATCAGAATCCACTATATATGCATGAGATCTCCCATAGTTCCATAGTCATAAATGGAATAAACCCTAAAACTTAGAGCTGAAATACACTATGCAAAGAAAAAGTGCATTGATAGAAAAAGAAGCTGGCGGTGAAACGAGCGTTGGGGCGAGTGGACGCTAAGCGGATCATTGCTGGTGGTCGTATCTCTCAAATATACAGGTACACTTTAAACCATTTTGTATTATTCTATCTTGAAGTTTTGTCAGTGCTTCCCAATCTGTATAAACAATCAGGAGGGTCAGTTATGGTATCTGTATCAGATCACTTAGTGTGCATAGGTTGCTATGAATGCCATTGGTGCGAGTCCTGTGTACAAAGGACAATGCACTGATGAGAATGATGATATTTTGCGATGTGCTGATCATTTCACCTGATGAACAAGCATTTTGTTGGTTCATCAGCAGCCTGTTTATACAGCAAGATCATTGGGAAATGAGCATCTACGATTATCATTCAGTGTAAAAGAAGCTTAATAGTTTTTAAAAAAGACCCAGTGGCAGCTGTGAAAATTGCAAGATTACTATTTTTTGTAACATGCAGACAGTGAATGAAAGAAAAATCAAATTGGCAAAATTAGTAAAAAGGTTTTCAGTTTCCTGATTTTTTTCAATTTTATTGTGACTGTAGAGAACGTGATTTTACAATGGTCTTGATTATTCCCAAACCAAGTACACCACTTTAGTGACAAAACAACAAAAATGGATGCAACATGGATGAGCCTATAAAGGAAAAATAAATAAATTGGTCCGTTTTCTCACAAATGGTAACATGCTCTGTAGTCTGAAGGCTTGTTGGTACGTTTTTATTAGTATTGACAACTTAGATGAAAAAGCTCTACAGCTTTGAATAGGAAAACATCATAACATACCTTCAGAAAAGGCACTAGATAAGGCTGTGGTGAGGACTTCAGCTCCTTGTACAATTTTGTAGTAAATTCTTCCGGTTCAAGTTTTGAATCCTTGAATACGAAAAAGATATAAAATTAATAAGAAATTCACAAGGTCTGAGCACATGAACCAACTCTGCAGTTGCTTTCGTGGTCATTTTGTTTTAAAGCCTTGACATTCGATATCACAATTGCTTAAAGAGAGTCCATAACCCAAAAGACTAACTACATCACTTATACAGGTGTATAAGGGACTTATCCCCTATAAAAATCAAACTAATATAGCTTTTAGTGGTTTACCTGACAAAACAATTTTGTATGGCCAATGGGCTCAGTGCTGTTACGCTCCTGAAATTCCATACAGTTTCACATGGTACACATAACACAATTTAGGAGCCCTGTTGCTGGATTATACACATTTGGCTAAGACTCTATATTTCTAACAGTGGCATAAGGTAAAAATGAGAAGTGAGACACAAATCAGAAGTCCTGACACATGTGATGGATCTGTTTTACATCAAATCTTAGGAGTCCTTGACTTGAAACGAGTACGGCCAGGTTGACATTAATTTTTTTCTTTACTGAAATATTAAGCAGTAGATCTTGCTATTCCACCAGCAAACCAGAATCTATTGGAAATTATCCTCACACATTTCTGGGTGTTTTACATTTAGAAAATGAATTAATTACATTTAATCAGAACAAGAAAGTCTTACAAGCAAGTTTTTCACTAAATTTTTGACGTTTTGCCCCATGGTTGGTGACTGAGGTCCACTTGATGCCAGTTTTATTAATGTTGCAAGAAAATTCTTGCACTTCTTCACATTATCCAGGATGTCCTAGTTAAATGACAAAAAATGGTAATTAGACCTACCGGTAATTGTATTTCCAGGAATCCATCCTGACAGCACCATGGAGGATGTCGTCCTTATCCATAATGGGACAGGAAAAACGAGGGGTTAAAAGGACCCTCCCCTATCACCCTTCAGTGCTTTTCAAAGTAACACATCTGGATGGATGCAAAAATAAGGTTTATTCCAACAAAATAATCAGTCATACAAGTGTTACATCACATGAGTATACATATCAAAGATTAGGGAGGGAGCTAATAGTGCTGTCAGGAAGGATTCCTGGAAATAAAATTACCGGTAGGTCTAATTACCGTATTCCAGGTCACCACCTGACAGCACCATGGAGGAATACCAAAGGAGAATGGTATTAGGGTGGAACTACTGCCGAAAGCACCTTTCTACCAAAAGCTAACTGTGTTGATACTACATCTAGCTTATAATGTTTTGAGAAGGTACTAAGGCTGGACCAGGATGCAGCTTTGCAGATTTGTTCTGCCGAAGCCCCCCCTTTCTCTGCCGTGGCCATAGCTCTAGCTGAATGGGCTCTAAGATCAACCGGGGAACCCTTTCCTTGCGCTTCATAAGCTAAGCTAATTGTAGATTTGATCCATCTCGCAATGGTTGCTTTAGATGCTTTTTTCCCTTTATTTGAGCCCCTAAACTGGACAAACAGATTGTTATCCTGTCTCCAGGGTCTAGTTGAATCAAGATATTTGAGCAGTGTTTCCCTAACATCCAGATTATGGTAAAACCTTTCCTTCTGATTTTTAAGGAACTGACAAAAAGAGGGAAGAACAATTTCCTGATTCATATTTGAGTCTGAGACAACTTTCGGGAGAAAGGCTGGATCGAGTCTTAAGACTAGTCTATCATCGAATATTTGTAAATACGGATTCTGGATGGATAAAGCCTGTAATTCTCCCAGTCTCTTTGCTGACGTAATTGCCACTAAGAAAGCAGTTTTAAGAGAAAGTTTACTGATCTCTATGCTCCCTGCTAAATCATACGGGTGTTCGCATAGATTAAGGACCAGGTTAAGGTCCCAAGGCGGTACCGATCTCCTAATTAAAGGTTTAGTCTCTGAACTGCCCTAGAGGACCGACTTATCCAAGGGTGAGATGACAGAGGGGAATCATAAAATACACTCAGGGCTGCTACCTGGACCCTCAAAAGTACTAGGTCTAAGCCCTTTCCTGAATCCTGACTGCAAAAATTCAAGGATCTTGGGAATATCAGGATGGTCAGTATCAACTGTCATTTCCCCACAGTAACTGCAAAATAGTTTCCATATTTTTGAATAAATAGCAGACGTCACAGGTATCCTACTGGCTTGAAGAGTAGAAATAACATCATCAGACAGTCCCTTTGCTTTTATGACCTGCCGTTCAGGATACAGGCTGCCAACCGCAGAGCTTCTGGGTTTTGGTGTAGAACCGGGCCCTGATGAAGAAGATCTCTTCTTTCCGGCAACAGGAAGGGTTCCTCTTCTGATAACTTTCTTAGTAAGGGAAACCAACTGCTCTTCGGCCAAAGGGGCGCTATGAGAATGACTTTGGCTCTGTCTTCGCAAATTTTCCTGAGAGTTCTTGGAATCAGTGCCAGAGGAGGGAATGCATACAGCAACCCGCTGTTCCAGGGATGTGAGAAGGCATCGATCCCTGCTGGGCCTCCCCAAGGATTTAGGGAGTAAAAAGTTCTGACTTTTGCATTCCGTCTGACTGCGAATAGGTCCACATCGGGTTTTCCCCAACGTTGACATAGACTGCTGAAGACTTCGTTATTCAGTTCCCACTCTGTTGTGGCCACCTCTCTTCTGCTCAGGAAGTCTGCGAGCTGATTTTTGGTACCTTCCAGATGTACTGCCGAGATCGAAAGTACAGACTTTTCTGCCGATTTGAAGATTCGTTCTGCAAGGTCTTGTAACACTATATGTCTTGGACCACCCTGATGGCGAAGGAATGCTACGGTTGTTGTATTCGTTATAATAGATGAATGTGGATATCAGAGTATCTCTGTGTGGAAACTTCCTGAAGAAGAAGCCATGAGCTTCGAAACGCGTTGAATAAACCACCCGAACACCTTATAACTATATCTGGATCCATTATTTGTCGCAGCAGCGCGGATTTTATCCACATTCATCTATTATAACGTCTCTAAGAGGTCGCAGCGCCGACCTGTGGATCTGCAGCAGCTGACAAACTACACGCCTTTACTGTGTACCACCAGGTGAGCAGTTCTCTCATAATTGATTAGAAGCAATCCTGAGGATAAGACCCTATTTGCGCTTTTTTTGTCTCCTACTTTTCTATACTAACGGTTGTTGTATTGTCTGAGAAGATTTTCACATGCCTGTTCTTTACTAAAGACTGGGCGGCTGATAAGACCTTAAAGACTGCGTGTAGTTCTCTGTAGTTTGATGATCTTCTGCTGTCCTTCTGAATCCATCGTCCCTGAAAGTATCTTCCTTAGCCATGATCTCCCCAGCCTTGTTGACTTGCGTCTGTCGTGACCGAGACCTCCGGGGTTTGAAGCCACGTCACACCGACTTGGAGATTTCTGGGAAGAGTCTACCACTTCAAGGATTTTCTGACCCGAGGAGACAGTCTTAATCCTTGGTTTAGCGAGCTTTGCTTTCCATCCCAGGATGCAAGGACTTACTGCTGCAATCGCCGAGAATGAAACTGACTCCAGTTCACACAAGGAATGCAGGCAGTCATCAATCCCAAGATCTTCATTGCGTCTCTGATAGAAATTCGGCAAATTTGGGCAAATAGATGAACCTTTTCTAATATGCCCGTTAGCCTCTCTTCTGGCAGGTAAGACATTCTTGCTTCTGAATCTAGTATAACCCCCAAGAATTTTATTTTTGGTTTGGGTACTAGATCTGATTTGGTCCAGTTTATGATTCATCCTAGTGTTTTTGCAGTGTGGAGATCAGAGATTGACAGTTGATTCTGAGCTGGCCTACAGAGTCTGCTGCTATTAGAAAGTCGTCTAGGTAAGTTATCACCGTAATGTTTTGATTCCTTAAATAAGCAACTACTTCCACCATGAGCTTCGTAAATACCCTGGAGGCTGATGCTAGGCCGAAGGGGAGGCAGCGAAACTGGTAGTGGTAGATTTGTTCCCCCTTTTTTTACCGCAAACCTCAGAAACTTTTGGTGGTCTGGGTAAAATGGCACATGGTAGTATGCACTCTTTAGATCTAGAGAACACATTATCACACCCTTTCCTAACAGAGGAATGGTGGACCGAATCGACTCCATTTTGAACCTTTTGTATTTAACTAATTTGTTTAAATGCTTTAGGTTTATCATTGTTCTGGCCTCTCCCGATGGTTTTATTATCGAGAAGAGATTTGAGTAGTGACCTCTGCGTTCTTCTCAAGGGGGTACCGGAACAATTGCCGCTATGTCTAGGAGGTCCTGGATATCTGACCACATAGGGGAAGCTGAATTTAGATGGGAGCTGGAAAGGAGGAATCTTTCGGGAGGGGGAGACGCAAACTCTATTCTGTATCCCTGGGAAATAACCTGTAAGACCCAAGGGCTTGTGGTAATTTCCTGCCATCCCCCTAGAAACCCGGATAGTCGGCCCCCTACTTTGATGGCGTCATTTCCTTCGGAAGCTAGACCCAGAACCTGAGTAGCTCGAGTACTTATTCTTGACTCTGCTCTCCCCCCTTCTGATACCTCCATCTATCTTGCTTCCCTTTCCCCCTGTAATCTGTTTTTTGATTATAATGGGGTCTACGAAAGGGCTGAAATCTTTTTGGCTTTTCCTCTGGAAACCCTTTCTTTTCATCTGAGGCATTCTCCAAAATATCATCGAGAACAGGTCCGAAGACTCTGCCTCTGGAAAAGGGTATAGAACAAAGCTTGTTCTTAGAGTGCATATCTCCCGACCAGCTCTTAAGCCAGATAGCTCTTCTGGCTGCATTAGATAGGGATTGACTCCTAGCTGCAAATCTAACCGATTCTGCAGAGGCATCTGCCAGAAAAGCAGTTGCCAATTTCAAAAGAGGAAGGTATTTTAATATAGTTTCTCTAGGAGTTTTGGCTGATAACTGATCCTGGAGATCATCTATCCACAGATGTATGGAACAAGCTACCAATGTCGCAGCTATATTTGCTCCTATGATCGCTGCTGAACTCTCCCAAGCCCTTTTTAAGAGGCCATCTGACTTCCTGTGCATAGGCTCTTTTAAATTAGAGGAGTCCTCAAAAGGAATGGCTGTTCTTTTGGACACCTTAGCCAGCGGGATGTCTATTTTGGGAATATCTACCCATTCCTTGACCTCTTCTGGGTCAAATGATAAGCGGAGTCTAAAGTCTCTGGGGATCGTTAGTCTTTTTTCCGCCTACTCCCATTCCTCTAAAATCATAGAGCGGATATGGGAGTTTACCGGGAAGACCTTTGAAGTCTGGGAGCGTAACCCCCCAAACATTTCATCCTGTACAAAACACATCGCCTGAGGCTCTTCAATCTGCACAGTCTGTCTTATTGCTTCTAGAAGCTCTTCCGTGTCCCCAGCGGAAAACAAATATCTCCTTTTCTCCTCCTCCAGCTCTGATTTGCAAGGGGTCGGGGTCCACCGAGGAAAACTTTTCCCTTGGTCTCTTCCTGGATCTCTCTGAATGTGAGGGTTGAGGGAGTACCAGCCCTGATACCGAGGCCTGAACTTCCTCTCTTATAATGGCTCTCATATTAGACATAAGAGATGCCTACTCCTCTCCCACAATTCGGCTGGTGCACGTCTCACATAGGGCATTTCCTATTTTTGCTTGGTTTCTTTACAATCTTCTCTGGCAAGGAGGACACCTACAAAATATAATAGTAGCTGCTACTGTGGAACTGCCTCTATGTGCACTTAGGGGCTTCTATTCTGTCACTTACGTGTCCCAGGTTCTCCTGCCCCATATCAGTCTTAGCCATATCCTCCATCCTGAGGATAGCTTGAGGATAGCCTATGCTTTGTTTGTCCCACAGCCCCCTTACCTTTTTATGCTTTGCTTCATGCTTGCGGTGCTCCCGCGCCATCCATCCGCTCCAGAAGTACTCCTTCATGGAGACGCCGGCCCGCCCCCTTTGGCCGCGACCTGGAAGTAAGCCATCTGACCTCCTCCGGAAAGGCCACGTGGAGATGTACCGCATCAGCAGAGGCGGTCCGGAGCCCGCTACTCTTGGGGCGCGACGGACGGGTCGAAAGCCCCCAGCAGGGGGAAGCGACCCTCGGACCAGGAGCAGCGCTGCACTGGTAGGCTGAGGGACCCTCGGGCGGGTGTCGGCCTGTGGGTGCCTCACTGTGTGAAGGGAGAATCCGAGCCCCCCCGATCCACACCTCCCGCTCAGAACGGTCGGTCTTTCACTCTCGACGGTACTACACACAATGGGACAGGAAAAACACTGAAGGGTGGTAGGGGGAGGGTCCTTTTAACCTCTCGTGTTTCCTGTCCCATTATGGATACGAAGGACGTCCTCCATGGTGCGGTCAGGTGGTGAGCTGGAAAAATTGATTAAGGTGCACATTCCAAGGTAGTAATTTTAAGTACAGTGGCATGTACATGTATACATTTATCTTTTACATGTTAAAAATTACAAAAAAAGGAAAATACTGTGATGCAAAAGTTTTGGCACCCTTGAAGATTTGTCTGCTCAGATAACTTTGACCTTAATTAACATGTTAGGGTTATGGCTTGTTCACTATTTTTATGTAAGGCCAGGTGATGAAAAGTTCCCAGCTTTAAAAAAGCCAGCCTCCTCTAATCTTGTGCCAAAATACAGCAGCCATGGGTCCTTCAAAACAAATGCCTAGCGCTCTGAAAATGAAAATGGTAGAGGCCCACAAAGCAGGCGTAGGCTATAAGAAGATAGTAAAGTTTTCAAGTTGCCCTTTCTGCAGTTTGAAAAGTAATTTAGAAATGGCAGTGAATAGGAATAGTTAAAGTCAAGATAAGGTCTGGAAGACCAAGCAAAATTTCAGTAAGAGCTACTTGTAGGATTGCTAGAGAGGCAAATCAGTACTGCCGCTTGACTGCAAAAGACCTTCAGAAAGATTTATCAGACGATGAAGTTGTGTTACATTTTCTACTGTTCAGAGACAACTGCACGAATATGGCCTTCATGGAAAAGTTATCACAAGAAAATCTCTCCTGCATCATGAGCATGAAATTCAGCTTCAGAAGTGTGCAAAAGAACATATAACACAAGCTTGATGCATTTTGAAAACAAGTCCTGTTGACTAGTGAGGCTAAAATAGAAATCTTTGGCCATAATGATCAAAAGGTATGTGTGGAGAAAAAAAAAAAAAAAGGGACAAAATTTCAGGAAAAGAACATCTCGCCAACCATTAAGAATGGGGGTGGATAAATCATGCTTTGGGGTTTGTGTTGCAGCCAATGGCACGGGGAATATTTCATGGGTAAAGGGAAGAATAGATGCAATGAAATTTCAACAAATTCTTTATGCAAACATAACACTATCGGTAAAAAAGCTGAAGTTTAAAAAAAGAATGGTTTCTACAAATGGATAATAATCCTAAACACACGTCAAAATCCACAGTAAACTACCTCAAAAAGCGCAAACTGAAGGTTTTACCAAGGGCCCTCACCGTCCACTGATCTGAACACCACTGAAAATCTGTGGCTAGACTTCAAAATAGCAATGCTGCAAGATGACCCAGTAATCTCACAGAACTGGAAGAATTTTCCAAGGAAGAATGGATGAAAATCCTTGAAAGAATTGAGAGACTCTTGCCTGGCTACAAAAAGCATTTTCAAGCTGTGATACTTGCAAAATAGGATGCCAAAACTTTTGCATTGTCCCATTTTCCTTTATGTAATTTTTAACAGGGCTGTGGAGTCGGTAAGCCAAACCACCAACTCAGACTCGGACTCCACAATTTCCCTGACTTCCGATTCCACAGCCCTGCCTCACTACAGAGCATGTACATAAAGTACAGCACAGATTCATCTCAACTAAAAGCAGAGATCCTTAGATAACAGAACAGACATGTATAGGACATTTTATAACTTTCCGATATTATGAAAGCCGTGCACATCCGGCACTGAACTACTGAACCCAATGTATTATATATTTTATCAGTCGGTTCATTTAACCCCTTCATGACCCCAGCTTTTTTCAGTTTTGCGTTCTCGTTTTTTGCTCCCCTCCTTCCCAGGGTCATAACTTTTTTATTTTTCTGTCAATCTGGCCATGTGAGGGCTTATTTTTTGCGGGACAAGTTGTTCTTTTAAACAACATCATTGGTTTTAGCATGTCGTGTACTACAAAACGGGAAAAAAAATCCAAGTGCGGTGAAATTGCAAAAAAGTGAAAACCCTAACTTGTTTTTTGTTTGGCTTTTTTGCTAGGTTAACTAAATGCTAAAACTGACCAGCCAATATGATTCTCCAGGATGTTACGAGTTCATAGACACCAAACATGTCTAGGTTACGTTTTATCTAAGTGGTAAAAAAAATTCCAAACTTTGCTTAAAAAACAAAACAAAAAAAAGCGCCATTTTCTGATACCAGTAGCGTCTCCATTTTTCGTGATCTGGGGTCAGGTGAGGGCTTATTTTTTGAGTACCGAGCTGACATTTTTAATGATACCACTGTTGTGCAGATACGTTCTTTTGATCGTCCGTTATTGCATTTTAATGCTGAGCCTATCGAGTGGTGCCAGCTTCTAGCCTCCCATGGAGGCTATTGAAGCATGGCAAAAGTTAAAAAAAAATAGTTTTTAAAAATATGAAAAAAATTAAATAAAATTAAAGTTTAAATCACCCCCCCCTTTTGCCCCTTCCAAAATAAAACAAAGGACATGCTTGTATTCCCTATAAAATAACAGCTGTAAGGCCTCTCTTATAACTCTGCAATGCGCGGTTCTTTTATTTACCCTCCTGGAAATGTATAATTAAATTGACATTAACCCCTTCCTGACATCTGACGTTATAGTACGTCAGATGTCGGGTCCCCTGCTTTGATGTGCGGGCTCCGGCGGTGAGCGCACATCAAAGTCGCGACATGTCAGCTGTTTTTTACAGCTGACATGTGCGCGCAATAGCGGCGGGTGAAATCGCGATCACCCGCCGCTATTAACTAGTTAAATGCCGCTGTCAAACGCAGACAGCGGCATTTAACTACCGCATCCGGCCGTGCGGCCGGATATGAGCGCATCGCCGACCCCCATCACATGATCGGGGGTCGGCGATGCTTGTACATTGTAACCATAGAGGTCCTGGAGACCTCTATGGTTACTGATCGCCGGTGGCTGTGAGCGCCACCCTGTGGTCGGCGCTCACAGCACACCGGCATTTCTGCTGTGTAGCAGCGATCTTATGATCGCTGCTGCATAGCAGAGCCGATCGCGTTGTGCCTGCTTCTAGCCTCCCATGGAGGCTATAGAAGCATGGCAAAAGTAAAAAAAAAAGTAAAAAAAAATGTGAAAAAAATAAAAAAAAATATAAAAGTTTAAATCACCCCCCTTTCGCCCCAATCAAAATAAATCAATAAAAAAAAACCCCCAACCTACACATATTTGGTATCGCCGCGTTCAGAATCGCCCGATCTATCAATAAAAAAAAAGCATTAACCTGATCGCTAAACGGCGTAATGAGAAAAAAAATCGAAACGCCAGATTTACGTTTTTTTGGTCGCCACGACATTGCATTAAAATGCAATAACGGGCGATCAAAAGAACGTATCTGCACCAAAATGCTATCATTAAAAATGCCAGCTCGGCACGCAAAAAATAAGCCCTCACCTGACCCCAGATCACGAAAAATGGAGACGCTACGAGTATCGGAAAATGGCGCAATTTTGTTTTGTTTTTTGCAAAGTTTGGAATTTTTTTCACCACTTAGGTGAAAAATAACCTAGTCATGTTAGGTGTCTATGAACTCGTACTGACCTGGAGAATCATAATGGCAGGTCAGTTTTAGCATTTAGTGAACCTAGCAAAATAGGCAAGCAAAAAACAAGTGTGGGATTGCACTTTTTTTGCAATTTCACTGCACTTGGAATTTTTTTCCCGTTTTCTAGTACACGACATGGTAAAACCAATGATGTCGTTCAAAAGTACAACTCGTCCCACAAAAAATAAGCCCTCACATGGCCAAATTGATGGAAAAATAAAAAAGTTATGGCTCTGGGAAGGAGGGGAGTGAAAAACGAAAACGGAAAAACGGAAAAAGGTCCGGGGGTGAAGGGGTTAAGGCAATACCCTTCCCCATGTCAGGGAAAAGTGCAATTAGTGTGAATTTAAAAACATGCCCCATTGACAAAGTGAATAGACACTTTCAGTCATAAATGTGTTCACACATTTTCAGGAGTAATAATGGAGAAATTACACACACACAGAATTAAAGAAAAGTGCTCCAGAACGTTTTTTTCTTTTAATAAGGAATACCTGAAAGCAGAGCATAATGGAACCCTGTTCAATAAAGGTACAAGGTGGGAAAATCCCTATAAATATATATAGGCAAAACAAAAACTTTTAGGCACATGCACAACCCATTTAACGGATTGACTAGTAACTCTACCCTACAAAAACCGACCCATGTTGTCCCCCATCAAAAGGATTGTAAGGGATCGGAAAACTGAGGCCCCCACCAATCCAGAGAACAAGGGCTCTAAAAAGCTCTGTGTGAATGAAGAGGCCACGCCATTCATTCTTAATGGAAAGGCCGTCAATAGCCAAGCTTGTCTGAAACACCCCCAGCAATCGGAAAGTTACCGTCCTTCCAATAAAAAGGGGATAACTTCCAAACTTGAGAATATCACAAGTAGGCTGCATTAGAAGAACATATAATGCTTACTGTGGTACTTGCAGGCTGTGCTTTACTCAGATGCTCAGTTTTGCACACATTGGAGGCTGCCGGAGGAACGCTTGCTTGTATTTGCACTGATCGGGTATTTTCTCTCATAGAAGAGGTAACCAAAGGAGATATGCTGGAAACTATGATTGATGTCCCAACTGGAGTAGTTGCACTGCAAACATTACTGCCAGCTATCTTGAAAGTAGAGCCACTAGTACCGGTCTGATGTCCACCAGATGGGATGAAGGCTTTGACTAGATTTGCTGTTGCTTGTTTAGCAGGAGTGGGTATTGCAGAGGCAGCAGTAGCCCCTAGTACGGGGGAAGGACATACATTTGCAGTCGGCATCACAATTGAACTGCAAGTATTTACTGCAATGGGTGTAATTGGAGCTAGAGAAGATCTAACAGGTAACACAGCGACAGTGCTGGAATTTAAGGCCAGAGCAGAAGGGCTTGTAATGCCCATTGTGGATGGAGACGTGGTTGTGACAGCAGGTGAAGTGCAGGTAATGGCTGCAGCAGAAGGGGCAGAGGCTCGGATTATCACTGTAGAGGCCGCTTGGCTATTAGCTACTGTTTGTGGAGCAGTGCAAATCCTAACCAATGTAGGAACGGAAACGGAGGCATTTGTTTTAGAAGCTACAGATGAGGAAACCTTGACAATTCCACTTGATGCAGCAGTAGACTGTAACAGAAGAAAGACATAAGGAGAATGCCAAATGCACAATCAAAAACACAATCTTCTTCATATAATTACAAAAAATATTTGAAACACTAACTCAGCATAAGTTTAGAATACACTCTAGAAATATATAGGTGCCATAAAGTGTATGGGGATGATGGAAACAGCTGTCTGATGCACTTTGTCATCTTGAAAGACTTTAAGGGAACCGGTCAGGCCCAATAACACTATTAACCTGCAGCTATGGGGTTAATGAGCACATTAATAGCATTACGAATGTGCCCGGCAGCAAAAATATATTTCATTTTCTTCAGCGTGCTGCACTTTCAGTACAGTAGTCTGACACCTTCATAACACTATTAATGTGCAAAGTAATCCTATATCTGCAAGTTAATAGCGTTACCAAACATGACAGGCTCCCTTTAAGCCCACATTCACATGGTCAGTATTTGTAAGCTAAAACCAATCAGAGGAAAAGTATAATAGAAACACGTCACCACTTCTGTATTTTACACCCACTCATAGTTTTAGCTTACAAATACTGATTAGTGATGAGCGAATATACTCGTTACTCGAGATTTCCCGAGCACGCTCGGGTGTCCTCTGAGTATTTTTTAGTGCTCGGAAATTTAGTTTTTATCGCCGCAGCTGAATGATTTACATCTGTTAGCCAGCATAAGTACATGTGGGGGTTGCCTGGTTGCTAGGGAATCCCCACATGTAATCAAGCTGGCTAAGATGTAAATCATTCAGCTGAGGTGAGGAAAACAATCTCCGAGCACTAACAAATACTCAGAGGACCCCCGAGCATGCTCAGGAAATCTTGAGTAACGGGTATATTCGCTCATCACTAATACTGATGTAAAATACTCAAATACTGAAGGTGTCCTCAGTGGTGAAAAAGCATACATGCTGGACTGCCGATTTATTCTAACCCCTCTTCACCACAATCGAATTGTAGAAGAAATGGGAGCCTCAAAGAATGAAGTAACAAGTGAATAATATCTAATTAAACTTTCATAAAATTGGATAATAGGGAATATCCACACTAAGGCTATGTGCACACATCAGGATTTCTTGCAGAAATTTTCCTGACAAAAATCCGGACATTTCTGCCAGAAATCCGCGTGCGTTTTTTTGGCGGTTTTTGCGTGGATTTTACAAGGATTTTGCGCGTTTTTTTTGCGGAATTTTTGTGGATTTCTCCTGTCACTCCAAAATCATGGGAAATCCACAAAAAATCCGCAAAAAGAATGAACATGCTGCATTTTTTTCCAGATTGCGTTTTTTATGCGGAAAAAACGCAACATTTGCACAAAAAATGCGGAATGCATTCTAAATGATAGGATGCATCATGTATGCGGATTTTGTGCAGAATTATAGCGTTTTTATTGGGGAATTCCGCAAAAAAAAAGCAAAAAATCCGGAAGAAATCCTGACGTGTGCACATAGCCTTAAAGAGGTTTTCCCCAACTTTGACATTGATGGTCTATCCCCGAGGTCTCAAACTGCATTCCTCGAGGGCTGCAAACAAGTCATGTTTTCAGGATTTCCTTGTATTACACAGGTGATAATTTAATCACCTGCACAGAATGATTCCAGCACCTTGTGCAATGCTAAAGAAATCTTGAAAACACGCATGGTTCGAGACCCTGGAGGAATGCAGTTTGAGACCCCTGGTCTACCCTTAGGATCACAGTAATCACAGTCTCCTTTGAAGCTCTATTACAGGCAGGGTTACAAAGGAGTTCCGTAATGACAAGCACGGGGGTCATCAGCGGACCCTCGGCTGTCATGACAACCTATCGGCAACCCGTGATCACGTCATGGGCGCGCCGATGGGTGGATGCAAGGACATGCGTGCTCTTTGGTGTGAGTTAAATGATGCTGTAAGATTAACAGCAGGATTAAACAGGTTAATCATGGGTGGGGCACTGCTATACCCGCAATTGTTAGCGGCAGGTCATGATTAAGGCCGGGATCACACATACGCGAGATATGGCCGAGTCTCGCAGGTGAAAACCAAGCTCTAGCGCCGGCACTCCGGAGCGGAGCGTGCAGCCGCACAGCAATACATGGAGCTGCACGCTCCGTTCCGGACTGCCGGTGCCAGAGCTGGGTTTTCACCTGCGAGACTCGGCCGTATCTTGCGTATGTGTGATCCCGGCCTTAATACACAGCAATCAGCCGGGTATGGGGCAGGCTCACTGCGCAAGCCCGCTCCATACAACCACTTCCGACTTGCGCTGTATATATACGGCGCATGTCGTGAAAGTGTTAATGTTGTAAGTCGTGTTTTAAGCAGTCAAATGAAAAAAAAAAAAACTAAAAAAACTTAAGTCCAATAAAAATATGCACACAAAAATACGTTTTTTTTCCTCCAGATTCAGTAGAACTTTTTCCTCATCAGTATAGCCTGATCAGGCTATATTTTTTATTGGATATTTTCATTGGTATCATTTTGCTATACATACCATGTTTTGATCTATATTTTTAAAGGTGTTCACCATATGGAATAAAGACTTATTTACTTACTGGTAATGGGATTTTTCAGAACCCAGGACCGCACCACGGAGAGAGGGGATCCGTCCATCAAGAACAGGAAACCTACAGAATAAAAGGGCAACACCTCTCCCTTGCAACAGTTGGATTACAGAGCAGGAGATGGTTATGTGGCGCCCCTAGGGGTATTTGCCACAAAAATAGTTATTAACACTAAATACAAATACTAAAATAGCAAGACTGCACTACCATCTCCGGCCAGAAGAGGGAGCTCCAGAGACTCCCCTTGATCTATTCTGGTCTGGGAAAAGGACTGGCAGTTGGGTTGAGGAGCTGAAAGTGAGAGGTCGTATAACTGAACTCCTAACAGCCCTATGACGGATTATAGGCCCGTAATACCCATAGTAAGAAAAGAGGAATAGAGAAAAAGGACATTGTGAGAACCGGGTAGCAATAACCTCTACCCAGAATAGGCGCAGAGACGGATACCGGATCCGTGGCTATATTCATTATACATAATACAGCAACCGGAAGGAAGTGAGGTGATATCAGCTTCACCAGGGTAAGACGCAGCAACAGACACAGAGTTCAGCGGTACTCCCAGAGGGGGTAAGCCGACAAAAAAAGGACTCGGGTTGTCCGTCGAACCAGAGCACAGAAGAGACAGATTGGGTCGGCAGCCAGTTCACAAACAGCAGCAGGGCCATACAGAAACTGCGCATAATAAGAGGTGGAAATCCTGACAGGATCGAAGTAATTCAGAGTTCTTAAACAGACTCTGGTGACAGTATTGGTTGCAAATCCCTCTTTGTTGAAGTAAACTGGTTAAACGTTTCAGCGCCTCAGTCTTTCATTTGGACAATAGCCATCGATCCAGGATCGGGGTCACCACAGCTGAGAGGACCTGCTGCTGATCAAGTAAGTGTCTGTTCCTTCATGATATCCCTTACATTGTGCATCGCCTGAGGCCACAGCACCGGGTCAAGCCACTAGTGACACTCCCCTCAAGAGCCGGACCTCTTTGATCTGGTGCTGGGTACCTCGGTCTCCCGGGCGTTACAGTTACTACAACAATTCAAACATCAACACCATAATGCCTTAAACACCCTGTGACTTAACAGGAAAAAACAAAAGTGTGCTCACCCACACGTGATTGGGAGAGAACATAAGGATGATGTCATGGGTTCTGAAAAATCCCATTACTGATAAATAATCCCATTACCTCTTTTTCCATAAACAATGACAGCACCACGGAGAGATATAGAATTCAGGGAGGAACCACAGCCTGCAGAACCTTTCTCCCAAAGGTAAAATCAGAGGGGGAGCCAAGATCCAATCTATAGTGCTTATGGAAAGTTGAGGGAGAAGACCATCTTGCTGCCTTACAAATCTGCTCAATGGAAACATCCAACTTCTCCGCCCAGGAGGTTGCCACTGCTAGTGTAATGAGCTTTTAACCCTTCTGGAACAACATTCCCACTCACCAAGTAGGCTAAACTGGTGGCCTCCCAAATTCACCTAGCTATATTACATTTGAGGCCTTACGCCCCTTAAGTCCCTGAAAAAAAAAAAAGAGCTACCCTTTCTCCAAGCCTGTGTGACTGACAGTTGCTCAACCAGACATTTCTTTACATACAATATATGAAGCTTCCCTTCCTTAGAATTTTTTGGGTTGGTACAAAGATGGAAAGACTACCTCCACCTCCTGAGACCTAAAAAAACAGGTAGCTATTTTAGGCAGATAGTAACTCTGAAAACAGACCTGGCTTATCTTCTAGGATCTGGGTGAAGGGAAAGCCTACAGGCAGGGCATGAATGTCACTAACACTGCAAGCTGAAGTTAAAGCCACTAACAAAGCAGTCTTAAATGAGAGGACCTTAAGTAACTGATTCTAGGGGCTGAAATGGAGAGTTGGTCAGAGCTGTTAGAACCAAATTCAAGTCTCAGGGGGGCAATTTCTGCTTAAAAATGGGCCTAGATCAAAAAGGAGGCCCTAATAAACTGGGAGACCGAGCGACAGCAAGCGCACCCCCCCCCATCCCCCCAACAGCCTTCCTACTCTGATATAGGATAGAAATTAAATGGGAAAATCCTTTCTCCCTCAATAGCATCCTCTCAAATTCCAAACTGTCACAAGCAGATTGGCTACCTGGGGATGGTGGACCAGCACCTGAGAGAGAAGGTCCAGAATCTCCAGAAGCACCCAAGGGTCGGTGACCGGCATCCTTAATCAGGAGCACCATGTACTTCTTGGCCAGAAGGGGACAATTAGTATAACCCTCGCTCTGTCCTCTTTGATATTCCTCATGACTGCTGGATTCAAAATCACTGGAGGGAAATGCATAAGCCAGACTGTGATCCCAAGATATCAAGAAGGCCTACAGAATCCGAAGACTCCCACTGGGGTCTAGGGAACAAACCAGTTTCACCTTTCTGTTCTGACTGTTCACAAACAGGTCTATGTCCTAGAAGCCCCAAATACTCACAATCTGGTTGAAGACTGTTTCAACACCCACTTTCCCTGTCTTAAATGGTTTTGTCTCACAAAATCTGATCTGTAATTCTTTTCATCTTATGTGGAGCGCTATCAGTGAAAAGAAGATGGTCCTCCGCTACCTAAAAAATGCAGCTTGCTACTTACATCAAGGTCCTGGAGCAGGTTCCCCTCTGATGATTTAAATAAGCCACCACTACTTTTCTGAAAAAACTGTCAAATGGTAGCCCTGAAGGGATAAGAGCTCTCTTATGGCCTGTACTACTGCTAATAGCTCTCTCGTTTGATGAAACTACTATCTGATCTCCAGTCCAACCAAACCCCTTTGATTATGATATCGTTTAGATGAGTCCCCCAACCCTTGGGGCTTACATCCATAGTCACAACACGAGTAATTCTGTTTACCCAAGGTACTCCCCTGACTAGCTTCTCTACTTTTAGCCACCAACAGAGGGAATGTGTTGTCTCTGGAGATGGTGTCATTTGCCCTTCTATATGCCCTGACTGGGGAAATTTCATTGTAGTTCCTTGGTGCGAAACTGGACACTCAGTACCGCCAGAATGCAAGCCATCCTAAGTCTTTCAAGGAACCAATGACCCCCCTCCAGCAGAACTCTGCAATGCTGGGCTGAGTTGCCTACAAACAAAACGTCATCTAGATAAGGAATATTCAGTACATCCTTTTCGAAATGGAAGGGCTTTGTACTGAAAGTGCCTGACCACCCATTTTATGGATATGGCTACGCGAAGAAACTTTGGTGATCCTTGTGCATGAGAACATGATAAGCATCCTTCAGGTCCAAGACTGCCATAAAACAATTAGGGAAGTGTATTTTTACAGTGTTTATTCACTCCTTTTCAGGTTGATAGTAGTTTTGAAAGTCCCCATCCGGCTTTCTTGCCAAAAACAAAAGGGAATAAAATCCTTCCCCTTTTTCCTGAAAGGGGACCTCCAGGAGGACTGCTTATCTCACTAATTTCAGAACTTCGGACTCTATGGCCTAAGGGTATGTGCACACGTCAGGATTTCTTGCAGAAATTTCCTGAAGAAAACCGGAAATTTTCTGCAAGAAATCCGCATTTTTTTTTTGTTTTTTTTTTCGTTTTTTTCGCGTTTTTTTTTAGCATTTTGCAAGCGAAATTAGCTTGCAGAATGCTAAAGTTTTCCAAGCGATCTGTAGCATCGCTTGGAAAACTGACTGACAGGTTGGTCACACTTGTCAAACATACTGTTTGACAAGTGTGACCAACTTTTTACTATAGATGCTGCTTATGCAGCATCAATAGTAAAAAGATATCATGTTAAAAATAATTAATAAAATGGTTATACTCACCCTCTGCAGACAGCCGATCTCCTCAGCGGCGTCCGTTCCTATAGATGGTGTGTGCAGGACCTTCGATGACGTCGCGGTCACGTGACCGCGACGTCATCGCAGGTCCTTCACCACACCATCTATAGGAACGGAAGCGGCAGCATGCACCGCTGAGAGGCGGGAAGACTCCGGGGGCCATCGAAGGTGAGTATATGACTGTTATTTTAATACTTTTTTTTTTACCAATTATACGGTGCCCAGTCCGTGGAGGATTGTCTCCTCTCCTCCACCCTGGGTACCAACCGCACATGATCTGCTTACTTCCCGCATGGTGGGCACAGCCACATGCGGAAAGTAAGCAGATCAATGCATTCCTAGGTGTGAGGAATCCCCGCAATTCCGCAAATTTAATGAACATGTTGCTTTTTTTTCCACTATGCGATTTTTTTTCGCGGAAAAAAATGCAACATTTGCACAAGAAATGCGGAATACACTTAAAATAATGGGAGGCATATGTGAGCGTTTTTTTCGCGTTTTTATCACGTTTTTATAGCGAAAAAACGCGAAAAATACTAAACGTGTGCACATGGCCTAAGGCCAGTTGCTCTTCCGGGAAGTACAGCAGGAGAGTCAGTGTGAAATTTGTTGGTGGAGCCGTTTGGAATTAGTTTTAAGCCTGGTCTTTATTAGAAATGTTTTCCAAGGCAGCAAAGAAGGGAGATAGCCTCCCCACCACCACCTGGGGAAATGCATCACTGGGAGTTTTTTTTTTTTTTTTTTTCTTACTGCCATGGGGAAGGGGAGGAAGCACCAAACAAAACCTCTACCCTTCTTCCTTCTTTCCTCCCACTTGTCCTGATCTCTGGGGAAGGAGGGGGGTCTCCAGGTTAAACCTTCTACTCTGAAAGGACTTCTTATAAGATGGGATGGAGAGGCTGGGGAATCCTTTCTTACTATGGCCTACCTTCTCTACAATACCATCCAAAGGTAGGCTCAAACAAATATTCACCTTCACAGAGAATCAAGCAGAGTTTAGATTCTGTTTGAAGGTCACCTGACCAACATTTCAACCAGAGGGCTATACAAGCTGTATTAAGAAATGCAGACCTGGCTGCCAGCCTATCTGAATCAGCCAATGGATCCATGAGGAATGCCACTGCCCCCGTATTAAACGAATCATAGCTAACCCATTGTCTCTCGGTACTTTATGTTTAAGCTGTTTTTCCAAATGATCTAACCAGATCATTAATGATCTTGCTGTGCATGTTGCTGCCCCAGCTGGCATCAATCTCCGGGCAGAAGCTTCGAAGGAATGCATTTGGAAGGTATCCAACTTCTTATCCAGAGGATCTCTCTCTGTAACCCTCATGTCCTCAAAGGGCAGGGCAAACATCTCAGCAGCCTTCGCTATTGCCACATCTAACTTTGGGGCTTTATCCCAGGAAGAGGAGGATGACTCAGAAGGATACTTTCTTTTGAGAAACAGGAGAGAGGGACTTTTATTCCATTCCTTCTTTATAAGTATCTGAATCTTCTCATTTAGGGGAAAGGCCCTTCTTCGCTCTAAACCGCCAAATATAAATATAACATGGACAAGCCTTTCTGATCTTGGATCTACCACCCTCATTGTGGATCTAAAGCCTTAACAAGCTTATCTGTCTCTTCTAAAGAAAAGCAGTGAGGACCTCCCATGTCCTTATCTGATGTTGAAGTTGAAGTGAATGATTCTATGCTTCCATCTTCAACTTCTTCCTCCGAACTGTCAAGAATATCGGACTCTGCGGGGTCAGGGATTTAATGGAATTCTTAACCTGTATTCTAATAACAGATCTTAATTCAGAGACAAAGTTAGGGGTTACTTCACATAACGTGTTCAATACACGACTTACAGAGCCTTTTCTCCCAGGTAACAGGCAACTCCTCCCCACAGAGCACACAATTGCTGTGCTTGGCTTACTACACACTACACACTTTATTCCCTAGCTTTAAAAAAAAAGACAAAAGGGGACCCCTGTTACAAAGTAAACTTTCACGAAGATCAGTTACCAGTCAGAAGCAACCAAGGGTACAGGATTTGAAGGAGGGATCATATACAGGTCCTTCTCAAAAAATTAGCATATAGTGTTAAATTTCATTATTTACCATAATGTAATGATTACAATTAAACTTTCATATATTATAGATTCATTATCCACCAACTGAAATTTGTCAGGTCTTTTATTGTTTTAATACTGATGATTTTGGCATACAACTCCTGATAACCCAAAAAACCTGTCTCAATAAATTAGCATATTTCACCCGTCCAATCAAATAAAAGTGTTTTTTAATAACAAACAAAAAAACCATCAAATAATAATGTTCAGTTATGCACTCAATACTTGGTCGGGAATCCTTTGGCAGAAATGACTGCTTCAATGCGGCGTGGCATGGAGGCAATCAGCCTGTGACACTGCTGAGATGTTATGGAGGCCCAGGATGCTTCAATAGCAGCCTTAAGCTCATCCAGAGTGTTGGGTCTTGCGTCTCTCAACTTTCTCTTCACAATATCCCACAGATTCTCTATGGGGTTCAGGTCAGGAGAGTTGGCAGGCCAATTGAGCACAGTAATACCATGGTCAGTAAACCATTTACCAGTGGTTTTGGCACTGTGAGCAGGTGCCAGGTCGTGCTGAAAAATGAAATCTTCATCTCCATAAAGCATTTCAGCCGATGGAAGCATGAAGTGCTCCAAAATCTCCTGATAGCTAGCTGCATTGACCCTGCCCTTGATGAAACACAGTGGACCAACACCAGCAACTGACATGGCACCCCACACCATCACTGACTGTGGGTACTTGACACTGGACTTCAGGCATTTTGGCATTTCCTTCTCCCCAGTCTTCCTCCAGACTCTGGCACCTTGATTTCCGAATGACATGCAAAATTTGCTTTCATCAGAAAAAAGTACTTGGGACCACTTAGCAACAGTCCAGTGCTGCTTCTCTGTAGCCCAGGTCAGGCGCTTCTGCCGCTGTTTATGGTTCAAAAGTGGCTTTACCTGGGGAATGCGGCACCTGTAGCCCATTTCCTGCACACGCCAGACTCAGTCCACTGCTTCCTCAGGTTCCCCAAGGTCTGGAATCGGTCCTTCTCCACAATCTTCCTCAGGGTCCGGTCACCTCTTCTCGTTGTACAGCGTTTTCTGCCACATTTTTGCCTTCCAACAGACTTACCATTGAGGTGCCTTGATACAGCACTCTGGGAACAGCCTATTTGTTGAGAAATTTCTTTTTGGGTCTTACCCTCTTGCTTGAGGGTGTCAATGATGGCCTTCTTGACATCTGTCAGGTCGCTAGTCTTACCCATGATGGGGGTTTTGAGTAATGAACCAGGCAGGGAGTTTTTAAAAGCCTCAGGTATCTTTTGCATGTGTTTAGAGTTAATTAGTTGATTCAGAAGATTAGGGTAATAGGTCGTTTAGAGAACCTTTTCTTGATATGCTAATTTATTGAGACAGGTTTTTGGGTTATCAGGAGTTGTATGCCAAAATCATCAGTATCAAAACAATAAAAGACCTGACAAATTTCAGTTGGTGGATAATGAATCTATAATATATGAAAGTTTAATTGTAATCATTACATTATGGTAAATAATGAAATTTAACACTATATGCTAATTTTTTGAGAAGGACCTGTAAGGCGATAGATCTCCTCTGGAGGCTAAAGATTCGTCCACTAAAGCTGGAGCTTCTGCTGCTTCATCCGTCCAAGTGTCTACTGCTGCTGCCGTGAAGTTGTCTGAGGACTGTCATGGTGCCGCACCTTTTGTTGCTGCTGCCGCTCTTGCTCCTGTGACGTCTGGACCTCCATTCTGCCTGGAGGCACTGCTGGCGCTATAAGTATACTGCTCTTATGCTGGTCTAACCGCTTTTTAAATGGAAATTTCTTCTGGTCACCTGACCCTGGTGTACGCGTCATAAGGGAGCGACTCTCACGCATGTACAGTAGGGGACGCAGGAAAGCCGGCAAACTGTTGAATATGGCGCCGCACCTGCGCTCGTATGCTCACACATGAAGACTCCTGGACCCAATGGTGGCCCTTCAGGACTCTGCACAAGCCAAGAAAGGGGCAACCCCGCTTTATGAGATGAACTGGCCAGGCCTGGAATACCAATGTTCATCTTTTTTTCAGGTATGCCCACTGAAATGTTCCCCATCAAGGACCGGAAACCAACTGATGCGAAGGAGAGTTACTGCCCTTTTATTCTGTAGGCTTCCTGTCCTCTCCATGGTGCTGTCATGGGGGAGACATTTTATAGTACAGGTTGCAACAAATGATCCAATAGCAATTATGTGAAGAATTTTTTTTTTTTAACCATAAATAATCTTATTGCTAAAACTGCAATTTTACATCAGTTTAAGGGTTTTATCTAATAAGTTAGGGCTCATTTAGATGTCATTTTTTTCCTGCATGTTCTAACTTAAAAACGGGGGGGGGAATGTGTCATGAATATCTAGTGTACTGCGAGCCCTTATTACGACTTAGGGAGATGTGGGCTGGATCTGCTCCATGTGTCTGATGCCACTCCTCCCCTCTCCTTCTGGCTGCTTGCAAACAGAGGGGGAAGCATAAACTTTAAAGATCACAGTGAGGAGACATTTTGTTGGCAACTGTGATATTATTCTGACATGTAGACAGTGTCACCGAGTAGGGGCGGCAGCGACCCTTCTGGCTTTCCTGGAGATTTCAAAGCAGTTCACCAGGAGAATTTCACTGGGGTGAATTTGAACTGCGGTGAACTCGCCTCTGCACCATCCGACTTTTTCAGTGCTCACTAAGGTCACCGCAGTTCAGCCCGGCAACGCAGCCTCAGTTACGTCACCGCTAGTCACTGAGGCTGCGATCGCAGCAGCTCATTCCTCAGTGGTTCTCACCCTGGACGGTCGCATCTTGGCACCGCCCAGATTGAAAACGGTTTATCCCCACACATAGATTACTGTGTGGGACAGAACGACGGATAGATGAGGGATATTATTGTTTTTTATTTGAACTCTTTTGCAGAAAACAATAGTGTCGATGGAATGGGCGATGTTGTAAGTATGGGGCGGTTCAGAGCTGATGTTTTAGCCTGGGCGGGAGATATCCATGGCCCCTTGCTAGGCTATTAATATCAGCCCGCAGCTGTCTGCATAGACTTTGCTGGTTATTAATTATAAGGGGAGCCTACATCATTTTTTGGGAAGTCACCCATTTTAATAGCCAGGAAAGGTTACGCTTGTAGCTGTGAGCTGATATCAATAGCCTGGGAAGCTCCAGGGGTATTACCCCCTTCCCAGGCTATAAACATCAGCCCCCAGCTGCCAACTTTCCCTCTGCTGGTTAAGAAAATTACGTGGGAGCCCACGCCATTTTTTTCAGAAAAATAATCTTTTAATAATTAAATACATGTACAGTAAGCTGCACACACATTGTACTAATCGTATATATGTCCCTTACATCTATATATCTAGTCTATATGTATATACTGTATGCAATCCACCTAGTCTATCCTGTCGGTTCCTGCTGTGATTACACTGTACACAGCTGCTGAATTGGCGGCTTTTATTTTATTAGATATAAAGAGGTCAGTGAGAGATGGGAGATATGAGATAGGGAGATATGAGATAGGGAGATATGAGATAGGGAGATATGAGATAGGGAGATATGAGATAGGGAGATATGAGATAGGGAGATATGAGATAGGGAGATATGAGATAGGGAGATGATAGATATGAGATAGATAGGAGATAGATATAGCAAACAAAAAGGGAAACCGCACAAGATGTAAAAAAGAGGACTTTAATGCCCTGTGGCGTGGCAATGTTTCGGATAAAACAAATCCTTTCTCAAGCGATAAAGAAAAGATTTGTTTTATCCGAAACGTTGCCACGCCACAGGGCATTAAAGTCCTCTTTTTTACATCTTCTTGTGCTGTTTCACTTTTTGTTCTCTGTTCGAAAGGCCACTGGAATGCTGGTCAGGGAAGCGTGTATATATATATATATATACATATATACATATATACATATATACATATATACATATATACATACACATACATACATACATATATATATATATATATATATATATATATATATATATATATATATATATATATATATATATATATATATGAACTACACCAGAAAATATACCTTGGAGCGTGCATTCATATTCTATGTGTATATATATCTTTTCTAACATGTCACGCTGTGATTTTACTGTACGCGGCAGATGAATTGCCGGCATTTCAAAGGATCTAGAGGTATGGTTTTACAGGAAAAAGTTGTTTTTTTCTGTGGGGACACTCAACTTTATTAGAATGCACAAAGAGACAAGTTAGCTCCAAAAATGCATGAAAAAAACGCACCAAAAATAGGAGTTTTTGCTGCAGTTTCTTTCCTGCCAAGAAATCAGGTTTTGCTGCAGAAAAAAAAAATGCAGCAAAAACGCCCAGTGTGAACATACCCTAAATGGGGCCTTCCTCATGGTGCAATATTGATATGCAATGAATAAACAAAATGTCTTCATTGTGTTTAGGGTTTTGTTTCTATGCGCTCATTATATGGTAAAAATAAACTGGCAGCATATTCTATAGTTCAGTATGATTGCTGTGATACCAATCTTGCATATAATTTTGTTTCTAAAGTTGAAAAAAAAGAAAAAGAAAAAAGCTTGTCACCATTCTCATAGACCCATAACGTTTTTATTTTCCCACAGATGGAGAAGTGTGAGGGCTTGTGTTGCGTGTTGATGTGTTTGCTAGACATTTGGTGTAAAATGTTTTGCTCGCCATTTAACTGCATTATTGTAGGGAGGTGAGATGACCGGAAAAAAATTAAATTGCAAGATTGGCGGCTCAATTCTTTTTCAGTTTAATGCGTTTCTCGTAGGGGTAACTTTATTTTATATTTTCCTAGACCAGACTTTTACAAATGTTAAGGTACCAATTGTGGGATTTTTTTTTTTTGTTCTTTTCAAAATCGGAGAAAAAAGGGCGGTGTTTAATGTCACAGGGTTACCGCAACAGAGAGGAGCCAGAAGATCACAGCATCTGATTGCTCCTACTCCTGCGCCGAGAAGAAGCACTTATTCGTTTTAATGGTGTTTAACCCCTGTTCTGCCAAAAGAAATAATCGGCCATGTTGGAAAACGGAGCTCAGTTAGCCACTCCCATCCCCTTTATAATCTGGGCGCTGATTTAAATCCATGTCAGAGCTAGCTTTTGCTGCATGGCTTAGGAGGAGAGGTGTTCATTTGAGAAGGAGTTTTGGAGGGGTTATCTGTGACTGTTGCGTGATTTGTAAGTGTGGCAATTCCCTTCCCTCCTCTACTTTGGTTTCACCCCCATTCCACTCCCAATACATTCCCCTGTTATATGTCAGTGAATATTTGTATGCTTGCTATTTTCAATTACCCTTGTTTGTGTAGCCTTGTTTGTCGGGTTGGTGTACTGCGGTGCACAGTAGTGCTCCTCTTCCCTAGGTGGGGGAAGAGAACAAACGGAAGGCTAACTCAGGAGATAAGGCAAGGGTGGTGGCCCCACATCTTCCCCTTTAGAAGTATCCCGGGGAATAGGGCAAGCTAGGGCACCCCCTGGTGGTAGGGACAGGGAAGGAGCCCCTGGTCCTGGGTCCCCCGACAGCCGAGTCGTGACAATTAATTTTAAGATTTTTTTAGCGGTGTGCGGTGACCAGGACCGATGTTAGGGTGGTAGCGCAAACTACAACCCTCCTCTAATGTCACTGTTCGTTGTATCTGTTCCACTTGGCTTTCCCAGGAACATATACAAAAAACAGCAGATGAAAAGCCTAATAACATAAAAAGAACCATTAAAGGAGGGGTGGAGGCTGGGAAGTAGTTTTTGCTGGCCCTGGTAACCACTTACAGTGATCAGATGGAGCAGTCATATATTTGTCAGCAGCAGCGATCTGCTCATAGTAATCACCATTGTGGGATGACCGAAGGGCCGGGAAAATGGGCTTGTGGCTGCAACTTCATCCAGTGGCCTGTTCTCACCGCAGGCTGAAGTCAGTGTTTCAGCCCTAGTAATCTGACTTGACGTCATTGGACACCGGTAAATTCTGTGATCAAGCGCTGCACCTGACAATGATTTGACTGATCTGCTCTGATCACAGTAAGTGACAGAGGGAAATTATAGCCCACCACATAATGCAGCGCTACAACCTACAGCTGTGAACTGGTTATACCAGGGAACATGCACAATTCACAGCTGAAGCAGCAGCAAGAATAGGAAATAGGGATGAATGCCGACCTCCATAAACTGCGACCTGTGTCTGTTGTTGGCAATCATGCTCTGACACTTACCGGCAGGCAAATCAAAATATCAGCCCCTACTGACTAAAATAAAATATATAAAAAATATTCCAACAGTTCATTTTAAACAGTTATACGTTTATGCAAAAAAAATAATTGTGACAAATTCCCTTCAAAAGGGTTTTCCAAGAAAAATACAAAACAAAACTTGGGAAGTGGTGGTGGAAAAGGAGAGGAGGGCGATTGAGAGACTGCCTAAAACTTTGTAATACAGACTATTAGGATTCTGCCCTGTGTGGCCACTTCAGTGTCACTACATGATTGCCCACGTGGGACTGATATTTGAGATAAATGGAGGAGAAAGTGGCAATTGACTGAAAGTATAAAAATTGTACGAGTGGTCATTTCACGATCCTCGAAATGTCAAAGTATATAAATTGCACAGTTATGGTTCCCAATGTTACACGCCTCCACATTTTGTACTTCTTAAAAAGGGAACCCGTCAGGTCCCCCTGTACCCCCACAACCACCAGCAGTTGTGTCTGCATATGTAAATACCATGCCCAACAGTCGTTGTATTACATTACATACATAAGATCTGTAGAAGTATTTCTACATTGTGTTTAGGATATGGAAATGAGGACACTTTGGCTAGTTGTAGGGGCATTATTGTCACCAGACTAGTCGGGCCATTTAGATGTTATCATGCCCTTGTGGACGTGATAACATAACTTACAAGCACCGGCGTCATCGCTAGTGCTATACTTACCTCGCGCATGTGTGCAGTTTCTTCCTCTCTCATCATTGATTCTCTGAAGCCAGGTGTACGTGTGCCGGCTTCAGAGGGGCGCACTGCGCATGATCAAAAGTCTATGCACTTCTAAGTGGGCCGACTAGTCTGGGGACACGAAAGCCCCCTCGTCTCATCAAAGTCCACATGTAAATATCATAAATGGACTTTAGAAATACTTTTTCTAAAGATCTGTTCATACAGTGGGGCAAAAAAGTATTTAGTCAGTCAGCAATAGTGCAAGTTCCACCACTTAAAAAGATGAGAGGCGTCTGTAATTTACATCATAGGTAGACCTCAACTATGGGAGACAAACTGAGAAAAAAAAATCCAGAAAATCACATTGTCTATTTTTTTAGCATTTTATTTGCATATTATGGTGGAAAATAAGTATTTGGTCAGAAACAAAATTTCATCTCAATACTTTGTAATACATCCTTTGTTGGCAATGACAGAGGTCAAACGTTTTCTGTAAGTCTTCACAAGGTTGCCACACACTGTTGTTGGTATGTTGGCCCATTCCTCCATGCAGATCTCCTCTAGAGCAGTGAAGTTTTTGGCTTTTCGCTTGGCAACACGGACTTTCAACTCCCTCCAAAGGTTTTCTATAGGGTTGAGATCTGAGACTGGCTAGGCCACTCCAGGACCTTGAAATGCTTCTTACGAAGCCACTCCTTCGTTGCCCTGGCGGTGTGCTTTGGATCATTGTCATGTTGAAAGACCCAGCCACGTTTCATCTTCAATGCCCTTGCTGATGGAAGGAGGTTTGCACTCAAAATCTCACGATACATGGCCCCATTCATTCTTTCATGTACCCGGATCAGTCGTCCTGGCCCCTTTGCAGAGAAACAGCCCCAAAGCATGATGTTTCCACCACCATGCTTTACAGTAGGTATGGTGTTTGATGGATGCAACTCAGTATTCTTTTTCCTCCAAACACGACAAGTTGTGTTTCTACCAAACAGTTCCAGTTTGGTTTCATCAGACCATAGGACATTCTCCCAAAACTCCTCTGGATCATCCAAATGCTCTCTAACAAACTTCAGACGGGCCCGGGCATGTACTGGCTTAAGCAGTGGGACACGTCTGGCACTGCAGGATCTGAGTCCATGGTGGCGTAGTGTGTTACTTATGGTAGGCCTTGTTACATTGGTCCCAGCTCTCTGCAGTTCATTCACTAGGTCCCCCCGCGTGGTTCTGGGATTTTTGCTCACCGTTCTTGTGATCATTCTGACCCCACGGGGTGGGATTTTGCGTGGAGCCCCAGATCGAGGGAGATTATCAGTGGTCTTGAATGTCTTCCATTTTCTAATTATTGCTCCCACTGTTGATTTCTTCACTCCAAGCTGGTTGGCTATTGCAGATTCAGTCTTCCCAGCCTGGTGCAGGGCTACAATTTTGTTTCTGGTGTCCTTTGACAGCTCTTTGGTCTTCACCATAGTGGAGTTTGGAGTCAGACTGTTTGAGGGTGTGCACAGGTGTCTTTTTATACTGATAACAAGTTTAAACAGGTGCCATTACTACAGGTAATGAGTGGAGGAAAGAGGAGACTCTTAAAGAAGAAGTTACAGGTCTGTGAGAGCCAGAAATCTTGATTGTTTGTTTCTGACCAAATACTTATTTTCAACCATAATATGCAAATAAAATGATTAAAAAACAGACAAAGTGATTTTCTGGATTTTTCTTTCTCAGTTTGTCTCCCATAGTTGAGGTCTACCTATGATGTAAATTACAGACGCCTCTCATCTTTTTAAGTGGTGGAACTTGCACTATTGCTGACTGACTAAATACTTTTTTGCCCCACTGTATATCTAATGTAATACAGGGACTGTTAGGCAGGGTATTTACATATGCAGACAACTGCTGGTGATTCTGGGGGCACAGGGGACCTGAGAGGGTCCCTTAGAGTGTGCATACTTTTAGGGTGACTTTAAATACATCTTGCTCATACATTGTGTAAAAAGTTAGCTGCTTATTTTACGACGCATTTAAACTGTTACTTATCTGATAGATACATACCTGCATTATACTTGGGTTCCTCTGAAAAGGTTTTGTTTGTGACCCTGGAGTCAATGATGCAGACAGAGGTACAGTTTTTTCACTGCTGCTTGCCAGGCTCGATACCAGATGCTTTCCAGAATTCTTTAAGTAAGCAATAAGAGAAGGAATAATTAGCCTTACTTTATCTGTAGCAGATTTCTTTTATTTGGGGCAAATTAAACGAATGTACAAATTGGTCCGATATATATTTCTATGAAACTGTCACACCTGGGTCAGAAAACCTTAGGCCAGTCCTTGCATTGTGGTCTGATCTCAGACTGATTTGTACGGATGTCTGAATGTGCTTTAATGCCTAAAATTTGGCGGATAATAGAATATGTTGGGGACAGTAACTAGTCCTTTAGGTTCATCCATCTCATTTACTGCATACTGTAAGTTTCTGAGCCATTTAGCCAGCGTCTTGAAAATGTTGCGCACTGTGGACAAATGAACATCAAGGTCTCTGGAGATGAACTTGTAACCTTGGAATTGACAATTTTGGCTCTCAAGTCTCAGATGGCTCTCTTCTCTTTGTGTTCTCCATGCTTAGTGTGGTACACAGAGACATAATGCAAAGATTGAGTCAACTTCTCCCCTTTTTATTTTTTTTCAGATGCGATTTTCATATTGCCCACACCTGTTACTTGCCAAAGTTAAGTTTTAACGAGCATCACATGCTTCAAACAAAGTTGTTGCCCCACAATTTTGGAAAGGTGCCAACAATTCTTTCCAGGCCCATTTTTGGGGTTGTGTGTGAAATTATGCTTAATTAGCCTTTTTTCCCCTAAGTTTTTTGTTTTGTTTCAATTCACACAAAAGGAAATAAAATATGTGCAACTGACATAATTTTCTGGGATAAATACTTCATTTTCTCAAACAATTTCAAGGATGCCAACACTTTTGGCCATGACTGTATTGACTGTCAGGTTCCCAATATGGCTCAAACATTAATATACACATCCATGTTTGAAATCCTAAGCCTGAAAAATACTTCTGATTCAACCTGATGCATACGCGCATCACATTTGGACGACTACGGTGATGTGGTACAAAATAGCACCTAAGCAGGTTCGCAAAATTTTCCATCATCACCATATGTACGACCCTGAAGGATGGTGGAAATATCCAAACGGCTCTTGGCAGTAAAAAAAAAAAATAAAAAAAAAATTAAAAAATTTAAAAAAAAGAATGACAGCCATCCATTATGTATGGGGAGCTGAAAGCATAACAGTCGTTTAAATTTTTTATTTCAGGAATCTCATACAAGAAGACAAACTGTGATATATCTTATCAGATAAATCTGCTTCTTTCTCCACCAGGACTGATCATTGTCAAAATTCTTAATTCACGGTAAAATGTGTATTCGGTGAAGGCAGATTGTTACATTACTGAGCTAGGAGATGGCAGCTACTATTTCTATGTAATGGGGGAGGAGGGGGAGGAGCTCTGCGTCTAGCTCCTCCCTCCCACATAGAATCATATTAGCACCAACTGTTATCTCTATCTCAATAATATAAAAATCGGTCTTCACACGAGGCAGATTATACCCAGGAATTGAGTATTTTGAAAATGATCAGTCCTGGTGGACAAAGAACTAGATCTCTCTCAGAAGATATATTCTACAAAGTTAATTTATTTTCATGTGTACTACTGATTCATGAAATAAAAATTAAAACGATGGCTACTCTAACAACAAACTTGATACACTGATAACACATGGAAGCTACAATACTAAAGTAGCATAGACTGTATCAATCATTTTTGTGAAAGGGTAAGTTCACACAGGGCGTTTTTGCTTTTTTTTCTGCAGCAAAACCTGATCTTCTTGACAGGAAAGAAGCTTCGTCAAAAACGCAGGTTTTGGTGCATTTTTAGTGCGTTTTTTTTTCTCTTTGTCTAATGTCCTTGAATTTTCAGCAGCAAATAATGATACCTGCGTTTTTGCTGCGTTTTTTCAACACGCATTCAAGTCAATGGGTGGAAAAACTCTGAAAAAACGCAGTAAAAACGCTGAAAGAAGTGACATGCTCTATGTCCAAAAAAAGCAGCAAAGCACAAAATCCTGATGACACAAAAAACCAATGTGTGTGCATGAGATTTCTGAAATTTCATAGGCTTTGCTGGTACTGTAAAAAGCAGCTGAAAATTAGCATTAAAAAACGCAGCAAAAACACCCTGTGTGAACTTACCCAAAAAGTGGCAATCTTGTCTAGCACTGAATCTCCAATTTGTTTCAAGAGAAAAAAAAAAAAAAGATTTATCGGTTTGGTCCATTAAAAGGATACAAAAAACACTGTGAACAAAAAAAAAAAAAAAGCAAAGTGGTCATCAGATCTACAAATCTCACACTTATAACTGGAGAAATAAAATGCTGCGCTTTTTGTACAGCGAAAAACAGCATCACAAACTCACTAAAGACTCATGTGTAGGAACTAAGAGTAAGTTCATACGTTTTTGCTGCATTTTTTATAATAATTTTCAGCTGCTTTTTACACTACCAGCAAAGCCTATGACATTTCAGAAACTCATGCACACACATTGGTTTTTTGTGTGATCAGTATTTTGTGCTTTGCTGCGTTTTTTGGACATAGAAAGAAGTGACATGCTCTTTCTCTTGCGTTTTTTTCAGCGTTTTTCACCCATTGACTTGAATGGGTGTTGAAAAAACACAGCAAAAATGCAAGTATCATTATTTGCTGCTGAAAATTCAAAGACATTAGCATGGACAAAGAGAAAAAAACGCAACAAAAATGCACCTAAACCTGCGTTTTAGACACAGCTTCTTTCCTGCCAAGATGATCAGCTTTTGCTGCAGAAAAAAGCAACAAAAACGCCCAGTGTGAACTTACCCTTAATCTTAAAGTCTGCAGTGGTGTCAGATTGTAGGAAAAAGTGTTAATATCGCAAGAACGGTTGTAAATTTTAATTAATAGTAAATTGCAAAGCAGATTGTCTTCACAAGAACTATCTGATAATACCCCTCTATGAAGATGGGAATCATCCTTTAAATCTTTGGGGTTACTGTGACAATCCATGAAAAAAAACAAAGAACAGTTCCCACTCAACGTTGCAAAGGTGGCATGTGATTGTATTATATGTGTCTCCAAGGCTACCTGTATATTGTAGATCTGTACGGTGGCAGCACTAGAAGACATAGGTGGTCTTGAATTTTGTCCCTGAGCCTGAGCTCGTGCCAAAGCTTGTTGGGAGACCAGCATAAGCTGCCCATTGCTACTCTTTATAAGAACAGTACCTGCATACAAGAAAACACAGTCAATACAGTGCAAATAATTTATGCAAAATGTGCCCCTAAGTCCCACCTTTCCTGAGTACTGCAGGATGCTAATGTGTGGTATATCTACCAATGTCTGCAGATTACATCCCCTTGGAAATCTATAAAGAGATCTAAAGATCTTAGTGAATAAGCACTACGAGACACAGCAACACAAGCAACAATGGTACCTTTAGGGTATGTTTCCAAGTGGCGTATTTGCTGCGGATTGGATGCTGCATACAGCCGCTGCGTACAGCCGCAGCGTCCAGATGTTACAGCATAGTGGAGGGGATTTTATGAAATCTCAAATCCACTATGTGTACAAAAACGCAGGTGGCAGAACTGCGTATACACACGTGGGCGTCTTTCTAGACCGCAGCCTGTCTACTTATCTTGCGGAGACACTCAGTCTCCACAAGATAAATAGCACCGCTCTATGTATAGGATGCGGCGATTCCTCATGGTTCAATTAACACATGCGGAATCACCGCGCGTACAAAAGCCGGCAGAGCAGTGTTCAAAGCACTGCCAGTACGCCACGTGGAAAAGCGTAGTTACTCACCGATAACGGTGTTTCTCAGAGCCCATGACAGCACCAGAGAGAGGGGATCCGCCCTTCAAGGACAGGAAACCTACAGGATAAAAGGGCGGTACCTCTCCCCTGCATCAGTTTTGTTTACAGAGCATCGGAGGTCCTCCAGCTTAGTCACAACAAAAAATATACAACTTTATCATATTGCTTAACAAGTGAACACCGTGTCTATATAGAAAGCATTAAGCTACTCACCGGTAGCAGTTTTTTTCGGAGGCCCATGATGGCACCACGAGAGAGGGGATCCGCCCATTAGGAAAAGGAAACCTACAGATACAAAAGGGCGGCACCTCTCCCACGTATCAGTTGTTTTACAGAGCCTGAGAGGACTACCGCGGTTAGTGACAAGCATAATATACAATATGACATTTATAATAAATTATTAATCCAGACATCACCCGGTGGAAAAGAAAAAACTCTTTAAAGGACGTGCAACCCCCACGTGAAAAGGGAGGGAACTAAGGGTGCCGTCATGGGCCTCCGAAAAAAACTGCTACCGGTGAGTAGCTTAATGCTTTATTCGGACTCCCATGACGGCACCACGAGAGATTTTACAGAGACGTAAACCATCTTAGGGAGGGACTACAGCCTGAAGTACCCTTAGCCCGAAGGTGAGATCAGAAGAGCACCCCAAGTCCAACCGATAATGTTTAAAAAAGGTGGAAGGGGATGACCATGTGGCCGCCTTACATATCTGATCTAGTGATGCTCCAGACCTTTCTGCCCAAGATGACGCCGTGGCCCGGGAGGAATGTGCCTTCAGATTCTGCGGAGCTGGACCCCCACCTGCTGTGTATGCGAGAGAGATAGCCTCCCTAATCCATCTAGCTAGTGTATACTTCGATGCTCTACACCCTTTACTAGGACCTTGGAAGGAAAGAAATAGTGCATTATCTCTTTTCCAACCATTGGTGACTGAAATATACTGTAGAAGACATCTTTTAACATCTAGTGTATGAAGCTCTTCCTCTTTAGGATTAGAAGGATTAGGTATAAACGATGGTAGAACTATTTCTTGTGATCTATGAAATTGTGTTACTACTTTCGGCAAGTACGCAGGGTCTGGCCTAAGGATTAATCTATCTGATAAGAATTCCGTGTATGGGGGCAGTCTGGAAAGCGCTTGGATGTCCCCTATTCTGCGAGCTGATGTTATGGCCACTAGAAAAGCTGTCTTGAGGGACAACATTTTTATTGAGGCTTCTTGTAGAGGTTCAAAGGGGTGCTTCGTTAGAGATGAAAGAACTAAATTTAGATCCCACGGAACCGTCCTGTCTTTATGTAATGGTCTAGTTCTATGGGCAGCCTTAATGAATCTTGATACTCAATAGTTGTTAGCAATATTGCAGGAAAACAGGGCACCCAGGGCTGAGACCTGCACTTTTAAGGTACTGGTAGAGAGATTGCCCTCTCTGCAGAAACTCTAAGATTTGATGTATCGGCACTCCTTCCTGCATATTAAAATCTGAACCGGACAAGAACTTCCTCCAGGTTCTGGAGTAAATTCTCATCGTTATCTGCTTCCTACTCTTCAGGAGTGTGTCTACCAATTTTGGAGAGAAGCCTCTATGTTCTAATAATGACCGCTCAAACTCCAAGCCGTTAAATGGAGTGCCGCCACTTGTGGATGGCAGATCGGTCCTTAAGAAAGCAAGTCCGGCATCTCCGGTAACACCCAGGGAGCCGACACCGACATTGTCCTGAGCCAGGTGAACCAGGTCCTTCTGGGCCAGAAAGGAGCAATAAGAATGACTTTGGCTCGGTCTTCCCTGATTTTCCTCACCACTAGAGGTAACAGGTTCAACGGTGGGAAAGCATAGGCCAGCGGAAAATCACACTTTATTAAAAATGCGTCCACCACCAGGGGATTCTCTCTGGGATTCAGTGAGCAGAAACTTTCCACTTTTTTGTTGCCCTTGGTGGCAAACAGATCCACAACTGGCTGACCCACAACTGGCTGACCCCCATCTGCGGACGATATGATTGAAAACGTCCTTGTTTAGAGACCATTCTCCTTGTTTTAGTGTGTTGCGGCTGAGGAAGTCTGCTGTTACGTTTTCCTTCCCTTTGATGTGGAGCGCCGTCAACGATCGAAAATTTGTCTCTGCTATTTGAAATAGACGATCCGTGATCCGCATTAAGGCCTCGGAACGTGTTCCCCCTTGTCGGTTTATATAAGTGACTGCAACTCTGTTGTCCGATAGGATTCTGACGTGCTGGCCCTGCAGATATATGAGGAATTTCTTAACAGCTAATTCAACCGCTAATAATTCTCTTTGATTGGATGAGGATGTAGTAAAGGGTTCCCATTGCCCCTGGACCACCATATCCTCCATGTAGGCTCCCCACCCTGAAGAGCTAGCATCCGTGGTTATCACCCGAGTAATATTCACTATCCAGGGAACCCCCGTTGATAAATTTTCTTTATGTAGCCACCATCTAAGGGATTCTAACGTTATTGATCCCAACGTTAATTTTTTATTTAATGCGCCCCCCAAAACTTTGTCATGGAACAAGATTTCTCTTTGCAGGGATCTGGTGTGAAATTGAGCCCATTTAACTGCTGGAATGCATGATGTAAGGGACCCGAGTAGAGACATGCCTTGTCGAAGCGTCATAGAGGGTGATTCAATCGCTTTTAAGACATGACTTTGAATTTGGTCTAATTTCTCTATGGGGAGAAGACACTGTTGTGTTTTTGAATCCAACATTAACCCCAAAAATTTCTGAATGTTTAGGGGCTGTAACTTAGATTTCTCGTAGTTTATGACCCAACCTAGGCGTTCCAATTTAGTTTTAGTTATTTCCAATTGTGATAGGCAGTGATGTACTGAATTTCCGACAACTAGGAAATCATCTAAATAGGGGATTATAAGGACATTTGATTCCCTCAAATGTGCCATGACCTCAGTGATTATTTTTGTAAACACTCTGGGGGCCGAAGTTATGCCAAAGGGAAGTGCTCTATACTGAAAATGTCTAATCGATCCCCCCATTAATACCGCTACTCTCAGGTATTTTTGAAAAGCCGCATGAATGGGTACATGATAATAGGCATCTTTTAAGTCCACTACTACCATGAAACAGTTGTGAAAAAGCAATTTTAGTGTTGAGTTGAAGGACTCCAATTTTGAAAGTATGCTTAACCAAAAATCTATTGAGACCTCTAAGATTTATAATGGTCCTATACGTTTTGTCAGGCTTTTGAATCAAGAATAGGGGAGAGTAAAAACCTTTTCCTCTCTCAGAGCGTGGAACCTCTATCAGGACGTTTTTTGAACAGAGAGTCATCACTTCATCCTCTAAAGCAGCTTGTTCAGAGGCAGAAGAACGTGAGGGGTTAACTTAAATTTATCCCGTGGGGTATGAATGAACTCTAATTTGAGACCCTGGGAAATAGTGTGTTGTATCCAAACACTATTTGTAATTTTTAACCACTCTGCAGTAAAGTGTAACAATCTCCCCCCCACAGGTCTTTCTAGTCATTGGTCTGGCTTTTTTCTTTCTCTCGAAGAACGGCGGAACATGAAACCTGTACCTCGTTTTCTCTTATCACCCTATCTCGACCAATCTCTGACTGGTGAAAAGGAGCGCTTCCCTCCTCGATTGAACTTCCTTTTGTTGAAGGGACGACGATATGACCCAAATAAACTAGGAAATTTCTTTTTGTCATCCCCTGCTTTCTCCCAAGAGTTCGTCCCAGGTGGGTCCAAATAAATATTCTCCCATGCAAGGGATAGCACAGAACTTTGCTCTTGCTTGCATATCCGCCGGCCAGCATTTTAACCATAGGGCTCTTCTAGCGGCATTGGAGAGTCCTGCCGCTCTAGCAAGCAACTTCACAGAATCAATGGAAGCGTCTGACAAGAAAGCAGCCCCCTCCTGAATCACTGGTAATGCCGCTAGTATAGAGTCTCTAGAAGCCCCCTGCTTCAACTGGGTCTCTAACTGATCCAGCCAAACCATCATTGACCTTGCAGTACAGGTTGATGTTACCGCAGGTCTTAAGGCGCCAGCTGCCATCTGCCAGGTACCCTTTAGAAAGGTGTCTGCCTTCCTGTCCAGGGGGTCTTTGAGGGATCCCATATCCTCAAATGGGAGAGAGGCTCGTTTTGCCACTTTCGCAATTGCTGCATCTAACTTGGGGACTTTTTCCCAATTGCTGACTATTGGGTCATCAAAGGGATACCTACGCTTCTGTGCTGGTGGCAGGGAACCTTTTTTCTCTGGTTTTTTCCACTCCCTGTTGATTAGTTGCTGTATTTTTTCATTTAAAGGAAAAACTCTACGTTTCCTTTGTTCTAGTCCACTGAACATCATGTCTTCTTTGGACAGTTGAGGCTTGGGTTCTGTTATACCCATTGTTCCCCTGACTGCCTTTACTAATTTGTCTATCCTTTCCAGGGGTAAGCAAAAACGGGCAGAGTCTTCATCCGAAGACGATGATGCAGCTGAATCGCTGGAGATGTCACCTTTGTCTTCATCCATAGACGAATCGGATAACCACTGGCCTTTTTGCCTAGAGCTTCCTGCATGAGATAGGTCATTAATGGACTGTTTAATCTCCATCCTGACCATTTCTTTCAGGCTGGCCGCAATAGTAGAGGATTCTTCTGCTACCTGAGGGGGCAAGCAAGGCAATCTAGTCTATATAGATGTATGCTGCTATCCCCTCCCCCTTTCCAGGACCTCACCGTCAGCTGGATAAAGGGATCACATAGTTTTTTAGGGCATGAGTCAGGTAAGGGAACCCCGCAGATGGCACATTCCCTATGTTTCTCTTTACTGACGCTCTTCTTCAGCTATAACAAAACATACGAGGGGAGACAGTCACTGGGTGAACTTTCTCGAAGATCACTTACCAGTGGTCCCAAAATCAGAGAGATACCGGAGCTTTTGCGGCCAGATCCATTGCTCCTTCTACCGTGTTCCACATCCTTGGGCTTCTGTGATAATTCTTCCAGCAGCAGAGGCTGCTGATCCTGCTCAGATTCCATCCTCAACTGGAGGTCAGAAGCCAGGAACACACACCTGGAGCGTCATTATATAGCCCCTCCTCCGTCAGCAGATTTACTCAGCGCTTCTTCCGGAACATTATCCACCCCCCCAGCTGCAAGAGACCGCCCCAGGGCTCCAGGGCTTGAGGGTGAGCGGCGTGTTATTTTCCGGTGGGCGCCGCCATCTTGGAGTTACTGCGCATGCACAGAACCCCGCGACCCGGAAGTAACCGCCGGCTCCGCCTCCTGACGTCACCCCGGCCCGCAGCACTTCCCTGTCAGCGCTGCGAGCAACGTGGGACGCCGATGGAGCCAGCTACACCCCCGGGTGGCGCCACCATGACACCACCGCCCCAACAGAGCCCCATAAGGCATCGCACGAGAGAGGAGAACCGGAATACTTACCTCGCGCTGGCCCTGGAGACAGGACACCCCCTGGTGACCGCTCCCTGCTGGAAGTGCCACTGCCGTGCAGCCCTACTAGGACCACCGTGGCCACTTCAGGAACTCCGCACCGGCCGAGGTAGGAGACCCCCCCGCTACCTGAACCGGCCGGCCTGGGATTCCTAAGGTGTTACTGTAGGATCCAGTCCCTTTAGGAACAGGAAACCAACTGATACGTGGGAGAGGTGCCGCCCTTTTGTATCTGTAGGTTTCCTGTTCCTAATGGGCGGATCCCCTCTCTCGTGGTGCCATCATGGGAGTCCGAATAAAAAACACATTTCATACAAAAGAATGTGCTCACCGCACACGTGATGAGGGGGGGAAATAAGCAGATGCTGTCATGGGCTCTGAGAAACACCGTTATCGGTGAGTAACTACGCTTTTCTCAGTCCCCCATGACAGCACCACCAGAGAGAATGTTGCTTAGGGAGGGACCACAGCCTGCAGAACCCTTCTTCCGAAGGTTAAGTCAGATGAAGAGGCTAGGTCTAAGCGGTAGTGTCTAAAAAAGGTTGAAGGTGATGGCCAGGTGGCGGCCTTACAAATTTGATCTAATGGTACCTCCGACCTTTCGGCCCAGGAGGTCGCCATAGCCCTTGTAGAGTGGGCCTTCAGACCCTCTGGAACTGCGTTCCCGGTGGACGAGTACGCCAAGGCTATCGCATCTGTTATCCAACGTGCTATAGTGCCTTTAGAGGCCCTGAGGCCCTGGAAGCAGAAAAAAAGAGACCCCTCCTTCCTATGCTGCTGGGTGGAATTTATATACTGAACTAGACACCTTCTCACATCTAATGTGTGGAATTTTTCTTCTTTCTTATTTCTAGGGTCTGGACAGAAGGAAGGAAGGATTATTTCCTGAGACCTATGGAATGTGGACGCAACTTTTGGTAGATAGGCAGGGTCTGTTTTTAGCACAACCTTATCCAGGATTTGTGTAAAGGGAGGGTTTGCAGACAAGGCTTGGAGATTACTTATTCTGCTGGCCCATGTCAAGGCTATCAGGAGGGCAGTTTTAAGTGATAGAATCCTAAGGGGTATTGATTCTATAGGCTCAAACGGGGATTCTGTTAAAGCTGACAGACTAGGTTCAAATCCCAGGTTGGTAATCTATGTATAGTTACAGGTTTAGACCTTGTGGCTGCTCTGACAAACCGTATTACCCAAGGGTTGGCCGCTATGTTTTCACTGTACAATGCTCCTAGAGCTGCTATCTGCACTTTTAAAGTACTTACTGAAAGGCCTAGGTCTAACCCCTTTTGTAGAAATTCTAATATTTCAGCAACTGGGACCCCGTCTTGCAACCTTACCCCGGAGGAGGACAAAAATTTTTTCCAGGTTTTGCCATAAATTTTTGTGGTCACAGGTTTTCTACTTTTCATTAGTGTAGAAGCTAACTTGTCAGAAAACCTTCTTTCCTTCAATAGTGACCTCTCAAATTCCACGCTGTCAGGTGGAGATTCTCTGACTGAGGGTGGAACACCGGTCCCTGTGACAGGAGGTCCGGAAGAACCCAGGGATCGGTGACCGATAGCATCCTCAGCCAGGAGAACCAGGCCCTTTTGGGCCAGAAGGGGGCTATTAGGATGATTCTGGATCTGTCCTGTCTGATTTTTCGCAGAACTGCTGGAATGAGGATAGTGGGAGGAAATGCATATGCAAGAGTCTGTGTCCAGGGAATCGTGAATGCATCTACAGCCTGAGGGTCCCCCCTGGGATCTAGGGAACAAAAGGTTTTCACCTTTCTGTTGTGCATGTTTGCGAAGAGGTCTATTACAGGGATTCCCCACAGATCTGTAATTTTGTCGAAGATGTCCTGATTTAGAGACAATTCCCCTTGCTTTAGTTGGGTACGACTCAGGAAGTCCGCTTTCTGGTTCTCTACACCTTTTATATGTAGGGCCGATAGGGATAGAAAGTTGTTCTGTACCAAGACGAAAATTTCGGAGGTGGTTTTCATTAATGTTTGAGACCTGGTCCCCCTCTGGTGGTTTAAGTAGGCTACTACTACTCTGTTGTCCGAAAATATTCGGACATGATGCCCTTGTAATTTGTCTAGAAAGAATAGTAATGCATGACTCACTGCCCTCAGTTCTTTTTAGTTTGAGGAAGCCCCGAGTGTCATGTCGGACGCTGTTCAGACCAGTTCGTTCGACAGACAGCGGTAATTTCGCTTTTGACCACTATTTGCTCATTGGCGTCGGCTAGATTTTATCTAGCTGTTCCGGGGTTAATTTACCTGATCCTCAGATTAGAAGCTGGGCCATGCCCATTGCCTTTAAATAGTTCTCCTGATCATTGGGCGTCGCCGATTATAGCTTCTGTCTTGTGCGTTGTTATCTCGGTCTGGAGTGGAGAGCTGGTTGTTGGGAGATTCGTTGCTGGTGGTGTATTTTCCTTAGTCTTATTTACTCCTTCCTATATTTGTATTTATTTTGCCCTGCACATTTATAGTGTATTCCTGAGTGACTGCGGCGTGGTGTATATTTTCCTTTATCCTTGTCTGTGCTAACTGTGGGTATTGGTGCATTACCTCTTCACTGGGTGGTGGGCTGAGGTTTCAGCCTAGGGTTGAAACAGGAGACAGGGTGAGGTTCGAGGCCTGGACATGCACACCATCAGTGTAAACTCCAGGTAGAGGGTCAGTCAGGATTTCCCTAGTCTGAGGGAAATTGCAGGGGCCCGGGTTATTAGCTCTCGCTCACCTAGTCTCCCCGTGACATTATAATCGGCCCAACAACAAAAAAAACAAAACAAAAAAAAAAAAAAGGGGTTTCTTTTTTTTTCTTTTGTCATGGATCCCATGACTTCCATAACCCGCCATTTGGAGGCACTGTCCCTACAGGTCACTGAGTTGAGGGGGGCAGTTCAGCAACAGGGACTAGCAGTATCTAATGTGCGAGCTGGAGCGACAGGAAGAGTTGCTGAGCCTAAATTCCCTTTGCCTGAAAAATTTGCTGGGGAACGCAGTAAATTTGTTTCTTTTCGTGAAGCTTGCAAACTATATTTCCGTATGCGCCCGATATCTTCGGGTAATGAGGCTCAGCGTGTGGGCCTGGTGTCATTGTTAAGCGGGGATCCCCAAGCATGGGCGTTTTCTTTGCCATCTGATTCTGCTGCATTTGACTCTGTGGAGAGTTTTTTCTCCTCTCTTGGAAAAATCTACGATGAACCTGACAGAATGGCTCTAGCAGAATCTAAGATACGCACTATTCACCAGGGGGAGCGAGTTGCAGAGGATTACTGTTCTGAATTTCGTCGCTGGGCGATCGATACACAATGGAATGATCCAGCATTGCGGAGTCAGTTTATTCATGGGGTTCCTGGAAGGGTTAAAAAAGCCCTTCTGATGTACGAGACTCCTGCGTCTCTAGATTCCGCTATGAGTCTGGTTGTCCGCATTGATCGCCGTTTGCGTCAGGGGGAGCATGAGACACCGCCTATGAGAGAGGGTTTAAGTTCACGTGAGGTTGCTGCAGGTGAGCCCACGGAGCCTATGCAAATCGCAGGGATGTCACATGTGAAGCGTCGAGCCCCTGAGCTCAGGAAGCAGGGAGCCTGTTTTTACTGTGGTAAATCTGGACATTTTATTAACATCTGTCCTCTGCTGTCTAAGAAAAACGCAACGGCGGAAAACTTCTAAGCTCAGAGGGTGTGGAGGAGACCAATCTAAGCTTATGCATATCCTCCATGGTGGTTTCTCAATGCAGGCTCCCTGCTAAGGTTTTTATCGCTGGCAGTGAGCTGCCAATTACTGTTTTTGTGGATAGTGGTTCAGCCACAAATCTCATTGATGAGGAGTTTGCATGCACAGCAGGTTTTAGGATTGAAAAACTGTCTCATCCTATCCGCGTGGTCACCATCAATGCTGCTCCTCTCTCTCAGGGGGAGATTACTGAATTTGTGGCTGAGGTGAAACTCCACATTGGGGTTCTACATTCCGAACGGGTTACATGTAAGGTGCTCAGGAATCTTCCTGCTCAGGTGGTTTTGGGTTTTCCTTGGTTGTCCATGCACAACCCAGTAATTGACTGGAAAACTCAGGACATAATTCAGTGGAGCGAGTTCTGCCAGGAGAATTGCCTGGCCACATGTGTGGCTGTGGTGACTTCAAGCGTTCCGGAGTCATTTCTGGATTTTGTGGATGTGTTCTCTGAAAAGGGTTGTTCAGAGTTGCCGCCACATCGTCCCTATGACTGTTCTATCAGGTTTAAACCAGGGGCCAAGTTGCCGAAAGCCAGGATGTTTAACATCTCCGGTCCGGAGAGACAAGCGTTAAAAGATTATATGGCTGAAAGCTTGAGCAAAGGGCACATCAGGCCGTCATCCTCGCCGGTGGCAGCAGGGTTCTTCTTCGTGAAGAAGAAAGATGGCGGATTACGCCCGTGTTTGGATTTCAGGGAGTTGAACCAGATTACGGTTCGTGATCCATACCCGATGCCACTGATACCAGATTTGTTCAACCAGGTGGCGGGTGCTAAGTGGTTTACCAAGCTTGACCTCAGGGGGGCGTACAACCTCATAAGAGTCCGTCAAGGTGATGAGTGGAAGACGGCTTTTAATACCCCTGAGGGTCATTTTGAATTTGGTGATGCCTTTTGGGTTGACTAACGCACCTGCAGTGTTCCAACATTTCATCAATGATGTGTTCTCGCATGTTTTGGGGAAATTCATTATCGTGTACCTAGATGACATCCTCATATATTCTTGCGACCGTGATGCTCATTTAAATCATGTCAGGCAGGTGTTACAGCTTCTCAGAGAGAATAAGCTGTATGCTAAACTTGAGAAATGTGTATTTTCTGTTCAAGAGTTGCCTTTCTTGGGTTATATTGTGTCTGCTTCTGGTTTTAAAATGGACGCTGCTAAGGTGCAAGCGGTGCTGCATTGGGAACGTCCTGATAACCTGAAAGCACTTCAGCGGTTCCTTGGGTTTTCTAACTACTATAGGAAATTTACCAAGGATTTTTCCATCATTGCTAAACCGCTAACTGACATGACTAAAAAGGGTACCAATTTCTTCGTTTGGCCTGAGGCTGCTGTGCGTGCATTTGAGTTTCTTAAGAACAGTTTTGTTTCAGCCCCCATTCTTGTGCAGCCAGACGTATCAAAACCCTTTGTTGTGGAAGTCGATGCGTCTGAGGTTGGTGTGGGGGCGGTACTATCTCAAGGCTCATCTTTGAGTGGTTTGCGTCCGTGCGCCTATTTCTCCAAGAAACTGTCGTCCGCCGAACGTAACTACGATATCGGCAACAGGGAGTTGTTGGCAATCAAGTTGGCCTTTGAGGAATGGCGACACTTCTTGGAGGGGTCGGTACATCAGGTTACTGTTATTACCGATCATAAGAATCTGCTGTATTTGGAGTCAGCCAAGCTTCTGTCCCCCAGGCAGGCTCGCTGGGCATTGTTTTTCACGCGGTTCAATTTTGTTGTCACTTACAGACCGGGGTCTAGAAACACTAAGGCGGATGCTCTGTCCAGGTGTTTTCCGGGGGGTGAACCTCGGGAAGATCCAGTACCCATCCTCCAAAAGGGTGTTGTGGTTTCGGCTCTCACTACCGAGGTTGAGATTGCCGAGGCTCAGGAGGAGGTACCATCTGAGCTTCCCATCAACAAATCTTTTGTACCGCTTCATCTCCGCTTAAAGATTTTGGCGGAGCATCATGATGCTGTCCTGGCTGGCCACCCAGGGGTTAGAGGTACCTTGGAGTTGGTGTCAAGTCGGTTTTGGTGGCCCAAGATCCGACAGGACGTGGTGTCATATGTGTCAGCTTGTACCACGTGCGCTAGGGCTAAGACGCCCCGCTCCCGTCCTATTGGCACACTGCTTCCTCTTGAAGTACCTAGTAAGCCACGGACGGAAATCTCCATGGATTTCATCACTGATTTGCCCTCATCAACTGGGAACACGGTCATCTTGGTGATTGTTGATCGGTTTTCTAAAATGTCACACTTTGTGTCTTTGCCTTCGTTGCCTAACGCTAAGACTCTGGCTCAGGTATTTGTGCAGGAGGTGGTCAGACTTCATGGGGTTCCGTCTGACATCGTGTCTGATAGGGGGTCTTTTGGAAAGCATTTTGCTCACGGCTGGGGATCAAGTTGTCTCATTCTTCGGCGTTCCATTCTCAGTCAAATGGTCAGACTGAGCGTATGAACCAAATTTTGGAACAGTACCTACGCTGCTTTGTCTCTGATAACCAGGAGGAGTGGTCTACCTTTCTTCCTTTGGCTGAGTTTGCCATCAATAATCACCGCCAGGAGTCGTCTGGGGAGTCTCCGTTTTTTTGTGTTTATGGGCTTCATCCTCAATTTTGTACCTTGAGTCAGAGGGGCTCTTCCGGCGTAGGATCAGTTAGGAGCACAATTGTCATCAGTCTGGAGGAGAGTTAAACAGCGCCTGTTGAATGTGGGTGCTAGGTACAAACGTGTGGCTGACAGTAGGCGTGTGCCAGGTCCGGACCTGAGTGTGGATGACTGGGTGTGGTTATCCACAAAAAACATAAGACTCAAAATACCGTCCCTTAAATTGGGTCCACGGTTTATTGGTCCATTTAGGGTCACTGCCGTCATTAACCCAGTAGTGTACCGATTGGAGCTCCCTACGGTGTATAAGATACACAACGTGTTCCACAGGTCTCTTCTACAGAAGGTGGTGGGTTCTGCGGACGCGGCGCCTATGCCACCTCCAGTCTTGGTGGATGGTAATTTGGAGTTTGAAGTCTCCAAGGTGGTTGACTCTCGTGTAGTGCGTCGCACTTTACAGTACTTGGTACACTGGCGTGGTTATGGGCCTGAGGAGAGGTCCTGGGTACCAGCCTCGGATATTCATGTGGATCGGCTGGTCAGGTTTTTTCATCGTCGCCATCCAGACAAGCCGGGTCCTATAAGCCGTGAGGGCCCTGGGGTCCCTCGTAGAAGGCGGGGTACTGTCATGTCGGACGCTGTTCAGACCAGGTCGTTCGACAGACAGCGGTAATTCCGCTTTTGACCACTATTTGCTCATTGGCGTCGGCTAGATTTTATCTAGCTGTTCCGGGGTTAATTTACCTGATCCTCAGATTGGAAGCTGGGCCATGCCCATTGCCTTTAAATAGTTCTCCTGATCATTGGGCGTCGCCGATTATAGCTTCTGTCTTGTGCGTTGTTATCTCGGTCTGGAGTGGAGAGCTGGTTGTTGGGAGATTCGTTGCTGGTGGTGTATTTTCCTTAGTCTTATTTACTCCTTCCTATATTTGTATTTATTTTGCCCTGCACATTTATAGTGTATTCCTGAGTGACTGCGGCGTGGTGTATATTTTCCTTTATCCTTGTCTGTGCTAACTGTGGGTATTGGTGTATTACCTCTTCACTGGGTGGTGGGCGGAGGTTTCAGCCTAGGGTTGAAACAGGAGACAGGGTGAGGTTCAAGGCCTGGACATGCACACCATCAGTGTAAACTCCAGGTAGAGGGTCAGTCAGGATTTCCCTAGTCTGAGGGAAATTGCAGGGGCCGGGTTATTAGCTCTCGCTCACCTAGTCTCCCCGTGACACCGAGTTCCTGACTTGTCCATACCCCCTGAGCGACTCTGTTGTCCAGATGAGCCCCCCACCCTGTGGGAATTGCGTCTGTGGTAACTATCTGAGACACCTCTATCACCCAGGGAATCCCTTTTGATAGGTTGCTGGGATTTAACCACCAAGCTAGGGAATGAATAGTAGGCAAACTTAGAGTCATGCGACCTTCTAACCGTCCCCCCTTAGCAAACTCTGGTTCCTTAAAATGTTCCACTGGAGAGGTCTCGTGTGGAGCTGTGCCCACTGAACTGCTGGAATGCAAGCAAAGAGGGACCCCAGTAATGACATCGCCTTCCTCAGAGACATGGATGGCTTTGAGCAAGCTTCCGACACTAGATTTATTATCTTTTGTCTTTTCTGGACTGGGAAGGGACATTCTTGAGAACTTGAGTCCAAGGTGAGACCCAAGAATTCCTGAACCCTGGTTGGTTCTAGTTTTGACTTTTGAAGGTTCACCAGTCAGCCTAATTTTCTTTTAGAGTGTCTATCACTCTGTCGCATTGCTGACGGCAGAGTTGGGCCGAGTTGCTCACAATCAGAAAGTCGTCCAAATATGGAACAATCAAGATGTTTTCCTGTCTCAGATGTGCCATCATCTCTGCTATCAGTTTGGTGAAGATGCGGGGTGCAATTGATATGCCAAAGGGAAGAGCTCTGTATTGGTATTCCCTTATCTGTCCTTTCATGACTACTGCCAGTCTGAGGAATTTTTGAGAGTTCTTGTGGATGGGAACGTGATAATACGCATCGCTGAGATCTAGAAGTATCATAAAACAGTTTGGAAACAAGTTTTTTATTGTTGACTTTATTGACTCCATTTTGAATCTCTGGTTCTTTACATAAGTATTTAACTTCCGTTAATTTATTATAGTCTGGAATGTCCCGTCCAGCTTGGGAACCAGGAATAATGGGGAGTAAAATCCCTTTCCTCTCTCCAGAGGGGGGACTTCCTGGATGACAGCTTTGTCTATCAGTTTTAAGATTTCTAGTTCTAGAGCTTCTTGTTGTTGACGAGAGGACCTCAGCGGTGTTACCATAGTTTCGGGGGGTAGGGATAAAAAAAGTCTATTCGAAGCCCTGCTCTTATTAAATTTAGTATCCAAGGGCTGGTTGAAATTTTCTCCCAGGCCGGGAGGAATTGAGACAATCTCCCTCCCACCCTGGGGGAGACGTCACTTGGGGGGGGGGGGGGGGGGGGTGTTCTATCCCTTGAGGAATTACCGAAAATGAACCCCCTGTCTCTTCTTTTCCCATCATCCCATCGGTTTTGTTCCCTTGGTGGTCTTTTCCTAAAAAACTTCCTATTCCGAAAGGGCCGCTTAGTGAACGTTGGGGCCAGGTTGGGGAACCCTTTCTTTTTGTCACCTGCTTTCTGCAGGATATCGTCCAGAGTCTCTCCGAAAAGAAATTTGCCCTCACATGGGATTGAACAAAGTTTTTGCTTAGTTTGTAAATCGTGTAAACATATAACCCAGCCCCATTTCCCCAAACTAGGGATGGGAAACACTCAAAACATATACATACACATACTGACCAATGATCATGTTATTAAACTGCATTGAATCAAAGAGTGTTGTAGTTTTTTTTTTAAAGTACAATTTTATTAACATATATGCCAACAGACAAAACATACACATTAAAATAGTGCCTCAAAACCGGTAAAAATACTGTGTTAGCAGGTAAGCGTACAGAAATATAACTCCAGGGAACATTCAATTATAAAAGTTTCCATTTTTTGTAAATAGAACCAAAACTCAAATACACATTGTTGCTAAACAGGCTTTTAGTATAATAAGCAACACTGTAACAGCAGCATTAACCAGATAGTAAGTTGCTCTATGGCAGCCGCATATATATCCGAAAGAATTGGCTAAATAAACAGTGTGTGTGTTCCAGTAACAGTGTTTATCTAGCCATAGTCGATCTTACTACCTTTACAAGGGCGTCAACCTCATCTAGGGGGAAGCAATGACGACCTCCACTCTCATTATCCGAAGAAGAGAAGGAGAAGTCCTGTGTATCTGAGTTTCTACTCTCAGAGCTGGAAGAGTCAGAGTTCATATAAGCAATAGGTTCTTTCCTATTAACTTTCTTTTAACTTTTAAGGGAATTAAACACAGTTTCCACCTCTGATTTAATTACGGATCGTAACTCAGAGGCGAAGTTTGGGGTCTCTTCACAGAGGACTCGTCCTATACAGGAGTCACACAACTTCTTATCCCAAGATTGCGGTAAAGCTTTTCCGCACAAGGGGCAGGTTCTGTGTTTTGTTTTCCCTGTTCTTTTTCTCGCCTAAGATAAACGGAGAAGAGGGAACCCCAATTACAAAAGTGAACTTTCACGAAGATCACTCACCAATCTAACGCAGCCACAGGTACCGGTTCTGGAGGAGGGGTAGGATCCTGAAGTGTGAGATCCGTAGGCGGTAGCTGGTTCACCATGCTGGAGTTCTTGCTATGCTGCGTGGAATGGCTACCGGACCGAGAACTCCGGGTGTCAGCAGAAGTTCGTTTCTTCTGTGCGTCCGGCTTCGGTCGCTGGTGGTGGCGCTGCTGCTGCTGTGGCGGTGGCTGGAGCTGCTGGTCGCTGTCTTCCATGGTACTACCTTGGGACGGCATGCAGCGAGGAGCTTCCATATCCACCATCCTTTTAAAGCTTGGCGCTTATTGCCAGCCCCTCCCCCTGTGGCTGCATTACTGAGGAAGCCCTCCTTTTATTTTTTTTTTTCCTTCAAAAAACTCTACTGCGCATGCGCGCGTTGTCAGGGACCCGGAAATGAAGCATTCCCGTTCCGGGGCAGCGCCATCTTGGTGCACCTCACTCACTGCGCTTCCCCCGAACCGGACGTCCTCTTACCACTTCCGGTGCGGCGCCATCTTGGAATGCAGGTGTCCTCTGCGCAGCAGGTCCCGCAAGCACCTAACTCCTATCCAAAGTAGCAGCTGCGCTTCCCCCTGCTCACACTCCGGACCCATCGGTCCTAACCGTGGTGGCCTCGGACACTGCACCAGCCGTGGCAGGGGCATCCCCGCTGCCAGAACTAAGACTGGCCAGCTCCGGATTCCTCGGTCGGTCTTCGGCTTTAAACGCAGGTACCGTCCTAGAAGGTTCCCAGTCAGGGACAGGAAACCAAACTGATGCAGGCGAGAGGTACCACACTTTTATCCTGCAGGTTTCCTGTCCCTGAAGGGCGGATCCCCTCTCTCTGGTGGTGCTGTCATGGGGGACTGAGAAACATAGCCTAATAATAAAAATATGAAGTCCTGTGGTCTCTGTGCACAGAACAGGTAAAAACATTTGATCAATCTTATCAGCTACACCCCTTATCTCTACCCCCTGAAGTGATTATCAAATTAAAGGGTTGGAGCATTTATACCAGGTTCACATATTCCGCATTTATGAAATGAAATCAGCAGCATTTCTACATCTAAAAGCCATGCATATTTTATGAATTTACTCACGCATATGTGTCCTTTTTTCTTCTTGTGGAAACGTAGCAAAACACACAAAACAAAGCTAGACTGAAAGTCTTACCAGTACATTTAGTGTCCCCATTGGGGTGAATGGAGAAACTCAAATCAGAAATTGACAAGCTGAAGATCTGTGTGCGCAGATTTCACACACAAACAAAAACAGCTTTTTTTGCCTGAAGTTATGCAGCATAGAGGCTGAAAGTTAGGCTTCTTTCACACTTCCGTCTTGATACGACCGTCATAATGCGTCGGAGCGACGTATCGAGAGACGTTGTAAAAAGATTGGCAAACGGATGTAGCCTAAAGGATGCGTCGAATTAAGGAAGGAAGGATTTCCCTGACTTGAAAAATGGTTCCAGGCATGCTCAGAATGAAAAAACGGGATATGTCGCTGGATTCTTGTGATTGACAGTCAGCGATGGATCCTGCGTCCATGGGCTTCCATTATAGCCAACGGCGGACAGCACAGGACCCGTCGCTGACCAATTTTGCGACGTGCAGAAAAAAACTTTCCTCTGACAGTTTTCTCCGCCCGATGGACCGCTATTTTCCGACGGATCCAGTGCACGACGGATGAAACGGATGTCCATCCGTCACGATCCGTCGCTAATACAAGTCTATGGGAAAATGCAGGATCCTGCAGAAAAATTTGCAGGATCCTGTTTTTTCAAAACTCGACGGATTTCGACGGGAGGAAAAAGACGGAAGTGTGATGGATGGAGGGGGCGCTGAGTGAGGAAAAGAGCTGGAGTGACAGAGGCTTCAGATCTACCACACAAATCAAACGCTGATTTCTCAATAACATAGAAATGTACTAATGGGTTTGACTTTGAAAATGCTACTCGTGCATATAAATAGTATGTAATCCTGATGACTGGTTCCATTTATAGTTGCACATACATTGTATAACAGTAAAGACTAATACAATATAATCAGTCATAATTAATGCTCACTGAAATGCAAAAAAAGAAAAAAAAAAAACACTTGGTGACAGAATTGCTTGTTTCTTCATTTCTCCCTATAAAAAATATTAAGTCAATAATTTATATGCACCACAAAATGCTTCTATTAAAAAAATTATTCCCCCCCTCCCCTGAAAAAAAACAAACTCTTATAAGACTACATCAACACAAACATTAAAAAAGTTTTGGCTCCTAGAATATGGACAAATTTATATATATTTGTGAAATTTGCTATTTTGAAAAAGTAGCAAAACAAAAAAAACTCCAGATATCATATGACTATAATCACTGTGACTCCTAGAATTAAAGGGGTGAGACACAGTTCACTTCTGCATCTGAAGTGATAACATTTCTAACAAAGCATCTGCCGACATGATTGGTGGGGAGTGTGCATCTGACTTAGGGCTCCTTCTCACTTGCGAGCAACTCGGATGAGTCTCGCATGATTAAAACCCGGCTCTGCACCCGACACGGAGATCAGAGCGTGCGGCCGCATAGGAATACATGCTGCTGCACACTCCGCTCCTCTGTGCCGGGGTATTGCAGTGCGAGACTCATCCGAGTCTCTCACAAGTCAGTATAAGCCCTTAGGACATGTTCAGTATTTGGTCACTTTTTACCTCAGGATCTATAAGCCAAAATCAGGAGAGGAACAATCAGGGTATGTTTCCATGGTCAGTAAACGCTGCGGGTTGGACGCTGTGTACATCCGCAGGGTCCAAATCTTACAGCATAGTGGATGGGATTTTAAGAAATCCCATATCCACTATGCGTGCACAGACGTCCGCGGATCACCCGCAGAGACGAACATGCGGTGCGTGTTTCCAGACCGCAGCATGTCTATTTATCTTGTGGACACGCTCAGTCTCCGCAAGATAAATCTCACCCATACAATGTATTGGACGCGGTGAATCCGCACAGTTCAGTGAACACATGCAGATTCACCTGTGTTCAAAAGTCAGCAGCACTTTGGACGGAGCGGACACGTGCTGCCGATTACGGACCATGGAAGCATACGCTCAGAGGAAAAGTATAATGGAAACCAGTCACCACTTCTGTATTTATCACCACTCCTGGTTTGGGCTTACACATACTGACCGTGGCCTTAAACTAATGAACAAGACAGATGCGTGGCGCTCACCCATTGTGCCTGAGAGTGGAGAGCTGCAAGGGGTCGTAGGCCACTGCCCAAATCTAATGCAGAAGTGGGTGCAGACTATCCTTATTAAGGTCTAGGGGTCACAAGGATTATGGGGAGATCAAGTATTTGGAGATTTTTTGTGGTACAACTTTTGCAAAAATTAATGCATTTCACTGAATAAAGTATGTGGATGCTTTTATTCTTCAGGTTTCTGCACATGGCATAAAGCAATGAAGCAGAATGTACGCCGCTGTGCCGGCAGCATGTAGGCCTTGTTCACACTGGCCACTAAACACAAAAAGCCAAGACAAAAACTAAATGAGCAAATACCCCGCAGTAATGGCAATAGTGCATGAGCATACTATAGGGCGCTGTAACCCAATAATACACCAAATCCTCCATATTAGGGAATGGTGGGACACAAAAGTGAAATCCTGCCTGCCTAGCTGGGCTCAGTTGTGAAGGGGCTCGTGCAGTCGGTGCCGCGTACAATCTCCTCCAGCCTCTGCAATGAGGGCCGGCAGTGTCAGCGGTTGTTCTCCGGTGCAGATGGAGCAGAGCCGGCAGTACTCACCCGGGGGGATCTGGAAGTTGGCCGGTAACTGGATGGCGGCCGGAGCCGCTCTGAGGGGGGCAGCCGGCGCTGCTGTCATCTTTGGAGCACCTGTCCCTTTCCTCACCAGGGTGCAGACAGCCGCGGGCGCCGCGGACACCAGCCCGGCATTATCGGGGGGCTTAGCTGTAGCGGACACACCGGTGTAACTGCCGGCAAGCACTGGTGCCAGCCCATGGCTCCCCGCAGCTGTGGCGCTGGTAGAGGCTTGGCTGGCGCTCATGGCATACAGGGCACGGCGGTCTGTGGTAGTAGTGTGCTTCACAGTGTCAGTGTGGTGTATACAGAGCCGGCCCAGTCACACACGGCTGCTGCTCATCCCGGGACGCTCCCTCCGCAGCGCGCGGCAGCCATGCTTATAAGCAGCTCGCCATGAGGTGCTGGCGCCGGCTCTGAGGTGAGGTAAAGTGCCGGCAGGGCGGGGCCGCCGGCGAGTGACGCGCTGTGATGCCGCCGTGTAGTGAGGCGTGTGCCGGCACACCGAGTGTGAGGTGATGACCCCCACAGTGTGCCCCTAGCCCCTCCAGAAGCGGGAGACATAGGTCTCTTTTTCACGGTATCAAGCAAGGCTGATTTCACACTCCCGTGCTGAGGACGCCACACTATCTGGAGGGATCGCAGGCGCACACTGTACAGGCACAGCCAAACATTAAAGAGGTTGTCCACTACATTTAGGCTATGTGCACACATTGTGGATTCCATTGCGGATTTTTCTGCGCGTTTTACCTGCGGATTCACTGTGGATTTAGTTCGTTTTTTTTTGCGGATTCCTATTGTGGAGCAGGTGTAAAACGCTGCAGAATGCGCACAAAGAATTGACATGCTCCGGAAAATAAACCACAGCGTTTCTGCCTGGAATTTTCCGCAGCAGTGCACTGCGGAAAACAGCTGCAGATCTGCAGCCAAATCTGCAACGTGTGCACATCGCCTAACATTGATGACTGAGGCCCAATGTCTGATGGGCGGGGGTCCGACACTCCGCACCCGCTGTTACTGCACATTCCGCCTCCTATTGTGCTGGATAGGAGGCAGCTGTGTGGTACCCTGCGGCGGACACTACAAGTAGACGGCCAGCTCCACATGTACGCACTTCTGCGCCGATAACAGCTGATCAGCGGGGGCGCAAAGTGTTGGACCCCAGCGATCAGACATTGATTCTGAGGATAGGTCATCAATGTAAAATTAGTAGACAACCTCTTTAAGGCTATGTGCAGCCGTTGCGGATTAGCCTCAGGAATTTTTTGTGCGGATTCTGCATCTCTTGGCAGAAAATGCAGGTGCGGATTTGACGCGTTTTTTGTGCGGATTTACTGCTTTTTTTTTACTCCTGCAGATTTCTATAATGGAATGGGTACAAAAACGCTGCAGATCCGCAGAAAATTCGCAACGTGTGCACATACCCTAAGACTGGCACAGTTTGGTTCTCACAACTTTCGCTTCAGTGTTTTTAGATCTTCTTTCAGTCAGATGTTTCTATGGTTACTGAAGGACAATTATAAGTTTTTACACTTTTATTGACAAATGCATCAGTTTAATGTAAAAACCTTTATTTTTCAAGATTTCTACCTTTCGCCCTGGCAGCTGGATATCTCCTGATTGATGACCGCCCGTTCTTGTCTTCCGCTTTTTTAGGATTGGTCACTGGTTCTCAATGTGATTGAGACCTGGGGAGTTTCCTGACCATGGACACAAAATGTCAACGTTTTTGTTGACAGAGCCACTTAGCTATCACTTTTGCCTTGTGGCATGGTCTCCATGATGCTGGAGAAAGCATTGTTCACCACATTGCTCCTGGATTGTTGATAGAATTTGTTCTTTGAGGATGTTTAGTTCCAATTCTTTATTCCAGACAGTATTTTTAGGTAATATACGACCGGAGAACCGGAGGATTCTCCTTTGGGCCCAGGCACTGACACCTGCTGGCATACTGAGTCATGGAGGGCCCTCCCAGTGCCATAGAGCAGCAGCTAGAGACAGGAGCCTGTCCCCGCTGCTAATTAGAAAAGAATATTCACGCTTCCCCACGCCCCCATGGGCGTGGAGAGGAGTAAATACCATTTCACTTTAATAGCAGGGAGCGATAGCCGCAGGCTGAGGCTAACACTGCCCGCCGGTGCTGCTGAATCGGGGCCACGGAGGTGGGCCCCTAAAGGGCGGTGAACCCTGATTGCAATCCCTGCAGCTTGGTACCGGAGCGGAGCTGCAGGTATCCGACGCCGTCCTCCTTCCTGCCCACCTGCCCGGCACTTCCTGTCTGACTCAGCGCTGCTGGATTACGTCATCATTCACCACGGCTGTTTCAGAGAGGAAGCTGCCGGGATGTGCTGCAGCTGCTGGGAATGTGTGGAGAGGTGAGTGGGTGCTGTTTGTGTGTGTGTCTCTGCCTGTGTGTGAGCGGCTGTGTATGTATGTGGTGCCGTGCTTTGTGTCTGTGTGTGAGAGAGAGAGTGGTGCGGTGCTGTCTGTGTGTGGTGCTGTATGTGTGATAGTGGTGTGTGTGTATTAGAGATTGGCAATGATGTGGGTGATGGGGGAGAAGGCAATGATGGTGGTGGAGGCGGCAACGATGGAGGTGGTGGAATGGGCAATGATGGAGTGGTGGGGCAGAAGGCAATGATGGTGGTGGGGGAGGCAATGATGATGGTGGTGGAATGAGCAATGATGAGGGTGGTAGGGGAGAAAGCAATGATGGTTTTGGTGGAAAGGACAAGATGGTAGTGGTGGAAAGGAAAATCATGGTGGGGGAGGAGGCAATGATGGGCTGGAGGGGGAGAATAATGATGATGGTGGTGGAGGGGGGCTGCATTATACCCTATGAGGTCAAGGGGGGCCCTCCCAGTGCCAGAGAGCAGCAGCTAGAGACAGGAGCCTGTCCCCGCTGCTAAAGAGAAATGAATATACACGCTTCCCCACACCCCCATGAGCGTGGAGAGGAGTGAATACCATTTCATTTTAATAGCGAGGAGTGTTAGCCGCAGGCTGAGGCTAACACTGCCCGCCGGTGCTGCTAAATCGGGGCCACGGAGGTGGGCCCCTAAAGGGCGGTGAACCCTGATTGCGATCCCTGGAGCTGCAGGGATCCGACGCACTCCTCCTTCCTGCCCGCCTGCCAGGCACTTCCTGTCTGACTCAGCGCTGCTGGATTACGTCATCATTCACCACGGCTGTTTCAGAGAGGAAGCTGTCGGGATGTGCTGCAGCTGCTGGGAACGTGTGGAGAGGTGAGTAGGTGCTGTTTGTGTGTCTGCCTGTGTGTGTGCGGCTGTGTGTGTATGCAGTGCGGTGCTTTGTGTGTGTGTGTGAGAGAGAGTGGTGCGGTGCTGTCAGTGTGGTGCTGTATATGTTATAGTGGTGTGTGTGTATTGGAGATTGGCAATGATGGGGGAGGAAATGATGGTGGTGGTGGGGGAGGCAATGATGATGGTGGTGGAGAAGGCAATGATGGTGGTGGGGGAGGCAATGATGGGGGTGGTAGGGTAGAAAGCAATGATGGTTTTGGTGGAAAGTACAATGGTGGTGTGGGAGGAGGCAATGATGGGGCTGGAGGGGGAGAATAATGATGGTGGTGGAGGGGGGCTGCATTATACCCGATGAGGGGGCTATATTATAATTCTGTGGGGGGCTGCATTATTCTCTCAGAGGGCTACATCATACTATATGAGGGGAGCTGCATTATGCCCTATGAGGGGGCTACAGTATATTCTATGGGGGGCTGCCTTATGAGAGGGTTGCATTATACTCTGAGGGGGCTACATTATATTCTGTGGAGGGGTGAATTATACTATATGAGGGGGGCTGCATTATGCCATATGAGGGTGCTACATTATATTCTATGTGGGGGCTGCATTATACCTTATGAGGGGGTTGCAACATATTTTGTGGGGTGCTGTATTATACGCTATGAGGGGAGCTGCATTATATTCCATGAGGGAGGCTACATTATATTCAATGAGGGGGCTACTCCAAGGCATAGAGGGGCAGCTCATGCCAGGTGTCCAGCTTTAAGACCCAATAGATGAAGGTTGCAGAGGAACTAGAGTGTACTCTGGTTTTGTCGGCCATGTATTGCTTGACCATCTTTAAAAACTTTTCCATCTTTGTCAAAAATACCCTGTCATCAAGGAGAGAAAAAGTGGGAGAGTGTCATGAAATTTGCCCAGACTTTTGACAGTGTATCCCTGCCTCTGCTGTACGTGGTGTGTATATCCTCATCAGGCCCGGATTGAGCATCTGCCGAGCCGGGCAGATGCCATGTGGGCCAGCAGGTCCCCACCACAAAGTTGGCCACTGACCTGCGTCAGTGCGCGAGCACGGCTGCGGCGGTGGACATAGGGCGCCTCCATCTGTGTCTGATGTTGGTCTGCCTGTACCAGTATCAGAGAACACTCACCAAGTCCAGGGATCCTCTCCTCTTCACCGCCGATGCTGGACAGGACCCGCCTCATCTCTTCATCCTCCCCCCATCTCAGGGACCTGAGTGAGTACCAAGATAAAAACTTTTTTGTATATACAGCAGTTGCACCTATATAATGTATATAGACTGCTGTATATACAATATATAAGTTAGGGGTCCCCAACCTGTAGCTCGGGAGCCACATGTGGCTCGCGGTCCCATGAATTGTGGCTCGTGGCTGTCTGTCAGCTTGGTGCATTATCTTCAGTTCTAGCAAACAGGTATGAAGAGCAAATCTGAAAATGGTGAATTTTGTGAGCAGCCCTGCACAGAAGAGCAGATCTGGACGCACATATACTGGTCTTAGGGGTTTTGAGATGATTTAAGTATGGTACGCTGGAGACAAGATGACACCACCTGTCAGAGGAGATGTTTGAAGCTGGATGTGACAGTGTCTTGGAAGTGCTTTATATGAGAATACTGAATGGGGGGTATAGTGGGAACCCCTGGATCTTAGTATACTGCTTTGGTGTGATTTTTGTGGAAATGCTTTGGTTAACCATTATGCCTGTAATGGGGGCTTTGGTTGCCACTATTGTGAGGGGAACGGGAACTGAATGTGGCTCACGACCCTCTCTCAAGGCTGGATGTGGCTCCCGATCCAGGTGATACTGCTACTGATGTTTGCTCGTTTTATATAGTTGATACTGCTTGGTATATATTTATGGGTAAATATATATACACACACACTTCAGTGTTACCTATATATAATGTATATACACATCAGTAGCACTATTGCCTATATCATGTATATAGACTGCTGAATATACATTATATAGGTGATACAGTGATTATATACAACAGTATCACTTATCTATTGCATATACAGCAGTCTATATATATTATATACGGTAGGCAATACTGCTACTGATGTATACTCGTTATAGATAGGTGACACTGCTGTGTACATATACTGTAATGCAACTGCGGAGCAGTTGCGCTCAGACACCACCAGGGGGCGCTGTATTGGAAAAAGGGGTCGCACTTACTGTGTAAGGCTACTTTCACACTAGCGTCGGGCTCGGTCCGTCGCAGTGCGTCGGGCCGAGGTCACCGACGCTAGCGTTGTCTCTGCCGCACAACGGGGGCAGCAGATGCATTTTTCCAGCGCATCCGCTGCCACATTGTGAGGTGCGGGGGAGGTGGGGGCGGAGTTCCGGCCGCGCATGCGCGGTCGGAAAAAGCGGACCGTCGTGAGCAAAAAACGTTACATGTAACGTTTTTTGCTCCCGACGGTCCACCACAACACGGCGCAACCATCGCACGACGGTTGCGACGTGTGTCAATGCGTCGCAAATGCGTCGCTAATGTTAGTCAATGCAGAAAAAACGCATCCTGCAAGCACTTTTGCAGGATGCGTTTTTTCGGCAAAACGACGCATTGCGACGTATTGCAGTTAATGCTAGTGTGAAAGTAGCCTAACACTTCGGTGCAGAAGTGCAGGCCACCAACAGGAGGTGGCAGAGTAGTCAGACAAGCCGAAGTCCGCAACAAACAGAGAGATGAAGTACCAGAGGTCACAGCAAAGCACAATGTCAGAGACGAGCCAAAAGTCAAAGCCAGACGGGAGCGCGGTATTCAAAATGTGAGATGGAAAGAGGAGTCAAGGTATGAGCCAGAGGGTCAACAGCCAGTCGGGGAACGCAGTACCAGAGACAGAAAAACCGAAGGCAGAGTTCAGAATCATACATTGTAGGGAAATCACCAAACGTACACTGTCAGGGATAGGGGACAGGTCAGACACGTACACGGGAAGTCAGAGGCAGAAGGATCACTATGGTATATGGATCAGCTGCTCTAGCCAAGGACCAGAACTATCACTGACACAAGCAACCAGAAATAGCACCAATAAATAGCCACCCAAGAACCAAAGAGAGGCAGGAAAGGTTAACCCCTACATGACCAGGCCAGGGAAAGAGAAGCAAGAAGCAAAACCCTGATCTGGATCATGACATATACTGTATGTATATATATATATATTTATATACACTGCTCAAAAAAATAAAGGGAACATTAAAATACCACATCCTAGATATCTCTGAATGAAATATTCCAGTTGCAAATGTTTATTCATTGCATAGTGTAATCTGTTCAGAACAAGAAAACATAACAATTATCAATGTAAATCAAAATGAATATCCCATGAAGGTCTGGATTTGGAATGATACTCGAAATCAAAGTGGAAAATGAAGTTACAGGCTGATCCAGCTTCAGTGGAAATGCCTCAAGACAAGGAAATGATGCTCAGTAGTGTGTGTGGTCTCCACGTGCCTGTATGACCTCCCTACTGTACAACGCCTGGGCATGCTCCTGATGAGGCGGCAGATGGTCTCCTGAGGGATGCCATCCCAGACATGGACTAAAACATCCGCCAACTCCTGGACAGTCTGTGGTGCAAAGTGACGTTGGTGGATGGAGCGAGACATGATGTCCCAGATGTGCTCAATCGCATTCAGGTATGGGGAACGGGCGGGCCAGTCCATAGCTTCAATACCTTCATCTTGCAGGAACTGCTGACACACTCCAGCCACATGAAGTCTAGCATTGTCCTGCATTAGGAGGAACCCAGGGCCAACCGCACTAGAATATGGTCTCACAAGGGGTCTGAGGATCTCATCTCGGTACGTAATGGCAGTCAGGCTACCACTGGCGAGCACATGGAGGGCTGTCATCAGGGCCGGACTGGGACTAAAATTCAGCCCTGGCATTTGAAGTTACACAGGCCCACTTGTCACATGGTGACTGTATAATATCTTTGTACACTTGTAGGCAGGGCCGGTTTTAGGCAAAGTGGGGCCCTAGGCAAAGTTTAAAATGGGTCCCCAAATGCTAACATATTGCACATCACACAGAAGCCTTTCTGTTGTATTTACGTGCGCTGAGTTCAGGCCGCTAAACGAGTTTGATCGACAATACTGAAGTTGTTCAACGCTTGTTTCCCGGCCTCTTTCCACCAGCTGAGGAATAATGATGAGACAGAACGATCACTAATAGATCACTAACAGATCACCATACAGTATCATGTTTTCAGCAGCACATCTACAGTTTACACTGGCAATGTGCTGCTGACAACAAGGCTTTTTGTTCCAGCAAAAACAATCCGAATATGCAGCATTTTACTTGTTTAGTAAAATACACCCCATAGTCCTCCATATATTATAATGTGCTCCATAGTCCTCCATATATTAAAATACACTGCTCAGTCCTCCACATAGTATAATACACTCCTCATAGTCCTCCATATAGCATAATACAATCCTCATAGTCCTCCATATAGCATAATACAATCCTCATAGTGCTCCATATAGTATAATGCACCGCCACAGTCATCCATGTAGTACAATTCACTTCCCATAGTATAATGCACCCCATAGTTCTTCATATAGTATAACGTATTCCCCATAGTCCTCGATACAGTATAATGCAGCCCACATATAGTATAATGCAGCCACCCCAGAGTATAATGCAGCCACCCCAGAGTATAATGCAGCCACCCCAGAGTATAATGCAGCCACCCCAGAGTATAATGCAGCCACCCCAGAGTATAATGCAGCCACCCCACAGAGTATAATGCAGCCACCCCAGAGTATGTAACCCCCATAGAATATAATACAGCCCACCTCCCCATAATATATAATGTAGCCCCCCATAGAATATAATGCAGCCCCCCATAGTATATAACGCAGCCTCCCCCATAGAATATAATATACCCCCACAATAGTATATAACACAGCCACATAGTACATAACATGGCCTCCCCCATAGAATATAATATACTCCCCATAGTATATAGCAAAGCCCGCATATTATATAGCACAAACCGCATAGTATACAGCACAGCCTGCATACTATAGCACAGCTCGCGTAGTAGATAACACAGCCCACACAGCAGTATTCAGCACAGACCACACAGTAGTATACAGCACAGCCCACGTAGAAGTATACAGCACAGTCCACACAGTAGTATACAGCACAGCCCACAGAGTAATATATACAGCACAGCCCACAAAGTAATATATACAGCACAGCCCACAAAGTAATATATACAGCACAGCCCACAGAGAACTATACACAGCACAGCCCACAGAGCACTATATACAGCACAGCCCACAGAGAACTATATACAGCACAGCCCACAGAGAACTATATACAGCACAGCCCACAGAGAACTATATAAAGCACAGCCCAGAGTACTATATACAGCACAGCCCACAGAGTACTATATACAGCACAGCCCACAGAGTACTATATAAAGCACAGCCCAGAGAGTACTATATACAGCACAGCCCAGAGAGTACTATATACAGCACAGCCCAGAGAGTACTATATACAGCACAGCCCAGAGAGTACTATATACAGCACAGCCCACAGAGTACTATATACAGCACAGCCCACAGAGTACTATATACAGCACAGCCCACAGAGTACTATATACAGCACAGCCCACAGAGTACTATATACAGCACAGCCCACAGAGTACTATATACAGCACAGCCCACAGAGAACTATATACAGCACACAGTAGTATACAGCACAGAGCACAGCCCACAGAGAACTATATACAGCCCACAGTAGTATACAGCACAGAGCACAGCCCACAGAGAACTATATACAGCACAGAGCACAGCCCACAGAGAACTATATACAGCCCACAGTAGCATACAGCACAGAGCACAGCCCACAGATAACTATATACAGCCCACAGTAGCATACAGCACAGAGCACAGCCCACAGATAACTATATACAGCCCACAGTAGTATACAGCACAGAGCACAGCCCACAGAGCACTATATACAGCCCACAGCAGTATACAGCACAGAGCACAGCCCACAGAGAACTATATACAGCCCACAGCAGTATACAGCACAGAGCACAGCCCACAGAGAACTATATACAGCCCACAGCAGTATACAGCACAGAGCACAGCCCACAGAGAACTATATACAGCCCACATCTCTTCTCTTCCTCCCCTCACCTCCTCCGAGAATGGCCCCACAGTCCAGAAAAAAAAACAACTCTCCTCACCTCTCCTCGTGCCCAGCGTTGCTTCCTGGTTCCTGCTCCGGTCTCAGCAGCTGCAGTCTGCCTGGGACACAGCAGGTGCGCGATGATATGACATCATCGCGCACCCGCAGTGTCAGAGGCAGAGCGGGGAATGATGGGAGAGGAGCGTCTGTAGACGCTCTCCTCCATCATTGCATTCAACTGTACCGGCGTCTATACGCCGGTATAGTTGAATGCGACGGCGGGGGCGGCGGATTGAGCGGCCCACCACTGGCACCGGCCCTTCTGGCATTTGCCAGAAGTGCCCTATGGCCAGTCCGGCCCTGGCTGTCATGATTCCCAATGGCAGGGAAACATCCGAACACAAAAATAACGGACGAGCTCTGGGTGATGGAATCTCGAGCTGACCGTGAGCTAAATCTACCACACAACTAATAGTAGCCAGGGAGCATACCTACGACTTCCTAAATGCCACGCGCCAGCCGGAGGACTAACTACACCTGGTAGAGGAAGGAACAGACCTGGCTTACCTCTAGGGAAATACCCCAAAAGATGATATCAGCCCCCCACATGTAATAACGGTGAGTTAAGAGGAAAAGACATACACAGTATGAAAGTAGATTTAGCAAAGAGAGGTCCACTTACTAGATAGCAGAAGGATACAAAAGAGGACTTCACGGTCAACTGAAAACCCTTTCAAAAAAACCATCCTGAAATTACTTTAAGACTCCTGTGTCAACTCATGACACAGGAGTGGCAATTTCAGCCCGCAAGAGCTTCCAGCTACAGAGAATAACAACAACTGCAAACTGGACAAAAGATACAAAACAAAAGGACAAAGTCCACTTAGCTGATCAGCAGACTAGTAGCAGAAACATGCAACCGAAGGCTCTGGTTACAATGATGACCGGCAAGGAAATGACTGGAGAGCAAGGCTAAATAGGAAACTCCCAAACACTGATGGGAGCAGGTGAACTGAGACAGCAAAGCACACACAAGTCACCAGTACCACCAACAACCACCAGGGGAGCCCAAAAAGCGGATTCACAACAGTACCCCCCCCTTAAGGAGGGGGCACCGAACCCTCACGAGAACCGCCAGGGCGATCTGGATGAGTCCTATGAAAGGCACGAACCAAATCCGCGGCAGGAACATCAGAGGCAGTTACCCAAGAATTATCTTCCTGACCATAGCCCTTCCATTTAACCAGATATTGAAGTCTCCGTCTGGAAATACGGGAATCCAAGATCTTCTCTACAACGTACTCCAATTCACCCTCCACCAGCACAGGAGCAGGAGGTTCAGTAGAAGGAACCACCGGTACCTCATATCTCCGCAACAACGACCGATGGAATACATTATGGATAGCGAAAGATGCCGGGAGGTCCAAACGAAAGGACACAGGGTTAAGTATCTCCAAAATCCTATAAGGACCGATGAACCGAGGCTTAAACTTAGGAGAAGAAACCCTCATAGGGACAAAACGGGAAGACAACCACACCAAGTCCCCAACACGAAGGCGAGGACCAACACGATGACGGCGGTTAGCAAACTGCTGAGTCCTCTCCTGGGACAACTTCAAATTGTCCACCACTTGTCCCCAAATCTGATGCAACCGATCCACCACCGCATCCACTCCAGGACAATCCGAAGATTCCACCTGACCAGATGAAAAACGAGGATGAAACCCTGAATTGCAAAAGAAAGGAGAAACCAAAGTGGCAGAACTAGCCCGATTATTAAGAGCAAATTCTGCCAACGGCAAAAAGGCAACCCAGTCATCCTGATCAGCAGACACAAAACACCTCAAATAAGTCTCCAAGGTTTGATTAGTTCGCTCCGTCTGGCCATTAGTCTGAGGATGGAATGCAGACGAAAAAGACAAATCAATGCCCAACCTGGCACAGAATGCCCGCCAAAATCTAGACACGAACTGGGTTCCCCTGTCAGAAACGATGTTTTGCGGAATACCATGCAAGCGAACCACATTTTGAAAAAATAGAGGGACCAACTCAGATGAGGAAGGCAACTTAGGCAATGGTACCAAATGAACCATTTTAGAAAAACGGTCACACACCACCCAGATGACAGACATCTTCTGAGAAACAGGGAGATCAGAAATAAAGTCCATAGAGATGTGCGTCCAAGGCCTCTTCAGAACAGGCAAGGGCAACAATAACCCACTAGCCCTAGAACAACAAGGCTTGGCCCGAGCACACACATCACAAGACTGCACAAAAACACGCACATCCCGAGACAGGGAAGGCCACCAGAAGGATCTAGCCACCAAATCTCTGGTACCAAAAATTCCAGGATGACCTGCCAGCGAAGAAGAATTAACTTCCGAGATGACTCTACTGGTCCAATCATCAGGAACAAACAGTCTACCAGGCGGACAACGATCAGGTCTATCCGCCTGAAATTCTTGCAAAGCACGTCACAGATCTGGGGAGACAGCAGACAAAACCACCCCATCCTTAAGGACACGAGCAGGTTCAGAATCCCCAGGAGAGTCAGGCTCAAAACTCCTAGAAAGAGCATCTGCCTTAACATTTTTAGAACCCGGTAAGTATGAAACCACAAAATTAAACCGAGAAAAAAACAACGACCATCGTGCCTGTCTAGGATTCAGGCGCCTGGCAGACTCTAGATAAATCAGATTCTTGTGATCCGTCAAAACTACCACCTGATGTCTGGCACCCTCAAGCCAATGACGCCACTCCTCAAATGCCCACTTCATGGCCAAAAGCTCCCGATTACCAACATCATAGTTTCGCTCGGCGGCCGAAAATTTTCGAGAAAAGAACGCACAAGGTCTCATCACTGAGCAGTCGGAACTTTTCTGCGACAAAACCGCCCCCGCTCCGATCTCGGAAGCATCGACCTCAACCTGAAAGGGAAGAGAAACATCAGGCTGGCGCAACACAGGGGCAGACAAAAAGCGGCGCTTAAGCTCCCGAAAGGCCTCCACAGCAGCAGGGGACCAATTGGCAACATCAGCACCCTTCTTGATCAAATCCGTCAGAGGTTTAGCAACGCCAGAAAAACCAGTTATAAATCGACGATAAAAATTAGCAAAGCCCAAAAATTTCTGAAGACTCTTAAGAGAAGTAGGCTGCGTCCAGTCACAAATAGCCCGAACCTTGACAGGGTCCATCTCAATAGAAGAAGGGGAAAAAATGTACCCCAAAAAGGAAATCTTTTGAACCCCAAAAACACACTTTGAACCCTTTACACACAAAAAATTCTCCCGCAAAACCTGAAAAACCCTCCTGACCTGTTGAACATGAGACTCCCAGTCATCAGAAAAAATCTAAATGTCATCCAAATACACAATCATAAATTTATCCAAATATTCACGGAAAATATCATGCATTAAGGACTGAAAGACTGAAGGTGCATTAGAAAGGCCGAAAGGCATTACTAAATACTCAAAATGGCCCTCAGGCGTATTAAATGCGGTTTTCCACTCATCCCCCTGCTTAATTCGCACCAAATTATACGCCCCACGAAGATCAATCTTAGAGAACCACTTAGCCCCCCTTATGCGAGCAAACAAATCAGTCAGCAAAGGCAACGGATACTGATATTTGACTGTAATTTTATTCAGGAGTCGATAATCAATACAAGGCCTCAGAGAGCCATCCTTTTTAGATACAAAGAAAAAACCAGCTCCTAAAGGAGATGAAGAAGGACGAATGTGTCCCTTTTCCAGGGACTCCTCAATATACTCTCACATAGCAGCATGCTCAGGTACAGATAAGTTAAACAAACGACCCTTTGGAAATTTACTGCCAGGAATCAGATCTATGGCGCAATCACAATCTCTGTGGGGAGGGAGTGAACCAATTTTTGGCTCCTCAAAAATATCACGATAATCAGACAAAAATGCCGGAATCTCAGAGGGAATAGATGACGAAATGGAAACCAAAGGTATGTCCCCATGAGCCCCCCGACATCCCCAGCTTAACACAGACATTGTTTTCCAGTCAAGGACTGGGTTATGAGATTGTAACCATGGTAATCCAAGCACCAAAACATCATGCAAATTGTACAACACAAGGAAGCGAATCACCTCCTGATGGTCTGGAGTCATACGCATAGTCACTTGCGTCCAGAATTGTGGTTTATTACAAGCCAAAGGCGTAGAATCAATACCCTTCAGAGGTATAGGGACCTCCAGAGGCTCTAAATCAAACCCACAGCGCCTGGCAAAGGACCAATCCATAAGACTCAGAGCGGCGCCAGAGTCCACATAGGCATCCACGATAATAACTGATAATGAACAAATCAAGGTTACAGACAGAATAAATTTAGACTGTAAAGTGCCAATTGAAATAGACTTGTCAACCTTCCTTGTACGTTTAGAGCATGCTGATATAACATGAGCAGAATCACCACAATAGAAGCATAACCCATTTTTACGCCTATAATTCTGCCGCTCGCTTCTGGACAGAATTCTGTCACATTGCATTTTCTCTGGCGTCTCTTCAGAAGATACCGCCAAATGGTGCACGGGTTTGCGCTCCCGCAAACGCCGATCAATCTGAATAGCCATTGTCATGGACTCATTCAGACCTGTGGGCGCAGGGAACCCGACCATAACATCTTTAACGGCATCAGAAAGGCCCTCTCTGAAATTTGCCGCTAGGGCGCACTCATTCCACTGAGTAAGCACAGACCATCTACGAAATTTTTGGCAGTATATCTCAGCTTCATCTTGCCCTTGAAATAGGGCTATCAAAGCTTTTTCAGCTTGAATCTCCAAATTAGGTTCCTCATAAAGCAACCCTAAAGCCAGAAAAAACGCATCCACATTGAGCAACGCAGGATCCCCTGGTGTCAATGAAAATGCCCAATTTTGAGGGTCACCTCGCAGCAAAGAGATTACAATCTTAACCTGCTGGACAGGATCTCCAGAGGAGTGAGGTCTGAGAGAAAGGAACAATTTACAATTATATTTGAAATTCAGGAACCGAGATCTATCTCCGGAAAACACCTCTGGTGTAGGAATTTTAGGTTCAGACATCGGAGTATGTATAACAAAATCTTGTAAATTTTGAACCTTGGTAGCAAGATTATTTAAACGTACAGCCAAACTCTGAGGGTCCATCTTTAAACAGGTGAGATCAGAGCCATTCAAGGATTAGAAGGAGAGAAAGGCAAAGGCTGTAATTAGAGCTGAAATACAACTGATCCAACTATGGAGCAAGCATAAGGGAAAAAAAAATAAAAATCTACAGACTTCTTTTTTCTCTCCTTTCTTCTGCCAATAACTTTAAGAGCGGCCGGTCATACTGTCATGATTCCCAATGGCAGGGAAACATCCGAACACAAAAATAACGGACGAGCTCTGGGTGATGGAATCTCAAGCTGACCGTGAGCTAAATCTACCACACAACTAATAGTAGCCAGGGAGCATACCTACGACTTCCTAAATGCCACGCGCCAGCCGGAGGACTAACTACACCTGGTAGAGGAAGGAACAGACCTGGCTTACCTCTAGGGAAATACCCCAAAAGATGATAGCAGCCCCCCACATGTAATAACGGTGAGTTAAGAGGAAAAGACATACACAGTATGAAAGTAGATTTAGCAAAGAGAGGTCCACTTACTAGATAGCAGAAGGATACAAAAGAGGACTTCACGGTCAACTGAAAACCCTTTCAAAAAAACCATCCTGAAATTACTTTAAGACTCCTGTGTCAACTCATGACACAGGAGTGGCAATTTCAGCCCGCAAGAGCTTCCAGCTACAGAGAATAACAAAAACTGCAAACTGGACAAAAGATACAAAACAAAAGGACAAAGTCCACTTAGCTGATCAGCAGACTAGTAGCAGAAACATGCAACCGAAGGCTCTGGTTACAATGATGACCGGCAAGGAAATGACTGGAGAGCAAGGCTAAATAGGAAACTCCCAAACACTGATGGGAGCAGGTGAACTGAGACAGCAAAGCACACACAAGTCACCAGTACCACCAGCAACCACCAGGGGAGTCCAAAAAGCGGATTCACAACAGAGGGCTGTGCGGCCCTCTAAAGAAATGCCACCCCACACCATTACTGACTCACTGCCAAACCTGTCATGCGGAAGGATGTTGCAGGCAGCAGATCGCTCTCCATGGCGTCTCCAGACTCTGTCACGTCTGTCACATGTGCTCAGTGTGAACCTGCTTTCATCTGTGGAGAGCACAGGGCACCAGTGGCAAATTTGCCAATCCTGGTATTCTGTGGCAAATGCCAAGCGTCCTGCATGGTATTGGACGTCGGGCACTCAGACCATCCTCATGGAGTTGGTTTCTAACCGTTTGTTCAGACACACGCACGATTGTGGCCTGCTGGAGGTCATTTTGCAGGGCGCTGGCAGTGCTCCTTCTGTTCTTCCTTGCACAAAGGCGGAGGTAGCGGTCCTGCTGCTGGGTGTAATAATTAATTATAGGGGATAACTCAGGAGACTCTTTGCGTGGAACAAGACAACTACAGGACACAGTTTTATAAGTGGTAAAGTCTATATTATCACACGGTGATTCAAACAGGTGCAGAGAGAAACTCAAGTCCACAACACTTGGAGTAAATATTAAATGCAGCTTAGCAGTCTATAGGAAACTTCAGAGGAAAATGCAATCACGCAGAAAGTCTATGAAGCACAATTATTCTTGAGGATACTTGACACGAATAAGTCCTTGCTTAGCCCAAAACACAGATAGATATGCTTATAAGGCAGTTCAAATAATATCTTAGCTCAACCAGGGAGGCCTGGGTAATAGTCTCAGGTTCTTGAAGAGCAGCAACAGCTTACATGTCCAGCAAATGCAGATGGAAGTAAACACGAGCAGCAGATGAAGGAGGATTACTGGAACTGGTGTATGCAACAGGAACTCAGAGCAGAGTAGCAGGATAACCTCACAGGAGCAGGTATATAGCCAGGGAGTCACGAGAGGTCAGGAGCTGGATGCAAGGCAGAATACTCTAGCACAGACTGAAGGCTGGGGTGGAGTTTTATAGCAGGAAGACACAGTGCACATGAGACCAAAGACGCCATCTTGGAAAAGGGCAGTAATGCACCAAAGGTAATAAAAAATGTTCAGAGTCCTGACATTACTCCCTCCTTAGAAACGGCCTCAGGACGATCCTGGACCTGGTTTCTCAGGGAATCTCTGATGAAAACGAGAAATCTTCTGTTGGGCATTGATGTTTTCCACAGGTTCCCAAGAATCTTCCTCAGGGGGATATCCCTGCCATCTTATCAGATATTGGAGCCGATTCCTGCGAATCCTGGAATCAACAATTTCCTCCACCACAAATTGTTCTTGCCCATCAATCACCACAGGCTGCGGAGATGGCACAACACGTCCCTGGAAGGTATTAGGAGATACAGGCTTTAGTAAAGATACATGAAAAACTGGGTGTACCTTCATAGTCCTAGGCAGCTTCAGATGGCAGGCCACAGAGCTCACAATACCGTTGATCTTGAAAGGGCCAATGAATTTCTGTCCAAGTTTTTGTGAAGGAATGTTTAACTTCAGATTCTTAGTTGCTAACCACACGGAATCTCCTACCTTGAACATGGGTGCAGGTTTACGGAATCTATCAGCTGATCTCTTATAACGTTCTTGAGCTGTGGTCAGGGATTCCTTCAGAACCTCCAGATTTTGCCTCATCGCAGTCAGCCTTTCCTCCACTGCCGGAACCGGAGAATTAATTGGAGACCTAGGTAAGATACACGGATGATAACCCAGATTGGCAAAGAAAGGTGTAAATTTAGTGGAGGCGCTCTGAGAATTGTTGTATGATAATTCGGCTAACGGCAGCAACTCCAACCAATCATCCTGGAGATGGCTGACATAGCATCTTAGATATTGTTCCAGTGTCTGGTTGGTACGCTCAGTCTGACCATTTGTCTGGGGATGGTAAGCAGAAGAGAGACAGACATTAATATTGAGTGCAGAGCAAAACCCCTTCCAGAATCTTGAAGTGAACTGCACTCCACGGTCAGAGATGATCTCATCTGGAACCCCATGCAACCGAAAGACATTCTGTCTAACCAAGTTCCCTGTATCTTTAGCTGAGGGGAGGCCGGTGCATGGAACAAAATGAGCAGCTTTAGTCAGGCGATCAACTACCACCATGATTGTATTCACGCCCCCTGATGTAGGCAGCTCCACAATAAAGTCCATTGATATAGACCCCCAAGGGCGGGACGGAACAGGTAATGGTTGTAGAAGACCCGTAGGTGCCACATGAGGAGTCTTGTAACGAGCACATACCACCCAAGAGAGAACATAGTCCTTGGTATTCTTCAGGCAAGTTGGCCACCAGAAGAATAGGCTCAGGAACTCTTTTGTCTTCTGTACCCCCCCTGTGACCAGCCAACTTGGAGTCATGTACCAACTTGAGGATCTGCAGACGGATGACCTCAGGGACGTAGATATGTCGATCTCTGAACCACATGCCACCCTTAAAGACAAGATTAATATCCACAGGTGGGTTGGCCAGAAATACACCACCGTCATAGGCCTCCCTGCACTCCTTCCACAAGTCCTGATCGTGGATAACTCCGATGAAATTGGCCTCAGATAGAATGGTCTTGGACGGGGCTCCAGGTGCGGAATCCGCAGCATGGATTCGGGATAAAGCATCAGCCTTCCCATTACGAAAACCTGGACGGTACGAGATAACAAAGTTAAATTGATTTAAAAATAAGTTCCAACGAGCCTGATGAGGAGAAAGACATCTAGCGGATCTAAGGAACTCTAAATTGCGATGGTCAGTTAGCACTATGATCTGTTGTGCAGCTCCTTGCAGATGATGCCTCCATTCTTTGAAAGCCGCAATAATAGCCAGCAATTCCTTGTCTCCCACAACATAATTCTTCTCTGCTGGGGTCAGTCTACGTGAAAAGAAAGCACAAGGACGTAGCAGACCCTTCTCTTCAGTTCTTTGGGAGAGAATAGCCCCCAAAGCATTATCAGAAGCGTCCACCTCCACAATGAAAGAAAGTGTTGGATTTGGGTGTATCAACAGCGGTGCTGATATGAAACAGATCTTAAGCCGATCAAAAGCTTCTTGAGCCTGTGATGACCACTTAAAGGGCTTTTCCTTCTTTGTCAAGGAAGTAATGGAACGGACAATATCAGAAAAATTTCGAATGAAGCGTCTGTAGAAATTTGCAAAACCAATAAAACGTTGGACCTCCTTAACGTTTTTGGGTACCGGCCAGTCAAGGATAGCCTGAATTTTACCAGATTCCATGTTCAGCCCCTGGGGAGAGAAGATATAACCTAAGAACTGTATCTTAGAACGATGGAACTCGCATTTCTCCGGCTTAATATACAGATGGTTCTCTTTCAGACGTCTTAAAACAGTTTTGACATGTCCTTCATGTTCCTGTAGAGGGTCAGAAAAGATTAGTATATCGTCCAAATAGAGCACTACAAACTGGTCCAACAAATCTCTGAAAATGTCATTTGCAAGGTGTTGAAACGTTGCAGGGGCGTTACAAAGCCCGAAGGGCATCACAAGAGATTCAAAGTGTCCATACCGGCATCTGAATGCTGTCTTCCACTCATCCCCTGGGTGAATACGCACCAAATTATAAGCCCTACGAAGATCCAGTTTAGAGAACACCTTAGCATGGCGGACTCTTTCCAGTAATTCGGGAATCAGAGGCAAAGGGTAACGGTTTCATATGGTTACCTTATTGAGTTCCCGATAGTCAACACAGGGTCTCAGGGTCCCATCCTTCTTCTTTACAAAAAAGATAGGTGCCCCTGCTGGTGAGGAAGAAGGACGTATGAAGCCTTTGGCCAGATTTTCATCAATATACTCCTTTAAGGCTTGAAGCTCAGGTGCCGCCAAAGGGTATACGTTACCAAAAGGAATAGCAGCCCCAGCCTGTACATGTGGTTCCGTAGCCGTGGACTCAGGGACAGCTTCTGTTAACGCTGAGTTGCTCCTTGTTGGAAAGATAATCTCCTTGGTCTCCCAGTTTATAATTGGGTTCTGAGAACGCAACCAAGGAATGCCTAAAATCACAGGAAAATGAGAAGAAATTAGCAAGAAAGAAAGTTGCTCCTGATGATTAGGCTCCAACAAAATTTCAAGGGGTACGGTCTCCTGATCCACAGGCCCAGAGATTAAAGGTGACCCATCCACTGTTTCCATGGTAATTGGAGAGGCTCTTTGCTGAATTTCAATACCATGTTCCTTGGCAAATCCGATATCCATGAAATTGCCACCTGCACCAGAGTCAATCATAGCTGCACTGGAAATCCACTGTCCTGAACACAGGATCTTAATAGGGAGAGAACAGTGAGAGTTCTTTTCCTTAAGCTCCTTGGGGGGTGAAGTCATATAAAGTGAATGGAATACAGCGTTTAAAGGCAGGCTACATTCAGAGATGTCAGATTCATCATCACAGTTGTCATACTCCCCTACTGATGCTAGCACCTTGTTAGGCCGTCTAGGACACTTAGGACAATTGATCAAGAAGTGGTCAGACTGGCCGCAGTAGAAACATAGACTTTCACGAAGGCGATGCTCCCGGCGCTCATTGATCTCGCGCCTCTGAACGGAATCAATTTGCGTGGGCACCTCCTCCAACTCCCGAGATGTTTTACCTGCAGGCTCTTTGGAAGGAAGGGAAAAGTTAGAAATACGGTTATATGCAGCAAACTTCTCCTGCCTGCGCTCAGTAAGGCGAATGTCAATGCGCACACAATGCTGTATAAATGTCTCTAGCTCTTGTGGTGACTCAGAGCGAGCTAGTTCATCTTTTACAATACTAAACAGACCCCTTTTAAAAATAGGCAATTGTGCATAACTGTCCCAATTGGTATCTACCGCTAATCTGAATTCAGTAGCATACTCAATAACAGAATGTTTTGCCTGGCGTAAAGACAATAAAGCAGATTCAGCGGTTGCACGGCGATTAGGATCATCAAACATTAATGCCATAGCGGCCAAGAAATCATCCAGGTTATTTAACCGTGGGTCATGAGACTCAATCATCGGATTCGCCCAGGCAAGCGCTCGTGCGGTCAGCAGCATTATTACACACAATACTTTGGATCTATCATGTAGGAAAACGGTCAGCATGCACATCAAAATATAGCATACATTGATTCACAAAGCCACGAAATTTGTCGTGATCACCATTAAATCTGAATGGGGGCAACTTAGGTGGGCTAGCTGGTGGCGGTTGCCCTGAGGGAAAAGTTGCTTGTGTAGCTATTTGTGTGCTTATGTCCTGAAAAGCCCGTCCATACTGGGACTCTATGCCAGCAAGTTTGTTTTCCTGGGCTGCCATGCGGGTGCTTAAGTCCTGCAAAGTCTGTCCAAACACTTGTTGATTGTGTTCAAAGCTTCCAAACTTCTTTTGCAGACCTTCCACATCTTTCTGCAGTGATCTCATTATGGAAAACACCTGCTCTAGTCTGCTTTCTGCAGTCATTGTTCTAGCAGTCTCCTTTTTTTTTTTAGGCTAGAGTATCCTGTAATAATTATAGGGGATAACTCAGGAGACTCTCTGCGTGGAACAAGACAACTACAGGACACAGTTTTATAAGTGGTAAAGTCTATATTATCACACGGTGATTCAAACAGGTGCAGAGAGAAACTCAAGTCCACAACACGTGGAGTAAATATTAAATGCAGCTTAGCAGTCTTTAGGAAACTTCAGAGGAAAATGCAATCACGCAGAAAGTCTATGAAGCACAATTATTCTTGAGGATACTTGACACGAACAAGTCCTTGCTTAGCCCAAAACACAGACAGATATGCTTATAAGGCAGTTCAAATAATATCTTAGCTCAACCAGGGAGGCCTGGGTAATAGTCTCAGGTTCTTGCAGAGCAGCAACAGCTTACATGTCCAGCAAATGCAGATGGAAGTAAACACGAGCAGCAGATGAAGGAGGATTACTGGAACTGGTGTATGCAGCAGGAACTCAGAGCAGAGTAGCAGGATAACCCCACAGGTTGACAGGAGCAGGTATATAGCCAGGAAGTCACCAGAGGTCAGGAGCTGGATGCAAGGCAGAATACTGTAGCACAGACTGAAGGCTGGGGTGGAGTTTTATAGCAGGAAGACACAGTGCACATGAGACCAATGACGCCATATTGGAAAAGGGCAGTAATGCACCAAAGGTAATAAAAAATGATCAGAGTCCTGACACTGGGTTGTTGCTTTCCTACGGCCCCCTCCACATCTCCTGGTGTACTGGTGTTGAGGGAGGATCTAAAGTGATCCTTCACAGTTAACTCAGTGATTTCCAAATTAACCTACAGGGCGTTGCCGGCAACTGAAAATGACCAGACGGAGACGTATGTCTCTGTATGGGGGATCGAGCAGATCTCTGGGCCCCTGTTTATTGTGTATCACTTTTTATTATCATAGAAATTATACTTCAACCAATCAGCATAAGAACACGCTCACAGTTCATAACCTATAAGAATGCAGGAAAAACTTAACCCATGAGGATACAGAAAAACCGGAAACTACATATATGGTCGTGTCTTCTTGGCATAGAAAAACACATACTAACAGGTGCTTCAGAGTCTTACGTAGCGATACACCCCCGAGTCCATTCCCTGGCTCGAGTCAGAACACTCAAGGTCTTTATACCAATTATGAACCATAGCCTAGTTGAATAACAGGCTTGTGAACAACAAGATAAAGTTACTTCACGGCAGCTATAACCTTTTACCTAATTAAATAACAGAATTTATCTTTAAGCAACAAGAAAATGGAGTCCAAAGCACAAAATGGAGAATCTTTCTTAATTTGTCCCTTCACACTGGCCTGTCTCCTGGTAGTGCCTCCAGCCTCTGGACACTACGCTGACAGACACAGCAAACCTTCTTGCCACAGCTCTCATTGATGTGTCATCCTGGATGAGCTGCACTTCCTGAGCCACTTGTGTGGGTTGTAGGGTCTGTCTCATGCTACCACGAGTGTGAAAGCACAACCAACATTCAAAAGTGACCAAAACATCAGCCAGAAAGCATTCGTACTGAGATGTGGTCTGTGGTCCCCACCTGCAGAACCACTGCTTTATTGAGGGTGTCTTGATAATTGCCAATAATTTCCATCTATTGTCTATTCCATTTGCACAACAGCATGTGAAATTGATTGTCAATCAGTGTTGCTTCCTAAGTGGACAGTTTGGTTTCACAGAAGTTTGACTTACTTGGAGTTATATTCTGTTGTTTAAGTGTTCCCTTTATTTTTTTGAGCAGTGTATATACATACACCACAGTGTCACTTATATAACGTATACAGACCATTAGCAGTATTGCCTATATAATGTATATAGACTGCTGAATATACAATATATGTATATGTATGTATATATATATATATATATATATATATAGGCACTACTGCTACTGATGTGTATATTTGTTATATACAGGTGATACTTCTGTGTATTATATGTATATGTATGTACACACACAGCAGTAACATCTGCAGTACAGACCAAAAGTTTGGACACACCTTCTCATTTAAAGATTTTTCTGTATTTTCATGACTATAAAAATTGTACATTCACACTGAAGGCATCAAAACTATGAATTAACACATGTGGAATTATATACTTAATAAAAAAAAGTGTGAAACAACTGAAATTATGTCTTATATTGTAGGTTCTTCAAAGTAGCCACCTTTTGCTTTGATGACTGCTTTGGACACTCTTGGCATTCTCTTGATGAGCTTCAAGAGGTAGTCTCCGGGAATGGTTTTCTCCTGTTCTGTATATATACACTGCACAGTACCACTCTTTCTGTCCTGTGTATATATATATATATATATATATATATATATATATATATATATATATATATATATATATATACAGTGGGGCAAAAAAGTATTTAGTCATTCAGCAATAGTGCAAGTTCCACCACTTAAAAAGATGAGAGGCGTCTGTAATTTACATCATAGGTAGACCTCAACTATGGGAGACAAACTGAGAAAAAAAAATCCAGAAAATCACATTGTCTGTTTTTTTATCATTTTATTTGCATATTATGGTGGAAAATAAGTATTTGGTCAGAAACAAAATTTCATCTCAATACTTTGTAATATATCCTTTGTTGGCAATGACAGAGGTCAAACGTTTTCTGTAAGTCTTCACAAGGTTGCCACACACTGTTGTTGGTATGTTGACCCATTCCTCCATGCAGATCTCCTCTAGAGCAGTGATGTTTTTGGCTTTTCGCTTGGCAACACGGACTTTCAACTCCCTCCAAAGGTTTTCTATAGGGTTGAGATCTGGAGACTGGCTAGGCCACTCCAGGACCTTGAAATGCTTCTTACGAAGCCACTCCTTCGTTGCCCTGGCGGTGTGCTTTGGATCATTGTCATGTTGAAAGACCCAGCCACGTTTCATCTTCAATGCCCTTGCTGATGGAAGGAGGTTTGCACTCAAAATCTCACGATACATGGCCCCATTCATTCTTTCATGTACCCGGATCAGTTGTCCTGGCCCCTTTGCAGAGAAACAGCCCCAAAGCATGATGTTTCCACCACCATGCTTTACAGTAGGTATGGTGTTTGATGGATGCAACTCAGTATTCTTTTTCCTCCAAACACGACAAGTTGTGTTTCTACCAAACAGTTCCAGTTTGGTTTCACCAGACCATAGGACATTCTCCCAAAACTCCTCTGGATCATCCAAATGCTCTCTAGCAAACTTCAGACGGGCCCGGACATGTACTGGCTTAAGCAGTGGGACACGTCTGGCACTGCAGGATCTGAGTCCATGGTGGTGTAGTGTGTTACTTATGGTAGGCCTTGTTACATTGGTACCAGCTCTCTGCAGTTCATTCACTAGGTCCCCCCGCGTGGTTCTGGGATTTTTGCTCACCGTTCTTGTGATCATTCTGACCCCACGGGGTGGGATTTTGCGTGGAGCCCCAGATCGAGGGAGATTATCAGTGGTCTTGAATGTCTTCCATTTTCTAATTATTGCTCCCACTGTTGATTTCTTCACTCCAAGCTGGTTGGCTATTGCAGATTCAGTCTTCCCAGCCTGGTGCAGGGCTACAATTTTGTTTCTGGTGTCCTTTGACAGCTCTTTGGTCTTCACCATAGTGGAGTTTGGAGTCAGACTGTTTGAGGGTGTGCACAGGTGTCTCTTTATACTGATAACAAGTTTAAACAGGTGCCATTACTACAGGTAATGAGTGGAGGAAAGAGGAGACTCTTAAAGAAGAAGTTACAGGTCTGTGAGAGCCAGAAATCTTGATTGTTTGTTTCTGACCAAATACTTATTTTCCACCATAATATGCAAATAAAATGATAAAAAAACAGACAATGTGATTTTCTGGATTTTTATTTCTCAGTTTGTCTACCATAGTTGAGGTCTACCTATGATGTAAATTACAGACGCCTCTCATCTTTTTAAGTGGTGGAACTTGCACTATTGCTGAATGACTAAATACTTTTTTGCCCCACTGTATATATATATACACTCACCGGCCACTTTATTAGGTACACCTGTCCAACTTCTTGTTAACACTTAATTTCTAATCAGCCAATCACATGGCGGCAACTCAGTGCATTTAGGCATGTAGACATGGTCAAGACAATCTCCTGCAGTTCAAACCGAGCATCAGTATGGGGAAGAAAGGTGATTTGAGTGCCTTTGAACGTGGCATGGTTGTTGGTGCCAGAAGGGCTGGTCTGAGTATTTCAGAAACTGCTGATCTACTGGGATTTTCACGCACAACCATCTCTAGGGTTTACAGAGAATGGTCCGAAAAAGAAAAAAAATCCAGTGAGCGGCAGTTCTGTGGGCGGAAATGCCTTGTTGATGCCAGAGGTCAGAGGAGAATGGGCAGACTGGTTCGAGCTGATAGAAAGGCAACAGTGACTCAAATCGCCACCCGTTACAACCAAGGTAGGCCTAAGAGCATCTCTGAACGCACAGTGCGTCGAACTTTGAGGCAGATGGGCTACAGCAGCAGAAGACCACACCGGGTACCACTCCTTTCAGCTAAGAACAGGAAACTGAGGCTACAATTTGTACAAGCTCATCGAAATTGGACAGTAGAAGATTGGAAAAACGTTGCTTGGTCTGATGAGTCTCGATTTCTGCTGCGACATTCGGATGGTAGGGTCAGAATTTGGCGTAAACAACATGAAAGCATGGATCCATCCTGCCTTGTATGGAGCATCTTTGGGATGTGCAGCCGACAAATCTGCGGCAACTGTGTGATGCCATCATGTCAATATGGACCAAAATCTCTGAGGAATGCTTCCAGCACCTTGTTGAATCTATGCCACGAAGAAATGAGGCAGTTCTGAAGGCAAAAGGGGGTCCAACCCGTTACTAGCATGGTGTACCTAATAAAGTGGCCGGTGAGTGTATATATATATATACACTGCACAGTACCACGCCTCCTGTCTTGTATATATACACTGCACAGTACCACTGCTCCTTTCCTCTATATATACACTGCAGAGTACCACTCGTCCTGTCCTGTGTATATACACTGCACAGTACCACTTCTCCTGTCCTGTATATATACACTGCACAGTACCACTCCTCCTGTCCTATATATATACACTGCAGAGTACCGCTTCTCCTGTCCTTTGAATATACACTGCACAGTGCAACTGCTCATGTACTGTGTATATACACTGCACAGTACCACTTCTCCTGTCCTGTAAATATACGCTGCACAGCACTAGTCCTCCTGTCCTAAATATATACACTGCACAGTACCACTCCTCCTGTCCTGTATATATACACTGCACAGGACCACTTCTTCTGTCCTGTGTATATACACTGCACAGTACCACTTCTGTTCTATATATTGTAGGGGTTTCACTCACTCAGGTGCGACGGCTGACACTTAGGAGGCAGGTTCCAACAAAAGTTCAAAAGGTTTATTGCTCCATAAACCAGTTAACATAAACAGAAAACAAATAGCCTTTAGCTCAGGCAAAGGAAAAAAACAAGTGTCCATTCCTTCAGGCTCAGTCCTGGAGCCTTAACACACTCTGGAGGCTAGCACCTCCACACATATCTCTTGTGTTAAGCATTAGGCTTTCTTTAATAGGTCTAACCACACCCAGAACCCATCACATGATCAGACATGTGGTTGTGACATCACCACAGGTCCTGACACACATATAGGTGTCATGATTCCCCAATGGCATGGGAACATCAGAAGCACAAAATAACAGACTAGCTCTCGGGTGATGGAAACTCAAGCTGACCGTGACCTAAATCTACCACACAACTAACAGTAGCCAGGGAGCATTCCTACGGCTGCCTAAATGCCACGCGCCATCCGGAGAACTAACTACGCCTGGAAGAGGAAGGAACAGACCTGGCTTACCTCTAGTGAAATTCCCCAAAGATGATAGTAGCCCCCACATATATTAACGGTGAGTTCAGAGGAAAAGACATACACAGTATGAAGGTAGATTTAGCAAAGCGAGGTCCACTTACTAGATAGAGGAAGGATACAAAAGAGGACTTCACGGTCAGCTGAAAAACCCTTTCAAAAACCCATCCTGAGATTACTTTAAGACTCCTGTGTCAACTCATGACACAGGAGTGGCAATTTCAGTCCACAAGAGCTTCCAGTAACAGGGAATGACAAAACTGTAAACTGGACAAAAAATACAAAACAAAAAGGACAAGAGTCCACATAGCTGATAAGCAGACTAGTAGCAGGAACATGCAACTGAATGACTCAGGTTACAATGATGACCGGCAAGGAAGTGACTGGAGAGCAAGGCTAAATAGGGAACTCCCAAAACTGATGGAAACAGGTGAGCTGAGGGAGAAAAGCACACACAAGCCTCCAGTACCACCAGCCACCACCAGGGGAGCCCAAAAAGCGGATCACAACAGTACCCCCCCTTAAGGAGGGGGCACCGAACCCTCACAAGAACCGCCAGGGCGACCTGGATGAGCCCTATGAAAGGCACGAACCAAATCCGAGGCATGAACATCAGAGGCAGTTACCCAAGAATTATCTTCCTGACCATAGCCCTTCCACTTAACCAGATACTGGAGTGACCGCCTGGAAATACGGGAGTCCAAGATCTTCTCTATAACGTACTCCAATTCACCCTCAACCAGCACAGGAGCAGGAGGCTCAGCAGAAGGAACCACCGGCACCTCGTATCTCCGCAACAACGACCGATGGAACACATTATGGATAGCGAAAGATGCCGGGAGGTCCAAACGAAAGGAAACAGGGTTAATAATCTCCAAAATCCTATAGGGACCGATGAACCTAGGCTTAAATTTAGGAGAAGAAACCCTCATTGGGACAAAACGGGAAGACAACCACACCAAGTCCCCAACACGAAGGCGAGGACCAACCCGACGCTGGCGGTTAGCAAACCGCTGAGTCCTCTCCTGGGACAAATTCAAATTGTCCACCACTTGTCCCCAAATCCGATTCAACCGATCCACCACAGCATCTACTCCAGGACAATCCGAAGATTCCACCTGACCAGAAGAAAAACGGGGATGAAACCCCGAATTGCAAAAGAAAGGGGAAACCAAAGTGGCAGAACTAGCCCGATTATTAAGAGCAAACTCCGCCAACGGCAAAAATTCAACCCAATCATCCTGATCCGCAGACACAAAACACCTCAAATACGTCTCCAAAGTTTGATTAGTTTGCTCCGTCTGGCCATTAGTCTGAGGATGGAAGGCAGACGAAAAAGACAAATCAATGCCCAACCTGGCACAGAATGCCCGCCAAAATCTAGAAACGAACTGGGTACCCCTATCAGAAACGATATTTTCAGGAATACCATGCAAGCGAACCACATTTTGAACAAACAAAGGAACCAACTCAGACGAGGAAGGCAACTTCGGTAATGGCACCAAATGAACCATCTTAGAAAAATGGTCACACACCACCCAGATAACAGACATCCTCTGAGAGACAGGAAGATCAGAAATAAAGTCCATAGAGATGTGCGTCCAAGGCCTCTTTGGAATAGGCAAGGGCAACAACAACCCACTAGCCCTAGAACAACAAGGCTTGGCCCGAGCACACACATCACAAGACTGCACAAAAACACGCACATCTCGAGACAGAGATGGCCACCAGAAGGATCTAGCCACCAAATCCCTGGTACCAAAAATTCCAGGATGACCCGCCAGCATAGAAGAATGAACCTCCGAGATGACTCTACTGGTCCAATCATCAGGAACAAACAGTCTACCAGGTGGACAGCGATCAGGTCTATCCGCCTGAAACTCTTGCAAAGCACGTCGCAGATCTGGGGAAATAGCGGATAATATCACCCCATCCTTAAGGATACCTGTAGGTTCCGAATCACCCGGGGAATCAGGCTCAAAACTCCTAGAAAGGGCATCCGCCTTCACATTCTTAGAACCTGGTAGATATGAGACCACAAAATTAAACCGAGAGAAAAACAACGACCAGCGCGCCTGTCTAGGATTCAGGCGCCTGGCAGACTCAAGGTAAATCAGATTCTTGTGATCAGTCAAAACCACCACCTGATGTCTAGCACCCTCAAGCCAATGACGCCACTCCTCAAATGCCCACTTCATGGCTAAAAGCTCCCGATTACCGATATCATAATTTCTTTCGGCGGCCGAAAATTTTCGAGAAAAGAACGCACAAGGTCTCATCACTGAGCAATCGGAACTTTTCTGCGACAAAACCGCCCCCGCTCCGATCTCGGAAGCATCGACCTCAACCTGAAAGGGGAGAGAGACATCGGGCTGGCGCAACACAGGGGCAGACGAAAAGCGGCGCTTAAGTTCCCGAAAGGCCTCCACAGCGGCAGAGGACCAATTGGCAACATCTGCACCCTTCTTAGTCAAATCCGTAAGAGGCTTAGCAACACCAGAAAAACCAGTTATAAATCGACGATAAAAATTAGCAAAGCCCAAGAATTTCTGAAGACCCTTTAGAGAAGTAGGCTGCGTCCAGTCACAAATAGCCCGAACCTTGACAGGGTCCATCTCAACAGAAGAAGGGGAAAAAATGTACCCCAAAAAAGAAATCTTTTGAACCCCAAAAACACACTTAGAACCCTTTACACACAGAGAATTCTCCCGCAAGACCTGAAAAACCCTCCTGACCTGCTGAACATGAGACTCCCAGTCCTCAGAAAAAATCAAAATATCGTCCAAATACACAATCATAAATTTATCCAGATATTCACGGAAAATATCATGCATAAAGGACTGAAAAACTGAAGGTGCATTAGAAAGGCCGAAAGGCATCACCAAATACTCAAAGTGGCCCTCAGGCGTATTAAATGCGGTTTTCCACTCATCCCCTTGCTTAATTCGCACCAAATTATACACCCCCCGGAGATCAATCTTGGAGAACCACTTAGCCCCCCTTATACGAGCAAACAAATCAGTAAGCAGCGGCAACGGATACTGATATTTGACTGTAATTTTATTCAGGAGTCGATAATCAATACAAGGCCTCAGCGAGCCATCCTTTTTAGAGACAAAGAAAAACCCAGCTCCTAAAGGTGACGAAGAAGGACGAATATGTCCCTTTTCCAGGGACTCCTTAACATACTCTCGCATGGCAGCATGCTCAGGTACAGATAGGTTAAACAAACGACCCTTTGGAAATTTACTGCCTGGAATCAGATCTATGGCGCAATCACACTCTCTGTGGGGAGGGAGAGAACCAATTTTAGGCTCCTCAAAAATATCACGATAATCAGACAAAAATGCCGGAATCTCAGAGGGAATAGATGACGAGATAGAAACCAAAGGTATGTCCCCATGAGCCCCCCGACATCCCCAGCTTAACACAGACATAGTTTTCCAGTCCAGTACTGGGTTATGAGATTGTAACCATGGTAATCCAAGCACTAAAACATCATGTAGATTATGCAACATGAGGAAGCGAATCACCTCCTGATGGTCTGGAGTCATACGCATAGTCACTTGTGTCCAGAACTGTGGTCTATTACAAGCCAGAGGTGTAGAATCTATACCCTTTAGAGGTATAGGAACTTCCAGAGGCTCCAAATCAAACCCACAGCGCCTGGCGAAGGACCAATCCATGAGACTCAGAGCGGCGCCAGAGTCCACATAGGCATCCACAGTAATAACTGATAATGAACAAATCAGAGTTACAGACAGAAGAAATTTAGACTGTAAAGTGCCAATAGAAACAGACTTGTCAACCTTCCTAGTACGTTTAGAGCATGCTGATATAACATGCGCGGAATCACCACAGTAGAAGCACAAGCCATTTTTGCGCCTATAATTCTGCCGCTCGCTTCTTGACAGAATTCTGTCACATTGCATTTTCTCTGGCATCCCTTCAGAAGATACCGCCAAATGGTGCACGGGTTTGCGCTCCCGCAAACGCCGATCAATCTGAATCGCCATTGTCATGGACTCATTCAGACCTGTGGGCGTTGGAAACCCCACCATGACATCCTTAACGGCATCAGAAAGGCCCTCTCTGAAATTTGCCGCTAGGGCACACTCATTCCACTGAGTAAGCACAGACCATTTACGAAATTTTTGGCAGTATATCTCAGCTTCATCTTGCCCTTGAGACAGGGCTATTAAAGCTTTTTCAGCTTGAATCTCCAAATTAGGTTCCTCATACAGCAACCCTAAAGCCAGAAAAAACGCATCCACATTGAGCAACGCAGGATCCCCTGGTGTCAATGAAAATGCCCAATTTTGAGGGTCACCTCGCAGCAAAGAAATCACAATCTTAACCTGCTGAACAGGATCTCCAGAGGAGTGAGGTCTGAGAGAAAGGAATAATTTACAATTACATTTGAAATTCAGAAACCCGAGATCTATCTCCGGAAAATACCTCTGGTGTAGGAATCTTAGGTTCAGAAATAGGAGTATGTATAACATAATCTTGTAAATCCTGAACCTTCGTACCAAGATTATTAAAACCTGCAGCCAAACTCTGAGGGTCCATCCTTAAACCGGAGAGATCAGAGCCATTCAAGGGTTAGAAGGAGAGAAAGGCAAGGCTGTAAATAGAGCAGAAATACAACTGAGCCAACTAAGTAGCAAACATGAGAGGGAAAAAAAAAAAAAAAAATCTACAGACTTCTTTTACTCTCCTTTCTTCTGCCAATTACTTTAACAGCGGCCGGTCATACTGTCATGATTCCCCAATGGCATGGGAACATCAGAAGCACAAAATAACAGACTAGCTCTCGGGTGATGGAAACTCAAGCTGACCGTGACCTAAATCTACCACACAACTAACAGTAGCCAGGGAGCATTCCTACGGCTGCCTAAATGCCACGCGCCAGCCGGAGAACTAACTACGCCTGGAAGAGGAAGGAACAGACCTGGCTTACCTCTAGTGAAATTCCCCAAAGATGATAGTAGCCCCCACATATATTAACGGTGAGTTCAGAGGAAAAGACATACACAGTATGAAGGTAGATTTAGCAAAGCGAGGTCCACTTACTAGATAGAGGAAGGATACAAAAGAGGACTTCACGGTCAGCTGAAAAACCCTTTCAAAAACCCATCCTGAGATTACTTTAAGACTCCTGTGTCAACTCATGACACAGGAGTGGCAATTTCAGTCCACAAGAGCTTCCAGTAACAGGGAATGACAAAACTGTAAACTGGACAAAAAATACAAAACAAAAAGGACAAGAGTCCACTTAGCTGATAAGCAGACTAGTAGCAGGAACATGCAACTGAATGACTCAGGTTACAATGATGACCGGCAAGGAAGTGACTGGAGAGCAAGGCTAAATAGGGAACTCCCAAAACTGATGGAAACAGGTGAGCTGAGGGAGAAAAGCACACACAAGCCTCCAGTACCACCAGCCACCACCAGGGGAGCCCAAAAAGCGGATCACAACATATAGGTAGCTATGGTTACATCACAGCGGCAAGCCATCTATGTGACACATATCTCCCGTCGATTGGACACCCTTTAGCCATGCTACATACCTCCCCCCTCTGCCTAAAGCAGTGGGGTTTGGCACTTTCCCCCACTAGACAAGGGATTCTTGACAGGGCATCAGCATTACCGTGCAGCTTTCCGGCCCTATGTTCCACATGGAAACAGAAGTCCTGCAGGGCTAAAAACCAACAGGTGACCCTAGCATTTCTACCCTTCGTTTCCCTCATCCACCTAAGTGGGGCATGGTCGGATATCAGTCTAAATTTACGTCCCAGCAGATAGTACCATAATGTGTCTACCGCCCATTTTATGGCCAAGCACTCCTCAACAACTGAGTAGTTCTTTTCAGACGAGGACAGCTTCCTACTCAGATAGAGAACAGGATGCTCCTCCCCATGTAGTTCTTGGGAAAGGACTGCTCCTACCCCAACATCTGAGGCATCTGTCTGAAGAATAAACTTTTTCTTGAAGTTTGGGGCCATCAGTACGGGTTGCTTACACAAAGCCTCTTTCATTTCTTGGAAGGCTGACTCTGTTTCTTCGGACCACTTAACCATTACTGACTTTGTCCCTTTTAGCAGGTCAGTCAGAGGCGCAGCCATCGTGGCGAAGTTTGGGATGAACCTCCTGTAATATCCCACGATTCCCAGGAAGGCTTTAACTTGCTTCTTGGAAACTGGTTTTGGCCATGTTTGAATTGCCTCCACTTTACTGATTTGGGGTTTTATTTCTCCATGACCCACTATATATCCAAGGTACTTAGCTTCTTCTTTACCCAAGGCACACTTCTTCGGGTTTATTGTAAATCCGGCCTCTCTTATAGCATCAAACACCGCTTGGACCTTTTCCAGATGACTCTCCCAGTCCGGGCTAAAGATGACGATATCATCCAGGTAGGCAGCAGCGTATGCCTTATGGGGTGCAAGGATTCTATCCATAGCCCTCTGGAAGGTTGCCGGAGCTCCCTGTAGGCCAAACGGCATCCGGACATACTGGAAACATCCATCTGGTGTAGAAAACGCCGTCTTCTCCTTGGCTTCCTGAGCCATGGGGATCTGCCAATACCCCTTCGTCAAATCCACGGTGGTTATGTACCTGGCGGGCCCAAGCCTTTCGATGAGCTCATCAACACGGGGCATGGGATATGCATTGAACTTGGAGACCTCATTCAACTTCCTATAGCCATTGCAAAATCTCCACTCCCCATCAGGTTTTGGGACCTGGACAATTGGGCTCGTCCAACCGCTCTTGGATTCCTCAATGACTCCAAGCTTCAACATACGCTCCACTTCCTTGGAGATTACTTCTCGACGGGCCTCAGGAATTCGATAGGGTTTCATGTTCATGCGCACATGTGGCTCTGTCAGGACCTCATGCTCTATGACCTTCGTGTACCCAGGCAACTCAGAAAACAGGTCCCTGTTCTTCTGGAGTAACTCCCGGCACTGCTGTTTCTGGGCCTTCGATAGCGTCTCCGCTATAGTAACCCCTCCAACCTCACCTTCTGGGTTGCTTAGCAGAGATGGAGTTACTGCCGGCTCTCTATCTTGCCATGGCTTGATGAGGTTGACATGGTAGACTTGGATTGGTTTCCGTCTACCTGGTTGGTGAATATTATAGTTTACCTTACCAACCTTCTCTACGACCTCATATGGGCCTTGCCATTTGGCCAAGAACTTGTTCACCGTCGGAACTAACACAAGAACTCGGTCTCCCGGTTTGAACTGCCTAACTCTTGCAGACCGGTTGTAGACCCTGGCCTGAGCTTCTTGTGCCTGGAGGAGGTGTTCTTTCACGATAGGCATCACCTTTGCAATCCTCTGCTGCATCAAGGCCACATGCTCAATGACGCTTCTGTGGGGCGTAACTTCGGCTTCCCAAGTTTCCTTGGCTATATCCAGGAGTCCTCTCGGATGTCGGCCATATAGAAGCTCAAACGGTGAGAACCCTGTGGAGGCCTGTGGAACTTCACGAATGGAAAACACCAGATATGGTAAGAGACAGTCCCAGTCTCTACCGTCTTTCTCTATAGCTTTTCTCAGCATGCTCTTCAGTGTTTTGTTAAATCTCTCAACAAGACCATCTGACTGGGGATGGTACACCGAGGTCCTCAACTGGGAGATTTTCAGGACTTTGCATAACTCCCTCATCACCTTGCTCATGAAAGGTGTCCCCTGGTCAGTCAGAATCTCCTTCGGCAGACCTGTCCGGGAAAACACATGGACCAACTCATGGGCTATACTCTTAGAGGAAGAATTTCTCAGAGGAATTGCCTCAGGATAGCGTGTGGCATAGTCCAGGATGACTAATATATACTGATGGCCCCGGGCTGATTTAACTAAGGGACCGACCAAGTCCATGGCAATTCTCTCGAACGGTACCTCAATAATTGGCAATGGCACAAGGGGGCTCCGGAAATGAGGAGTGGGGGCAGTTAGCTGACATGTAGGGCAAGACCTGCAATAGTTCACTATTTCCTGGTGACACCCAGGCCAATAGAACCTCTGCACAACCCGTTCCTGCGTTTTTTCCATCCCTAGGTGTCCACACAAGATGTGTGAATGGGCCATATCCAATACCTTCCGTCTATATGGACCCGGCACTATCAACTGCTCTATCAACTCCTCCCTCATTTTCGTGACTCGGTATAACAACTCCCCATTCATCAGAAAATGCGGAAATCTTGTGTCTGCCCCCGGCTCCTGTGCAACCCCATTAATAACTGTGACATTATTAAAGGCTTCCCTCAGAGTTGGGTCCCTATGTTGGGCAGTCCCCAAATTTTCACCGGTTACCTCTAACTCCAGAATGTCAGATGCAGGGGACACTTCCTCCTCATCCCCAACCAGGACACAAAAAGGAAACCTGTCTGTCTCTGGGTGTGGCGATACCTTTTTAGGGTTCATTGGTTCCCTACTCTTGCTAGGGACCTCGGAACCCTTACCCCACAAATCCCAAAACAAACAGAAATCCCGACCAATAATTATAGTGTGCAACAAGTCCCGAACAACACCGACTTCATGGGACTCAGTACCACACGCCGTTTCAATATCCACCCTGGCCATAGGGTAGTCCTTTGCATCACCATGTATGCACCACACGCCGACCTTCTTTCCCGGGAGCAGGTGGAGAGGGAAAGTGGCCCTCACCAGGGTCACTAAGCTCCCTGAGTCTAACAGCGCCATTGCTGCTCAACCGTTCACCTTTACAGAACACGCTTGAGGCCCCTCGTTGGGCGGAGAGTTCACACTGCAGGCTGGATATGCATAGTATGAACTACGGCGTCCCATGCTGCAGTCCATCTGCTCAGTGGTCTGGGAACAACGGGCAGCTATATGTCCTGGCCCGTTGCACCTCCAGCAAATAATATCACCCGTAGGGACCTTGGGCACCACCTCCCCCGCCCTTTGTGACCTTGGACGTGCCACCCCTTTTTGGGACTCAGCACCTTTCTTGGACCCCCAGTACGGCATGGGCTGCCTCCCAAAGGAGCCTTCCATCCCTTGGTATCTTTCGACCAGTCCGATCAGCTCGTCGGCATTCTGGGGATCACCCTGGGCAACCCAAGTCTGTATGGACCTCGGGAGGGAATGCACAAACCGATCCATCATCACCCGTTCTACCATCTGTGCAGGCGTAGAGGACTCTGGCTGCAGCCATTTCTGGATCAGGTGCAACAGGTCAAACATTTGGGAGCGAGGCGGTTTGTCCCGGTGATAGTCCCAGGAGTGAACTCGCTGTGCCCTAACAGTCAGTGTCACCCCCAAACGTGCGAGAACCTCGGCTTTCAATTTGTGATACTCCTTGGCATCCTGCAAGGTCAAATCATAGTATGCCTTCTGAGGTTCCCCCGTCAGGTAAGGCGCCAATACCTCTGCCCACTGTTCTGGCGGAAGTTCTTCCCTCTCAGCAACCCTCTCAAACACCGTCAGGAAGGCCTCAACATCTTCCCCAGGAGTCATTTTCTGCAATGCGCATCTTACCGTCTTCCGGACGTGGGTGTCATCAGCCAGACTGTAACAACTCTGCTGGCATCACGGCATGGCCTCACATCTCTCACACTATCTTACCCACTGCTCCAGGCCATGATGTGGTTTCTGTTTTATGCCAGCTCCATGTTCTGTGTCTCTGCTCTCTGCATGCTTCATGGCTTTGTGTATAGGGGGGCGGCGCCTGAACTCTCTGGTTCTTATAGCAATCAGGTGCATCTGTCTAATCTGTTCCTGACCAATTACCAAGAGGCCTCCAATATATAGTGCAGCTCCACCCAGTGTTCTGGGCCTGTGCAATGTGTTTGCTCAGTTAGGGTCTAGCTGCTGAGTTTGCCAGGCCTTGCTCTATGTTACTCCCTCGCTGGAGGCTCTACTCTGTATTTTTGCCTTGTTCTTGTTGTCCGCCCTCCAGGAGGCAGAATATCCTGGTCCCTGTGTCTTTGTCCTTGTGTCTTGTTCCATTGCCTTGTCTGTACTTAGTCTTATCTCTGTCTCCTTGTCTGTGGCTTCCTTCCCTGCTGTGTCTTTCCTTGTGTTCTCAGTCTGCTTACACTCTGCACTCTTGCAGCTCTGCCTGCTCTGTACCTTTGTGGCTTTTACCTCTGATCCGCACTCCTGCGGTTCCGCTCCGTTCTTCTCTGCTCCGCTCCCGTTGCTGTAAGAATCTTTCTGCAGCTCCCCTCCGCATTCCTTGCGGTTCTGCTCCGTTCATCTCTGCTCCGCTCCCGTTGCTGTTAGATTCCCTTTCTGCAGCTCCTCTTCGCATTCCTTGCGGTTCTGCTCCATTCATCTCTGCTCCGCTCCCGTTGCTGTAAGAATCTCTTTTTGCAGCTCCTCTCTGCATTCCTTGCAGTTCTGCTCCGTTCATCTCTGCTCCGCTCCCGTTGCTGTAAGAATCTCTTGCTGCAGCTCTTCTCCACATTCCTTGTGATTCTGCTCTGCTTTGCTTTTATTGCTGCACTATCTCTTGCTGCTCTACCTTTCCTATCCGCAGCCTTGCGGTTCTCTTCCTGTGTGAACAGGTCTCAACCTGTTCCTTCATTCTCCCTTCCTTCTGGTTTATTTCCATGCCTACATCTCCTGTGTGAACAGGTCCCACCTGATCCTTCATACCTGTTCCTTCATATTTCATATCCGTTCCCGCACCACCTGTGTGAACAGGCCCCTACCTGTTCCTCCTAACTACATATCCGTACCTGCATCTCTAGTGTGAACAGGTCCCTACCTGTTCCTTCATACACCACATCAACCAGTCCTGTGTTCTCTGCCGTGCCTGCCAATCCAGTGTTCCTGCCAATCCCGTGTTCCTGCCAGCCCTACCGTTCCTGCCGTGCCTTCCAGTCCTGTGTTTCCTGCCATCCCTGCCAGTCCTGTGTCTCTGCCAGCCCTGTGTTCTCTGCCGTGTCTCTGCCAGCCCTGTGTTCCCTGCCGTGTCTCTGCCAGCCCTGTGATCTCTGCTGTGTCTCTGCCAGCCCTGTCTCAGCCGTGCCAGCCTACTCGTCTGAGTTTCAGCCGTGCTCTTCTGCCAGTCCTGCCTGATGCCCGCACCAATCCTGGTATTCCTGTCTCCCAAGTGGGATCAGCAGCCACAGCCAGACACCGCCCTGGAGTAGCACCTGGCAGCTGCCTGCTGCACAAGCCTGACCTCACCATCAGGGGCTCCAGTGAAAACCCAGGCAGCTGTCATAGTCACGCCACTTCCAGGGTAGTCTGGTTTGTGGCACAGTGGGGCCACAAACCCCCCGAGCTCACGCCTACCAGTCAGGGCGTGAGCGTGACACAGACCTGGGGTTGGGGCGCTCGTCTTGCCCTGGATGGCGGTTGCCAGAAGCTGCATCTGCTGCCGTTGCTCCTGCTGGCTCTGCCGTTGCTCCTGGTGGCTCTGTTGTATATGCTGCATCAACAGCTTGTTGGTCTCTTGCTGGTTCTGTTGCAACTGCTGCATAAACAGCCTGTTAGCCTCTTGCTGCTGTGACTGCGACTGGACCAAGTGTTTCAGCAGGTCCTCCATTTTCCCCGGCAATGCTTGCTGGCTTCCAACAGACTTAACCCAGGACATTCAATAATAGACTTATGTCTCCACTAGGAACGCTGCCCGCACATCTACCACCAATTGTAGGGGTTTCACTCACTCAGGTGCGACGGCTGACACTTAGGAGGCAGGTTCCAACAAAAGTTCAAAGGTTTATTGCTCCATAAACCAGTTAGCATAAACAGAAAACAAATAGCCTTTAGCTCAGGCAAAGGAAAAAAACAAGTGTCCATTCCTTCAGGCTCAGTCCTGGAGCCTTAACACACTCTGGAGGCTAGCACCTCCACACATATCTCTTGTGTTAAGCATTAGGCTTTCTTTAATAGGTCTAACCACACCCAGAACCCATCACATGATCAGACATGTGGTTGTGACATCACCACAGGTCCTGACACACATATAGGTAGCTATGGTTACATCACAGCGGCAAGCCATCTATGTGACACATATCTCCCGTCGATTAGACACCCTTTAGCCACGCTACAATATATACACTGCACAGTACCACTCTTCCTGTCCTGTGTATATATATATATATATATATATATATATATATATATATATATATATATACTACACAGTACCACTCCTCCTGTCCTGTATACACTGCACAGTACCAGTGCTCCTGTCCTGTGTATATACGCTGAAAAGTACCGCTTTTCCTGTCCTGTTTTGTTCTTGGAGAGGTGACACTGGTCTTTGGGAAGGTCAATACTGGTTTATTATTTTCAGTATTCCTATGGGAAAATATAAAAAATATATTGGAAAACCCATTTAAATGGATTATCCCAAGTAATCCCCTATCCCAAAAACTTTCCAGTTGATGTGGTCCAACCGCTCGGACCCCCATGATCCCGAGAACCGGAGCTCTAAAGAGCACCATGTAAATGGACCTGTGGTCGATCATGCGCATTGCAGTGTCATTCAGATGTTGCTCTTTAAATAACGTATTTAAGAGGATTGTTGATGGACACAACAAAGTATAGCAAAATTCACTGATCAGGGGAGCGGGGTGTTTGAGTATGTGGGCTGGTGGGGTTTGTGTAGCAGGGCTGCTTTTTTGTCCCAGTCCTGCCCTGCACCTCATCTCTCCTCCATAGATGGGCAAGGAAACTTGCCCTCTGCTGCTAGCGTTGTCAGATGGGAATTTTTTTTAATATACACTGCTCAAAAAATAAAGGGAGCACTTAAACAACAGACTATTATTATTATTATTTATTATAGCGCAATTTATTCCATGGCGCTTTACATGTGAGGAGGGGTATACATAATAAAAACAAGTACAATAATCTTGAACAATACAAGTCACAGCTGGTACAGGAGGAGAGAGGACCCTGCCCGCGAGGGCTCACAATCTACAAGGGATGGGTGAGTATACAGTAGGTGAGGATACAGCTGGTCGTGCAGTGGTTTGGTCGATCGGTGGTTACTGCAGGTTGTAGGCTTGTTGGAAGAGGTGGGTCGTCAGGTTCTTTTTGAAGGTTTCAATGGTAGGTGAAAGTCTGATATGTTGTGGTAGAGAGTTCCAGAGTATGGGTGATGCGCGAGAGAAATCTTGTAAGCGATTGTGGGAAGAGGAGATAAGAGGGGAGTAGAGAAGGAGATCTTGTGAGGATCGGAGGTTGCGTGCAGGAAGGTACCGGGAGACGAGGTCACAGATGTATGGAGGAGAGAGGTTGTGGATGGCCTTGTATGTCATGCTTAGGCTTTTGTACTGGAGTCTCTGGGTAATGGGGAGCCAGTGAAGGGATTGACAGAGGGGAGAGGCCGGGGAATAGCGGGGGGACAGGTGGATTAGTCAGGTAGCTGAGTTTAGAATAGATTAGAGGGGTGCGAGAGTGTTAGAGGGGAGGCCAGAGAGCAGGAGGTTACAGTAGTTGAGGCGGGAGATGATGAGGGCATGGACTAGGGTTTTTGCAGATTCTTGGTTTAGGAATGTACGGATCCGTGAAATATTTTTGAGTTGAAGGTGGCAGGAAGTGGAAAGGGCTTGGATATGCGGTTTGAAGGAGAGATCAGTGTCAAGGACTACCCCGAGGCAGTGAGCTTGTGGGACTGGGAAGAGTGGGCAGCCGTTTACTGTAATGGATAGGTTCGTTGGGGAAGTCACGTGAGATGGGGGAAAGACAATGAATTCTGTTTTGTCCATGTTAAGTTTTAGAAATCAAGCGGAGAAGAAGGATGAAATAGCGGAGAAGAAGGATGAAATAGCGGATAGACATTGAGGGATTCTGGTTAGTAGGGTGGTAATATCTGGTCCAGAGATGTCGATCTGTGTGTCATCAGCATAGAGATGATACTGAAAACTGTCAGATTCTATGAGCTGTCCCAGGCCAAAAGTGTAAATGGAGAAGAGCAGGGGCCCTAGAACTGAACCTTGCAGGACTCCGACAGATAGGGGGCGAGGTGAGGAGGTGGTGTGTGAATGGGAGACGCTGAGTGTTCGGTCAGTTAGGTATGACGAGATCCAGGATAGGGCCAAGTCTGTGATGCCAAGGGATGAGAGGGTCTGTAGTAATAGGGAATGGTCCACTGTGTCAAAGGCAGAGGACAGGTCCAGGAGGAGGAGGATAGAGTAGTGTCGCTTGCTCTTGGCGGTTAATAGGTCACTGGTGACCTTAGTTAGGGCAGTTTCAGTGGAGTGGTGTGACCGGAAGCCTGATTGTAAGCGGTCGAAGAGGGAGCAGGAAGATAGATGGGAGGACAGTTCAAGATGGATGTGTTGTTCCAGTAGTTTTGAGGCATAGTGGAGAAGTGATATAGGGCGATAGCTAGATACAGAGGATGGGTTAAGAGAGGGCTTTCTGAGGATAGGTGTGATTGAGGCATGTTTAAAGCTTGAGGGGAAAACACCAGTTGTTAGTAATAGGTTGAAGAGATGGGTTAGAGTTGGGATGAAGACTGTGGCGAGGTTTGGGATGAAGTGGGAAGGGATCGGGTCAAGTGCACAGGTGGTGAGATGCGATCTTGAGAGTAGAGTGCAAAGTCGATCTTCTGTAATGGTGGAGAAGTTGGTTTTGGAGGTGGAGGGCTGGGTAGTTGGGAGGAAGGGCTCTGAGGGTTGTCGACTAAAACTGTCTCTGATGTTCTCAATCTTCTGCTTGAAAAATGAGGCAAAGTCAGCTGAGATGAGTGGGGAGGGAGGAGGTGCTGGGGACAGAGGAGAGAGTTGAAGGTGTTGAATAACTGTTTAGGGTTGTGAGACAGGGAGGATATGAGAGATGAGAAGTAGGTTTGTTTTGCTGTGGTGAGTGTGGTCTTGAAAGTAGTGAGGGACTGTTTGAATGCGATGAAGTGCTCGTTGGAGTGGGATCTTTTCCATCTGCGCTCAGCAGCCCTGGAAGCTCGCCTCAGTTCTTTGGTCAGGCTGGTGTGCCAGGGCTGTCTGTTGATTTTGCGAGCTTTGGTATGTGTGAGAGGGGCAAGAGATTCCAAAGCTGCAGATATTGTGGTAATATATAGAGGCAGCGTCATCCGCATTGTGTAGGGAACTTATGTCTGTGAGAGGGAGGAGGGATTCAGAGATGAGTGTAGATCAAGGTGTTTAAGATTTCTGCGAGGGTGTGCAAGTTTGTGGGGTGGGGATTGTAGACAAGGAGTGGAGAGGGAAGATAATGTGAGCAGATTGTGGTCAGAAAGAGGAAGAGGTGAGTTAGAGAGGTTAGATAGGGAGCAGAGGCGGGTGAAGATGAGGTCTAGTGTGTGACCATCTTTGTGAGTGGCTGCAGAAGACCATTGAGTGAGGCCGAAGGAGGAAGTGAGATAGAAGTTAGTGGCAGTTGAGAGAGAAGTGTCAATGGGGATGTTGAAGTCGCCCATGATGATAGTGGGGATGTCCGCAGAAAGGAAATAAAGTAGCCAGGTGGTGAAGTGGTCAAGAAGGTGGTGACTGGCCCTGGGGGGCGGTAAATGACAGCCAGTTGGAGATTGGAGTAGATGCACACAGAGTGCACCTCAAAGGAAGGGAGGGTGACAGAGGGTGGCAGTGGGATTGGGGTGAAGGAGCAGTTATTTGACAGGAGAAAACCATCTCCTCCACCATGCTTGCTGCTGGGACGGGGTGTGTGAGAAAGGTGGAAGCCACCATTCGAGAGTGCTGCAGGAGAGGCTGTGTCAGAAGGGGTGAGCCAGGTTTTGGTGATAGCAAGGAAGGAAAGTTTGTGAGTAATAAAAAGATCATGGATGTAAGAAAGCTTGTTGCAGACAGAGCAAACGTTCCACAGAGCTCCTGTTAGTGGGACTGGGGAAGCGGTGGCCGGCCGAATGGGTATAAGGGTAGAGAGGTTTCGGAAATTTGTGATAGAGCGTGGATGGGAGGTAGACTGTGGGGATGTGGTGAGGAGGACCAGGATTTGAAGAGCTATCACCAGCAGTGAGAAGGAGCAGAGAAAGTCTTAGAAGGTGGGAGCAGGAGAGGGCCTGAGGTGGCTGTCTGTGCTTTAAGACCGAGGATTGTATGTTGAGGAACAGTTCTGAGGAGGAGGTGAGATAGATGGGGAGGATTGAAGAAGAGATGAACGGTTCCTTGCTAGGTGTAGGGATTAGGGGAGTTAGCAGAAAGTGAAGGAGTATAGGGGTGAAAGTGAACACAAACAGAAACATTGTTTACAGTGACTTGCCAGTTACCTTCAGTTCCCTTCTGGTTCAATTCTGGTTTTAATTCTAAATTAATCTTCACACTTCTAGGAAACACTTATAGGAATCACACAGCAGACTGAAGTCATTGCAGACTTGTGCTATGCAATATATGTACAACTAAGTGCATTCAAGTGTGAAGCAGAGAGGAGTGGTCTCTGGTCATCTTGGTCAGAGAATTAAGGGTGGACCAGATGCATACAATCAAGCCAAAGTAAACAAGGTCATAAATAACACTGAGGTAAGCTGGGGTTCGCTGAAAGGCATACCATGTGAATGCTAGGAGCAGAGGAAAGTCTGTGGAAAGTTGGGTGATGTACTATGTGCACTTCATAGACAGACAAGGCAGGAGAGCAGGCTGGAGAGCTGGGTACATGAACATACCATGTGAATGCTAGAAGCAGAGGAAAGTCTGTGTGGAAAGTTGGGTGATGTACTATGTGCACTTCATAGACAGACAAGGCAGGAGAGCAGGCTGGAGAGCTGGGTGCATGAACATACCATGTGAATGCTAGGAGCTTCCATGAGGAAGATCTGAGTGCCCGATGTCCACAGATGGGGGTTGTGCTCACAGCCCAACACCATACAGGATGCTTGGCATTTGCCACAGAACACCAGGATTGGCAAATTCGCCACTGGCGCCCCGTGCTCTTCACAGATGAAAGCAGGTTCACACTGAGCACATGTGACAGATGTGACAGAGTTTGGAGATGCCGTGGAGAGCGATCTGCTGCCTGCAACATCCTTCAGAATGACCAGTTTGGCAGTGGGTCAATAATGGTGTGGGGTGGCATTTCTTTGGAGGGCCGCACAGCCCTCCATGTGCTCGCCAGAGGTAGCCTGACTGCCATTACGTACTGAGGTGAGATCCTCAGACCCCTTGTGAGACCATATGCTGGTACGGTTGGCCTTGGGTTCCTCCTAATGCAGGACAAAGCCAAACCTCATGTGGCTGGAGTGTGTCTGCAGTTCCTGCAAGATGAAGGCATTGAAGATATGGACTGGCCCGCTCGCTCCCCAGACCTGAATCCTATTGAGCACATCTGGGACACCATGTTTCGCTCCAGCCACCAATGTCACATTGCACCACAGAATGTCCAGGAGTTTAGTCCAGGTTTGGGAGGAGATAACTCAGGAGACCATCCGCCACCTCATCAGGAGCATGCCCAGGCACTGTAGGGAGGTCATACAGGCACGTGGAGGTCAAACACACTACTGAGCATCATTTCCTTGTCTTGAGGCATTTCCACTGAAGCTGGATCAGCCTGTAACTTCATTTTCCACTTTGATTTCGAGTGTCATTCCAAATCCAGACCTTCATGGGATATTCATTTTGATTTACATTGATAATTGTTAGGTTTTATTGTTCTGAACTCATTCCACTATGCAATGAATAAAAATTTGAAACTGGAATTTTTCATTCAGAGATATCTGGGATGTGGTATTTTAGTGTTCCCTTTATTTTTCCGAGCAGTGTATTTTCCACAATGGCCTTCTGATATAGCACCATTTTAGTAGACCTCTCTGCTTCAGGAAGTAGAGATGGAAGGTTTTTCTTGTAGCATGGGTCACCAGTACTCTTTTTTTTGGCCAAGATGAATATAAAGCAAGGGTCATGGTAAAGGCAGCATTACATATAGTCTGCCATATGTAGCTAGGTCTCTACAGCCAACACTTCCATGTCTTCACTTTGATGATGACTTTCCATCTCCTCTATCTCTTTCTCCTCATTCCCCTCCTCAGTCCATCCACATAGGAGTGATGGGATACAGCTTTTGTGAGTACTTCTGTTCCTCCTCCTCAGCCTCCACCTCCTCATTGCTACCCAATCCATGTTGGGCAGATGAAATGAGGTCGGGCTGGGTAGTATATCCCTGTCTCATGTCTTCCTCCATCTCTAACACATTCGCATGCAAAGCTTCATGTTTCATGGTCAGCAACTGTTTATGTAGGCACAGAAGCGGGATTGTAGTACTGATTATGGTGTCATTGCTGCCTATCATTTTTGTGGAGTCCTCAAAGTCTTGGAGATACACACAAATATCAGACATCCATGACCACTCATCATTTGTTATGTGCGGAGGCTGACAGAATACAGATAGAAGAGTTGGCTTGCACAAAGCCTTGCCAGCATGTGCAGTGTGGCATTCCAGCACATGGTGATGTCACACACCAGTGAGATGACACATGCATGCCCTGCTGCAGTACCACCATAGCAGCAGCAGCTGTAGCTGACTTGTGGAAATGGGCGCCAACGCAGCGTACCTTGAACAGAAGATCTGGTAAATCTGGGTAGGTTTTCAAAAACCGCTGAACTACCAAGTTGAGCATGTGGGCCAAGCATGGTACGGGTGTGAGCTTGCCAAACTTCACAGCCACCACCAGGTTACGGCCATTGTCACACACACACACACGACGATGCCTGGTTGTAGGTTCAGCGGCAAGAGCCACACATCTATCTGGTCTGTTATTTCTTTCAATAACTCTGCTGCGGTGCGGTTTGTCTCCTAGACAAATTTGATTCAGCAAAGCCTGTTGCCGCTTCGCTGAGGTAGTGCTGCAGAGCTTCCGGTTAATGTGGACCATTTGCTCTGAGATAACACATTGGAGCTGAAGGATTAGGCGGAGCGGGAAGGGGTGCAGGAACTGCTGTAGGAGGTGGAGGAAAAACTGACAGAAGTAGGGCCAGAAATACTCAGCGTCAGTAGAACATGTGTCGTTCCAGGATGGGATTTGGCCCCAACCTCCACAATGTTCACTAAGTGTGCCCTCAGAAAGATGTAGTGACCCTGGCCACAAGCGCTTGTCCCCGTTGTGGAAAAGTGGCTCACTCAGCTGGACACAGAGGTATAACAGGAACATTGTCTCTTTAAGAAAAGGCTTGGTTTATTGTAGACAGCATAAACCAAGCTTTGGAAAGTAAACACGGCCCTCTGGGAAAAAACAGAAAAACAAAGAAACAAAAAGAAACACAGTCCTTTTTCTAGCGGGGGTCAGCCTGCTCACAGGCAACAATGTCCATGGTTCAGGTTTAGCACACACTTTCCTGGAGTGCTCTCTCTCCAGGCCCACACTGAACACTGAAAACTCTGTCAGTCAGCCATTTAAGCCCAGAACATGTGACTTCTCCATCGTGTGATTGATCACATGATCTCGACATCATACAAGTCCTGTCAGGGCACTGCAGGTGGAGATACAGTGGACCCCCTCCCACCCGCTCTATTGAGGTCCACTAAAACCAGCCCATGACAACTCTCATTTAATTCTCTCAACACATAGTGTGCTGGAGGAAACTACTATGGTTTTAAATACGTATCTCCCTCCATCACTTCACCAGTGACTCTGTCACAACGTGTTGATTGTTAAGTGAACAATCCCAGTACGAGCGCTAGTTAGGGTAACGGTTATGTTCATGGACACATGCTGGTACAAGGTGGGGATGCCACACCTGGAGAAATAGTGGCAGCTGGGGACTTAAGGACTTAATATCGAGGGATGGCTGTTGCTATGAGTTGGCCGAAATCATGAGCGTCTACAAGACTAAACGGCAACATTTCCAAGGCAGTTTGGAAATGTTTCCATTTAGCGTTTGGGCCTGTGGCTGGGAACTTTCTTTCCCGTTCCAAGGCCTGGGTTAGAGACAGCTGAACACTGGTGATGGGTCAAGGATTTGGAAGTGCCTGATGATGGTGCCTCAGAATGCGCAAGGACAGGTGCAGGGCAGGAGGCACCTGCACCAGTGTCATGGATAGGGGATTGGCAAGCAGTATTTAGCACAGAGGAAGAGGCAACACACGTTGGCATCAATTGTGGACCCAAGCGTTCAGCCCACCGAGTCGGGTTTTTAGATGGCATGTGTCTAATCATGCTGGTGGTAGACTCTTAGTGGTCAGGCTCCTGCTGATGCTGGCATGGCACAGGTTGCAATTTACCATTTTTTGTCTCAAAACTCACAGGCTGGCGAACACCTAACTCTGTAACTGTTGCCTGTCTTCTTCTGCGAGTCTGCCTATTCTGTCACATTTCAGTGCTGCCAATCCCTCCCCCTTAGCACTGCTGACCTCACTTTGTATGCCAGCTTCCCAGGTTGGGTCAGTGACTTTGTCATACACCACCTCATCTTCCACTGCCACACCCTGGTCCTCCTGACTTGGTGACTTAACAACCTAACTTATCAGCACATCATCTACCTCCTTAGACAAAATTTGCCATTTACCACTGTCATCTTGTGACTCTGGCTTCTCTAAGTTTTGTTGCATCACTAAACAGCATGTCCTCCTGTTCCTCTTGGAACATGCAGGGTGAGAGGTCACTATTAAGAAATGATGATGTAAAGAGCTCATCGGAGTGTCCTTGTGTGGGATCACTAGTCTCCTGGGACTCTACATGGTGGGAGGAAGGAGGATCAGGGTGAGGATTTAGTTATGCAGATTCTTGTGTGGTGAGATGGGACCGTGAGGAAGACTGGGTGGTGCTGGCAAGCATGCTGGAAGCATTATCTGCTATCTAACTGACCACCTGTTTGCACTGGTGTGGCTTCAGAAGTGTTGTCCCGTGCCTCCCGGCAAAGTGGGACAGGAAGCTATGTGTCGTGGATGGGCATGTTTCTTGTGCTCCAGCAACAGGTGCAGTCACAACTGCCCCACATCTGCGCCATCATTAGCTCTTACACTTCCCTGTCCCTTACCGCACACTTTATGCATTTTCTAATTCTTAGGTCTTTGGAAACAAAGTTTCCTTGATTAATTTAAACTACATTTTAAAAAAATGTAGTTACTTGTAGCAGGCCAAGGGGTTTTAGAAAATTTGAAATCACCGTAATTCTACACAAAGCAGGTTATACTGTATGAATGACAATTCTCAATTTTTGAAACCAAAAATCTGGTCAGCTGTAGCAAAACAAGCGGTTTTTAAAAATTTGAAACCACCATTATTTCAAACAATGCAAATTACACTGTATAGATGAAAATATAATCAATTTTTTCACCCCCCAAAAATTGGTGAACTGCAGCTGCTATATATTTAGCAACAGACTACAAAGCCCTAAGCCCTGCCTAGAGGCTGTATTCGGCCACTATTCCTACTCCAGCTGTCCCTAGGCTAAACGGAGAATGTATTGCATACAAACACCAAAGAACAAGATGAGCCCTAAGAAGGACCGTTAGTATGATGGTTCAGCATCCGCACCAGTAGCACCACTAGGTTTGTGATGGTGGCGGGGGGAAGGACCCGCTTAGGGTGTTAGGGGAGTGCAGGGACAGGCTCATGTTTGAGCTCAGGTGGTGACCATCCCCCTTTCCCTATCTGTGGGGCCTTCCTCTCCCCAATACCATCCTGTTGTGTGTGTTGCGCCGTCTGCTGACCGACCCCCTATTGGGTCACAATACATATCGTGACTGCAGCCTTGCAGCGCTGGAGTCCTGGGATCAGGGGGAAGTATGCTACTCGGATCTGGAGTTCTAGGGTGTTGGGGCCATATCAGGTGTCGGCCATTCTCAGCCCGGGACTTTCCAGCTGGAGTAACCCTCAGTAATGCACGTACACAACACATTCCACAGGTCAGCACTCGGGAGATTTGTGGCGCCTCCGGAGCCTATGTTATTGTCATCTCCATCGGGCTGCGTTCGCCGTAAACCTGAGGATCAGTTGATTGCAGAGGTGAACTCTGCATCGTTTTCTGGTGAGGTCCAGAGGCCCCTCATTAAAAGGGGGGGTACTGTCACGATCCATTTTTGGATTTGTGGCAGCTCTGGTTACACTTTGTTTAAATGTAGCTTTTTTCCTTTGAGTCCATCAGGGGTTAATGTCAGTCCCCCCCAGCAATCTGGTGTAACTGCAGTGTTGCTGGGTCAGCTGATGTGACCACTGTGTGTCACAGTGGTGACCACTCCCACCATCCTTTAAATGGTCACCTGATGCATCAGCTGACTGTTGGTGATAGAGATTATTTTTGGAGACCAGACTAGCAGGAGCAGCTCTTTGACAGCAGTGTCTAGAAGCTAAGTGCCGTATTTTCACCTTGTCTCTTTGGTGTTTGTCACTGTCCCGTGTGGTATTATCTGCAGTGGTAAGGTTAGTGCCCCTTGCTGGCCAGTGCACTAGTCAGGGCAGTATTATGTGACAGCGAGGGACTTAGGTGTGTGATGGTGGCGGGGGAAGGACCCACTTACGGCATTAGGGGAGTGCAGGGAGAGGCTCAGGTTTGAGCTCAGGTGGTGACCATCCCCCATTTCTCTATCTGTAGGGTCTTCCCCAATACCACCCCTTTGTGTGTGTTACGCCGTCTGCTGACCGACCACCCGTTGGGTCACAATACGTATCGTGACAGCAGCCTTGCAGCGCTGGAGTCCTGGGATCAAATCCCACCAAGGACAACATCTGCAAGGAGTTTGTATGTTCTCCCTGTGTTTGCGTGGGCTTCCTCCGGGCACTCTGGTTTCCTCCCACATTCCAAAGATATACCGATAGGGAATTTAGATTGAGAGCCCCATCGGTGACAGCGATGATAATGTGTGCAAACTGTAAAGCCCTGCGGAATATGTTAATATCTAAAAAAAAATTATTATTAGCAAAAAGTCGATTCACCCCTTTTACCCTACCAAAAAAATATATATTAAAAATAAATACACAAATGTAGAATCACCGGGTCCATCTATCAAAATATAAAGTTAATTATCCTGACCAGTAAACTCTGTAGACATAAAAAAAAAACTAAAAATGCTAAAATTTCAATTTTTGGTCACTGCAGTCCTGCTAAAAAATGAAGTAAAAAGTGATTATATTAATGTTGACTCGCACATTAAAAAATAAGCTTTCGCACAGCTCCTTTAACCTACAATCCAATTTTTAGGGATCTCAAAAAAAGGTGACACAATCGAATTTTTTTTCTACAAATTTTAAGCATTTTTTCCACTAAAATAATAAAAAACTGGACAAATTTGATATTGCCGTAATCATACTAACCTGGACATTCATAACACTAGGTCATTTTTACCATTTGTTTTCTTTGCAATTTAACTGCAGTTAGATGCTCTCCTCTTCTTTGACTCCCTGTCATATATGCACACCACTGGCCAGGACACTAGAAGTAGAGCTGGGCCTGCAGGAGATTGTATGAGCATTAAGTATGAAAACCTTTTTTTTTAACAAAAAGAATAACATGGGCTTAGGGGGTGGAAAGGGTGATGAATTGACGGTGGGTGACGGAGGACAGTGAATGATGATGTATTGAGATGGGGGAGCGCAAATAATGATGAATGATGAATTGGGGTTGGGGGATAGAAAAAGATGAATTGAGGCTGGTGGGCAAGGGACAGTGAATGATGAGGTATTGAGATGGAGGAGAGCAAATAATGATGAATTGGGAATGGGGTCAGCAAATGAATTGAGAGTGGAGGTGGGAGAGAGGACATAACAATGAATTGGGGCAGAGGGGCATGTAAATATAATAAATTGGGGGAGCAAAAGGTACAGAGTGGGGGGCTTTGAGGTTGCAGGAGTGTGACTGGTAATGAATTGGGGGAAAGAGTACAGGTTCTAATTAACATATTTATTGGGTGGGAAAAGTTGCTATTTACAGTCAGTGGGGGCACAGTGGTGGAATACAATTTACATTTGGAATGGTGGTTGCATAACAACTAATTATATATTAATGGTGGTTGCACTTCTGTATATAGCTACGTAGTGTAGAAGTTGAGGAAAAGTGGGGAATGTGCTCTGGAACCGGCTAACTTTGTGTTATTTTCTGCAGAGACGAGTCCTGGCTGGAAGAAGTGATGGCAGTCTATGCTGGATGAAGAAGAAAAGCGAAGATAAAGGACTTCACCTACAGTTGTGGCCAAAAGTATTGACACCCCTGCAATTCTGTCAGATAATACTCAGTTTCTTCCTGAAAATGATTGCAATCACAAATTCTTTGGTATTATTATCTTTATTTAATTTGTCTTAAATGAAAAAACACAAAAGAGAATGAAGCAAAAAGCAAAACATTGATCAATTCACACAAAACTTTAAAAATAGGCCAGACAAAAGTATTGGCACCCTCAGCCTAATACTTGGTTGCACAACCTTTAGCCAAAATAACTGCAACCAACCGCTTCCGGTAACCATCAATGAGTTTCTTACAATGCTCTGCTAGAATTTTAGACCATTCTTCTTTGGCAAACTGCTCCAGGTCCCTGATATTTGAAGGGTGGCTTCTCCAAACTGCCATTTTTAGATCTCTCCACAGGTGTTCTATGGGATTCAGGTCTGGACTCATTGCTGGCCACCTTAGAAGTCTCACTCTCCAGTGCTTTCTCTCAAACCATTTTCTAGTGCATTTTGAAGTGTGTTTTGGGTCATTGTCCTGCTGGTAGACTCATGACCTCTGAGGGAGACCCAGCTTTCCCACACTGGGCCCTACATTATGCTGAAAAATTTGTTGGTAGTCTTCAGACTTCATAATACCATGCACACGGTCAAGCAGTCCAGTGCCAGAGACAGCAAAGCAACCCCAAAACATCAGGGAATCTCCGCCTTGTTTGACTGTAGGGACCGTCTTCTTTTCTTTGAATGCCTCTTTTTTTTCTCCTGTAAACTCTATGTTTATGCCTTTGCCCAAAAAGCTCTACTTTTGTCTCATCTGACCAGGGAACATTCTTCCAAAACGTTTTAGGCTTTTTCAGGTAAGTTTTGGCAAACTCCAGCCTGGCTTTTTTATGTCTCGGGGTAAGAAGTGGGGTCTTCCTGGGTCTCCTACCATAGTCCCTTTTCATTCAGACGCCGATGGATAGTACGGGTTGACACTGTTGTACCTTCGGACTGCAGGGCAGCTTGAACTTGTCTGGATGTTAGTCTAGGTTCTTTATCCAACATCCGCACAATCCTGCGTTGAAATCTCTTGTCAATTTTTCTTTTCCGTCCACATCTAGGGAGGTTAGCCACAGTGCCATGGGCTTTAAACTTCTTGATGACACTGCGCACGGTAGACACAGGAACATTCAGGTCTTTGGAGATGGACTTGTAGCCTTGAGATTGCTCATGCTTCCTCACAATTTGGTTTCTCAAGTCCTCAGACAGTTCTTTGGTCTTCTTTCTTTTCTCCATGCTCAATGTGGTGCACACAAGGACACAGGACAGAGGTTGAGTCAATTTTAATCCATGTCAGCTGGCTGTAAGTGTGATTTAATTATTGCCAACACCTGTTAGGTGCCACAGGTAAGTTACAGGTGCTGTTAATTACACAAATTAGAGAAGCATCACATGATTTTTCGAACAGTGCCAATACTTTTGTCCATTGTCCACCCCCTTTTTTATGTTTGGTGTGGAATTATATCAAATTTGGCTTTAGGACAATTCTTTTTGTGTTTTTTTCATTTAAGACAAATTAAATGAAGATAATAATAACAAAGAATTTGTGTTTGCAATCATTTTCAGGAAGAAACTGAGTATTATCTGACAGAATTGCAGGGGTGTCAATACTTTTGGCCACAACTGTAGAGACGTCACTGGTCACTCAGTGTGTTACCTGTGCACTTACACTAAAGAGCATATACAGAGCTCCTGTGTATTATCTGTACACTGACATTATGTACAGAGCTCCTGTGCATAATGTCACCGGTGATCACTATATTACCTGTACACCGACACTAAATACAGAGCTCCTGTGTATAATGTCACTGGTGATGACTATATTACTTGAACACTGACACTATGTACAGAGGTCCTGTCTATAATGTCACCTGTAATCCCTGTATTACCTGGACACTGACACTATATACAGAGCTCCTGTGTATAACGGCACTTATGGTAATATTAGTATTGTATTTTTTTTTATTAATGATCAGGATTGTAGTATTTGATCACCATGTGGCAGTATTTGTCCCTTGTATTTGGTGTTATTGGTCATTATGTGGTGGTAATACGTGGTCTGGTCATAGTGTGATGCAATTTTTCTCACCAGGTAAGCACTTTGTGCCTCCAGCTTGGGTTGAGGGTCCCACACTGAACAAAGAGTGGAATATTATTGTTATTATCTCCACATCAATTAGATCCAGAATTGAGACAAGTTTTCCTTAAAGGGAATCTGTCAGTAGGATTAGAACTCCTAAGCCGTCTACATGGAGATGTAGATCATAGGAAGGTGAATAAAATGAGACTTTAATATCTGCAATCTGACTCTTTATTCCAGAGAAATCCACGTTTTTCCTACATGTAAATGAGCCGTTAACATCTATGGGCTGGTGTGGTGATACGCTACCTGAGTGTATTGGGGAACACTCGCTTGGCAGCAGGATAAACACTTCAGGCACAATATCTCACACATATCAGTCTTATTTGGTTTATTACACATCATAAACCACATGACGTACAGTCCATTGCGTTACATTTCATGAACTTATCACGACCCACAGACTGTTCATGCAGCAGATAGGCTTCTCTGCTGTATGTTATAATCCCCTTGTCCGGGGTTACCTCTCAGGAGTTCCACTCCTCATGCTGATTTCAAGTCAGTCCCAGGTCCTCAACACGGACTGTCCAGGTCGACGGTCTCACAGTGCTTCCAGGACGACTCCACCAGCCAGGAGCCTCCAACACTGACCATAAAGGACCTACAGCCTTACCAGGTGCTTGCAGGACTCCAGCCCATCCCAGGACAATCCAACACCCTCGAGCATTCAGTCCATAGCCTCAGCAGTGCTTCCAGTACTCCAGCTGTTGTGAATTCTGCTCTTGGGCTCCCTCCGGTGGTTGTTGGTGGTAGTGCAGTTGTCTTGGGGTTGTAATCCGGGCAGGTGTTTCTGCTGATTGCAGCTCTATTAGGTATTTAGGTGTGCAGGCTCCATGAGTCAGTGCCAGTTGTCCATTGTACTTGGAGGGATTGCATCTCTTTCTGGCTCCTTATGCCATGCTGCCAATTCAGATAAGATAAGTGTCTGTTTTTTGTCTCTGTGCACACATACAGTGTGCTTTGCAATTCAGTGCAATTTATTGTGTTTTTGTCCAGCTTAGACTTTGTTTGGATTTTTCAGTCATACTGGATTCTCAGGAGATGCAGATATACTTTCTATGTCTTTAGTTTGATGTGGAATATTTGTATTATCTGCTGTGGATATTTTTAGGATTTTATACTGACCGCTTAGAATTCTGTCCTATCCTTTTCTATTTAGCTAGAAGTGCCTCTTTTGCTAAATCCTGTTTTGCTGCCTGCGTGTGTCTTTCCTCTTATACTCACAGTCAATATTTGTGGGGGGCTGCCTATCCTTTGGGGTTCTGCTCTGAGGCAAGATAGAATTCCCATTTCTATCTAAAGGGGTATTTAGTTCTCCGGCTGTGTCGAGGTGTCTAGGACGTGTTAGGTACATCCCACGGCTACTTCTAGTTGCGGTGTTAGTTTAGGGTTTGCGGTCAGTACAGGTACCACCTACTCCTGAGAAAGTCTCTCATGCGGCTTCAAGGTCACCAGATCATAACATCCAGCCCACTTCAGGACAATCCAACACCCAGGCTATTGCAGGACTCACGGTCTCAGTGCCTCCAGGACTCCAGCCCATACCAGGACAATCCAACACTGACCGTACATCAGGTCCACGGTCTCAGGTGCTTGCAGGACTTCTCCAATACCAGGAGTCTCCAACACCAACCGTCCAGGACCTTGCACAGGAACCTCCCAGGCACATGTGACCCACACCCTGGTCACATTACATACCTGTTATCACTCTCCTGGGTGGGAGTGTGGGTGTGTGTGGCTAGTTTTACCCTCCCATCTCTCATAACTAGCCCTGCCAATCTCCCATTAGCATTACACAACTACTTGTGGGACTACAGGTCCCAGCACACCAACCAAACTTCAGATTGACAGCACAGAGTGTCTTCCTCTGCAACACACACACCGGCCATTAACACTCCTGCAGGACTTAGTCTCATCACATTTATGCCTCCAAGCGCATCTTGAAGCACACACACAGCGCCCCCTGTCTGTAATGTGGGTCACCGCACCACATACCTCCCCCCTTTGTTCAACCCTATTGGGGTGGACACATGACATAAACCTGGGGTTCCGATACTGGGAACCCACGTCACCATTGATAGGCCTCCCCCGCCCCCAGCGGTCAGTTTGTCGGCCCTGGGCTTCAACCCTTGAGCCACCATCCATCTGTGTCACCAGATCTTTAGTCACCACATTTTTTCTACAAGGTTTTCCACCTATGTCACTCATCCCTGAGTCAACTGAGGTGACACTACTCCTTTCATTAGGCTGGGTACTTCCACACTTTTTCTTGTCCACATTTCGGGTCAAACGTGGCAGCCCTCTTCCATCATCTGAACGCAGCAGTCCTGTAAGGCGCCGTCCTTCAACTCTTAGCTGCTCCATTTCCTTCAAATATACCATACGATATTCCAACAGAGTTCGTATTTTGCTAAGACTCTCCTCTGTTCCTACAACGAAGAAGGGAACCATACCCTTTTTCCGAGGCAACTGTACTTCGTGGACACCAGGAATTCTCAACCTCACCACTCCAGATTTATTCACCATCTCTTGCATGGCTTGACCAATCCTTCCAATGACCTTCTTCACCATAAAGACGGGTACCTGTATTACCCCTTCCTGAAGACTCTGAGCTTTCCTCATATGCTCCAGCCGCCTAACAGCGTCTTCATTCCTTAATTGGGCCATCCATTTTGTGCGCACATATCTCAAGTCTATGTCACTCAGGGTAGCTACCCTCTTCGCTGTGACATCAGTTGTGGACAGTATCACTAACTGACTTGTTTCCTGGGTCCAGCTCACCTTACACGCTCCTACAGCCTTCTTGAACCCTTCATGCATAGACTCCCTAGCACATGCCTCTCTCAGGTCTTCAGGTACGTCTATCATGCACTTGAACAAGGAACTCTCCTCTTCTGCTGTCATTAGACACCCATCTTGTTCAGCTTTCAGAGCCAACTTCCTCTGAATATGACCAGTTTCCAGATGTTTGGCCAGGAAAGACACCTGCCGCTCCACCTTCTCCCAGGCTGCTTTATGCATTGACTGGCTTTCTTCCAGGCGACCTCTGAGCTCCGCCACCTCTTTCTCTAAGGCACTCACACGGCATTCAGCAGCCTGTCTCCAAAGCTCTTCTTGCTTTAACCGGGTTTCTACTTCAGGCCTCACTCCTTTGGTGGCCTTCTGCACTTCACAAGGTGCAACTGGTACCATTTCTTTGCACCCTTTACGTCTCCAGCGATGGGAAGATTTTTACTTTTGGTGGGGCTCTTCTTTACTGTACTCCCTTGCTTCCTCAGAGTCACAGTCACCCGCATAGTCTGTATCATACCCCACAGTATGGTGAACTCCCAAGTCACTCTCTAACTGGGTGTCAGCTCCACAGGTTCTATTTACCACATTACAAACCGTCATATTGGGGTACACATCAGGTGACATCATGTCCGTAAGTTAGGCCCGTCCACCATTTTCCTTGGTCACGCCCACCTTAGGACTGTCAACTATCGGGGGTGCATTCTCTGCAACAGTTTTCATACACATTAACCCCACAGACACTTTCCCTTTTATCCACCAGTCCCACCGGGTTTCCAAGTCTCGCCCTATTACGATAGTATACCGTAAGTCCGGGACTACCCTTACTTCATGGTACAGGGACTCCTCTGTCGTGTCAATGTAGAGGCAGGCTGTCAAATGTCGTTTAACGTCCCCACCTGTGTCATTCACTCTTGTTCCTAACCCAGGTGACACAGTGCATTCAGAAGGGGTTCTCAGTAAAGTCGCTTTACTCCCTGGGTCTATCAGTCCCACCACACTTTCTCCATCCAAAGAAAAAGAGCACTGTCATGGCAAAACATTAGCTGAGCAATTCACAGCATAGTCTGGACCTGGATAGCACAACTGCACCTGGGGCTCACTGGTCTGTGCCACCCCTTTAACTTCAGGAGGCTCCGCCCTTTTTTTGGATTCCACCCCCTTTAGAGCCACCACCCCTTTTTGGGCAACTACTACCTTTTGGGATACCGCCCCCTTTTTAGACCCCACCCCTTTTTGGGCAACCACCCCTGTTTGGGTTTTCCGCACCATTTTTGGGACACCACCCCTTCCCTGGGGTACACCCCGTGGACTCCCCACAGTACTTTCAGGCCCCAGTTCGCACAGTACACCAATGTGACTCTGGCCTTGCACTGGCCCTTTAAGAGTCTGCACGCTCTGGACCAGCAATGTCTTTTTTTTTTTTTTCTCTTTGCTGCAACTGCAGCTACAGTTCACAATGCCCTATGCGGTTCCACTGCAGTCTTCGTGGACCCGCCGATCCACAGCAAGACGCTTGTCACCTTCGTAACCCCGCCGAGTTACAGCAAGACGCTTGTCACCTTCGTAACCCCGATGAGTTACAGCAAGACGCTTGTCACCTTCGTGACCCCACCGAGCCACAGCAAACTTCGTGACCTCACCGAGCCACAGCAAGCTGACTTGAGAAAAAAAACTTCACAGTCTCTCACTGACCCCAGTCAGCACAGACTCCTGTCTGTTACACACGGTTCTCAGACCGTTTACTCCTCTGGCTCAGATCAGCCAGCGCTGCAACATGTGCTTCTTGGACCGTTGCCCGCATTTGAAACACCAAATGTGGTGATACGCTACCTGAGTGTTGGGGAACACTCGCTTGGCAGCAGGATAAACACTTCAGGCACAATATCTCACACATATCAGTATTATTTGGTTTATTACACATCATAAACCACATGACGTACAGTCCATTGCGTTACATTTTATGAACTTATCACGACCCACAGACTGTTCATGCAGCAGATAGGCTTCTCTGCTGTATATTATAATCCCCTTGTCCGGGGTTACCTCTCAGGAGTTCCACTCCTCATGCTGATTTCACATCAGTCCCAGGTCCTCAACACGGACTGTCCAGGTCGACGGTCTCACAGTGCTTCCAGGACGACTCCACCAGCCAGGAGCCTCCAACACTGACCATAAAGGACCTACAGCCTTACCAGGTGCTTGCAGGACTCCAGCCCATCCCAGGACAATCCAACACCCTCGAGCATTCAGTCCATAGCCTCAGCAGTGCTTCCAGGACTCCAGCCCACTTCAGGAAAATCCAACACCCAGGCTATTGCAGGACTCACGGTCTCAGTGCCTCCAGGACTCCAGCCCATACCAGGACAATCCAACACTGACCGTACATCAGGTCCACAGTCTCAGGTGCTTGCAGGACTTCTCCAATACCAGGAGTCTCAAACACCAACCGTCCAGGACCTTGCACAGGAACCTCCCAGGCACATGTGACCCACACCCTGGTCACATTGCATACCTGTAATCACTCCCCTGGGTGGGAGTGTGGGTGTGTGTGGCTAGTTTGACCCTCCCATCTCTCATAACTAGCCCTGCCAATCTCCCATTAGCATTACACAACTACTTGTGGGACTACAGGTCCCAGCACACCAACCAAACTTCAGATTGACAGCACAGAGTGTCTTCCTCTGCAACACACACACCGGCCATTAACACTCCTGCAGGACTTAGTCTCATCACATTTATGCCTCCTAGCGCATCTTGAAGCACACACACAGCGCCCCCTGGCTGTAACGTGGGTCACCGCACCACAGCTGGAAACAAATCTGAATGAGAATCTGCCTCCAGAGATTATTTTAAATAAAATGGGGCATGGCCAGAGTGAGACATGTAACTAACACAGGACAGGAGAAATTAGCTTTGTCTCTTAACAAAAACTTTAGCAACTGCAGCTCTCACAGCTCTGTTGTATTACCACACTTCTGCAACCCCCTGAGATGGCAGCTGAAGTTGAGAAGAACCTGCAGATGTGTCAAGTATAATCATACACAGCTCTGCTGTGAAATCAGGAAAGCAGAGAACGGCCATTACACATCACACTGGTAACCATTACATATCACACTGTTAACGCCTCCTTTTATTTTAAACAAGCTCTGAAGGCAGATTCTCATGTGGATCAGTGTCCGGCCCATAGCACTTATACACTGCTCAAAAAAATAAAGGGAACACTAAAATACCACAGCAGAATATTCTCCATACTCTGTCACATGTGCTCAGTGTGAACCTGCAGTGTTGGGCTGTAAGCACAACACCCACATGTGGACATCGGACCCTCACGGAGTCTGTTTCTGAAAGTTTGAGCAGACACATTGATGTTAGTAGCCTGCTGGAGGTCACTTTGCAGGGCTCCAGCACTGGTCTTCCTTGCACAAAGGAGGAGGTAGCTGTCCTGCTGCTGTGTGTTGCCTTACTACGGCCCCCTCTATGTCTCCTGGTGTACTGGCCTGTCTCCTGGTGTCTGCTCCATGCTCTGGACACTGTGCTGACAGACCCAGCTACCCTTCTTGCCACAGCTTGCATTGATATGCCATCCTGGATGAGCTGCACTCCCTGAGCAACTTCTGACTCCACCTCATGCCACTGTACCTCTAGGGGTGAGAGCAATGACAAAAGTGAGTAAAACAACACTTAAAAAGGATGAGAACAGAGAAATAGTCTGTGGTCACCCGCTGCAGAACTACTTCTTTATAGGGGTTGTCTTGCAAATTGCCAATCATTTCTACATGTGGTCTGTTTCATTTGAAGGAGAAATTGATTCACAATCAGTGTTGCTTCCGAACTGGACAGGTTGATTTCACAGAAGTATGACTGACTTGGAGTTACATTATGTTGCTTAAGTGTTCCCTTAATTTTTTTTTAACAGTGCATATATCCTCTATATCCATGTTGCTCTTCTTTAATTGACAGCACTGGCTTCATCGATACATACAAGAGTGGAGAGAGATGGAAAACAAGCATGTGGGAAGGTGTACAGTATATAAATGACTGTCTGGCCCCGCCATGGTGCACCGAGTAACTGTACTTGGTTTGAACAGTCATTCTGTGCAGACAATATCAATATTAGCTCCTTTACTAAGGGGTTAAGCCTGTAGTTTGTATTCTACTAATTCATTCGTGTAGGGGGACCCCTGTTTTCATGATCAGTGGGCCCTGCAGCCAGTTCCCTTTCATCATACATGTATCACCAATCCTGGGCATATAGCATGTGACACATTTATTTAGTGGCAAAACTCCTTTCGGATATAACACAATAAAGTATTTTTAAAAGGTCTCTTGACCAGCTCAGATCACTGCAGTCTCCTTACATTGTGTCTTTGTTCAGGGTGGGCAATCCTCTTTGAGTGAAAGTTCCAATAATAGAAGAGCTGTAGCGTTAGAATTTTAAAGCTGCGCACAAGTTCTGCTATAACACATTCAGCCATCACTGGTTTATTCTGTAGACTACACCCCTATCATTATATTTACATATAGAAATAACAGGGTATTTGAACAAACACCCATCTCCGGACAGTGAGTGCTGTGATTGGGAGACCTGCTCTGGAAGCAGCCAATAGTGAGGATTGGTGATTTTGCAAGATTCATAACAGCAGCTTGTCAGGAGCTGAGCAGATAACTGTAAAGAAATCAATGGGCTGGAGAGAGGTGGCTGGGATGTTAAGAGTTAAAGCAAATGAGTAGTGAAATTATGTTTAGTTTTTTTATTTTGAATTTATCTTAAAGGGTATGTGCGCACATTGCAGATTTGCCTTTGTAAAAATCTACGCAGATTCTGCATCTCTTGGCAGAAAACGCAGTTCAAAATCAGCGCAGTTTTGATGCATTTTTTATGCGGATTTGATGCAGATTTTCTTGCGCTTTTCTCTGCGGATTTGTAAGCTAAATATATATATATATATATATATATATATATATATATATATATATATATATATATATTCTTCAACAACAAAAAATTGTGATGTAATTTCCTTTTCCAACCTCTTTTTGTTTCATTCTCCATTTTGGAAACATGAGCACAGAGATGAGCACACAGCAGCCATTACGGCTCCGCAGGCTCAATAGAAACGTGCTTTTAGGATTGGTGTTACATATTCTGCATAGTTGTAGAGGGCAGGTAAGCTAAAGTATATGTAAATAATATCTTACATGTCTTTCTTTTTTCACTGTGTTGTGCAGTAACCAATTGTTTTATCTTAATAGGAGCGGTCCAGAAGGAGAGCCAAAAAGCTGTGGGTTCACCCTATAGTTTCAGAGCAAAGTGAGAAGGGGCAATTTAATGTGTTATACCGAGATTTAAGGAGGTAAGTTAACAGCATGTAAAGATAGTTTCCTATGTAAAATGTGTCCCAAAAATATCACACCAGTTGGCCCGTGCAAAATTTTTGCACATTGGTTGTCGGAGGCGCAGGCAATTTCAGAAAAATTAAGCCGGTTAAATGTAAATTTATTTAATGAGATGATGAACACAGAGAGGTATGTGTCTCACTGACATATATATATATATATATATATACACATGTTTTCACGAATATTTGAGCCCATGCATCCATTATATGTCCATTTTGCAAGCCGGTGAGAAAATCTCACCATACTGATGTCACACGGATGCTTACATATGAGAAAATCGCAAACTCCCATTGCATACGGATGACATACAGATCACTGTTCAGGGAACATTTCTGCGATTCTCGTCTGTGTAAAACGGACTGATTTTTATACGTTGTGTGTGACTCCAGCCTAAAGGAGATCCCCCAACATTAAACATAATGGTAAACACTATGAAGCACACCGGCGCTCCCCAAAAAGAGTAGAATGTGATGTAGGTTAGGCTACTTTCACACTAGCGTCGGGAACAACCCGTCGCTGTGCGTCGGGCCGACGTTCTCGACGCTAGCGTGGTCTCCGCCGCACAACGGGGGCAGCGGATGCATTTTTCCCACGCATCCGCTGCCCCATTGTGAGGTGCGGGGAAGTGCGGGGAGGTGGGGGTGGAGTTCCGGCCGCGCATGCGCGGTCGGAAAAAGCGGACCGTCGGGAGCAAAAAACGTTACATGTAACTTTTTTTTTTCCCGACGGTCCGCTACCACACGCCCAAGCGTCGCAAAACGGACGCAACGTTTTGCAATGCGTCGCAAATGCGTCGCTAATGTTAGTCTATGACGAAAAAACGTATCCAGCAAGAACTTTTGCTGGATGCGTATTTTCGGCAAAACGACGCATTTGCGACGTATTGCAGTTAACGCTAGTGTGAAAGTAGCCTTACAGCTGCAGGTGCCTAGACAGCTGCTGCGCTCAGTCTGTCAGTACTAAGAGAGGCAAACAAAATTCCAATAAAGGTCACCGCGCTACCCTATACAAAATAGAATATGTGAAAGATTAAAGAGGACCGTTTCTAGGTACACCTGAAGGCTAAGGTGTCAGAAAGAGGTGAACCAGTAAATGTGTACCCAATCTGCAATAGATTATCTGATTATCAGTCACTGCCAGACGCTGACAATCTCGATCATGCACCAGAAAAAAGTAGTACAATCTGTCCCGATCACAAAGGATATGTATGAAAAAGAAGAGGAACACTTACTGGTGTTGCATAGTTGCGATGCCGGTGCTGTGTCTTTTTTGCGTCATACCATGCCGGCAAAGAGGACAACAAGCTGATTCCTAGTATGTGGGGGCGATTGCAGCTTGAGTCAAACACATGTACATGCTGCTGCGTGAAACTTATTAGCGTGTAATACCTCCGTGAGTGCAGTCCAAAGGTTGAGGGTTCAAGCGGCGATGCAGAGTGAGTAAAAGTCTGGGGAGCATCCTCCCTAGCTGGATTGATACCGCTGCATACGCCGGGAAAACTAGGCGGCGTGCCTCGGCCGAAGGCGCCGCCAGACTGTAGCGGTGTGTGAAGGGGGCGTGGTCTGGCTGACGTCACCTAGAGCTGGAAGCGTGGAGCAGGGGACGGATGCTGTGCAGGGCCAATAAGCCAACACATTTCAAAGGTCACCGGACCTTCTTCATCAGGGCTGTTGGTCCTGCGTGTCAGCTGCTCCTTATATAGAAAGCCCACCCACCGCTATTATTCAAAAAAATGAACCTAAACAAATCCCCAATTTGCAAGGACTGAGAGCCTGGTTGTAAGTTAAGTATAGCTGGATTTACATTGGCAATAAGTTAAATTGTCTGGTGTAAAGCCCCCTTTAGATTGGAGTTTGACTGCTAATGTATCCCATTGTGCATCTTTTGTTAAAAAGGATATATAAAATGTGCAAATACACGACCTTTAATAAGAAAAATTTATTTTAAAAGATTTTAAAAGAATTTTAGAGTTTATATATAATTAAACTAAAGGTTGGACCTCTCTGCCCACAACGAATACACACCCATACTCCATAGTAGGAGCTGGGTGACCCAGTAGGCAGTGAAATCCAACCAAAAGAGAAAAAGAAAAAAAATGTTTTGAAAAGGAATTTTTGCTTCTATCTAATATATAATTGCCTAGAATACTACTTCCTGCAATTTGTGCCAACTTCCGTGGCTTTGTCCGGAGCTATTGTCCGGAGCTATTGTCCGGAGCTAATGTCCGTAGCTAATGTCCGGAGCTAATGTCCGGAGATAAGTGACGTCACCAGTGTCCTACACCCAGGCAGAGCACAGTGGCCCCAGGCAGAGCACAGGGGCCCCAGGCAGAACATGGGGCCCCAGGCAGAGCACAGGGGCCCCAGGCAGAGCACAGGGGCCCCAGGCAGCATATGGGGCCCCAGGCAGAGCACAGGGGCCCCAGGCAGCATATGGGGCCCCAGGCAGAGCACAGTGGCCCCAGGCAGAGCACACACCAAATCGGAGGCCGAGGGGCCCCGCCAACCAAATCGGAGGCCGAGGAGCCCCGCCCACCAAATCGAAGGCCGAGCGGCCCCGCCCACCAAAGCGGAGGCCGAGGGGCCCGGCCCCGCCCACCAAAGCGGAGGCTGAGGGGCCCCGACCACCACATCGGAGGCCGAGGGGCCCCGCCCACCAAATCGGAGGCCGAGGGTCCCCGCCCACCAAATCGGAGGCCGAGGGTCCCCGCCCACCAAATCGGAGGCCGAGGGTCCCCGCCCACCAAATTGGAGGCCGAGGGTCCCCGCCCACCAAATCGGAGGCCGAGGGGCCCCGCCCACCAAATCGGAGGCCGAGGGTCCCCGCCCACCAAATCGGAGGCCGAGGGTCCCCGCCCACCAAATCGGAGGCCGAGGGTCCCCGCCCACCAAATCGGAGGCCGGGGGTCCCCGCCCTCCAAATCGGAGGCCGAGGGGCCCCGCCCACCACATCGGAGGCCGAAGGGCCCCGCCCACCAAATCGGAGGCCGAGGGGCCCCGCCCACCAAATCGGAGGCCGAGGGTCCCCGCCCACCAAATCGGAGGCCGAGGGTCCACACCATCCAAATCGGAGGCCGAGGGGCCCCGTCCACCAAATCGGAGGCCGACGGGCCCCACCCACCAAAGCGGAGGCCGAGGGTCCCCGCCCACCAAATCGGAGGCCGAGGGTCCCCGCACACCAAATCAGAGGCAGAGGGACCCCGCCCACCAAATCGGAGGCCGAGGGGCCCCGCCCACCAAATCGGAGGCCGAGGGTCCCCGCCCACCAAATCGGAGGATAAGGGGCCCCGCCCACCAAATCGGAGGCCGAGGGGCCCCACCAACCAAATCGGAGGCCGAGGAGCCCCGCCCACCAAATCGAAGGCCGTGTGGCCCCGCCCACCAAAGCGGAGGCAGAGGGACCCCGCCCACCAAATCGGAGGCCGTGGGGCCCCGCCAACCAAAGCGGAGGCCGAGGGTCCCCGCCCACCAAATCGGAGGCAGAGGGACCCCGCCCACCAAATCGGAGGCCGAGGGGCCCCGCCCACCAAAGCGGAGGCCGAGGGTCCCCGCCCACCAAATCGGAGGTCGAGGGTCCCCGCCCACCAAAAGTAAGTGCGGCCCCAAAAGTAAGTGCGCCCCCGGGTGCAAAAGTAAGTGCGCCCCCGGGTGCAAAAGTAAGTGCACGCCCGGGTGCAAAAGTAAGTGCGCCGATGATGTCATAATGGAAATCCCGCGTCTCTGATTGGTCGAGGCCGCCAGGCCTCGACCAATCAGCGATGGGCACAGTATCAACGTAGGTCATAATGGTCGCCATGGCGACGATGATGTCATAAAGGATGCCTCGACCAATCAGCGACGGGCACAGTCTGCCGCGAATCACATACTACGGGGACATGCATATTCTAGAATACCCGATGCTTTAGAATCGGGCCACAGTCTAGTCTAATATATAATTGCCTAGAATACTACTTCCTGCAATTTGTGCCAACTTCCGTGGCTTTGTCCGGAGCTAATGTCCGGAGATAATGTCCGGAGCTAATGTCCGGAGATAATGTCCGGAGCTAATGTCCGGAGCTAATGTCCGGAGCTAAGTGACGTCACCAGTGTCCTACACCCAGGCAGAGCACAGGGGCCCCAGGCAGCATATGGGGCCCCAGGCAGAGCACAGTGGCCCCAGGCAGAGCACAGGGGCCCCAGGCAGCATATGGGGCCCCAGACAGAGCACAGGGGCCCCAGGCAGCCTATGGGGCCCCAGGAAGAGCACAGTGGCCCCAGGCAGAGCACAGGGGCCCCAGGCAGCATATGGGGCCCCAGGCAGAGCACAGGGGCCACAGGCAGCATATGGGGCCCCAGGCAGAGCACAGTGGCCCCAGGCAGAGCACAGGGGCCCCAGGCAGAACATGGGGCCCCAGGCAGAGCACAGGGGCCCCAGGCAGACCACAAGGGCCCCAGGCAGCATATGGGGCCCCAGGCAGAGCACAGGGGCCCCAGGCAGAGCACAGGGGCCCCAGGCAGAGCACAGGGGCCCCAGGCAGCATATGGGGCCCCAGGCAGAGCACAGGGGCCCCAGGCAGCATATGGGGCCCCAGGCAGAGCACAGTGGCCCCAGGCAGAGCACAGGGGCCCCAGGCAGAGCACAGGGGCCCCAGGCAGCATATGGGGCCCCAGGCAGAGCACAGGGGCCCCAGGCAGCATATGGGGCCCCAGGCAGAGCACAGTGGCCCCAGGCAGCATATGGGGCCCCAGGCAGAGCACAGTGGTCCCAGGCAGAGCACAGGGGCCCCAGGCAGCATATGGGGCCCCAGGCAGAGCACAGTGGTCCCAGGCAGAGCACAGGGGCCCCAGGCAGCTTATGGGGCCCCAGGCAGAGCACAGTGGCCCCAGGCAGAACATGGGGCCCCAGGCAGAGCACAGTGGCCCCAGGCAGAGCACAGGGGCCCCAGGCAGAACATGGGGCCCCAGGCAGAGCACAGGGGCCCCAGGCAGAGCACAGGGGCCCCAGGCAGCATATGGGGCCCCAGGCAGAGCACAGGGGCCCCAGGCAGCATATGGGGCCCCAGGCAGAGCACAGTGGCCCCAGGCAGAGCACAGGGGCCCCAGGCAGCATATGGGGCCCCAGGCAGAGCACAGCACCGAGATGCAAACTCTACTTCACGAAAATGGCCGCCGCAATAGCCATCTGCGCACGCGCGGATGCCCGCGGCCCTTTTCCTGAAGCCGCGGCCAGCAGAGCGCCGCTTCTGCGCACGCGCGGCCAAAGCAAGATGGCCGCGCCCACCGACCACCAATGGAATAACGGACATCGCTGCTATTTTCACACCCCTGTGCAGGATTCGGGACCTTGGACATGCGCACACCAGTACGCCACCAACGGAAAACTACGCAAGATCTGGGGGAAGACACCACGCCCATCCGACCTGACCAGCCTGATTGACAGGCGAAAACGACTACTTTGGTAACGTATTTCGGCAGCATAGGTGGGGAATCGGGGTCCACAAACTACACTATTGTAATGCACAGCTCAGGCCCTATTTAACAGTATGTTTATCTCATACCGAAAAAACGAGGTGACAGGTTCCCTTTAAAGTGTTCCTTCAGTCGGTCCATAAGCCTGCGTTTTGTGTGGCCTACATAAATTTTATTGCAAGGGCATTTGAGCAGGTAGATTATTCCTGATGACCAACATGATATGTAGTCTTTGATTTCGAACTCCTGGGTGCCATTACAATTAAACAATTTCAGTTGTCTTATTTTTTAAAAATCTGTACGGACACAACAGGAACAAGTACCACATGGCAGAAAGCCTGGGGTTTTTGAGGATGTTCCCTTAATAAGACCCTTGCTGATTGTCGGGGCTATGATATTCCCTATTGTGATTTTCTGAACACGAATTTTGGATACTTTGGTAGTAGTTCGCCTATCACTTTGTCTGATTGAAGGGTTGGCCAGTACTTACGGATAATTTTAGTAAATTGTTTATATCCATAATGGTATTGTGTAATAATAGGGAGCTGGTAGATTTGTTCTGAAATGCTAGTTGGAACAGATGCATCTGTTTTTGTTTTATATACCAGAGCATCCCTAGATGTTTCACCCACCTCCTTCTTAGCTGCGTCAAGCAGGTCCTTAGGGTAACCTTTATCTAGAAACTGGCCCGTTAGATACTCTGCTTCAGTTGTATAATCCTGTATTTTTGTACAGTTACGCCTTACTCAAGTAAATTGGCCTTTAGGGATGTTAGACAACCAAATGGGTAAATGACAGCTATTTATATCGATAAACCCATTGGAATCTACTGTCTTACGATGGCATTTTGTTAATACCTGGTTACCTTCAATGAAAATCTTGAGATCTAAAAAGTTAATACCTGTTTTGCTAGTAGTGGCCGTAAATTCCAGCCCAAAATCATTAAAATTAAGATTAGCAATAAATGCATCGAGTTCATATTGGGGGCCATTCCAGATAAATAGCACGTCATCAATGAACCGTCTCCACATAACAAGACCAGTATTGGGGCTTTCTGTAAGAGTAATATGTGACTCCTCCCACTACCAAAGTATCCAAAATTCGTGTTCAAAAAATCACGAACAATAGGGAATATCATAGCCCCGACAATAAGCAAGGGTCTTATTAAAGGAACATCCTCAAAAACCCCAGGCTTTCTGCCATGTGGTACTTGATCCTGTTGTGTCCGTACAGATTTTTAAAAAATAAGACAACTGAAATTGTTTAATTATAATGGCACCCAGGAGTTCAAAATCAAAGACTACATATCATGTTGGTCATCAGGAATAATCTACCTGCTCAAATGCCCTTGCAATAAAATTTATGTAGGCCGCACAAAACGCAGGCTTATGGACCGACTGAAGGAACACTAACAATATAGAAAAAGGATTTGTTGGTCATCCCCTCTCCAGGCATTTTAGGGAGCACCACAGGAGGTCAACTAAAGGGTTGACATTTTATGGCATTCAGGTGGTACACAAGAATTGGCGAGGAGGGGACTATATAAAATCAATGTCACGCACCGAATCCAAGTGGATCTTTATGCTGGACAGCCTTGTCCCTAGAGGCCTCAACCACGAGCTAGAATTATATGCTTTTATATAACAACCGAGTTATATTTTATCTAATAAATTGCACAATTTTTACTCTCCTTTTTCTTATTCCTGCTTCTTTATTATTCATAGAAGCAAAAATTCCTTTTTAACATTTTTTTTTTCTTTTTCTCTTTTGCTTGGATTTCACTGCCTACTGGGTCACCCAGCTCCTACTATGGAGTATGGGTGTGTATTCGTTGTGGGCAGAGAGGTCCAACCTTTAGTTTAATTATATATAAACTCTAAAATTCTTTTAAAATCTTTTAAAATAAATTTTTCTTATTAAAGGTCTTGTATTTGCACGGTTTATATATACTTTTTAACAAAAGATGCACAATGGGATACATTAGCAGTCAAACTCCAATCTAAAGGGGGCTTTACACCAGACAATTTAACTTATTCTCAATGTAAATCCAGCTATACTTAACTTACAACCAGGCTCTCAGTCCTTGCAAATTGGGGGTTTGTTAGGGTTCATTTTTATGAATAATAGCGGTGGGTGGGCTTTCTATATAAGGAGCAGCTGACACGCAGGACCAACAGCCCTGACGAAGAAGGTCCGGTGACGTTCGAAACGCGTTGGCTTATTGGCCCTGCACAGCATCCGTCCCCTGCTCCACGCTTCCAACTCTAGGTGACGTCAGCCAGACCACGCCCCCTTCACACACCGCTACAGTCTGGCGGCGCCTTCGGCCGAGGCACGCCGCCTAGTTTTCCCGCCGTATGCAGCGGTATCAGTCCAGCTAGGGAGGATGCTCCCCAGACTTTTACTCACTCTGCATCACCGCTTGAACCCTCAACCTTTGGACTGCACTCACGGAGGTATTGCACGCTAATAGGTTTCATGCAGCAGCATGTACATGTGTTTGACTCAAGCTGCAATCGCCCCCACATACTAGGAATCAGCTTGCTGTCCTCTTTGCCGGCATGGTATGACGCAAAAAAGACACAGCACCGGCATCGCAACTATGCAACACCAGTAAGTGTTCCTCTTCTTTTTCATACATATCCTTTGTGATCGGGACAGATTGTACTACTTTTTTCTGGTGCATGATCGAGATTGTCAGCGTCTGGCAGTGACTGATAATCAGATAATCTATTGCAGATTGGGTACACATTTACTGGTGCACCTCTTTCTGACACCTTAGCCTTCAGGTGTACCTAGAAACGGTCCTCTTTAATCTTTCATATATTCTATTTTGTATAGGGTAGCGCGGTAACCTTTATTGGAATTTTATTAAACATAATGGTATTTTACTTACTGATCAGAAGGGGTCTGATTGTCAGGACCTTGCAAAAGAACAGGGGCAGCAGCATTTTTTTCCCCTCCACAGCAGCACTGCCATCTATCTGCAGTGTAGGGAAGTGCAACACAGCCCTGTGTATGTGAACGGAGCAGCTCCCTGCACAGCAGTGCCCCTTTGACAGTAAAAATGATGCAGAATTGACCCCACAACTGAGCGCTTTTCACCATTGTATAATAATTGGGAATATCCCTTTAAAAAAAAAAAAGTAATATCTGCAGATTATTTTACCTTTTTTTCCCTACAGTTGGATTTTTTTTCTTAAATTTTTGCAAGGTTGTTTCCACCACTCTCTCCCATCAGGGACAATGTACCGTCTGAGTTATGTCAACGCTGCAGTTTTTTACTTGGAACCAGAGGTGACTCCAGGTCAAGCTGCAACCTTAGAAGGAAGATAGACTTTTCAATGACTGTCCGATAATACGGGAAATCTGATGGTTCAGAACCTGTCCGGTCCCTTTTAGGCTGCATTCATTTATAAATTCAGTTTTAAAGCTGAAGTCTTAAACAGGTAAAGTTTTACATTTATTCTACATCGACATATGTAGCTAATATTTTATATGTACCTGCCTGAAATCGGCTGGGCAAGGAGTTCTGCAACCTGGAAAGTCCCCAAGGCAAATGTTAGGATTTGTTTCAGCTTTGTATTAGTATACTTTGGGGTAGTGTGGTGCCACCTGCAGGTCATTTTTCCTTACTGCAGATTTATGAAAATTAATGTTTCAAGTGTATTTTGTGATCACATCGTGGATGTGTGGTTTGTTTGGCTATTTTCTTGCTGAAGGGGGCAAGTTTACCTTTCAAATGGTGTATCATTTGTGTGTGTGGGTGAAATATGAACGGAGATACAAAGTGATCACCGAAAAAGAGTGTTTTGAAATAATATCGAAGGATATTACCTTACCATTTTTTTCATGACAATTTTTTTTACAGATATCCCGATAAATTTATCGCTTTTTGCCACATACCCATCCAAGGATTTGGCAGGCTGTTATTGATCTTATCAAATGCGCTCAACTATTCCAATATGGTCATGAGAAAGGCAATCTCTGCACAGTCCACGTAGTACATTGCCCAGCCACGTAGTATATTGCCAAGCCACGTAGTATATTGTGTTGTGAATTTGCTTTTTGGCTCCCTCTAGTGGTTACTAGTGATTTGACTCTGGGTATGTCAGTCATCCCTTGTATGCTCACCTGGGCCGTTAGTTCAGGGGTGTTGCTATATAAGCTCCCTGGACCTTCAGTTCAATGCCTGGCAACGTTGTAATCAGAGCTAATCTGTTGTGCTCTTGTCTACTGATCCTGGTTCCTGCTAGATTAAGTTAAGTCTGCTTTCTTGCTTTTTGCTATTTGTTTTTGTTTGCATTTTTGTCCAGCTTGTACATAATCTGTATCCTAACCTTGCTGGAAGCTCTAGGGAGGCTGGAGTTCTCCCCCCGGGCCGTTAGTCGGTTCGGGGGTTCTTGAATTTCCAGTGTGGAATTTTGATAGGGTTTTTGTTGACCATATAAGTTATCTTACTACATTCTGCTATTAGTAAGCGGGTCTCTCTTTGCTAAACCTAGTTCATTTCTGTGTTTGTCATTTCCTCTTACCTCACCGTTATTATTTGTGGGGGGCTTGTATCCAACTTTTGGGGTCTATTATCTGGAGGCAAGAGTGGTCTTTGTTTTCCTCTTCTAGGGGTAGTTAGTCCTCCGGCTGGCGCGAGACATCTAGCGACCAACGTAGGCATGTTCCCCGGCTACTTCTAGTGTTGGCGTTAGGAGTAGATATATGGTCAACCCAGTTACCACTGCCCTATGAGCTGGATTTTTGTACTTCGCAGACTTACTTGTTCCTCTGAGACCCTCGCCATTGGGGTCATAACAATATTGCCCAGCCACGTAGTAAATTGCCCAGCGACGTAGTATATTGCCCAGCCACGTAGTAAATTGCCCAGCCACGTAGTATATTGCCCAGCGACGTAGTATATTGCCCAGCCACGTAGTATATTGCCCAGCCATGTAGTATATTGCGCAGCCACATAGTATATTGCCCAGCCACGTAGTATATTGCCCAGTGAGTAGTATATTGCCCAGCCACGTAGTATATTGCCCAGTCACGTAGTATATTGCCCAGCCATGTAGTATATTGCCCAGCCACGTAGTATATTGCCCAGTGACGTAGTATATTGCCCAGCCACGTAGTATATTGCCCAGTCACGTAGCATATTGCCCAGCCACGTAGTTATATTGCACAGCCAACGTAGTATATTGCCCAGCCATGTAGTATATTGCCCAGCGACGTAGTATATTGCCCAGTGACGTAAAATAAAAAATAAACATATACTCACCTTCCAAAGTGCCGTTGAAGTCCTGGTGCCTGTGTACGGTGCATGCGGCAGCTTCCGGTCCCAGGGTTGGTATGAGCGCAGGACCTGTGATGACGTCTCGGTCACATGACCGTGATGTCATGGCAGGTCCTTCTCGTGCAGGACCTGCCATGACGTCGCGGTCACATGACCGTGACGGCATGGCAGGTCCTTCTCGCGCAGGCACGCAGGACCTGTGATGACGTCGAAGTCACATGACCGTGACATCATGGCAGACCCTTCTCACATAGCATCCTTGGCACCGGAACCTGCCCCTTGCACTGCCGAGGACACCGCGCCACGTCGGAGGGTGAGAATAACCTTTTTTTTATTATTATTATTTGTAACAGATCTTTTTACTATTCATGCTGCATAGGCAGCATCAATAGTAGAAAGTTGGTCACACAGGGTTAATAGCTGCGTTAATGGAGTGCGTTACACCGCAGTCCATTAACGCTGGCATTAACCCTGTGTGAGCACTGACTGCGGGGAGGAAGGAGCGGCCATATTGCCGCCGGACTGTGCCCGTCGCTGATTGGTCGTGGCAATGGTTGTGGGCGTTTTGCCACGACCAATCAGGGACTTGGATTTCCATGACAGACAGAGGCCGCGACCAATGAATATCCGTGACAGACAGAAAGAAAGACAGACAGAAGGACAGACAGAAAGACGGAAGTGACCCTCAGACAATTATATAGTAGATATAGATATATATATATATATATATATATATATATATATATATATATATATTACCAATCATGAGGTTTAGTAATGATCAGGTGACAGACAGGTACCCTCATTAATAAAATGGTACATAAAAAGTTAAATAAAGACACACACACCAGCCTATGTCAGCAACTGTCAGAAATCTGCGTGAAACGCAATATGTGTATATTTTTCCGCTTGAGAAAGGTCCACATCTTGGACTGAAACGTCGCACATAGGCCAATAAACCACATTTATTTTTTCTATTGGAGTGCTGCCTTCATTTTTCTGGATAATAGCATGAGGTTTGGTACATACCTGGAAGGATTTTTTGCACCCTTTGTGTTCTTTTGGTGCTGCTTTTTGTTTTCTTTTTCTATATATATACAGTATATATACAGGGGTTGGTCAAAATAATGGAAACACCTAACGTTTTGGCATCATAATCTTCGAACATGTGATAAACATGCGAACCGTGACATATGGTAATGTTTTGTAGTTGATTATTTGTGTTATGTGATATGTGTATGTAAATTAACTGTTTGTTTTGCATAATTGTAAGAACATTGATGAGAACCTGATACCAATGGCAGACCTCTCGGATTTTCAAAGAGGCCAAATTGTTGGTGCTCGTATGGCAGGCGCTAGTGTAACAGAAAGTGCCCGAATGCTTGGCGTGTCAAGAGGTACTGTCTCCAAAGTAATGACTGCGTTTGAAAGAGAAGGAAAAACGTCCTCAGCAAAGCACAGGTCCGGCCGAAAGTCAAAGTTGACTGAGAGAGACCGTCGGACTCTAAAGCGAATTGTGAGAGAGGATCGCAAGACCACGGCTCCGAAAATCACTGCTGAGCTCAATGAACACCTACAGAACCCAGTTTCCACGTCAGGAGCTGCACAAATCTGGATTCCACGGAAGAGGTGCAATTAGAAAACCGCTGCTCTCAATGACAAATGTTTCCAAGCGTTTAGAGTGGTGTAGAAACCTCCAGAATTGGTCCCTCGAGCAGTGGAAACATGTGATATACTCAGACGAATCATCGTTTACCCTATTTCCGACCTCCGGCCGAGTGTACGCTTGGAGACAGCCGAAAGAAGCATTCCATCCAGACTGCCTTCTCCCAACGATAAAACATGGTGGAGGTTCTGTGATGATCTGGGGTGCTATTTCGTTGAGATCTGCCGTGCCAATGATATCCCTTCATGGAAGAATTAACAGCCGAGATTATTTAGGCATTTTGGGCGACCAAGTGCATCCAATGTTTCAAGCACTGTTCCTGGAGGGGAACGCCATCTTTCAGGATGATAATGCACCAATTCATACAGCTAGAATCGTTAAAGCATAGCACGAGGAACATTCTAATGAAGTTGAGTATCTCATCTGGCCCCCACAATCCCCAGACCTCAACATTATTGAGCATTTATGGTCGATTTTAGAGATTCAAGTTAGACGTCGATTTCCGCCGCCATCGTCGCTCAAAGAACTGGAGGGTGTTTTAACTGCAGAATGGGCTAAAATTCCTTTGGAAACAATTCACACCTTGTATGAATCCATACCTCGGCTGTAGGCTGTAATCGCCCCAAGAGGTGGACCTACACCATATTAAACTAACTTTTGTTGATGTTTCCAGGTGTTACTATTATTTTGTCCAACCCCTATATATATATATATATATATATATATATATATATATATATATATATATATATATATATATATTACCAATCATGAGGTTTAGTAATGATCAGGTGACAGACAGGTACCCTCATTAATAAAATGGTACATAAAAAGTTAAATAATGACACACACACACACCAGCCTATGTCAGCAACTGTCAGAAACCTGCATGAAACGCAATATGTGTATATTTTTCCAAAACAAAAAAAAAATTTGCGGGGCTCCAGTGTAATTTTCATAACCAGCAGAGGGAAAGCTGACGGCTGATGTTAATATTCTAGGAAGGAGCCAAAGGTTCACAGCTGTTTGCTTAGCTTTTAGGCTATGTGCACACGTTGCAGATTTGCTTGTGTATAATTCTGCGCGGATTTTGTCTCTCTTGGCAGATGACGCAGTTGAAATTCCGCGAGGATTTGGTGCAAATTTTTATGTGGATTTTCATGTGGATTTGTAATCTAAATAAACCATGTCCCAAATTATTATGCAAATTATAATTTTCTTGGATTTTCCAAATGACAGTCAGTCTAATAAAAGTAATCACCCGTTAGAGCAGTGGTCCCCAACTTTTCTGACCTTGAAAGCCACAATCAGCTCTGAGAGAGGGTCGTGAGCCACATCTGGTTCCCACTCACCTCAAAGTTATGGCAACCAAAGACCCCTTTACTGGTATAATGATAATGAAAGCTTTTCCACATAAATCACCCGGAAGCAGTTTACCAAGATCCAGGGGTTCCAAAAATACCCCCATTCAAAATTCTCCCAACGCACTGTCGCATCCAGCTTCAAGTGTCTCTTCTGATAGGTAGTATCATCCTGTCTCCAGCTTACCATAGTTAAATTATCTCTAAACATATGTGCATCCAAATCTGCTCTTCTGTGCAGAGCTGCTCACAATATTCACCATTTTTAGATGTGCTCTTCATACCTGTTTGCTAGACCTGGAGCTAATGCATCAAGCTGGCAGACAGCCGCGAGCCACAATTCATGGGACCGCGAGCCACATGTGGCTCCCGAGCTACAGGTTGGGGACCCCTGCGTTAGAGTATACATCGCATTTTATTGAAGAAACCTCCCAATGATAACAGTATAATCTCCAAAATGAATAAAAACTCAAAATGCACTGTTCCAAATTATTAGGCACAGTAGAATTTCTAAACATTTGATATGTTATAAAGAACTGAAAATGCTCATTTGTGGAATTTGCAGCATTAGGAGGTCACATTCACTGAACAAAAAAGCTATTTAACTCCAAAACATCCTAACAGGCCAAGTTACATGTTAAAATAGGACCCCTTCTATGATATCACCTTCACAATTCTTGCATCCATTGAACTTGTGAGTTTTTGGCGAGTTTCTGCTTGTATGTATTTCTTTGCAGAATAGCCTCCCAGAGCTGCTGTTTTGAAGTGAACTGCCTCCCACCCTCATAGATCTTTGGCTTGATGATTCTCCAAAGGTTCTCTATAAGGTTGAGGTCAGGGGAAGATGGTGGCCACACCATGAGTTTCTCTCATTGTATGCCCATAGCAGCCAATGACTCAGATGTTTTCTTTTCAGCATGAGATGGTGCATTGTCATGCATGAAGATGATTTTGCTCCTGAAGGCACGTTTCTGCTTTTTATACCATGGAAGAAAGTTGTCAGTCAGAAACTCTATATACTTTGTAGAGGTTATTTTCACACCTTCAGGAACCTTAAAGGACCCTACCAGCTGTTTCCCCATGATTCCGGCCCAAAACATGACTCCTCCACCTCCTTGCTGACGTCGCAGCCTTGTTGGGACATGGTGGCCATCCACCAACCATTCACTACTCCATCCATCTGGACCACCCAGGGTGCATGTATGTCTGGGCCCACTGCAACCGTTTCTGCTTGTGTACACTGTTTAGGGGTGGCTGAATAGTAGGTTTATGCACCACAGCAAGCCTTTCAAGGATCCTACACCTTGAGGTTCGAGGGACTCCAGAGGCACCGGCAGCTTCAAATAACTGTTTGCTGCTTTGTAATGGTATTTTGGCAGCTGCTCTCTTAATCCAATGAATTTGTCTGGCAGAAACCTTCCTTTTTATGCCTTTATCTGCATGAACTCTGTCTGTGCTCTGTTTCAGTCACAAATCTCTTCACAGTATGATGATCACTCTTAAGTTTTCGTGAAATATCTAATATTTTCATACCTTGTCCAAGGCATTGCACTATTTAACGCTTTTCAGCAGCAGAAAGGTCCTTTTTATTTCCCATATTGCTTGAAACCTGTGGCCTGCTTAATAATGTGGAACATCATTTTTAAGTAGTTTTCCTTTAATTAGAATCACCTGGAAAACTAATTATCACATGTGTTTAAGATTGATTTCAGTGATCCATTGAGCCCTGAGACACAATACCATCCATGAGTTTATTTGAAAAACAAAACAATTAAATCTTTGACACTTAAATCCAATTTGCATAATAACTTGAAACACAGTGTATTATTGAAAAAAAAGTGATGTAATTTCCTTGTTCAACCTCTTCAGCCAGATACCCTCATTAATATTAAATAAAGACACACCCACCCACACAATTAAATAAAGAGACACACAGACACACACACCAACCTATGTAGGAGCATTAACATAATTAACCTTCATATGCTGTAACAAAACAGCAACTGTTATTAGGCTACATCCCCACAATCAGTAAACGGCAGCACTTTGGACGCAGCACATGTCCGCTGTGTCCAAAGCGCTGCCGGCTTTTGAACGCAGGTGATTTCGCATGTGTTCATTGAACCATGCAGAATCACCGCGCCCTATACATTGGACGGGTGATATTTATCTTCCGGAGACTGAGCATCTACGCAAGATAAATAGACATGTGTTGTGAATTTGGATTCTGGGCTCCCCCGGTGGCCGCTTGTGGAATTGGACTTGTCATCCTCTTTCCTGTTTCACCTGGTTCCATCAGTAGTGGGTGTCGCTATTTAAGCTCATTTCTCTGGTGGTTTCTTGCCGGTCAACAATGTTATCTGATGCCTCTCAGTGCTTGTTCCTGCTTCTAGACAACTACTAGTTAAGTTGGACTTTTGTCCATGTTTTGTTTTGCCTATTTGTTCCAGTTCACAGCTGAAGTTTTGTTACTGTGTCTGGAAAGCTCTCGTTGATCAGGGATTGCTACTCTGGCGTTATGAGTTAATGCCAGAGTTTAAGGTAATCTCTGGATGGTGTTTTGTTAGTGTTTTTCTGCTGACCATGAAAGTATACTATCTGTCTTCTGCTATCTAGTAAGCGGACCTCAAATTTGCTAGGACTATTTTCCTGCTGCGTTTGTGGTTTCATCTGAACTCACCGTCATTATATGTGGGGGGCTACTGTCTTCTTTGGAATATTTCTCTAGAGGTGAGCCAGGTCTTATATTTCCCTCTGCTAGCTATTTAGGTCTTAGGCCAGAGCTGGGCATCTAGCTATAAATAGGAAATGCTACCTGGCTATTTCTAGTTGCGCGGCAGGCTTAGTTCATGGTCAGTATAGTTCCATCTTCCGAGAGCTTGTCCCTCTATAGGCTTGCTATGATCTCTGCCTGCAGAGATCATGACAGTTTGACCGGCCATAAAGTGTTAAAGACCCAGGTTGAGAAAGGAGAGTTATAAGAAGTCTGCTGGAATTTTTTTTTTTTTTTTTTTTTTTTTTTTTTTTCCTCCAGTCTGCCTTGCTGCAGTCTTTTTTCTCTCTCTCCTCCTAATCTCTGTATGCTCTGTGTGCACCTGACAATAATGGATCTCCAGAGTGTAACTGCGGGTTTGAATAATCTCATCACGAAAGTACAAAATTTACAAGATTTTGTGGTACATGCTCCGGTATCTGAGCCGAGAATTCCTTTGCCGGAGTTCTTCACAGGGAATAGAGCTAGCTTCCAGAATTTCCGAAATAATTGTAAGCTTTATTTGTCCCTGAAGTCTCGTTCAGCTGGAGACCCTGCTCAGCAGGTTAGGATTGTGATTTCCTTGCTCAGGGGTGACCCTCAAGATTGGGCCTTCTCATTGCCAGCAGGGGATCCTGCGTTACGCGATGTGGATGCGTTTTTTCTGGCCTTGGGCTTGCTTTATGAGGAACCTCATTTGGAACTTCAGGCAGAAAAAACTTTGATGGCACTATCTCAGGGGCAAGACGAAGCTGAAGTTTTCTGCCAAAAATTCCGTAAATGGTCTGTGCTTACTCAGTGGAATGAGTGCGCTTTGGCGGCAACTTTCAGAGAAGGTCTCTCTGATGCCGTTAAGGATGTTATGGTGGGGTTCCCTTTGCCTGCAGGTCTGAATGAGTCCATGACAATGGCTATTCAGATTGATAGGCGTCTGCGGGAGCGCAAACCGGTGCACCATCTGGCGGTGTCTATGGAAAAGACGCCAGAAAGTATGCAGTGTGATAGAATTCTGTCCAGGAGCGAGCGACAGAATTTTAGACGGAAGAATGGATTGTGTTTCTATTGTGGGGATTCTACTCATGTTATATCAGCATGCTCTAGGCGTACAAAGAAGCTTGATAAGTCTGTTTCCATTGGCACCATTCAGTCTAAGTTTATTTTGTCTGTAACCCTGATTTGCTCTTTGTCATCCATTGCCACGGATGCCTATGTTGACTCTGGCGCCGCTCTGAGTCTTATGGATTGGTCCTTTGCCAATCGTTGTGGTTTTAATTTAGAGCCTTTGGAGACTCTTATTCCTCTGAAGGGGATTGACTCCACCCCATTGGCTAATAATAAACCACAATACTGGACACAAGTAACCATGCTTATCAATCCGGATCACCAGGAGATTATTCGTTTCCTGGTGCTGTATAATTTACATGACGATTTGGTACTGGGATTGCCATGGTTGCAGTCTCACAACCCAGTCTTGGACTGGAGAGCAATGTCTGTGTTGAGCTGGGGATGTAAGGGTATTCATGGGGACGTACCTTTGGTTTCTATTTCGTCGTCCATTCCCTCTGAAGTCCCTGAGTTCCTCTCTGATTATCAAGACGTCTTTGACGAACCCAAGCTTGGGTCGTTACCTCCGCACCGTGAGTGCGATTGTGCCATAGATTTGATACCGGGTTGTAAATATCCAAAGGGTCGTTTGTTTAATTTGTCTGTGCCGGAACATGCTGCTATGCGGGAATATATAAAGGAGTCTTTGGAAAAGGGACATATTCGTCCATCTTCTTCTCCCTTGGGAGCTGGGTTTTTCTTTGTCTCAAAAAAAGACGGCTCTTTGAGACCATGTATTGATTATCGGCTTCTGAATAAGATCACTGTTAAGTATCAATACCCATTGCCATTGCTTACGGATTTGTTTGCTCGTATAGAGGGTGCTAAGTGGTTCTCTAAAATTGATCTTCGTGGGGCGTATAATTTGGTGCGGATCAGGCAGGGGGATGAGTGGAAGACCGCATTTAATACGCCCGAGGGCCACTTTGAGTATTTGGTCATGCCTTTTGGTCTTTCTAATGCCCCTTCAGTTTTTCAGTCTTTTATGCATGATATTTTCCGCGATTTTCTGGATAAATTTATGATAATATATCTGGATGATATTCTGATTTTTTCTGATGACTGGGACTCTCATGTCCAGCAGGTCAGGAGAGTTTTTCAGGTTCTGCGGTCTAATTCTTTATGTGTGAAGGGGTCTAAGTGCGTTTTTGGGGTCCAGAAAATTTCCTTTTTGGGGTATATTTTTTCTCCCTCTTCCATTGAGATGGATCCCGTCAAGGTGCAAGCTATTTGTGACTGGACTCAGCCCTCCTCTCTTAAGGGTCTTCAGAGATTTTTGGGCTTTGCCAACTTTTACCGCCGATTTATTGCTGGTTTTTCGGATGTCGTTAAACCACTGACTGATTTGACCAGACAAGGCGCTGATGTTGCTAATTGGTCCCCTCATGCTGTAGAGGCCTTTCAGGAGCTTAAGCGCCGTTTTGCCTCTGCCCCTGTGTTGCGTCAGCCTGATGTGAATCTGCCTTTTCAGGTTGAGGTTGACGCTTCGGAGATCGGAGCTGGGGCAGTGTTGTCGCAGAAAGGTTCCGACTGCTCCGTCATTAGGCCTTGTGCCTTCTTTTCTCGCAAATTTTCGCCCGCAGAGCGGAATTATGATGTTGGGAATCGGGAGCTTTTGGCCATGAAGTGGGCGTTTGAGGAGTGGCGCCATTGGCTCGAGGGGGCTAGGCATCAGGTGGTGGTATTGACTGACCACAAAAATTTGATTTATCTTGAGACTGCCAGACGCCTGAATCCTAGACAGGCGCGCTGGTCTTTATTTTTTTCTCGCTTTAATTTTGTGGTGTCATACCTACCGGGTTCTAAGAATGTTAAGGCAGATGCCCTTTCTAGGAGTTTTGACCCGGACTCTCCTGGTAATTCTGAACCCACAGGTATCCTTAGGGAGGGAGTAATTTTGTCGGCTGTTTCTCCTGATCTGCGGCGGTCCTTGCAAGAGTTTCAGGCGGATAGACCGGATCGTTGTCCGCCTGATAGACTGTTTGTTCCGGATGATTGGACCAGCAGAGTCATCTCTGAGGTACATTCTTCTGCATTGGCAGGTCATCCCGGAATTTTTGGTACCAGGGATTTGGTGGCAAGATCCTTCTGGTGGCCTTCTCTGTCACGAGATGTGCGAGTCTTTGTGCAGTCATGTGACGTTTGTGCTCGGGCCAAGTCTTGTAGTTCTCGGGCTAGCGGACTGCTGTTGCCCTTGCCTATTCCTAAGAGGCCTTGGACACACATCTCGATGGATTTTATTTCAGATCTGCCTGTTTCCCAGAAGATGTCTGTCATCTGGGTGGTCTGTGACCGTTTCTCTAAAATGGTCCATTTGGTTCCTCTGCCCAAGTTGCCTTCTTCTTCTGAGTTGGTTCCTCTGTTTTTTCAGAATGTTGTCCGATTGCACGGTATTCCTGAGAATATTGTTTCTGACAGAGGTACCCAATTTGTGTCTAGATTTTGGCGGGCATTCTGTGCTAGGATGGGCATAGATTTGTCTTTTTCATCTGCTTTTCACCCTCAGACTAATGGCCAGACCGAGCGGACTAATCAGACCCTTGAGACATATCTGAGGTGTTTTGTCTCTGCTGACCAGGATGATTGGGTTGCTTTTTTGCCATTGGCAGAGTTCGCCCTCAATAATCGGGCCAGTTCTTCCACCTTGGTGTCCCCGTTTTTCTGTAATTCGGGGTTTCACCCTCGATTTTCCTCCGGTCAGGTGGAATCCTCGGATTGTCCTGGAGTGGATGCGGTGGTGGAGAGATTGCATCACATCTGGGGGCAGGTTATGGACAATTTGAAGTTGTCCCAGGAGAAGACTCAGCGTTTTGCCAACCGTCATCGTCGTGTTGGTTCTCGGCTTTGTGTTGGAGATTTAGTGTGGTTGTCTTCTCGTTTTGTCCCTATGAGGGTCTCTTCTCCTAAGTTTAAACCTCGGTTCATCGGCCCTTATAGAATATTGGAGATTCTTAATCCTGTTTCTTTCCGTTTGGACCTCCCTGCGTCCTTTTCCATTCATAACGTTTTTCATCGGTCGTTATTGCGCAGGTATGAGGTACCTGTTGTACCTTCAGTTGAGCCTCCTGCTCCGGTGTTGGTTGAGGGTGAGTTGGAGTACGTTGTTGAGAAAATTTTGGACTCTCGTGTTTCCAGACGGAAACTCCAGTATCTGGTCAACTGGAAGGGTTACGGCCAGGAGGATAATTCTTGGGTCAATGCATCTGATGTTCATGCTTCTGATCTTGTTCGTGCCTTCCATAGGGCTCATCCTGGTCGCCCTGGTGGATCTGGTGAGGGTTCGGTGCCCCCTCCTTGAGGGGGGGGTACTGTTGTGAATTTGGATTCTGGGCTCCCCCGGTGGCCGCTTGTGGAATTGGACTTGTCATCCTCTTTCCTGTTTCACCTGGTTCCATCAGTAGTGGGTGTCGCTATTTAAGCTCATTTCTCTGGTGGTTTCTTGCCGGTCAACAATGTTATCTGATGCCTCTCAGTGCTTGTTCCTGCTTCTAGACAACTACTAGTTAAGTTGGACTTTTGTCCATGTTTTGTTTTGCCTATTTGTTCCAGTTCACAGCTGAAGTTTTGTTACTGTGTCTGGAAAGCTCTCGTTGATCAGGGATTGCTACTCTGGCGTTATGAGTTAATGCCAGAGTTTAAGGTAATCTCTGGATGGTGTTTTGTTAGTGTTTTTCTGCTGACCATGAAAGTATACTATCTGTCTTCTGCTATCTAGTAAGCGGACCTCAAATTTGCTAGGACTATTTTCCTGCTGCGTTTGTGGTTTCATCTGAACTCACCGTCATTATATGTGGGGGGCTACTGTCTTCTTTGGAATATTTCTCTAGAGGTGAGCCAGGTCTTATATTTCCCTCTGCTAGCTATTTAGGTCTTAGGCCAGAGCTGGGCATCTAGCTATAAATAGGAAATGCTACCTGGCTATTTCTAGTTGCGCGGCAGGCTTAGTTCATGGTCAGTATAGTTCCATCTTCCGAGAGCTTGTCCCTCTATAGGCTTGCTATGATCTCTGCCTGCAGAGATCATGACAGACATGCTGCGGTCTAGAAAGACGGGCTGCATGTCCGTCTCCACAGGGAAGCTGCGGGCGCCGCTGCACGCACAGTGGACATGGGATTTTTTGAAATCCCATCTAGAATGTTGTTGCATCTGGCCGCTGCGAGTTGGACGCTGTGGATGTATGCAGCATCCAACCCGCAGTGTTTACTGACTCTGGAAACATACCCTCAGAAATCTGCGTGAAATGTAATATTTGTTTATTTTTCAAAAAGTTTTTTTTTGAAAAATTGTGTGGGTTCCCGTGTAATTTTAATAACCAGCAAAGGGAAAGACAATGACTGAGGTTAATATTCTGGGAAGGAGCCAATAGCCATAAAGATTCCCAGCTATTAATATCAGCTCACAGCTGATTGCTTAGCCTTTTCTGGCTAGTTTACAGGGGAACCCCAGAAAATAATTGACATGGGGTCCCCCTATAAAATCGAACCAGAAAGACTAGGCAGACAACTGTGGGCAATTATTAATAGCCTGGGAAGGGGACATGGATATTGGCACCTACAGGCTAAAAACATCAGCTCTCAGCCACCCCAGAAATGGCGCATCTAATAGATGCGCCAATTCTGGCACTAAGCCTTGCTCTTCCCACTTGCCCTGTAGTGGTGGCAAGTGGGGTAATATTTGTGGGGTTCATGTCACCTTTGTATTGTCCGGTGACATCAAACCCACGGCTTAGTAATGGAGAAGCGTCAATAAGACACCTATCCATTACTAATCCTATAGTTACATGGTAAATAAAGACATGGCCCGAATAAAGTCCTTAAATTGAAATAATCACACAGACTCCTTTATTAATCTTAATTAACCATAGTTACTGCATCCCTAATCCCCGAATCCCTCGATCTCCTGCAACAAAAATTAAATAATCCAACACAAATACTCCCTGTCCGCTGTAGTCCATTACCGAGTGTCCCACAACGATCTCAAGTGTAGAACAGTCACATCGGAAGATGTGACTGCTCTACACGGCTCTGGTGATACAATGACAGGAGCTAATCACTCTGGCAATGTATCACTGCACAGCCGCGAGAATTCACCAGAGTTCATTAGCTCCGATACTCTCACTCAGGGCCGGCTCCAGGTTTTTGAGGGCCCTGAGCGAAAGAGTCTCAGTGCCCCCCCCCCCTTAACACATACCAGGATTCATGATGCACAGATACAGCAGAGAAATATAGGTATAATACAGTGCCAGATTTCACTTCTTACATGAGTGATAGCGATTGTAAACTCTACAATACCATACAGTAGAGGGGCTTTATATAAGTCAACCCCTTATATGACAATTATGCGAGAGTGATGCGCGAGCCTTGCATTGCATCACCCGAAACGTCCGTATTTCTATGCAGCTGCACACTCCTGTCCAAAAAACGGGCAGCTGTGCAGGGTGAAGTGATGCGAGGCTCTCGCAAGTGGAACTCCGAGTCCGACCTAATATACTGTATAGTAATGATTGGTCACTTAGTCACTTACTAGTCCACGTGTGTGTTCTTGAAAATAAGTCCTGATAGTGGCGTTTCTGCACTGTGTCACTCTTGGAGTAGGTGACATGTAGATCCTGTGCTTTAGCAGATGGCTAACTCTGGTGATCTAAGGTCCACAGGTCTCAGGGTATCAGTACCTGTAATATTAGCGGCAAATTAACATTATAGAATACTTTTGGGTTTTCAGTGGCTGTAAGCCATAATCATCTACATTAACAGAAATAAACACTTGAAATAGATCACTATGTTTATAATGACTATATAATATGGAGTTTCATTTTTTGTATTGAGGAACTGAAATAAATTAACTTTGATGATATTCTAATTTTGTGAGCAGCACCTGTATGCATTCCCCATAGTCATCGATACAGGATAATGCATCCCACATCTACTATATAATTGTCTAAGGGGTACTTCCGTCTGTCTGTCTGTCTGTCCCGGAAATCCCGCGTCGCTGATTGGTCTCGCCAGCTGCCTGTCCTGGCTGCCGCGACCAATCAGTGACGGGCATAGTCCGATTAGTCCCTCCCTACTTCCATCCAGTCAGTACCTGGTGCCCGCTCCATACTCCCCTCCAGCCTATGCAGCATCAATAGTAAAAAGATGTAATGTTAAAAATAATAAAAAACCAAAAAAACACCTATTCTCACCTTCCGTAGTAAGCCGAGACACGCGCAGCCTCCACCATCTTCCGTTCCCAGAGATGCCTTGCGAAATTACCCAGAAGACTTAGCGGTCTTGTGAGACCGCTAAGTCATCTGGGTAATTTCACAATGCACCTGAAGCACCAGGAGCAGCGCACAATGCATCCTGGGAACAGAAGATGGCGGCAGCCGCGTGCGTCTCGGCACAGCTTCGCTGGATCCTGGTGGGTGAGTATATAACTATTTCTTATTTTAAATATTTTTTTTAACAGGGATATGGTGCCCACACTGCTAAATACTATGTGGGCTGTGTTATATACAGCGAGAATATAATGCAGCCCCCTCATATAGCATAATGCAGTCCCTGCATATATAATATATGGTAGCCCCCTCATAGAGTATAATGCAGCCCCCATAGAATATAATGTAGCCCCTCCATAGAATAAAATGCAGCCCTCCTCATATAGTATAATGCAGCCCCCTCATATAGTATAATGCAGCCCCTGCATATATAATATATGGTAGCCCCCTCATAGAATTTGTATTATGGCAAGAAAAAAGCAGCTAAGTAAAGAAAAACGAGTGGCCATCATTACTTTAAGAAATGAAGGTCAGTCAGTCCGAAAAATGGGGCAAACTTTGAAAGTGTCCTTAAGTGCAGTGGCAAAAACCATCAAGTGCTACAAGAAACTGGCTCACATGAGGACCGCCCCAGGAAAGGAAGACCAAGAGTCACCTCTGCTTCTGAGGATAAGTTTATCTGAGTCACCAGGCTCAGAAATCGCAGGTTAACAGCAGCTCAGATTAGAGACCAGCTCAATGCCACACAGAGTTCTAGCAGCAGACACATCTCTACAACAACTGTTAAGAGGAGACTTTGTGCAGCAGGCCTTCACGGTAAAATAGCTGCTAGGAAACCACTGCTAAGGACAGGCAACAAGCAGAAGAGACTTGTTTGGGCTAAAGAACACAAGGAATGGACATTAGACCAGTGGAAATCTGTGCTTTGGTCTGATGAGTCCAAATTTGAGATCTTTGGTTCCAACCACCGTGTCTTTGTGCGACGAAGAAAAGGTGAACGGATGGACTCTACATGCCTGGTTCCCACCATGAAGCATGAAGGAGGAGGTGTGATGGTGTGGGGGTGCTTTGCTGGTGACACTGTTGGGGATTTATTCAAAATTGAAGGCATACTGAACCAGCATGGCTACCACAGCATCTTGCAGCGGCATGCTATTCCATCCGGTTTGCGTTTAGTTGGACCATCATTTATTTTTCAACAGGACAATGACCCCAAACACACCTCCAGGCTGTGTAAGGGCTATTTGACCAAGAAGGAGAGTGATGGAGTGCTACGCCAGATGACCTGGCCTCCACAGTCACCAGACCTGAACCCAATCGAGATGGTTTGGGGTGAGCTGGACCGCAGAGTCAAGGCAAAAGGGCCAACAAGTGCTAAGCATCTCTGGGAACGCCTTCAAGATTGTTGGAAGACCATTCCCAGTGACTACCTCTTGAAGCTCATCAAGAGAATGCCAAGAGTGTGCAAAGCAGTCATCAAAGCAAAAGGTGGCTACTTTGAAGAACCTAGAATCTAAGACATAATTTCAGTGGTTTCACACTTTTTTGTTAACTATATAATTCCACATGTGTTAATTCATAGTTTTGATGCCTTCAGTGTGAATTTACAATTTTTATAGTCATGAAAATACAGAAAAATCTTTAAATGAGGTGTGTCCAAACTTTTTGTCTGTACTTGTTTGTGATTGTGTTTTGTTTTTTTTAACAATTGAACTCAGGAGCCTGATGAAGGGACTACTCTCCCATCATTGGCTCATGCTGTCACTGTTATGTGACAGCGGACATAGCCAGATGGGAGTGTAGTCCCCATCCGACGACTGAGTACAATCACTGTGTCACTATCGTCACATGGGAACACACACAGACACACACAATTTACCAACTCAATCAGACGGCCAACATCAATCCCCATGTGACAATTGGACTCTATTTTGGATCTGCTTCCAAGATGGTGACTCTTCTTCTACGCCAACACACACACATTCTCTGTCCACACACTTCCTCCTTCTGACATCATTTCCCTCTGCAGCGTTTTTGGCCAAATCTGCAGCAACTCCGCAGCAAATCCGCAAACCTTTTTACACCTGCGGTTTTGACTGACTCAATGTAAGTCAATGGGTGCAGAAACGCTACAGATCTGCAAAAAGAATTGGCATGCTGTGGAAAATCAAACGCTGCAAATCCGCATGGAATTTTCCGCAGCATGTGCACACAAATTCTGGATTCCTATTGATTAACATTGGTTGGGCAATACATTGTGGATTTGGTGGAATTCTTAGCGAAAAAACGCTGTGGATCTGCAACAAAATCCGCAACGTGTGCACATAGCCAAAAAGTTTATTTAGAAGAGTAAAACATTGAGGCCGAGTCACACTGGAGAGAAATACGGACGAGGGAGAGGCGCAAAAACAATGCATTGCACACGGACCAATGTTTCCCTATGGGGCAGCTTCCATCAGCCGTATATTTCTCGGCCGTATTTTACAGGCAGAGAAAATCGCAGCATGCCGTGTTTGTCAGCGTATTGCGCAAAAAATCTGCCAATGAAAATCTATGAGGGCGAGAAAAATACGGATTACACACGGACCATGCGAGAAATACGCATCGGTGTTCTATAGAAAAGCCGGCAATTCAGTGCGATGTACAGTAAAATCACACTGACAGTTTAGAATAGAATAGATAGAATAAATGTCTACACATAGTATAGGTATATATATATATATATATATATATATATATATATATATATATATATATATATATATATACACACACAGTTAGGTCCATATATATTTGGACAGAGACAACATTTTTCCAATTTTGGTTATAAACATTACCACAATTAATTTTAAACAAAACAATTCAGATGCAGTTGAAGTTCAGACTTTCAGCTTTCATTTGAGGGTATCCACATTAAAATTGGATGAAGAGTTTAGGAGTTTCAACTCCTTAACATGTGCCACCCTGTTTTTAAAGGGACCAAAAGTAATTGGACAGATTCAATAATTTTAAATAAAATGTTCATTTCTAGTACTTGGTTGAAAACCCTCTGTTGGCAATGACTGCCTGAAGTCTTGAACTCATGGACATCACCAGACGCTGTGTTTCCTCCTTTTTGATGCTCTGTCAGGCCTTCACTGCGGTGGATTTCAGTTGCTGTTTGTTTGTGGGCCTTTCTGTCTGAAGTTTAGTCTTTAACAAGTGAAATGCATGCTCAATTGGGTTGAGATCAGGTGACTGACTTGGCCATTCAAGAATATTCCACTTCTTTGATTTAATAAACTCCTGGGCTGCTTTGGCTTTATGTTTTGGGTCATTGTCCATCTGTAGTATGAAACGACGACCAATCAGTTTGGCTGCATTTGGCTGGATCTGAGCACACAGTATGTCTCGGAATACCTCAGAATTCATTTGGCTGCTTCTGTCCTGTGTCACATCATCAATAAACACTAGTGACCCAGTGCCACTGGCAGCCATGCATGCCCAAGCCATCACCCTGCCTCCGCCGTGTTTTACAGATGATGTGGTATGCTTTGGGTCATGAGCTGTACCACGCCTTTGCCATGCTTTTCTCTTTCCATCATTCTGGTAGAGGTTGATCTTGGTTTCATCTGTCCATAGAATGTTCTTCCAGAACTGTGCTGGCTTTTTTAGATGTTTTTTAGCAAAGTCCAGTCTAGCCTTTTTATTCTTGATGCTTATGAGTGGCTTGCACCGTGCAGTGAACCCTCTGTATTTACTTTCATGCAGTCTTCTCTTTATGGTAGATTTGGATATTGATACGCCGACCTCCTGGAGAGTGTTGTTCACTTGGTTGGCTGTTGTGAATGGATTTCTCCTCACCATGGAGATTATTCTGCGATCATCCACCACTGTTGTCTTCCGTGGGCGCCCAGGTCTTTTTGCATTGATGAGTTCACCAGTGCTTTCTTTCTTTCTCAGGATGTACCAAACTGTAGATTTTGCCACTCCTAATATTGTAGCAATTTCTCGGATGGGTTTTTTCTGTTTTCGCAGCTTAAGGATGGCTTGATTCACCTGCAAGGAGAGCTCCTTTGACCGCATGTTTACTTCACAGCAAAACCTTCCAAATGCAAGCACCACACCTCAAATCAACTCCAGGCCCTTTATCTGCTTAATTGAGAATGACATAACGAAGGGATTGCCCACACCTGCCCATGAAATAGCCTTGGAGTCAATTGTCCAATTACTTTTGGTCCCTTTAAAAACAGGGTGGCACATGTTAAGGAGTTGAAACTCCTAAACCCTTCATCCGATTTTAATGTGGATACCCTCAAATGAAAGCTGAAAGTCTGAACTTCAACTGCATCTGAATTGTTTTGTTTAAAATTCATTGTGGTAATGTCTGTAACCAAAATTAGAAAAATGTTGTCTCTGTCCAAATATATATGGACCTAACTGTATATATATATATATATATATATATATATATATATATATATATATACACACACATATAATATGTCATTGACACAGACACACACACACACATATATATATATATATATATATATATATATATATATATATATATATATATATACACTGTGTTCCAAATTATTATGCAAATTGGATTTAAATGTCAAAGATTTAATTGTTTTGTTTTTCAAATAAACTCGTGGATGGTATTGTGTCTCAGGGCTCAATGGATCACTGAAATCAATCTTAAACACATATGATAATTGGTTTTCCAGGTGATTCTAATTAAAGGAAAACTACTTAAAAATGATGTTCCACATTATTAAGCAGGTCACAGTTTTCAAGTAACATGGGAAAGAAAAAGGATCTCTCTGCTGCTGAAAAGCATCAAATAGTGCAATGCCTTGGTGAAGGGATGAAAACATTAGAAATTTTCCAAAAACATAAGTGTGATCATCGTACTGTTAAGAGATTTGTTTCTGTATCTGAGCACAAATGTGTTTGTGCTGATAAAGGCATAATGAGGAAGATTTCTGCCAGGCAAGTTCATCGGATTAAGAGAGCAGCTGCTAAAAAGCCATTACAAAGCAGCAAACAGATATTTGAAGCTGCTGGTGCCTCTGGAGTCCCTCGAACCTCAAGGTGTAGGCTCCTTCAAAGGCTTGCTGTGGTGCATAAACCTACTATTCGGCCACCCTTAAACAGTGTTCACAAGCAGAAATGGTTGTATTGGGCCCACACATTCATGAAGACTAATTTCCGAACAGTCTTGTTTACTGATAAGTGTTGAGCAACCCTGGATGGTCCAGAAGAATGGAGTAGTGGATGGTTGGTGGATGGCCACCATGTCCCAACAAGGCTGCAACGTCAGCGAGGAGGTGGAGGAGTCATGTTTTGGGCCAGAATCATGGGAAACAGCTGGTAAGGCCCCTTAAGGTTCCTGAAGGTGTGAAAATGACCTCTGCAAAGTATATAGAGTTTCTGACTGACAACTTTCTTCTATGGTCTAAAAAGCAGAAACGTTCCTTCAGGAGCAAAATCATCTTCATGCTGACAATGCCCCATCTCATGCTGCAAAGAATACCTCTGAGTCATTGGCTGCTATGGGCATAAAAGGAGATAAACTCATGGTGTGGCCACCATCTTCCCCTGACCTCAACCCTATAGAGAACCTTTAGAGGATCATCAAGCAAAAGATTTATGAGGGTGGGAGGCAGTTCACATCCAAACAGCAGCTCTGGGAGGCTATTCCAACTTAATGCAAAGAAATACAAGCAGAAACTCTCCAAAAACTCACAAGTTCAATGGATGCAAGAATTGTGAAGGTGACATCAAAGAAGGGTCCTATGTTAACATGTAACTTGGCCTGTAGGGATGTTTTGGCGTTAAATAGCTTTTTTGCTCAGTGAATGTGACCTCCTAGTGCTGCAAATTCCACAAATGAGCATTTTTAGTTCTTTAAAACATATCAAATGTTTAGAAATTCTACTGTGCATAATAATTTGGAACAGTGCATTTTGAGTTTTTATTCATTTTGAAGATTATACTTTTATCATTGGGAGGTTTCTTCAATAAAATTCGATATATAATCTAACGGGTGATGACTTTTATTAGACTGACTGTCATTTGCACCGACCATTTAGGAAATAAAATAAAAATGTAATTTGCATAATAATTTGGAACATAGTGTATATATTTATTTATTTAATACAGAGCTAGATAGCAGAAGCTAGATAGCAGAAAAGCCGGTAATTCAATTGCCGGCTTTTGCTATCTCCTTATCAAACCCGACAGGATATGAGACATGGTTTACATACAGGAAACCATTTTATATCCGTTAGACTTTTACATATTCCTCACTAATAATGTTAGTAGTTTGTGTGTGCAAAATTTGGGAGCTCTAGGTGTTAAAACAATGGGTTAAATCATGGAAAAACTGGGTGGGCTCCTGTGCAATTTTCTCCGCCAGAGTGGGAAAGCCAGTGACTGAGGGCAGATATTAATAGCCTAGAGAGGGACCATGGTTATTGCCCCCCCCCCCCCTGGCTAAAAACATCTGCCCCCAGCCACCCAAGAAAAGGTGCATCTGTAAGATTGAATTACCAGCTTTTAGGGTATGTGCACACGTTGCGGATTCTCTGCGGATCCGCAGCTTTTTTTGCAGTGCAAAAACGCTGCAGATCCGCAATTGATTTACAGTACAATGTAAATCAATGAGAAAAAAAATGCTGTGCACACTTTGCAGAAAATCTGCTGCGGAAACGCTGCGGTTTAAAAGAAGTAGCATGTCACTTCTTTTTTTGTGAATCTGCAGTGTTTTTGTACCCATTCCATAATAGAAAACCGCAGGGGTAAAAAACGCAGCAAATCCGCAAGAAAACCGCAGCAACAACGCACCCAAAAAATGCTGCGGAACCACACAAAAAACCGCAGGTGCGTTTTCTGCCAGGAGAGACAGAATCCGCACCAGAAATTCCTAAGCCTAATCCGCAACGTGTGCACATAGCCTCATGCTATCTAGCGCTGTATTTAATAATATATATATATATATATATATATATATATATATATATATACACACACTAGATGGTGGCCCGATTCTAAAGCATCGGGTATTCTAGAATATGTATGTCCACGTAGTATATTGCCCAGCCACGTAGTATATTGCCCAGCCACGTAGTATATTGCCCAGTGACATAGTATATTGCCCAGCCACGTAGTGTATTGCCCAGTTATGTAGTATATTGCCCAGCCACGTAGTATATTGCCCAGTGACGTAGTATATTGCCCAGCTACGTAGTATATTGCCCAGTTACGTAGTATATTGCAAAACGCAGCACAACGCATGTCCATGCGCCCCCATGTTAAATATAGGGGCGCATGACGCATGCGGCGCCCGACGCTGCGGCGCTGACCGCAAATGTGAACGTAGCCTAAGATAACAGCTCTCACAGCAGGAGAATGATAGGAAACAAAAAGCAAGGTGTAAATTTGGTTTATTTTCATGCTGTCCTACTAACTAAAGCAATTTACTTGCATGAAACGTCAAAAAAAAACAACCTTCAAAATAGGGTCACATTGCGTTAATGGGTTAACGCTAACGGACTGCGTTGCACAGCGAAATTGTCGCAATTAACGCCGTGCAACGGGTCCGTTAGCGCACCCATTGACAGCAATGTGATTTGTCTCTGTAGCGCATGCCATTTTCGGCATGCGCTAGCGATGTGCCGTTCTTTTGTGACGGACGTGCGTCCGAGGTCCGGTCCTCGCTAGCGCAGAACCCTAAAGAAACATTGCGCTAGCGCTATGCGCTTAACGGATTGCCCTAACGCAATGTGAACCTAGTCTTAGAGGTGAACTATAAGATATGTATATACACTGGTGGTCAGGTCTTATGAGGAATAGCTGCTCACTGATCGTGTGTCCCTGTGTTCTGCCTGAAGGCACGGAAGGTCACTGCAATGCTGCATGGTAACGTCAGCCAATCACAAGCCACACAGCACGGCACGTGATGCAGATATCACGTGACACTACAGCAGCGTTTCACGGGCCTGCTCTCTGAGGTGCAGTGTGGCGCACGCTCCCGTAGTGGCGGCCATTTTCCGTACGTCTAAAGCCATTTACGTCTCTTCGCAAATGAAGACAATCAGGAGTCACTTGGAAGCCAGGAGATTTGTCCCCTCTCGGCCTGGGCTAGACCATGTGTCGGGATATGTGGGGGAGCTCAGTACTCCCCCTGCTGAATATGCAAGATCGACCAGTCTTTAAAAGACCGAGCTGGTGCTCCAAAACGCCTCGTAAATAATGGAATAAGTCACGTAGTTGGCCGCTTGGTACATTCCTGTGAGTTTGCCTGTGTGGCCTTAATAAGCCCGCTCCTGTGTGAGGAGTCAGCCCTGTGCAGCGCGGGAGAGGTTCTCACACCTCATTTCTGCGCACAATGGTGCGGTCACAGCCTCTCAGTTACTTTCAGCACTTGACCTCCCCTGTGCTAGGACATACCAAGTCTTTGAGCGCTGTTCTCTGCGCAGAGCATTGTGGGGTCTCTGCACAGCGGAGCGTCTCACAACTCGTGATGGGGGTGCGGATTACTTACAATGCAAGTGTTCGGCTTTAGTGGCGTTCATGGTGGCGCCATACATTGGCAGGCTACATATACCTCCTACTAAACATTACGCCGTCTAGAACACGTGTATATCCGGGTTCTGTTTTAAGGTTAGCTCAGAGAATATTTGCTATCCTACACCCCCGACGTTGTCGCCTGTTGGTTTCGTCCAGGAGCGTGCTGGTGTGTACGCGCGGTGAGGGGGTTGGGTTCCAGCCGTTGTGTCTCAGTGAGGCCTCCGGTGTCCGCACTTCCTCGTTCCTGCTCGCAGCCTGCGCTCTGCCGGAGCTTCCCAGCGCTATGTCGGTGGCCTTCGCAGCTCCTAGGCAGCGGGGGAAAGGCGAGATTACTCCCGCCGCCATACAGAAGGTAACAAAAGCGCCCGGGCAGACGGTCCGCACACAGCGCTGCTGGCTCCCTGGAGGCGCCTCCATCACTAGACGTGCTGTCTGTGGCTGGCAGCTGCACTGGGGCACACTAGTGAGTAGTGCCGCCTCCCGGGAGCAGAGCTGCTGGCTGTGTACTGTGCCTGGCATCCAGCTGGAAAGGACTCTGCTCAGGGTTGTTGGTAAACCTCAGCCAATCAGAGGTTCCCATCAGTGGGATGATGGCTGCTCTTGTTCCTCCAAGGCCGGAGGAGCAGAAATGGATCTGTCCCAAGCCAAGCCCAGTGCATGATCCCAGTGACTATAAGGAGCACAATACATATGTAGCTCGGTGTCTTCCTGCTTAAAGGGAACCCGTCACCCCCAAAAAAAAAACGCATCCTGCAAAGTTGTCTGCAGGATGCGCTTTTTCCCCATAGACGCAACCATCGTGCGATGGTTGCGTCGTGTTTTGGTGGACCGTCACCACAAAAAAAGTTACATGTAACGTTTTTTTGTGCTTCGAGTCCGCCATTTTTCAACCACGCATGCGCGGCCGAAACTCCGCCCCCTCCTCCCCGGACCTTGCAATGGGGCAGCGGAAGCGTCGTAAGACTGCTTCCGCTGCCCACGTCGGGCATTTCTTTCACAGCATGTGTCGGTATGTCTGCCCACGACGGGCCCGTACCGACGCTAGTATGAAAGCAGCCTTAGCTCACCTTCGATTTTGGAGGTGACAGGTTCCCTTTAAGAAACTTTTAGGCAAAGAGTGAACTCTTGCTATTGCTGCTGTAAAGCTGCTTCAATCATTGGATTTTTGCCAGTCCTGGCCCCCTGTGCTTCTCCCAGGCTACAGAGGCCGTTACCTAGCAGCATGGGAGTGCTTGCAGTTGTAGGCCCGACCGGTCAGACTTTTGGAGCAGGGGAGTGGTGGCCTCCTGAAAATAGCAGCAGGTGAAAGCCCCTTTATGCTGCGCACTCGATGAGTTTTTGCTGCATCATAAACATGGGCATCTTACAGTTCCAGCAGAGTGGATGGGATTTAGAGAAATCTCCTGCCGCCTGCACTAAACTGAAATCTGTAACGTCCATTTCTCTAGACTTTTATGTTCAGATTATCCCCATAGACTTGCGTTAGTTGTAGAAAATCCGCAGGTAAAAAAATAAATTTGTAGTGCGTTTCTGCTGCGGAAACACGTGGAATCTGCACACGACTGTATCAAACAGGCAGTCCCCACATGTATTCAGCCTGTCTAACAGCCACAAATCATGCAGCTGCGTCCACATAGACTAATTCTCCAGGCTCGCTGAAATACTGGGAGAGCAACGAGCATACTCGCTCATCACTAGTAATTATGAAAAGTTATGTTTTATTTTTTCCCTTGCCCTGCTGAAATTTTATTGTACCTCATTTGAAGGTTTATTATGATCAGTTACATTTTCTGATTTATTTTTTTTTCTGCTGATTGTCATCATCTCGGCCACCAGCCTCTTGGCTATATACTTTCATTTATATAGAGTGGGTGGCTTCCAACCGAATCCGCCTGGACAATGAGCATGTACAGCACCATGGAATCAATGGTGCTATATAAATAAATAATAATAATAATAATCATGTCACTACTTTTAGCCACTTTAAGATTTCCAGATCCTAAAGTGGTAACAAAGCAGTAACATAAGACGGGACATGTGCACAGGACTGTCGCTTTAACATTGCTGTGCATTATGTTCATTTCATTGGGCACATTTTTTTCCAGCGGCCACTGGCATCTCTCCTATCTGCACATTTCAGATTCTGTCTGGTTCCTTCTTCAGATCATTCACAGATATAACATGACATATGTATGTAAAATTATAAAATATTGCAAACTATTAAACTTGTGAGTTGAAACATACCTAAAATTCTCTGTGCTGGGTGTTATGTCTGCATTTACTAATACAAAACGTCAGAGCAGGCATTCTACTGGCAGCATGGCATGCTGGGAGATTTCCGCTCCAAAGCCTTCCAATAGTGAATGCCTCTCTGGATTACTGTGGGTTATAGCCCGGAATCATTATAAGATAACCTGCATTGCCATACTTATTTAAGTGTTTCTCTATAAATCATATCTTCAGCACAAGTAGAGGGATTGAGTCGCTAAGACAACCTCTCTCTGCCTTATGGATGTCTGGGGGTATGTCCTGTCCACCACTAGGTGATTTATTTGCCAAAGAGGTTACCTTTATGAGACGACCACCTAAAAATAAGTAATTTCCTGCTGCTCTCTCCATGCTGATATCCATTACTGTTTTTTTTTTTTTTATTACAGATGTTGGATGAGAATAATCACCTAATTCAGTGTATTATGGATTTTCAAAACAAAGGAAAGACCTCTGAATGTTCACAGTAAGTAGAGGAAATTCTATCCATTTGATGTATGGCAATATAAATGGTTTGTCTCATTTGAGCTTCTCTTATCTATTTGGTTGGTACCATGAAACACTACTTCTATGGGCAATGTGCATCTGCTCCCCAAACGTCAGCTTGTTAAAAGGGTTGTCCACTACTAGGACAGTCCCTTCTTAAACTAAATGTTCGGCCTCGATTAAAATAAACCTATACTTTCCTCCCGTGCCGACTTCATTCCAGCGGTGTCAGCACTCGTGGTCCCGGGGCTGTGGTGCCCAATCAGCGCCGGCATCACTGTCCTCGCCTCCTGTCGAACTGAATATGAAGAGCAAGTCAGAGATCAGCTGCAGCCCAGATTTCCGCTTCATGTTCAGGTCGAACAAAGGCGACAGACAGTGACGCCAGTGCTGATTGGGCATCATGTGTCATTCCACCGCATCGCATCACAGCTCCGGGACCTTGAGTGCCGACACAGCTGGAATGGAGCCGGCACAGGAGGTGAGTATAGGTTTGTTTATTTTATGCAGTCTGAACATTTAGTTTAACCCCTTAACGACTGCCGATACGCCTTTTAACGGCGGCAGTTAAGGGTACTTAAACCACAGCGCCGTTAATTAACGGCGCTGTGGAAAAAGTGTATAGCACCCCCCAGATTCGGATTTTCTCTGGGGTCTCGGTTGCCGGGGGTAGCCGAGACCCCAGAGAACATGATTCGGGTCGGTTTTTACTGACCCCCGGGTTGCGATCGCGGTAATCAACCGTTTACCGGCAGCCGCAAAAAAAACCACCGCGATTTCCATTTAATTTCTCTGTCCTCCGATGTGATCGCACATCAGAGGACAGAGAAATGGGGTCCCCAATAGCCCTCCGATACTCACCCGTCTCCCCCGATGCTTCTTTTGGCTCCCAATGGGCGCCGCCATCTTTTTCTGGGAAAAAATTGGCGGGTGCAGTGCCCTGTTTTGGGATCACCGGTAATTAACCGTTTACCGGCGACCGCAAAAAAAAAAAAAAGCTGTGTGATTGTGTCATTCTCTGTCCTCTGTTGTGATCGCACATCAGAGGACAGAAATAGGGGGATCGGGGACCCTGTTATACTTTCCGGTGTCCCTGGGTCCTCCTGCGTCCCCTCCTCGCCGCCGGCTTCTTCCTCCAGGAAGAAAATGGCGGGCGCATGCGCAGTGCCGGCCGGCAGAGGAAGATTCTTCCTCTTTTTTTATTTTGGTCACTGTGAGATCCATCACAGTGATCAAAATAGAAAAAATAATAAATAACCCCCCCCCCCCTTTATCACTCCCTTAGTCAGGAAAAAGCAATAAAATAAAAAAAGTATGTATTTCCATTTTCTGGTTAGGGTTGGTACTAAAGTTAGGGTTGGGGCTGGGGCTAAAGTTAGGGTTAGGGTGGGGGCTAAAGTTAGGGTTGGGGCTAAAGTTATGGTTGGGGTTGGGGCTAAAGCTAGGGTTGGGGTTGGGGCTAAAGTTAGGGTTGGGGTTGGGGCTAAAGTTAGGGTTAGGGTTGGTGCTAAAGTTAGGGTTGGGGTTGGGGCTAAAGTTAGGGTTAGGGTTGGTGCTAAAGTTAGGGTTGGGATTAGGGTTGGCATTAGGGTTAGGGTTGGCATTAGGGTTACTTTTGGGATTAGGGTTAGGCTAGTTTCACATTTGCGTTTAAAAACGCAGCGTTTAAAACGCAAACACAGGTGGTGAAAAAACGCATCTAAACGCGTGCAAACGCTGCGTTTTTTTAGACGCATGCATTTTCTCATGCGGTAAAAAAAAGCGGCGTTTTGACGCGTTTACATACGTTTTTTCCGTTTGCGTTTTTGAAACGCATGCTGAGAAGTGTGTGACAGCTGCCAATCATCAAAATCATCTAGAAAACCCACTATAAATAGAAATAGCTAGGGATAGGGTTAGGATCCCTAGGGATAGGGTTAGGATCACTAGGGTTAGGGTTAGGATCCCTAGGGTTAGGGGTAGGGTTAGGGTTTGGATCCCTTTATCACCTTGATGGTGGGGGGTGGCTTATCAGTGTGTATTCTTGTTTTTTTCTATTGAAACGCATGCGTTTAAAACGCAACCAAACGCATGTGCTTAAAAACGCATGCGTTTACATAGACAGCAATACGTTTTTTTGCCGCAAAAAGAAGCCTCTAGAAATTACTACATGTTGCATTTCTGCAACAAAACGCAAGCATAGAAACGACGCATGCGTCGTCAAACGCGGCAAAACGCATAAAAAAAAAAAACGCATGCGTTTTTAATGTTAAATATAGGGAAAAAAACGCATGCGTTTTTTTGCGCTAAAACGCAGCGGCAAAAAAACGCAAATGTGAAACCAGCCATAGGGGTGTATTGGGATTAGGGTTAGGTTTGAGGTTAGGGTTGAGATTATGATTAGGGGTGTGTTGGGCTTAGGTATTTGGCTAGGGTTTGGGTTAGGGGTGTTTTGGCGTTAGGGTTGTGATTAGGGTTATGGCTAGGGTTGGGATTAGGGTTAGGGGTGTTTTGGGGTTAGGGTTTTGATTAGGGTTATGAATTGCATTGGGATTAGGGTTCGGGGTGTGTTGGGGTTGGAATTAGAATTGGGGGGTTTCCACTGTTTAGGTACATAAGGGGGTCTCCAAACACGACAGCAAATTTTGCGTTCAAAAAGTCAAATGGTGCTCCCTCCCTTCTGAGCTCTGCCATGTGTCCAAACAGTGGTTTACCCCCACATATGAGGTATCGTCTTACTCAGGACAAATTGCACAACAACTTTTGGGGTCTAATTTCTCCTGTTACCCTTGTAAAAATAAAAATTTGGGGGCAAAAAGATAATTTTTGTAGAAAATGCGTTTTTTTTTAATTTTATTTTTTAAATTTGACGGCTCTACATTATAAACTTCTGTGGAGCACCTGGGGGTTTAAAGTGCTCACCACACATCTAGATAAGTTCCTTAAGGGGTCTAGTTTCCAAAATGGTGTCATTTGTGGGGGGTTTCCACTGTTTAGGCACATCGGGGGCTCTCCAAATGCGACATGGCGTCCGATCTCAATTCCAGCCAATTCTGCATTGAAAAAGTCAAAACTTCGCTCCTTCTCTTCCAAGCCCTGCCGTGTGCCCAAATAGGGGTTTACCCCCACATATGGGGTATGGGCGTATTCAGGAGAAATTGCACAACAAATTTTGTGGTTCATTTTCTCTTTTTACACTTGGTAAAATAAAAAAAATTGGTTCTGAAGTAAAATGTATGCAAAAAAAAAAAAAAGTTAAATGTTAATTTTTTCCTTCCACATTGTTTCAGTTCCTGTGAAGCACGTAAAGGGTTAATAAACTTCTTGAATGTGGTTTTGAGCACCTTGAGGGGTGCAGTTTTTAGAATGGTGTCAAGTTTGGGTATTTTTTGTCATGTACACCCCTCAAAGTGACTTTAAATGTGAGATGCTCCCCAAAAAAAAAATGGTTTTGTAAATTTTGTTGTAAAAATGAGAAATCGCTGGTCAACTTTTAACCCTTATAACTTCCTAACAAAAAAAAAATGTTGTTTCCAAAATTGTGCTGATGTAAAGTAGACAGGTGGGAAATGTTATTTATTAACTATTTTGTGTGACATATCTCTCTGATTTAAGGGCATAAAAAATCAAAGTTTGAAAATTGCAAAATTTTAAAATTTTTTCCCCATATTTCCATTTTTTTCTTCCATAAATAATCGCAAGTAATATTGAAGAAATGTTACCACTAACATGAAGTACAATATATCACGAAAAAACAGTCTCAGAATCAGCGGGATCCGTTAAAGCGTTCCTCATAAAGTGACAGTGGTCAAAATTGTAAAAATTGGCTCGGTTATTAAGTACCAAATTGGCTCTGTCACTAAGGGGTTAAGAAAGGGTTGTCCTAGTAGTGGACAACCCCTTTTAACCCCTTCATGACCCAACCTATTTTGACCTTAATGACCTGGCCGTTTTTTGCAATTCTGACCAGTGTCCCTTTGAGGTAATAACTCAGGAACGCTTCAACGGATCCTAGCGATTCTGAGATTGTTTTTTCGTGACATATTGGGCTTCATGTTAGTGGTAAATTTAGGTCGATAATTTCTGAGTTTATTTGTGAAAAAAATGGGAATTTGGCGAAAATTTTGAAAATTTCGCAATTTTCACAATTTGAATTTTTATTCTGTTAAACCAGAGAGTTATGTGACACAAAATAGTTAATAAATAACATTTTCCACATGTCTACTTTACATCAGCACAATTTTGGAAACAAAATTTTTTTTTGCTAGGAAGTTATAAGGGTTAAAATTTGACCAGCGATTTCTCATTTTTACAACAAAATTTACAAAACCATTTTTTTTAGGGTTTTAGGGACCACCTCACATTTGAAGTCAGTTTGAGGGTTCTATATGGCTGAAAATACCCAAAAGTGACACCATTCTAAAAACTGCACCCCTCAAGGTGCTCAAAACCACATTCAAGAAGTTTATTAACCCTTCAGGTGTTTCACAGCAGCAGAAGCAACATGGAAGGAAAAAATGAACATTTAACTTTTTAGTCACAAAAATGATCATTTAGCAACAATTTTTTTATTTTCCCAAGGGTAAAAGGAGAAACTGGACCACGGACGTTGTTGTCCAATTTGTCCTGAGTACGCTGATACCTCATATGTGGGGGTAAACCACTGTTTGGGTGCACGGCAAGGCTCGGAAGGGAAGGCGCGCCATTTGACTTTTTGAATGGAAAATTGGCTCCAATCTTTAGCGGACACCATGTCGCGTTTGGAAAGCCCCTGTGTGCCTAAACATTGGAGCTTCCCCACAAGTGACCCCATTTTGGAAACTAGACCCCCCCCAAGGAACTTATCTAGATGCATAGTGAGCACTTATAACCCCCAGGTGCTTCACAGAAGTTTATAACGCAGAGCCGTGAAAATAAAAAAAAAAATTTTCTTTCCTCAAAAATGATTTTTAGCCCAGAATTTTTTAATTTTCCAAGGGTAACAGGAGAAATTGGACCCCAAATGTTGTTGTCCAGTTTGTCCTGAGTACGATGATACCCCATATGTGGGGGTAAACCACTGTTTGGGCGCACTGCAGGGCTCGGAAGGGAAGGCACGCCATTTGGCTTTTTGAATGGAAAATTCGCTCCAATCATTAGCGGACACCATGTCGCGTTTGGAGACCCCTGTGTGCCTAAATATTGGAGCTCCCCCACAAGTGACCCCATTTTGGAAACTAGACCTCCCAAGGAACTAATCTAGATGTGTGGTGAGCACTTTGAAACCCCAAGTGCTTCACAGAAGTTTATAACGTAGAGCCATGAAAATAAAAAATAATTTTTTTTTTCTCAAAAATGATTTTTTAGCTCACAATTTTTTATTTTCCCAAGGGTAACAGGAGAAATTGGACCCCAATAGTTGTTGTCCAGTTTGTCCTGAGTACGCTGGTGCCCCATATGTGGGGGTAAACCACTGTTTGGGCACACGTCGGGGCTCGGAAGGGAAGCAGTGACGTTTTGAAATGCAGATTTTGATGGAATGGTCTGCGGGTGTCACGTTGCATTTGCAGAGCCCCTGATGTGCCTAAAGAGTAGAAACCCCCCACAAGTGACCCCATTTTGGAAACTAGACCCCCAAGGGAACTTATCTAGATGTGTGGTGAGCACTTTGAGCCCCCAAGTGCTTCACAGAAGTTTATAACGCAGAGCCGTGAAAATAAAAAAATAATTTTTCATTCCTCTAAAATTTATGTTTTAGCAAGCAATTTTTTATTTTCCCAAGGGTAACAGGAGAAATTGGACCCCAATAATTGTTGCCCAGTTTGTCCTGAGTATGCTGGTACTCCATATGTGGGGGTAAACCACTGTTTGGGCACACGGCGGGGCTCGGAAGGGAGGGAGCACCATTTGACTTTTTGAACGCAAGATTTGCTGGAATCAATGGTGGCGCCATGTTGCGTTTGGAGACCCCTGATGTGCCTAAACAGTGGAAACCCCTCAATTCTAACTTCAACACTAACCCCAACACACCCCAAACCCTAATCCCAACTCTAGATATAACCCTAACCCAAACACAACCCTAACCCAACACACCCCTAACCCTAATCCCAACCCTAATCCCAACCCTAACCACAGCCCTAACCCCAACACACCCCTAACCCTAACCACAAGCCTAATCTTAACCCTATTTCCAACCCTAGCCCTAATTCCAACCCTAACCCTAAGGTTATGTGACCACATTGTGGATTCGTGTGAGATTTTTCCGCACCATTTTTGAAAAATCCGCAGGTAAAAGGTACTGCGTTTTACCTGCGCATTTACCCCTGATTTCCAGTGTTTTTTGTGCGGATTTCACCTGCGGATTCCTATTGAAAAGCAGGTGTAAAACGGAATCCGCACAAAGAATTGACATGCTGCAGAAAATACAACACAGCGTTTCTGCGCGGTATTTTCCGCACCATGGGCACAGCGGATTTGGTTTTCAGTAGGTTTACATGATACTGTAAACCTGATGGAAAACTGCTACCAATCCGCAGTGGCCAATCCGCTGCGGATCCACAGCCAAATCCGCACCATGTGTGCACATAGTCTAATCTAACGCTAACTCTAGTTCTAACCCTAATCCTAACCCTAACCCTAGTGGGGGAAGAAAAAAAAAAATATATATTTTCTTTTTTTTTATTATTGTCCCTACCTATGGGGGTGATAAAGGGGGGGTTCATTTACTATTTTTTTTATTTTGATAACTGTGATAGGTTTTATCACAGTGATCAAAATGTACCTGGAACGAATCTGCCAGCCTTGCGCAGGCGTGTACTCCGGAGGACAGAGAATGAACTTCAATCCAATATTGCGGCCAGCATGCAGCCAGCGGGTAAGGAAAGGGTGAATCAAACACCCGAAAACCCCGCCCATATGACCCAAAACAGGTCCCGCCAAATTCAGGTGACAGGTTCCCTTTAAGTGTTTCAACAACCAGCCCACTGGTGATACATGGCTCACTTTGACATTTTCATTTGCCCTTACATGAAATCCAATGTTATATGAAAACTGAGGTGACAGAAATTGATTGCTGGGTGTCCGGTCCCAATTATTTCTCTTCAGGCAGCATGAAAACCCATCTTGGGTGACCGTTTACTTTGACAGGTTTTTATGTCGAAATGCATTTAAGGGAAGCGGTCACCAGTTTTGTCATGTGTCACCTAAAGCTATAACCTTATTTAGCGCCTGTGCCGCATTCCATAAATGGTTTTATAACCCCCTGACTCCCCCTGTCCACCCCCAAAAGCCTTTTAGCACTGTATTTTAATCCTCTCTGTTCGGTCCGAGAGGTGTCCATTCTGGGCTCTCTACCCCTCCTTCCAACTACTGCTTGCCGTCCTCCTGCTTTGGTTGACGTGGATAACGCCTTCTGCGTTATGCACATAGCTGGGCAAAATCCCACGCCTTTGCAGAGAAATCGCTGCCTGCGCATTATGCTGTGCCCTACTGCAGGCTGAGCCGAAAACATCAATGCGCATGCGCTGGCACATGTCTTTCCGGCTCATGTAATAGAACTCTGCTATGTGGATGACGCAGAAAATGTCATCCACTTCAATCAAAGCAGGCGGACGGCAAGCAGCAGCCAGGTGGAGGGGTACAGATACCAGTATGGATGCCTCTCAGACCGGACCGACAGGATTAACATACAGAGCAGGAGAACTTTGAGGCTAGGTGCGCACGTTAAGTATTTGCTTGCAGAAACTTGTTTCTGCATCTCTTGGCAGGAAAAACACGTGTTTTTGTATGCGTTTTTGTACAGCAATGAAGGCTTTTTTGAGCTAAAGATGTTTAAAAAAAAAAAAAAAAAAAAAAGTTTTGTGGTTTAATTTCTTGGTTCAACACCACCTTTTTCATGCTGATGCAGTGGCATCAGGGTAATGGCATAAGGGCTTGGTGTCAGCAGCTGTCATTGACACCTAGCCCTAGGCTTAGTAATGAAAAGGTGTCAGCCCGACACCTTCATTACTAAGCTGATAAGTAAACACACACACAAACCTACATATACATTGTCACCAGCCTATGTAGGGACATATAAAGCCTATGTAGGGACATTTACAGAACAAATGTACATAGGCTGTAGCCAAACAGCAACAAAAAAAATCAATTGCATTGGCTCCCATGTAAATTTTAATAAACAGCAGAGGAACAGCTGAGGGCTGATGTTAAAGGGAACCTGTCACCCCCAAAATTGATGATGAGCTGCGGCCACCGGCATCAGGGGCTTATCTACAGCATTCTGTAATGCTGTAGATAAGCCCCCTATGTATCCTGAAAGATGAGAAAAAGAGGTTAGATTATACTCACCCAGGGGCGGTACGATGGGCGTCGCGGTCCGGGGCCTCCCATCTTCTTACGATGACGTCCTCTTCTTGTCTTCATGCTGCAGCTTCGGCGCAGGCGTACTTTGCCCTGTTGAGGGCAGAGCAAAGTACTGCAGTGCGCAGGCGCCGGGAAAGGTCAGAGTGGCCGAGCACCTGCGCACTGAGGTACTTTGCTCTGCCCTCAACAGGGCAGACAAAGTACGCCTGCAGCGAAGCCGCAGCGTGAAGACAAGAAGAGGACGTCATCGTAAGAAGATGGGAGGCCCCAGACCGCGACGCCCACCGCAGCGGGACCGCCCCTGGGTGAGTATAATCTAACCTCTTTTTCTCATCTTTCAGGTCACATCGGAGGATGGCATAGGGTAGCGGTAGCAAGTGGGGTTCATATTTGTGGGGTTGATGTCACCTTTGTATTGTCAGGTAACATCAAGCCCACAGGTTAGTAATGCAGAGGCATCTATAAGACACCTATCCGTTAGTAACCCCTTAGTGATATTGCATAAAACCACACACCCAGAATAAAGTCCTTTGTTTGAAATAATGACATGGACTCCTTTAGTGAATCTTAATTAAACCATACTTGCCGAACGCCTACTCCACTGACGCCAGCATCTCCTGCAACAAAAATAAAATAATAAACCATTAAACGGCGGCTTAATAGTTTTAGAGGCTTGGTTTGGTTGTAGTTTAAAGAATCTATGTTAATAATTTTATGTTTGACTGTTTTATAATTATACACATCTGTTTTTCCTCTGTGAAATGATTGGCATATGTATGTGCTGTCTTTATTATCCTTTGTAATGTAACCATGCAGATCAATGACAAGGACAATATGTATGCTATACTTTATTTGTGTTTGAAAATAAACGAATTTAAAAAAAATAAAATAATAAACCATTCCTTACCTGTTCGCAGAGAAGATAATCCTTAATGTCCCACGACGATCCTGATGACTTTGAGACCAGTCACTGATGTGACTGCTTTTCATGACAGCTGGCCATACACTGACAGGAGGTAATTGCCTCCACAGTGTATCACTGAGTTGCTGTGAGAGTTCACTGGAGTTCATCAGCTGATCAGCTCCGGTGACCTCCCTTACGGCACCACTGCTGTGTGGGAAAGTTCTCAATGCAGCGGTGCTGTAAGTGAGGGAACAGGAGCTGATGAACTCCGGTGAACTCTCTCACAGCAGCTCAGTGATACACTGCGGGAGTGATTACCTCCTGTCTGTTTGTTGCCCGTGGCCGGGTAGAGCAGTCACATCTGATGTGATTGGTCTACACATGAGATCGCCGTGGGATTCTTGGCATTACGTGGACTACGGTGGACAGGTGAGTATTTGTTGGTTTATTTTTTTACATTATTTCTAGGAGATGAGGGCATCTGGAATATGGCATTAGGTGAGTATAGTGTTTTTTTTTAATTATTTTTATTTGAACATGTCATGTACACACCTGGTCAAAATTGTTGGTATCCCTCGTTTAATGACAGGAAAAACCCACAATGGTCACAGAAATAATTTGAATCTAACAAAAGTAATAATAAATAAAAGCTCTATGAAAATGAACACATGAAAGTCAGACATTGCTTTTCAACCATGCTTCCACAGAATTAAAAAAACAAACAAAAAAAAAACTAATGAAATAGGCCTAGACAGAAATGATAGTACCGTAGGGTAGGGATGTAAACGATTGTCTATCTTGGTTACCCGGATGGATAAATTGGGTGAATAAACTAACGAGGGTGAAAATTCAGCGTAAGTGTAAGGAATTCCAACCTGCCGAGCCCCGGCCAATGGCGAGCAGTGCATTGTCTTGTGAATTTTACACCAATCCTTTGTCATTAGTCTATTTTGTTTTAGATCAGTGGTCCCCAACCTGTAGCTCGGGAGCCAGATGTGGCCCTTGGTCCCATGAATTGTGGCTCACAGCTGTCTGCCAGCTTGGTGCATTAGCTCCGGGTCTAGCAAACAGGTATAAGGAGCACAGCTCAACATGGTGAATCTTGAGAATAGCCCTGCACCAATGAGCAGATCTGGATGTGCATATATTAGTCTTAGGGGTTTATAGATACCGTATATACTCGAGTATAAGCAAAATTCCCCTAATTTTGCCATAAAAAACTTTGAAAACTTATTGACTCATGTATAAGCCTAGGGTGGGAAATGCAGCAGCTACTGGTAAATTTCAAAAATAAAAATAGATACCAATAAAAGTAAAATTAATTGAGACATCAGTAGGTTAAGTGTTTTTGTATATCTATATTGAATCAGGAACCCCATATAATTCTCCATACAGTTCATGATGAGCCCCATAAGATGCTCAATACAAAATACGCCCCATATAATGCTCCATACAGTTTATGATGGGCCCCATAAGATCCTCCATACAAAAAATATGCCCCATATAATGCTGCACAAAGGTTAATAATGGCCCCATATGCTTCCCGATAAAGGTTGATGGCCTCATAAGATGCTCCATAAAGGTTAATGGCCCCATAAGATGCTCCATAGAATAATATGACCCATATGCTGCTGCTGCAATTAAAAAAATGAAATAAAAAAATGACATGCTTGCCTCTTGTCGCTGGGGGAGAAGTCCCGATGTCCTGAGCAGGCGGGGATCCCAGCGCACAAAAATTGCAGAATGCATTCTAAATGATAGGATGCATATGTATGTGTTTTTTATGCGTTTTTATTGCGAAAAAACCTGACCGTGTGCACATAGCCTAAAGGTCAGAAAGGTTGGGGACCATTGCTGTAGAGCTTGCAGGGACAAACTCTGCATTCAGCAGTGCTTTGATGATTTCACTTTGAATCGCTAAAGCGGGTCACTTGTGTCCCCTTGTGTTTTTGAGTCTGTTTGAACTTGAGATTGTGATATCGGATGGCTCCATCAGGGCAATATCTATGAATAAACGTGACTCGGGCACAGATGACCCTTATCAAAGCATTCCTAAACGCATTCTGTACCTAGCATAACATTCTCGGCATTTTTTGGACATGTTCTGGTATCACTTAGTTGCTACTTTAATTTTCAGAGGAATGGCACAATGCAGTTCTAAGAAAAGATGGTCCAGGATGATTACTCTACTCTGACAATCCCTTTTTAAGTCACTGTGTTAGCACAGCTAAAACACCTAAACTCACCTCTTGTGCCGGCTCTGTTCCAGCGTTGTTATGCAGCTGTAACTCTCACTTCCACCAGATGGCTGACTTGTCCAATGGAGGGGACATTGAAGTGGCCCCTGATCGGCTGCAGGAATCACATGACACAATGTCACGCGAGCCCCGGGAACAACGCCTGCCTCGTAGATGAGTTTATAGGTTATTATTTTACTTAGGAAACCTACTGATTTATAAGAAGTTGTCTGAGTAGTGGACAACCACTTTAATGGAAATGTTTACTCAACAGACCGGTCCAAACACTTCTATTTCTATAGTTTTGAAATGTATTAATGAATTTTCCTATTCGTTTTTCCTGTAATTTAAACTTTCTTTGCTTTCTATAGGTATCAACAGATGTTGCACACGAATTTAGTTTACTTGGCAACCATAGCAGACTCAAATCAGAATATGCAACCTTTATTACCAGCAGTAAGTAGAGAATATAATGACATTGCATGGTTGTGAAATGTATTATTTTTATTTATTTTTTATTTTCAGCGCTCCAATGATTCTATGCTGCTGTACATGTAAAAGTTAATTATTTCAGTGTTGAAAAAAAACTTTAAAGGGAATCTGTCACCTCAATTTTGCCCTATAAGCTGCGGCCACTGCCATTAGGGGCCTATGTACAGTATAATGCTGTAGATAAGCCCCTGATGTAACCTGAAAGATAAGAAAAACAAGTTAGAGTATACTTACCAAGGGGCGGTCCGGTCCGATGGGCGTCGCGGTCCGGGTCCGGCGCCTCCCATCTGCAGTGCACAGGCACCGGGAAAGGTCAGAGAGGCCCGGCGCCTGCGCACTGCAGTACTATGCTCTGTCCTCAACAAGGCAGATAAGTACGCCTGCGTCGGAGCCGCGACAGGAAGCAAAGAAGAGGACGTCATCGTATGAAGATGGGAGGCGCCGGACCCGGACTGCGACGCCCATCGGACCGCCCCTGGGTGAGTATAATCTAACCCAGGGGTGTCAAACTGCATTCCTCAAGGGCTGCAAACAGGTCATGTTTTCAGGATTTCCTTGTATTGCACAGGTGATCATTTAATCACCTGCACAGAATGATTCCAGCACCTTGTGCAATGAGAAGGAAATCTTGAAAACACGCATGGTTTGAGGCCCTCGAGGAATGCAGTTTGACACCCCTGATCTAACCTCTTTTTCTCATCTTTCAGGTTACATCGGGGTCTTATCTACAGCATTATAGAATGCTGTAGATAAGCCCCTGATGGCGGTGTCCTTAGCTTATAGGCGGAAAATGGGGTGACAGATTCCCTTTAATTTGTAGGAGAAAACAGCCATTTTCTTAGATGCGTAACCAATTTTTTTTTTTTTTTACTCATGTAGCGGTGTGGGAATGTTTTGTACCCCTTGAGCTTATGCTTTTATGTTACCAGTAATTTGGGGATACAAATTACATTTTGATGGCTGTTTATTATTTTTTTTTATTTCAGTGACTGAAAAGTGGCAATTCTAGTTTTCTTATTTAGTTCCCCCCCACCCTTTTCAGTATTTTACTTAGGGCTTACATTTTTTTGTTTTGATCTGATTTTTATTGGGACAAAACTTAAACCTGTCTTTCTCCTTCGCCTCATTGGGGGACACAGACCATGGGTGTATGCTGCTGCCACTAGGAGGCTGACACTAAGTGAAAACAAAGAAAGTTAGCTCCTCCCCTGCAGTATACACCCTCCTGCTGGCTCACAGCTAACCAGTTCTTTCTTAGTGTCCGTAGGAGGCACACGGACTGGTCTGCTTTTCAGACCCAAAGAACTCTTCTCACTTTTACCTTTTACAACGGACGAAGGGGGCGACGGATTCTTTCATGTTCCGATCTCCCCCGAACCAACAACAGGCGAGCACGGGAGTTTCACCTCTCTGTATCCTCTCCTGCGACGTGGGAAGCCACTGCCTGAGCTGATTCTAGGGGCGACGGGCCCCTTCAAGGGCACCGATCTCCCCCCTCCCTTATCAGACGAGCACTGGAGTGTCACCTCCAGTATCCTCTTCTGCAGCCAGGCCTATTGCCGGACATTCAGCCCTGTCCACCAGATTTTACCCTCGGCTGTACAGAGGCACTTTACAACGTGGCGTCCGAGCAGCCCCCACTGCACCACCACTATTAAGAGCGGATGGTACAAGGAGGCGGACGGTTCCTCTCCTCCTCCCTGCTAAAGGGACGATGGATTGAGGTCTTCTCTATACCTGCACCGTCCAAACAGCAGCGACAGCAAGGTTTTCCTAATGATCTGCTGAACAGAGCTGCATACTCTGCCTTGCGGCAGATTCCTAGGTAAGTGCTGGGATTTTGTGTGGCAGGAGGGCTCTGCGTTCCTTCCCTTTTTCTAAGCGGTGGGGTTTTTACCCTTCTTTATCACTCGGCGCTGGCCGGCACCTAAAATTTAGCCCCCGGCTTCAGCTGCGTGTAGGCCGCAACCCGGAGTCTCCGCCCATGCTAGGCCGCGCTTTTAGGCTCCGCCCCCTATTCAGGCGCTTCTCGCTCAGGACGAGAACACCACATATCCTCGGCGGCCATGTTCATCTCCCTGCCGCTTCCGGACACGAGCTGTGAACATCCAAAAGCGGCTGCGGCATCGGTCCCGGCGCTGCTTTCAGCGCTGGAGAGTCTAATCCAACGCTGACGGGGATTCAGGAACCAGGTAGGGAGGCGCCGCTCCATCCCTCCCCCCGCTCTCCTTTCCCCAACAACCCCTCCTACAGCAGAGGTGGATAATGTAAAAAAAAAAAAAAAAAATTCAACCATTATACAGGCCATAAACGCAGCCCCTGGTCCTTGAGCTAGTCTTAAAAGGCTCCCGACCAGCCACTCCGGTCTTAGTTTCACGACCAGCATCCCCTGGTCTTAACGGGGTACATGACAAGCATTCTCTGCTCTTTAGGTCATGACCAACCAGAAACCGGTCACTTCTACCAGAGTACTTAGTTCCAGTGAGCTCAGGAGCCCTCCTCCGCCGCCGCCGATCCCGGCTCTTCCCACAGTAAAAGGCACGTGACCAGTATGCCTTTGGTCTTAAAGGCACGTGACCAGTATGCCCTGGTCTTAAAGGCACGTGACCAGTATGCCCTGGTCTTAAAGGCACGTGACCAGTATGCCCTGGTCTTAAAGGCACGTGACCAGTATGCCCTGGTCTTAAAGGCACGTGACCAGTATGCCCTGGTCTTAAAGGCACGTGACCAGTATGCCCTGGTCTTAAAGGCACGTGACCAGTATGCCCTGGTCTTAAAGGCACGTGACCAGTATGCCCTGGTCTTAAAGGCACGTGACCAGTATGCCCTGGTCTTAAAGGCACGTGATCAGTATGCCCTGGTCTTAAAGGCACGTGATCAGTATGCCCTGGTCTTAAAGGCACATGGCCATTTCAAGGCACATGAACAGTATGCCCCCCTAAAGGCACAAAACCAGTATCCCCTAGTCTTAAAGGCGCATGAACAGTATTTACTGGTCTTAAGGGCACATCACCAATCCGAAGCTGGTCACCCTAACTGAGCTCTGGAGCCTTCGCCACTCATCCCTTAACCGAGGAGGGAATGAAAAGTACAACCCATGGTTTTCTCGGACCAAGAGATTGAATCCCTCTGTGAACCCTCTGTGACTCGGAGTGCTCGCAGGACCAAGATACATGGTCCCTCTCCTACATGGGAGCCGTCGGCTAGCAGGGACCGCAAGGGTTCTAGAAAAACGTACAGGGGTCTAGAAGACGGAAGTTTTCATTTCCTGATCTCTCCCCTATGATTGGTTGAGAACAACGCTGAATATGGATCGCATATTGCCTTGGATTGCCAGAGCTTCAGAAAAGGAGGGACTCTCCTATTTATACCATCAACATTGACGAGCGATTCACTGGACAGAAGCCTCTAAGTAGGTTGCCATACCTGGTCTGATTTTTATGGGCGACGGGTCCTTTTTAGGGGCACCGATTCCCCCCACATCTTCAACAGATGAACACATGCAGCGTCGCCTCCATGTATCCTCTTCTGCATCCAGGCCTAATGCCAGACAACCTGCTCTGTTCACCCGGGGACCTCAACTCTGGGGATGTACAGAGGCGCACATTTTTGGCGTCCGAGCTCCCCTCTTGGTATCACCACTATTTAGCGGATGATGCAAGAAAGCGGACGATTCCTCTCCACGTCCCTGTTAAGAGGATGGTGGATCGAGGGTTCCTAATTTTCTACTCTGCACGACGATGGCAAGAGACCTGCTGGTTGCAGCCCCGCATTCTGCCACTTGGCAGACTAACCGGGTAGTATTTCTTAGGGTGTACCAACCAGTATCCCTGCCCGATGTATCATCAATTAAAATACCGCAGACGGTCGGATAGCAAATCTGGTTCGTTCCGTCTTGTGGTTTCGGGTTCAGTGCTCTACCCTTCTTTAGCCACCACATGATGTTGCTTGACCAATAGTCTCCTGGTCAGAGACCTTATCTACTTCGATTCAAATCAAATCTTCTGAGCGGAAGACTAACAAGGGATCGTATCTTTTTCTACAGACCCAACCAGCAGTGGAAGCGTTGTCCAGGACAGTCTAGATCTAAGGGATCTTGGTTCAAGAAGGAGGGAATGAAAAGTAAGACCATTCCTGGACCTCAAACTTCTAACAACCTTTGACAAGGTCCTCCTTTTTCAGATGGAGTTCCTCCGCTCAGCCATTACTTAAAAAAAAAAAAAAAAAAAGTGGAGTTTTCTAGCATCCATCGACATTCGGGATTCTTACCCTCACATGCCTATTTTTTCCCCTCTACAATAATCTCTTCGCCTTTCCATTCGCGAACAGCATTTTCAAGTCACGCCCTTGCCCTTCAGCCTAGCTACCGCACCAGAGTGGTCGCATGGATCATAGCGGTTGTCATGTGCTTCTTGCACCCTAGAGGCATGGTCGCCTTTCCCTATTTGGTCGACTTTCTAGCCGCTCTTCCAGGACTGCGCTGAGTCGTCTATATCACTTGCAATACCTTCTCACTTGGGCTAGCAGCTAAACTTCGACAAGTTTTATCCTCATTCCCAGCCCAGCAGATTCTTTTTGAGGATGATCCTGCACAAGAACGATCTTGAGTCATGGTCGTGGCTTTTCAACAAGAAGCTCATGCACTTAGTCTCTCATTCCCTCGGTTCATTCAACTCGCTAGGACGGTTCTGGGGAAAAAGACGACAATGGAAGCAGTTTTCTTTCGCTCCGCTCGTTTCAAGCAGGCAATCAGGCCTTCACAGGGGCAGTCTCTAGCTCCTTTCTCATCTGGAGCCTTCTCCTGGTCCAATGGTTATTAAGGACTACCAATTCCAGTCTTCTTCTCCCGATCATTGCACTGGGGATCCGAACAGTACAGCTAATCCTACAGCAGGTCTACTGCCTTCAAGCGGGTCAGCCATCCGTCTTCAATTGGATAACGCCACGGCTGCGCCGTACGTCAACCATCTAGCAGGTACCCACAGTCAAGCGCCATGACCGAGGTACCTCACACTCTCTGATGGGCCGAGATCTATCACTCCGTGATCTCAGCAGTACATATCCCTGGAGTAGAACTCTGGGCGGCAGACATATTCAGCCGTCAGGGTTTCTCCTCATGTGACTGGGAACTTCTCTCAGAAGTCTTCCATCAGATCTGCCTTCACTGGAGTTCTCCAGATGTAGGTCGGATGGCGTCCAAATTGATCACTAATGTACTCCAGTTCATGGTTTGACCTCGAAATCCATGACCATCGCAGTGCATGCTCGTTTTCTTCCATGGTACCCATTTCCATAACTCCTCTTCCACTACTTCTGAGATCTCTTTGGAAGCAGAAAGGGCCCCAGTGATCCCGGGAGATCACTGACACTGTCAGGTTCTCTCGCTTGCTGTACTAGTATTTTGTACGGCTTATTGCGACAAAAATGAAAATATGAATTTCTTGCAGAGTCTTCACCCGTAGTTTTTTTCTCTACCGCGTACCGTTAGATCTGTGGGACCTTAATGGTCCTGGGGATCTTACAGTAGACTTCTTTTTCGACCCGGACAGATTTTACTATCAGGGATGGTCGCTCCCCTTATATCTCTGCGTACCTGTCGTCCTGAGGAGTCTTCAGAGCTCGCCACTCTGTTCTTTCAGACTTTCTTCCTCATCACCATCAAGGCTAGGTTGCCCTCAGGCCGTCTCCTTTCCCTCGTTGCCAAGGTAGTATTGTATTCCCACTGTTGCAGGGGCATCGTCCTCTCATCTCTTTCGGCTCTAGTCCACACAACGGAATAGTTTCTCCATGATCTGGAAGAAGTAGATACTCTGAGTGGGTACGTATCGAGGACAGCGTTCTTCCGAAGGTTGGACACTTTACTTGGGCTTCTCGAGGGTAAGTAGGCTTCCTGACGGTCACAGGAAGGGTTTAGCCGTTTCATCGACCATGTTAGCCTGGTGGATTCTTTTCACCATCCAGGAGTCCTTCCGTGCTAGACGTCAGCCTATCTCCCTGTCTGAGGGCTCTAGGTACCAGACGTCGGCAAGCACGACCGCACGCTTGCGAATTCCTCCATTCCGCATGCATTCTTGAAGCACTATAATTCACACACTTCCACAGATGTCAGTCTGGGCAGGCGGACTCTGCAGGCCGCGGTTACGCTCTTGTAAGTAGCGGTTACACCGGCCTGATCTGATGTTGTCCCCACCCAGGGACTGCTTTGGGACGTCCCATGGTCTGTGTCCCCCAATGAGGCGAAGGAGAAATAGGGATTTTTGTGTACTCACCGTAAAATCCTTTTCTCCGAGCCCATCATTGGGGGACACAGCTCCCACCCTATTAGCTTGTGCTTGTTTTTATATTCTGACATGCTATACTCCTCATATATAATATGACATGCTATATACGCTCATATGTTGTTATTGATCTCCTACTGCTTTTGCACTGAACTGGTTAGCTGTGAGCCAGCAGGAGGGTGTATACTGCAGGGGAGGAGCTAACTTTCTTTGTTTTCACTTAGTGTCAGCCTCCTAGTGGCAGCAGCATACACCCATGGTCTGTGTCCCCCAATGATGGGCTCGGAGAAAAGGATTTTACGGTGAGTACACAAAAATCCCTATTTTGATTGCTTGTCCTATAAACTCCCATACCACAGTATTGGAGTATGCATTGACCACAGGGATGTACTATTGAGCTCAGGAGGACCAAAATGGCAGTTATAGGGGCCTTAAATGGCTGCCATGTTAATCCACTGGTTCCTCGGTATCCCACTTTGGGGGGCGTTTGGTAGCCGATGCACACGGACGATTGCATCATTTTAAGTGCTGATGTCAGAGATGGACAACAGCATTTAAATGGTTAATCTAAATTTTGTTTCAAAAATTGTGCTGATGTAAAGTAGACGTGGGATATGTTGTTTATGAACTACTAGATGGTGGCCCGATTCTAATGCATCGGGTATTCTAGAATATGTATGTATGTGTGTGTATGTGTATATATATATATATATATATATATATGTATGTATGTATGTATGTATGTATGTATGTATGTATGTATGTATGTATGTATGTATGTATGTGTGTGTGTGTGTGTGTGTGTGTGTGTGTGTGTGTGTGTATATATATATATATATATATATATATATATATAGCAGCCACATAGCATATAGCACAGGCCACGTAGTATATAGCAGACTTTCTTTCTCGCTTCATTGGGGGACACAGGTAACCATGGGTGTATGCTGCTGTCACTAGGAGGCTGACACTATGCAAATAAAGAAGTAACTCCTCCCCGGCAGTATACACCCTCCGACAGGCACCAGGCAACTCAGTTTTTGCTTAGTGTCTGTAGGAGGCGGACCTGGATCTAACACCAGATCCGCATTTCTTTTACAGGGATTTGTTGTGTGTTTTTAATCATTTCCCCTTTCTTTTTCAGACTCTTTCTTCAGGGTAACAGGGTGCAGTTTTCTCACCCTGTCTTCCCCACTTTGAGCGACCGAGAGAGCAGTGTGGTATCACCCACATCGCACCCTCTCGGACCCGCTGGGCAGGACTCTGTCCCCTGTCACCCATTCGGGTGTTCAGGGTGACCCTTTCTTCGGTGGCCAGTCCTGCCCGTTTCCCCTCCTCATCCCTCTCCTCGGAGCGGGCTGAGAGGAAGACGGCGGTCACATCCAGTGACCCTCTCCCCCTGTGCAGAGGTCGACGCAGTCTTCTGCGCCGGAGAGTCGTGGCGCGGGAAGGAGGACTACTTCCAGGACCCTCTATCTACCAGGGATCCTGATGATTCCTCATCTGCAGGTAGGGAATCTTCAATCAACAAACCCACACCAATACCCTGCCCAGCAGCGATCTCCTCTTACCATAGGGGAGCATCTGACAGGGAAGTGGGCTGCATATTCGGGCGTTGAGACCACGTAGGAATGAGTGCAGGAAGGCTGGCATCTTTTCCCCCTCCTTATTCAAACTTGCAGGCTTGTTCGCCCGCCATTTCTCTCTGCCTCATTTTCCCTTTCTTAGCGCTTGAGCGCCCTCTGGTGGTGGCCGGAATTAGTGCGGCCGGGATGTGTAGCGTCTCCCTGCTTTTCCCTTTCTTGCCGCTTGAGCGCCCTCTTGTGGCGGTCGACGGTATAGCGGCCGGATTGCTTTCAGTTTTACAGGGGGCGTTCCTTTCTTTCCCCCCTTCGGTCCTGTGCACGCCCACAGCGTCGCACTTTCTCCGCGCTCTTTTCTCCTGCTTCCTGCTCCCTGTCAGCGTCTGCTCATCGCGTGGGACACAGGATTTCTCGGGGGAACACAGGCACCTGCGGTTACCGCTGTCTTTCACCAGGCTCAGCGCTACCTCCTACTCCACCTGGCAGTATTCTCTGGGGACAAGGTAATATCCACCTATGTCCGACCCCACCCCGGCCTTTGCCCCTACGGCCATCCATTACGCCTGCGCTCACTGTAAGAAAAAGTGGGTTTCAGGTCAGCCATCTCCTTTCTGCCCGTCCTGCGTTCCTCCCACCATGTCAGCTCCCCTGGAAGTTTCAGGGTCCCGGGACGAGTGCACCCCCCCTCCCCCGGAGTGGGCTGTTGCTATGTCTCAATCTGTGTCCGACCTGACTAAGGTTTCTCAGTCCCTGGTCCAGGCACTTGAACGCATCCCGCTTCTCTCTAATGCCACCAGTGCCACGAACGCCTCTCACGGCGATTCGCTCGCACCTGTCCTAGACTCTCACAGAGGCAAACCGGACAAAAGAGACAGAAAACGGACCTTATCTAGATCCTTCTCCAGTTCACCGGACCACATCGGGATTCCCCTATCTGCCCGTTCCCCTTCCTCACAGGCGGACCTCGGGTCTGACGTAACTTCTCAGTCGGAATCTGACTCGGATGCAGATCAGACTTCCGGAACACAAGACATGGTTGATAGCCTTATCTCAGCTATCATTCAGATGCTTGATCTTAAGGAGGATGAGGCAAGCTCTCAGGACGTCTCCGTTGCTTTTAAACGGATTAAACGTCCCTCTAGGGTTTTCCCTAATCACAAGGAGTTTGACAACACTACCGCCACTCACTGGGAAAACCCTGGCAAGCGTTTCCCAGGCAGGAAACTGCTTGATGTGTTATACCCTTTTCACTCCGACCTGGTCTCCAAGTGGTCCGAGTCTCCTAAGGTCGACCCGCCTGTGTCCAGGCTATCCTCACAGACAGTTCTGTCTATTCCGGACGCGGCTTCCCTTAAGGACCCCTCGGACAGACAAATCGAGGCGCTAGCAAAATCAGCATTTGAGGCCTCCGGAGCCTCCCTTTGCCCTAGTTTCGCCTCGTCATGGGTAGCCAAGGCTGTTTCAGCCTGGGCCAAGACCCTGCGCAGGGGCATTTCGGCCTCTGCTCCTGCTGAAGAACTGTCTGAATTAGCGGATCAGATTTCACTGGCAGGAAAATACCTGATGAATGCCTCCCTTGATGCAGCGGCCTGCTCTACCAGGGCTAATGGCAACATTGTCGCCATTCGCCGGATTCTTTGGTTAAAGGCGTGGAACGCTGACCCCGCATCTAAGAAATCGCTCACGGGTCTGCCCTTCCAGGGCTCCAGACTCTTCGGCTCGCAGCTAGATAAAATGATCTCGGACGCTACTGGCGGTAAGAGTACCTCCTTACCCCAGTCCAAGCCTAAACGTCCCTTCAACAGGAGGGGTCCCCAGTCCTTTCGTCCCTTTCGGTCTTTTGCCTCTTCGGGAAACCCCGTCCAGGACCGTTCCTCCTCACAAGGGGACCGAAGAAAACCTTCTTTCAGGCCTCCGCCACGCTGGAGAGCCAAGAGCCACTCCGCAAAACCATCGGGATCTCGGGGCCGCAGGTTTTCTAATAAATGACGGGTCGCCCCCACCTGGAACTCCTTCCAGGGTGGGAGGCCGCCTTCTTCTATTCTCAGAGGTTTGGCTTTCAGTAGTCGACGACGCCTGGGTCAGGGAGATCGTCACGTCAGGCTTCAAAATAGAGTTTTCTTCGCCCCCAGGAAGACGTTTCATGCTCTCTCGTCCTCCCAAAAAGCCCTCTCATCTCCCAGGGCTTCTCCAAGCCGTCGATTCGCTCCTCGCCTCGGGAGTCGTAGTGCCGGTGCCTTTTCGTCAGCGGTTTTCCGGGTTTTATTCAAACCTGTTCGTGGTTCCAAAAAAGGACGGCTCTCTCCGTCCGATTCTGGATCTCAAACGATTGAACCGCCACCTTCGGATTCAACACTTCAAAATGGAATCTCTGCGCTCGGTGATCGCGTCCATGGAGCCGGGAGAGTTTCTGTGCTCAGTGGACATTCGGGATGCGTACCTTCACATTCCTATTAGCGTGCAGCATCAGAGGTTCCTCCGATTCGCGATCAGGGAGCATCATTACCAGTTCGCTGCCCTCCCCTTCGGGCTGGCATCTGCTCCCAGGGTCTTTACGAAGGTCATGGCAGCTGTCATGGCCATCCTGCGTTCAAAAGGGATTCTGGTAATCCCATACCTCGACGACCTATTGATCAAGGGCCCATCCCAGGGGGATTGCAGCCAGAGCCTCCATCTTACTCTGGACACCTTAGTTCGCCTAGGCTGGTTGATCAACTACCAGAAGTCTTCCTTGATTCCAACCCAACGGCTGGAGTTCCTAGGCATGGAATTCAATACCTTTCGGGCTCAGGTCTTCCTTCCCAAGGAGAAGTTTCTTTCTCTTCGTCGGGGTGTCAGAGCGCTAAAGGGTCCGAGTCCTCTGTCCCTTCGTCTAGCCATGAGAGTTCTGGGGAGAATGGTCGCTTCTATGGAAGCGGTCCCCTATGCTCAGTTCCACTCTCGTCCCCTCCAGCTGGCTCTTCTGTCTGCCTGGGACAGGAACCCGCTTTCCCTGGACCGTCCGTTTCGCCTCTCCCCCAGGGCGAGACAGTCTCTCTCTTGGTGGACGCTGTCCACCTCCATTCTGCGCGGGAGGTCATTTTTACCCCCCCACTGGCAGGTGATTACCACCGACGCCAGTCTCCAAGGTTGGGGAGCGGTCTTTCTCCACCTCACAGCCCAGGGCCGCTGGACTGCTCAAGAGGCGGGCCTCTCGATCAACCTCTTGGAAATCAGAGCCATCTTCCTAGCCCTCATCCGCTGGGAGTCTCTCCTTTCGGGAAAGCCGGTCCGCATTCAGTCGGACAACGCCACGGCCGTGGCATACATAAATCACCAAGGGGGGACTCGCAGCAGTCAAGTCATGGCGGAAGTAGCAAAAATTTTCCGCTGGGCGGAGGGTCATGTTCCCTCTCTGTCAGCCGTCCACATCCCAGGAGTGGACAATTGGGAGGCCGACTTTCTAAGTCGCCAGGGCATCGTGGCGGGCGAGTGGTCTCTTCTTCCAGCAATCTTCAGCCAGATTTGCCAGCGGTGGGGCGTTCCGGACGTCGACTTGATGGCCTCCCGGGCAAACCACAAAGTTCCCCAGTACGTCGCCAGGTCTCGGGACCCGATGGCCGTCGGATGCGACGCTCTCGTGATCTCTTGGTCCCAGTTCCGGATGCCCTATCTGTTCCCGCCTCTCCCTCTGATCCCAAGGGTCGTAAAGAAGATCAAGTCGGAAGGGGTCCCCGTACTCTTGGTAGCTCCAGATTGGCCTCGCAGAGCCTGGTACGCAGAGCTGATAAATATGTTATCGGATGTTCCGTGGAGACTTCCGGATCTTCCGGACCTTCTTTCACAGGGGCCTCTCTCCCACCCGAATTCTCGGTCGCTCAATTTAACGGTATGGCCGTTGAGGCCGCGGTCCTGAAGAATGCGGGTTTTTCTCATAGCGTCATCCAGACTATGATAAGAGCGAGAAAACCGGCCTCATCGCGTGTCTACCACAGATGTTGGAAGGCCTTTTTCCGGTGGTGTCAGGATAACAATCTGTTTCCTATGACCTTTTCCCTTCCTTCCCTTCTCAGCTTTCTTCAAACGGGCCTAGATTCGGGTCTTTCCCTTAGCACCTTGAAGGGTCAGATCTCCGCTCTATCAATTCTTTTTCAAAGAGACCTGGCTTCCCTGCCTCAGGTGAGGATCTTCATCCAGGGGGTCGCTCATATAGCTCCCCCTTACCGGTCTCCTGTTGAGCCTTGGGATCTCAACCTCGTCTTAGATGCCCTGCAGCGGCCGCCCTTTGAACCACTTCAGGATGTTTCCTTCTCGCTTCTATCCTGGAAGGTAGCCTTTTTGATCGCCATCACCTCCATTAGAAGGGTTTCAGAGCTGGCGGCTTTATCCTGTCGTTCTCCCTTTCTGGTCCTGCATCAAGACAAGGTGGTTCTTCGTCCGGTTCCTTCCTTCTTACCGAAAGTTGTCTCATCTTTTCATATCAACGAGGACATTGTCCTCCCGTCCTTTTGCCCTTCCCCGGTTCATCCATTGGAGAAATCCCTTCACAAGCTGGATGTGGTCAGGGCTATCCGGATTTACATCGCCAGAACTGCCTCTTTTCGTCAGGCCGATCCTCTGTTCGTCGTCTCGGATGGGCGTCGAAAGGGTCTTCCTGCCTCCAAATCCACGATTGCTCGTTGGATCCGTTCAGCGGTTTTGGAGGCATACCGCGTCCAAGACAAACAGCCTCCTTCGGGGGTGAAGGCTCACTCTACCCGGGCTGTGGGTGCTTCCTGGGCAGTTCGTCACCAAGCTTCGGCCTCGCAGGTTTGCAAGGCCGCTACGTGGTCTTCCATGCACACCTTTGTCAAATTCTACGGGGTGCATACTCAGGCTTCCGCGGACGCGAGCCTGAGTAGGAGGATACTGCAGGCGGCGGTTTCTCACCGGCCAACCTGACTCCTCTTTTTCTGCAGAATACCCGCCCTAGGGACTGCTTTGGGACGTCCCATGGTTACCTGTGTCCCCCAATGAAGCGAGAAAGAAAGAGGGATTTTTGGTTCTTACCGTAAAATCTCTTTCTTGGAGCCTTCATTGGGGGACACAGCACCCTCCCTTGAAGTTGTACCGTGTTGGCTAACGTGCCGTTGTTGTGGGTTGGTACATAGGTTGAGTTTTATATTACCTGTTCCTACTACTGCTTTTGCACCAACTGAGTTGCCTGGTGCCTGTCGGAGGGTGTATACTGCCGGGGAGGAGTTACTTCTTTATTTGCATAGTGTCAGCCTCCTAGTGACAGCAGCATACACCCATGGTTACCTGTGTCCCCCAATGAAGGCTCCAAGAAAGAGATTTTACGGTAAGAACCAAAAATCCCTCTTTTGTAAGTTTGCCCATTGAAAAAGTCATGAGCAGTCTATAATTTTAAGGGTAGGTTAATTTTAACATTGAGAGATAGAATTTCAAAAATAAAATCCAGAAAATCACATTGTATAAATTATATACATTGATTTGCATTTTGCTGTGAGAAATAAGTATTTGATCCCTCTGGCAAACAAGACCATAATACTTGGTGGCAAAATCCTTGTTGGCAAGCACAGCAGTCAGACGTTTTGTAGTTGATGATGAGGTTTGCGCACATGTCAGGAGGAATTTTGCTCCACTTCTCTTTGCAGATCATCTCTAAATCATTAAGATTTTGAGGCTGTCGCTTGGCAACTCGGAGCTTCATCTCCCTCCATAAGTTTTCTATGGGATTAAGGTATGGATACTGGCTAGGCCACTCCATGATCTTAATGTGTTTCTTTTTGAGCCTTGGCTGTATGTTTTGGGTCATTGTCTTGCTGGAAGACCCAGCCACGACCCATTTTTAATGTCCTGGCGGAGGGAAGGAGGTTGTCACTCAGGATTTTACGGTACATGGCTCCATCCATTCTCCCATTGATGCGGTGAAGTAGTCCAGTGCCCTTAACAGAGAAACACCCCCAAAACAATGTTTCCACCTCCATGCTTGACAGTGGCGATGGTGTTCTTCGGGTCATAGGCAGCATTTCTCTTCCTCCAAACACGGCGAATTGAGTTAATGCCAAAGACCTAAATTTTTGTCTCCTCTGACCACAGCACCTTCTCCCAATCACTCACAGAATCATCCAGGTGTTCATTGGCAAACTTAAGACGTGCCGACACATGTCGCTTCTTCAGCAGGGGGACCTTGCGGGCACTTCAGGATTTTAAACCTTTACGGTGTAATGGGTTAGCAATGGTTTTCTTGGTGACTGTGGTCCCAGCTGCCTTGGGATCATTAACAAGTTCCCCCCATGTAGTTTTAGGCTGATCTCTCACCTTCCTCATGATCAAGGATACCTTACAAGGTGAGATTTTGCATGGTGCCCTAGATTGATGACGATTGATGGTCATTTTGTATTTCTTCCATTTTCTTACTATTGCAACAGTTGTCTCCTTCTCACCCAGTATCTTACTTATGGTTTTGTAGCCAATTCCAGCCTTGTGCAGGTCTATGATCTTGTACCTGACATCCTTATAAAGCTCTTTGGTCTTGCCTATGTTGTAGAGCAGTGATGGCGAACCTTTTAGAGACCGAGTGCTGAAATGGCAACCTAAAACCCACTTATTTATCAGAATCCCATCACAGGCCTGCAAAATGCACGCGCGGCATGAAAAGTCACCGCGGGCCTCAGGGTCCCCACCCCTGGTTTAAATGTATTAGCGTCTAAAAGACGCAAATACATTTGAACATCGGTAGAGAGTGGAGTGTGTGGAGGTTCGCCATCACTGTTGTAGAGGTTAGAGTCTGACTGATTAATTGACTCTGTGGACAGGAGTCTTTTATAAAGGTGACTATGTAAGGCCGGGTTCACATTAGCATTTCTGTGCGCAGCGTGTGATCCGCATACGTCATGTGTACATATCTTTTAACATGGTGTACGCAGGGACATGCTTTTACATGCAGATGTGTATAAATGCGTCGTTTCACGGTGTGCAGCGGTTTCCGGCGAACGCAACATGTTGCATCTTATGAGGCGTCAAATATTGCGCAATCATCCGCATGCGGACAATTGCGTCAAAAAACGCATTGGTACGCAATGACATGCATTCGCTATGCATGTGTACTTTAGACTGCGCATTTCCAGAAAATGTCACCGCTTCCACCATGCGTATAAAAAAAAAAAAAAAAAAAAACGCAAACGCAGGCCAAAACGCATGCACACGCAGCTTTTTTGTTTGCGGCATGCGCAAGATGATGCGCAGGCGTAACCATGCTTTTGCATGCGTTTGTGCATGCAGATGTTACGCTGCGCACAGAAACGCTAATGTGAACTTAGCCTAAGACAGCTGTCTTTTTAATGCAGGTAAAGAGTTGATTAGGAGCGTCTAACTGGTTTGTAGGAACCAGAACTCCTAATGGTTGGTAGAGGATCAAATAGTTATTTCTCACTGCAAAATGCAAATTTATATACCCTTAAAATTATTAACTGTTCATGTCTTTGTCAGGGGGCAAACTTACAAAATCAGCAAGGGATCAAATAATTATTTCCTACACTGTACATGGTCCCCCTCACCCTCATCCTTATATACATGGTCCTCTCACCCCATCCTGGTATACATGGTCTCCTCACCTGTATCCTGGTATTTATGGCCCCCATCATGCTGCACACATAAATAACCCATTCCCTGTGCTCCCTCACTTGTTTTGATTGCCAGCTGATTTCAGCTTGTAATCAGCACATGGCAGTGACGTCATGCACTACTTACAAGCTGAGGTAAGCTTCTGGAATTCTCACTGCTCCCCAAGTCCTGGTTTGGAGCGCAGTGAATAATCAATTTCTTTAATAGCAGGCACACTGTTAGCCACAGCTGCCGGATTCCTGCAGTGGTTGTGCCATCACATGTACCTGCTATTAAAGAGAATGAATATTCACTACTGTCCACTACCATGGGTGTGAATATTCACTGCTCCACAAGGCCATAGTTCCGCCCACCTCTCAGTTCCATCTTCAGTGCAAAGAGGTGGGCGGGACTATGGGTGTGGGAAGCGATGAATATTCATTCTCTTTAATAGCAGGCACATGTGATCGCACAACCACTGCAGGAAGCTGGCAGCTGTGGCTAACAGTGTGCCTGCTATTAAAGACTTATGGTCGACTATAAGGCGCACCAGACCATAAGACACAAAGCATATTTTCAGAAGGAAAATGGGGGGGAAATCAATGCGTCAAATGGGGTCCGTCTTACAGTCCTGAATTTTGGGTGGGGGATCGGCAACGCTGGTGGAGTGGAGTCACAGGGGGTGTTTGGTGGTCCGGCGATGATATGACCCAGATTGGTGCGCAGGTTCGGCGGTGTGGGGGACTACGGTGACATTTTTTGAAAGCCCGGAGCCCCCACACATCCATTGCTGCAATGCGGTGGTCTCCAGGAAATTCCATCCCAGACTGGTGCTGCAGGTTCGGCGGTGGTGCAGCGGGCTCCGGCGACAGTTTGTGAAAGCCCTCGCACTTCTATTGCCTTGATGCTGTGGCCTCCGGGAAAATGGCCACTGGAGGTGGCACATGCTCAGATCGAGAGCTCGGCAACGAGATTCCTGAGCCAAGATTTCAATCTGTGCATGTGCCGCCTCCGGCGGCAAGATTCATTCCCCAGGCGCAGATTGAGATCTTGGCAACGAGATCTCGTCCAGAGATCTCGGGAGACGAGAACTCAGAGACGAGGCAATAGAAGTGAGGAGGCTTTCACAAAATGTCGCCTGAGCACCCCGCACCGCCGAACCTGCCGCTCCAGGCTGGGATGGGAGAGAGCTCATCGCCCTGCAGCGTCAGACCACAGGAAGAATCGCCCGACTCCAGGTGCCACCACGCTAACTGTAAGTACTTCCAACTGTAAGACGCACCCCATTTTCCCCCAAAACTTTTTGGGAAAAAAGTGCATCTTATAGTCCCAAAAATACTGTAATTGCTAACATCTCCGCAACAGGCAAGCAAAATTTTTTTTGTAAAAAAAAAAGTTTTATTCCTCTTTGGAGCCACTATTTAATTTAGTGTCCGTTTCAACATGAACAATTTGGTGACAGGTCCGCTCTGATTTTTTTTACTTCATCAAATATTTCACCATTCTGTGGATGGAAAATCAATATTAGGCTGTGTGCACACGTAGCAGATTTTTCGCTATAAAAACGCTATAAAACCGCAAAAAAACAAAAAACAAACGCTCCCATTAAGCATCCTATTTAATAGAATGCAATCCGCATTTTTTGTGCACATGCTGCGTTGTTTTCCTGAGCGGAATCGCATTCCAGAAAAAAACGCAGCATGTTCATTAAATTTGCGGAATCGCGGGGATTCCGCACACCTAGGAATGCATTGATCTGCTTACTTCCCGCATGGGGCTATGCCCACCATGCGGGAAGTAAGCAGATCATGTGCGGTTGGTACCCAGGGTGAAGGAGAGGAGACTCTCCTCCACGGACTGGGCACCATATAATTAGTTAAAAAAAATAAAATAAAATAAAAAAATCGTGATATGCTCACCTTCGATGGCCCCGGAGTCTTCCCGCCTCTCAGCGGTGCACGCGGCCGCTTCTGTTCCCAGGGATGCTGTGTGTGAAGGACCTGCGATGACATTGCGGTCATGTGACCGCGACGTCATCGAAGGTCCTACACACAGCATCTATAGTAACGGAAGCCGTTGAGGAGATTGGCTGTCTGCGGAAGGTGAGAATAACCATTTTTTAAATTTTTTTTAAATTATTTTTAACATTCTATCTTTTACTATTGATGCTGCATCAATAGTAAAAAGTTGGTCACACTTGTCAAACACTGTTTGACAAGTGTGACCAACCTGTCAATCAGTTTTCCAAGCGATGCTACAGATCGCTTGGAAAACGCTAGCATTCTGCAAGCTAATTATGCTTGCAAAACGCTAGTTTTTAGCGGGAATATGCATGCCAATTCCGCATGCGATATACCCGTGGCAGGAGGCGCAGAATTCTGCAATGTGTGCACTTAGCCTTACAATAGCAGCATTGTGGATGAGATTTTGCTCCATGTGCAGCAGAGATAATCCACAGGGCAGTGTGAGTTGATTGGCGCTGCAGATTTAAAATATGTATTGCAGAGTTTTCATTCTTAGCCTCTTTATGAGGGTGAAATGTGAAGCAAATCCACAGCGAATTTCTGAAGCGAGTAAGTGCCACGTGAACATGCCCTAAAGAAATGTATATACCGTATATACTCGAGTATAAGCCGACCCGAGTATAAGCCGACCCCCCCTAATTTTGCCACAAAAAACTGGGAAAACTTATTGACTCGAGTATAAGCCTAGGGTGGAAAATGGAGCAGCTACCGGTGAATTTCAAAAATAAAAATAGATGCTCCATACCATTCATTATTGCCCCATAGATGCTCCATATAAAGCTGTGCCATATAGAATGCTCTGCACCGTTCATTATGGCCCTATAGATGCTCCATATAAAGCTGTGCCATATATGCTCTGCACCGTTCAGTTTGGTCCCATAGATGCTCATTATAAAGCTGTGCCCTATATGCTTTGCAGCGTTCAGTTTGGCCCCATAGATGCTCATTATAAAGCTGTGCCCTATATGCTCTGCAGCGTTCAGTATGGCCCCATAGATGCTCCTTCTAAAGCTGTGCCCTATATGCTCTGCAGCGTTCAGTATGGCCCCATAGATGCTCCTTATATAGCTGTGCCCTATATGCTCTGCAGCGTTCAGTTTGGCCCCATAGATCTTCCCCCGGACAGCTGGTCTCCGGGTGCCGCAGCCTCTTCCTCTATCAGCGGTCACCGGCACCGCTGATTAGAGAAATGACTATGCGGCTCCACCCCTATGGGAGTGGAGTCCATATTCATAAGTTTAATGAGCGGTCCCACGTGACAGCTGTACAGGGGAAGAGCTGCGGCACCCGAAGACAGTGTGACGAGCAGGGGGAGCGTCAGGATCGCCGGGACTAGGTAAGTATGCCTCAGCGCCCTCTCCCCCGCACCCGCCGACCCTGCCACAGACCGTGACTCGAGTATAAGCCGAGAGGGGCACTTTCAGCCCAAAAATTTGGGCTGAAAATCTCGGCTTATACTCGAGTATATACGGTACTTGTGTATAAGCCGAGTTTTTCAGCACCTTTTTGTGCGCTGAAAACGTTCCCCTAGGCTTATACATGAGTCACTGTCCCAGAAAGTGGGAAGCGTCAGAGCGGCGGGTCGCACAGGCAGGAGCCGGCAGCTGCGGCTAAAGCCTGTGCGCTGGGAGTGAATATTCATTTCTCTTATAGCGCACACAGTTACAGCCGCAGCCGCCGGCTTCCAGCACACATCCTACTTACCTTCCCTGCACGCCCTCGCTGCATCTTGTTCCGGCGCCAGCAGCTCTTCCAGATGAGGGATCACATGTCCCAGCTCACTAAGGTAATGAACATTCACTTCTCTCCACTCCCATAGGCATGCAGTGAATATTCATTACCTTAATGAGCTGGGACATGTGATGGCAGCGAGGGCACGCAGGGAAGGTAAGTAGGATGTGTTTTTTTTTGTTTGTTTTTTTATAGGAACCATGCATACAAGGATAGGGGATAAGGAGCCATGCATACAATGATAATGATGAGGGGACAATGCATACCCAACTTATATTCGAGTCAATAAGTTTTCCCATTTTTTGGTGGCAAAATTGGGTGCCTCGGCTTATACTTGGGTCGGCTCATACTCGAGGATATACGGTATACAAACATGGAAATGGTGGGGTGCAGATGGCCATTATGAGCTTCAGTAATGGTCTTTTTATGCTATCTATGCAGTTTACCATGTTGTGTTTTTGTTTGTTTTTTTACTTTTTAAAAAGAACTTGATATGGCATGGTGAATATCAATATTTATAAAAACAGAAGTTTCTTTATTGCCTGTGCTGTTTAAAAAGATTCTCTGCTCAAAAGGTACCGTAAATTTAGCAGTGGATAGTCAGTTAAATCAATGACCATGGATACTCTGCTACTCCCACCTTCTCGCCAGGCTGGAAGCGGTGATGTCGCTTAACTTCTGCAGCCACTGATAGGCAACTCCTGACCCTGCAGCCAATCAGTGGCTGCAGCAGTTGGGTCACTGGTGGTCGGTGACATCAACAGAGATTGCAGGAGCAGCGGATTATGCATTTTAAAGGGAATCTGTCAGCAGGTTTTCGCCACCTAATCTGATAGTAACATAATGTAGAGGTACAGAGCCTGATTCCAGTGATCTGTCACTTACTGTGCTTCTTGCTGTATTTTTTGATAAGATCACTGTTTTATCAGCAGGAGATTATCACTATACTAGATAGTGGCCCGATTCTAACGCATTGGGTATTCTAGAATATGTGTGTATATGTATGTATATATATATATATATATATATATCACAGGCCACGACATGTTCTGGAATACCCGATGCGTTAATACAGGCCACGCAGTATATAATATTGCCCACGTAGTATATAACACTGCCCACATAGTATATAACACTGCCCATGTAGTATATAGCAGCCATGTAGTATATAACCAGCCCACGTAGTATTTAGCAGTGTGGGCACCATATCCCTGTTAAAAAAAAAAATAATTAAAATAAAAAATAGTTATACTCACCCTCCGCTGTCCAGCGCAGCTCTGTCGATGCGCGCGGCTGCCGCCAGCTTCCGTTCCCAGGATGCATTGCGAAATTACCCAGATGACGTAGTGGTCTCGCGAGACTGCTAAGTCTTCTGGGTAATTTCGCAATGCATCTCTGGGAACGGAAACTGGTGGCAGCCGCGCGTGCCTCGGCGGAAGGTGAGATTAGCAGGTTTTTTGGTTTTTTTTTATTATTTTTAACATTAGATTTTTTTACTATTGATGCTGCATAGGCAGCATCAATAGTAAAAAGTTGGTCACACAGGGTTAATAGCAGCATTAATGGAGTGTGTTACCCGCGGCATAACGCTGTCCGTTAACGCTGCCATTAACCCTTTGTGAGCGCTGACTGGAGGGGAGTATGGAGCGGGCGCCGGGCACTGACTGGACGGGAGTAGGGAGGGACTAATTCTCTGCCGAACTGTGCCCGTCGCTGATTGGTCGCGGCAGCCAGGACAGACAGCTGGCGAGACCAATCAGCGACGCGGGATTTCCGTGACGGAAGTTACAGATAGACAGACGGAAGTACCCCTTAGACAATTATATAGTAGATGACTAATGAACCTGCCTCCATTAGTCCTGCACATTCATGAACTCTGTGTATCTCCACTCCTAACATTGATTGGCTGCTCTGTGTGCACTGTACATGGGCAAAAAGCTGCCAGTCAGTGGTGTGGGCGGGGTTATACAGAGCTCAGCATTGAGAGAACTGCTAAATCTGCAGCAGTTAGTGTGTTTTTATCAAATTGACATAGAGCAGCCCAGTAAGTGATACATCACAGGGATCCGGGTCCTTGCTGATCCATCTGCTCTCAAATGGGGGAGGGGGAACCCGATGACTACCTGTTTGTGGCGACATCAGAGGTGAAAACTATAGGTTTGTGTTAGTGCAAGGTAGTTGTGCCGTCTTCTAATGCCGCTGTACACATCAGATGGCCAATGCCACTCCCTGAAGGCAGTTTATCTCCCAAATCGAAGCTAAAAACTGAAGTCAAACAAGGTGTAATATGTGGCTGCTACCATACACATTCTACTGATGGCTGATGTTAACAATGTATAGGGCCAATAGTTCTAATACGAGTGAGGAAGCAGAGGGTGAGTAGCAGATGAAAAGCAGCGAAGCGTCCTTCGAGTTGGCATACAGATGATGGTGTGCCCCTGTAGCCTGGCACTGCAGTATGTATCCTTCTCTTCTCAATCTCTAAACCTACTGTAGATAATTGCAGTATAAATGTCCCCAAATATTTGTCATCGGCTCCATGGCTTTTGGCAGTCCGCAGTTCTATCTATGATGACTGCCGTGCCAGTCTGACTGTAAAATATGTAATATTTTATACCTTGCATTAAATATTTTGCAAATCTGCTTTAGCTCCCCACACAGAATATGCCTATGGGTCCAGCAGGGATGAATCAGAGTGGCCCTCCGCAACCACCACGCTCACACAACATGCCTTCAGAAGGAATGGTAGGAGGGGGTCCGCCTGCATCACACATGCAAAACCAGATGAACGGCCAGATGCCTGGTAAGAATCTCTTCTCTGAGGTATTAACACCAATGTTGCTTAGCAACCAATGGATGTGGGGGCCCAGGGGATACTAGATTGTTGATGACAAAACTGCCTGGAATCCCCTGGAGTGCGAGCTCTCTTACAGTTTGTTAGCTCCGCAGCTACGTGACCTGTATTCACTGCTTATCTTTCTGCCCTTGGGCTTTGATGTGGCTGACACACAGCATTGCTGTGATGAGCAGAACTGTCTAAATTTAGTCTGTGCAAAACCGCACTGTACAGCTGGCTCTCAAAAGCTTTGTGTCGAGAGATTGGCCATTGGCTCCGCAAATGTAAATCCCTTTATGAGCGAAAAGGTACGGCTTTATTGCTTCCGTCACTCTTTCACTGCCGGGTCATAATTTAATTGTTTGCAAGTGATATGTGCCTTGTAATAAGACTACTCTTTATTTATCTCATGTGTGAAAGAAGCACAGATTTATTATACATATATACTGTGTATATATATAAGTAGGAGAAAGACTGGAGTAACCAATAAGTAGGTAAAAAAGTACAAAAATTTATTTCAAGAAATCACAAAACACATACTATAAAATTGTCAATCAGGACAGATACACAAAAGTACATACAATAGTAAGGTGCAGATAGGAATTCTAAAGTAATGCATCCATCTAAAGTTTCTTTTGGATGCTTATCCATATACTGAGTAAGTAAAGCCAAATAAGACAAAGTAAGTCTAGCCCAACTGCGGTGTGATAATGTGGGAATCCACAGGAACGGAGGGGGGCTATATAGCAAATTAAAACCAAATAAGGCAGGATAAATCAAGCCCAGCTATAGTATAATCATGTGGAGGTCCGCAAAAAAGAGGGGCTATATCATAGGTAAAAGGCAAAACTTACCAGGCCCAGTGCACAGAACTAGTAAGGTGGTAGTGAGCCCCAAATGATAGCGGGTAACCCCAATATATATACTGTGTATGTATGTGTGTGTGTGTGTGTATATGTGTGGCAACATGGCCGCTCCTTCCTCCCCGCAGTCAGTGCCCGCTCCATACTCCCCTCCAGTCAGCGCTCACACAGGGTTAATGCCAGCGTTAATGGACCGCGGTTTAACGCACTCCGTTAACGCAGCTATTAATCCTGTGTGACCAACTTTTTACTATTGATGCTGCCTATGCAACATCAATTGTAAAAAGATCTGTTACAAATAATAATAATTATTATATTGGCGCGGTGTCCTCAGCAGTGCAAGCGGCAGGTTCCGGTGCCAAGGATGCTACGCGAGAAGGACCTGCCATGACGTCACGGTCATGTGACCGCGATGTCATCACAGGTCCTGCGCGAGAAGGACCTGCCATGACGTCGCGGTCATGTGACCGCGACGTCATCACAGGTCCTGCGCACCTGCGCGAGAAGGACCTGCCATGACAGCATTATATGGAGCATCTATGGGGTCATAACTGCTACCTCAGGCGAGCACATGGAGGGCTGTGCAGCCCTCCAAAGAAATGCCACCCCACGCCATTACTGACCCACTGCCAAACCGGTCATGCTGAAGGATGTTACAGGCAGCAGATCACTGTGTCACGTCTGTCACATGTGCTCAGTGTGAGCCTGCTTTCATCTGAAGAGCACAGGGCTACAGTGGTGAATTTGCCAATCCTGGTGTTCTGTGGCAAATGCCAAGCATCCTGCACCGTGTTGGGCTGTGAGCACAACCCACATCTGTGGACATCGGGCACTCAGACCATCCTCATGCAGTCGGTTTCTAACTGTTTGTGCAGACACATGCACATTTGTAGCCTGCTGGAGGTCATTTTGCAGGGCTCTGGCAGTGCTCCTCCTGTTCCTCCTTGCACAAAGGCTGAGGTAGCGGTCCTGCTGCTGGGTTGTTGCCCTCCTACGGCCCCCTCCACGTCTCCTGGTGTACTGGCCTGTCTCCTGGTACCACCTCCAACCTCTGGACACTGCACTGACAGACACAGCAAACCTTCTTGCCACAGCTCTCATTGATGTGCCATCCTGGATGAGCTGCACTACCTGAGCCACTTGTGTGGGTTGTAAAGTCCGTCTCATGCTACCA